>NC_138076.1:211665358-212865358 GCF_964212035.1 Myotis nattereri
TACAGACCCGGGTTGCAGGTTTGATCCCAGCCCTGGTTGGAGCTCATGTGGGAGGCAACTAATCAATGTGTCTCTCTCACATCAATGTTTCTCTCTCCCTCCCTCCCTCCCCTCCCTTCCCTCCCTTCCATTCTCTCTCTCTCAAAAAAAAAAAAAAAAATCAATGAAAAAATATCCTTGGGTGAGGATTAACAAAACAGAACAAGCAAACAAACAAAAAAAGAAGCCTTAAACCAGTGGTTCTCAACCTTCCTAATGCCGCGACCCTTTCATACAGTTCCTCATGTTGTGGTGACCCCCAACCATAAAATTATTTTCGTTGCTACTTCAAAACTGTAATTTTGCTACTGTTATGAATCGTCATGTAAATATCTGATAGGCAGGATGTATTTTCATTGTTACAAATTGAACATCATTAAAGCATAGTGATTCATCACAAAAACAATATGTAATTATATATGTGTTTTCTGACGGTCTTAGGCGACCCCGTGAAAGGGTCGTTTGATTCCCAAAGGGGTCGCGACCCACAGGTTGAGAACCGCTGCCTTAAACTCTTCCCCGGAAACTCCAGATTTGGGGGTGGGGCAATATGGAGACCAGAAATAGACTTGCAGCTCAGGGACTCCCCTCTGACCCGGGCATTTGGGTGAGGGGTGGAGGCGTGAAGGAATGGGGTGAGGACTCCTGGATAATCTTTATAGTCCCAGGCTTAGCCAAGCCCCCCCATAGCCTGTGAGGGGTGAGGCTGGTTTATCAGTTCCATTGTACAGATCAGGAAGCCGAGGCCAGTGCAAGTGCTACCCAAGGTCAGTGGCTGAGACAGAGCTGAGCTGGAGCCCTTCCATCCAGGCACCCCCCGGCCCCACATGCCAGCTGCCTGACCCAGCTCAGTCAACAGCCTGGCTCGGTACAGGGTGCTTTTCTGCCCAGGGTTCCACAGCAGCGCCTCTTGGGGTCCGATATTTCCCAGCCTGGGGGGAGGGTGGGCGGGTAGGCGTGTGGGTAGGGAAACTGTGTTCTCTTCCTCAGTAGAGGAAACTATAGGATGAATTATTTCAAGGTCATCTAGACACAGCTATTGGTGCGGGAACTTCTATTGATTAGCATTGATAGTAGCAATTTACTGGGTATCTACAAGATGCCAGATGTTGTCACATACACTACACCATTGAGTCCTCAGCCACCCTGCATGGTAAGTTCTGTCTCGTTTTAGAGAGGAAGAAACGGGGCTCAGGAAAAAGCTCCAACCTCCCAAGAGCTCACCATGCCCTTGAACTGTCCGACGTGTGTAGCAGTCATGTGATCCTCACAGCAGCCTCTCTATAACGCAGTAACCAACACTCTCCCCATTGTACAGAGTAGGAAACTGAGCCGACAGTGAGGAGTGTTGGTAGAGAAGCCAAGATTCAAGCCCAGGCCATCTGGGCCCAGAGCCCACACACCGCCCACCCTATTGGAACTGAGGTCATCACGTTACAAACGACAGAGCTGAGATCCAAACCCGGATCGGGGCACTTGAAACTGCTGACGCTTGTGTCAAACCGGGTTCCTGACCATCACTGGCCACTGTACCCACCCCACCTCCCAGACCCCTGGGGTTAGAGAATTGAACTTGAAGCTGGAAGGACTATGAGGTTCGTCTTCCTCACAGGGCAGGGAGAGAGGAGGCAAGGTCTCCAAGGTCTCTCTTTTTTTTTTTTTTTTTTATATATTTTATTGATTTTTTTTTTACAGAGAGGAAGGGAGAGAGATAGAGAGTTAGAAACATCGATGAGAGAGAAACATCGATCAGCTGCCTCCTGCACATCTCCTACTGGGGATATGCCCGCAACCCAGGTACATGCACTTGACCGGAATCGAACCTGGGACCTTTCAGTCCGCAGGCCGACGCTCTATCCACTGAGCCAAACCGGTTTCGGCTCCAAGGTCTCTTGAAAGGACACTAACCCCCTTCATGGGGGCTTCACCCTCCTGACCGCATCTAAACTTCGCTACCTCCCAAAGGCTCCGTGTCTAAATGCCGGCACCTGGGGGTAGGACGTCAACACACGAATTTTCAGGGAATAGTTTAGCCCACAGCGAGGTTGTAGGAGTGTTTTGTCTTTTTGGTGAGAGCCAGAGAAGAGCCGTGAGTGCCCTGATCCCACTCTGAGACGGGCAGGCAGGCCCAGCCATCCAGACTTGTGCTCCGTGCCCGGCGGCTGCCTGCCCGGGAGCACACTCACCTCTACCTCTCTGTTCCCCTTCCAGACGGAGCCTGTGGCTGGTGAGGCTGCTGAGCAGGGCCAGGCCGGGCCCTGCCCACAAGGACGCCGAGGCCCTTCACCGGCCCCCGGGCCCAGGAGCCCACCAGGCCCTCCTGCCGGCCCCACCATGACCTCGGAGCCCCCGTCGCCCCCGGTCGTGCCCCCACTCCACTCCCCCAAGTCCCCAGTCTGGCCCACCTTCCCCTTCCAACGGGAGGGCAGCAGGGTCTGGGAGCGGGGCGGCGTCTCAGCTCGGGACCTGCCCAGTCCCCTGCCCACCAAACGGACCAGGACGTATTCGGCGTGAGTACCTGCCCCTCACCCAGGCTTCCGTCCCCTCCTTCTCCAGCCCGTTGTTCTTTCCCAAGGACAGGAGGGCTGTGCATGAACTTTCCAGTAACTGCTAGTGTTCGTTCATTCATTCACTCACTCACTCACTCATTCCACAGAGATTTATTGGGCTCCCGACCAGGGGATCCAGTGATGAACTGGATCCCACAAGCGGCCTACGGTGCAAAGGGACTTGGTCCACCATTCACTCCCTCCAGCAGGGTTGGGAGTGAGGACTGGCATTAGGCGTTAGGGAAGATGACGTCTTAGCTGAGTTTGGAACATATATCAGGTGAAGCATGAAACAGCCAGGGCAAAAATGGAGGCATAGGGTTGACCTTGGGAGTGGGTGGGCCTTTGGGGACAGTTCCTGGCTGGGGTGCAGGAGGAGGGGCGTTGTGGGACCCTCAGGGAGACTGCCTTGGCTTGGCTGAAGGAGGAGCGTTCGGCTGAGGGACTCTTGTGTCCGACCCAAGGCTCGGCACAGAGCAGACGTTTAATGAATGAAGAAGGGGTGAGTGAGAAATGAGTGGATGGGACACCATTGCTTCAGGAGATAGTGAGGGCGCTGTGCAGAGGGGGGCGCTGGCCGTGTGCCCGGGGGAGCCAGTTCCCCTCTCAGCCTCAGTCTCCCTTTCTCTCAATGGGATGATGAAAGGACTGAATGAACTGTGTGTGGCTTCTGGCCTGGGGAGGCTGCGGGCGCCTGGGGGACCCCTAGGCCACAGCTCCAATCCCCCGACCCTATCCTTAGGACAGCCCGCGCCTCGGCTGGCCCCGTGTTCAAGGGCGTCTGCAAGCAGTTCTCACGCTCACAAGGCCACGGCTTCATCACCCCCGAGAACGGGTCAGAGGACATCTTCGTGCACGTGTCTGAGTGAGTCCTGCCCCCCAGCCCCATCTCCGTGAGGCCCTCCCATCGCCCTGTTCTTGGCTGCAGTGTCCCAGCAGGGCCTCAAGAAGTGCCTCCCCAAGTCCCCCCTCCCTGGCTGAGGCCTGCTCCTGGCGTCCTCCTCCTCCCATCGGGGCTGGGCCAGGTGGGGAGGGGCCCTCAGACCCCAAGCTCTAGGAGCCACTGGCTGAGCCACCGGAAGGCCTGCAGCAGGTAGGCTGGGAGGGAAGGTGGGGCTAGGCCCGTGTCCCAGCCCTAATGCCAGGCATGGCCGGGGGAGGACACAGATGCTCTAAAGCCTCACATCTCAATCCCCCGACAGCACAAGGCAGCTTGTTTCCCATGTTGCAGACTGGAGGGCGGAGAGCCTGAGGGAGGCTAGGCCGGCCGTCCGCAGGCCAGGCTGCAGGGGTGCCAGGGAGTGGGGCCTGCCATTGGCTGACGCCCCTTTTCTGCCTCCAGCATCGAGGGGGACTACGTCCCCGTGGAGGGTGACGAGGTGACCTACAAGATGTGCCCCATCCCACCCAAGAACCAGAAGTTCCAGGCCGTGGAGGTGGTGCTCACCCAGTTGGCCCCACACACTCCCCACGAGACGTGGTCTGGCCAGGTCGTGGGCTCCTAGGCTGGGCGGGGAGCCCCCCAGGATGGACAGGTGGGCAGGCTCCATGCCCCACGGGACGGGCTGACTCGGCCCCCCAGGCGGCCTCAGTGTGCACGTCTGTCCGTCTGTCTGTCTTGCACGTGTGCTTCCATCCAGCCCCGTGACCTGTGACTGTTGTGTGAGCTGGACCGAGGGGGAGGCCACCGCCCTGCCCTCTCTGCTTGTCCGCTCTCTCCTTCCTCCCCTCCCTGCCACGTTGGCACAGGCCCTCTCGCCCCTGCCCACCTGTCCTGTGTCCACTGAACGTCCAGAGCCTGCATCGGGCCTGGGGCTGGGAGTCAGGGGCACCCCGGGCCCTGCCAGGACGAGTTTCCCCCCAGCCTGGGCCTCTGGCCCTGGCCCGGACGGACTCTGCTTGTTACTCAACCCACCCCAGCGCCCGGGGCTCCATTGGTGGCCGGGACCCGCCCTCAGAAGCCAGGCCAGTGAGTGCTTTGGGGCCTCCAGCCTCTGGCAGGGAAAGGGGCGAAGGGCCGGCCAGCCTGCCCTCTCCCGCTCTCAGCACACACTGGAGGCAGGAAAGGGCCTGCGGGTAGAAGGCAGTTTGGGGCTCCTTTTGCAGGCCAATCCCTACTCCTCAGCCTGGCAGTGGCTCTGTGAACCCCAAACTGAGGTCCCATCTTCTCCCCTGGCCACACGGAGTCTTGCTGCCTCCATTTCTCCAGGAGGTGTGGGACTGCGGAGGGGGACATCCCCCCCAGTTTGGATTAGGCCTACCCTCTCCCTGACTCACGAGCCCCACTGATGCTCCGCCCGTGCTCAGCACAGTGGCTGCTGGGGACCCAGCGATGGATGGACACGTCCCCTCAGGCAGGGCCAGGCGGGGCACCCACAGGAATGGCCTCGGCCTGGGAGCCCACCAGCCCTGCAGCCCCCTTGCTGGTCCCTCTTCCCAAAGCCGAGACGCGGCTCCCACCGGCCTCCGAGCCAGTGGCTGAGTTGTGATTCCTGTTGTCCGTCCTTTAATGTGTGTGCGTGTGTTGTGTGCGTGTGTGTTGTGTGCATTCACCCTTGGGTGGGGGGTTGGCCTGGCCGGGAGGCCAGGAAGGAGGGCTTCCCTCCCTCCCTGCCCCCCCTCCCAGGGCACATCGTCTGGTGGGGATGGAAATGGGGCTAAAGGGAGGGCCTGCCAGGACAGTGACCCTTAGGGGAGCCAGTCTGTGTGTAAAAGGCTGATGCCCAACAGGAGGGCTCAGTGACCGTCTAGGATCCCCAGCCCTGAAGATGCCCAGGGCTCCAGGGTAGAGCCAGGCTGGGATGCCCCATCCCTGCCCCCAGTCCTTACGCAGCTGGAAGCCCAGAGCTGCTGAGATGTGCTGGCAGCGCCCCCACTGAGAACGGCCCAGCCCGACACCCCCTGAGCCGGGGCTGCTCTGCAAGGCCGGAGGCCTCTCCTTGGGGAACAAGGACTCCCTGGCCCGCTGGGTAGGTTTATTGATGCAGGTTAACCCCTAGGAGCCCCCCAAGGTCCCCTCTCCTGTGAGTAGACCCCCCTTTCCAGGCACTGGCGAGGGGGATGTGGGTATCAGCCCTGGGGCCACCTGGGGTGGCAGAAGGTCAGTGGCATTCTGTCACTCACACCCCCCAGTGTCCAGTCACACCCCCTCCGAGGCCCCACCCCCGGGCTCCCCGTCCTCCCAACACTGGCAATAAACCCTCAACTGTGACTCAGCCTGGCCCAGAGCTGCCTCTGTCCGGGTCCCGGGGGAAGGGGCTGGGGGAGGACATCCCAAACCACCCTCCCTGACTCCTGTACGACCTGGGCGAGTCCTGCCGCCCGTGCCTGTTTCTGCGTCTGCGAAGAGGTGGCTGTCGCAGCACCCGTGACCGGCGCCAGTTACCCATTCAGACAGAACCAACGCCATACCTTGTTGTGGGAACTTTAATATTTGTGATCAAGTTCTCACAAGTACACTCCCTCCCCACTGCCCTGCACCCCGACTGGGACAGGAAGGCAGGGCGGGCTGTCTCGTACAGACACTCGCATCCACCTCCTCCAGTGTAGACAAAACCCATTCTGTTCAGAAGTACAAGCAGCAGCTGTAGCCGGGGCCATCGGGGTGCAGGACGGAGCCAGTCCACCGGGAGCTGGCCGTGGGGCAGTCGCTGCACAGACCCTGGCCTTGCAGCAGGTGATGCAAGGCAGGTGTCCTGGGCCAAAGGAGAGGGCCGGACCCATCCAGCACCAGGGCCAGAGCGGCGTTAGGCCTGGGGGAGGCCTCTGGAAGTCGCGGTCATGCCTCGTGGGCTGTCTCTGGGAAAAAGATCTCACGACATCGCTGCACTGTGTCCTGAGGGGAGACCACGCTGTGGCCCACAGTCCGGGGGTCGGCGTAGATCTCAAAGTCGTTCCCACCCTGCACACAGGAGGCAGAGAGGGTGGCGCCTGGACAAGGTTCCCAGGGTTGGGGACCAGCACCCACCCTGGCATGGGGTCCCCTTCCCACACTGGCTCCTACAGAGCTGCCCCCTCAGAACACCCAGAAAGCCCTCCTCCTTGGCCTTTACCAGGGCTGCCCTGACCTGCGGTGTGACAAGGGGCCAGTGTCCAACCAGCTCCGGGCCCCAGCCTTGCCATCTGTGTAATGGGCTGGTACGCACTGGCTGTTCCCTGGGAGTCTCCCAAGAGGCTTGCTCTGTCACCCTGTGTCCTGGCCTGACCTGGGGGTGACAGAGCGGGAGGGACCAGGGCTGAGGCACTCACCGGGCTGGTCTCGTTGCCAAAGAAATGGATGGTGTCGAAGCTGTCCTGGTCCAGGCTGTCCAGGCAGTAGCGTTTGTCCCAGCCCTCAGGGAACACGTCAAAGCTGATCATGCCTCCTGCAGGGTCGGGCGGACAAAGACAGCAGAGAGTGGCGCACGGGTGAGTGTGGGTAAGGACCTCCGTCTGCCATCTCATTCCGCAGCCCCGGAGTGGCTCCTGGGGCCCAGGCACAGGGCATGGGACAGACAGGGATCCTCATGGGGGTTTTGATCCAGGTGGGAGAACAGGCAGTCACAGACTGGCCCAGAGGGGTGGGGTGGGCTCTCTAGCCAGCGGGTCAGGGGAGGCCTCTGAGGAGCTGACGCAGCTGAGATGGAAGCCAGAGTGGTGACGGCTGGGGAGCAAGGACAGTCCCAAGGCAGGTAAAAGCGTGCAGTGTCCCAGCGCCAGAGAAGGCCCGAGGGCAGGGGTGGGCACGCAGATCCTGGGCCCAGGGTTTCATTAGGAGCGAGGAGCCCCTGGGGAGCTCTGAGCGGGGCATGGCGTGGAGTGAGCAGGCAGTGGAGACAGCGCACGGTTAGCAGATGAAGCGGAGGCAGGAGCAGTGTCAGATCCCAGCAGCGTTCGGACCGGGCCTGGGACTTGCTAGCAGTTGCCGTGGGAAGGGGTGGGGTGATGACTGGGTTTAGGTGGGGAAGACGGGGGGCCATAGCGTATGCAGCCCTGCCTGTTGGGGCTGAGCCTGCCCTGCTCGGCCCTCCCCGCGGCGCGGACCTACCTCGGGAGAACCTCAGCCCTTTGCCGGCGAACTCCGTCTTCAGAGCTTCCACGAACTTCTCCCTGATCTTCTCCTTCTGCAGGAGGGGAGGAAGCAGGCCCAGGCTCAGAGGCTGCTGCGAGCCAGGCCCTGTGCTGGGCACACCCAGTGGACTCGCTAAATCCAGGTGGAGGCCATGGCCCCCTGACCAATGGGAAACGGAGGCTCAGAGAGGGGCCCCCAGCCTCGGTGGCAGAGCCCAGGCCGGGACGGAGGGTCTGTGACTGAACGCAGCGCCAGTCCTGCAGGCGGGAGGGGGCGGGCATTCCGAAGGGCAGCTTGGAGGAGAGGCTCACGGAGGAAGGCTGAGGGGAAAGGGCAGTCCGAGTCCCAGCCACAGCCCGCTTCTTCCCCGCAGGTTTGCCAGGTCAGCCAGGTCAGCAAAGCGCACGGGGCTCAGACGCCGGAATGAGCGCGGGGCGGCAGAGCCCGTGAAGCCCTGTGCGTAGTGACGGCGCCCGGAGGCAGGTCAACAGGGAGCCGCCCGACCACAGCACCCGCCGTGCACCGGCGCTCACGGGCTGCGCCTGCTGCGTGCAGTGGGCAAAGCCAAGTCTAAGCTTAGCAGGAGCGGCACATCCACAGGCGAGAGGGACCCGGGTCTGTTCCGAGCACAGAGGCAGAGAGAAGGCTGAAGGGCGGGCCCAGCCAGCAGGCCCCGCAGGGCTCGGGCACCTCGGGGGCTAGGACACTGCCCAGTTGGCAAGGGGGCCATGGGACGGCTGTGAGCAGAGCAGACAGGGAGGACAGATGTGCTGTACAAGGCTCTCGGTGGCACTGCTGAAGAACAGGCTGTTTTGTAGTGTGGGGGAGACACACGGTGGGGGAGACACACGGCGGGGAGACACACGCGGGGGGAGGGGAGACACACAGGTGAACAGATCTGAGACCAGCTTCGAGGCTGAATGAGCAGGGATGATTGCCGGACCCTAGGTGGGTGGGAAGGTGTCAGTGATGCCCAAGTGTGAGCTGAGGGAGTTAGGTGGCTGGTGGTGTCGGTCCCCAGGGGCGGGAAACCAGCAATGTTGGAAAGATGCACACGTGCCTCAACCATGGCACATGGTAGGTGCCTAAAAGGGTGCTGGTTCTCTCAAAACACTTCCCCCCCCCGCCCCCCAATCCATGGCACTGATGAGAAAACAGGCTCAGAGAGGCTGAGTGACTGAGGTCCTAAAGCCTAAGGTGGCACCTTGTCCAGCTCGGAGAACTCGAGCCGCTCCTCCAGGGTGCAGCTCCGGCCGATGGGCGAGATGTTGAGCATGCCATTCCGGAACTCGATGAAGGTTCCACTGGTGGTGATGGGGGTGGGAGGGAGGGCAGAACCAGAGAGAAGGAGAGAATGGCCTGAATTCAATCCAGCTCTACTGGACTTCACAGGGGGCGAGAATCCACCCACCAAAAGGCCAGGGCCGGAGCATCTCCAGGTCCCCTTGGAGAGACCCACCCCTGTTCTCTCAGGCCCAGAACTGAGAGGAGAGGCTGGGCAGGGCTGGGTGGGGTCTCACCGCTTCTTGGGCAGTTTGAGCAGCGCCATGTAGCGGAGGCAGAAGTTGATCAAGTCCTGCAGCAGCTCCTCCCCGAGGTGGTTCTGGATGGTCTGGGCAAGGGACACAGCGCTCTGAGTGCCGGCTGGTGCCGCTCCCGCCACCCGGGACTGTCTCTCTGGGGAAGTGTCCTGGGCTAAGGCCCAGGGGTGGGGGTGGGGGTGGGGCACTGACCTGCTTGGAGAGCAGTCGTCCATGCTTATACTGCACTGTCCCGTTCTCAGCAAACACATAATCAAACTTCTCAATGACTTTAGGGACATGGAGCGGCCAGGGGAGAAAGAGGGAGCATGAGACCAGGTACCCAGAGCCCAGGAGAGACACAGCTCACACTTCTCGGTATGGCATTCGAAGACTTTTTGTTCCACCCCGAACCTGCTTTTCTGTACTTCTCCCTTTCCGCAGCTTTGGCTCTTTCCGAACAAGCAAACAAGCCAGTCACATCTCTAGGCTTTGCTCATGCAGGCCATTCTGCCTGGAATGCCCTTCCCCCGTCCCCCTCCACTCCAAGACCCGGCTCCTTCCTCTGGGAGCCTTCCAGGACTGCCCAGCAGAGGGCGGCATTTCCGCTTGGTGCTCCCCGGTCCCTCAGCACAGGGGCACAGGGGCTTCGGTTTTGTTTACAGCTTCCATCACTGTTGCCAGGGCTGGTTGCCTGAGCGAGCTCCCAGCTCTGGCTGCGCTGAGGAGTGAGTAGGCGGAAGTGGGGAGGCACAGGGAGCAGCCAGAGGCGGTTGCAGGTCCAGGTGGCAGGTGGTCACCTGGACAGTGGTGGGTGGTGGAGATGGAGACATGGACACAGGGAGATATCGCGGGACCGGCTGATGGAATGACCAAGTGGGTGAGGAGAGGGAAATTCAAGAAAGTTTCTGGTCTGCGGAGCTGCAGCAGCTGCCTGAGTTGAGATCAGGAACTCAGCTGAGAACGGGGGGTTTCTGGGTCCAAAACCTCCCCCAGAGACATCAGAACCCTCCTCTGTAAAATGCCCGCCCTGAAGCAGAGTTGTGAGGATTAAATGAAAGGGAGTTAATACACGGTCATTTTCAACAAGTGGTAGCCAGCAGTGATTATGCCCATTTTAAAGATGAGGAAACCGAGACTCAGCAGGAAGAACTGAGGATATAACCACATTTGGGCAGGATTCTGCCTGCTCCATTCTCTGCTGTTTCTCCAAAACAACAGTGGCAGGCTCACGGTCGGTGCTCACGGCACAGTCGCTGAAACAGTGAGGGAAGCATCTGGCTGCTCCCTCTACTTCCTTTGCAGAAACAGGATGGAGTCTGTGGATCCCCCGAACACCCCACACCCACACCAGCCCGCTTATGGGACTTCGGAGCTGGTGCTGGCCGCTTGTCCTACCTTCATCCCCCTCTCCCAGCTGCTCAGCAATCTTAGAGTAGTCCGAGCCGCCCACCACGCCGATCTGCACCCGACTTCGAAGCTTCTGCAGGAAGGCAGCCACCTCAGGGTCGATTTTCTGCAGCAGGGGCAGGAAGCACAAGATCTGGCTGTTGGCATGTTTGGGGCTCCCACTCAGCCCCCACTCAGTGCTCAGAATCCGGGGGGCCCCTGTTCCACCTGGATCTGAGGCAGTTCAAGGTTTAGAACACAGACCTTAAAACAATCAGATACACTTGGGTTCAAACTCGGGCTCAAGTCCCTCCACAACAAAATGACCTTGACTAATGGCTTTGCCTTTCTTTGTCCCGTCTATGAAATGGGGACCACAGTAGCAACACCTGGAGGGGGTCAAGCAATTAACCAGCCACCGATTACGTGAAAAGATTACCCATCAAAGAAATGTAAACTAATGAGTTATAACCCATGTTTTCAAACAGTCAGATATTCAAAGCTGATAATACCAAGAGGGGATGGTAATACAGAGGAAACAGACACTCTCAAACACTGAGTGTAAACTGGGTACAGCCAGTTTGGAGCGTAATATGGAGAGATCTATTAAAACTTAAAATGCACGTGGTCCCATACCCAAATGTCCACTTCTCTTTCCCACGTGTATATGGCGGTTCATTGGGGTATGGTTTATGATAGTGGAAAACTACAAGCAAGATACATGCTCGTCAATCAGAGAATGGCACACACCTGTTCGGAAATATACTGGGGTGACACAGAGTAAGGCAGGCCTGTACTTCCTACATAAGAGAGTCCCGGGACATACTTGCTGTCAAAAGGAAGCTGCAAGCCTGGCTGGGCAGCTCAGTTGGTTAGAGCAGTGGTCGGCAAACTCATTAGTCAACAGAGCCAAATATCAACAGTACAACGATTGAAATTTCTTTTGAGAGCCAAATTTTTTTTTAAAATATATTTTATTGATTTTTTGCAGAGAGGAAGGGAGAGAGATAGAGAGTTAGAAACATCGATGAGAGAAACATCGATCAGCCGCCTCCTGCACATCTCCCACTGGGGATATGCCCGCAACCCAGGTACATGCCCTTGACCGGAATCGAACCTGGGACCTTTCAGTCTGCAGGCCGACGCTCTATCCACTGAGCCAAACCGGTTTCAGCGAGAGTCAAATTTTTAAAACTTAAACTGTATAGGTAGATACATTGTTATTAACTTAATTAGGGTACTCCTAAGCGGGCCTTTGCTAAAAACGTCCTCAATCTGATTGAGGTACGTTCGCTGAGGTCGACCCCTTCCAACTCTCCCATCCACACTCATCTTGTATACTTGTTTCAGATAGACGAGTGTGGATGGGAGAGTTGGAAGGGGTCGACCTCAGCGAACGGACCTCAAAACAATGTGCCTCCCCTGCTCTGCGTTTCCCATCGACTGACCGACCGACACCCCCCACTTTTTCTAACGCCACTTCTTCGAAATAGACTTCTGCGCATGGGCCACAAACTTTCAATCGCACTGTACGTGCGCGCCCGCACGTGGTATTTTGTGGAAGAGCCACACTCAAGGGGCCAAAGAGACGCATGTGGCTCGTGAGCCACGGTTTGCCGACCACTGGGTTAGAGCATCATCCTGACACACCAAGGTTGCTGGCTGGATGCCCAGTCAGGACACATACAAGAATCAATCAATCAACGCATAAATAAGCGGGCAACAAATCAATGTTTCTCTCTTTCTCCCCCTTCCTTTCTCTAAAAGCAAATTTTAAAAAACCAAGTTGCAAGAAGGCACACACAGTGTGATGTATGATATATTTTTTTGAAAGCTTCATAAAAACAATGTACTATTTCCTCTGGACAAACACAGATCCAGATAGAGATCTGGAAGGAAGCTACACAGCAGGCAACCAGGTTACGTTGGGGAGGGGGTTGGATCCTGACATAGTCAGAGGGGACTTTAGCCTTCTCTGTTTTCATTCTTTGCAAGAGAATGCATTTATGAATACTTGCATAATTAAAAATTAACCCTTAAAAAGCGCTAAGGACAGGGTCTGACAATAACAGGTGGCCTGCACGAACACACTGCTCTTCTATAGGCTGTTGGGCCAGAGGGCGAAGTGTCAGAGGAAAGGGTGGGGGCTGCCTAGACCCTGCCACTCTCCCTCCACCATCACCTTTCTCCCATCCCTGAGGACGGCTGGAGGGCAGGGAGGAGGCCAGATTCCTCCTGTGCCCCCAGGGCCCAAGCCAGGGCCCTCCCCTAGGGGGGAGATGTGGAGCCTGCAGAGCCTAAAAGGGGAAGGAAGCTCAGACCTGCGTTCCCATCAGCTTCTGCCCTGGAGCCCCGCCCACTGGCTCGCCCCTCTAGAACCCTTAGTAGTTGGTCCTTAAGGCCCCGGACTGGAGGGCGGGTAAGAAAGAGGCCTGGTGAGGATGGGCCTGGAGGCCCACCCAAGGTGAAATCCAATGGGATAAAAACGGTATGGAGCAGAGGTTAGATTAGAGAATAAATATGGTGAGAAGCCTTTAAGAGAACTGCACTCCCACCTTCCCAGCGCCACAGTATCCCCAGTGTGGCCACGTTGGGCCTGGGAACTCTCACCTCCAGGTGGGCAGAGCCCGTATCCACGGAAAAGGTAGAGTAAGCCCTCCCTCCTCTTCACGCTGGGGGTGGGAAGTAAAGGGGAAGAGTGACTGGAGAAAACAGACCCAGGCCCAGGCCTGCAAAGGTCGGTGGGATGGTTCCGAAACCCCTTTGCTCCCACGAGATGGCGACTCTGACGCTTGGGTGCGCTCCAAGCCCCTTCTGAAACCCTGGGTTCAGACGCCAGTTTACGGCTACCGGGGCGTCCTAGGGCTGAAATGGGAGAGCGCGGCTGGGGAGACGGGGGCGTCCGAGAGCCGAGCCTCGGCGTGTGGAGGCCTGGCAGAGGGGGAGGGAGGGGAGCTAGGTCCCTGCTTGCAGCCCCCTCCCTCCAGAATCCAAACAGCTCGGCTGATCGCGGGGAGAAGGTGGGGGCAGACGCTCGGGGGTTGTGACAAGAGGACCCGAGTGTCCATCACTCCCATCGGGCGGTCCCCGAGAGTCAGGGGCCGGGGACCTCTGCATCTCACACTCGGTCTCAGAGGTCGGGGTCACGCCGCTGCGGGCCCCACAGTCGGCCTCCGGGTGTCCGCGGGACATTCCCGACCGCAGCTTCCGAACGTCGGGCCCCTACCTGGCGAGCCGGCGTGAGGGTCCCGTCCACGTCAAACAGGCAGAGGACGCGCTCCCTCCGGCGGGCGCCCTCAGCGGCCACAGCCATGGCTGCAGCACCGCGCGCCCGGCTCACTCCCGGGACGTGACTGTCTGAACCGCGGCTACAAGGGGCGATTAGATAGGGCGGGGCCTGGGAGGGGCAGACGTGGGAGGGGCCGACCCGGGGGCGGGGCCTGGAAGGGGCGGGCGCTGGGGGGCGGGGCCGAGAGGAGCAGACCTTGGAGAGCGGGGCCCTCCGGCAGGACTGGTGAGTCACTGCAGAAGGGGCGTGGTCTCTGCGGGGAGGGGCGGGTCTGAGCGAACTTGTAAAGATGATTCTGATTGGACCAGGCAGAGAAGGGGCGTGGAATAGGGCGGAGCACAGCCCCACAGTAAGGGCCGCGTTGTACCGACCCGTACGGAGGCGGGGCCAGGGCCTCGCCGGGTATGAGAGAGGAAGAGAGCCCGGAAGAGAGGGTCTGGGCCCAGGTTGGACAGTGACGGGATGGTTCTGATTGCATCAGGCGGTGGAAGGCTGGACAGGGGTGGGGCCTTGAACCCGCAGTGCAGGGCCAGGCGGGGCGAGGACTGGGCTGTCCCGACTTTCCTCGTCTGCCATCAGTCATTCCATAACTCGCCCCTCCCTGCTAATGCCTTTGCCCTAAAAATCTTGAGCTTGAAGAAATCTCCTCATGGCCTTTGCTCTGGCTATAGACTTTGCCAGCTGGCTTTCTTTCCCCTGCCTTACTCCTCCTGCTGTCCTTCTGTCCACCTCATAAGGCTCAGCTCACGGTCCACCTCCATCAAAAAAGCCTTCCCGGATCTTTATTCATAACTATTTGCTCATCACATTGACTCTGGAGTCGGTTCTAGGTTGTCTTCCCAGGTCCACCACTATGTGACTTTGGACAAGTCATTTCACTTCTCTGAAACTTTGTGTCCCCATCTGCAGAACGGGAAGAACACCACCTACTTTGTAGGGTTGCTTCGCACATGAAAAGAAATAGAAGCGCCCACAAAGTAGCAGGCACACAGCAGGCCCGTTCCAAAGGAGAACTTGTATAGATGTGTTGGGTGCTGTTACTGATTAAATGGACATTGCCTGTCAAAAGTCTTAAATTGTGCAGACCCTTTTAGCCAGCAATTCAACTTTTAGAAAATAAGAAAAGAAAAAAATTGGGGATTGGGTAAATTAACCATGGTTCATCTATAACAATGGTTCTCAACCTTCCTAACGCCGCGACCCGTTAATACAGCTCCTCATGTTGTGGTGACCCCCAATTTCATTGTTACAAATTGAACATAATTAAAGCATAGTGATTATCACAAAAACAATATGTAAATATATATGTGTTTTCCGATGGTCTTAGGCGACCCCCGTGAAAGGGTCGTTCGACCCTAACGGGGTCGAGACCCACAGGTTGAGAACCGCTGATCTGTAAGGTTATTGGTGGTGGCAAAAAGCTCCAGGTGTTACACCAGTAGGGTCAGACTGGACCAAGGTTCGATAACCTCTGTACTTGAGTTCTGGCTAGGAAAGAATTCAAGCCAAGACTCAAACTCTAAGAGAACATTTATGCCCTGGCCAGTGTGGCTCAGTTGGTTGAGCATTGCCCCATGCACTGAGAGGTTTCATGTTCGATCCCTGGTAGGGGGAGTGCAGGAGGCAGCCTGTTGTTTCTCTCTCATTGATGTTTCTATTTCTCTCTCCCTCTCCCTTCCTCTCTTTAAAATCCATTAAAAATATTATTTAAAAAAAAATCAACAATGAATGCAGAAATAAGTGGAACAAATCTATGTTTCTCTCTCTAAAAATAAATAAATTTTAAAAAAGAAAAAGCATTTCACCCGGCCAGCCTGGCTCAGTGGTTGAGTGTTGACCTATGAACCAGGATGTGATGGTCAGATTCCCAGTCAGGACACATGCCTGGGTTGCAGGCTCGATCCCCAGTGTGAGGTGTGCAGAAGGCAGCTGACCAATGATTCTCTCTCATCATTGATGTTTCGGTCTCTCCCTCTCCCCTCTCTGAAATCAATAAAAATATATTTAAAAAATAAAGGAATTCCTAAGGAATTTGTTAAATGCAGATGCCAGGGATCCACCCCTGGTGCTGGAATCCAGAAACTGTAGAATGGGGCCCATAGGGCAGGACAAGTGTTTGTCTCCTGTGGATCAGCTCCACCTTTTCAAAGACAGAGATAAGCTCCCAACAATAGCACACCTACGCCTTAGACCTGTAGTGAACCAGTTTCCTTTTAAATACCTTTCACAATCTCCCCCTGAATTCTCACAACTCATTTCAGTGATGAGGATACTGAAACCCAGAGGGGGGACCAGATGAGGAGGCCTTATGGCCACCAGTATATCCCTTTAAGAGGGAGGCTTTTCCCTGGCAACTGGTGTGCAGATGGGGCCCTGAGGAGGCCCTAGGGAAAGCGAGGAGCAGGACTGGGGGAACTGGGACTGGGAGGCCGGGCCAGAAGGGTTTCCAGAGCACCAAAGGAAGCCAGGCCTGAAGGCAGGGGGCCTGAGACCCCATCCTGGCAGGATCCTGCTCACGAAGGAAGACTAGGCTCTTCTGGGCCATACAGTTGGCTGAGGTTTGCAGGTTAGTGACTTCCATGTTTGCTTTGGGCAGTATAGCTCATCCGTTGGGCATTTCATTTGCTTTTGCCAGAATCCTCTGAGGTGACAGGGCTGACACTCAATTTTCAGACCTAGGTACTGACATCAGAGTTGAAGTTGCTTTCCCGGGTCACACAGAACAGTCAGGACTCACATTCAGTTCCATTCCCCCAAAGCCCAGGCTTTTCCTGGGCCCCTTGGTGGAAGGCCAAGTGTCAACATGTTGCCGAATGAATACAGGGTTGTTGCCCCTCTTTTCCCTGTCTGGAGTGTGACCTGAAGGTGGGCAGTCCCAGCCCAAGGGGGCAGCCCAGGTGTAGTGGGGGTACAGTCAGACTGACAGTTCCTGGGGCTGCCTCTCCCCAGGCGACCTTGAGCAGGTCCCTCCCTCTCTCTGGTCCTGTTCTTTGTCTATAAATGGGACCACCACTGCAGCCTCTCTGGGTGCAGGGGAGGAGATGTGCTTAAAGAGGAGCGGGGTAGAGGTATTGCTGGTTTTAATTCCATCTTGGTTTGGAGCAGTGGTGGTTGGTGAGACTGTGGTGTTAGATTTTTTTTCCTTCATTTTCCAAAATGCCTGCAGAGCTTATTGTTTTCACAATAAACAAGGTGTTACATTTAAACCAGCTGCAGTGCGCATGTTTACAGGTGTTTTGTGGAGGGGGTGGAGGCTGTTGCTGGGTTGGCACAGGCCCCCTTGGGGCTCCTTCAGTCAAAGCCAGTGGGGACATAGATGGCTGGCCCCAGCACTGCCCCGCCTGAGGGTGGGACGCAAGGACAGCAGTCTCCTGACACCTGGGTTAGTGATTTCTGTGGCTTAGACCTGAGCCCCAGGACTGAGCCCTTGGGCAAGTCACTCCTCACCTCTCATGCCAGGGATGGAGAGAGGAGTCCCACAAGGAGGGGCCTTAGAGACTACTTGATGCAGTTTCATTCTACAGAATGAACTGAGGCCCAGTGAAAGGAAGGCCTGATCAAGGTATCTGCGGCAGAGGTTCAATCCGGGCGTCTGAATCCAGGTCCAGGGTTTTTTATGACCTGCCCCTCCCCCTCAGTATGGGCCTATGGGGACTGACTCACTCCGTGATGGCACCTCTCTGCCAGGCATGTGCTGGGTGCTGGGCACTCAGATGACCACAGCCAGGCCCTGCCCCAGCTGGCAGGAGTGTTTGGGAGGCACCCACAGGAGGGAAGGGGCAGCTGTGCGTGGAGGCGGCAAAGGCTTTGCAGAGAAATGCTAAAGCTGGGCCTTTAGCACCTGGTGAGGGGCTGCTCTGAGGATAGGTGGGGAGGGGAGAATTCAGGTCCAGCAAATGGTAAATTAAGGGCAGAGGTGGAAACCACCTGCAGTGATAGAAACTACTCTTGCAGGAAGGTGTGGGATTGGAGAGGTCCGAGGATAAATTCGAGAAGCATCTTGATAAATGTGTTGCCCTGTGGACTCTTTGGGGGCCACAAAAGGGTAGAGGTGTGTGGGGAGCAGGGCAGTCTTGTGACCTGCGGTATCCAGGTCAGCCGAGTTTGGTTGTGGGGTGCACAGCGCCACCTGGTGCCCATCTCTCTCACTGCAGTGTAACCTTATCTGGCTTTCAGCAGGGTTCTTCCCCCCATCTTTGTAAATCAGTGGTGAAAGTCATACACTCGTTCCTGCTTTCACCACTTCTTATCTGTAAGGCTTACAACCAAGCAAAGGTGGCACATCCAGACTCAGCAAAGTCAAGCTCAGAGGGAGACAGACAAAAAAGCCAGGGCTTCATGTTGGACGCTCACCCGGACCGTCACACCTGACACAAACGCAGCAGGCAGAGCGAGTTTATTGCATTAGAAAAAACATCAAAGAAAACCAGCAAACACCTCCGTACTAAACACAGTTATTAGTTTGACTTCAAGGGCAAAAAAGAATCTCAAAGGTACAAGCTTTATTTCTGGGAGGGGTGCCAGTCTCATCCCACCTCCTTCCGTCCCTTTAAACCAGCAGACTGCTATGCAGGTGTCCACTGTGCACCACAATCACACACGTGGCTCACTTGTCACTCTGGCCACCCCTGCACGCCCGCGTGGAGCTAGCTGGGCACAATGGACACGCTCCTGACGTGCTGGGAGACAGAGAATGTGAAGGGGTCCGAGCCTGAGCCTGGGCTTCCGAAGTGAGTGCCGGTAGGACTTGGGTCGGGGAGGGAGAGCTTGCTTTCCTGCAGGGCTCTGAGATGATGACTTACTGATCCCTGTCTCTCCCTAGGGCACAGGCATTGGCACAAATGGCTGCTGGGCATGAAGGGGACTTTCAATGGACCAAGTGACTCAAAGTCTCTTAAGGGAGCCATTTTTCAGTATAGCCCTGGGTCTGGAGGTGACTGCGGGAGGAGAAACCAGTTGCGCCTGGAGATGGGGAGGAGAGAGAAGAGGAGCTGTGATGCCCAGCACCCTCTGGCTGGAGCTCTGTGGAGAGGTTGGAGGAAGAGCCTGGTAGAGAGGGAGGGCTGGGCCAGGCAGCTGGGAAAGGAGACACCAGGCTGGAAGGAGCCAACGTGCTGCCTTCCTGGGAGATAGCCATGCCTCGTGGTCCATTCTCCAGTCGGTGAACATTAAGTCAGGGCCCCTGCCAGTCTCTGCTCTAGTGGGCCACTGCCACACATTCTGGCAAATCAGTGGGTCTTGAGAAGAATTAAACACTCATTCGTTTGGCCTCCCATCATAAAAGTTCCAAAATGTCACTTGACATCACAGCTGGCCAGGTCACAGGCAAACACTAAGGCAGACTAACATCTTTTCCTTGAGCTGAGACCCTGATGCCAACTGCTCTGCGGATGGCACAGACAGGAGACGGGCCAGAGGGGAGCAGCAGCTTTTTGGAAAAGAAAGGCACCTGCTGCAGGCCAAACCCCAGGAAAGACAACATAATTCAAGTCTAAGAAGTTGCAGGAGGAGGGGCCAGAGGGGCAATGCCGGAGCTGGGCCTCAGGTCCCTGGCAGCCGAGTCCTCCCTCCACCCTCACTCCCCCAAAAGCTAACTTAAGGGGAGGCGCAGTGAAGAAAGGGAATCTGAAAGCCTCTCTGGATAAGAAACTTCCAGATTGTTCTCTGCCTATGTCTCAGCAGCAGCTCATAAGGAAAATGGCCATGCACCCCCTACCATGCTTCCTTAAAGTCAAAGTGACGATGGAAACAACATGTGTCTTCACAACACATTTAGGATAATGCACAAATTCCCATCAGAAACAACTCTAAATTTCTTGCCACCTTGACTCTGCATTATTATTCTTTCTACATTTCCTGGAGCCGGGAATCATTCCCCTTGGTCCCAGCTGAATACTGCACATTGGTCTGGGTGGGGAGGCGACTGTAATAAGGTTATTACATGTGACTTGCAGACTGCGGGCCTGGGTCTCTGCCGCTCCAGCCGGACCCTCGTTAATTACAACAGGTCAGCTATGCTGAGGAAGGCAGGTTCTCCAAAATTGATGTCTGAGGATTGGCCATCAGTCTAGGGAGGAAGGAGGAATGGCTTTATCCTGTTTTCTCTGCCTGACACTTCCTGTCGCTCTCCCTCGATCCCGAGGCTTTTGGCGGCTCCAGCTCGGGCCTCATGGCCTGCTTGGGGTAGAGAAGGGAAGGTGACACAGCTGTGGCTAAAGAGTTCACTTAGGTTGGGTGAGTCATCCTGAAACTGGTTCCACATGCACCAACTCCTTTGGTTCGTGTAACACTAGTGAGGAACTGCTTCCAGGTCATGGCTGTTGTAAAACTCACCTGGATCCCCACAGGAGGTGGCAACCTGGGTAGAGAGAGCATGGGGGTTTTCTGGAAAGAGGTTCTAGGTTGGGGCTCCCCCAAACTGTACTTCCTGCTTAAACAAACCCCCTCCTTTCCTCGAGCGTGGAGGACGCTTAGGAAGCAGCGTCAAGTGAACGCACAGACAAGACAGCCTTAATAAATTAGTATAATACTTTCAAAGGGATGGCATTTTGTTCTGTTCTTAGCAGCATTGTCCTACATGCAGCCTGATGATCTCCTTCCCTGGGAAATTTAAAAAGCTGTCCCCTGGTTGTTAGCTCTGATGTAAAATTATAAAATAGAAATCTGGTCGGGTTTGTTTTGTTTAAAAAGGAAAGCCCTGGGAGGCAGGGCGGTCCCATGCAGTCCTGTTAGCTCTGACCGTTGGGTCGGCCCATGGTGCTCCCTCCAGGAGGCTGGATCTGGATGGAGTCCAGGAGGGGCCGCAGGGCCTGTCCGAAGGGGCTGTGGAGAAAGCAGACACAGGAGCTCAGGTGGGTTCATGGACCGCCAGCACACCCAGCTCCCCACAGGTGCAGCGTCACCACCACATGGGAAGGACACTCTTACCTTATCTCTTCTTCCCACCTGCCTCCCGCCTGGCTTTTCATGGGCGGGGTCTCTAACCAGCCTGCTCTGCATTTTGACACCTGGGGTCCCCTCCCCAGTAGATGCTACCATCTCACTACCTTTGCCTCTAGGTCCTGGTTAGTTCTATGGCTTGAACAGGCTGACCACATATAGGGAACTAGAGCTTCTTGTACTTTCTGTACTTGTATCCTTAATTTTCATGGTACAAGAAGATAAAATAAAGTTTAATGAGGAAGCTGAGGAGGAAAAAAAGACACGAAAAAGGTAAAGTCAGGAGATTCTGTTAGGGACACAGGAAGAGTCAGGAAACGCAACAAATGCAGGTTGCCAGGTGTTAATGCCACTTTGTAAAGGGCTCCCCATTTGTTCTCAGAGGAGCTTGGCTGGAACTGCAAACACCAGATGTCAGAGACTGTCCAAGATTACTCAACCTTAAAACAGGTTGTCCACAACACATCTCAGTTACTGGGGTTCTTTTCCTTCAGTGGATACTACCATTTTGGAAAATTGTCCCCAAATTCAAAGGGAATGAAGTATTCCAAACAGAAACAGATGAAACTGAAAAATAGTAACCTTAGTTCAGTCTCCACCCATCAAACAATAACAGCAAGAACATTACAGCTACTAAAGCTTGCTCAGGGCCCCATAACCTAGATCCTTAGTAAGGCGGCGTGGTTGAACACACCCGCCAAGGAAGGCAGGGCCAGGGCTGGGACAGAGCAGCCTTGTGTCCGATGCAGTTTTTCCTGAGGGGTTCCTACCCAGGTGTGAAAACAGTCCCCTTGCCGAGCCTGCTCAACCTGCTGGGATCCCTGTCGGACAGGGCCCCAGTTCAGGAGAAACTGAGTCAGTCAACAAATGGACATGGCCCTGGAGTGGGCAGAGGCTGCCTGAACGCAGTCAATAGCAAAGGAATGGAGGGGTGTGATGGCTTTGGGTGGGTGTGTGTCCTTTTAGGGACAGTGCCTGGGTGATGGCCCATAAGGTACGAGGGCAAGTAGGACGTTGTCTTTGAGGGCGTCAAAGAGCTCATGGTGCAGAGGAAGAAAGACTAACAACAAGCCGCCCTCGGAATTCTCTGACCTACTCTCTGCTTCTCCATCTAAAACTGCATTATAAGCGGGCACTTCTGGGGAGTGGCATGCTTCGTGTGCAATGGGAAAGACAGATGCCAGATTCTGTACAAGTGGGTTTCTAAGTTCTGCGATTGCACTCAGACCAGGGGAGATGGCCCAACTCCAAGTCAGGTGAAGGTAATACAAGGGTGCATCGGTGAGTAGAGAAAACGGTGGCCTTCCGTGTTCGAAGCTGCCATCATGACAGGGCCCACCAGGCTTGGGAAGATTCTGCCGAGACCAGGAGAGGGCAGACCTGGGCGGAGGAGTGGCACTGGCCGGGAATGGGGACTTACAAGGCAGGGCAGAGGCAGAGGGCACTTACGTGGAGAGAACTTCAGAGGGAAGGTCAGTGATGTAGGAAGGGATCTTCCTCCCGGTCAGGAACTGTGCCACTTCATTGCTGAAGGTGTTACAGTTGTGTTCAAAGAGGTTGTAGGCCTCACCTCTGCACATTGTGAGAAAGGAGCACAGGCATGAGTGAGCAGCCAGCAAGCGAGTGTATGAAATGCTCAACCAGGTAATGGAAGGGGGAGCACAGCTGAATTTGAGGGCTGCTTGGTTTGCCTCGCTGGACCATTGGAAACAGATTTTGAAGGGAAGGATGAGATGTAAACATGAGGCTCCTCAACAATTTCAGGACAATCTTTACTTTCACAAAAGCAGAGCTCTAGGGTTGGAGTTTAACAGTTATTGAATCGACAAAAGCTTCTTTAAGAGAAAATCTGCTCGAGTTTGTATTCTATCCCAATCCCTCTACAAACCTTGGTTTTGATTTTCAGCACAAAATACTTGGCCAGTGGAAGCCGAGGACAGGAGTTGCTGAATAGCAGCAGCTGATTTTAATCGGGAAGAATCACTAGCCCGTCCTTCCTCCAAGCCTCAGCAGAAGGCCTGCTGGGTGGAATGCGGCCTTGGAGCGACGCTGCGCTCTTCTGCCTCCTCTGCATGTCTATTCAGCAAATGCTGGGCAGGCCCGGTGCTGAGGACTCTGGGGATGGGACTGGTGGCTGCCCTCTGGGGGTGATAATCTAGTGGGGAGACAGACACACTAACCACCACCCTGTCTCCACTCACCGGAACTGAGACTCCCCCAGGGAGGACAGGTACTCCAGAAAGATTTCTTCTGTGACTTCTGTGCTCCCCACATCAACCACAGAGTCTGGGGGCCCAAGCAATGTCCCTCCCTAAAAGAGCCAACCCAAAGAGAGTCATTAAATTACCATTTCCATTGAACTTTTTAATGTGCCTTTCCATGGACGACCACAACTGCTCTGTTCTGACAACTTTAACTCTCAGAGCACCTAGGGCAGATGAAGAATGTTACTTCCTATGTGCACCAGTTCTCCAATGGCTTAGAGCTTCCTGGAGACTTGCCACTGCCAGTGCTAGAAAGACGGCTAAGAAACTGGGCTTCTAGTTTCTGGTGGGGGCCTGGAAAGCCGAATCTCATGCAGGTCAGACTCCTGATGCTGTCCACTCCTTCAGCTGATAAAAAGACAGGAACCCAGAATCTGAATCTCCCTTCGTCCCCAAACTGCCCGACCATGAGGGCAGAACAGGACAATTAGAAATGGCTCCCACGTGACAGGCCACCTTTCTATGCCCATGTCCAAAAGGTAAGCAGCCAGGGTTTCTAGTGACACACTTGATGTCCCTTGAATGCAAGGAAAATGTGAAGGACTGTGAGCAATCTGGCAGGCTGGCAAATATTTCCAAATTCAGTTCTTTTATGATCAGTGAGGATAATCCAATGATGCTAATAGGGTTCCCCAGGCAAGGGAGTTAATGGCCCCTGAAAGGCCTACAGAAAACCCTCAGCCATGGGCTAACAGACCACCACAGTAGACCAAGGGCAAGACTGGGGCCCAGTGGGAAAACCAGCCACGGGGAAGCAACAGGATCACTGCGGGGCGAGGGAGGGACAGCGCTGGGAATGAGCTGGGAAAAAGGTAGCGCGCTCCAAAGCAAAGCTCCCTGCAAAGACCATGAATTTTTTAAAAAAAATATATTTTATTGTTTTTTTTTACAG
Source organism: Myotis nattereri (assembly GCF_964212035.1). Taxonomy (NCBI): domain Eukaryota; kingdom Metazoa; phylum Chordata; class Mammalia; order Chiroptera; family Vespertilionidae; genus Myotis; species Myotis nattereri. Next base: position 211,689,290 of record NC_138076.1, read on the forward strand.
AAAGGAAGGGAGAGAGTTAGAAACATCGATGAAAGAGAAACATCGATCAGCTGCCTCCTGCACATCTCCCACTGGGGATGTGCCCACAACCAAGGTACATGCCCTTGACCGGAATCGAACCTGGGACCTTTCAGTCTGCAGGCTGATGCTCTATCCACTGAGCCAAACCGGTCTCGGCCAGACCATGAATTTATACAACAGCTAGTGAGCACCTACCATGTGCCTGACATTGTTCCAGGCACCGGAGAGGGCACGGTGAGCAGGATAATCATGGTAGCCAGCGAAAAATGACCTCAGAGTTATAAGAAACTAAAAGGTCACTACTGGACTCCCCCTCCCCCATATTCACTCATATAACAAATATGTACTGAGAACTCACTATGTGGCGGGCCTTATGCTAGGCACTGGGGTATGATGTAACAAAACAGATGAGTTTCTTGCCCTCAGGGAGCTTATAGCCTAGTGGGGAAGGCAGACAAAAAATCCCATAAACCAATGTATTATTATGAGTTGCAATAAGGGTCTTGCTGGAAAATTACAGCATGCCGTCAGTACATATGGCAGGGGACCATCCCAGTCTGAAGGGTCCGGAAGATTTGAGGGTCAGGGACAATGAGCTCAAATCTGAAGGATGGAGAAGCATAACAAGGTGAGAGATCGGGGAGGGCTGAAGGCAGTGGAGAGGTTTGAAGGTGTGTTCCAGGAGGAAGGAGAGGGGTTGGGCAAGGGCATGACTTGAAAGAGGCCACCCCGAGAGCAGCCTGAGACCAGTTAGGGCCCTGGAGGTCACGCCGAGCTTTCTGAGTTGTTTTTTTTTAAATATATTTTATTGATTTTAGAGAGAAACATCAATGATGAGAGAGAATCATTGATTGGCTGCCTCCTGCACGCCCCCCACTGGGGATTGAGCCCGCAACCCAGGCATGTGCCCTTGGCTGCAATCGAATCTGGGACCCCTCAGTCCGCAGGCCGATGCTCTATCCACTGAGCCAAACCAGCCAGGGCGAGCTTTCTGGTTTTTATTCCAAGAATAACGGGTAGAGTTTGGTGGCAGGGGGATGCCACAATCAGATTTCATTTGGAAAAGGTCACTTTGCTTCCCGTGGGAGAACTGACTGATGGAGGAAAGAGCAGATGCAGGGCTGTGGTCCAGGCTGGACGTGAGTGTGGCCTGGATTAGGTGACAGCCCTGGAGAAGAGCGGATAGGTGAGGAGAGAAAGGCTGATTCAAGACACATTTACAAGGTAGAACTGACTGGGCTTAATGAAGGATTTGTTATAGGTGAGGGACCAGTGAGAAGAAACCAAGAATGACTTCCCATTTATGAGTATCAAAATGAATGGCTATGTGGTTTGAGCACCTCCTGGGACAACCCTGGCTAGTTCAGACAGAATTTTTTTGGAAAACGGCATGGGCTTTAGAGTCACAGGCCTGCTGAAGTACTGCTGCCACGTACTGGCCATGCCACTTTGGGCCACTCACTTTACCTCTCAGAGCCCGCGGATTCGGCTTCACATTGGCTGAGTTCATGCTGTGAGCCGGGCACGGAGCTGGTCACGGGATAGGAAAGTGAGGCACAGTCTCGGCTCCCCAAGAGCTTACATGGTTCCTGTGGAACCCCAGGAACAGCTCATTTCACCATGACATGCTCAGTGTGACACAGAGGGACCCAAAAGTGCCATAGGAGCAGAGAGCACAGCTACTGGCTGGAGGGCCTGGGGAGGGTTCTCTTGAGCGGAGCCTTCAGGCAGTTGCGAGGAGCTATGCACAGGCCTCCATGCACTGGGCCAGGACGAGAACACAGGGAGCAGCAGCCGCGTTCCTGGTCTCTGGGAACCCCCAGGAACCTGAGGCTGCAGGACGGGGCTGGGGAGGGTCACTCACCGGGGGACAGCTGGAGATCCCACCGCTGCCAAAGAAGAACTCATCCTTGTGTACAACTATGGAGGTGTGCCTGCAACGCAGAGAGGAGACAGAATAAGCCAGGAAACGGAAAACCATCTGAGAAAAAGCTATCACCACACTGCACTGAGAATCATTTCTGCCCACGGATCGGACTGCGGTCAACAGCCTTTCAAAACCAACCAAACAAAGGCAAGATAAACATCACAGGTGAGCGTTTCCCAACTCTGGCACTACTGACATTTGGGGCTGGACAGCTCTTGACTGGGGGCTGGCCTGTACAGTGCAGCATGTGTAGCAGCATCCTGGCCTCCACCCACTGGATGCCAGCAGCATCCCCTCCCCTCAGCTGTGACAACCAAACATGTCTCCAGACATTACCAAATGTCTCAGAATTGACCCCAGCTGAGAACCATGTAAGCAGAGGGGAGTACCTAGAGATTCACCTTGGTATTAACAAATCAATTACTGAAATAAAGACTGCAGACCAAGGTGCAGACTGGGCTTTTTAAACTAACAGGAGCAGTGCACCTGGACCATGCTGATGGAAGGACCAGATGGTGTGAAGGGTGGACCTATTTCAGGTGAAGAGGTTCATATTACTTGGTTTGAGTCAAACAAAGCAAAGGGCCATTCTATCAATCCAATGTCAGGAGGGTCTAGGAGTCAAGACTGAATACTGACCTATGGCTTCCTCATGAGTGGAGCTGAGAGCTCAGCCACCGTCTCGTTGCCTGACAGGGATGGGTCCAGCAGTGAGAGATCAAAGTAGGTGTGATTTAAGACAGACTTGTGGGGCCTTCAGACTTCTGTAGTTAGAAACCTTGGTGAGGGGCGGGCAGGACACCTCTCTGCCTTTCTTTAGGGCAGGGTTTCTCAATCTCAGCACCACTGCCAGTTGTGGCTGAGTAATTCTTTGTTGTGGGCTGTCCTGTGCACTGTAGGATGTGACAGGAGCATCCTTGGCCTCCACCCACCCGCCCAAAATGTCTCTGGAAACTGCCCAATGTCCCGGGGGGAGGGGACAAAAGAATCCCTGGCTGAGAACCACCGCGTTACAACTTGAAGATTTATGACGCAGAGCTGGGATTTAAGCTGGAACCACAGACTGGAACCTGAAGTGCACAGGTTCAGCTTTCTTTCGTAAACCAGTCAACGTAAGGATCCCACCCAACTTACCAGATGCCTTCCAGTTGTTTCCCTGTGGAGAAAAGAAGAGATTTAGCCACTGGGGACTAGACTACATGGCCTCCCAGCTGAGTAAATCCAGATCATCACTCAAACCCAGGGAAACCCACTATCCACCTCTGCAGGGACTTTCTAGGAATGCAGTTCTCCTCCAATAAGGTCCTTAGGTCCTGACACAGGTATGTCATGTTAAGTTGAAAAGTGACCAGAATCCATCAGAATGCAAGATAAAAACCCTGGTATAGATGTACTCCAATTGTATATCTGCTTTTCTTCCCCCTTGGGGTCAATTCAACTTTCAACTTCTCTTTTTTAATTAGTCATATTGAGACTATAGCAAAACAATAGTATAGAAAAGCTTTTACCCACTTCTTCACTGAGATAAAATCCTTCAGAAATGAAAGAGCAAAACTGCAGATGCCATCCACTTAAACAGTCACTGTAAATGTAGTCTGTATCTCTAGATGCCAGAAATGATGTCAGGTACCCACACGCAACTATGAACAGATCACTGTCCTGCCTTTAAGGATCTCAAAGTCAAATGGAAAGAGAGACACACATAATTACAACAGGTTGACAGGCTTTATAATGTGGTAAAAATAAGGTGCTACCTATAATAAAGCTAAAGAACGAGCTTTGTAAGCTGCAACTCAACCAGCGAGCGGGTGGCAGGATGGATGCTTCTCCCACAGGAGCAGCAGCATGTGCAAACGCACGGCTGTCAGAAAGCCTGAGGTCTGGCAGGGCAGAGCGAAGGGTACAGTGACGGTGATAAGAGGACAAGTGGCCAGCAAGGGCGTAGGCAAAGGAGGGTAAGCCTGGACTGAGGGCTGTCCTGAACGGTGGGCCGGGCTGGTGGGGGCGCTGACGGTTGTCAGGCAGCACAGTGCCTTGACAGACCCACGTTTTGAAAAGACAACTCTAGGTAGAGAAGATGAATGGGATGGAAGAGCGTGGAGAGAGCAGACTCGAGTGAGGAAGTCTTTGCCATAGTCCATGGGAGATACTATACAACAGTGCTAAGGATGAGAAGGCAGGGCAGTGACAGATGTGAGAACATTATCAACACCACTTGCCTTTGGTTATAATTTCACATTAACTGTTTACTGATTGCTAACTGTTACTTTCCATGCTTGCCCTGTGACTTTCCACAGGGTGAAACTCCAAGCATTGTGTGGAAAGAGAGGTGATATGCTTGTTTCTCCCTTTGTGCAACATACACAATTATGGAATTTACCTAGGAAATAAATGGAATATATTGATTGTCCCTTTAAGAAAATGTTTTAAATGGGTAAGAAACCATGGCCCCCTCAGGATAACTAACATACTGATGGCTCAGTGTAGTGTCATCAGAGGAGGTTCAGAGTACAATAGGTTCAGATCCGAGCTTTTCCTCTTGCTAGTCATGGATCTTAGCCAAGTTTACTCAAACTCTCAGAGCTGTTGTGGTCAAGAATAATAATGTATAAAAGCATCACAGTGTGTGGTACATAGAAGTTTGATAAACGGAGACCATTATTTGGCATAATGCCCTCCTCGGGGAAAAGGAAAAATGAAATTTGACTTCAGGATTGGTGGGTAAGATCTAAGAACAGATTTCACCAGCAAATTATATGAAATGCTCTGCTTTACACATAACATTTCATTCTTTGCTGTTAGTGTTGCAAGGCTAAATGAAATATGAAGGAAAACAGGGCCAGTCTGCTCTCCACTTAGAGATCTGCTGTTTTGGTGATACAATCACAAATGGCAGAGGGGTTCTGGCCTGGCGATTCTGGGGTAGCCCCTAGAGCAGTGATGGCGAACCTCTGACACGCGAACTCATTTTTTTGGTTGATTTTTCTTTGTTAAATGGCATTTAAATATATAAAATAAATATAAAAAATATAAATCTTTGTTTTACTATGGTTGCAAATATCAAAAAATTTCTATATGTGACACGGCACCAGAGTTAAATTAGGGTTTTTCAAAATGCTGACACGCCGAGCTCAAAAGGTTCGCCGTCACTGCCCTAGACTGTGGGGCAGGCTCTGCCTTTTCCAAATTGAGCTAAAATCCCACAGAGGTGGATCAGAAACAGATTGGATGCCAAGGGGGGGGGGGGGGGCATTTAGGACAAGTATCTTCAAATCCTGGCTTACTGGGCTATCAGATAAACTGGCTTGGATTCTTATCTCTTCCAGCTGACTCTAGAAGACCACTACGTCTCCTCCTTGTTTACTATGTGTGAAATGGAGAGATGAATGTTGTGTTTTATAGAGCTGATGTGCTCTTCTGGACTGTCATTTATAATACAGCTTGTTGTCTAAATGGCAGCAATTTGCTGTTTATTTCCTTGAAGACATGTAATAATGCAGTGAATTTGGACAGATTAGGGACACTTTTTAAAAAAAATCCTCAACCAAGGATATTTTTTCCATTGATTTTTAGACAAATTGAAAGGGTGGGGGGGAAGGAGAGGGAAAGAGGAAGTAGGAGGAGAGAGAAAAAGAGAGAGAGAGAAACATCGACATGAGACATAGATTGGTTGCCTCCTGCTGGAGCCCCACGGGGCCAGGGACTGAACTTACAACCTAGGTGCTCTTGACCAGGAATGTGTCTTTTTGTCCTCAGGCCAATGCTCTAATCACTGAGAAACCGGCCAGGGCAGGACACTGCTCTTTTTTTTCCTGTTCCTGCTCTCATTTACTTCTGGAGGAACACCACACTCTTAAGAGAAAGAATAGCGCTCTCCCTCCTGGGAGCACACCCATGCCTTTCCCTTCCCTCTCTCACTCTCTCTCACTCCCCCCCCCCCCACACACACACACATTACCCTTAGCTTCCTCATTCCCAAGCTCCAAGGGCCCTTCCTTTACCCGATAACTCATTTCCTAAACCCATTTCTTCTAGGAAGTACTTCTTCTACCTCTGTAGTTTACCAAATAAATGCTCTCTTACAAAAATGAGAGAGAGAGAGAGAGAGAGAGAGAGAGAGAGAGAGAGAGAGAGAGAAAGTATAGTGTAGTGACTAAGAATACAGGTTCTGGTGTGGACAAGTCATGTCTGAATCCCACCAGTTCTATAAGTGAACTAATGTTTACCATGTGATTACTATATTTCAGGCACTATTCTTGGCACTAGGGATACATCATAAACAAAGGAGATAAATTTTCATGGGCCTTATGGGATGGGGAAGGGGACAGTCAATAAGTAATCTATATATATATATAAAAGCCTAAGTGACCATTATGATCGGACAACTGGCTGGTAGCTATGATTCACACTGACCACCAGGGGGCAGATGCTTAATGCAGGAGCTGCCCCCTGGTGGTCAGTGCACTCCCACAGCCAACCTCCTGTGGGTGGCCAACATCCTGCCGTGCCTCCCCGGGCCGGCCCTGATTGGCCCCAATCGCTGGCCAGGCCAAGGGACTCCACCCATGCACAAATTTGTGCACCGGGACTCTAGTCTCTATATAAAAGCCTAAGTGACCAGGGACCGGCCAACCGGCCAGTAGCTATGATATGCACTGACCACCAGGGGGCAGATGTTCAACGCAGGAGCTCCCGAATGACAGCAACTTTGCAGAGTACCCTCTCGCACTCCAGGACCCCTTGGGGGATGTTGGACTGCCGGTTTCAGTCCAATCTGAGGGACCCCACCAGTGCACGGATTCGTGCACCAGGCCTTTAGTAATAAATATTAATAAACAGTATCATAATATGTTAGTAATAATGAGTATATAGAAAAGTTAAGAACAGGGTAAGGGAGACTGGGGGTTTCAGGGATAGCCAGGGTGGGCCTCTTGGAGAAGGGGACACTGGAGCAAAGACCTGAAGGAGACAAGGGAAGGAGCTATGCAGAGGTGGGACCAGCCAGGCATACGGAGGGACCTTAAGGAGGCCAGGGTGGCTAGAGTGGAGTGGGTGGGTGAGGAGAAGAAAACTAGATGAGCAGAGGTAATAGAGGACAAATTACATAAAACCTGTAGAAGTTGAGAACTTTGCTAAGCCTGAGCTGTCCAATATAGTAGCCACTGACTACATGTGACTATTACAATGCGGGGAAAAGAGAACAAGTTCTGTTCACAGTTGTACTACCACATTTCAAGTACTCAACAGCCACATGGCTACCGGTTAGTGATAGGACAGTGCAGGTGTAGAACATTTCATCACTGCACCAAGTTCTACTGGCCAGTGCTGCTTAAACCTCAGCGTGCTATTCTGCTAAACACACACACATAATAGAGTCTATCTCATAACATTTCCAAGATTAAAGAAGACACATGAAATATGCCCATCACAGTGCCTGGCATATAACACCTGCCTAAAAAAGACTAACTCATTTCTTTCACGCTTTAGAATTTGAGATTGTTATGGCTGCTCTCATAGCACTTTGGTATGGAAACTACCTATTTTTGTCTTTCTCCCCATCAGATTACAATTGTCTCAAAATAGGGCAGTTTCTTATGCATCTTTGTAATTCCGGCACCTAGCAAAGCACCTGCAAGAGAGATGCTGCACACCCACCTGTTGAGATGAGGTGTTCTGTCGTCAGCCCTGTGGGTTGACACACCCAGTGCTATTGAGGCCAAAGTTCTTAACCCCAATCTTAACTGCCCTGGCTGGTTATTCAAATGACGTTACAACCTTGGCATACTGCACTGAGTCTGCCACTGCCCTCTCTGATGCCCATGCTCAATGACCCAGGAAGACAGCTGGACAGACACATTAGTTCTAACCCAGCCTTACTAAGAGAATGGAGTTTTAGAGAGGGACTTCAGAGATCACCGTCACTTATTTAATACTTGAAAACAATTCAAAAGTTGAAAAGATACAAACCCTACTTTATTCTTTTGATCTTTAGTCTCTGTATCGATCACTAAATTTGCCTGTAAGCTGGCCATAACACTTCCTTCTTATTCAACTACATCAAGGAACATTCAAGATCTCATCCATTCATAGAATGGTGATTGGGAGTATAAAAAAATCCTCTTATCCATTCTTTTATTTATTAATCCAACTGCCAAACATGTGGAGCCAAAAAGAACATTTAAAATTGGCTGAGTAGATTTACATATTTTCTTAATTTAAAGTGCTTCATAGTTATCCTTACTCTCACACATCTATACAAGGTAGTGTAGGGCAAATATTTATCGACATTTATTAAGGACCCATGGTTTGCCCAGCATAAAAACGAGGGAAAGCACGCTAGGATGATGTACTTGTTGGAGCAGCTCAGACAGAAACGGTAGCCACTTGGCATCCTGCTCTCAGGAGGAAGAGAATGGCCTCCTGCACAGGGTGACAGGCAACGGGAAGTGGGGCTGGACTGATCCTTAAATGGTTTTGGCTAGACTGGGGTGGGAGGAGGAGGTGGTGGTTTGAGACTGAATTAGGGCACAAGGCCATTTTGGGACGATGAAGTAGGCTCAGTGGATATCAGCACATTACAGAAAGCAGATTATTTTCCCACTAGGATTTCCTCAGCAAGCTGGAGAGCAGGTGGGTCAGGTGACTGCATGTTTCCAAGCTTGTTAGCATTTCCAGGGCACTGATTTTGAGGCCTATGAATTATGCACATGAAAACAAATGGAAGACATGGATATCAGCCTTGTTTTTCATCATGAATAACAAAAAAGTGAGGTCCGCATTAGTCAGCCTTCTACTGATGGTAAGAATAAAGTGAATATATAAAAGTCAGGAAGAGCCCTGGCCAATGTCTCAGTGGTTAGAGCATTAGCCCACGCACCGAAGGGTCGAGGGTTCAATTCCCAGTCAAGGGCATGTACCTGGGTTGCAGGTTCGATCCCCAACCCCGGTCAGGGAGCATGCAGGAGACAACTGATTGATGTGTCTCTTTCACATCAACATTTCTCTCTCTCTCTCTCTCTCTCTCTTTCCCCCTCCCTCCCATTTTCTCTAAAAATCAATGGAAAAAATATCCTCAGGTGAGGATTTAAAAAAAAAAGTCAAGAAGAAAATATTCCATCCACTTCCTCATCAATTAAGATAGATGGAGCTTGTTCAGATAGATATACATGCTAGTTGTAAGATGTGTTCAAGTCCAGCAGCTGGTATACTGCTGGTGCTAAATAAATGTCTATTAATAAGTACAACATGGATGATGGTGACGGGTTCCATGTGCAAATCAAATGTAGCCCCAGTGACAAAGTGTTGGTTTAAATATATATATATATTTTTGTTGATTTCAGAGAGGAAGGGAGAGGGAGAGAGGTAGAAACATCAATGATGAGAGAGAACCATTCATCGGCTGCCTCCTGCATGCCTCCACCATGGGGATTAAACCCGGAACTCAGACATGTGCCCTGAACGGGAATTGAACTGTGACCTCCTGGTTCATAGCTGGAATCTGGGCAGTGTCAAAGTGTTTTTAACTGACAGTGTTTTCATCTGCTGGTTGGCTCAGTCATTTGCCAGATTACCAGCAATATGAAGGGGTTAACGTTAACTTAAAAAAAATCAGTTTATTCTTCTCAGTTTGTATTTATTGAGCACCAAGCACTGTTAGACTCCAGAGATACAATTGAGAGTTCCTGCCCCAATGAGGCTTCCAGTCCAGTTGGGGTGGGTGTGGACATAGATGAGAAAACAAACAATTATAAAATAGGATGATGAATGTTATTAAAGGAGAATAGAGGATGTTATCAGCATACAATAGGGACACATCACCAAGATTTGGGGGCTGGGGTTCAGGGAAAGTTTCCCGGAGGAAGTGACATTTTAGGTGAGACCTGAGTAGAAGTTAGCCAGGCCAAGAGATGGGGGAAGTATCCCTGACAGGGGGTATAGCAGCCCTTTACCACTTGGTAGCTATTGGGAGAATGAGAAAATAGTCCCTTAGATCCGCTTCCGTAGGGCTTTATTCTCCTGTGGAACCCAGCTGACAAAGGATCACATCAGTGTGTTCAAGTGAGGGTAGGAGGAAAAGCAGGAGCTAGATCACAAAGGGCCTTGTAAGCCACATCCATTTTCCTTTTGCCATAAAGAAATTGCATGATCACTAAATTAATTCATTAGCTGGTTATAAAAAAGTTTACACAATGAATAATAAAAATCTAAAACAAAACACAATAGATGGCATCAAAACATTAAAAAAACCCTCAGCTTCAAATAAATTCTACGTAATCTTCAAGTCTCACTCATTCCTATAATATTTATTGAGCACTAGCTCTGACTGGCCACTGGGGACACACAGAGGAATGAGACAGAGTCTGCACTCCAGGAGCTCAAGGTACTTGCTGTTCTCTCTGACACATCCAGCCCACCATGCCCTCTCCCTTCTTTCAAGGCTTATGATAATTGCTTCACCACTCACTCACAGATGATTTTGGCATCTAATCATAATCTTTTATGCTACTGCATGCATACATGCATTATTTTTAGTGAAATGAACTCCTGGGAGGCAGAGTTCATGTCTTTCATTACTATATATATATTCCGCCCCCACATCCCTGTCTTTAAACTTGAGAACAACTTTAAGATAGGCTTGTAAGGAAAAATAAATGTGACCTCAGGATATGTAGCTGTACAAAAACAATCAACAAATATAAAGTACCTTTTACTATAATTTAAAAAATCCACACCCTCTGTATTTATCTCTATGTACTTTAGCATAGAAAAGTCAAGAAATTTAAAGAGCAGACAAGCCCTGACTGGTTTGGCTCAGTGGATAGAGCGTCGGCCTGCGGACTGAAAGGTCCCAGGTTCAATTCTAGACAAGGGCATATACCTTGGTTGCGGGCACATCCCCAGTGTGAGGTGTGCAGGAGGCAGCTGATCGATGTTTCTCTCTCATCGATGTTTCTAGCTCTCTATCCCTCTCCTTTCCTCTCTGTAAAAAATCAATAAAATATATATATTTTTAAAAAAAGCACACTAAGGCCGAAACCGGTTTGGCTCAGTGGATAGAGCGTCGGCCTGCGGACTGAAAGGTTCCAGGTTCGATTCCGGTCAAGGGCATGTACCTGGGTTGCAGGCACATCCCCCAGTGGGAGATGTGCAGGAGGCAGCTGATCGATGTTCCTCTCTCATCGATGTTTCTAACTCTCTATCTCTCTCCCTTTCTCTCTGTGAAAAATCAATAAAATATATTAAAAAAAAAACAAAACACACTAAGGACAGTTTTGGGATCATTTTCACGGTGACTGCGGAACTGGAACAGGAATACCCTCATGGAAAGCATTCTAGGGGACTGGAAGCAAGGAGACGGGGTACTGTCTAGTCTGCATATTTCAGGAGAGAATGACATTGGGCTTTATTCCAACCATGACTGTCACAGAGCTAGACGGGGTCTTTTTATTGTTGTTAATCCTCACCGGAAAATATTTTTTTCATTGACATTTTTAGAAAGACCATGGAAGGGAGGAGGAGAAACAGAAGCATCCATGTGAGACACATCCACTGGTTGCCTCCCACAAGTGCGGGGGCTGGGGATTGAATCTGCAACAGAGGTATGTGCCCTTGACCGTAATTGAACCCAAGACCTTTCCGTCAGTATGTAGACGCTCTAATCACTGAGCAAACTGGCTAGGGCTAGATGGGAGGTCTTATAATGAGGAACTGCCATAAGAATAAGAGGGCACTGCGATGAGGTCACATTAATTTAGTTTGGGAAAATTAAAGCTAAAGAGGGATGATCACAGATCGATGATTATGAATGGCATATACACATTGAGCCCAGATTTTTAACTCATTCAAATGAAATGCTTGGCCAAAGATGCCTTTACAAACATGAACAAGGTACCTACTTTGCATCAATTATAAGGGAAAACATCACACAGTAGAGTGGTAATAATAAAGCAACTGAGAACATGAGCTCTGGAAGTCAGTGTGCCTGTGTTCATAACCCAGCTCTGCCTCAACTGAAAATTGGAGGTAATAACAGGACACATCTCACAAAATCGTGGTGAGGATTAGAACACAGGCAAAGTTCTCAGAAAAAGGGTCTGGCACATGGTAAGCTTTCAATAGAAGCTGGGTATTAACATGCTCCTAGAAGTCAGGAAACAAATTGATTTTCTAGAGGTTCATATATATTTAGGAATGGGAAATAAATATACGGCTATTAATAGAACTAGAACATACCCAACTTTAAGGTTAGTGATGTCTGGATGGGATGAACCAGTAAGGCAATGCCCATTTCTCCTAAGTGTTCAAATCTAGAAAGTATTGACTGTTAGCTTTGATAACCCTTGTCTTCATTACTTTTGTAAAAGGCATAAAAGCAAAATGGAAAAAAAGGTGAAAAGAGAGAGAGATCATTAAATTTGGCTACTTCTTCCTCATCGTTAAATTCCCAACTTAAAAAGTCACTACTCCCACCAGGCCGGTGGCTCAGCTGGTTAGAGCATTGTCCTGACATGCCAAGGTTGTAGGTTCGATCCCTGGTCAAGGCACATACAAGAATCAACCAGTGAGTGCATCAATAAGTAGAACAACAAACCAATGTTTCTTTCTCTCCCTCTCTCTCTCTTCCCTCCCCGACTCCAAAAAAAAAGTCAATAATAATAATAAAAAAAAGTCACTACTCCCGATAACCCTTGAAGTAGGTCTCCTTATGTCTTTTCTCAGCACCCAGTTTGCTTCCTGCACAGCCCAGCACTTATCACCATTTTTAATTATTTTATTTGCTTATTTATTTATTTATTTTATTTTTTTTTAATATATTTTATTGATTTTTTATAGAGAGGAAGGGAGAGAGATCGAGAGTTAGAAACATCGATCAGCTGCCTCCTGCACATCTCCTACTGGGGATGTGCCCGCAACCCAGGTACATGCCCTTGACCGGAATCGAACCTGGGACCTTTCAGTCCGCAGGCCGACGCTCTATCCACTGAGCCAAACCGGTTTCGGCTGCTTATTTATTTTTAATGTCTTCTCACTAAATAGCTCCATGATGACAGAGTATCTTTGCTGATTTTGTCATCCTTAGTTAAGTTTAACACAGAAATGGCATGTAGTAGGCACTCAATAAATACCTGCTGAATGAATTATGAAGCAATGATCTGTAAGGACCCTTTCAGCTAAAATCAATAACTATTAGGTAATAGAAAAAACAACAAACATTATAAAGGGAGAGGCTTTTATTTTTGGGTCTAGGAAATATTTAATGCCTCACTATGATCAAACTAACCAAATGGCTCTATTCCAAGAAGTTTAGAATTTGACTGATGCAATCATCTTCGAAACTAGCACCCTCCCCAAGTGACTTTGTCAGTTTTGCTTTCAGATTTGCTTTACTAATCTTTTTTATTTAATCTTCACCCTTGTATATGTTTACTAATTTTTTAGAGAGAGAGAAAGCGAGAGAGAGGAAGGGAGAGGGGGAGGAGGAGGAGAGGGGAGATAGAGAAACTTTAATCAGTTGTCTCCCATACATGTACATGCCCCGATCCAGGATTGAATCTGAAACCTAGGTGTGTGCCCTAACTGGGAATCTAACCAGTGACCTTCTGGGGCATGGGACAATGCTCTAACCAACTGAGCCCCCTGGCCGGAGCTGCCTTAGTAATTTTAACAATCTAGGCTCAATGTCTGTCTAATAATTGATAAGCTACATATATTATCTGAGGAGCTTTTTATTTTATTTTTTAAAAATATGTTTTTATTGCCCAGTCAGTGTGAGCATCGACCTATGAACCAGGAGATCAGGGTTTGATTCCTGGTCAGAGCACATGCCTGGGTTTGGGGCCTCGATCCCCAATAAGGGGCAAGCAAGAGGCAGCCAACCAATTATTCTTTCATCATTGATGTTTCTCTCCCTTCCTCTCTGAAATCAATAAAAGTATATTAAAAAATGTTTTTTATTGATTTTAGAGAGAGAGGAAGGGAGAAGGATAGAAACAATGCAAGAGAGAAACATCGATGGGCTGCCTCCTGACCGGCCCCTACCAGGGATCAAGCCAGGAATCCAACCAGTGACCTCTCTGTGCATTGTCCCTTGCACCAGGAGGGCGCTGGTTGGTTCCGGTCAGGGCACATGCCTGGGTTGTGGGCTCCATCCCCAGTAGGAGCTGTGTCTGAGGAAATGTGTGGGAGGCGGCCAGTTGATATTGCTCTTTCATCAATGTTTTTTTCTCTCTATGAAGTCAATAAAAACATTTTTTTAAAAATACAAAATTTTGGATCAAAACTCCAGAAAAGTCTTACTTGGTACTTGTGTAGCGAGGCTCTAGAATTCATGTATTTAAAACGTGGTTATTTGGAATAGATAATATATGTACGTAGTATACAATTCAAAAGGTACAAAAAAGTTATAGCCAAGTCCCCCTTTCACGTCTGCCTTCCTGCTTCAAGTTCACGTTTCCTTAAGTTATCACTGCTACCCGTTTCTTTTGTATTCTTCCAGATAATTATTTGCCTAAGCAAGTATATCTATATCCTTTGCTTGAAACACACAGTTGCATATTTAAAGAACTGTTCTAACTTTGGTGTTTTTTTTCAATTCCCATTTAACAAAGTATGTTGAAAATGAAGGTGTCTTTGTATTTTTCACAAGCACCCCGGTGGTTCTGAGGTGAAGCTGACTATAGGAACCATTCAATGGCCCAGGTTAAGAGGTTAAGTTCGACTCACTGTTACACATTAGAAACTCAAGGATGTTGAAAAGATGCCCTCAAAAGCGGCCTTGCTTACTTGACCTCTGCCCTCTCGTCTTATGCACATGAACTCCCCCATTCTCTAAATGTCTCCATATAAGCCAGGAAAAAAATAGTCATTCAAATAGATGTTGCCAAAAGCTGCTCAATTTTCAATTCCTGGAACCCTTTCCTGCCCGGTTACCACCTGAAATCTGAAATCCCAAACCTGACCGTCTCTACGTGACACAAGGCGTTTTGGTATTTGGGTTATAACGAAGTTTGATTTACACTGATTTTCTCGGCTGGCAGTGACGCTGTCTGATGGAGCACAACAGAGATACTCCCCTTACTCATCCCACCGGCACAACAGCGTCCAGCCCTCCCCCGGAATTGCTCTCTTACCATCGGGGCTGCAGTGGACCTGACTTCCCCTCTATGGCGGGATGGGCTACGCTGGGTGCCTGTGCGGCTCTAGCTTTCTCTGCCCACCCGCCCGAGAGGCGGCGGGAAGAGCTTCCTTTCGGCACGGAGGGCAGGCCCTCCGAGGGCACCCGCGGATCTCCGCAGTGTCCCCTTCTCCGCGAGGGGCACCACGCGGCAGGCATCTTCACCGCCGCGCCGAGCACGGAGCTGGAGGGCTCGCCAGGCGAGGCAGGGAACCACCCGCGGCAGCGCCGGCTCGCCCCACCTCCCGGCGCAGGGGCTCGGAAGGCATGAGGAAGGGCGTGAGTCCTCTCCATCCCTGACCCCTGGACTCAAACGGAGCGTGGGGCCCAGGGGCCCAAACCCGACCCCGCCCTTCTCTGCTCGGGCTTTTCTCCATCCTCTGGGCCCTACGGCATCCCCCGGAGCCTCGGCCCAGGCCTCCGCACCTCCGCCGGCCGGCCCCCCTTCCCGCCCACTGCCGGCGCCCTCACCCAGCATGATGGGGCTGAGCCGCCGGGCTAGGCCCTTGGA
This sequence comes from Myotis nattereri, assembly GCF_964212035.1. Taxonomy (NCBI): domain Eukaryota; kingdom Metazoa; phylum Chordata; class Mammalia; order Chiroptera; family Vespertilionidae; genus Myotis; species Myotis nattereri. The sequence continues at coordinate 211,704,923 of NC_138076.1, forward strand.
CAGGTCGTACACGTAGAGCTTCACCGGATAGAGATTCGACGGCTCCATCGGGACCCGTGGCGGCCGCGGCCACGAAGCCCCTCCGGCACCCGGCAGCGGCTGGGACCTTCCCGTACCCACCGGGGTGGGGAGCGGAAGGAGCGCGGGGGCACCGAGCCTGGGCCCGGCCTGAAGGGCGGGGAAGAGGCGGTCCTGCTCTGCTCGCAGCCCCACGCCGCTCGCGCTCCCCGCCCGCCACCGGCAACGACTACTGTGAGGTGACAGAGCCGGGACGAGCGGGGTCCGCGCGGAAGAGGGCCAGGGGCGGGACGCGCTTCGGCGCATGTGCACGCCATCCTGACCGGCGGAGGGGGCGGGGCTTCGCTGGAGAGGGCGGGGCTTTTGCGGACTGGGTGGCGTTCCTTCGCGACTTGTAGGAAAAGCAGCTTGTGGCAGTGGGCGTGTCATTTGACAGGAAAAGTACGCACTGTGCGTGATGACGTAGGGCGTTGATTGGAAGAGAGACCGCGCGTACCGGCGCCCCACCTTCAGCCCAAGTCGACCTCTTCCTTGCGCTCGAGGTAGGCGGGGAGCGTCCGTGTGTGCGTGTTGCCGGCGGGTCAGGGTTGGCCGGGTCCCCCTCGCCTGGCTGCAGGGCTGCGTCGGCCAGTGGTGTGCGCCCCGAGTGTAGAGGCAGCCTCTGGTTCCCGCTCCTGCCTCCCGGGCAGGTGGCACGCGCGCGGCCTTGGAGGCCCGCCCGCACTTGAGACTCCACTGGGCATGGCCGGCTGAGGACTTGAGGGGGATTTGGGGGCGGAATGAGGACAAATGCGTCCACTGGAGGACCGAGCCTCCTGGAGCGGGAATCCCTCAAGTCCCGACGGTGCCCATGGTGGAACGGAACTTTCACATCCATCAGAGTGGCCACCCTGAGCCCCCGCCTTAAGGGATAACGAAGGCGAGGCTGCTGGAAAGATGCCCACTCACCTCTGGGTCTCGGGGACCGAGAGCTCTCCAGGCAGCAGGACCCAGCGTCCACATTCCGCACGAGTAACCACCGGCCCTTAGAACAGATCTCAAAGGAATTGATATTTTTAGGTTTAAATTTGCTCGTACTGAACTTAACTTTCTTTCATCTAGTGACCCGTTACCAGCATGTCAGGGTGGGAGTCTTTTTACAAAAACGAGGGCGATGAAGAAGAAGAGCAGGAGGAGGGCCCGGAAGCAGGGGGTAGGTGACTGTCACCTGTACCGCTGTGTGTGTGGAAGACCCTCCCTGCCTGTCTGCTGGGTGTCCTTTGCTGTCTAATGGCCTACCCTCCTCTCCTGAGGACCTCAGATACCTTTCTCCCTTTGGACTTTGCGGAGCTACCCTAGGCTCTTTCATTCACGGCCAGCTCTAGACTATGGGGCATTTCTAGCTTGAGCTTTTGCTGGGCGCTGACTGGTTAGTTGACATCTGTGGCGCTCCAGTAAATGACCCTGAGCAGTGGCATCTTCTGTTACCTTAGATGGCTCAGGTGAGCCTCTTCCTGTTCCAGGAAAAGTAGTTTTCTGTTGTTGTTGTTTTTTAATATATTTTATTGATTTTTTACAGAGAGGAAGGGAGAGGAATAGAGAGTTAGAAACATCGATGAGAGAGAAACATCAATCAGCTGCCTCCTGCATACCCCCCACTGGGGATGTGCCTGCAACCAAGGCACATGCCCTTTACTGGAATCGAACCTGGGACCCTTGAGTCCACAGGCTGACGCTCTATCCACTGAGCAAACCTGTCAGGGCATGTTGTTTTTTTAATCTTCATGCTAGGTTATGTCTTTGTTGATTTTAGAGAAGAAGAGGGAGAGAGAGAGAGAGAGAGAGAGAGAGAGAGAAACATCGATCGATTTGCCTCCCATATGCACCTCAATCAGGCATGGAACCCACACCCGAGGTATGTGCCCTGACTAGAAATCAAACCGGAAGCCTTTCAGTGTACGGGAGGATGCTCCAACCTACTGAGCTGCCCGTCCAGGGCCCAGGAATATAGATTTACTCATCCTAGTACCTCAATACAAAAATGCCTTCCTACAATAATTGCAGCAACCAGAGTAAACATGAGCAACGCAGTTACAGCTGTCGTTCCCTTACCATAACTCCAGGTTTGGGGGTATATGTTCAGCCAACACACTGACACACAGGACAAAGAAAGAGAAATAAGGGATACATGTATCCGTATACTATTTAGTTTAAGTCTGAAAACTTTAAAATGTTTTTATTAAAATTGAGAAACAGGAAATGTTGAAAAAAGAGAATATTTATTATAATCTATATACTCTATCACCCTAACACAACTACTACTAGCATTTTGGCATTTTGCATATTTCCTTCATATACCTTCATTCTGCATATTTCCTAAATACGTACATATATCTGTTTCTTTGTATCTGGGGATGTGCCCCCAACCCAGGTACATGCTCTTGACCAGAATCAAACCTGGGACCCTTCAGTCCACAGGCCGACGCTCTATCCACTGAGCCAAACCGGTTTCGGCAAGATAGATTTTTAAGAGGTAGAATTTTCTGGGTCAAGGTGGAATTTTGTTTAAGGCTCTTGACACATGGTCATACTGTTTTAATAAAAGATGGGTAATGAAATTTATTGTATTAAGCAGCAGCGTTAAAAAAGGAGACCATCAGACATGAAGAACACAACATCACCCTGATATAACCATGCCAAAATAAAGAAAACCGGCATGTGCTGAGCCTCTCTGGTCCGTGGTAGGACACACGGAGGGCTGTGTTATCTACACCAAAAGAATGCAGTCAGCAAAATCCAGAAGGCGGACAACTGCACATGACACAACATCCTGGTTCTTCAACAAATACATTGTGAGACAAACGATGGAGGGGGTTAGCTAGAGCTTACGGGGCTTCAACAACATTAAAAAAAAAACCCACTAGTGTGTAGGAGTGTTTGCGTGGATGAGAAAACTATGAAGAAAAATAAGGAGTGCCCTAGCCGGTTTGGCTCAGTGGACAGAGCTTCGGCTTGTGGACTGAAGGGTTCCGGGTTTGATTCTGGTCAAGGGCACGTGCCCGGGTTGTGAGCTCAGTCCCCAGTGGGGGGCACACAGAAGGCAGCCAATCAATGATTCTCTCTCATCATTGATGTTTCTGTCTCTCCCTCTCCCTTCCTCTCTGAAATCAATAAAAATATTTTTTTTAAAAAAAGGAGAAAAACAAGGAGGTGAAGTCAGGATAGTGGCTGCTCTTGGGAATATTACTGGATAAATGTGTGGATTTATCCTCCCACTTCTCCATTGCTAGTGGGAGTGGGGTTCTTGGGGTACCACTGATATAAGAATTTCCAGAGGCCCCTATGGGAGGATGAGATATGGTAGAAAGCTTTGTTTTTGTGGCAGTACATCCTTGGGCATATAAAGTCCCATTTTCATTGGCTTCCAGTCCTAGAAGCTGTATAGCTGGGGATTCAGTAGAAGTAGAAGCAAAGCCCACTTAATACAATAAATTTAATTACCCATCTTTTATTAAAACAATATGACATATGTGTCAAGAGCCTTAAACAAAATTCTACCTTGACCTAGGAAATTCTACCTCTTAAAAATTTATCTTAAGAAAATAATATATATCCAAAATCTCTGTTCCAGTATGAAGCTGGGTCCAGTTTAGCATTAGGCTAGTTGCAATCTATTAATCCATTGTGTGTGGGGTCCACATGGCTGTGACCCTTTGGGTGAATGTAGAAATGTGAGAGCTCTGCAAGCCAGGAGTCAACTTCAGCAAGCAAGAGCACAAAAGAGCAAGCTCCTTTGTTGAGGAGATTAAATATCTTAAAACTTCCCGAGCTTGCAGTGGTCACACCTCCTCTGGCCAATGACCTGTTCCCAGGTGTGGTTGACAGACAAGCACCTTACCCGTTTCATCCAGACTTCATTGGTCCTGCATCTAAACCGCAGCTTCCTGGCAAAGCTGCACAAATCGCATGCCCATATTTGGCCTTCCCTTTGCTCCTTTCCCGTTATTCATAACTAGGTTAAATGACAATGCTATCAGGAGGAGGCTCAGCATTGTAATTGGGAGGGAACATGGAGAGGGCTTCTGGGTGACTGGTAAGATTCACTGTGGGTAGTGGTTTTAAGGGTGTTCATGCTATATAATAAAAGGCTAGTATGCAAATTGTCCCCTTGATGTGGAGTTCAACCAGGAGTTTGACCAGGGGGCAGGGCTGGCCAGCCAACCTCCCGTGCCACCCCCCCCTACACCCCCGATCGCTACCCCCCTCCCCCGCACCCCAATTGGGGGCAGGGCCAGCCCGCCAACTGCCCATGGCCCCTCCCCACAGGCTGGCCCGGCCCGATAGCCCTGATCGAGGTGGGCCAGCCGGACCCCACCCCTGCACAAATTCATGCACTGGGCCTCTAGTCTTATAATAATTCATCAGGCTATACTTCTGCTTAATGGGCTTTTCTTTATGTGTCCTATTTAAATAATAAACATGATAAATATGAACACAAGGGCAAGCATTTCCTTCCTTTTTTTTCCCCCCTGTAGGAGAATACACATATTCAGGAAGAGATAGTTTGATTTTTTTGGTTGATGCTTCTAGGGCCATGTTTAAATCAGAAGGTGAAGATGAAATGACTCCTTTTGACATGAGCATCCAGGTAAGACTACCTTTTTATTTAAAACAAACAAAACCCCAAAGTATTAACACTGCTTTTAAAAATATGGGCTCTGTGTGAAAATTTTGTTTGTGAATGATAAATGGTGGTTAGCCTCCCCAGATGGCTATGTGTAAAAGTGTGGCAGTGTTGGAGAACAGGCCCATTTAATTCTGGGTTTGAACTCCGGACACTAGGAATACATTGCTCCCACCTTTGGCATTAGTCCTGGTAGTAGAAATGGGCTTCTCCTTCTGTAGAGATGGGAGCATAGCGTAAGAGAGGACATTCCAGCAATTATTGTATGGAAATGAGTCCTCTTGTAAGTGATATTTAGAAGTTGGGTGTTACCTGTGGTTGAAAAAGATTATTACAACAAAAAGACAGAAAACCCAGTTAAAAAATGGGCATAGGACTTGAATAAATATGCCTCTAAAGATATGCAAATAGCCAACAAACACAAGATTCTGAACATCTTTAGTCATTAGAGTAATGCAGATCAAAACCACAATGAGATATCTCACCCACTAGGATGGATATAATTACAAAAAAAAAAAAAAGGAAAATAAGAAGGATGTGGAGAAACTAGAAGCCTCATATATTGATAGTGGGAATGTAAAATGGATCAGCTGCTGTGCAGAACAGCTTGGCAGTTCCTCAGAATTCAATATAGAATTACAATCTGACCCAGCAATTCTCCCAGGTGTATACCCAACAGAATCAGGTACTCAGATCCTGATTCTGCCACTTAATATAACTGTCTGGTGTTTAATGTTCAAAGAGTTGCCCAACCTTTTGGTATCTGTTTTCTCATCTGTGAAATGGAGAGAATAATAGTATCTTCCATATCACATTGTGAGAATTAGTTTGTTTTTTAAAAAATATTTTTTAAACTTAAAAAAAATATTTGTATTGATTTTTAGAGAGAGAGGAAGGGAGAGAGTGAGAGTGAACCATTGATTGGCTGCCTCCAGCCCATGTGCCCTGACTGGGGATGGAACCAGCAACCTTTCTGGTGTACAGGACGACGTTCCGACCAACTGAGCACCTGGCCAGGGCTAGTTTAGTTTTCTAAAATGAGGTGTAGTTCACATAACAAAATTAACCTTTCTAAAGTGTACAGTTCGAAGGTATTTAGTCATTCACAATGTTGTGTAACCACCACTTCTGTCTCATTCCAAAACATTTTGAAGTGGATAAACATAATGCTTATACCTACATCGTAGTATTACTCAGGCATAGAAAGAAATGAAACAACTGATACATGCCACAAGGTAAATGGACATGGAAAACATAGTAAGTGAAAGAAGCCAGACAAATGAAATGTAGACTAGATAATCCATAGAGAATGCAGGTTGGTCGTTCCTGGGCGGGGGGTGGGGGGGGGTGGGGGAGGGGGGGGGAATGGGAAGCGATGGTGCAATGGATATGGCGTTTGCTGTGGAGGTGGTGAAAATATTTTGGAACTAGATGGAGGTGGTGGTCACACAACATTGTAAATTTACTAAATACAACTGAATTGCTCACTTTAAAATGATTTACTTTGTTATATGAATTACACTTCAATTAAAAAGGTCACTTCATAGAAAAGAATTTCTAAACATTTATTGTATATCTTAGGTCTCATATTTTTAGAGTTTGGAACCAAACGAGCTTCTCATGTTCTAATTTGTATACAGGCAGCTCTTGCATTTGGCAGATCAGAATATCTTGGCATTTAAAAACAGAATTAGCCGAAACCGGTTTGGCTCAGTGGATAGAGCGTCAGCCTGCGGACTCAAGGGTCCCGGGTTCGATTTCGGTCAAGGGCATGTACCTGGGTTGCTGGCACATCCCCAGTGGGAGATGTGCAGGAGGCACCTGATCGATGTTTCTCTCTCATCGATGTTTCTAACTCTCCCTTCTTCTCTGTAAAAAAATCAATAAAATATATTTAAAAAAAAAACAGAAACAGAATTAATAAAAATCAATCCTTAACTTTAAAGCAGTGATTTTCAAACTTTAACCTACATCAGAGTCAGCTGCAGGGGCTTGTTAGCATGGACTGCGGGGCTTTTCCCCAGATTCTGTGGGTCTAGAGCCGGGACTAAGAATTGGCATTTCCAGCAAGTTCCCAGGTGGTGCTGATGTTGCTGGTTTGGAGGTCACTCTTGGAGGAGCATTGCTTTAACCTTTTTGGGATCACAGCCCTCTCTTTACAATGTGATGAGAACTATGTCCCTCTCCCCAGAAAGACACACTCACAGTTCTACATGTAGTTTCAAAGGGTTCGAGGAACCCTTGATGCCTAAAGAACCCAGAAGAAAATGTAGTATTATGTAGCGAATATGTGAGACATTCACAGATGAGCATAGTCAATACATAAAAGCCTAAGCGACCAATGACTGAACGACTGACCAGTTGCTATGACACGCACTGACCACCAGGGGGCAGCTTCTGCGTTGAGCATCTGCCCCCTGGTGGTCAGTGCGCTCCCACAGCCAACCTCCTGCAGTCCCTCCCCCAGCCAGCCAGCCCTGATCAACCCTGATCTGCCAGGCTGAGGGACCCCACCCATGCACGGATTTGTGCACCAGGCCTCTAGAGCAGAGGTCCTCAAACTACGGCCTGCGGGCCACATGCAAATACAAATATTGTATTTATTCCCGTTTTGTTTTTTTACTTCAAAATAAGATATGTGCAATGTGCATAGGAATTTGTTCATAGTTTTTTTTAAAACTATAGTCCAGCCCTCCAACGGTCTGAGGGACAGTGAACTGGCCCCCTGTTTAAAAAGTTTGAGGACCCCTGCTCTAGAGTCTCGTGTATTTGATAAGAAGCAATGAAAAAACGTTTTCTGTAATTTGATGTTAGTTTTCTTTTGTGTGTGTTTTTATTTCTTTATAAGAAGGCCTCACCAAGTTTTTGTAAGTATTTATAGACTGCTCAAAAAATAGATGGAAGTGTTTGGAGAAATGACTACTTGCCTGCAGATTATTGTCAATGAGTAACACTGTAAGTTCTGCATTTAACGAGGGAATTGCTGTGGAGGAAGGCTGCTGAGAAGCTCAGGCAGGACATAGAGGGGTCACCATGCTGGTTTATTCCCCAGCTTTGCAGATTCAGAAACTTAACTTTGTCAGTGTCCCCAGAATTAAACAGGCTGCCAGGACAGACCAACTCTTCAGAGACACCGATTGACCTGGTGCTGACATTAGTTTCAATAGGTAGCTAGACTCTCCTGGTATACTGATGTTTTTAATTGTGTCATTAAGCAAATTGTATTGTAGAAAATGCTGTTAGTAGTTAGGACTTTTTTTCAGGTCACATATACTTATTGTTAGCTTAAACCTTTTATACAAATAATTATTTTATAAATGTAAATTCTGTTTCTTAGTATCAAGCTACTTGAGGAAAGGTCAGTGGCCTGACCAAAACCCAGCCAGTTAGTGTGTGACATCAGTGAGACTAATACCCAGGTTTTTTGATTCCATTACTGGGCTTTTCCCATATAGCAGTTTCCTCCCTGAGTATATGCATGTTTTAAATTTCTGATTTCTTACGATAAGGACTGCTTATACTTCTATTATATACTTACTGCACTCTGCTTTTGTTATAGTGTAATATATCTGCCCATCACTCTCCCTGATTCATGAATTTCCTGAAGGTAGAGGTCATACCTTATTCTAATGCCATGTATACATTCAGCAAATATATATCAAGCACCGATATGTGCCAGGCACTTATGGAGTCTAAGTTTAGTGCTAAGTAGTTAAACATTAATTGAATTTTTGTTTTTATTTTTCCAGTGTATCCAGAGTGTGTACACCAGTAAAATCATAAGCAGTGATCGAGATCTCTTGGCAGTGGTGTTCTATGGTACCAAGAAGGACAAAAACTCAGTGAATTTCAAAAATATTTATGTCTTACAGGAGCTGGATAATCCAGGTCAGTGTTTCTAAGATTAACTTTTCCCTTACATGTTTTCCCTGAACAAAGAGATGTGGAGAAGGCAGCAGATGACACCTTGACTAAGAGTATGCTTTCCTGCACTAGGGGGCTCTTCTTAGAATGTGGACTTTTGCTGTATGGGTTAAACAGTGTAGTGACAAATGGACCTTAGGCCCTTCCATTGGTCTTGTAAAGGTGTCCACTGACACTGACTTTTCTGCCCATTTGACTCCCTGTCTCTGATCAGGTGCTAAACGAGTGTTAGAGCTCGCTCAGTTTAAGGGGCAGCAGGGACAGAAACATTTCCAAGACCTGATCGGCTATGGATGTGACTACTCACTAAGTGAAGTGCTGTGGGTCTGTGCCAACCTCTTTAGCGATGTCCAGTTCAAGATGAGCCATAAGAGGATCATGCTGTTCACCAATGAAGATGACCCCCATGGCAACGACAGTGCCAAAGCCAGCCGGGCCAGGACCAAAGCTGGGGATCTCCGTGACACAGGTTGGTATTTCCCCCGTTCTTTTAAATTGGCACTTAATTTTATTGCTTCTGTATAGCTGATGTCAAACATTTGCTTTTCACCATTCAGAGTCAAATGAAAGAATAACATGCAGCTGGAGGAGACCCTTGTGTAACATTCCCAGTGAAAATGGGCAGGCCATTAGCAGTCTAAAGGACTCTACTGGAGCAAGATTTTCTTGATTTTAATGCTACTGTGAATGGCAGTTATTTGAATATGTTGTCCGAAGTCATTGTACAGCTGGCTCCCTTAGCCACTTTCTCTAATTCCCAAAATGTTAATAATCAGCCTAGTTCTTTGGGATTTTTATTTATTTATTATTTTTAATTTTTTTATTGATTTCAGAGACAGGAAGGGAGAGGGAGAGATAGAAACATCAATGATGAGAGAGAATCTTTGATTGGCTGCCTCCCTTAGGCCCCCTTACTGGAAATTGAGCCCTCAAACCTGACCAGGAATTGAACCGTGACCTTCTGGTTCAAAGGTCAATGCTCAATCATTGAGCCACACCAGCCAGGCTCTTTGGGATCTTTAAAAAGCATATTTGAACTTAACTGCAAAAATGTCTTGCTGAAAATTGTTTCCCCTCACTTGTGTCTGTCCTTTCCCCAGGTATCTTTCTTGACTTGATGCACCTGAAGAAACGTGGAGGCTTTGACATATCCTTATTCTACAGAGATGTCATCAGCACAGCAGAGGATGAGGACCTAGGGGTTCACTTCAAGGAGTCGAGCAAGCTAGAAGACCTGTTGAGGAAGGTCCGAGCCAAGGAGACCAGGAAGCGCCCACTCAGCAGGTGGGCACTGAGCCTGCGCCAACTGGCCCTAAGTCCTCTAACATCATCAGTCATGCGTAGCTTTGATCTCCCTGGCTGCTTAACTCTGGGCGGTGCCCGTGCCTCACTGGGTTCCTCTAAAGCAGTGGTCGCCGACCGGTGGTCCATGAGGTCCAAAAGGTTGGCGACCACTGCCCTAAAAAACGTGCTTGATTTTAGGACAGCATAAGTTATTTGCTTTTCTTCCCTTGAAAGAGCTGGTATATTTTTTCAAAATAATGCAGCCCCTGCCCTGACCGGCGTGCCTCAGTGGTTAGAATGTCAGTCCCTGTACTGAAGTCTTAGGTTCGATTCTCACTCAAAGGCACATACCTGGGTTGCGTGTTCAATTGATATGTCTCTCACATGGATGTTTCTCTCTCTCTCTCCCTTCCTCTCTTCCACTCTCTCTAAAAGTCAATGGAAAAAATATCATCAGGTGAGAATTAACAAAAAATAACACAGCCCCCCACTTTCTTGGGGTAAACAGTTGAGGCCTAACAGTATCCTCAGTTGCGCTCACTAGTTTATCGCCTGCTTTCTTCTCTGTAAAGTGGGGATAACAATAGTACCTGGTATAGAGCAAAAACTCAATAGATGTTAGTTAGCATTGTTAAAATTCTGTTATTCTGATTTCTTATAAACTTGAGACCAATAGGAACCAGATAGTTAGATTGTCATCTTTTCTTTTTTTTTTTTGGTTTTGTTAATCCTCACGCGAGGATATCTTTTCCGTTGATTTCTTAGAGAGAGTGGAAGGGAGGGAAGGAGGGCGGGTAGAGAGTGAAAGGGAAAGAGAGAGAGAGAGAGAAAAGCATTGATGTGAGAGAAACACATCGACTGGTTGCTTCCTGCATGCCTCCAGATTGGGAACTGAACCCAAAACCCTTTGGTGCCCAGGCCGATGCTCTAACCACTGAGTGCACTGGCCAGGGCAGATTATCTCTCTCTCTCTCTCTTTTTTTTTTTTTTTTTTTAAATATATTTTATTGATTTTTTACAGAGAGGAAGGGAGAGAGATAGAGAGCCAGAAACATCGATGAGAGAGAAACATCGATGAGAGAGAAACATCGATCAGCTGCCTCCTGCACATCTCCCACTGGAGATGTGCCCGCAACCCAGGTACATGCCCCTGACCGGAATCGAACCTGGGACCTTACAGTCCGCAGGCCGATGCTCTATCCACTGAGCCAAACCGGTTTCGGCTCTCTCTCTTTTTTTAAAAATATATTTTATTGATTTTTTACAGAGAGGAAGGGAGAGGGATAGAGAGTTAGAAACATCAATCAGCTGCCTCCTGCACATTCCCTACTGGGGATGTGCCCACAACCAAGGTACATGCCCTTGACTGGAATCGAACCTGGGACCCTTGAGTCCGCAGGCTGACGCTCTATCCACTGAGCCAAACCGGTTAGGGCAGATTATCTCTTTTTAGAGAACTTTGGCATTGGAATCCTAAGGGCGCCTTGGCATTTCTTAAGAGCATCAGGCTTTCATTTTTTGACTAGTTTCCTCAATACAGAGGAATATGACCATTGGTGGTTTCTGAGCAGTTTTCAAGGAATTCCTGGTATGCTACTGGAGCAGTGGTTCTCAAACTCCCTAATGCCGCGACCCTTTAATACAGTTCCTCATGTTGTGGTGACCCCCAACCATAAAATTATTTTCATTGCTACTTCATAACTGTAATTTTGCTACTGTTATGAATTGTAATGTAAATACCTGATATGCAGGATGTATTTTCATTGTTACAAATTTAACATAATTAAAGCATAGTGATGAATCACAAAAACAATATGTCATTATATATGTGTTTTCCGATGGTCTTAGGCGACCCCTGTGAAAGGGTCGTTCGACCCCCAAAGGGGTCGCGACCCACAGGTTGAGAACCGCTGTACTAGAGGATGCATGGCATTGTAAGGAACCACGACCCCACTCATTGCCGCAGTCGTAGTGTTGTCATTGCTATCCTTTCCCCCTAGGAACTGCTTCTCTTTCCTCAAGCCCCTGTTACCTCTTCCTCCTTTCTGAAATGACGGCATGTTGTTACCACAATTTGGAAACCTACTACAGCAAGCATGTCAAACTTGTGGCCTGCGGGCTCTCTGCCTCCTTTATTTGGCTCAGGTTAGCCTTTGAGTTTGACATGCTGGTACTACACATTTTGGTGAGGATGCATAAATTAAAGGGAGCTCCTTATAGGATTGCTGTGATGATTAAATGGAATAACCTAGGCACAGTGCTTGGCACATGGTAATTATTTATAAATGTTAGCTATTCTTACTACTTTGTGGTAGCGTCATTATAGGATACTTGGTATGACTAATACACTGGAGCTGTTTGAGGACTAATAATGCTTTAGGCTGAAGACCTAGAAAATTATTACACTTGTTCTTGCTATAACCAAATAGTAAAATTACTTTATTGCATGTTTATTGGGTGCCAGGCATTGTCTTAAATTCTTTGTGAATATATTAATTAACTTATTTAATCTTTAATGACAACCCTTTGAAATAGATTGAAACCTACCCATTAATAACACTTATTAACCTTAAGACATTTCAGATGAAGTTAAGCATATCAAGCAACTTGTTTTGCACTGTGAGCTTCCATATTTTCCTTGACAAGTTATGACATAAGCCATGAGGTTGTAAACTATGATGTTATACTGTAACTTTTTAAAAATATATATTTATTGATTTCAGAGAGGAAGGGAGAGAGGGAGAGAGATAGGAACATCAATGATGAGAGAGAATCATGGATTGGCTGCCTCCTGCACGCTCCACATTGGGAATCGAACCATGATCTCCTGGTTCATAGGTCAGGCTATAACTTTATCTTAACTCAGAGTTATGATATTTTCAAGGTCGAAAGGTACCTTAATACATAAATGTGAAAATTTAAGACTGGGTACGGGAGTAATGGATTTGATAGAAATAGAACCAAGGTCACTTGAAGCCTGAGGTCTGAGTGGACCACATTGGCCAATGCTCTTTCCCAGGATACTAAAATTCAGAGGACACGGCAATTTTAAAAAATTACTTTGAAGATGGTGCAGGTTTTTTAATTGGTTATATTTATTGTCAGCAGCCGTTAGACAACTGAGTTTAACTGAGTCAGCCAGAATAATTTAAAATAGGAAGCCACCAAGTGGTTGGTGTTGTTAGTAATGCCATCTGTTACTAGTACTCATGATACATTACCAAATTGATCTGGATGCATAATAGCTGCTTGCTCCAGGAGCCAACATTTCTAGTTAGGACTCTGTCCCAACCCAGTGTTCTTTCCACCATGTGAACCAATATACCTTTGAACTAGTTGTAACTTGTTTAAATATGTTCTCTTCTTTAAAATCAATACTCCTAAACATTCCACTACAGTAAAGATTGGGTTATTAATCTGATTCTCTCCTCCTTTTTGATAAAGATCTCTAAAGCCATAAATTTCCTTTGAACACTTTTTAGCTGCATCCTGTACCTTTTGATATGTTGTATTTTCACTTTTTTAAAAAATATATTTTTATTGATTTCAGAGAGGAAGAGAGAGGGAGAGAGAGATAGAAACATCAATGATGAGAGAGAATCATTGATTGGCTGCCTCTTGCACACCCCCAACTGGGGATCGAGCCCATAACCCAGGCGTGTGCCCTTGACTGGAATCAAACCTGGAACCCTTCAGTCCGCAGGCCAATGCTCTATCCACTGAGCCAAACCAGCTAGGGCTGTATTTTCACTTTCATTTAATTCAAAATAATTTTAAAATTTCCCTGTGAATTTATCTTTGACCTCCTGGATTATTTAGAAGTGTATTGTTTAATTTCCAAACATTTGAGGTTTTCCCAGAATTCTTTCTATGGTAGATCTCTAACTTAGTTCCAGTTTGGTTAAAGAGCATACTTGATATGATTTCAGTCTTTTTGGATTTATTTAGACTTGTTTTGTGGACAAGCATATGGTCTGTCTAGAGAATGTTCCACGTGTGCTTGAAAAGAATGCATAACATGGGTTATTTTTGTGTTGTGCCTTTTTTACAATATCGTGTAGTAAATATTTTGCACATTGTCATTACTACAGAATACATTTCTAGAGGTCCTATTGCTTCTTACGATGTTGGTATGAATATTCTGGAGCAATATGTCATAATAGATACGTATACGAGTGTTGAATCAGACATACCAGAGTTTGAACACCGGTTTTTATTACTTGTCTGCCCTTAAACAAGTTAGGTAACATCTCTGAGCCTCAATGCTTTCGTCTGTAAAAAGGACTATAATAAGGTTTATGGGTGGCAAACAATAGACACAGACTCTTGATTAATGTCAGTATAATCAAGCAATATTCTGAACAGGGTGGGGAGTGTAGGAACCCGAGTGGCACCAGGAATCTAGGTAGCAAGAACTAATGACAGTGCCTTCTAGGTGCTACTTTCAGAAAGCACCCCTCCCTCCATGTCCTCCTTTGGTCACTGCTTAGGACCCAGACGCTCAAGAGAATAGGTGCAATGGCTTGAGTCTGGGTCAGATATATACACCACTTGACCAGGGGAGGACATAGCACTTTGATTAACATCCCCCAAATCTGCAGTGGGGGAAGGGTGGTTCCCAAAGAAAAACTGGGGTTTCATTGTTAAAAAGGGGGGGAAGGGGTACTAGATAAGCAGAAACAACAGATAATCAACACAGTACTTGTAGGGTTATTATGACAATGAATAGCTGTAAAGGGATTGGAATAGTACTGAACTCAGTAAAAGTAATCATTTTTATTACAGTACATTCTTTTTTTAATATAAGCTTATTCAATAATTATTTTTTAAAAATCGATTTCAGAGGAAGGGAGAAGGAGGGAGAGATAGAAAATCAATGATGAGAGAGAATCATCAATCAGCTGCCTCCTCTATGCCTCCCACTGAGGGCACAACCCAGGCATTTGCCCTGACCTGGAATCGAACTGCGACCTCTTGGCTCATGGGCCGACACTCAGCCACTGAGCCACATAGGTTAGGCAGTATATTCTTTATCATTATTTTACATAGTTAATATATTCTGAAACTAATTTTTGTGGCATAGACCCTGAGATAGTATTACAGCAAACTCCATTGTATTATTAAAATGAGTTATATTTATATTCTAAGAGCTCATTTAGAATATAAGAGAGAGTAACACAATTTAAGTCTTGGGTGCCACTGTGGAATTTAGATAGGAAAGTATAATCTTTTAGTCCAGTGGTTCTCAACCTGTGGGTCGCGACCCCTTTGGCGGTTGAATGACCCTTTCACAGGGGTCGCCTAAGACCATCCTGCATATCAGATATTTACATTACGATTCATAACAGCAACATTACAGTTATGAAGTAGCAATGAAAATAATTTTATGGTTGGGTCGCAACATGAGGAACTGTATTTAAAGGGCCAGAAGGTTGAGAACCACTGTTTTAGTTTATGCTTTTTTATTTTTCTGTCCTCCAGGTTGAAGTTTAAGCTCAACAAAGATACAGCATTCACTGTTGGCATTTATAATATGGTCCAGAAGGCTCACAAACCTCCTCCAATTAGGCTTTATCGGGAAACAAATGAACCAGTGAAAACCAAGACTCGGACATTCAATGTAAACACAGGCAGTTTGCTTCTGCCAAGTGACACCAAGAGATCTCAGGTAGGCCTGCCCAGTGACTGAATTTTGTCTCATTGAGGAGTTCACAGGGAGGGGAGACAGTGATCAGCCTAACCTGATAACTTTCATGTGCGCATCTTTCTAGCCAAGTTGTTACAACAACATCATTACTCTTTGAAACTGTGGCATCTAGATCAGAGATACCATGAGAGCTAGAAAGTTAGAGCCAGTGTTTGAAAGAGACATCAGTAAAAACTTTAGCTCTTGCCCTGGCTGGTGTGGCTCAGTTGGCTGAGTGCTATCCCATGCACCACAAGTTGTCCGCTGGATTCCGGTCAAGGGCACATGCCCAGGTCTCAGGTTTGATCCTCGATAGAGGGCGTGCAGGAGGCAGCGGATCGATGTTTCACTCTCACATTGATGTTTCTCTCTCTTTCCCTCTCCCTTTCTCTCTAAAATTCAATACACTATTTTTTTTCCCCCCAAGAAAACTAGCCCTTGATCACTCAGCACAGGATGGGCTGTATCTTACAGTCTAATTCCTTGTTCAGGTATAATAGCAGAAAATGCTTATAGTTAACTAGGGAGATGGGGAGTTAGGGAAAATGTGTTAGGTGTCAAGTGCTTTTTAAAATTTTTGATTTTTTTTAGGGAGAGATTTCCGCCCCCCCCTCATTTCTCCTGTGTTTTGAAATGATACACATAGGCCTTATTTATTTATCTTTATTTATAAATATATTTATTGATTTCAGAGAGGAAGGGAGAGGGAGAGAGAGCTAGAAACATCAATGATGAGAGAGAATCATTGATCAGCTGCCTCCTGCACACCCCCCACTGGGGATTGACCCCACAACCCTGGCATATGCCCTGACCGAAAATCAAACCCGGGATCTCCTGGTTCCTTGGTCGACACTCAACCACTGAGCCACGCTGGTCGGGCCCTTCTTTCTTTCTTTTAAATCCTCACCTGAGAACATGCTTAGAGAGAAGGAGAGATAGAGAGAGAGAGATAGAGAGAGGCAAACATTGATCAGTTGCCTTCCGTATGTGCCCTGCTCAGGAATCGAACCCACAGTCTTTGTGCATGAGACAGTGCGCAATGAACTGAGCCACACTGGCCAGGCCTGAGTTTCTTGATCCAATGTCCCTAAAGAAAACCTCCAGGGCTCTGTTTTTCATAAAACCCAAATTTGACTCTAACAGAGTAACTTCTGTAACTAATCACATATCTAGGATCACAACACAAACATTGAAGTGTGTATCTGCCTCCCACTACCTGAGACCCAGCCACTGCCTGACTTAGGTCCTCTCAATAAATGTGTGTGGTTCGACACCCGTTGTGTGTCAGGGATGAGCGCCCAGTACATGTAAAACGAGGGAAAGAATGAAGCTTGAAGAGCGTGGTCTTTGGCCCCAGACAGAGCTGGCTGAAGCTTAATTCAGTTGTATAACCTGGAGCAAGTTACCAACCATTGCGCCTCAGGCCCCTTATCTGTAAAACAGTTTTAACATCTCCCACCAAGGATTATTACAGAGGATGGCAAACTCAAAGGGCCTGCCGGGCACTTGGTAAATGTTAATTTCTCGTGGTGGTGGTGGTGGGGGGTGATGCCCCTAGTGAGCCATACTCCTGCTCCGTAGAAGAAAGCTGGCTTTGACTCGCCAGCGTCATGTGGCAGCTATTTGGAATCTCCAGCAGCCTGTATGTGTGGCCCTTCCTGTTTCCCGCCTTTAGATCTATGGGAGCCGTCAGATTGTGCTAGAGAAAGAGGAGACGGAACAGCTAAAACGGTTTGATGAACCAGGTTTGGTTCTCATTGGTTTCAAGCCCTTGCTAATGCTGAAGAAGCACCATTACTTGAGGCCCTCCCTGTTCGTGTACCCCGAGGAGTCCCTGATTAATGGTAAGTGGCACAGACCAAAGGTAAATGACTGAGTAGCACAGAAAGCAACTTGCAGAGCTGCATTTCCTAAAGAGGTGCTGATTGGAAACTGCATAGAGCAGCGGTGGGCAAACTACGGCCCGCAGGCCGGACCAGCAGCAGTGTTAACATAACAAACACTCCATCCATGTTTTTGTTCCAGCCCTCCGGTCCAGTTTAAGAACCCATTGTGGCCCTCGAGTCAAAAAGTTTGCCCACCCCTGGTCTAGACCTATATTCTGTGCTATAGCTAATGAACCCCCTGATTTGACTGATTGATTTTCATTAATAACTGGGGCTATGTTGTTAACCTAAAGAAAGTAAAAGTGAACTGACATTAATAATTCACATTTGAGGCATCCATTCTCATTCCTTTCCCCTCAGCTCTGGATCCATCACCCCTTACCCATTGAAGTATCATAAGCCCTTTGAAGAAAGTGGAAGAAAAATTACCCCTAAAGGGATGTTTGTTTTGCAGGGAGCTCAACCCTGTTCAGTGCTCTCCTCACCAAGTGTCTGGAGAAGGAAGTGGTGGCAGTGTGCAGGTACACCCCCCGCCAGAACATCCCCCCTTATTTTGTGGCCTTGATGCCACAGGAAGAGGAGCTGGATGACCAGAAAATCCAAGTGACTCCCCCAGGTATGTGGCAGAGAGATTTTCCGGGCTTCTGAACCTTGTCAGGCTTTGGAATCCCCCATGGGGTTCGTGGTACCAGAGTCGCCAGGAATGGGAACTGGGAAGTGTGTGTGTTTTTAAGGTTTCACAGGTGAGTCTGATGAGTAGCACAGAAACCAAATGTGGTTGTACAGTGCCCAGCACGTACTATCAAGCAAGGCAGCTCTCCGACCAATGATTCTCTCCCATCATTGATGTTTCAATCTTTCTCTCCCTCTCCCTTCCTCTCTGAAAAAAAAAGAAAAGAAAAAGGAACATCAGTGATGAGAAAGGAATATCGATTGGCTGTCTCTTGCACGTCCCTACTGGGTATCGAGCCCACAACCTGGCATGTGCCCTAACTAGGAATCAAACCGTGACCTCTTGGTTTATGGGTCGATGCTCAACCACTGAACCACACTGGCCAGGGAACCCAGTTTCTCCTTTTCCAGCTGGCTCTGGGTGAGGCTCTGTCGAGAGTAGGTGTTAGAAGGAGATAACAGGGCAGAGGAGAGCGAGGGGACTTGCTCCTCCCTCTTGCCCAGTGCTATTGGCGTTGCCTGCAAGGGCACTTCCCAGGGCAGCAGCTTGGCTCCAGTCTCCAGATTTTTCAGTCTTTCTAGAACCAACCAGTGAGTGGAACAAGATCAGCCTGATTGCCCTTGCTTCTTCCCTTTTAGCATGTGGTGGAGGGTGAGGAGATAAAGAGGGGGCTCAGAGGGGGCCTGATGGAGCTGGGACTTAGTCCTTAGGGAGCGGGCACTGTCCAGCTGGCTCTAGTGTATCAGAAAAGTTGGAGGTGGGACCAGCTGCTGCCGCCAGGTAAAGAGCCCTGGCAGTGATAGGAACAGGAAGTATATGGAGGAGCACTCCTGCCTTGGGATTGCCCTCTTGAGGAGTGTGTTAGGCAGATGCTATCAGAAATTAGCTGGTAAAGGAAAAATGGGGCTGGCAGGGTCGCAGCCTCAGGGTGAATTTGGCCCTGGCCAGGTAGCTCACTTGATTAGAGCGTCCTCTTGATGCACCAAGGTTATGGGTTCAGTCCCTGGTCAGGGCACCTACAGGAATCAGCTGATGGATGGGATAACAAATCGATGTTTCTCTTTTTTATTTATTTTTTGAAAGTGAAATGTTTTAATTATTCCAATTAAAATCCAACAAATATTGTCAGATTATATATATTTTAAAAAACATGCTACTTAAAAGAAATAAACCTCAAATATAAAAAAGGGAAGAACAAAAGAATATACCAAAAAAATGCTGCCAACAAAAATATGTTGAGGTAGTTACATTAGGATCAGATAAGGTAAGCTTTAAAGCAAAATATTTCACTAGGTATAATGTGTTTCTCTCTCTTTAAAAAGACGGGTGAATTTGGAGCTGAGGGACAAATGACAACTCAGTCACTGAAACCTTTTGTTAAGTCTCAGAAATCTTATCTTTTCTTCAGGCTTCCATCTTGTCTTCTTACCCTATGCTGATGATAAACGGAAGGTGCCCTTTACTGAAAAAGTCGTGGCAAACCCAGAGCAGGTCGACAAGATGAAGGCTATTGTTCAGAAGCTCCGCTTCAAATACAGGTGAGTAGCGGGCCGATCACTGGCTTGCTTCTGGAACTGCCTCCTGGGTTGAAAGTCCCTTTTTTTTTAATCCTCACCTGAGGATATGTTTTCTCAGCTGACCTGGGACCTGCACTGAGTTGGGTTAATTTAATTTTATTATTTTAAACATGTTTACGTTTTTATTTTAAAATTTACTTGTGTTTCCATTACGATGATTTTAACAGAAGTGACAGCTTTGAGAACCCAGTGCTGCAGCAGCACTTCAGGAACCTGGAGGCCTTGGCTTTGGATTTGACGGAGCCCGAACAAGCAGAAGATCTGACATGTAAGAAGGCGCCACTGAGAGAGACGTCTTGTCGGGGGGCTTTCTGCTCGATCTCGCTCTGGGCAGTAATGTGGATGCATTTCCTAGCGCCCTCTTGAGACTTAACCTCGTTGTCCCTAACCCTCCCTCTCCAGGCCATTTTCCTCTGTTTTGATTTTCTAGTGCCGAAGGTTGAAGCAATGGATGAAAGACTGGGTTCCCTCGTGGAGGAGTTTAAGGAGCTTGTCTACCCACCAGATTACAACCCTGAGGGGAAAGTTCCCAAGCGAAAACAAGGTGAGAGCTGGGCGTGGACATCCTGTGGGTTATTTCTAAAAGTTGTCCTATGGTCCTACCGCAGAGAATAATGACCCTTCCGAAGTTCCTGTGCAAACCTACATGTTTACATATACAAAGGCATGCTTCAGCATAAGTGGAATAGTATTCACATTGTTTCTAGTTTATTGTGTCACTCAGCTGTATATGTTCAACAGTTATTTTTTTTTTTTCCAAATATATTTTATTGATTTTTTACAGAGAGGAAGGGAGAAAGAGAGGCATAGAGAGGTAGAAACATCGATGAGAGAGAAACATCGATTCAGCTGCCTCCTGCACACTCCCCACTGGGGATGCGCCTGCAACCAAGGTACATGCCTTTGACGGGAATCGAACCCGGGACCCTTCAGTCCGCAGGCCGACGCTCTATCCACTGAGCCAAACCGGTCAGGGCTCAACAGTTATTTTTATCCATATTTACTTTTCTACCTCATTTAAAAAAATAAGACAACAGCCGTGGCCGGTGTTTCTAAGTGGTTAGAGCATCAGCCCACACACCAAAGGGTTTTGGGTTCAATTCCCAGTTAAGGGCAAAGCCTAGGTTGCAGGTTTGATCCCTAGCCCCAGTCAGGGTGCTTGCAGAAGGCAACCAGTTAATGTCTCTCTCACATCAATGTTTCTCTCTCTCTTCCCCCATTCCCACCTTTCCACTCTCTCTAAAAATCAATGAGGGAGCCCAGCCAGCATGACTCAGTGGTTGAACATCGACCTGTGAAACTAGTAGGTCACGGTTTGATTCTTGGTCAGGGAACATGCCCGGGCTGTGGGCTCTATCCCCAGTAGAGGGCATGCAGGAAGCAGCTGGTCAACGATTCTCTCTCATCGATGTTTCTCTCTCTCTATCCCTCTACCTTCTCCCAAATCAATAAAAATATAGTTTAAAAAATCAGTGGGGGAAAAATATGAAATATATAAAAAACAAAAAATAAGGCTATATAGTGCTTCATTAGATAGATGTGCTAGTTTATTCAGCCAGCCCTTTATTGATGGATATGCTGCAGTGAACATGGACCACCATCATGTACTTGTGTGAACAGATCTATAGGATAAATTCTTAGCACTGTAATTGCTGGTTCAGGTTGTAAACATTTCAAGTTTTGATAAGAATTGCCAGTTCGCCTCTGAAAAGTGATAGCTTATACCCTGTCCAAGAAGGGGGATGGGTGTGTTTCCCTACACTCTCACCAATCCTGGACTTTATATACTATTTTTAATTTTCACAAAAAGTAAGAGGGGAAATTCTATCCAGTTTTGATTTGCAATTCTCCAATTATGATGAAATGTAGTTTTCTTGGCCTTTTTAGGGTCGGTGCGGCAGTGGGCTTTATCCTTTCTGCATCAGAAGCGCCTCTAGTGCGTGTGAACAGAGCTCTTCACACCTGTGCATGCACTGGGGCTGTACTTGTTTGTCTCGCTCAGCCTGCACATGGTCCCGTGGTACTTACTTGGTCTCTGGAAATGCTTTTGGAAGGAGAGAGGGAGGGAATGAATACCTGCTCATTTAGATGAGACCAGTTTTGGGTAAACTGATGGCACTCAGAGTACTCTTAACCCCCTCCTAGGTTGATAGTTTTGATTTTATGCTTAAATGAAGCTGCCTTATCGAGGCACTATCTCCCCAGAGTGTTCTTTTTTTTTTTTTTTTAAATATATTTTTATTGATTTTTACAGAGAGGAAGGGAGAGGGATAGAGAGTTAGAAACATCGATTAGCTGCCTCCTGCACACCCCCCACCAGGGATGTGCCCGCAACCAAGGTACATGCCCTTGACTGGAATCGAACCTGGGACCCTCCAGTCTACAGGCCGACGCTCCATCCACTGAGCCAACCCGGTCAGGGCTCCCCAGAGTGTTCTAAGTGGGCATCATGGCTTATGGAAAATGTCTGACTGCAGTCCAGATCATGTGAGGTCCTATGCGTGTAGTTGGGATGCCACTGGTAGCATTTCCAATCACTCCCTCCCGACCTTTCCCCCAGATGATGAAGGTGCTGGAAGCAAAAGGCCCAAGATGGAGTTGTCGGAAGAGGAACTGAAGGCCCATGTCAGCAAGGGCACGCTGGGTAAGCTCACTGTGCCCGTGCTGAAGGAAGCCTGCAGGGTGTATGGACTGAGGGGCGGGATGAGGAAGCAGGAGCTGCTGGATGCGCTCGCCAAGCACTTCCAGGACTGAGTGACACCCTCCAGCCGCCACCACCCTTCCACCCTGGAGCCAGGCCGCCTGACAAGCCAGAACTTTACATTTATGAGGCTTTCTGTTGCTAAGGAGGCAAAGTAGTCCTCCCACTTTGTTGTGCCTTATTCTGACTGAATAGAGCCCTAATTTTGTACTAAATGCTGTTCTTTAGTGTGAAAGAAACGTGTGTCTTGCATCCAAAGATCACTTGCTATTGGCTATTAGCTTAATTTTCTCACATCATCACAATGGGAACAAAATGAACACCAGTGAAGGTAGGGACAATGTGATGATTAAGGACAGATGAGCAGATTTCAGGAATGACAAGCCCCAGCAAGATCCTGTCCTCTCCTCTTTTCCTTTAATTGTGTTCGTCCTATTAACCACTAGCATGCCGGGGAGTGCTGGGAGCGCCATCGCACTCCTCCTGCAGTGTCCAGTTCTAAGTCTGCTTTTATTAGTGATGATGATTTTGCTAAATATGTCAATTCTTGCTATGAAGATGACGATTTTGTGGAAGATATTGAATATGTAACTTCGTTTACTTGCATTTCATAATTTTTTTCCTAAACTTCTGTAAAAGCAGCAAAAATGCCTTGGCAATTTTAGCATAGTTCCTAGGATACTGGTTGGCACTCAAAGGGTTTTAAGACCTAAAGGCCAGATTTCAGAAGCAATAAGAATGTAACATTTCTAATACTGTTACCATTTGCTTCCTGAGTAAATAGCACTCCCCCACCTCCCATGTTGCATTCCTTTTAATGTGACATTCAAATGTATGAGGATAGTTTCTGTTGCCCCAAGAATTTGGGTTCCAGTGTAAGTGAAATCAGTTCTTACTTTTCAGGGGAGCTGTAGTAAAGCAAGTTCACGATGAGGAGAGGTCCTAGTATTAGAAGCGGGGAGCCTCTCCCTCCCCTCCCCCACCCCTCCGCCATCCTCCCTGTTTCTCCCTGCTCTCTCTGCTATTGCTTTTGAAAAATTAGCTTGAGAGAAGGAAGAAAAACATCTGCAAGAATTTGTGTCCTCTGAGGATGGATTGAGGGTCAGAGTTTGTAGGGCCTGTCTCAGGATTAGCGTGAGCCTCATGAGGAGCGGGTAGGAGGGTCAGATTACTCTTGTGAGATTTTCAGTTTGGGTTCTTTGCTCTGAGCTTTATAACGTCAATTTGGGATTTAAGGTCATGGAAATGTAGTTTAGTACTTAACAATACTACAAATGAATCATCTTTTTCACAAGGTCATCATTGTAAATGTAAAAATATTCCTTAATCATAGGTCCTCTTAAGAAATTGGTTTTAGGAAACTTATTCTAAAATAGAAGTTCCTGACCAGTGTTCTTGATCAGGGCCCCTTGAGACCTAGTGAAAGCCATTGGATTCTCTCTCCAAAATAAACTGTATACGCAAAATTTTCAACCTATTTCCTAGGTCGCTGGATGGAAAGGACAGGTTTCCTTGTTTTCATGTCTAGGCTTTAGGAACTGTTCATTCTACACATTGGAGCACCTGTTAGGGTTCTGGCTCTCTACTGAGGGCAATAATCAGAAGACAATCTGATATTAGTTAAGGACAAGTGGAACAGAATGTGACGGTGCTGCAGGAGAGGCAACGTGAGGTGGGGTAACTGGGAAAGGCCTTAAACAAGTGACAGTGAATGACTAGCATGAGGAGAAAGCCACCCGTGCAGCAAGGAACACCAAGTACAAAGAATTTGAGAAGGAAACGGGTAGGGAGTGTTCTAGAAACCAAATATGAAGCACTGAGCAAAGGCAGAACTCGGTGAAGCAGACACAGGACACACAGAGGAGACCATTAAGGAGCAGGAAAGAGCCACGGTTGTCTCAGGTGATCACACGTTGACACCTGCCTTTTGAAGGCCTCCAAGGGAGCTGATACAATGGAGTAGACCAGGCACCAGGAAGGAAGATCCCAGGAGCCCCCGCCCCACCCCACTTCTTAGGGCTCTAATGGGTAAGCCTGAGTTTCCATTCAGGTGGAGGTTGGATTTCTTAGTTCCCTCTGCCCCAAAATTATTTCAGTCCTTTAGAGTATGACTTTAAAGACACATGACAAAAATGTACAAGAAAGTAAGAACTACCTTAAACTTCACCATCCACAAATAGGGAAGTGCGGGGGCAGTGTGTGTATAAACACGAGCAGGCTGGGGAGGAGGGGGAGGAAGAGACTGGCCCATGCTGGCCAAGAGGAAACCAAATATAACCTATCCCCATTAATCTGACCATTACAGGACTGTTATTTGTACTTTGTAAGAAAATGTCTCCAGCTGAGGTAGCAGGCTCTCAGGGTACTTCCCTTTGATAACAAAAATAGGTGAGGCAGGTGACATGGCAATGATTTCAGTCACCAATCCCAATCCCCCCTCCCAAGGGCTACCAGGAGCCCTAATTTTGCAACAGTGATTCTCAACTAGACGTGACACTGCCACCAGGGAACACTTGGCAATGCCTGGAGCGAGGGGTTAAGGTTGCCATCGACATCTGGTGGGTAAAGGCCAGGGATGCTGCTAAAACCCTGCCACACACAGGCAGCCTCCGTCACAGGATTACCCAGCCCCAAGTTCTGAACTACCGGAAACCAGCTGGTACGTAGTGATGGCTTTTGCACAGCTTCTTGGTGGAAAGTTTGAGCAGCTAAAACCATACTAATAACGCTAAGCAGTTCTTCAAGTATTAGCTGGATACCGACCAAGAATCACACTTTCTCTTTAAGTTGTAGTACGAATATATTTCTTTACTAGGACTCTCACAACAATGATACATTAGCACTGTCCTTCTGACGTGATCAAGAACACATACATCTGACCCACATCGTGGCAGGACAGGAAATGGGTAAAGGCTCTCAGAGCTGATACCAAGTGTCCACTGAAGAAGTCTATTCACCAGAAAGGACGTTTCCTTGGACTCCATCACCTCTGTTGTAGCTTCGTCTCCAAGACTTGCCCAGAATCCTTCAGTCCAGCACCAGTTGGCTCTACTTTCTCTTGCCACTCCAGACTCCTTTAAGACCTAGGTCAACTGCCCCATGTCTCACTAGCCCAGGCCACTTTTGGAATCCTGCAGCACACATCTCTTTGGTATGCTGCTGTCCTCCAACCTCAGGGGCACAATTGGGAGGTTTTTTTTTTGTTGTTGTGTTGTTTTTTTTTGGGGGGGGGGGCGGGGCTGGAGGGTGAGGGGGAAAAGAAATATATTTCCAAAAGCAAATGGTAGGGGTACATTAATAAATGACACTTGGGCATACAACTACCTCACAGGATACATGCTTCTTCCTCAAATGATGCATAATACCCTAGAGAGCAAAGGAACCCCTGGATCATGTATGGAATGATTCTGTATGCCAGGCACAGGGAGATCAAGTGGGTGGTGTCTACTTCACCATGCCCTGTACACAAAAGGGAGTTAGTGCCTCAAAGCTGGAACCGGATCTCTCTACCCTGGCTCTTTCCTGCTTTTGAATGGTGTCACCACTCTGCTTCTACCTGTTCTGGGCTTAGTTCATTTTTCAAAAGGGAGGAAAGATAGCAGAGGAAAGTGGAAGAGGAGGGTTAGGGGTGGGGTGGGTGTGGGGATGATAATCTATACGACAAAACAAAAACAATTCAAAAATATAAAAAGATTTACTACTACAATATTTTATAACAATAGAAGGTAGCTGGAAATCCTACATGATAACACAGACAATATGATACACGACCGAGGGGGAGGAGGCAAGAGAGAGAGTGGCAGAGGCCACGTTTTAGACTAAGAGCCTTTCAATGGACTGCTGAATGGACTGGATCTGCTGCTTCAGCTGGGAGCCTTCTTTGATGGTGACAGAACAGGCGATGACAGGCCTGGAGACACCGCAGGCCCGCCCCAGCGCCTGCTTGGAGCGCACAAACACGTAGGGCACGTTCTTGTCCTCACACAGCAGCGGGAGGTGCAGGATGATCTCCAGGGGCTCTGCGTCTGCAGCCATCACAATGAACTCAGAGATGCCTCTGTTAAGGGTTTTGGTGGCTGTGGAGAGAAGGACATGAGGCCAATAGGTGATGGGGGGTTTGGGCAGGGAAGCCACAACAAAGCCATTTCCAAGGAAAAGAAACACATGCAAGAAAACTGGGCAAAACTCTCACACATAAGCAAGTCTCTGCCCTGTAGTGGCCTTGGGAAGTGACAAGGGATTTAAGTGCCAGTTGGTTACCCTCAGTGCCTTCCTCAAACCCATCAGTTCTGTCAGAGCACATCCTGAATCAGTCCACTTCCTTCCTCTCCTCTGTACCACATGTCCAAGTCACCGCCATCTCTTGCCTGGTTGATCAGAACAGCTTTCACACAAGCCCCGCCAGCAGGAAGCAGAGCATGCAGCACTTCTCAGACTCTCTGATCTGTGACAGTTTTACCATCTCAACCTGCCACGATCAATACTTCTGACAAGCTCACATGCAACTCACCCAGGAAGCACACCACCACCAGCATC
Organism: Myotis nattereri; assembly: GCF_964212035.1. NCBI lineage: Eukaryota > Metazoa > Chordata > Mammalia > Chiroptera > Vespertilionidae > Myotis > Myotis nattereri. The sequence continues at coordinate 211,731,871 of NC_138076.1, forward strand.
GTTCTAATGCTTATTCCTGACTGTCTATCTCTGTGGCCCAGCGCCAGCACACGGACCACACTCTGCATTAACGCTCAAGTACTAGACAAGGGCACAGGCTCTAGAGCAGCGGTTCTCACCCTTCTGGCCCTTTAAATACAGTTCCTCATGTTGTGACCCAACCACAACATTATTTTCGTTGCTACTTCATAACTGTAACGTTGCTACTGTTATGAATCGTCATGTAAATATCTGATATGCAGGATGGTCTTAGGCGACCCCTGTGAAAGGGTCGTTCGACCGCCAAAGGGAACGCGACCCACAGGTTGAGAACCACTGCTTTAGTATCTAATGTAAAAATGCTGTTCTCAGGTCCTCGCACTGGTCCCAATCAAGAGTACCCGGCCCTTTCTGTACTGGAAACCTAGACCAGGGACTCCTGCCGAGTCAGGTGCCTTCAACAGCCGCCCTGGCACACGCTGGGGGGGCACACGCGGCCGCCTCACCCTCGTTGGCTCCTTTTCGAAGCTGCTTGTAGTTACAGGACTGCTGAACGAGGTCCAGTAGCTTTTTGGTGAGGTGGGCGTCCGCGAGGGGGTAGGCCTTCGGGTTCACGTCCGCCTCCGTCTGTGGGGTGAGATCAAAGCATCAGTGCAAACGGACCACAGGCCGTTCCAGACCAGTCACAAAATAACCGACAACTGAGCCACAGCGGTCAGCTGCCCTGCTTCCTCACCTCCAACACACTTATACATGACACTAGAGCCATACTGCCCAGTTTTTCTAAGTTAGGAGCACGCTCTGAACTTAGAAAAACCGAATTAGGACTTAAAAAGTTAATTCCATAATCCAAAAATGTATACTAAAGGTCATATACTTTTAAACTTGCCTCTCTTTAGCTTAATGCTTTGTAATAATCCACAGCAAATGGATTATAAATGGGCTCCCATGGCTCAGTTTCAATGAGTCACACTGGGGTAATCTTTAAATTTAGATTTTTGTACTCTATACTATACTAAGTTTACTGAATCAAAATTAAGGTATAATTGCCCATCCAGTGTGGCTCATTGGGTTAAGCATCATCCCATGCATACAGAAGTCACTGGTTTGATTCCCAGTCAGGGCACATGCCCAGGTTGAAGGCTCGATCCCCAGTAGGGGGTGTGCAGAAGGCAGCAGATCGATGATTCTCTCATCATTGATGTTTCCATCGCCCTATCCCTTCCTCTCTGAAATCAATAAGAAAAATATTTTAAAAAAGACTTTGATTCTAATACTAGATATTTTAATATTGAGAAATTACTCCCTGCCCTAACCAGTTTGGCTCAGTGGATAGAGCGTCGGCCTGCGGACTGAAGGGTCCCAGGTTTGATTCCGGTCAAGGGCATGTACCTTGGTTTCGGGCACATCCCCAGTAGGGGCTGTGCAGGAGGCAGCTGATCGATGTTTCTCTCTCATCGATGTTTCTAACTCTCTATCCCTCTCCCTTCCTCTCTATAAAAAATCATATATATATATACACATATATATAGAGAGAGAAAGAGAAATTACTCCATTCCTCCCATCTCATTCCCACCTGACCAGTTTAACCATTTTCATTAATTTCTCATTTGTTTTCCCTGTGATTCTTTTTATAAATGTATTTATATTATATATACAATCTAAATGCAGCCCAACACCACTATCTCATGAGTCCAGCTGTCTGCCAATGGAAGTTTGGTCCAACCCTGGGTCTGGGGACTGAACCTTCTTGGCAGGGCACATGCAGCACCTCCGGTTGTAGGCGGTGACTTGTGGGTGATGGCCAGGTGGGAACACTCACAACTGCATCTGTCCAGACTGAAATGACCCTCCCCTGGAAGGAGCAGGAAGTGATATTAAGGGCCAGATTTTACCAAGACACCTAGTCCTTAACACAGTGGCTCTCAACCTTCCTAATGCCGCGACCCTTTAATACAGTTCCTCATGTTGTGGTGACCCCCAACCATAAAATTATTTTCGTTGCTACTTCGTAACTGTAATTTTGCTACTGTTAGGAATTGTAATGTAAATATCTGATACGCAGGATGTATTTAGGCGAGCCCTGTGAAAGGGTCGTTCGACCCCCAAAGGCTTAACACATGATCCCTGGGTGATGAGCAATTAAATTAGGCGAGGGCTGAAGGAGTTACCTGAAGTAGTGGGTAAGAAAGACTTTATTATCTGTCTGCTCTTCTCCATACATTTTAGAATTAGCTTTTCAAGGTCCACAAAAAAGCCTGCTGGGACAATGTCTGATTTGTAGATTTGATATAATAATCCCAGTAAAACAACTTTAGGATGCAGAATCTGTCAATCCCATTCATATTAGTGCCTTTAAGTAAAGTTTTATTATTCTCCAAAAGCCTTATTATCTTTTATACTTATTCCTAGATACTTCAAATTAAGAAAATTCACTGTATTTCTTAGTGTGCTATGAGTTTCTCTTTTAATAAATAAATTGGTGTTGAATTCTATCAGATTTTCTGTACTGACTCAGGTGAATAAGATTTTTCTTCTTTAATCTTTACAGTTTTTCTAATGTTAAACCAATTTTGCATTCTTGAGATAAAAAAAACTTAAGATTTTATTTTAGATCTACTAGCTAATGAACATAGTTTCTTTGAGGGATAATAAAAATGCTCTAAAATTCAATAAATCGATGGTCACACAACTCTGTAAATATATGAACCCACTGAATTATATACACTTTAATGAAGTTAACTTTATGGCATGTAAATTATCTCAATAAAGCTATTTAATAAACTAGGTCTAGAGATTCTTCAAGGTTAAAATAATTTTATGTTAGGCCCTGGCCAGGTAGCTCAGTTGATTATTGAGTGTTATCGCCATACACCAAGACTGCAGTTTCAATCTCCAGTTAGGGCACATACAAGAATCAACTAATGAATGTATAGATAAGTGGAACAAATTGATGTCTCTCTCTTTCCCTTCCCCTCTCTCTAAAATCAATCAATAAAAATATTTTGACTTCAGAGAGGAAGGGTGAGGGAGACAGAAACATCAAAGATGACAATCATTAATCTGCTGCCTCTGCACACCCCACACTGGGGAATGAGCCTACAACCCAGGCATGTGCCCTGCCCGGGAATCAAACCATGATCTCCTGGTTCAAAGATCTGTGCTCAACCACTGAGCCACACTGGCCAGGCTTGTTCTTTACCTACTTTTTAGTTCTTTCCCCCCCAACATAAGCATTTAAAAAAATTTATTGGTTGTTTAAAGAAAGGGAGAGAGAAGCATCGATTTGTTGTTCCACTCATTTATGAATTCATTGGTTGATTCTGGTGAACAGATGACACTCTAACCAACGGAGCTACCCAGCCAGGGCTATATATTCCTTCCAAACACTTTGTTATTGATTCCTAATTTATTTGTGTTTTTGTTGGGAGAATACGGTCTGTATTATCATCAATCTTTCAAAATTTGTTGAACTTGTTTTATGATCTAGGAAGTAGCCAATCTTCATAAATGTTCCGTGCTTGAAAAGTGCCTTTTATACTTGTCAGGTGCAATATTTACTACATTCACTATGATCACTAAACCAAGTTTACTTATAGTCTTGTTAAAAATCCTCTATTTCCATACTGACATTTTCACTTCATAATCTAACAATTATACACTTAACTGCTAAATGATTGCATATTTGTCTATTTCTTCTTGCAATGATATCACTTTCACATGTGTCTTGTATTTTTTGGCCACTCTATCTTTACAGATTTCTTTCTGATATTCATATAGGCTTCAGAACACTTTTTAAATTGGCATATCTTTTCCATTCTTTTACTTCAATCTGTCCTTCAACTGGAACATTTAGTCTATTTTTATATTTCAGTATTGACTGTGTAAATTAAGTAAACACTGAATTCAAATCTTCCTTCTTTTTGTGCCTCAGCTCAGTCCCACATGTTTATTTTTTCTTTCTTTAGGTTAATTATTATTTTTTCTCCACTATTTTCCCCTCTACTAGTTTGGAGTGGTATGTCTTTTTTCTTTTGGTGCCTACCCGAGAAAGGATATTTGTCAAAATCTAATTCTCAACAACAATCATCACCTCCTAAACAATAAAGGACCCAACACTTGAATTCCAATCACTCCTCAAAGTTATGTTTTAAAATGTCAGGTATTTCCATTGTGATTTCCACCAACCCATCTCTTGAAGTAAGTATTCTCAGCTCTCAACAAACACCAAGTGCAAACAAGGGGAGCCTAGCCTGCCCATCCAAGAGGAATCATCTTATCTGTCAACAATAACAGGTCAGCTCACCTTTAAAACCACACTACCGATGTTAGAAATAGCAACAGCAATTTCTTAGTGTACTTACACATTCTTCCAAAAAATTGTTTAATCCTCACCGGAGCACATGCTTAGGGAGATGAAAGGGGGTCGGGGTGGCGGGGGTAGAAACATGGATGGGTTGCTTTCTGCACCGACAGGGGATCGAACCCGAAACCTTTTGGTGCACAGGACGTCGCTCAACCAACTGAGCCACTCGGGCCGGGCCCCATCTTTTTATTTCTTGAAGGGTTAACTAAACCATGAATGAGATCACTAGCTAGCTTTAACCCTAGCTCCGCCAGTTTGGCCTCCTGTACAGCAGACAGCCCCAAACTGGAACCGCACGTGGGGCTACCAGGACCTGACTTCGGAGACCACAGCTTCGCAGGAGCCTTTATTTACTGCACCCCCAGCCGGGGCTCGGGGATCCCCCACATTCCCCGCCCCGAACGCCAAAGGCTCCCTCCCTAGGTCCGGGCACGTGTGACTCGCGGCGAGCACTCGGCGCAGATCCTCGCTGGAACATCAGCCCCGGGAAGTGGGGTGGGGGAGGCCGATCTGAATCCAGGGAGCCCGCACCATCCTCTAGAGACCCCTGCTCCCCCAAACTGAAAAGATGGAGCCAGGTTTTCTCACCCAACTTTCTCCTCTCTCCCACGTGGGCTGGCCTCTTTCTCCCAGGTCGGACCATGCCCGCCCCGCTCACCAGAGGCCGTCGGCAGCGCGCACAGCCGGCTGCACCCCGGCTCGCAACGGCTGGAACCCTAAGGCTCTCGGGGCTCTGACCTGCGGCGGGGCTGCTGGGACCGCACGGCCGCCCGAGTTCAGACTCGGGGCCGGACGGCCGGGCTACGCAACTCCCGGACGCCGGTCCCGCCCGGCCTGGCGCCGAACCTCGCACGTTGTAAGCCCCTGCAGGGCCGCGAGTGGCCCGAACCCCGGGTCGCCCGCCTCCCGGCCCTCCCGCCCGCGCGCGCACTCACCATCGCTGCGGTGCCGCGGGCTCGCCTCCCCTCCAGACGCGCCGCCGACCGACGTCAGAGAAGGAACGCTCAATCCACCTCAAAGTCTCACGGAAGTAGTGGAAATGGCCGCGCGTGCGGCCGGAAGCGGAAGTGATGTCACCGAGAGTGGGCGGGCCGCGCCCGCTCAAGAGCCAGAGGGAACGGGTGCGTGGAGGCTTCGTTCAGTCCTGGGCTTGGGGCCTCATTCTGCTGTTTCTTTTTTGTTTGTTTTTAAAATATATTTTATTGATTTTTTTACAGAGAGGAAGGGAGAGGAATAGAGAGTTAGGAACATCGATGAGAGAGAAACATCGATCAGCTGCCTCCTGCACACTCCCCACTGGGGATGTGCCTGCAACCAAGGTTCATGCCCTTGACCGGAATCCAACCTGGGACCTTTCAGTCCGCAGGCCGACGCTCCTTCCACTGAGCCAAACCGGCCAGGGCTGTTTGTTTGTTTTTAAACCATCATTTTACATTATAGGCAAAAACAAGTTAAACCTAAAAAAAAACACACCAAAACAAAGAGTTTCAATGGTGACATTATTCCATTGCCGGCTTATGTTTCAGCCCATTCTTGTGTTTAAAATCATCTTTTTGACTCATCACCGGAGAGGGAAAGGTATGGGGATAGTGATAAGTAATCCTAAATGTTTTCCTTCATGTTCAGCTATCTGGGTTAAGATTTCTGAAAGGGTGTGGGATCCACCAGAAATGGAATCAATTGAGTAGGGAATTCAAGAAGGAGCAGGCTTGGGGGTGGGGGTTGAATTTGGAGATGTCCTAGGACAGCCATGTTCTTCTGCCCAGCATACTGTCCTTTTCTCTATGCTTCTCCAACTCTCCGTTATTTAAGGCTAGACTCACGCCTCCCCACTTCCAGTAGGTCCTGTCTGATGCTTATGGCCCTTACTCATCTCTCTCCAGCTTGATGTCAGGCATATCTTCGGACCATTAAGGACTCATTTCAGTTAATTCCTTTGGAAACCTAGAAGTAGAGGACCCTTAGGGATCATACAGCCCAGCCCCTTCATTTTACAGACACTGAGGCCCAGAGAGGGGAAGCTGCTTACCCACCATCAGAGTGAGGCAGTGGCAGAGCCAGGACTGGACCTTGGCATTTTGGGCTCTTAGCCTGGGTTAGTTTCACTAAATCGAATTGCCCTGCTTGAGATGAGTTGTGGCATTGGACAACAGATGGGTTTGAACTGGCTCCAGGACTGAGCATTTATTACATCAAAAATCCCTCCAGCAAACTTCACCTCATGCAAATCCTATATGATTGTCAAAGAACAAAATTTGTCTCCAAATTAAGAAATGTCTATTAATGGCTCCTGTTTAAGAGCAGGACCTGTGTTGCAGGCTCTGCTCTTCACCTCTCTTGGATCCTGTTATCATATTAGTTGGACCTACCACCCACCACTGCTGGGGAATGAAACCTTATTATTCCAGTTTAATAGATGTGTTCTTATCATTTGCTTTTTTATGTCTTTTATAACAATTCCTGCTTGTTATTTGGCCTACCTGGCATCTTGGGCCATCATATTCCAGATCTGATAGGGACTTGATGTTTTCATGACCAAGAATAATGAGACCGTACATTTTACCTAATTAATCCGTTTCCCAACTATATAATTACTCAGTTTCCATGTTCTCTCAGAACTAGCCCACCCTTTTGTATCTTGCTGTTTCCCTCACTAGTCAGTTAATTAATATTGACATATGATCAGGATCAACTTGCCTTAGGAATTTGTCTTTTACCACACTTCTGTCCTTAAAAACCTAAATCCTTGCCATGGCTTATTAGACCCCTCCTTAGTACTCTGCCTCATCTGCATGTTATAGCCCCATTCACCTTCATTTTTTTTCTTTTATTTTTTAAAAATATATTTTTATTGATTTCTGAGTGGAAAGGAGAGAGAGAGAGAGAGAGAGAGAGAGAGAAACATCAATGAGAGAGAATCATTAACCAGTTGCCTCCTGCAATGCCCCACACTGGAGATTGAGCCAGCAACCTGGGCATGTGCCCTGACCGGAAATAGAACAGTGACACCCTGGTTCATAGGTTGATGCTCACGCTGCTGGGCCTCACCTTCGCTTTCTACCCTGAGCACACCCAATACCTCCAGCCCCTTTCGTCACCCTCTGTTGGGAGTTCTGAGTAGCTAGGTCCTATTCACCATCTCTTCAGTGAAGCCTTCCTGATCACCCAGACCAGGTAATTTCCCCTCTTAGGCGCACCCACAAGCCCCCTGTACTTGCCATTTGTATCACTCACTGACCTTGTCTTTATTGTGTTCACTGTTCCAACCACGCGGAGCTCTGTGAGAGCAGGATCTGTAGCTGCTTTGGACGCTACGGCTACCTGTCTTCTGGCACTACGCCTAGCCCCAAGGGAATGCTTGTTTCACTTAGGGACCTCTGGTAGCACGCAACCAAAAGGAATTTGGGAAAATATTCTGTGGTGCAGCCCAGAGGTTCAAGGGGAGCTGATTGTGAGAACAGGACCATCCACAGGCAATGTCCTCCAGCCAGAGACCACCAAGAACACACCTATAGCGGTATTACTCATTGCAACAAGGGAGAATGCACACCGTGAAGAACGGTGGGACTTTTCAATAAGAGGGTGTTAGAAAAGACTTAATATAGGATTTGGGCTTGTGTTCGGTGATTTTAGGGAGGTATTCAAGGAAGTGGCATTTGCTCTAGATTAGACACCGTCAGGAAGTAATCCTGTGGTGGGCGTTATGATAAATTTTTTCTACACGGTGGAAGAAATGAACTGAGGCTGTAATTGAGAAAGTCACTCACTCATATGAGCCAGGATAAGAGGGTGTTTGGTTATTTTTGCAGTTTCAACAGTGCTCATGTTTTTGTCTACTAGCATGTTCAGCCATGATTAAAGAGTGGTCTTTTTTTGGTCTTGATTCTCACAGTTAGAGTGGCTTTGTCTAATATTGATGTTCTACGAAATTAGCAGGAAAACACCAAGGCCCAACTATGAGTATGAGGGTAGCTCCTAGCAACATCAAGGTCTAACTGGTAAAGCTGGGTCAGCTCCTAGCTGCCATGAGCTGCTTTTCTTTTTATCACCAGCTTCCTATGCCTACTTTGAATCTTTGTTCTTGATGTTTAGAGCCCTGGAAGAGAGAGCCCATTTAGCCAAAGATAGGTCACTCCTCCACTCCTTGGCTGTCTTAGGTCTGTGAGAGAGTGCCAGTATAAACTGGGGTGACATTCAGCCAGGATACATTGAGTAGCATATTTGGTTTGTAAAATAGAGAAATACTTCCCAAATGGTTAAATAGATGATTCCACTCTCCCAAGACCCCACAGGCCACTTACAACCCAGGTATTAAAGGGTTAAGGCCTGGCCCATTTTGATTGGCTGATATCCCTGTCAGCTCTGTTACTTAATAATTTGAATATAATCTTTAGGTGAAAGACAGTAGATTTATTCAGGGTAGCATCTCCCATCAACACTGATCCTGAGATGGGAAAAGTAATTTGGGGTGGTAAAACAAGAACATATATGTTTAATACAGTGTTCATTAAGTGTTTGATATTGGATAGACATGGAGAAATGTATAAAAGTATCTAATAGCAAGAAAGAAATAAGCAGACTACAGGTTACATCACCCATCATCCATGGGGGAACTTATCTCTTCCTTCAAAGGACAAATTCTTCTTCCTCTTAATTCCTGTGGGCAGTCCCCCAGCGCTGCCCTTACCTGCACTGAACTCAGTCATGTTAGGTAGCAGCTAGAGCTGAGGCTGGAGCTGAACTGGAGCATCAGGCTCCTTTGTGAGGTGTCCTCAGTGACAGAGGTCCTGTGAGGCAGGGGCTACCCCACCCCCACCTGGCTGGGATAGCCACACCAGTCCTGCCCTCCAGCTCCCTAATGCCACCTGCCTGACCTAAGCTTTTCATGCTGTTGCCCCTGCTGGGCGCCTGTGCGGTGGTGGGGCCATTCCAGAGCCCTGAGTGAGAGCCAGTGAGGGACCTGCTCTCTGGGGATCAGAGCTGCAGGGACCCTCAGGGATGCGGCAACCTGCTTGCCCTCTGCCTCCTTGTGATCTAGCAGGTCCGGCACCATTGACACCAGATCATCAGGACACCCCCTAGCATGAGGAATGTCATCAAGGTGAGGGGTCCCACGTACCTCCTTCCCTCAGTCATTTGTCACCAAAACCCTGTCCTATGGCTTGTGTACAGAGACGAATCATACTGGGGAACTCAGACTGGTCAGGGAGCACGTCCTCCTGCCCCAAGCCCAGTGGTCATCCTGGGCTCCTCTCTTCCTCACTCCACATACCCAATCCATCTACAGGTACCACGGGCTCCGCTTGCATCTCGCATCTCAAATCTGATCACTCCTCAGAACCGCACCACACTTTCCTGGCCAAAGCTCCCTTGTGTCTCACCTGGATTTTCCCACCACTTCTCTCACTCAGCCACAGCCAGGGCTCCACACAGGCAGCAGAGCAGAATGACCTTCTTTCTCTTTCTTTTAAAAATTTAATCTAAGGAAAATGTACACACACAGACTCTAAGTGTATATAGGTCAAGGAATGTTCACAAACTGAACACATGCATGTGCAGCACCCAGGTTAAGAAATGGACCATTACCAGCAGCCCAGAAGCTTGCAGTCACAAGTCTGCTGATTTCTAATAGCACAGACTATTGTGGAATCATACAAGAAGTTTTCTTTTGCACCCAGTTTATGCCTAACATTGTGCTTAGGAGCCAGAACACACTTTTACAAACAGATCGTAGTACTTTGCCACTCAAAACCCAGTAATGGCTCTTTTTAAAAAATATATATATATTTATTGATTTTAGAGAGGAAGAGAGATATAGATAGAAACATCAATGATGAGAGAGAATCACTGATCGGCTGCCTCCTGCACACCCCCTACTGGGGATCAAGCCCGCAACCCAGGCATGTGCCCTTGGCCGGAATCGAACCTGGGACCCTTCAGTCCGCAGGCCGACACTCTAACCACTGAGCAAAATCAGCTAGGGCCCCAGTAATGACTCTTAAGGACACACTCCCCATCAAACTCAGGATAAAATCCAAACTCCTCACCCTAACTCCAAGGACAGCATGATCTGTTCCTCCATTTCTCTCTGACATCATCTCCCAGCATTTTCCTCGTTACCCATTCCATTCCGGCCACAGGGCTTCCTTGCTGTTCTTGTGCACGTGACCTGGTTCTGTCTTCAGGGCCTTCGCACTAGTATCTCCTGTGCCTACAATGCTCTCTCTTCAGATGTTACTTGGTTTGCTTCTCATTTCCCTTAGGTCTCTAGTCAAACGCCACCACCTGTGAGAGATCTTCTGTGACTGTCCATCTAATGGAGCTAGCCCTACTCCCTGAATGCTTTTGTTTCCATCAGAACACTTTTCCATAGCTAACATTATGCTGTATACTTGGCTATTGTCTCTCCCTGTCTAGAAGATAGCTCCCAGCAAGGACTTTGTCTTGTTTATGCTGGTGCCCCCACCATCTATTCTAGAATACTGCGTGGCCCGGAGTAAATGTTTTATCTTTTTTTGAATGAATGACTACTGTTTGCCCTAGGGGAAATGACTCCCCCTTTCCTGAGCGCCAGCACCTTCGTCGGAATACAGGGGATTGCAGTTCTGATCTGGAGGATTAGACGAGAGAATGTGTGCACGCATTTTGCTTGTCTGTTCTCGCCTACAGGTACCACCACAGAAGTGGACAGTGCCCTCCGTGAGACATGACGCTTGTTTGGGCCCGACGCCTAAATTATTCTTCAGTTCTGGCAAGTTCAGGGCCCTGGATGCTCATGTTCAACAATGGGCACAAAAGAAGAGATGGGAATACTGGAGGAGCCTCCGGGAATCAGGGGCTCAATACCTGCTCTCTTGGCAGCACCCATGTCAGTGTCCACGTTGGGATTCCCATACCCCTTCTGAGACCAACTTTTGTACCACCTGCTTTTCAAGCACCTGCATGCTCCCTCAGGACAGTTCTTGGGGTATGTGGCAGGTACCCTGGTGTCTCAGTGATGAGCACCCTCATCTGACCCACAAGCCACTGCTCCCTGACCTGGACATGTATCATCAAAGGATGGAGCAACCGCTGGCCCACTCCCAGGTAGAGTTAGTGCCCTTGGAGCCTATTGTCAGCATGGGGTCCCATTCCACCACCAGCACTTTAACCACTGCTCTCCCTTCTTCTCAGAGGCTGCAGTTCTGCTCTGGAGAATTCCTGCCTTTTCCTTTCAGCCATCAAATGGGACTACCCACCTGGAAGCCCTGGGACTGTCCACAAGAGGCCTGGACACCAGGGAGTGAAAACCCAATACTAAGCAGAGAGGATATTGGAGAGACCCAGGCTCCAGAGTGGGCAAACCAGAGAGAGAGCAGCCTGGAGGGTGACTTGCAGATGGAGGCATCTGGAAGGCAACTCCCAATAAACTTTGGGAGGAAGAACAATGCAGAGACTAAGGTCCTGGAGTGGACAAGCCAGAGACTAGCGAGAAGTAAAACTGGTGGAGAGGACCTGACGGCAGGGTGGGAGAACTGGGACCACATGGGAGTTGAGAATAGAGCCCAAACTCAGGAACCAGGGAAGAGAAACCAGAGGGCGGCTAGAGGTGAGATTCTTCCTGAAACCCAGGCACATAAAGCAGAGAACCAGGAAGAGTCAAGATATAAAATTAATGCAGAGACCCAGACCCAAGGAACGGGGAATCAGGGCCAGACTGGACGTGAGAATGGTGAGGAGTTCCAAGTGCCACAGAGGAGAAAACAAGACCAGATTAGAGGTGATACTGGAACAGAAATTCAGGCAGAAGAGAGGAGAAACAAGGACCAGGTTGGAGTTGAGAATGTTGTGCAAACCCAAATATGTGGGAGGGAGAACCTGGGAGAAGTAAAACAAGCAAATGGTGTAGAGCTCCTGGGGTGGGGAGAACAGGAGTGTGTTGAAAGTGAGAATGTTACAGAAATCCAGACACCAGCGTGGGAAAAGCAGGGCCAGGGTAAAAGTGAGAAAGCTGGGGGAGAGATCCAGAAACAACTAAGACATGAATTGCAAGTGGGGTGGAGTGAGCAAGCCCTGAGAAGAAGCAAGGATGCTGGGGAAACCCAGACATCTAAAAAGAAGAACCTCAGGGAGATAAGAGGGGAGGATTGGGTTGTGATCCAGATAGCATTGTGGGAAAACCAGAAACCAGTGGCAAGTGAAGTTGACAGAGAATTTGAGATACCATATTGGGGGAATCAGGGCCAGATTGGAGCTGAACGTAGACTAGAAATGCAGGCACCAAAGAAGGGAGACCAGAGAAAAGACAGCGAGGAGAATGGCATACACACCCTGGCACCTGAGGCAGAGAACCAGGGACAGATAAGAGATGAAACTCATGTAGACACCCATCCGCCGCCAGACAGGAGGAACCAAGAGCAATTTGGAGATGAGACTAGTACAGACATTCAGTTGCCAGAGATGGAAAACATGCGAAGGGTTAAAGGTGAAGATAATAAAGAGACCCAGGAACTTGGGGAAGAAAACCAAGGTGAGTTATGCAATGAAACTAATGGAAAATTTCACACACCGAAATGGAAGAATCAGGAACACATTAAAAGCAAGGATGCTGCAAAAACCCAGGCATCTGATGCACAGAACTGGGGAGAATTAACAAATAATATTGATGGAGAAACTCATTCAGCAGAATGGACGAAAGAGGAGCAAGCTGGAGGTGAGAATGGCACAGAAATTCAAACCCTAGAGAAGAGAAACCAAAGGGAACCTGGAAGTGTAGAGACCCAGAGACCTGAAAGAGAGAACTTGGAACAGTTAGATCAGGACATTGGAGAGAACCAGTCACCAGGGAAGAGGAACTGGGAGCAGAGTGGAGGAAAGAACGATGCAAAAAATCAGACATTGGAGAAGAGAAGCCAGAGAGAGGTTGGAAGCCAAGATGGTAGAAAGATCCAGAGACTTAGAGGCATGAACCCGAGACGGTTAAAAAGTAAAGTTAATGGAAAGACCTGCTCATCAGAGTGGGAGCACCAGGAGCAGATTGGAGAGGAGAATGGTGCAGGAATGCAAATACAAGGAAAAAGAAACCTGAGAGAGACCACAGGTGGTGATGGCAGAGAGACCCAGACACAGTTAAGAAGTCATATTGATGGGAAGTTCCAGATACAAGGGGAAGAGAACCAGAAAAGGGGTAGAGATGAGGATGCTGCAGAAATCTGGGATGGAGGGAGCCAGAGAAAGCAGAGAGCTGAGGATGCTGGAGAACCTGGAGTTCCAAGGGGAGGAATCAAGGACCAGGTCAGAGAACGGGATGCTGCTAAAGGCAATCCCCGAGTTGACTGTTCTGGGGATGAGGGGCTCCTCATCCTCACTGGCTCTGGGTTTGGGGCCCTGGACCAGGAACAAGTAGTGGCCTCTGTTACCTGTCCTGAGATGAAGCCTCTAGCACACCAGGCTGAACTCTTCTTGCTCTCCAGTGGGGAGGGAAAGCATTTGGCCAGCCAGAACATGGCCCCTGCCAGAGTGGGCATCAGTCCAGCCTTCCTGCAGGCCCCGCCTAAACCCCCGAGAAGCCGACAAAGGGACAAAAGAGTGGATGCAAGTCTGGCTTGGCAGCTCCAGAACCCACAGTCTCTGGCTGTTTCCCTGAACTTGGTTTCTTCCTACCCCTTTGACTCATGTGGCCAAGACCCCCAAGATGCCATAGCTCTGGTGGGTGTTCCTATTGCCCTCACTGTCCTGCCCAAGTGGCCAGTCCTCAGGAAGAGCCAGCAGCTGCTCCTGGAGTCCCTCATGCTGCGGAGGATTGAACACCTGAAGTGGGGCCTCCCCCAGCGGATCCTGGAGTCCCATTTGCTCTTTAACTCGTTAGATCCCTGCCTACTGCCCTTTCCTGGGGTGCAGCTCCCTGGATTACACGCAGCCTGTGAGCTCCAACAGCAGCAGGAAAGGCTTTGTGAGGCTCAGGGCTCCAGGCCAGGCCTTAAGTCCCCCGAGAAGTTCCAGAGGGTTCAACCCCCAGCAAGAAAAAGCTCAAATCTTTCCTCACAGGCCAGCGCCCTGGAGAAGTGTGGGCCACAGGGATCAGAGCCCGAGGGCATTTCCATCCATCTCCCCAACCCTTTGGGGGTCAGGCCACCTGGGGGCTCTATAGAAAAACAGGCTGTCCAGGAGGAGGCTCCTCCTAGCCCCGAGCTTCCTGCTCCCAGGAACCCCAGGCCCGCAGCAGAGCCTAGGAACTGGACTGGCCAGGAAAGTGTTGGAGATCCTTCCAGTGAGAAAATGGTCAGGCCAGGAGTCTCCCAGATGTCAGAGGGGGCTCCCAGCAGAGGGAGAACCTCATACTCCAGGGCAGGCCATGAGCACCGGCAGAAGGAGAGCGAGTCCCAGGAGGCCTCTGAGCACCCCAGTCTCCAATGTCAGCAGCCCACACAGCAGAGGAGAGAAAGCCTGGAGGGCAGAGGGGCTGAGCTGCAGTCTTCCCCCTGCTCCAAAGATACCTCCAGCTTCAAGGGGAGTCTCCGCTCTGCCCCAAGGAGCCTGAGCATCAACTGTCTCAACGAGACCTCCTGGGCCCCGCAGTTGGCCAAGCCTCAGCACTCAGCCCCCAACCTGAACCTGAGGGGTTCTGATCCTCCCCTGCTCCCCACAGTGGGTGACCCACATGGAAGGGAGAAGAGCATCGGGGTCCACACTTCCTCAAAGAGGGACCTTCAGGCACCGGGTCACTGCTGTGCTGGTGCCGCTCTTTCCAAGACAGAAAGCCTCCAGGGTCAAGGGGAACCTGAAAACCCAACTGGGGCCCCACGGAATCCACCAGCCTCCAAAAAGCTCGACTTTTTAAAGCATGTGAGGTGTTTTCTGCTCCGGCATCGCTTTAGAAAATAGGCTGCAGGCCCAGAGTCTTCAGAACACATTGGAGAAGGCATGAGAGTAGCCTGTTCGCCCCCAAAGCCTCTAATAAACGTAATTACTTGGAACCAGTAGGGTTCTGATTTTGTTGGCACCTGTTTTCTAAGTGCCCCCTTTTGGGGTTTGGGATACTTTGTGGGTGGGGTAGAAGCCATTTTTACTTTATGGTTTTGAAGGTGTGGGGAATGTGGGTCAGCCCAATGTCATCTCCCAGCAGTTCCCCTCCCCAGCTCCTCACAGGAGGGTTTACTGAGGTTTCTACCATGGCTCTGTCTTGCCCTATTCCACGCTAATTATGATCGAGATGAAATGCTCAGACAGCCTCAGCTGCTTGCGGGGAGGGTTAGTGCTCTGCAGGGGAAAGCATTATTCGTGTCCTTTTGGTCACAAGGAAGGGGGCTGATCACTGGGCATCTCCCGGCTGGGATTCTGCTGCCCATGAACAGACTCCACAGAAAAACCATCCCCACCTCTCCAATTCTCAAGCACTGCTAACCATAATTACTTGTTGCTTTGCCTGGCCCACCTGTGGGACATCCTGGAGCTAATTATTGGTTTTAATCAAGAGTAAAACTTCTGAGCCAAAGGTTCTGGCTGATTCAGTTTCTAGTGAGAGCTTTCTTCCTGGCTAGTGAATGGTCATCTTCTCACTATGTTCTCACACATCCTCACACGCACTTTCCTTAGTGCATGTACATGGAGAAGTTGAGAGATCTGTTTCTCTTCCTCCTCTTCTTTTTTTCTTTTGTGTGTGTGTGATATTCTATATAATAAAAGGCCAATATGCAAATTGTTCCCTCCGGAGTTTGACTGCTCAATATGACATGCGCTGACCACCAGGTGGAGGTGCAGAATGAAGGAAGGCTGGGGCCGGCAGCTGGCAGCTGGGGGAAGAAAGGCTCCAGTCAACCCTGATTGCCAGCCAGAACTAGGGACCCTACCCGTGCACGAATTTCATGCACCAGGCCTCTAGTATGTATGTATCTATGTGTGTGTGTGTGTGTGTGTGTGTGTGTGTATATATATATATATATATATATACATATATCTACACTAATAGAGAAAAATGGTAATTGGCGTACGGCGATACCGTTTTCATTGGCTAATCAGGGCTATATGCAAATTAACTGCCAACTAAGATTGGCAGTTAACTGAAACAAGATGGCGGCTAATTTGCATATGTAGGCACAATGCAGGGAGGCGAAAGGGAAAGCAGGAAGAAGCCCCCTGCCACTGACAGTGATCGGAAACCCAGGGGGGAGCTAAGAGCTGGGGGGCAGGGCAAAGGCGGCCCTGGGGCCGCCTTTGCCCTGCCCCCCAGCCATGATCGGAGAATCAGGTGCCTTTGCCGCCCTGGCCAGTGATAGCAGGAAGTAGGGGTGGAGCCAGCGATGGGAGCTGGGCACGGTCGAAGCTGGCAGTCACAGGAGCTAGGGGTCCCTTGCCTGGGCCTAAAGCGAAGCCCACGATTGCGGCGCCCCCCACTACCACTGCAGGTCCCCGCTGCCTGGGCCGGACGCCTAGGCCAGAGGCGTTAGGCCTAGGCAGGGGTGGAGCCTGCAACCGCGGGGAGCTGGGGGTCCCCTGCCCAGGCCTGACACCTCTGCTGGAGGCCTCAGGCCTGGTCAAGGGGCCGATCTGGTGATTGGTGATCAGAGGGTGATGAGGGTCAACTCCTCTGGCCGAGGCATCAGGCCTGGGTGGGGGGCGGAGCCGGGGATTGGGGGGATATGATGGTCCCCTTACCCAGGCCTGAAGCCTGGGTCAGAGGCGTCAGGCTTGGGTGGGGGGTGGAGCAAGCGATCAGAGGGAAATGGGAGTCCCCTGCCCAGGCATGATTCCTGGGCCAGAGGCCTCAGGCCTGGGCGGGGGCCAGAGCCACTGATCGGGGGGAGATGGGGGTCCCCTGTCCAAGCCTGACACCTCTGGCGGAGGCGTCAGGCCTGGGCAAGGGGCCGATCAGGCGATCGGAGGGTGATGTGGGTCAACGCCTGAGGGCTCCTAGTATGTGAGAGGGGGCAGGCTGGGCTGAGGGACACTCCCCCCCCCCACCCAGTGCACGAATTTCGTGCACCGGGCCCCTAGTATATATATATATAATTCATTTCAGAGAGAAAGGGAGAGGGAGAGAAAAAAACATCAGTGATGAGAGAGAATCATCGATTGGCTGCCTCCTGCATAGGATCGAGCCTGCAACTCAGGCATGTGCCCGTGACCAGAATTGAACCCAGGACCCTTCAGTCCGTAGGCTGACACTCTATCCACTGAGCCAAACTGGTTAGGGCAAGATGTCACATAAATTTAAAATAATCATGCTAATAATGTTTAGATAAAAATACCTGAAATCGCTCATTTAAGTTTTTAATAGACATAGATTGCTTCCTTTTCCCAGGGAACGTCAGCTTCTTTATTTCTTTATAAATGCTTTTCAATCTTCCATGTGATGAAGACTGCAGACCACGGGAGGGAGTGCTTGGCTAGGTGGCGCGCGCTCTGGTCCTTGCGCAGGCGCGTTACACTCCCTCCTCCCCCGCCCCAGCGGGGGGCTCTTTCCTATGCGCGTGCGCGCGAGTTGCGCGGGGAAAACGTGTTGCCGCCGCCGCGTGAGCGCAGAGATGGCTGTGAGGGACGAAGAGGCGGTGCTGCTCTTCAATAGGGCGCACTACCGGCACCACCCGCGCTGGCTGCTGCCCGCGTGCCCACGCCTCTGCCTGGCCTGCGTGCTGGAGCTGCTGCCGGAGCCCGGGGTGTCGGTGCGCCCCCCCGCCGCCCCCCCCACCCCCGGCCGCCAGAGCCGCCTTCTTCCCTGCACCCGCTCAGCCCCGTCCCCCCCCAGGCCCGTTCCACACTCGGTGCCCCAGTGGGCCTGTCCCGGGCGCGGTAACCCTGGGCCCTCCCCGCCTGCCCTCCCCCCCTCTCTCCAGCGGCCCTGCCAGAGGCTGACCTCGCTCCATTTCACCAGGCTCCGGCCTTGGCTCAGGCCTCCTCCATTGCAGTCGCCTGCGCCGCCCCCCGCCCCCCCCCCCGCCCCCCGGGGCCAGGCGCACACGCACCGGGGCCCTTCACTTCCTCCAGGTTCCAGAGGGTGGAAATGAGCCGGGGAGGCCCACCGCGGTGGGGGTGGCAGAGTGGGGTGAGGGGAAGACTTGTGCTAGCGAGAGCGGGCCGAGCGTGGGCGCTGTCCCCCGGGCTCGCCCACCTTTGCCCTGAGCTTCGCGGTCCGCGGCCGCATCCGGGGAGGGTTTGGGGGGTCGCCTCCCGCCCAGTCAGCGGGGAGGGTGAGTGGGGCAGGGAATCCGGGTCTCGGTGCCGGGAGGGGCCGTATCAGTGGTCCTCAGAGAGCCTTTACACTTCCAAAAAGTGTTGAGAACCCCAAAGAGCTTTTGTTTACGAGTATGTGGGTTATAGCCACTGATTGATGTATATTTTATTGATTTCAGAGGAAGGGAGAGAGAGGAACATCAATGAGGAAAGAGAATCATTGATCGGCTGCCTCCTGTGCGCCCCCTACTGGGGATGGAGCCCAAAACCCAGGCGTGTGCCCTGACCCGGGTGGAACCGCGACCTCCTGGTTCATAGGTTGACGCTCAGCCACTGAGCCACGCCAGAGGGCGCCACTGATATTTACTGTACTAGAAAGCAAAACAAAAATTTAAAATATTAATCTACTTAAAAAACAATAGTAAATCTATTTCCCATTAACATAATTTTTATTCTGGCAAAAATACATAACCTAAAATTTACCATTTTGCTATTTTAAGTGTATAATGTATAAGCATTATAATTTAAACAAGTGAAAAATAACTACATTTTCCAAAACGAAAAAGATAGTGAAGAGTACTGGCTTTATTTTACGTTTTTGGAGGTGTCTTTAATGGCCGGCTTATTTGGAGACAGCTGGATTTTCATGTATGCATTTAATCTGTTATCACATGTTGTGTGATGTTTGGAAAGCTTACCATACGTTTGTGAGAGAATAAGAGTGAAAAAGGCAAATAGCACCTTAGTGTGATATGAAGTAATTTTGATCTCATGGATCCCCTGGAAGGGGTTTCTCAGGGTCCCCAGACTACAGTGAGAACTGCTGAGCTCGCTGATGACATCTGCGATATTGCTGAGGCCCGAAGTTCTGAGGTTGTCATTCTTGGGCCGTGAGTGAGTCAGAGACACAGAGATGAATAAGACAGTGCGGTAGGGGGAGATGAGAAGAAGAGCACATTATTGGGAATTTCAAAGATGAATCTAGCTGGTCACGTGCTGTGTGGGATAAGGAGGGGAATTAGGAAAGGTTTTTTTTTTAGAGGAGGAAGTGTTTGAATTAGGCCTGAGAAGATGGGTAAGATTTGGACTGGAAGAGATGGGGGATCTTATCCCAGGAGGTGGATATTAATTATCAAGGATGAGTTTGGGGAAGTAGAATGTTTGAAGGGAAGTTGAGGTTGCATAACCAGGTTAAGCTCAGTTCCTTGAAGAGTTTGAATCCAAGCTAAGGCACTTGGGCTAAATCAGATTGTGAGGTGAAGGAGAGTCATTGAGATTTTTTGGAGGGACTCATTTAGAGCGCTAGCTTAATGGATTATGTAGGAGTTATTGGTGAAGGAAAACAGATTTGCAATAGCATAAGTTAGAGGCAATAAGAGATGCAACCTCACCTTTTTAAAAAATATACATTTTTATTGATTTCAGAGAGGAAGGGAGAGGGAGAGATAGAAACATCAATAATGAGAGGGAATCATTGATTAGCTGCCTCTTGCATGCAACCTGGGCACGTGCCCTTGGCTGGAATCAAACCCAGGACCTTTCAGTCTGCAGGCTGACACTCCATCCACTAAGCCAAACCAGCCAGGGCCAACTTCACCTTTAACGAACACACTTTTTATTGATTTTTTCAGAGAGGAAGGAAGAGGGATAGAGAATTAGAAACATCAATGAGAGAGAAACATCGATCAGCTGCCTCCTGCACGTCCCCTTACTGGGGATGTGCCCGCAACCAAGGAACATGCCCTTGACCGGAATCGAACCTGGGACCTTTCAGTCCGCAGGCTGATGCTCTATCCACTGAGCCAAACCGGTTTCAGTGCGAACACACTTTCCTTAGTTTCACCTTTCACCAGTTGAAAGGGTGACGTAGTCAGTTGTACCCATGTTTCTGTTCTATCCCCCTTTTGACCCAACTTTTGCTACAATCTTCAGCACTTTGCACAACTACTAGGTGAATTGAGTGTGAAGATTTATGTCTGTGTTGAATGGAAGGATGCGTTTTTTCTACCTACCTCTGAAAAGTTCATGAAGGATCCCCCCCCCCACACACACACCCTCACCGTATCACTCTGCTGGGCTGTTGAAGTGGAA
This sequence comes from Myotis nattereri, assembly GCF_964212035.1. Lineage (NCBI taxonomy): Eukaryota > Metazoa > Chordata > Mammalia > Chiroptera > Vespertilionidae > Myotis > Myotis nattereri. The sequence continues at coordinate 211,752,455 of NC_138076.1, forward strand.
AGAGCCCTGGCCTTTGACAAGATCTGGTTGGAGACTTAGATTTGAGGCCTTGGGACAGTCTCTGAGCCTCAGTTACCCCCAAAATGGCTATAATGATACCTGCTTCTGCTTGCTTTGCTAACTAACTTGTTAGGCTTAAATGAGCAAGTAGGTAAAGGAGTGATTTGTGAACAGTAAAGTGCTGTGTAAACACAGGGTATTAGGAACCTTAGCTCATGTACAATCCTCTGTATGAACACATGGATTCCTGTGTGTAAATGATATCCTTTCCACACTCCCTTTAGGATAGATAGATAGAAACATCAATAATGAGAGGGAATCATTGATTTGACCATAAATAGGATGACCCCTCCAGTATCATCTTGTAATTATGTTGTATATTTATGTATTGTATATATAATTTCAGTTTTGGGGGTTCAGAATGGCTGAGGCTTGTTTGCTACTGAATATTTTTCTTCATGTACCCCAAGTTGGTGCGCAAGAAGCACGTGCTGTCCTGTTTCCGAGATGTCCTCCTGAGGCACACCTCCCTGGTCGTGCCGCTGCTGGCTCAGGATCAGAGAGTCTGTATCCACTTCATAAGAATGCTTTTTGGTGAGATTAAAAGGGAAACTTGGCATGCATATTGCATGTATATTTGTTTTTGGGGTCTTGGAGAGATGGTCTTGGAAAGATAATTTAGACTTTTTTCAAAGTAACACTAACTTACTAGCAAATTGTTTGGTCAGAATGATGAAGAACTGGTCACCTTTCTAAGATACGTGATGCATTATATGGTTATTACAGCTAAGAAGTTAGTGAAAATTTGAAGATGAATATGGGAAATGTGTGATCTTTCAAAAAGTCTAGTCTTTTATGGTTTTTGAACAGGATCAGAAGGCCCAGACTGGAGTCTGCTGACCTGGCTGTGACCCTAATTCAGTTACTTCCCCTTTCTTGTGCTTCAGTTTCTTCATGTGTAAAATGAGACGTATTAAGATGTTCCTTCTTCTAATACAATTATAATACTCTTTGGAATAAGCCCTTTTAGGGAGGAGGGGAGCTAACGTGTACTGAGCACTTTTCTCTGCCAGAGGCTTTTCCGGCTTTTAACTGCTAAGGCAGTACTTTAAGGGAGAGGCGATGATCCCTAAGGCTTAGGGAGGTCACAGCTAACAACTGGCAGAACTGGAATTTTACCCCAGGTCTGTTATAGACTCCACACTGAGCCACACGGACTTTTAATCCTTTTAAAGCCAGGGTGGGTCATTGTAAGTCTGGGCTCGTGGTCGGCAAACTGCGGCTCGCGAGCCACATGCGGCTCTTTGGCCCCTTGAGTGTGGCTCTTCCACAAAATACCGACTTCTGTGCATGGGCCACGAAGTTTCAATCGCACTGTATGTGCGTGCCCGCACGTGGTATTTTGTGGAAGAGCCACACTCAAGGGGCCAAAGAGCCGCATGTGGCTCGCGAGCCGCAGTTTGCTGACCACGAACCCAGACTTTCAATGACCCACTCTGGCTTTAAAAGGATTAAAAGTCCGTGTGGCTCAGTGTGGAGTCTGTAACAGACCTGGGGGAAAATTCCGGTTCTAGGTGTTTGGTGCTAAGGATAGCTGGGACGTTGCCCAAAGCTGCTATTAGTCTTAGACGTCACAGAGTGCCTTTGTGGGTTTATCTTTCTTTTACTATTAACTCCCCCCTCTTACCTCCGTCCCCTCCAAGGACTGTTACGCAGTGTGGAAGATGGGAGTACGGCAGACCTCTGCATTGAAGGTAAGGTGAAACCGTGTGCACTTGGCATTTGAAGCTGGGGTGTCAGCCTGAACGGGAGCTGTGGTTGTTTGAGATCTTGATGAAATGTTCCATTTTAGATAGAGATAAAGAAAGCTCAATTAGTTGTTAGTCATTACGTCTGCATTTCTTTCTTGGGCACCTACTCTGTGCCAAGTACTGTATTAGACACTTGTAATACGTAGATGGATAAGACATGGTCCTGCCACCCTGGCCAGTGTATTAAGTGACTAGAGCATCAGCCCACACACCGAAGGGTCTCAGGTTCAATTCCCGGTCAAGGGCACATACCAAGACTGCAGGTTTGATGCCTAGCCCTGGTGGGGCGAGTGCAGGAGGCAACTGATCCATGTGTCTCCCTTGAATAAATATTTCTCCTCTCTCTCTCTCTCTCTCTCTCTCTCTCTCTCTCTCTCTCCCTCTCCCCCCCTCCCTACTTCCCTCCCCACCCCCCACCTCCCTTTCACTCTCCCTAAAAATCAATGGAAAAATATCCTTGGGTGAGGGTTAACAACAACAAAAGACATGGTCCTGCCCTCTATGAGTTTACAGTGTGGAGGAAAGATTGGCTGGTAGATAACAAGAGCTGATGAGTGCTATTACAAAGATGTACAAAACGCTGTTTTTATTACATTCATATGGGTTGGTTGGAAGTTGTCTGCACATAGGTTCGCTGTGGAAGTGCATGGGTTTACCTATAAAAAGCTCAATGAGAAGGAAGATAAGAGCATTGAGATGAGAGAATTCTTGCAGAATGAGCAAGAACGGTATCAGAGGGTCCAGTCAAGAAACAAACCACACATGTTATTTGAACAGAAAAAAAATAATATGAAGAATTATTAACTGGGTAACTGAAGACAAAAAGAGGTAGCAGTTTCAGAAGTAGCTCCCATTCCTAGGCTGGGAAAACAAAGGAAAGGTTGGAATTATTAAAACTATAAATTTGGAGGAAGGACCCAATATATGAAATCCAGACCATCCAGCAACACAGTCAGCAGCTCTAACAAACAGATAATAAGTTAACACGATCTGTATGTACTTCTGACCATCTTTCAATCTAGAGCAGCGGTTCTCAACCTGAGGGTCGCGACGTCGGAAAACACATATAGCATATCAGATATTTACATGACGATTCATAACAGTAGCAAAATTACAGTTATGAAGTAGCAACGAAAATAATTTTATGGTTGGGGGTCACCACAACATGAGGAACTGTATTAAAGGGTCGCGGCATTAGGAAGGTTGAGAACCACTGATCTAGAGGAGGTGGACAAACAAATGTATCACTTGAAGTTCTGACTACTGGCCGGGGAGGGGAGATTTCACTATTTTCCTCAAGGCCACTCTTGAATGGGGCTATAATCCTAAAGCCATTCGCTTCTGATGGGTGCCAGTACAGCTTGCAAAACCTTCAGCAGACAGACTCCAAGAACTTCACTGAGGTGGTGGGCCCTAGATGGAGATGGTAAAACCAGAGGGAGAAGGACTTGCTCCTTCCTCACTGTTCCTGTTTGCTCCCTGCTTTCTTCCTGTTTAGTATCATCCTTTACCCTGGAAGTGACAGAGCCTCCCACAGCAGCGGCTGAGTTTCATTGGCAGCTTTTCCCACACTTTGTAGAGCCAGCCTCTTCTCTACCCCTCTCCAAACACCAGCGGAAGCATCACACATGATTGTATAGAAGGGTGGGTTTGGGGTTGAGATGTGATATTGTTGGCAATTACTGGCAAAGGAACTCAATCATAATTCTATTTTCTAGTACATGAAGGAGCACATTCTGAGGAAGGAAAAAAATAGAGCTAATATAAATAGCAGTTTTCAACCTCAGCTTCACAATAGACTGACCTGGGGAACTTTAAAAATATCTTCATGCTTAGGTTCTTTCTCTAGAGATTCGGATTTAAATTGGTCTTGGGCATTGGTATTTTTTTAAGCTTCCTAGGTGATTCTTATGTGCAGCCTAATTGTGAACTACTGATGTAAAACTGAAGACAGAAATTCTTTGGTTTGGATGTGCACACATGGTTTAATGAGGGAGACAGAAAATACTAATACCAATTAGCACAAGCAAATGACTTTGAGTAGAAGGGCTATAGAAGGTGAACTCTGGGTTGTCTTCTGATTAATAATGCTATTGTGTCTGTTCAGTCCTTATCCAGCTTACAACTCAGCTGAAATTAGAACAGACCATTCCTTGCCTGCTGGATGAGTGCCACAAAGAGGTCAGTCAATGGCTGTGAGTACCCCTCAGATATCAGAGCTGGGCCAACCCTTCTTTGAATAGATGGGAGATGAAAATCCAGAGAGGAAAAGGGACTTGCCTGAGGTCACTGAGTCAGTGGCAGAGCCAGAGCTAGGGCCTGGGTCTTTTGCTCCTGCTTCAGTACTCCTTGCAACTTCCTACCTTCCCCTTTCAATCTCCCAAATGCTACCTCCATGTGGTGAAGTCCCATCTTTCTAGCGTAATCATCCATGGCCATTCTTTATGTCCTCCTAAATATAATACAGATTTCCTTGATGAATTTATCAAGGAAATAAGTTCATTATCTTGACTTAGTATTTTTATTTGGTCTGAATTGTATACAGTGTTTTGCTCTGAAGGCATTTGTTTTTATCAGCATCTAAGGTGAGCACTGAATGGGCATGTTTAACCTGCTGTCTCCAGTACAGTCAGATGCCAATGAAACAAGCAGCTTTGGCGCTGTGTTTAAGAGTTTGGAATGATCAGAATCACTTTTCCTTTTTGCAAAGGAAGACACGTTTATCTTAACACCATCAAGAGCAACATGTAATTATAAATGATATTAAATTATCATGTCACTATAATTACTCTGTATGTGATTAATATGTTAGATTGGATTTATAAGTATATATATCAGTACTTATGATGATGATGCCATTTAACCCTATGAACACTTTCTATAAGCTAGTCATTGTTTTAGGTGCTTTACATGCAGTATCTCATTCAGTCTTCCCAACAACCCTATGAAGTTAATATTATTATCATTTCCCACAGTGGCGTTAAGGGTCTTACATAAGGTGCTACAGTTAGTCAATAGGAAAGGCGAAATATATACTATTGACTCTCCCTGTGAAGTACCAAGCATATAGAGTGTTCCATAACAGTAGCTGTAGCAATGATAATAGCAATACTTTTTTTTTGCACTGAGCCAGAATTCTGCCTTTATGACGTTGCCAACTGAGAGGAATCTTTCCCCTGGAACTTCCCAGCCCAATGGGGAGACAGACACTTAGCTAAAGAGGCTGATTACTGATAGTGGGGAGAGACACGCACAATGTGGGCTTTGGTGTGGATAGGGCAAGGTAAATTTTGTGGGAGCTTTGTCCTGACCCTAATTTATGGAGTGGACTATGTTCACTTTTTGTAGCTCTGTACCATGCCCTCCATGCGAGGCAGCCTGGCCACCCTGACCCTTCTCGGCAAGTTGGTGGATGCCATCCCTGCTTTGGCCGACAAGCTTGTAATGGAGCATCGTGAGTGCCTCTGAGGAAGAGCTTCTGCTCCCCTTTCACCTGCTTTGATCACTTCCATCTGGATGGTCCATTCTTTGTCTACAACTTCATTACTTCCTTTTCTAAGCTTTGGTTTCCAGCTGCAAAATGCACTCTATGTTGGCCAATTTGAAAAAGTGCTTCTCAGCTCTGGTCTTGGGTTCTTTATATTCACTATTTTAAAACAACTAATTAAGTACCTAGTATGAATCTTCGTTTTGGGGGGAAGGAGGAATTAATTCTGAAATCTAGAAGCACTGTTTTCTATCAGTAAAATGCAATACGTATCGCACAGAGGACTTACCCAAGAGTAAATCACTTTACTTTTCCAGACTTTAGTGTCCCCTTTGATTAAGTGCCCAGAAATAATTTATTGTGGTAGACTACTGGGGATTATCATCACTTCCCCACTGAGAGCAATATTTATAGTTTCATGTAGCAGTTGACATTGTGCGGTTCCCCTGGCCCCTTGGTTGTTTTCTGGACAGGTGACCTGATGGAGCATCTGGTAAGAGGTTTAGTATACCCCAGCGAGGGGGTGCAAGCTTCTGTCTGCTACCTCTATGGGAAGCTGTACTCCTCACCAACCGCAGCTGAGGTGCTTTCGGGCCATTTCCGGGAGAAGCTGTGCCCTCTCTTCCTTTCCACGCTGGATGGTGCCCAGACAAAGGAGCTACAGATCAATTGCTTGGGTAAAACATCAGGCTGCAGAGAACAGAGAGAAAGTGTTTGAGGTTTTGCTTGAGGACTTGAGGTATAGGCTCTCTAGTGGTGGGGAAGTTTGCTGCTTTGCAAAGCCATGGGTTTGGGAGATAAGATGCACAGACTGTGAAAGATGCGTAGAGTTGGTGTGGCATCTTAAGAATATTGCCTTTGGCCCTAACTGGTTTGGCTCAGTGGATAGAGCATCGGCCTGTGGACTGAAAGGTCCCAGGTTCGATTCCAGTCAAGAGCATGTACCTGGGTTGCGGGCACACTTCCCAGTAGGAGGTGTTCAGGAGGCAGCTGATCAATGTTTCTCTCTCATCGATGTTTCTAACTCTCTATCCCTTCCTCTCTGTAAAAAAATCAATAAAATATATTTTTTAAAAAAAGAAAAAGAATATTGCCTTTGGAAGGAGAAGAGGAAAGAAAGTGGACAGCCATTTTTCTGCCTCCAGTCTTCACTGCCTATCCTGGTGCACCCTGTACTTGCTGCCAAGTTCATCTTCACCCTACACAGCTTGCATCCTGTCAGATTTCCCTATTTGGAAAATCATCTGTAGCTTCCTCTAGCCTCCAGGGTGATGTCCAGGTTTCTTTGCATGTAATTTGAGGCTCCTTAGGCAGGAGTTACAGGGAAAAGCAGAGTCTGGGTGACAACAGTTTCTTTTCCCAGTTTGAGCCAAGAACTCTGTTATGAACAGTCCAGGGACACACAGTGAGCATGCATTCTGAGCCAGGCTCTGTGCTGGGCTCTGAATCATAAAATTCATCAAACCCATGCTCTGTTCTGAGGGAGCTCATAGTCCAGATGTGGACAGTTAGAGTCTAGTGTCGAAAGTGCTGTTATGGAGGTTGCACAGAAAAAGGTAGAATTCTGTTTAAAATAGTACTCTAATTCTCATATACTAGAGGCCCAGGGCGCAAAATCGCGTGTAGTTGCCCGCTGCTGCTTGCAGCCCCGCCCACCCGCCTGCTGCCCCACCATGCTCGCAGCCCCGCCCACCCGCCTGCTGCCCCACCATGCTCGCAGCCCCGCCCACCCGCCTGCTGCCCCACCATGCTCGCAGCCCCGCCCACCCGCCTGCCACTGCTCTCTGTGCTCACCGCCCTGCCCACCCGCCCTCGTTGTGACTGGTCACGATCGTCGCAGACACTGGCTTTTTATATATAGGGATAGAAAACCCTAAAAACGGTTAAACTAGTAAATTAATTCAGTGAAGTTGCAGGATACAAAATTAGTTGTGCTTCCACATACTAACAACAAACTATCTGAAAAAGAAATTAAAACAACAATGCCCTTTACAATAGCATTACACAAAACAAAATACTTGGGAATATCTTCGGAGACATAAAGACGTTCCGAGGGGCTGTCTGAGGAGCTCCCTTAGGTGTCCTCTGGTGGCTCTGCTCCTCTTGCCTGACTTCCGTCCCTTTGTTTTCCAGGTCTGCTGAGGCAGCTGCTGAAGTATGATCTCTTTGTGTCCATGATCATGAACAAGTCAGCCCTGGCGGAAAGTGCGGACGGTGTTGAGGGGCCACCAGGAGAGACCACACTGCCTTTGGTGCTCAAAAAGGTCCTTGTCTTGTGATTCCCTGTCTCCAGATTCAGTGACGAGGGAACCCGAATGTCCCAGGCCTTGTCCTCATCCACCACTCCTTCCGTCAGGATTTACAAAGCGTTTCCTTACTAGCCAAACAGCATGCTGTTCAAAGACTCAAAGTACACTTTTTTTCAGTTGTGAATCCTTATGTTGCATCTTCCCCTTCACATCGGGCTGCCTGGGAGTGAAGAGTCCCTGCCACAGCGGGAACAAAGCTGCCTCGGCTGTTCTAGGGATACAGCTCAGGCTTCTCAGCGTGGCACCCGAGCCCTCTTTCTCTGGACCCTGTTTACCCTTTCAGCCTTCCTCACCTGTGTCTACTACTCCACAGCCCAGTGCTCCAGCCATATACAGCTTCTCCCTGGTCCTGTCCACTCTAGGACATCCCGGCTAGCTGTGCAGATGCGCTTCCCCTTTGCCTTCCGTTGTATGTTGATCTCTGATTCAGCTTTCAAGGCCTAGAGGGCTCCCCTGTCACCCTCGTTTTTTTAGGTAGAAGGTGCCCCTAAGTCACAGCGCTTACTCACCATATTGTGGTTGATCAGCCAGGGTCCTCTTTAGGGTGGGACCTGAGCTTGGCTGTCTGTCTGAAGGGCTCAGCACAGGGCTTGGCAGAGCTATAATCCTCATCTGCTGGCAGGAGTATCATTGATTGACCGGACTGTGGGACTCCTGCAGGAAAGAGGAGGAGCTCTGGTCAGAAGTGGGAAAGGACAGTTGGGGATAGGTGAGTTAGGGGTTAAAAAGCTAGAACAGCCCCTAACCAGTTTGGCTTAGTGGATAGAGCATTGGCCTGAGGGCAGAGGTCCCAGGTTCGATTCTGGTCAAGGGCATGTACCTTGGTTGCGGGCACATCCCCAGTGGGAGGTGTGCAGGAGGCAGCTGATGTTTCTCGCTCTCTGTCCGTCTCCCTTCCTCTCTGTAAAAAATCAATAAAGTATATTAAAAAAAAAAAAAAAGCTTGGGCAGACTGCTCCTCCTTGTTCCCCTTGGATGTCTCTAGAATGGTCCCCACAAGGTCTGTGAAATCTAAAGATCAAGTCCTGTGCCTCTGACCCCTCCCCCCACAAAAAAAAACACAACAACCCTCTTTTCTATGTTTATTTTGCTGTTGCCATCCTGGTGGTGAGACACATCACTTCTAGGTGATGGTTTTCGTGTTCTTTCAGTGCCACTGTTTTGTTCTATTTCTCAGCTGCTGCTGTGCATAGAGACTCCTTTCCATAACCTGTAACTGCCCTCCCTGAGCGCCATCCTCATGCCTGGTGACTGGTAGTGCAGGAGGGATTCAGAGACATTTAGGTTCCTGCCCTGAGGCACTCAGGCTGTGTGCTTCTGGTCCTGTCAGGTGTGTAACCAGCACTTTCTGCTTCCTGTTTCTCCAGCTCCTCCTTTCCAGGGATGAGATTCTGCAGGTGGCCAGTGCCCACTGTATAACTGCGGTGCTGGTCCACTCGCCAGCGAAGCATGCCCCGGCCTTCATTCATGCTGACATCCCAGGTAGGGGCCCCTTTGACCTTTCCTCCAAGGACCCTAGAGTTCTGACTTGGTGACCCTTGAGTCAGTAGCAGCAGCAGCAGCAGTCTTGTTGGGGTTCGGTGATAGTGCATCCTGGAGGGATGGGTTGGGGGCAGGTTCAGTTTTACAGGACAGACTCTAGGAAGTAGGTCTCGTGATGTCTCAATTCTCTTGCTCCAGATTTCTTATATGACCCTGAGCAGTTTGTTACTGATCTTCATCATTTGTTTGACCATCTAGGAAAAAACACCCAGTGTGGGCTGGTGACAAGACTCATGCACCGGGGAGGCAAAGGGAATTAATGTTTCCCAAGGGCTTGTTATGAGCCAGGAAATATTCCCCAAGGTGCTTGTAAATGTTGCCACATTTAGGCCCTCATATTTTATTTTTATGAATAAGGAAACTGAGGATCAAAGAAGGGAAATAACTTCTTTAAATTAACAAGGATGTTCATTGGCAGAAAAGGGATGTAAAATAAGCCTTTCTAGTTTTAAAAACTCTTTCTCTGCATCATGCTGCTTGCCCATCTGAGAATCAGGGGATCTGAATTCTAGTCCCCTCTCTACCACTAATAATACCTCTATCTGTCTCAGTTTCTCCATCTGTTAAAAAAATGAGGTTGAACCATAACCCTGAGGGCATTTTTCAGATTTATCTGAATTAATGATTAAGTTTCATGGAGAGGGTGTGTGAACAGATAAAGTAACAGGTGTGAGATGCTGAAGAAATCTAAGGCCCCAGCATTAGTTAAGGGATCATGATTACATAGTTGTCATTTATTGTTTTCTTTCCCTCTTGTCACCAGAGTTCCTCTTTGAGCATCTTTCCGCTTCCAGCGAAGTGCTTATCTGGTCCAGCTACAACTGCTTGATACTTCTGGCAGAGGAGCCACTCTTCTTTTCCAAGTGCCACACGGTGTACGGTTGGTGTGGGGCCCTATACTAGCTCTGGGTTGGGAGGACAGCACTTTGAAGTTGGGTAGCCACAGCAGTGATAAGGGACTAACCTTCATCTTGGAGGGGCACGCTGGTTCTGATCATTTCCATCAGCCGAGACTCGTTACCAGATCCATAGTCAGGCAGTACTATCCCAACAGTTCTTCAGTCCTTTCCTGTACTCCAGATATCTGCCCATCTAGTTAGTCCCTACGTTTTGCTGATTCATCCTTTTTAAAAAATATATTTTTATTGATTTCATAGAGGAAGGGAGAGTGTAAGAGAGAAACATCAATTATGAGAGAGTATCATTGATTGGCTGCCTCCTGTAGGACAGGGCCCCCACTGGGGATGGAGCCTGCAACTTGGGCATATGCCCTGATCGGGAATTGAACCATGACCTTCTGGCTCATAGGTCAACGTCAACCACTGAGCCACGCTGGCCAGGCTCTGTGTTCCTATTCTAAGCCAGGCACCAGGCTTGGACCTGGAAAGGGAGAGAAATATAAACAAGCTGACTAGGGCTGTGCTAGAGGAAAGTACAGCAGGTGTGGGAGCTCAGGAAAGACCCACAGCTCTGCCTGAGTGGATCCGAGAAGGCTTCCTGGAGGAGGGGAGATCCAGTGTGATTCTTTGAGGAGCAATAAGAGTGTCTAGTGGGGAAGGTGCAGCTCAGGCAGTAGGTATTCACTAAATATTTTGAGTGCCAGTGCCTGTGCTTTGGCTTGTGCTGGGTTTCAGGGAGACAGAGATAAATCCGATCAGGGTCTGCCCTCAAGATCTCACCGTCTTGTTCCATCAGCTCAACCTTGTCAGGGTGCCTCCTCGAGGGGCTGCTAACAAACATGTGCTGTGCAGAGCCTCTCACTTCTCCTGGGCAGTCAGTGAAGGAGCTACCACACACTCATCCCTGCCTCTGCCATGTCACTTTGAGGTAGGGATCGAGTCGGTGGTGAGGAGCCTGCAGGGAAGCCTGAGGATGAACAACACAGAGCTGCACAAGCAGGGCATGCTGCTGTTTGCTGAGATCCTGACTCGGTGAGCAAAGCAGTGAAGGAAAGAAGTGAAGTATTTATTTCTGGTGGTCAGTGATCGTTCACTCACTTGTTCCTCATTTACCACTTAGACAGCCAGAGGAGATCAAGCTGTTCACAAGCTCAGCCATGTGCAGAGATGCTGGCCGTGCCCTCCAACAGGCAGTGAGCAGCCCTGTGCTGGAGGTGGCCATGGAGGCGGTGAAGGCTGTTTCTGCCTTTCTGAGGTGAGAGACCAGGCAGGCTGACCTTTCCACCTCTGCATGTACCTGAGGGCCAGGTCAAGGCCAGGGCAGCTTCCAGGGGCTACTTGTCAGGGAAATTTTCTTGAATTCTATTCTATTCTTTTCTTTTTTTCCTCCCTTCCCCTCCCTTCCCCTCCCCTCCCCTCCCCTCCCCTCCCCTTCCCTCCCTCTTTTTTTTTTTTTTTTTGCCAGACCTCTTTCTTTTTTAAAAATATATTTTTATTGATGTCAGAGAGGAAGGGAGAGGGAGAGAGAGAGATAGAAACAGCAGTGATGAGAGAGAACTTGATAGGCTGCTTCCCGCATGCTTCCTACTGGGGATTGAGCCTGGAACCTGGGTATGCGCCCTTGATCAGAATTGAACCCGGGACCCTTCAGTCCGCAGGTTGACTCTCCATCCGCTGAGCCAAACCAAATAGAGCCGAATTTTTTTCTTTCTGATACTCTGTTGTTCTCTCTTCTTGGAACTGCCATTCAGATGTTGGACATCCTGGATTGGTCATCTAATTTTCTTTGTTTTATGTAAATTCTTCATCTTTTTGTCATTATGTACTAGTTTCTGGGAGATTTTCTTGATTTTATCTTTCAACCCTTCTATTGAGTGTTTTATTTCTGCTTTCATATTTTTTAATTTTACTTTTTAGTTTTTATGCATAATATGCTTCATGCTGCCTAATACACTGAATAACTTTCTAGCAGGGGTAGATGCACATAACTGCGTTATTTTTCATCAATCAGGAAAATGCTTCAGTAATCAATGTTCTCCAAACCTTTTACATAGTAACTATTAACTCCAGGAAGGCCTGTCTCTTTCCATCAAAGTCCACTGATAAGAATAATAGCAACCTTTTCTTCTTCTTGGCAACGTTTTTTCAGACATCACAGAATTCTCAGCTGCTGCAGTTCCCAGTAGCTAGCAATGTCCCCTCCAGTGAGTTCTTCTGGCTTATGCGCCAGAACTGTTCAGAAAGAAAAAATTTTACTCTACCTTTAAGGTGTCTCTGGCTGGTCTAATTAAATAGACATGAGACAGATTAACAGGAGAAAAACCAAATTTAGTAACATGCATACCCTCCTGTATACATGGGAGAGACCTGGGAAAACAGTAACTCCTCTGCTTTTATATTTTTAATTTGGAAGAGTTCTTTCTGAGAGAGCGGGACGTCCGGCTCGCGAGTGCACATCTCCGTGTCACGCGCGACTAACGAGTGATTTAAAAATGGGTGAGGTTGAGAAGGGCAAGATTTTTGTTCAGAAGTGTGCCCAGTGCCATACTGTGGAAAAGGGAGGCAAGCACAAGACTGGGCCAAATCTCCATGGTCTCCTTGGGCGAAAGACAGGTTAGGCCCTGGATTTTCTTACACGGATGCCAACAAGAACAAAGGTATCACCTGGGGTAAGGCTACACTGATGGAGTATTTGGAGAATCCCAAGAAGTACATCCCTGGAACAAAAGTGATCTTCGCTGGTATTAAGAAGAGTGCAGAGAGGGCAGACTTGATAGCTTATCTCAAAAGAGCTACTAATGAGTAATAGTTGGCCACTGCCTTATTTATTACAAATATCTCATGACTTTTTTTATGTGTACTGTATTTAAATTGATCTCATACACCAGAATTAAGATCATGAATGGCTAAGAGAGCATTTCTTTCGGGCAGTCCTGATTTAAATAAGATTGGCTTGTGGTTGAATGAATATGGTCAGCTTTTTGAGCTTTGATGATAATTTTGGTTCAGCAAGCACTGCCACTGTCCTCCCTTCTAACAATATGGTGGGACTTGATTCCTAGTGTTCAACTTTTCACAGAGGTGGCGAGTGTCATCTCAAAACCTGTAGGAGATTGGCTTACATTTAGATTTATACGACTGGTTGTATGAATATGTTTAAATTCTGAGGAAACCCCTTCACTCTCTCTTAGACCTGCAAGACTAGCTTGTGTTTCAGGTTGTGTTCATTAGCTTGTTAAAAGGAAGGTCTGCAGATAAGCTGGCAGTGACCATTTTATCTCTTTGGTCCCAACTATGCCAATTTGATAAAATTCCCTGTATCTAAACTGTTGCCTTTTACTGAATGAAAGGCATTTTAGTGTGGTTTCTGTATAATATCAAATAAAGAGTAAAAAAAAAAAAAAAGAAAAAAAGAAAGAGTTCTTTCTAATTCTCTGCATATTTTAAATAGCATTTTTATTTTGTAATTATTTCATGGATATAATTTTTAAATACCAGCCTTTTGTTTTAGTCTAGAATTTCCCCCCACACTCCCTTTCTCCTAATTATTCCTTCTGCCTAAAATACTCTTTCCTTAAATCTTTGTATGAGTGGCTTCTTTCCATCATTCAAGTCTCATTCAGAACATCCTTCCCTAACTGCCTGGTTATGCTATTATAGCACCTACCAAACACTTGGTAGTTCTTATATATTCACTTGCTTTTTGTCTCACCTCAACATATATCTATATCTATATGTATAAAAGCCTAAGTGACCTGCCAACCGGCCGGCAGTTATGACACTCACTGATCACCAGAGGGCAGACGCTCAACGCAGGAGCTGCCGAGCAACAGCGACTTTGTAGCGTGCCCTCTCATACTACTCCGGGACCCCTTGGGGAATGTCAGACTGCTGGTTTCGGCCCGGTCCCCCCAGGTTAGGCTGAGGGACCCACCTGCCGGAAGGACTCTGCTCACTCTGCAGACCTCCACAGACGCTGCCCCAGGGGAGGGACTGCAGGAGGTTGGCTCCAGGGCGTGTCTGGCCTGTCTTACCCAGTCCCACCCTGTCAGCCACCTTCTAATTAATTTCCTTTCAATGTGCACGAATCCGTGCACCAGGCCTCTGGTATCTTTATAATCTTTAAGAGATCAGGGACAATGTCATTTTTTTCACTGTGCTATGCCTTTCTCCTAATAGGTAGTCAGTATATGAATGAAGGATGTTAAAATGGATGATAAGACTAAAAGATCCTAGGGTCAAGATGGGAAATTATTCCTTAGCAAGATGCTTGATGTCTTAGAAAAAATGATGGAGGAAAATCATATTTATTTATGTAGTAACTTTTGTTTCCACATTTTCACTTTTAAAAATCTAACAAAGTAATATATTCAAAAAATAAAAAATATATGAAGTTTATAATGAAATGGTACAATCCTCTGTCCTTGTTTCCTAAAGGAAACTAATTTTAACTCATTTTGGTTTTAGTTCTGGTGATTAATAACCTACATGTAAACAATATTTTTATAATGTTTTATAATGTTTCTTTTTTTGTGTTTTTATTGATTTTAGAGAAAGTAAGAGAGAGAGAGGGATAGAAACATCTATGATGAGAGAGAATCATCGATTGGTTGCCTCCTGCTTGCCCCCTACTGGAGACTGACCCCACAACCTGGGCATGTGCCTTGACTGGGAATCGAACTGTGACTTCCTGGTTCATGGGTTGATGCTCAACCACTGAGCCACACCAGTCAGGTTATGGTCTCTTCTTTAACCATAGCTAAGTCTTTGTGATTTGACTCTAGGTTGGTTCTAAAAATTGACAAAAAATAGCATTTACATTACAATTTTACTTTTTACTTTTTATTCATAATATGCTTCATGCTGCCTAATACACTGAATAACTTCTGTTTCTTTTCTCCCTTTGTCCTTTCCTAGATTTAAATTTCTAAATCTGGGGCATGAATCCCAGTGAGGGTGGGATGAGGAAGCCAACAGGGTAGCAAAGCATAAAGCCAGAGAAGTGTCAGTCAGAGGTGCCCATGCAGAGCTGGAAGTCTCCCCGGTCGGTGTTATGGGACTGGTAGCCCTTTCAAGCAAGAGGTAGTAGTTGAGCTGAGCTATGAGGGATGAGGTAGATTTAGATTTGTGGAAGGATCAGGTTTAGCTAGAACATGTTGGTAGGTAAGTGTAGGGGTTACTCAGAGTATAGTAGCCAGTGTGGCCAGCAGTCGTATGAAGGGGATTATACAAGAAGAAGTCAGAAAGCTGGTTTGGTCAGAATTGTGGAGAGTGATGGGTAGGGGCTGGTTATTAATCTTTAGACTATTTTAATTTTGACTTTCATTTCCAAGAATGTTTACTGAGATGGTTCCTCTGAAGTGGAACACAACTGGAACAAGGAAAAAGGAGTGAGAATTGCTGAAGAGAATTTTAAGTCCGTAGGACAACGCTACATCTACTGAGCCAAACTGGCTAGGGCTTGCTGAAAAGAATTTAAAGATGGGGGAACCAGGGCTTGACAGTCAGTGTAGGATTGAAACTTAGAGCTTCCAGAAATGAAGAAGGAAACAGGAAATCAAGCCTGAACTATAAACTGAGCGCCTGTTAGAAGGCTCAACAGATTACTCTCAATGTTCAAGAAAGGCCAAGTGATGAAGGTTAGCATAGGTTTCTCCTTAGTTACTGCTCTGGGTTGAATAGTGTGGGCTCCTAAATCCAATGACCTTATAAGGAGAGGAGGCTTGGGACATACAGTGACAGACACAGAGGGAAAATGACCGTGGGAAGACATAGGCAGAAATTGGAACGATGCAGCTGCAAACCAATGACCAGGATTGCTGGCAACCACTAGCATCTGAGGCAAGGCGGGATTCTTCCTAGAGCCGTTAGAGGGAGCCAACACCTTGATTTTAAAACTTAGAGCCTCCAGAACTGTGGGAGAATACATTTCTGTTGTTTTAAGCCAAGCAGTTATTGATAATTTATTGCAGCATCCCTAGGAAACCAATACTGCTACCTTATAACCTGCCAAGTAGTCATTCATTCATTTAACATATTTTTTATGTAGCATCAATTTATAATGCGTCTAGCTCTGTTTAGGTAAAGTGAAAAGATGAAACTGGTCCTTGGCTTCCTGGAGCTCACAAGGAGACTAGTCAGTGACGGTTGCCTTCTTTGAGTCTATAGAATAAGCAGGTTCAAATGGACCTCAGTGTGTTACTTCTCACATTTAACCAGCACTCCCAATGATTGCATCTCCAAAAGTAGTTTCAGCCTCTGCTTATAATCTCCAAGAACAGGGAGCTCACTTCTTAGATAGTCCCCTCTATCTGTATAGAGTTTTGACTCTTAGGAAGTTCTTTTGTATATTGAAATAAAAATCTAGGTCCTGATAACATTTCCTTATTGATCCAGTTTTTCCTCATTAAGGTAACAGAGCAAATTTGATCCTTCTACCCCAAGAAGAGCTTATCACTTACCTGAGAACAATGACCAGATGCATCTCTTGATGCACCTTCAGTTCTAGACAGTACTTCTTTCACTGGGAGGTCCTTCTGAGTGAGACAATCCACTGTATCCTTAATAACAACAATAATAGTCATAACTGTCATTTATAAAGACTTAGTATCTATTAAGCATACTGCTAAGTGCTTGGCATACATGATCTGACTTGATCTTAGAATAATTCTATTCTACTAACTCTCATTTAATAAATGAGGAAACAGTGTTAGAATGAGGAATGTGTACAAAGTCATGCATCTAAATAAGTGCTGGGGCAAGGGTTTTTATCAGAGCAGATCCTGGCCCTGTGTTCTGATCAACCACATTGCTCCCCATTGCCCTAGGACAGTGATGGCGAACCTATGACACGTGTGTCAGAGATGACACGCGAACTCATTTTTTTGGTTGATTTTTCTTTGTTAAATGGCATTTAAATATATAAAATAAATGTCAAAAATATGTCTTTGTTTTACTATGGTTGCAAATATCAAAAAGTTCTATATGTGACATGGCACCAGAGTTAAGTTAGGGTTTTACAAAATGCTGACACGCCGAGCTCAAAAGGTTCGCCATCACTGCCCTAGGACCTGGGCATCTTGGGGTACCCTTCCCTCGCCCTAAGCCTGCCTTTGTCTCTGGATGCAGGAAGGACCATCAGAGTGCTCCGCCCGTGCAGTACAGGGAACTGCGGTCCTTGCTTGAAGCCATGCTGAACCGCTGTGCCGATTTCTCCCAGATCCCATTGAGCAGGAGGCCCCTGGTCAGTGAACTGCCGTCTGGAGATGATGCTGTAATGTGCTTTAGTATAATTACCTTTGTATGCCACTATACCTACATTGAGATGTTATTTTCCCCTCTAGCTACAGAGCTGTGAGGCTTAATAATTGCTATTTTTACAGATTAGGAAACTGAAGTCATAGGGTTAAATAATTTTTCTATGAAGTTCAAAACTAACAAGTACCTAATTTTGGGTAGTAAATCCCAGGGTATCTGTACCAAGCCTACTACACTCTCTGTCTTTTATATTATTCAAGCAGGTATGCTAAACATGCTCACAAAATTATTTAAGGCTAGATTTACTAGAATCTTAGAAAGAATTTGACTAATATGCAACATATTGAATTATTGGTTTTTAATGGTCCATGGACTTAAAATACCAGAAAAGATACTGTTAATATGAATACTGATTATGTCTTTCAAGATTAACTTTGGAAATCAAGGTCTTCAAACCTAATGGGGTGAAGATTTTTATGTGTTTTGAAGCAGCTAATGTGGGCATTACAACCAGTCAGGCCTATGTCCACCAGCCTGTGACCGCTTTATGAACAAGAGCCAGTTCTGTGGTTCAAAGGGAAACAGATGGTTCAGGTTCCCCCTTCTCCCATTTTTTAAAGGAGCTGTAAGGTGGCTAGATTTTCGAGGAGATAACACTAGAAAGTGTTAGGTATATGGGAATGACAGACTTCAGGTGAGAGGAGGTCTGTAGTCCTCTACGCACAGACTGGGACCCAGAGTAGTTACCTGACCCAGGTTCCCTTCTCTCCTTCTCACCTCAGGGCCGTGCCTCCAGTAGAGATTTGGAGAAGGCCATTCTTCGAAGGGGAACGTTTCTCCTGAGCACTCTGGAGGGATTTAGGAATGCCTGCAGGTGAGGGGCCTTCTATGGTCTAAAATAGTGGTATGGAGGGTGGGCTTGGAAAGGAATCAAAGGATGAAGTTCTTCATTTCTGATGCTTTGCTGCATATGAGAGGACTTTGGCTGGGGTGGGGGTCGGGGATATGTGCGGGTGTGGAGGGTGTGTGTGAAGGAGGTTTGAAGACATGTAGTTGGGTGGGAGGTTTCTAGAAATTCCCTTCTGGTGAAGTTTGTGTTACTGTATAATGTTCTGTGTGTGTGTACTGTGTTTGTGTTCTGGTGAAGGTTGTGTCTCATTCAACTTGGTTCCTCTTCCCAAATAACTGAGCTACATGCTTGTTGGATTAATTCAGTTCACATTTATGGTGTTTTTAAAAAATATCTACTGTGTCGCAGGCCTGGTGCTAGGTAGTGGAAGTAGCAAGACAATGAGTTCACAGAGATTGTTTTGTCTACATATGTGGGATTCATTAGGTTGTCACAGATCCGAGGAAGGTGTTTCAGGTAGAGAGCAGCATCAGTAAAGGCAGAGAGATGTGAAACAGCAAACCGGGTGGGATGCTCAGGGAAGCATCTGTACGAGGGTGGAAGAGTCATTTATTATGAGAGAGGGGATGGGAGCACGAAGCTGGGGAGGTAGCCAAGGACCAGGCCCTCCCTCTGAGACCTCTTGAGTTTTCTCCAGATCTGCTGATAAGGATACTTTCTCCAGATCCTGAGCTCAGGCATTCCTCTAGGAGGATGCTTCTCACCTCTGTGTTACCTCGGTAGAAGGGGATATACTCACACACAGATTTCTCAGGTTGGCTGTGGAATTCCAGAGCGAACCTTCGGCCCAGGAGAATCCATTCACAGCTCCCAGCGCCGAGAAGGAAGACACCTTGGAGGCCTTCTCAGAATTTCTTCTCAGTGCCTGTGACTCCGCTTGCATCCCCATGGTGATGGTGGGTTCCCTGAGCCACGGGCAGAGTGAAACTTGGGGAGGGGAAGAATGTGAGTGTGAGCCTGGCCTGGAGATGCCAGGCAGGGACTACTCCACCGGACCTTCTGAGGCAGCGGTCGCCAACTGGTGGTCCGTGAGGTCCGAAAGGTTGGTGACCGCTGGTTTAAGGAAACCGGTGGAGCAGCGGTCGCCAACTGATGGACCGCAGACCACTGGTGGTCCGTGAGGTCCGAAAGGTTGGCAACCGCTGTTCTGAGGTTCTCAGCAGGGTTGTTCTTGCAGCCACTTTTCCTTTGGTTTTAAAAACGAAGTGTAGTATTTCATTGTAACACTAATAGATGCCTCTTGAGAAAAAGTAGAAAACAGTAATAATAAAATAAATAGGTAGTGTTTATGGGGTGATAAATGCCTTATATTCATTACCTAGTTTGATCATCCCAGTGACCCCGTGAGAGGGAGCTATAATTTCTGCCAGTTTAAAGAGGGTATTGTCATATTCCTGTGGTTATAAAGCAAGTGCATGACGGTACTGAGGTCTGAACCCATGCGTCCTGCATAGTAAAGCATAGCGATGAATGTCTGTGATCCAGACTAAGGAACACAAACGTGTTCTGTGTAGTGAGAGATGGTCACTCTGGAGACAGACCTGGTCTGGAAGAAATTCATTTTGAGCTGACTTGAGCTGGAGATGGAGGAAGATCTGGGTCCAGAGCTCTTGACTGCCCAGCTGACATTGAGTGAATCCTGTCCTGGTTGAGGGTTGGACATCTGTGAGCCTTTGAAGAGTCCCTATTAGTCTGCATGGCCATCTGGGAACAGTAGGGCAGCAGGGAGGCATCCTCTGGTTTGGTTCTCCCCGCCCCCCCCCCCCCCCCCCCCCGCCCCATTGATTTTTAGAGAGTGGAGGGGAGGGAGGAAGGGAGGGAGGGAGGGAGGGAGGGAGGGAGAGAGAGAGAGAGAGAGAGAGAGAGAGAGAGAGAGAGAGAGAGAGAGAAGAGAGAAACATCAATGTGAGAGAGACACATCAATTAGTTGTCTCCTGCTCATGCCCCAACCAGGGTTGGGGATCGAACCTGCAACCCAGGTCCATGCCCTTGACTAGGAATTGAACCCAAGACCCTTTGTTGTGTGAGCTGATGCTCTAAACACTGAGCACACCAGCCAGGGCCATCCTCTGGGTCTGACAGGGTAGAACCACTTTTCCTTGAAGAGGCCTGTGAGCCAGCGTGCCAAGGTCTTCAGATTGGTAACTGTAGGAGCCATGGGTTGTAGCCCTGATTGACACAAACAGTAACACTTGGGCAATTCACATTGATGTCCTCATCTGCTCTGCCTTCCTCTTAGATTTATAAAGTGTTAGAGCTAGATCTAGAATAGACCATAAAATTGTTATTCTTTCTACTTTTCTGTATTTCACACTATGTATTTTCTAAGGTGTTTAAAAAACAAACAAACTTGGTTAAAAACCAAAGGAACAGTATCTTAAGAGTCATGTTCTGAGGTCCCAGATCTTCTTTACAGATAGGGAACCGAGACACTGAGAAGGATGGGAGGGGTGGGGAGGAGGGGAATGACCCAAGGACACAGTGATCTGGTGCAGAGCTTGAACTAGAACCCAAGTTTCTCTACTCTTTTTTAAAAAAATGCATTTTTTTTATTAATTTTAGAGAGGAAGGGAGAAGGAGAGGGAGAGAGAGAGACATCAATGATGAGAGAGAATCATTGCTCAGCTGCCTCCTGCATGCCCCATACTGGGGATCGAGTCCGCAGCCTGGGTATGTGGCCTGATTGGGAATTGAAACGTGACTTCCTGGTTCAATCATTGAGCCACGCCAGCCAGGCCATGTTTCTCTACTCTTAATTCAGAGCTCTGTCTACTACGTCAGGCTGTCTCATGACTGTTCAAAGATCACATCAAAAATAAATGTGAATGCAGTTTGTAAACTGTATTATTATTACTATGGCTATTGTAATAGGAAATGGGTGTCACTCTGCATTATCATTTAGAAAGTACCTCTCACATACCAGATCTCGTTTGTTTCTAGGCGGTAGGACTTGTTACTCCTGTTTCACCCTTTTTGATACTGAGGCCCAGAGGGGTAAAGTACCTGACACTATTAAGTGATGGATCATAAGCCTTGGATGTAGGCTTGTGACTTCAGTTTCCTTCCATTGAAAGGGTTTAGTCTACCGTTTTAGATTTGATGCCAGTTTTGCTAATGATTTTTCTTCTTCAGAGGCTCATCCCTGGTGGCCTGTGTTCTCCCTCCTGGTTCTTTTCAGAGGCACTTGGAGCAGGCCACTCATCCAGCCTTGATGGAAGTTTTCCTTTCAATTCTACACAGCCTCTTTGTCATCGTTCCCCACATGAAGGAGAAGTTCTCCAAGAAGCTCGGTAGGCAGAAAGCCAGAGTGGACGTTGGGAGGGAGGCAGGCACCTTAGGCAGCTGCTCAGATACTCAAAGAGCATAACCTGTGGATGGGAAGTTGACGTATTTGTTCAGAATCAAATCTGCTCTGCCAGTGTTGAGTGGAAGGGAATATCATTCAGAAAACAAAGTCCTTAAAAGCAGTTCTCAAGTTTATTGATACTTCTCTTAGAGTGTCCTGGAGGTTCCAGTTCAAAGCCCTCAATACACCTCTTTCCATATTACTGTCATACTCCATATTCCCTCAGACCTCATGATATGTTCAGCATCTCTTATGCCTGAGCACCGAATGCCCAAAGTACCCCAGTCATTGTGTCAACTGAGAAACTTCCACATGCGTTCAGATGCCTTCTAGGGGAGCGGTAGCCCTGTGTGAAGCTGCTGTCTAGCTCTATACCGAAGTGCCTTCCTAAAATTGACCCCAAGTGGCTCCTTCTCCAGGCCTTCTTGCATCTGTTTATTTTAGTCTCTCAGTCATTTTTGTTGTTGTTGTTAACCCTCACCCAAGGATATTTTTCCCACTGATTTTTAGAGAGAGTGGAAGGGGGAGAGAGAGAGAGAGAGAGAGAGGGAGAGAGAGAGAGAAAGAGAGAAGAGGCTCCTGCACAATTCCAGAGAGGGGAGGGTGGGGGGCTGTGTGGGAGAGAGAAAAAAGCAGGACCTTTGTTGTTAGCACATGTGGGTTGGGATTCTTACTTCATCTCTTCCTTGTTTACTGATATTGGGCAAATCAGTTTTCTTATCTCCAATGTCCTCAGCTAGAACATGGTGATGATCATCAGAATGAAGTGAGATAACATGTAGATTTCCTGAATGACTGTACCCCTTAGTCTACACTGGAGTGCCAGCCAGCACACACTTCTTTCCTTCCTTTCACCCACTCTTCTTGCCTGCCATATTTCAAGAGCCAAGAGGATCCAGTCTTGTGTGCTAGATGGGTAGAGCTTCAGATGTGCTAATCTCTGGCAGGGGCAGTGGTGGGGAACAAGGGATGTAGAGAAAGGCTGTGTGTGGGGAGATATAGAGTATGCAGCATGAAGCCAGCTAGAACAGGATCAGGGGCCCAACCTGCAGGAGAGAAGAGGGAAGCAGGCACTGCCAGCCAAGAGTTGGGCAGAGACCTGGAGTAGTGGGGGTAGAGAAACTTTGGGTCCCTGAGAGACTGGGCCAGGAGGAGCCCTTCCAGCAGACAAGCTGGGCACCCCCTCCCTGCGGGGGTCATGGGTTAAACTGCTATCCCAGCAAGTTGCTGTGAAACTCAGCGGGATGCTTTAGGCCCAGGACAGAGTACAGGTTCTCCCCAGCACTGGAGCTAGTGCAGTGGGAGCTCTTGATGTTCTTGTTTAGAATCCTGCTTTTATCTCCGTTTCACAGCCACCTGTGAGGTATAGATATTGAAACTGATTCTGGGAGGGGTTAAATAAGTGCTCCAGTGTCATAGTCCTAGATAGGGAAGGAGCAAAATTTGAGCTCTGGTCTGCATGACTTTAACACTAGTTCTCCTTGGTGCCCCCCAGACTTGGGAATCTCTAATGCATCTGGTTTAAACCGCTTTCTGCTTTCCTCCCACTTTCCCCAAGCTGCCTCATCCTTCATACGACTCACTCTGGAACTGAAGGCCAGGTTCTGCAGTGGCCTGAGGTACGTATGGTCCCGGGCAAAATTAATGGTCAAGGAGCCAGCATCCTTGACTGGACACGTGGAAATTTCTGACTGGTGTGGTTTAGTCATAGGACTTGTGGGGCATTGACGCAGTATCAGAATTACTCAGTAACTAGTCATATGAGCTAGACTTGCTTCTATAGCTTGTATTTCATCTGGCTCTGGTAAGGCCCTCCATCCATGTGATAATTGGATGGGCATCTCTCACATGAAAACTGGAAGGGTTCTTAGAGATCATTTGTGTAACCCCTCATTTTACAAATGGGGAAACAGGCCCTCCGAGGGTAAGGGGTGCAGTGAACATCAAGAAAGAGTCATGTTCCAGCTGCCACCAGCCCAGCAATTCCAGAGGAGAAACTCTTATTCAAAATAGTCTGTCTTCTTAGTTTCCTGTTTTTTTTGTTTTGTTTTGTTTTGTTTTAATTGATTTTTAGAGAGAGGAAGGGAGAAAGAGAGAAACACAATATGAGAGAGAAGCATTGATCAGTGGCCTCTGGCACATGCCCTGCCAGGGGATTGAACTCACAATCCGGGCATGTGCCCTGACTGGAATTGAACCTGCCACCTGTACAGGACAACGCTCTAGCTCAGTGAGCCACACCAGCCAGGGCTAGAGCAGCCTGTTTACCTTCCCGTTTGCGACTTGCCCCCTGTCTCTGCATGTACTTGGCAGGTTTCATTTGTTACTGTCTACAGGGCAGAATCCACCTCTCCTTTCATGCCTGGGAATAGAACACCCAGTATTCAGGAGAGAATATGGGGGTCCAGCTGGATTCAAAGTCATCGTTTTGGATGTTTTGTTGTTTTCCTTGAGTACCCGTTTAGGGTCAACAGCTTCCTCTGTTTTGTACTCCTCAGCCCTTTCCTGACCCAGGAACACATTGTTGTTTGTATGTTTTGTGAAATTGGAACTTAGTGGCCTCCTTGATTTATTTTTTCAGCAAATTTTTAATTAATAATTATATGGACCAAGTGCCTAACTTACAGCTCTGGACAGCAGGTTTTATATTTACTTTTTTTTTGTAATTGTCACCAGAGTACATAACATGCTTAGACAAAGTAGGAGAGGGAGGGAGGGAGGGATTGAGTGATAGTCTTCCACACTCCCTGACTGGGGATCAAATCTGCAACCTAGATATGTGCCCTGCCTGGGAACTGAACCGACAACCTTTTGGTACATGGGATTACACTCAGCCAACTGTGCCAGTCTACCCAGGCTCCATATTTACTTTTTTTTTCATCCTCACCTGAGGATATTTTTCCATGGATTTTTAGAGAGAGTGGAAGAGAGAAGGAAAGACAGAGAGAAAGATCCATGTGAGAGAAACACATGGAGTGGTTGCCTCCTGCACATGCCCCAACCAGGGCCCGGGTCAGAGAGGAGCCTGCATCCGAGGTATGTGCCCTTGACTGGAGTTGAACCCGGGACCTTTTGGTCTGCAGGCTGATGCTTTATCCACTGAGCCAAACCGGCTAGGGCCATATTTACTTTTTTATAGCCACCTTGAGACCTCCTCCACCAAGGCCACGGTTAGACTATCACTGAGCTCTGACACAAAGCAGTGACACCCCAGTACATGTAGGGATAATGCTGTCCCAGCCAAAGTAGCAGTGTCTTCTCTCTCTCTGTTCTCCCTCTAAGTCACTCAGCCCTAAACGAGGTGTGTTCCAGTTTCCTCTACTACTTGTGCATCAACCTCCTCTCAGCTCCAGAGAATACAGGGCCACCTTCCCAAGAAGGTAAGATGCTGCTGTCTGACTACTCATGAGGTCTGTGGTGGTCTTTTAGAGTCTTTTGTTGCTGCTGTTAATCCTTTTTTTTAGGAGAGACTAGAAGGGAGGGAGGGGAGTAGGGGGGGGAGAGAGAGAGAAAGAGAGAGAGAGAGAGAGAGAGAGAGAGAGAGAGAGAGAGAGAAACATGGCACTCATCACATGTCCTGTGGTTATTTGTCTCATCTGTTTTCCCCACCAGCTGCCTGGAGGTACTGGAGATAGGGCCTGTGTCTCACAGCCTGGTCTAGAGTAGCCACTCAGTGAATATTTGTCAAATGAATGAATGAGAGAATGTATCCATGTAACCTTTAGTCTCTCCTGGTTGGCTGAAAGCTCCATGAAGGAAGAGGGGATTCTGATTTGCTTTTATCCTGCATGTACCCTGCTACCTTGTGCAGTACTCTTCATGTAGCAGATACTTACGTGCTCATTACTACTCTCATGTGTTCTCTGTGTGGCTTTCTCTAATTATTTTCTCCCCAGAACTCTCTGCAGTGTCTGAGGTCCTGCAGCACGGGCTGCCCCAGATAAGCAGCAGGAGCGCTGAAAGCCTTGCCCTCCTGTCGGATTGCCAGTATGTGGAGGGAGCTGCTCGCCAGAGACAGTTCTGCATCCTGCTCCTCTTCTACCTGGCCTACATGCACGAGGACAGGTCTCCCTCCCCCAGAAACGTGCCCATTAACCACACAAATGCCTACTGATAAATACAAGAAGAAGGGGGGGACTGGCTGCCAGAGGGGGCCCTCCTGACCTCTAGAAGTAGCATCCTTCTTTTTAACAATGCCGGTTCAGCTGGCTCTTCCACCTTCCGGGTGTGAGTGAGGAGTCCTGGTCCCTAACAGGCTTGCACAAAGCATGGAACCGTGTTTTGTGAGTGTGATAATGCTTTGTTAAGTATATATGGCACGGTCTTTGTGCAAGGTGTCATTAGGCTGTGGACATGCTGGAGCCGAATGACAGTGGCTAAGGGAGGATGTGGCAAGGCTGGATAGCTGTCTCTGCCTTTCTCACTCAGACCCTCTTTGGTTGACAGGCTTGTCTCAAAGGCAGACTTATCTGTGGCTGTGCAGAGCTTCCTCCTGTCTCTGCAGGCCCAGGGTGAGCGCCCTCCACTTGTGGTTCTCAGAGCATCCATCTATCTGCTTGCCATCTGCCAGGACAAAGACGATGCCCTGGATGAGGTATGGGCCACACTCCCGGCACTCCTCCTCCTGCACCTCTGGGCACTGTGGCTCCTTGGGAGACTGATGTTGTGTGTATAGAGAAGAGAGAGAGCTGCGGTAGGGAGAGGGGGGAGGGTGCTGACACATACAGAGCCTATGTAATTTAGTTAATTCTCTCAACAGTCCTGGGAAGCAACGATTATTATTTCCTTTTCACAGACAAGAAAGTCAAGAGTTGGGTTAAAGTCATTTTCTCTAGATCACACAGGTAATCGATGGGGGAGCCAGACTTCAACTCAGACTTGACCAATTCCCAAGGCTCTTTTCTTAGCACCACGTCCAGTTTGTGTAGGAGAGTGGTGGGAGGTATTTCCTCCTAGTAACAGTTTACCAACAAAGCGGGTTTCTGAAACCCACATTATTGTTTTTTGTTTGTGTGTGTGTGTGTGTGTTTTTAAGCAGATTTTTAAAAATGTATATTTTATTGATTTTTTACAGAGCGGAAGGGAGAGGGATAGAGAGTTAGAAACATCAATGACAGAGGAACATCGATCAGCTGCCTCCTGCACACCCCCTACTAGGGATGTGCCCACAAGCAAGGTTCATGCCCTTGATCAGAATCGAACCTGGGACCCTTCAGTCCACAGGCCAACGCTCTATCCACTGAGCCAAACTGGTTAGGGCTTTAAATATATTTTTATTCTCTAGCTCTTTATTCAGAGAGGAAGGGAGAGGGGAGAGAGAGATAGAGACATTAATAATGAGAGAGAATCATTAATGGGCTTCCTCCTGCACACCCTCCATTAAGGATTGAGCCCACAACCCAGGCATGTTCCCTTGACTGGAATTGAACCTGAGACTCTTCAGTCTGCAGACCAACACTCTATCCACTGATCCAGAGCAACTAAGGCATTTAAAAAATATATATATTTTTTTTTATTGATTTCAGAGAAGAAGGTAGAGGGAGAGAGAGATAGAAACATCAATGATGAAAGAGAATCATCAATTAGCTGCCTCCTGCACGCCCCCTACTGGGTATTGAACCCACAACCCAGTTGTGTGTCCTGATCCCTAATAGAACTGTGACCTCTTGGTTCATAGGTCAGTGCTCAGCCACTGAGCAACACTGGCTGGGACAGATTATTGTCAGTCAGGTTGATCTCAAATCACTTTTGATGGTGGTAATGTATATCAGGTTTTCTCTTCTCTAGCTCTTTATAAACTCTTGGGGACAAGAATTATGTCTGAGTCATCACTGAATCTCCTTTTTCATTGAAGATTGCTTCTACTCCTGTGAACTCTTCAGCCTCAACCTAGGATACTTTTCCTTTGCTTACTATTAATTTTGCCTCTTTTTTTTATTACTGTTGGGGCAAATGTGATGTAAGCAAACTTGGTTTAATTTGAATGGAAGCAGGAAGGAATAGTCGAAGTTCAATGGATTTTCAAGTAAGATAGATCAAGGTATACAGTGTCCCATTGTCTCTCAACCATTGGTGATCATTGCCTTGATTCATTAATTCATTAGGGATTGCAAAATAATAATACCCTAATTTTGTTATTTTCTCTTTATTAATTGGAATACTTTTATTTTAAAAAACTTCCCTTATCAACTATTTGTTACTATGGATGATAGATTATATAGAAAGAATAGATTGAATATTTGATCCAAGGAGATTTTTTTTTTTATTATTGTTATGAACTCATGGATTTAAAAATATTTGATGTGTTTCAATCCACTATAGATATTAGCCTTTTGAGGCTCAAGTTATTCTATCTTTGGCCAGTGAGAGCCTATTCATGCTACTTCTAAGTCCTTTTGACACAACCCTAGTAGTCTTTAACAGAGTTTGGGCTTTCTAGTATGATGAGAGACTTCTGGGGGTGCATGTGAGGGCCCACAATAGTTGCTGTGTTAGTGTCTCTGGGAATGGGCATTTCAGAGTGTCAAGCCCTACTTATTCCTGGAAGCTCTTACTTTTCAGTAACTTCTCTCTAGTTTTATCAGCATTTCCTAAGCCCTTGACCACTACTCAAATAAATAAGCACATGATTTTTTTTTAATTTCTTTCTCAACATTTTAACAACTCAAACAATGTGGCTTGACCACTTGACAGGGGCCAGGTGCCATGTGGGGTCCTCTCAGGGTTGAGGTGAAACAAACACGTTCTCTACCCTCAGGGAGCACTGGTTTGCCAGGAAAGACAATATTTCCTATAAGGCAGGCAGCAACTGCAGGGAGTGCTCTCCTGGAGCCTGAAGGACTGGCCAGGAGTTACCACAGCACTTGGGAGATTGTTGCATCAGGAGAGGCTTCCTGGAGGAGACTGAGGTGAAGGGAGAATTTTCAGGCTGAGAGTAGAGCAAGATTTAAGATACAGAATTGGGAAGTTGCCCAGTCTACACACTCAAGTAAGGGAGACTAGTTTAGTGTACTTTGCTAAGACATGGGAGACAGTGGAGAGAAGCCGGACTTATATCTTTAATAACATGCTTGCAAATGAAATTGAGAAATCAATCCCATTTATAATAGCATCAGTAAATGATACATGTAGGAAAAATATTTCACAAAAAAGTGCAAGGACTTGTACACTGAAAATTACAAAACATCATTGACATGTGATGACAGAAGGTTTGAGTGGGGCGGTGGGCACACAGTGCAATATACAGATCTCGTAACAAAGAAGCCCACACCTGAAACCTATATGTTCATATTGACCAATGTCAACCCAATAAATTTAATAAAAATCATTGAAATATATTAAAGAAGACCTAAATAAATAGAAAGACATTCTTCTGTGTTCATGAATCAGAAGACTTAATAACCAATTATAAGATAAGCCACTTCTGTGGATATAATATACAACACAATGACTGTAGCTAACAATACTACTTTGTATATTTGAAAGTTGCTAAGAGTAGAGAAACTAAGATGGCGGCATAGATAAACACCGGGAAATTGTGGCCTCCCACAACAATTGAAAAATACCCCAAAGGATGGAGCAAACATCGTCCAGAACAACAGGAAGGCTGGCTGAGTGTAATTTCTACAACTAGAAGAAAAGAAAAGCACGCTGAGAGCCAGAGGAGCTGCGGAGGTGAAGTGCAGAGGTACGGCGGCGGCTCGCGCGCGCGCGGAAAGGGGGTGGCACCTGAGGACGCGGCTGTCTTTTTGAATCACAAGCTCCCGACTGCTCTGAACTCCGGTTCCAGCAAGTCTCTGGGGACCCAGGTCTCATACGGGGAGAAGCTGGTCTGTCAGGCGGCAGCGGGCGAACTTGAGGGCGACTTTCCCTCAGAGGTGCTTGCAGCCGTTACCGGGACACTGAGACGCGCGACTCCGGGAGCGGAGAATCACCATAGCTGCTTTCTCCGCCCTTTGACTCCCTGAGAGCCCCGCCCCACCCAGGCTGCGGCAGAGGCTTTTGCATGTGAATGTACCTAACTATAGCCCAGCCAGGCAGACCCGGAACTTCCAAGAGAAGGCCCAA
The DNA here is from genome assembly GCF_964212035.1 of Myotis nattereri. Taxonomy (NCBI): domain Eukaryota; kingdom Metazoa; phylum Chordata; class Mammalia; order Chiroptera; family Vespertilionidae; genus Myotis; species Myotis nattereri. Next base: position 211,782,083 of record NC_138076.1, read on the forward strand.
GGCCCCGCAGCGGCTTGCATTGCTTCACAGCTGAGCCTCTTCGTGGCTCCTGCTGTGTGGCCTCAGGCAGGGGCTGAATTAGCACCTCCTTAGATCCAGGAGCCACTGTACCCAGTGGTCAGAGGGGGACCATTCTTCCACTTCAGACACAGCTGATTCCCACAGCCAGTTGGCCTGGAGGTCAATTCCTCCCAGTGATCCTACAACAACCAAGGCACCAAGAGTGCACCAAGAGTGTCCACCCCAGGTAACTGGGGAGGCTGAGCCACTGGGCCCTACAGGACACCTGGCGCGCAGGGCCACTCTATCAACACAGGGAAGCAGCCGAAATGCGGAGACAAAGAAACAGGTCACAAATGGCAGAAATGGAGGAAAGCAAACGACTGGATATAGAGTTTAAGGCCACGTTTATAAGGTTTTTCAAGAATTTTATGGAAACCGCCGATAAATTTAATGAATCCCTCAAGGAGTATAGTGAGACCATGGAGGACATGAAAAAGGACCAACTAGAAATTAAGCATACACTGACTGAAATAAAGAATAATTTACAGAGATCCAACAGCAGACAAGAGGATCCCAAGAATCAAGTCAAAGATTTGAAATACAAAGAAACAAAAAATACCCAACCAAAAAAGAAAAGAGATTCAAAAAATATGAAGATAGTCTAAGGAACCTCTGGGACAACTTCAAGCGTACCAACATCAGAATTATAGGGGTACCAGAAGGAGAGAGAGGGCAAGATATTGAAAACCTTTTTGAAGAAATAATGACAGAAAACTTCCCCCACCTGGTGAAAGAAATGGACCTACAAGTCCAGGAAGCGCAGAGAACCCCAAACAAAAGGAACCCAAAGAGGACCACACCAAGACACATCATAATTAAAATGCCAAGAGCAAAAGATAAAGAGAGAATCTTAAAAGCAGCAAGAGAAAGAAACTCAGTTACCTACAAGGGAGTACCCATTCGACTGTCAGCTGATTTCTCAACAGAAACCATGCAGGCCAGAAGAGAGTGGCAAGAAATATTCAAAGAGATGAATAGCAAGAACCTGCAACCAAGATTACTTTATCCAGCAAAGCTATCATTCAGAATGGAAGGTCAGATAAAGAGCTTCACGGATAAGAAAAAGCTAAAAGAGTTCATCACCACCAAACCAGCATTATATGAAATGCTGAAAGGTATTCTTTAAGAAGAGGAAGAAGAAAAAGGAACTCTTAACCATTTGCCACAGCATGGATGGAACTGGAGAGCGGATAAATACCACAGGATCTCACTCATTTGTGGAATATAATGAACAACATAAACTGATGAACAAGAACTGATCCAGAGACGGAGAGGCATTGATTGGACAGTCGGGCCTTGGAGGGAAGGTAGGGGAGGGTGGGGGCAAGGGGGAAAGATCAACCAAAGGACTTATATGCAAGCATATAGGCCTAACCAATGGACACGGACAATGGGGGGGTGAGGGCATGAGCGGGGGGGGGGGGGAGGTAGAGGGTACACATATGTAATATCTTAATCAATAAAAAATAAAAAAAAAAAAGTTGCTAAGAGATTAAATCTGAAAAGCCCTCATCACAAGAAAAATAATTTTATAAGTATGTGAGGTGGTGGATATTAACTAGACTTATTATATTAATCATTTCACAACGTATACATTTATCAAATCCTTATATTGAACATAATAAATTTATATAATGTTATATGTCAATTATCTCAATAAAACTGGAAGAGAAAAGGAGACTTAATAGCGCTCAGGCGGCTGTCCTCCCCAAACTGACTTATAGATTCCACACAATCCCAATCAGAATTTCAGTTGCCTTTTTTCAGACGACTCACACTTTTATTTATTTAAAAAATACATATTTTTAAATTGATTTTAGAGCGGGAGAGAGAGATAGATACATCAATGATGAGAGAGAATTATTGATCGGCTGCCTCCTGCACACCCCACATTGGGGATCAAGCCCGCAACCTGGGCATGTGCCCTTGACCAGAACTGAATTTGGGACCCTTCAGTTTGTGGGACCCTCTATCCACTGAGCCAAACCAGCTAGGGCTGGAGAACTCACACTTAAAAAATCTTTTTGATTGATTTTTGAAAGGGAGGAAAGGAGAGAGAGAGAGAGAGAGAGAGAGAGAGAGAGAGAGAGACATCAGTTTTTGTTGTTCCACCTGTTCATGCATACCCTGCTCGCTTCCTGCATGTGCCCTGACGGGTGACTGAAACCGCAACCTTGGCAGCTTTGGCCGATTGGGAGGACACTCCATCCACCGGAGACACCTGGCCAGGACAGGACTCCCATTTTTTTATTTCAAAGCTACAGTAATCAAGACAGTGTGGTTTTGACATTAGAATAGACATCTAGATCAATGGAATAGAATTGAGAGTCCAAAAATGAACCCATAAATAAAAGTACAAAAAAATTAGAAACAAAAATAAACTCATATATTTATGGTCAGTTGATTTTTTTTATAAGGATGCCAAGACAATTCAATAAGGAAAGAATAGTCTTTTAAAAAAAATAGTGCTGAAACAACTGGATGTCCACATGTAAAGAATGAAGTTGGGCCTTACCCGGTTTGGTTCAGTGGATAGAGTGTCAGACTGTGGACTCAAGGGTTCTGGGTTCAGTTCCAGTCAAGGGCACATGCCTGGATTGCGGGCTTGATCCCCGGTAGGGAGTGTGCAAGAGGCAGCCAATTAATGATTCTCTGTCATTACTGATGCTTCTATCTCCCTCTCCCTTCCTTTCTGAAATCAATAAAATACATTAAAAAAAACCCCAAAAGAATGAAGTTGTACCCATACTCCATACTATACACAAAAATTAACTAAAAAATGGATCAACGGGCTAAATGAAAGGGCCACAAATAGAAACTATAAAACTCTTAGAATATCATATTAAGGAATATGAACCTTGTTAGATATGCAATGGGAAGAGGATGTTGAGAGTTAATAAATGATTGAACACATCATTTGCTGCATCTGTGCTAGGCCCTACACCAGGTGTTCATAGATTAATCTGCCATAGTCCCTGCCCTCAAGCAGCTCAAGTCTAGTGTGAGAGGTAGATACATATGCTGACAGTTATAACACACTGTGGTAAGTATATTTATAGAGCTGGGTTTCTCAGCCTTGGCACTGTTAATGTTTTACATAGCATAATTCTTTCTTGTGGGAGGCTGCCCTGTGTTTTATAGGATATTTAGCGGTATCCCTGCTCTCTCCCACTAGATGTCAGTAGCACTCCCCCAATCAAGACCATCAAAAATGTTTAAATATTTCTGAATGTCCCTTAGGGAGCAAAATCACCCCAAGAACCACTGTCATAGGTAAGCAGAGCGGAGTTTCTGCTCCCAGGAGGCGCGGGGGTGAGTCAGTGAAGGTGTCCTGGAGTACTGAGATGCCAGTACATTTTCCCCAGACATGCCTTGGCTATGTTTGTGAGGGTCTCTTGAGTCTTCTGCAAGGTGTATTTAGCCTCTTTATTTCTTTGCTTCCAGGCTGTGGTCAGTGCCATCAGAAAATTTCTAGAGGGCATCACGGACTTGCACCTCATCTACACCCACCACCCGCTCCTGCTCAGGTTCTTCCTGTTGTATCCAGAGCTGATGAGTAGGTTTGGGCATCGTGTCCTGGAACTTTGGTTCTCCTGGGAAGAGAGCAGCTATGAGGAGCTGGATGATGTCTCCGCTGCTGGGCAGCCCACCCTTCCTGCCAGCTTAGCAGCCTTGTTCCACATACTCAGAAGCAGCCCCAGCATCCTGCTTATTTTGCTAGTAGGTAACCATATGCTCATTTCTGCATTCCGAGATAGTGGGGCGCCTCTCTCTCTCTCTCTCTCTCTCTCTCTCTCTCTCTCTCTCTCTCTCTCTCTCCTGGTTTACTGAGGTCATGAGGTACCAGCACCTGCTTCTGCCCACCTCTGAACTTAATGCTGTTCCCATGTGAATAGGAAGCCCTTCTGGCTGGCAGGTGCCTGGTTCCTATAAGTCTGTCCCCTGGCCTAAGTCTGATGGCAGTCTGCTCACTGAGAGATATGTACCCCTCTCCTGCCCAGGGATATAACTAGGAGATGCTGATCTCAGCCACCATTCCCTCTCACCTCCCTGTCCTCTCTAAAGCAGATTCTGTTAAGAAGGGCTTAATATCAGAGGAGTCCCCTGACATGTAGCTGGAGATGTCTGATTGCAGAGGGACTGTGCCTTTTTTCTGCCATGACTAACATGATGATGGTCCACGTGCAACACACTCCCCTGGGCATGCCCAGAACAGGCAGAAACCCCAGTGCTTTTGATGAAGTAAGACATCCCTATAATTTCTGTCAGGTACATCGGATAAGTGAGCTGCCTGTTGTCTGCAGTTTATAAAACACTGACTTTAACTTCATCTTTTTTTCTTTCATTCAAGAAAGCACATTGAAAACAAATTAATGAGAGTGATATTACAGAGTTAACTGTTGTAATTTACATGTTTAAAAAATTATTTGTACGCCCTCACCAGTATCGCTAAGTGGATAGAGCATTGGCCTGAGCACCAAAGGGTACCAGTGAGTACCTGGTTTGCAGGCTTGATTCCCCCGGCCCCAGTCAGAGCACATGCAGGAGGCAGCCAATCAATGTGTCTCTCTCACATTTATGTTTCTCTCCCACCCCCCGCCCTCCTTCTCCTTCTCCCCTCTCCCTCCCTTTCACTCTCTTTAAAAATCAGTGGAGACTGGCTGGTGTAGCTCAATAGTTGAGCGTCAACCCAGGAACCAAGAGGCCACTGGTTTGATTCCTGGTCAGGGCACATGCCCAGGTTCCAGGCTCAATCCCCTATTAGGGGCGTGCAGGAGGCAGCCAATTGAAGATGTTTCTCTCATCCGTGTTTTTATCTCTCTATCCCTCTCTCTCTCAAAAAAAAAAAATCAATAAACATATTTAAAAACCAATGGAAAGAATATCTTCGGATGAGGATTAACAAAAATAAATAAAATAAAAATTATTTGTACATTTGATACTTTGTATTTAGTGAGCAATTACTAGTGACAGGTCCTAAACTGATGGCAGCACACCAGCATAGAAAACACCTGGTTTAGAGCTACTGCCTTCATTGCTAGTTCACCTGCTTGGCCCCTCCTTAGTGCAGGAAGAATGGCACAGCCTATCAGAGACAATGAGATGACTCGGATGTTCTTATCATCAACAAACACCATTCCCTGACTTTATTGGAGTGATGTGGTGAAAATAACACGTGCATGTTATATATCACACATCCTTAGGTACCAATCTCTGTCAGCATTTACACCCGCACACGCTTCCTCTTGTGAAGTCACACATGTGTTGGCTTCATAAGGACCACATTCATGCTTTGGCTTTCTTGGAGAGAGAAAACCGGAGAAGGAATGGGTTAAAAATAAAGCACTAGTGCATAGGGGAGGTAGGCAAGATGGGACAAGAGGGAGAATAGCAATGAACAGAGCTAAGATACTGGATTTTCTTTGTCAGATGAAGTGTTCTGCACACGCAATAGGTACTTTATTTGCTGACACATTGAATTAGGGGTTTGGACAGATCCAAGTCTCTCAAAAAGTGATGGGTGGAGAATTTGGATCTTCTGAGAGACATACTAATGATGGTATCTTTTTCTTCTTTTCTTTTAAAAGGATAAGAAATAGGTTGAGAGAGATTTGCTCAAGGTCATAGGAATTGAGATTAAAACCCAGATTTGGACTCTGTGTCTGATGTTCTTTTCAGTGAACTGAGCTAACTTAGAACAAGAGAGAAATCAACCTTGATTCAGTGTTCCATCTAATGGAAGAGCTGTTCCTTTTAGCACTGCGGATTATTAACATAAAATAAAAGGCCAGGGTGAAAGGCAACAAGAATATATTAAGATCCAATCAGGAAGCACTGATTCAGGCAGAAACCCAAATAGTGTTCCAATGAGGAAGTGAAGGCCAATTAGTGAGAAAGGAAAGGGGAACAATTACTTGAATAGAAGGAAGGAATTTTTATGGGTGTTAATAAGATAAGAAAGGATTTTCTAAAGGTGCAAATAAGCTAACATGGATGATGCTGATTCCAAAGAATGCCTTTAATTTTCCGTTTTAGTCTTAAGGTCTGCTTTCCTGTTATCTTTGCAAACTTGTTTGGAATACAGTGTTGCTTTAGGCTCGGTGCAAAGGCTGTTTTGTCCCGTTTTAACGTTCCAAAGGTTTGAGGAGTAAGATGTGCAAGGCAGTTCTGGGATGGCAGCTCCCACTCCATTTTTTGTTGTTAATCCTCACCCGAGGATATATTTCCATTGTTTTTTTTTTGTTGTTTTTTTTAAATATGGAACGCTTCACGAATTTTCGTGTCATCCTTGCACAGGGGCCATGCTAACCTTCTCTGTATCGTTCCAATTTTAGTATATGTGCTGCCGAAGCGAGCACTCCATTGTTTTTTGGAGAGAGTGGAAGGGAGGGGGAGAGACAGAGAGAGAGAGAGAAAAACACCGATGTGAGAAAGACATGTTGATTGGTTGCCTCCTGACCAGGTCAGGGGACTGAGCCTGCAACCGAGGTACATGCCCTTGCCTGGAATCGAACCCCGGACCCTTTAGTCCTTGGGCCAATGCTCTTCCCACTCCATTTTAAGTGGCTTTGTTTACATTAACCACTGATGAGGGAATCTGAGGCATCAAACCACTAACAGCTGTACTAACTGCGTGGCAGTAAAGGTCAGGCCGCGCGCTTGGGTGGTAAGAAGGGCACAAAGGTGACATAAATGCTGATCCTCAAAGAACTTGACCAGTGTGAAAGGGTTGCCAGGCCAATACAGCAACATGAAAGTGTTTATTGTAATTCAGGGACAGGGAGTAGTTTGGGGTGGTTCTTGAGCTTGTGGGATATGTTGCAGGAGACGAGGTTGGAGAAAGAAAGGAGCAGGTTTTTAGAGGCCTTGACTTCAGTCATTCACTTTTTCCTTTATCATACATCTGTTTGGTATTTACTAGGCATTCGGATACAAAGATAATTCAGTTAAGGTTGGTCAGTCCTTGCCCTCGAGGAAATCACAAATGCTTGTTTCACAAATGTTCTGTCACCTTGTAGAGGCTTATAAAGATGGAAGCTTCTCTGAGCTTCAGTTTTCTCAACGTGTAAAATGGAGATAACAGGAGGATAAAAGAAAGAACACGTAGGAACACTCTTGGTATGCTGCACACAGCACCCTGGGCTGTGGGAGTGGCTGGAGAGTCTGAGCCCCTCTAGGCTTACCAAGTCCTGGTTGCTCTGGATGTCTTCCACCCGGATCCAGACTGGACCACAGAGAATGTGGATCTCAGAGGAGCTTATTGAATTGCCCAAGGTCCTATCGCTAATGAGGGTCATGACCAGGATTGGAGCCTAAAGTTAGTTTTGCACTAGCTCAGATCCTAAAAACACCAGTGGTAACAACAACAACAAAACAGCAAGGAACAACTTTGTTGTCTGTTATATATATAATTCCTACCATTTTTCCCCCAACTTGTAGCCACAGGAGGGGAAAAGAGTCTAAAAATATGTGTTGGTACCAATTTCTGTTTTCGATATGGGTAATTAACAACTGAAAACATCGCTGTTAGTTGCCACTCTTATCAATGGGTGGTCTTTCGTGTAGGTGGTTTAGATGTGAAAAAAACGATGATGTCACAGACGCTCTGTTTGTTCCCTGCTTGTCCGTGGCACCCTGATTGGTCCAGTCCCAGAGAGCTCTTGACAGCTGTGAGCAGGAGAGATTACAGAGTGGGCTGTGTTCTGCCAGAGCCTTCCCACTGGCCCATGTGCGGGGCGCACACATTCCCCTGGCATTCACATGGCCACCAAAGGCTGAGTAGCCCCCTACTTTTGGGCCCTTAAGATGCACTAACTTAGGCTTCTGAGGGACCAGATCTGGCAATCAGGCAGGCACTTGCTGTTGGTAGAGGAGGACCAGGAAACTGGTTTGGCCTTGGGCCCTGTGACCTTGGGAAAATCACACCCCCTCTGGGCTTCAGCCTCATATTCTGTGAAGTAAAAGGGTTGATGGAAATGAACTGAGATTCCCTAGCCTTCCCATTCTGTGACCCTCTCCTTCCAGAGATGTTTCTCAACCCTACAAGGTGACATTAACTCCTAGTTGCCAGGCCACTGCTTTAACTCCTTCATTAACTCCTAGTTGCCAGGCCACTGCTTTAACTCCTTCATTAACTCCTAGTTACCATGCCACTGCTTTAACTCCTTCATTAACTCCTAGTTACCATGCCATTGCTTTAACTCCTTCATTAACTCCTAGTTACCATGCCACTGCTTTAACTCCTTCATTAACTCCTAGTTACCAGGCCACTGCTTTAACTCCTTCATTAACTCCTAGTTACCATGCCACTGCTTTAACTCCTTCATTAACTCCTAGTTACCAGGCCACTGCTTTAACTCCTTCATTAACTCCTAGTTACCAGGCCACTGCTTTAACTCCTTCATTAACTCCTAGTTGCCATGCCACTGCTTTAACTCCTTCATTAACTCCTAGTTACCATGCCACTGCTTTAACTCCTTCATTAACTCCTAGTTACCATGCCACTGCTTTAACTCCTTCATTAACTCCTAGTTGCCATGCCACTGCTTTAACTCCTTCATTAACTCCTAGTTACCATGCCACTGCTTTAACTCCTTCATTAACTCCTAGTTGCCATGCCACTGCTTTAACTCCTTCATTAACTCCTAGTTGCCATGCCATTGCTTTAACTCCTTCATTAACTCCTAGTTACCATGCCATTGCTTTAACTCCTTCATTAACTCCTAGTTGCCATGTCACTGCTTTAACTCCTTCATTAACTCCTAGTTGCCATGCCACTGCTTTAACTCCTTCATTAACTCCTAGTTACCATGCCACTGCTTTAACTCCTTCATTAACTCCTAGTTACCATGCCACTGCTTTAACTCCTTCATTAACTCCTAGTTACCATGCCACTGCTTTAACTCCTTCATTAACTCCTAGTTACCATGCCACTGCTTTAACTCCTTCATTAACTCCTAGTTACCAGGCCACTGCTTTAACTCCTTCATTAACTCCTAGTTACCATGCCACTGCTTTAACTCCTTCATTAACTCCTAGTTACCATGCCACTGCTTTAACTCCTTCATTAACTCCTAGTTACCAGGCCACTGCTTTAACTCCTTCATTAACTCCTAGTTGCCATGCCATTGCTTTAACTCCTTCATTAACTCCTAGTTACCATGCCACTGCTTTAACTCCTTCATTAACTCCTAGTTACCATGCCACTGCTTTAACTCCTTCATTAACTCCTAGTTACCATGCCACTGCTTTAACTCCTTCATTAACTCCTAGTTACCATGCCACTGCTTTAACTCCTTCATTAACTCCTAGTTACCATGCCACTGCTTTAACTCCTTCATTAACTCCTAGTTGCCATGCCATTGCTTTTTTGCTAGGTAAGATTACTTTGTTTGCCCCAGTTTCCTCATTTGAAAAGTTGGGGTGACACCTACCTGGAAGAGTTACTATGAGAACAGATAAACATTCAGCTACTATTTAAATACAGCATAGTACCTGACAGTTTTAGGCCTTAACTGAGTGGCTGCTATTGAGATTAGAGTTGTTTCTCTGGCAGCTGTGGAGGTTTGTGAAGAGCCAAAGCCAGACACTGTGCCATCCAGTGATCAGCACATCTGGAGCTGTCTGGTCTGGAGCCCTGTAGTCATGTTTCTGCGCGTCAGGAGCTGATCTTCCTGGAAAGAGTGTCTGTGTGTGACCTTGGGCTCATAGCACTTAGCCCTAACTGTCCAAAGGAATTGGCTTGTTGGAGCTGGTAGGTGCCAGGAGTTATCAGTGGGAGAGCCTGTGGTGCAGCTTCTGACTGGCTGTGCCTTTAACATATACTCGTTAAAATGACTGTGAAAGCGAATAAACTCAATGTCCTTGCCCACCTTCTGAACCCAAGGCTTTTACAGCTTGGAGCACAGATAGCCAGACTGCCATGGTAGAGGAAAGGCCTGGCCTGGTCCTCGGAGTCTGCCCTAACCCCTCAAGTGGCACCTCCATCCCCCTGTCCTCTTTTCCCGTAAGGCACACTCAGGTCTGCTGTCCTGAAATAACCTTTTCTTGACCCTGATGCTTCCATTTGCATGAGAGAGGCATCCTAGAAAGTAGAAAGAGCTTTGGGCTTGGAATTAGGTGAAGATGCTTTCAAATCTTAGCTGTGCCACATACTGGTTTATGTGACCTTTGACATATCATTGTTCATGTAGGAAATGTCCACACTGTAGAGAATTTTTATGAGTTTATTTGAGCCAAACTGATGACAATTACTGGGAAGCAAAATCTCAATGCACTGAGAAAGTGCTCCAGGGAATGGTGATGCACTGATCAGATGTGCTGATCACTGGGTGGCACAATGTCTGGCCTTGGCTCTTCACAAACCTCCACAGCTGCCAGAGAAACAACTCTAATTTTAACAGCAACCACTCAGTTAGGGCCTAATAAGTCCTGCAGCTTATCTTATACATTGGACTCAAAGAAGACATAAGGAAGGTTACATGAAAGCCATTGGTGGATTAGAGGGGCGGGAGGAAACAAATGGGGGTGGGGGTTGGGGGCGCAGGGGGAATCTCTGGGATTGGATAAAAAGTGAAACGGAGAGAGAAATAGTTCTTTTCCATTGCTGGGTATGAGATAGTGAACAGTTATAGCACATACTGGTAAAGATGGCATGTGTGCCCTGAGGGATGTGGAAAAGGAGATTACTCTGACATTTCAAAGGCATGCTGTTTTAGTTGTTAAGAGACAATAGAGAGGCTCACTTTTCAGGTAAAGGTTGACCTTTGTCAAGGAAGCTACAGGCCTAGGATGTGACTACCCACCAGGACTCGCATTTAGTTAGGAATTTTTAAGTCCAGACCATCCTATGTGGTTACCTTGGATCTGAGTTTGTAGGGGCTGCCATGCTGGCCTTCCCTGAGCGTGTCAGATTTCCTATGTGGCCCCTTTTTCATCTACATCATGTGATCTCTCTAAGCCTCTGTGTCCTCCTGCTTAGAAGGGACCTACAGGACGTCAGGCTGGTACATAATGGGTGCTGACTCGGTGAGCACTTCTTTCCCCAGGTTCTGTGGTACCATCATCCTGAGCCCTTTCCCAACCCCTCTCTTCTCGACTGTCTAACGGTCTCTAACCAGGATGCCCTTTGAGCTCTGACTGTCTTCTTTCCTGCTCAGGATCTCATCTCTTCCAGCCCCGTGGATATAGCCCACAAGGTACTGATTGTCCTGAGGACCTTTTTGAGAAGGAATGAGGATGTCCAAGTGGGTGGTCTCATCCGAGGTCACTTCCTGCTGATCCTACAGCATCTGCTGGTGGAGTATGGGGACTCGCCATTAGAAGGTCAGTCTGCAGAGCTGGGGGCACATTTTGACCTGAAAGGTCAGTAAGACATGGTCTCTCTTCCCTGAAGAGGTCTGCTCCAGGAGAGAAGCAAAGTTTTCTCTGCAAAAGATAAGTCAGTCGAGTGTGGCATCAAACTAAACTTTACCTCCTCCCTCTCCCTGGTGGGTGGGTGCTCAATGCATTTGGTTTGGGGTGTGTGTGTGTGTGTGTGTGTGTGTGTGTGAGTGTTTTTATGTTTAATGACTGTGTGTTTAGCATGGGTGGGTGTGTTTAAGTATGGGTGCATGTCCCCACCCTGCAGGGCATGTGCTGAGAGCTGTTTGTCACAAGAATGGCAGCCTTCAGTTGGTGAAAAGAAAGCTGGAGATGTGGGGGAGGCCAGGGAGGCAGCCGCAGCCAGCAGGAGCTGGGGGAGGGTCAGTGGTGTATTAGAAGCTTCCAGGGAAATCCAGGATAGTTTCCAAATCTGGAATGGGACTCCCCGAAGCCAAGGAAGCTTGACGTTTGGTACAGTATGAAGACACTGCAAAGGTTGAGATTGGTTTGTCTGTCCCTATTTTTAGGAAGTTGAATTTTTAAATTAAATTTCCAAGCGATTTAGTGCTTGGAAATTGGAGGAGAGCTGTGGCACTTGCACTTGGTCCAGTCCTGATTTGGGGGGGGGAGGTATAAATAGATTTAAGGGTGCCTGGAGGAGCTGAGTCTTTCCTTTGCAAGGAAGGATGAGCCCCATCTAACTGACAACAGTGTTTAAGAGCCATGAGATTCTGTGGAAACAGGTAGTGGAAAAACTGTGGGCATTGGATTCAGATTTGGGTTCAAGTCCTGGCCCTGCCATTTATTAGCTGTGGAACCTTGAAGAAGTCACTCAGCCTCCCTAGGCCTCAATTTTCTTTACTGCAAAATAGCAATAAAAATCCCTGTTTCACATGGTTTTAAGGGGATTAAGTGAAATAGTGAATTTCTGGCACCAAACACATATTGGCCCTCAGTATGTCAGTTGCCCCTGTGCCCAAGGAAGAAGGAAGAAGGCAGGAAGTAGGAATAAATCCCAACAAACCTTTGACAGCCCATGGGTACGTGTCTGACCTTGAGGAGATCTGGGCGTCAGACCCGTGACCAGCCCTCGTTCCTCACAGCCTTGGGGAACCTGCCGTTGCTGCTGAGCCTCCTCTCGGTCCTGCCGCTAAGGAGCGAGTCGGAACAGGAGCTGGACAGCATGGCCATGAAGCTCCTTCACCAAGGTGCCAGCTTGAAGGCCCGGGCTGGGTGTGCCAGGGTGCTCCTTCCTTCCCTCCTTTCATCCCTGTGGGCTTCTTGTTAGCTGGGACCTTTCAGATCTCTCTCTGTTTATTCCCTATGAGTGAAATAACTCTCCCCAAAATAGATGTTTATATAAAATGATGTGATAAGCACAAGCAGTGGAGTTGGGAAGGCCTGGGTTTGTTCTTAGGTTAATCACTAGCTATACGACCTTGGACAATCACCTCGCCTCTATGAGCCTTATGTTCCTCTCAGGTAAAATAATAGTATGACCCGATTTAGGGTTAAGATAAGGAGTAACTGTAAGTATAGAATTCCACACAGTGCTTGGCACACAGCAGGTTTTATATTGGGGTCATGGGGGCAAGGAGTGGCAATTCCCAGAGGGAAGGGATGTGTCCTATAGAAGTCAATTTTACAGTGTAGTAACTGCTCTGATGAGGGCTGAGGGAGCACTGTAAGGCACTTGAGAGGTTAAGGAAGGCTTCATGGGGGAGGTGAACTTTGAGCTGAATCTTGATTGCTGAATAGAATTAAGGAGTTAGTCCGATGGGGGTGATATGAGAGAGAGAATATGGCAAGTTCAGGGCATTGCACCTGGATGGTTACAGAGCTCCCCTGGGAAGGTGGTTAGTGCCCCATTGCTGGGAGAATGCAGAGGCTGGGTATTCTTCCTGTTAAGGGTAGCAGGTTGGCCTGGATGACCTCTGCACACCCTCCCACCTGGAGTCTGTGCTGGCATGAGCTGTTAGAGGATGCCCCTGGGCCACCTAAACTAGTGCAGTCTGCTGGAATGCAGCTGTGGGCTGCTTTCCAGGTGTTTGTTCAGATGGAGGGTGTGAAGATGCCTTCGGGCTTCTCACTGTGTTGCCCTTCATTGGCTGTAACACTGAGGAGACTTGGTTTGTGTGTGGTCCCCGAGACTGAAATCGTCATCTGAGGGCAGTGTGAGGACAGTGTAAAGCCAGAGCGCTGCGCCATGGGTGTGGGGACTCTCATCTTTTGCAGTGAGCAAGCTGTGTGGGAAATGCAGCCCCATGGACATGGACATCCTGCAGCCTTCCTTCAACTTCTTGTATTGGAGCCTTCATCAGACCACCCTGGGCAGTCAGAAAAGAGGTGCTGGGGCCCAGGCTGTGATAGTGAATAGGAGGGGTGCTGGGCAGTGTCTGTGGCCCTTGCTGCCCTCGGTTTTTCCACCTTAAAAAAATAAACGGGGATGTGGCTGGACCAGACGGTCGTAAGGTCCTTTCTGCTTCTGATAACCTGTGGTTCTGGAATGAAGCTGGGACCCTTAGGAGCTCCAGCTGATCCCTGGGTCCATTCACTGTGTGCGTGAGCCCTCTTCGGGTGCTAACTCAGCATCGGTGGCACTGAGCTGGGGCTCCTGTGTGACTAACTCATGTGGCCCTGCCTTGTGGACCCTCTGCAGCCGCCGCAGTGCTCCTGAGCAGCACAGCTTTGATCAAGCTCCTGGAGAAGATGCTGGCGCTCACCTGGGCCGGGGAGGGCTCGCCCGGGACCACGCTGCTCTGCTCTGCCTGGCTGCTCACTGCTTCCTTTTCTGCCCAGCAGCATGATGGCAGTCTCCAGGTTAGTCTCTAACCCCGGTGGCTTTGGTGGCCTGCAGTCACCTGCTGGGTGGCATAAAGATTCTGAGGTCTGGTCCCAGATCTATGGCTTATTAGCTGTGTAACCTCGGCAAGATATTTAACTTTCTGAGCTTCAGTTTTCTTGCCTACAAAATGGCGGGGGGGAGGGGGTGTGTGCAGAAATACATCCAGAATTGTTGTCAGGAAGTTTAGATTAATCCATTTAGCACACCTGGATCACCTACATGCCAGGCTGTATTATAGACACAGAGGAATAATTAATGAATACAGCACACCCCTCCCCCCCACCTGGGGGAACATGTATTTGTAGGTAAAGACAGTGGGGAAGTCATTCCGGGTAAAGAGAACAATATGGGCAAAGGCATGAAGCCGCACAAATGTAGGACAGGGTGTGCATATCTGGAGAGGGGGCACGTATTCTGTAGCTGGAATGTATGGAGTGGACTCTCAGGCTGGATAGGAAGGCAGAAGCCTACCTGTGACCTTGAAGTGCTGGGTGGCAAGCTGTCATTGTGATTGTCCGAGGTGGTGATGCAGGGAACCAGGGAGCTGCGGACATGCCCACAAAGCCCCTCCTTTCCTCTCAGCCCCTCCGCCGGTAGGACTTGTCAACCAGGGCCTTGCAGAGCTCCTCTGTGGGCTGCTGTACATTCGGGTGTCTCCTCCGTAAGGCTGGCTGCTCCCTGTGGACAGAAACCATCTCCTAGTCTTCGAGGTGTCCTCACACTGTGCCCAGCCCTGTGCCAATCCAGTGCCAGGCACACACTCAGTAGTGTAGGAGTGAAATCACTTTTAACATTTGGCCTCTAGGGCGGCAGCAGTCTGTGGCGGATCTATGCTACAGCAGATCTGCAGTGTTCAGGAACCTCCCCTGCTCTGCTGTGTGAAGCTGTTGGACCTCCCCATATGCCTGCGGTCACCTGCTGGCTGGAAGCCTGGCCTTGGCTCTGCCCTGGCCCTCAACTCACACCTAGCAGTTACCTAATACCTAAGGCCTCCCCACTGCTAGCGCCTAGGCCTGATGGTTCATCCTCACCGCGAACAGGGCCTGTTCACCATCTCCGCGCCCCCAGCCTCTCCCCTCCGCCACATCTGCCCGCACAGCCACAGTCTGCCCACACGTCCCTGCTGCCTACACTCCTGTGGCTTTTGGTTCTGCACGTGGCTGCTGAGACCCTGCTTACTTCACTCCTCTGCAGCCTTACTTTCTGCTTTCCACCTCCTGCCCTGGTCTCTGTTCTCAGTCAACTGCGCTCTTTCACATCTCCAGACCTTTGTTTGTTTTTGATTGGTTTTCAATAGCCTTAATTATTAAGACAGTTTTAGATTTGCAGAAAAATTGAGCAGCCAGCACAAAGAGTGCCCATATAACCCTCACAAACTGTCCTCTATTAACATCTGACACTAGTTTGGAATTTCCATCCTTTATACACACCTTCTGCCTAGAACCTGCCGATTCCACCAGCCAACAAGCATTTTTGAGGAACTGCTTTGCGTCAGAGCGAGATAGATCCGAGCAGAGTAGTTCCTGCCTTCAGGCAGCTCCTGTTCTGAATGAGGAATGCAGAGCAGACTCAGGGCTTTGAACCTGCCACCCCTCCTAACCCCTGTTGGCTCATTGCTTTGACGTTAAGGAGCACATGCACCAGTGCTGCCCCTAGTCTTTTCTTCACAATAGCTCTGGAAAAAATGAAAGTAGGTGGCATTGTCCCCATTTCATTGATGGAGGAAGTAAGGCAGGCAAGAAAGTGCAGTGACTTGCCCACATCCACACAGCTGGCCAGTGACAGAGCCAGGATTTTGATTCCGGGCTATCTGACTCCAGATCTAAGTTAGTTGGATGGTGGACTAAGAGGAGACTGAACCACCGATGAGGCCAGGGAAGTCCCCTAGTGGAGGAGGTCCTTGAGGATGGGGGAGATTTGGGAGAAACGGGATTCTCCAGGGAAGGTTTCATTTCCCTCCTCGCGTTCCTGAATCCAGGGCTGGCGAGGCCCACAAGATTCTGTGTGGCCTCCTCTGTCCTTGATGCAGCTGGTATGTGCGTGGGTAGAACTGATACTGGGGTAGGTTAATTTCTGTCCAAGCTCCCAGAATATGGGAGTTACCCTTTCCCCCTGCCCTGCCAGGTTCACCAGACACTGTCCGTGGAACTGGACCAAGTACTGAAGGCCCTCAGCTTTCCCAAGAAAAAGGCCACGCTGCTCTCAGGTGCGGGCCCAGGGGCAGTAGCAGTAAAAGAAAAGCTCTTCCCCTGGATTCTGAGATGGACCACCCTTCCCAGTCCAGCCTGTGGTCAGCCATTATCATCTCCATTGTTTCCTCTTCTGACAGAGCAGGTGGAGGTGGGGAAGAAGGCAGGGACTGGCTGTAAGGGGTTTCTTGCTTTCAGCTGCTCTCTTGCGCTTCCTGCGGACAGCCCTGCAGCAAAGCTTTTCCTCTGCCCTGGTGACTCTGGTGCCCTCAGGAGCCCAGCCACTGCAAGCCCCTGAGGACACTGTCCTAGCTCCACTGGGAACATCACAAGTGCTGTCCCTGGTCATTGGACTGCAGAACCTCTTGGTGCAGGTAAGGCCCTTGCTGACTGAGCCCTGGTACTGGAGCCTGTTCACCCAGGACAAGAGCAGGAAGGAGTGGCTGCCTCTCAAAGCCTGGATTGATATGAAACTTTTAAGGTTATGGTGACCTGGTCACTGTAGGGTTTAGTTATGAAACTGTTTTAGTTTAGAAATGAAACTCAGATTGGTTCATAACTGAGAAGTTCAGGGGTCAGTACTGGCTTCAGGCACAACTGGGTCCCAGAGGCTCAGACAATGTCACTAGAACTGCCTCAGTCGCTTGGCTTTATTGTCTTGGGATGGCAGGATGACCCACAGCTGCTCCTGGCTTATATCCTTCCAGCAAAAAGGAGGTTTCTCTCTTTCCCTAGAGCTGAGTCTCATTAGCCTGGCTTGGGTGAAGTGCCAATCACTGTGGCTGAGGCATGGGATGCTCTCATAGGCCTGGCTTGGGTCAGTGCCCTCTCCTGGAGGTTATGGTCAGCTCTCCATAACCCACGTGGACTGAACATGAGAGAGGCATGGTTTGCAAAATAAAACTGTTCCAAGAAGAAGGAAGAATAGAGCCTGGACAAGCAAAAACAGTAGGTGTCCACCCAAAAGGGGTTTGTGTTTTACAGCCTAGAGGGCTCTTGGAGATCATTGTTTATCCAGCCATCGTATACTGTGAAGGGTGGTGGGGGCATGGAGATAAGTCAGGAGCCTGCCTTTGAGCATTTAACAGTTGGAGGGAGGATGGTGCCTTGTAGACAGGTGATAACACAGTGCGGTCAGTGCTGGACTAGAGCACTGGACTGTGGGGCCCAGGATGTAACTAATAGGCTGGTGCAGGGTGAGTGTGGGGCTGGCTATCAGAGAAGGCTTCCCAGGGAAGGTGCTTGGACTGGGCTACAAAGACCAAATTACTTGTCCTAGGTTCTCAATGGCAGGGGGCGTCAGAGATCCAGACAGCAGTACCATTTCAGTCTCTGATATGATTCATTCCCTGTCCCTGGCCTTGTGTCATATTTCCTGCCCTTGATTCTTCCCTTTCAAGGAGCTTACTGTCTGTTATTTTCAGATATGAGCTGGTCGCACTGTAGGGTGACCAAGGCCCCAGACATTTATGCTGTTTTAATTAGACTTGGACTCTCCTTTCTTGCCCTTCAATATTTGCCCAAGTCAGACAGTCACAGGTCCACATGGTCTGATCTGATGGCGAGGTACTCATAGAGCAAGAAGAGTGAGGTGGGGCAGCCAGCAAATGAGTGAGAAGAGTTGCAGAGACTTCCTAGGAGAGAAGAGGGGCCTTGATTAGAGTAGGTTCCACTCGGTGCCCAGATAATGACTGCACTAGTATGATATGGCTGTTGATTGTGCAAGATTATGTTTAAGGATTGATCCCCACTTGGCCTCTCTGAAATCAATAATCCTATATAATAAAAGCCTAATATGCAAATTGTTCAACCGGGAGTTTGACTGGGAGTTTGACCCCTCACTATGACGTGTGCTGACCACCCACTGCCCGGGTGCTCAGACACACGTGTAAGTATGTATTAAACAGGCATTGACAAGTGTCTGGTTTGAAGAGGTACAGAGGCTTAGCCTGCTCAGAGCAGCCATGTGTCTTCATCTGGCCCTGCACCTGGAGGTTCAGAATGAGGCTCTCTGGACTGGTTGGTTTTGCTTTCTATACTTTTCTAACCAGGGTCAGATGGTCTCGGTCAGAAGCTCTTTCAGGCTTACTCACTCCTCTGATTCCGGTGCAGATGCGACATCCCTGGGGAGTCTTGGGGGAGGGTCAGGGTGGGCCTGAGAAATATCCTTTGTGGTCAGACTTGGCTTTCTGATTGAGGTGTGAGTGGAATGTGTTATCAGATTGGAAATCAGGGAACTAATTAGTTTTACAAGACTTGAGGCTTTGAGTGCAAGGGTCAGTCCTACAAGGAGATGTTGATGTCAAGTTAAGGGTCTAGGAGAGTAGGAGGTGGGGAGGATGGAGAGATAACTGTTCCTGAGTAAGCACTTGACCTGTTATTCACTCATTACAGCTCTGTAGGTAGAAATTATCACCTCAGTTTTCTAGACAAAGAAACAGAGTCCTAGAGCTACTAAGTAACTTGCCTGAGTCACACATTTTAGGTCAGGATTCAAACCTGTTTTTTGGCTACAAGACCCATGTTCTTTCAGTGTCCCAAGACGTGTCCCTTGTGAACAGGAGCCATTGTTACCTGAATGGTAATCCCTGGTTTTCCTAATGCCCAGTGGCCCTACCTCTTCGCCCATCACCCAGGGGGCCCTTGCTAGTTGTATGGGGTGATAGGACACATGGTCAGAGAGTGGCGCTATGCCCACAGCTCCTCACCAGGTGGGGAAGCTGGGGCATGCTGGCCCATGGCTGTATGGTCTTG
The DNA here is from genome assembly GCF_964212035.1 of Myotis nattereri. Lineage (NCBI taxonomy): Eukaryota > Metazoa > Chordata > Mammalia > Chiroptera > Vespertilionidae > Myotis > Myotis nattereri. Next base: position 211,801,298 of record NC_138076.1, read on the forward strand.
CATACCTGTCAAGAGGCTGGAAGTGCCCACTGGTTAAGAGTGAATTTTAGAAGAAAAAAAAAAAGTGAATTTTAGGCCAGAGAAGGAGAAAGGGCACAAAGCTGTTAACCTAAAAAGAAAATGACCTTTCAAAGTGAAAGCCAACAAGCATTTATTTGAGATTTTAAAAAAAGAACAGCTTTTCGGGAAGCACTGATTCAGGCAGAAATCCAAACAGAGTTCCAATTAGGAGGCAAAGGGTATTTATGAGAAAGGGAAGGGAGCAATTACACCCATAGAGGGAAGGCATTTCTATTGGTGCAATAAGCTAACATAATTCTAAGCAACGTTTTAAATTTTCAGTTGGTAGCCATCAGTCTGCTACCTCCACCCACTGCCTGGGTGCTCAGACATAGCATCTGCTTTCTTGTCATCTTTACAAACAGTTCTTTGGGACACAATGTTGCTTTGGGCCCAGTCAAAATATTGTTTTTCCCTGTTGTCACATTCCAATAGCTCGAAGCATGAGACCTGCAAGGCAGTTCCTTTGCATTTTTAAGTGGCTCCATTTATATTATTATTATTATTATTATTATTATTATTATTATATATTTTTACAAGGCCAAGGGTTTGGTTCTTGACTTGCCACTTATTATCCATGTATCCTCAGGTCAAGTATTTTCTCTCTGGGCCTCATTTTCTCGCTGTAAAATGAGGTGAGTGGGTTATCTCAGTGGTCAGCAAACTGCGGCCCCTTGAGTGTGGCTCTTCCACAAAATACCACGTGCGGGCGCACACGTACAGTGCGATTGAAACTTCGTGGCCATGCTCAAGGGGCCAAAGAGCTGCATGTGGCTCGCGAGCAGCAGTTTGCTGACCACTGGGTTAGCTCAACCACGTCCACCTTGGAGGCCACAGGGGTTCTGTGCAAGAGACTCAGGGCTTGTTAAAGTGGGGGCATGCTTCCCTGTTATGCATTCCACTAAGAAATTCACCATTTACTGAGTATTTACTCTGTGCCAAGCACTGGTTAAACACTATGTCCATTTCTCATCTAACCTCTCAGCAACCCAGGCCATCTTTTTATTCCTACTCAGCAAGGTTGAGTAACCTTGGCCAGGATCACACAGATGGTAAGTGACTAAGCAAGGATTCAAATCTGAGTCTGCCGCATACCCTTATCCATCAGGTTGTTGCCTTCCAAAGGAGAGCATAGGATTTTTTGGGTTAGTTTTAGTTTTTACATTTTAAAAAATCTGTTTTATTGAGCTATAACTTACATGCAATAAAATCCATTAATTTTTTTTTAAATATATTTTATTGATTTTTTACAGAGAGGAAGAGAGAGAGATAGAGAGTTAGAAACATGGATCAGCTGCCTCCTGCACATCCCCCACTGGGGAAGTGCCCGCAACCCAGGTACATGCCCTTGACCGGAATCGAACCTGGGACCTTTCAGTCTGCAGGCCGACGCTCTATCCACTGAGCCAAACCGGTTTTGGCCCATTAATTTTTAAAAAAAATATATTTTATTGATTTTTTACAGAGAGGAAGGGAGAGGGCTAGAGAGTTAGAAACATCGATGAGAGAGAAACATCAATCAGCTGCCTCCTGCACACTCCCCACTGGGGATGTGCCCACAACTAAGGTACATGCCCTTGACCGGAATCGAACCTGGGACCCTTGAGTCCGCAGGCCTATGCTCTATCCACTGACCCAAACCAGTTAGGGATCCATTAATTTTTAAGTGTAGAAATAGGTGGATGTTAATTCTCATGCTATGGAACATTTCCATCACCCCCAAAAGTTTCCTTTTGCCCTTTTTTTTTTAAAAAAAAATACATTTTTATTGATTTCGGGGAGGAAGGAAGAGGGAGATAGAAACATCAATAATGAGAGAGAATCATTGATTGGCTGCCTCCTGCACGCCCCCCACTGGGGTTGGAGCCCGCATGTGCCCTTGACCGGAATCGAACCGGGGACCTTTCAGTCTGTAGCCCGACACTCTATCCATTGAGCCAAACCAGCTAGGGCTCCTTTTGCCCTTTTAAAAAAATTTTTTTTAATTGATTTTTTATAGAGAGTAAGGGAGTGGGATAGAGAGTTAGAAACATACATCAGGTGCCTCCTACACACCCCCTACTGGGAATGTGCCTGCAACCAAGGTACATGCCCTTGACCAGAATCAAACCTGGAACCCTTTAGTCTGCAGGCCGACGCTTTATCCACTGAACCAAACCGGTTATGGCCCTTTTGCCGTTTTGAAGTCAGTTCCCTCATCCCATCCCTGAATCTCACAAACACCAATCTGCTTTCTGTCACTATAGTTTTACCATTTCTAGAAATTTTTTTTTTAATCCTCACCCAAGGATATTTTTATATTGATTTTTAGAGAGGGAAAGACAGAGAGAAATATCGATGTGAGAGAAACACCTTGATTGGTTGCCTTCTACATGCACCCTGACCAGGGCCCGGGCCAGGGAGGAGCCTGCAACCCAACTGAAGTACATGCCCTTGACCAGAATCGAACCCAGGACCCTTTGGTCTGCAGACCGACTCTTTATCCATTGAGCCAAAGTGGTTAGGGCCCATTTCTAGAATTTCATATAAATGAAATCATACAGTAGTAGTCTTGTGTGTCCAGCTTCTTTCACTTAGGTTAATGCTTCTGAGATTCCTCATATTGTTGTGTGTATCATTACTTCATTTCTTTTCATTGATGAGCAGTAGTCCATTATATGGCCATGGCACAATGTGTTTATCCATTGACCTATTGATATTTGGGATGTCCATATTTTTGGCTATTATGAATTAAGTTTCTCATAATATTGAAGACGAGTCTTGCTGTGGATATATGTTTTCATTTCTCTTGGGTAAAAACCTAAGAGTGGGATTTCTGGGTCAAATGATGTTATTAGTTTTCTATTGCTGTGTGAGAGGTTACCACAAACTTAATGGCTTAACACAACACCCACTTATTATCTCACAGTTCTTTATATCAGAAGTCTGGTAGGCTCAACTAGGTTCTTCACTTAGGGTCTGAAGATGAGGCATTGGCTAGCCTGGGTACTTACCTGGGCATCTGGGAAATAACCCATCTCTTCCTCAGGGGCCTCTTTCAGCTCTTTGATGTTGCCCACATGGCCCTCTTCTTCAAACGAGCAATGCATGTTGAGTCCTTCTCACATTTCTAATCTCTCTGGTTCTTCTGCCACCAGCCAGAGAAAACTCTGCTTTTAAAGCGCTAGTATGAATTGATTGGACCCACCCAAATGTCTCCCTTTTGCCATTTAATGTAACATAATCACAGGGTAACATCTGGGAGCAAAGGTCATGGGACCATCCCTTTTTAAAAAATTTATCGATTTGAGAGAGAAAGAGATTTGCTGTTCCACTTATGTATACATTCATTGGTTGATTCCTATATGTGCTCTGACCAGGATCAAACCTGCAAACTTGGCGGGTTCTAACGCTCTAACGTTGCCTTGGGGCAACACTCTAACCAACTGAGCTACCTGGCCAGGGACTCCTGGGACCATCTTAAAATTCTGTCTACTGCATATGCCAATTGTATGTTTAACCTTATAAGAAACGATCGAACTATTTTCCAAAGTGGCTGCACCATTTTACCTTCCCAACAGAGAAGTATATGAGTGTTTTAGTCACTCAATATTCTGGCCATTTGATATTAACAATTTTTTAAAATATATTTTTATTGATTTCAGAGAGGGCGAGGGTGAGATAGAAACATCAATGATGAGAGAGAATCATTGGTCAGCTGCCTCCTACATGCCCCCTACTGGGGATTGAGCCTGCAACCTGGGCATGTGCCCTTGACTGAAATCGAACCCGGGACCCTTCCATCCGAAGGCCAACGCTCTATCCACTCAGCCAAACTGGCTAGGTCAATATTATCAAATTTTTAATTTTAGCTATTGGTGAGTGTAGTGGTATCTCATGGTGGTTTTAATTTGCATTTCCCTAATGACTATGATAATGAGATCTTTTCACATGCGTATTAGAGCATAACATTTTGTTTTATGAAAGATTCAGCTGCTTTTTAAAAAAAGGTTGAAACTCACTGGCTTAGATAAACTATCTGTGAATCTCTCAGTGGGGCCCAGGGCCCATCTCCTTTCTGAAACAAAAGTGTCTGGAATGTAGGTAAATCATTAGTGTAAGCGCTGTGCTCTGTGTGTGGGTGAGAGATGAAACAGACATTTCTTCATTGCCTACAGGGCTGCAATCCCAAATCTGAAGTTATGAAATCCAATTGTTCTGAATCAAATTGTTTTTCTTGGTTGGCATCAAACCCATTGGTCACAAAACCTGACATAAACATTTGTGTTTTTTGTTTTCTTGCAGAAGGACCCTCTATTGTCCCATGCCTGTGTCGGCTGCCTGGAGGCCTTGCTTGACTACCTGTATGCCAGAAGCCCAGACATGGGTAGAAACCCTCCCCATTCTCTGATGTTCCCCTGAGGGGGATGGGAGGAGGCCAGCCTCTGCCACTTCCTGCTCCAAACTGCCATCCCCTGTTCTGTGAATCACACTCATTTTGTGCAATTCTTTCAACAAAACTGCATGGGCACTGTTATGCCCAGTTTACAGATGAGGACACTGCGGTTCAGGAGGTCAGGCCACTTACCCAGCCATGGTCGCAAAGCTCTTAATGGCAGAGCTCTTCCTGTTGCCTGCCACAACAGTGGGGCATATGGTCTCCCTGAGCCAGGCAGCAGAGGGGGATAGAAGCCCAGGGAGGAAAGAAACGTCCTGGGGTCGGCTTGTGCAACGCCCTGCCTCTAGCTGAGTAGCCCTTCTTGAGCCAATAGGAGAGAGTCCTGCTTAGTAATGTTTCAGGGCCTTTGGAAAAGAAGCATTGACGACCCAGGATGACTGATGTTTCCTATAGCACAACATGTGGCCTCCCAGCCCTGGAACCGGTTTTTACTGTTCACCCTCCTGGATGCTGGAGAGAATTCCTTCCTCAGACCCGAGATCTTGAGGCTCATGACTCTGGTAAGTGCAGTAAGGATGGTCTTGTGGTCTGAAGAATGTCGTGAGCTGAGTGGTCCCGAGGAGGCCAGGGACACCTTACTTTAGGTAACCCTAATCCTCAAAGAAGGTAGAGGGGGCTGGGCAGGCCTTCATCCCACAAGAGGCCTGCTCAGAGAATTCCTACCAATGTCCACATCTCCTCACCCCAGAAGAGCCAGACAGTCTTTCTCAATTCACTCACTCAAAAAATTGATCAGAGCCTGCCCACCACATGCCAGGTCCTATAATAGGGGCCGATGAGCCAAATGCTCTGCCTTTAAGGATCTCTCAGTCTAGAGAAGGAGATGGACAAGTTCAAGTGTGATGTTATTGGTGGTAGAGTAGGAGATATGCTAAGTGCTTGATGCGCAGTCAGTGTCCATTGAATAAACAACAAAGCAGTGAGCCTGTGAAAGACAGTGAAGCGGGTCAGTGAACATCAGTGCTAGGTCTGGGAAGAGAGTAAGTGACTAAAGAAGAGAGCAAGTACTCTGCCAGAGCTGGGAATAAAAATGTAGTCGGCACTCAGGGTCTGTCTTTAATACAATGGAAAAACATTCATTTGTGAAGGGAACATTTTAGCTGAGGCTTGAAGGATTAATAAGTGAGGAGGAGGAAATGTAATCCAGGTAGTGAAGTGAGAGCAGCAGGATATGAACACATGGTGTGTTTGGGTAACCACACAGTCCATTTTGGCCGTGAGTGTGAGGTGCAAGGCAGCGGGGTGGGGTTGGGTCGGTACTGAAGGGTCAGCAGGGCCAACTCTCAGGGTGTCACAGTCTGCCTCATTTACCCCACTCTCCCATGACATCACCCCACCCTTACTCACCAACTCTGAGCTCCTTGGAGGGTGCTGGGGCTCCAGATCTGTGTACTTAGCCAGCGCTGAGCACAGCAGGAATACAGGAGAAACGTCTGAATGAAGGAGATGGGAATCACTGCCTGTTCGGGGCTTCTCTCCCGGGCCAGTTTGTGCGGTTCCAGAGCAGCAGCGTCTTCTCTCCTGCGGAGGTGGGTCTCGTTCTGCAAGGCGCAGCTTTGGCTGACCTCTCGACCCTCTCGAACACCGCACTCAAGGCTCTGCGTGGCTTCCTCCTGCAGGTGTGTAGGAAGGGGATGCATGTAGCCGCTGTGATGCTAGACCAGGGGTGGGCAAACTTTTTGACTCGAGGGCCACAATGGGTTCTTAAACTGGACCGGAGGGCCGGAACAAAAGCATGGATGGAATGTTTGTGTGAACTAATATAAATTCAAAGTAAACATCATTACATAAAAGGGTATGGTCTTTTTTTTTTTTTTTTTTTTTTAGTTTTATTCATTTCAAACAGGCCGGATCCGGCCCGCGGGCCATAGTTTGCCCACGGCTGTGCTAGACTCTCCACACCATCTTCTGGGTGGAGCTCTGGTCACAGCAGCCAGTGGGGTCTGGAGTACAGGGGGTGGAGGGTAGAGGGGGCCTGTGTGGTGTATGCTCTGAGAAGGGCTGTTTTCCCTGCCTTTTTCTTCCCTTAGGTTCAGAGCATGGGCCTCTTGACTGATCATAACATGGCCCAGACCCTGCAGGCCTCCTTGGAGGGCCTTTCCTCCAGGGCCTCCTCAGCCCAGCCTCCCCTGCAAGACATGCTGTATCCTTTCTTGTATCTGGAAGCTTTGGCCTGTGCAAGGTCACTCAGGCTATGGGATGGTGTGGCATCATGCTTCAGGACAGAGAGATGCACTGCCTTACAGCCCTGTCCTCTCAAGCAGGCAGCGGTCAGTGAAAATAATTAATAGTGATAGCAACGACAATGACTTGTTATTTATTAAGATAGGGCCAGTCACATTACATGCATTGTACTAATCCTCACAGCATCTAGGAGTGTTAATGTTGTTAACTCAGACCAGAGAGGTTAATGACTTGCCCAGGATCATATCCAGATTTGATCCCAGATTTGCCTGTTTCCAAAGCCACATACATCACCAAACTCGGGGAGGAGCTAGTCCTTCCCCAGGGGTTTGGAGAAAATCACCCAGCCCAGGGGGCACAGGTGCTTCCCTCAGCCCAGCATGGATGGCTGCATGTCTCTGAGAAAGCCTGGGGTTGTGGGAGTGGGCAGAGGCCCTCTGGGGTGGCTGTGGGGCTCCAGAGACACTTTTGGTCAGGAGGTGTGTGTCTGTGTATGGAGGTGCTTCCTCCAGCTCTTACTGGCTCCCTTTCTGCCCCCTCTTTCCCTTTCCCATGGAGTAGTTCCCTGTTGTATACAACTACCTAACCCAGGTGTTCAGGTTCCAATTTTAGAATCTAGTCCCACTCTTCTTAGGAGAGAGAACCTCTGTTCGTCTGACCACTTTTACCCTTTTGGGGCTCTGGAGGTGCGGTTCTCCCACGGTGGGCCCTGCCTCTCTGCGGTTCTCCTCTCATGTTTTGCTGCCAGCTGCCTGGGAGGTGTGGTTGTATCCCTGTCCCACATCAGAGACTGACCCTCAACAATTGAAGGCCCAGACATGGATGGACTGAGACCTGGAGAAGACAGTCGGGCACAGTGGTTTGGAGAAATGAATGACAACTGCAGCCACTAATCTGGAGCCTTTTACTCCATTGTTGAATCTGGAAATAAAATGATTCACTCACATGCCTGGTGAGCACTCCAAAAATATTTTACTCTCAACCTATCTTGGCCTCTTCCAGCTGGTTCCTCAGCCAGAATGGGTGGCCTCCTCAGGTAAAGGGGGTAGGATTAGTCCTCCTAACAACCCTACCCCGTTTAGGAGCACCAGTGCTAGCTGGTTGCCTCAGTTGTACCCAGAAAACACTAGCCAGGCCATCCATGCTCAGGGCTGCAGGAGCAGAGAAAGGCCATATATTCCCTGCTGCTGTTATCCAAGTGCTCTGAGAGGTACTTGACTGCCGCCTCACCTCCCATGAAGGCAAGGAAGCTGAGCAGGTCCAATCCTTCTCAGCCTTCCTAGCGAGCAGAACTGTCACAGCTCGGCCCTCCCCTGGTTAAAGTAGGTCCCTGTGTTCCTTTCTTTAACGTGGAGCTTGTACTTGTATACCCACATGTGTGATTCTTTTATTTATTTATTTATTTATTTATTTGATTCTTTTATTTTTAAATATATTTTATTGTTTTGTTTTTTTTTTGTTTTTTTTTACAGAGAGGAAGAGAGAGGGAGAGAGAATTAGAAACATCAATGAGAGAGAAACATCGATCAGCTGCCTCCTGCACACTCCCCACTAGGTTTGTGTCCACAACCAAGGTACATGCCCTTAACCGGAATTGAACCTGGGACCCTTGAGTCCGCAGGCCGACGCTCTAGTCACTGAGCCAAACCGGTTAGGGCGTGGTTCTTTTAGTATCTGCGCTCCACAGCTGCCTCTCCCGTTCCCAGTTCAACCCACTGGGCTTCTAAGCTCCTTGCCCGCCCACCTGCCTGCCCGTGAGGACCCCGTGCCCGGGACTGGCCAGCCCGCCCTTCCTTCTCGGGACCTGAGCCTGCACAAAAGTGGTCTGAACTCCGCCCTAATGAATCGACGGGGAAGTTCCCAATGAGCTGGGTTTAGAACTTGGTGCATCAAAGGGACCGAGCAGGGATGTGCCAACTCCGCACGGCTGGTTACTTAAAAACACACGTGCTAGTCATGACCCACTAAACTGATCTTGCCAGAACAGTCCGCTGACGAAACACTTTCGGGGAGGGCGCCCGGGCGGACGGGGCCCCAGTGTGCTGACGCGCCCTCTACGTTGGGCGCCGACTTGACTTCCTCCAACCTCATCTTTACCGAGCACCACGCGCCGGAGCCCGACCCAGGGTGGAAGGAACGATTCTCCTGCGAACCTCGCGCGCGACCAGTCCCAGGGCCCGGCGGGGCGGAGCCGGAAGTGAGGTCACCGGCGCGACCGGCGCGGCCCGTGCTCATTGGACAGCAGCGGCGCGGTGGGCGGGACGGCGCTCGGCTGTCCCAGCGCTGCGGCTCCCCGGTACCGTGGAGATCTGCGCCTTTGCTGGTCTCAGGAGGCACCTGCGAGCCGCACGCCGAGAGCCTGCCGGGCTGCCCCTTTTGCACCCCCGGCCTGGTGGGTGGAAGTGGGGTCTCCGGGCGGGGGCCTGGAGACTGAGGGTCGAACCGGCTGCAAGAGTGGGAGGTAAGATACGCCTCTTTGGAAAGACTCCTCTCCTCCAGGAGCCCCAAAGACGGGACAGAAATCGGGGTCCGCGAGCCCAGGGACGCCTCTTGCAGAATGCGTTCGGGTAGCTCGCGGAGCTGGGAAGAGCTCTAGGGCGGTGAGCGGGAGTGACAGTAGAGAAGGCAGAATCCTTCCCACGCAGCCTGGCTTTCTTTCCCCATCTTCCCTGCTTCAGTCATTACGTGCTGTCTGATATGCCCCTGGCCCCAAGTTCTGCTCTAGTTTGTATCCGGTTCCCTTGAGTCTGGAGCGTGACATTGGAAGTTAGTGAGTCCTGGGTGAACTTGCACAGCTGTTCATTCTCTAGGTTTCAGTTATATCCTCTGTGTGGGGTGGGGCTGGTTCTCTGGTGACCTGTCAGTAACTGACCATCCCTCCCTTGGGCGTGGTCTGCTCTGAAATAGACTGCTCATTTAGACTTGGTTTAGCCTGGGAATAGCTGAGTGACTGGACAGTTACCTCACTTTTCTGGTTTCCACACTAGTAAAATTGGGCCCCTGTCATCTGAGTTTGAGGCCGTCTTTGGCCACTGAAATATTGCACCCCACCAACTCCCTCTCATTCTTCTGTGCTTGTTTTACAAGTTTATTGGTTATCTCTTACTCCTACTACGAAAATACCTTGAGTGCAGGGAGTTTTATGTTACTCACTACTGTATTCCCAGCTCTGAAACAGGGCCTAGAACAGTGATGGCGAACCTTTTGAGCTCGGCGTGTCAGCATTTTGAAAAACCCTAACTTAACTCTGGTGCCGTGTCACATATAGAAATTTTTTGATCTTTGCAACCATAGTAAAACAAAGATTTATATTTTTGGTATTTATTTTATATATTTAAATGCCATTTAACAAAGAAAAATCAGCCAAAATAATGAGTTCGCGTGTCACCTCTGACAGGTGTGTCATAGGTTCGCCATCACTGGCCTAGAACATGGGAGGTAATCAACAAATAACTGCGGAATGTTGCCTGAATAGGAATAGGTGTTGGCTTATGTGCCTATGGTACCACAGTGAGTGAGTGGCATCCCTTTTACCCCAAGACCGTCCTGCCTCCCTTCCTGCCCTGTGTCCCTTCCTTTCTGATGACAGAAGTCAGGGAAGGAGGGAAACACCAGAAGTTTCACATCCCCTCTACTGCTTGGACCCCCTTGACCAGTTACTCTCCTGGGACGCCAGGATGAAGAAGGGGGGAGTGAGAAGGAATGACACTGACCAGCCCCACCTTCCCCAGGTGCCTCACCCAGTCCTCCCCCACTGGAGCAGGGAGGTGACCTCCTTATTTTTATTTTATAGTGAGGAAGCTGAGGCTCAGAGAGGCTGAGCAGCTTGCCTGATGTTCCACAGCTGGGACGAGCCAGGGCTCTAGCTCAGCGTTCCAGTTACTGAGCCCTGTGCTCCAAGTATCCCTCCATTGCTGGCATTTCTCTTGCTTCCTCCTGCCTCTATCCCACGACCTTTATTGTGTCTGCTGGTCACAGGCCCTGGGCTAGGCTCTGGGGCTCCGGGGCTTCCCGATGTTGGGTTCTTGGTATTTGGAAGCTACGTCATGTCAGGGGGAGTTCAGTTCACCTCATTCTGTTTATATAACACCATGCTCAGGTCTCATCTCCTTTCTCTATTACTCTCCTAGCTCCAGGGTCGTGAATATGGACCTTTTGCAGTTCCTAGTCTACCTGTTTGTCCTGCTAGTGTCTGGGACAGGAGTCACAGACACTCAGAGGACCTCCGTGGACCCGAGCCTGGAGATCTGTATCCTTTGGGGTTGGAGGTGGAGTTAATGTGCTGTGCCTGGGGCACTTCCTAGGGATGGATGAGGCCCAGCTGGTGGGAATAGGAGAGAAAAGGTAAGATACTCTCATCAAACCTTGATCGAGTCCACTGCCTTCTGAGCCTCAGTTTCCCTATTATGTTAAACAGAGAAGGCAATTTACATCTTCAGAGCCACAAGGACTCTGAGAATAGTACATATGTGCCTAGTACCTTGTGGGTGAGACCCTGGGCAGGGACTCAGGCCCTGGCATTCTGGGCCACCTACTCTGGGTTCAGGACTTGGGGACACAAAGATGAGTCAGTCCCTGGCTTTGAGGCCTTCACAGGCCTCACATTGTACTTTGTGATCACTGCTGAGATGGAACAGGAGAGAAACACTGTGCTGGCTTTTGAGCGAGGTCTTGAAAGAACAAAAGCTCATAGGCGCCCTAGCCATGTGACTCAGTTGGAGTCACCTGTATACCAAAAGTGTGCAGGTTCGATTCCCAGTCAGGGCACGTACCTAGGTTGTGGGTTCGATCCCTGGGTGTTTATAGGAGGTAGCCGATTGATGTTTCACTCACACATTGATGTTCTCTGTCTCTCTCCCTTCCTCTCTCTAAAATAAATAAAAACATATACTTGGGTAAGGATTAAAAAAATAGCCCTGACCGGTTTGGCTCAGTGGATAGAGCGTCAGCCTGCAGACTGAGGGGTCCCGGGTTCGATTCCAGTCAAAGGCATGTACCTTGGTTGCAGGCACATCCCCAGTAGGAGGTGTTCAGGAGGCAGCTGATCGATGTTTCTCTCTCATCGATGTTTCTAACTCTCTATCCCTCTCCCTTCCTCTCTGTAAAAAAATGAATAAAATATAGTTAAAAACAAACAAACAAACAAACAAAACTCATAGAGAAGGGTTGGGGGGCATCCCAGGCAGAGTGTACAGTGTGAGCAGACGAGCGCAGGTTCTGGGGACAGTGACCAGTTGTTGGAGATGGTGGGAAGACCATGGGGAAGGAGTACAGGAGCTAGGTCCTGAAGAGCTCTTGGGTGTAGAATCCTCTGTACACTGGACAAATGATACATTGTAGGATGCAAACGCTTCTTAGTTTGTTACTTCTCTGGTAGGGAGGGCCTCAGACCTGGGCATCTGTGGCCTTTGCAGATATTTGCTGGTCAGGAATTGGCCTTCTGGGTTGGGGCCACTGGATTATCCAGAAGTATCAGTGCCAGCGCCTTAACTTAGCACTGCCCAGACAAGAAGATGTTTGAGGTGAAGCGACGGGAGCAGCTGTTGGCATTGAAAAACCTGGTACAGCTGAATGATGTCCACCAGCAATACAAGATCCTTGATGTCATGCTCAAGGGGCTCTTTAAGGTGCATGCAGGTGCAGGACAGCTCATGGCAGCCTAGTCTTTGATCTGGGCACTGAGGGATGAGTAGGAGTTCCTTAACGGGATGGTGTTCAATTAGCGGGAACTACGGGCACAAAAGATTTGAAGTTGGGTTTAAGTAAACTGGGGTGTGGCTGGGCGGTGAAGGCCTCTGCAAAGCCACTCAGCCAGGGTGGGGTTCCCTCAGGTGCTGGAGGACTCCCGGACAGTGCTCCTTGCTGCGGACGTGCTCCCAGATGGGCCCTTCCCCCAGGATGAGAAACTGAAGGATGGTATGGCCTTCTTGACCTCTCCCCCTCCTCCCCACCACCTTGATCTTCTCTAGTTGTTTCTTCCCTCCTGTTTTTGTCATGCTTTTTTCTCTCTGGAAACACCCTCTTGTGGCACCTTCCAAGTGTCCACCTTTGGTGGATAAGCACTTAGTATATGGTTTTCCAAGAATTTCTGGGCTTCAGAGCCAATTTCTGTGTCCCTGACACAAATGTATTCCTTTGTGCTGTCCTGTGCTTGGAGCACAGGAACCAGGGAGGAAGCTCTTCCCACTACCACTCCGGGGATCCTTGCCTTCTCCACCCCTGACCCGTCTGATAGAGAAGGCAAGGGTTGTTCGCATTTACAGGAGAAAAAATAGGCCTACTGAAGTGACAGGACAGTAGGGGCAGCTGCCCACACTCCTTACTACTGTTCTAAAAGCCTCAACCTTCTTAAATCCTTTCTGAGACTAGGTGGGACAAACATCCTACATAATAAAGAGCTAATATGTTAATTAGACTGGACAGCGGAACGACCTTCCAGAGTGACCAGTGGGCCAACCAGTGGGCAGGGGGTGAGGCCACGAGGCAGCCGGGGCTGCGAGAGCCTAGGCAGCCAGGCCGTGAGGGCTGAGTCCCTTGCATGAATTTCGTGCATCGGGCCTCTAGGACATAAATAAGGTAAAAGACTATTCTGTGTCCCTTCATTCCCTCTTCCAAGAATTTCTCTCTGGTGATAATTTTCTCATGAACTGGTGGCATTTTAACAATAAAACCTCTTAGATTACACTGAGAGAGGATGGAAGTGGCCTTTACATATTGAATGGTGGGCACTTTTACAAATAGCATCTCTCATCTCCACTGTAACTGAGGAAGTTATACATATAACTTGGCTCTTAACCTATAAGTCAAGCTTACTCCTGAGTGCAAGATGGTTTGAAGCCCAGGGGTCTGGCCCCACTTGGCTCAGACCCAGCTGGGCCTGTCTTTGGAGGAGTCAGCTTATCTCTGCGCGTGGCCTGGCCAGTGGTGCTGAGGGCTGCCTGGGCCTCATCTGTGGGCATTGGAACAGGAGCTGCCTCCAGGGCTGGGTCTACACTTACTCTTCAGGCTGGCCTGGGTCGGGGGACCTGCCACCATGGTGGACACTAAATTCAGTCTAGACTGACCTGTTGATGAGAGGAAGGATATTAGTGGGGAAATTGATGAAATTCAGATAAGGTCCATGGATGTATTGTGTTGATGTTAACTTCCTGGTGTAGATAGTTGTCCAGTGGGTATGTAAGACCAGAGGCCCGGTGCATGATGCACATGCCTCCTTGTGCAGAATGACACCCACGTCTCTGGTCCCACAGCAAAGGAGTCTTCTAAGCCATGAGACACGGGGGAAAGAGCAGGGCCTCTGCAGTCAGAGAGAGCTGGGCTTACAGCCCAGATTTGCCATTCACTTTCTCCTGGGTAAAATGGGAACGGCTGCCACATCTTCCTCTAACAGTGGTTTGAGGATTCAGTGATTTGGTGGACACAAAGCCCTTAGCACAATTGTCCGTTCTCTGCTTATTGGGCTTGGTGGGCTTGCCTGCATTGTCTGGGGAGTGTCTGGGCTGGCCGGGAGGGCAGTTGAAGGGCATCTGCCCTGGGCTCTCATCAGTTCCCTCTCACCAGCTTTCTCCCAAGTGTTGGAGAACACGGCCTTCTTTGGTGATGTGGTGCTGCGCTTCCCGAGGATTGTGCACCACTACTTTGACCACAACTCCAACTGGAATCTCCTCATCCGCTGGGGCATCAGCTTCTGCAACCAGTCGGGCGTCTTTGACCAGGGGCCCCACTCGCCCATCCTCAGCCTGGTAAGGACTGGGGCGGGGACAGCCCGGAGCCCTGTCTCCCAGTGTCCTGTGAGCCTCGCAGCTGCCTGCAGCTGGGCCTGAATGTCAGCTCTTGGTGGTGTTTTCTGTGATAAGCCTCAAGGTACCTTGAGGTGCCATCTCAAGGAGTTCTATGCTGACCTGGGTCCCTATGGGTCATCACCTGGCCCACAGTCTTGGGCCCTGGGTTCCAATGTGGAGGGAGTGGCTCAGGTGAGCAAGAGGCAGGAGAAGGCAGAGGATGACTAACTTTTCCTTGTCTGCAGATGGCCCAGGAGTTGGGAATCAGCGAGAAAGACTCTGACTTCCAGAATCCATTTAAAGTAGACCACACAGAGGTGAGCTCTGGGGGCTTGTGGCCATGTCTGTTCTGCTTCTGCTGGGCTACGGGAAGCCAGGTCCTGCAGGGGTTGGGGTACGTGTGGTGGAGTGTGAGGGCTTTGGACTTGGAGACAGACATACCCAGGTCTGGGTCCAGGAACCATCACTCACTCACTGGTGCCTTTGGGCAAGCCATTGCCCTTGTCTTAGCCTCAGGCCGTCTGTCTATTCATGGTGCACCCCAGCTATGGGGGGCAGTCAGAGGCTGTGAACACACCCTTCCCAGTGAACAGTAGGCACCCACATCAGGTGGATGTGAGGGAAGCCAGGGGGTGTCAAGTCATGCTCTTCTCTGTCCTTAAGCCTCTAATCACCCAGCCGAGCTTCTATCCTACATTCCTGTACATGTGGCCATTCTAGGGGGCTGAGGTGGACTCTCAGGGCTGAGGCTGTGGGTAGGATGACAGATGGGGACACATACAGTAGAGGAGAGGAGGGGACCAGAGGGGGCCAGAAGGATAGGAAAGAAGGGCTGGCGGGCTGGACTCCTCAAATCACAGGCTGGCCCCTGCTCTAAGGAGGGGAAGGGGGTCAGGATCGGTGAGGCCTCAGATTTTATACCCTGCTTGCAGGCTAACAAGCTAGCCTGCCACTGTTGCACGGATACCGACAGGTCAGAGGCATCAGAGTTTACAGCAAAAGCAGTTCTAGACCAGCGGTTCTCACCCTGTGGGTCGCGACCCCTTTGGGGGTCGAACGACCCTTTCACAGGGGTAGCCTAAGACCATCGGAAAACACATATATAATTACATATTGTTTTTGTGATTAATCACTATGCTTTAATTATGTTCAATTTGTAACCATGAAATTGGGGGTCACCACAACATGAGGTACTGTATTAAAGGGTCACGGCATTAGGAAGGTTGAGAACCACTGGTCTAGACTGTTGGACTGGTCATGTTGGTTCCCTGAGTCCCATAGTGACACAGAGGGCCTCAGGTGGATGCCACACAGACAGTGGGTTTGCATCATAGCTGAAGAATACTAAGCTTGGAAAATTTACTGATTTATAGTGAACAGAAGTAGACCCGTTCTTTGTTTTGCGGGAGACATCACCTCATCCTTCAAGGTTCGCTGCAGGCACAGTCCTGAGGAATGGCCCAGATACAGAGTGGTCGGGGCTGTGCGTTCTTGGTGTATCCAGCAAGAACACGCAGGGACGCTCAGGCCACGTAGATTGCCTCCTCTACAGGCCATCCCTCAGCCCTACATGTCTTGGCTTAACTCAGACTCCACGAATGTACTATTCAATCTATTAATCTGGCTGATAGGGGCTAGAACCATATTTGTTCAATTTGTCTCAGACTGCATTTAATTAAGGCTGCCATCAACAGGACTAAGCCGCTGGATAAGGCCAGCCTGCAGTATTGGTCTCAGCCATGTGCTTCAGGATCCTGGACTCAGCCGGCTGTGATCAGTTTTGGGGAGACCAGTAGGTCTTGTTTTAGACAATTGGATGTGGTCTAAGGCCAATCTGTTATTCATTACCACCCACACAGAGTTTAGACTGACCCGCTGATCTTTGATGTTATTGCCAGTAATTAGAAGGGCAGTAGATGGACCCCACAGCTACCCTCTTCCCTAGTGGAGAGATACTCCGTGGCCCATTGTCTCCCACATTCTACTGGATTTGGGTCACCATTACATTCTTTGGCCGAATCCTAAGTGTCACACTCGGGCATCCGGAGAAGAAGATGCATTTGTATCCGTCAGATTGAAACAAGGTTGTACTGGCATGAGTGTCTGCACAGGGTCACTTCGGGAGCTGCCTTTGATGGCATCAGGCACACAGAGTAGTTCAGTAATCACGTGGTTGAGAATGACACGTCCAGCAGCTGGTCAGATTGTCATCTGCAGCTGCCACTTGGCTTGGGCAGACTCTAGGATTGTTTTGCCAAGTGGCAGTGCTGGACATAAGGCGCAAAAAGGATTGATTATTCCCCGTGTCTCTTGGGATCTAAGGCGCTGGGATTATTGCTACAAGATCGGCATGTCATATCCCAGGACCTATAATGTCACTTTGTCACTGATCATCCCTTAACTTTCACCTAGATCTTTGTCCAGAAGGGTCAGATGTGAATGGGACAAGGGCATTTTTACAAAATTTTCAGAGGCATATCATATCCCCTATCTTGGTCCACATGGGCCACTGTGGGGGCAGTTGGCAAGGACATATTCAACCAATTGGTCATTATCCTAATGATCTTGGGCCGTACTATTTCAGCCTGGGACTCCAGGTAGCCAAACCAGAAATACAGAGTGGGTTTTGTGCCATCAATGGCGGCAGGTGTGTGGCTTCATCTAGTACGAAAATGCATTCAAGTGGAAATGACTCCCATCTGGGTAGACTGGATCCACGGTTTGGTTCTGGTCAGTCTCATCAGAGAAAGGGCCTTCCTATGGGTTTCTAAGCGAGTGACCCAGACTGTCCAGTTTTCAGCCACAATTTGTTTCCACAGTTCATGGCCCCGAAGATGGGTGGCCATCTCATCCACTAGTCTGTAGTCTTCTGAGCGGTAGCCCAGAAGACTGACATGCTTGGTCATTAGGAGTATCATCCAGCAAAGGTGGTGGTGGCGGCTTTTAATTCAGATCATTGTCTGACTGGCCTTTGTGGCAGCTAGTCTTTCGTTGTTGCCACTGGAGCTGATGGCTGCTGTCCCCCATAGACAGCTGTGTCAGGGGTCCCCCAAACCTCCCCCAGGTTAATGATTCACTAGGGCTCAGTGTATGGCCATGCTCACAGCCATGATCTGTTAGAAAGACTGGCATGTCTGCTTGTTGATGGGAACGACCCGTGAGGGAGGAGGGACTAATGGTGCGGGGGTAGGAGAGTTGCTCCATTGCCAGGCTGCACTTGAGTTTAGTGTCAGGAATTTAAAGTAGGCTTTAGCCAGGCCTCGTGGGAAAGGGATCCAGGAAAGGATGGGCAGTGTTTCCCTTTTGCCCCAACTAGGTTTGGGTCCCTGGTGAGGCTGAGCCATTGAGGATGAAGGGCCAGGATCCCTTGACCTGCCAGCTCATCTCCCCGAAGAGGATCAGAAAATTAACTTGTAAGGACAGGAGGTAGAGTGTGGTCAGGCAGCACTGTTCATGAGGACAGCGACACTAGAAGGGGACTGGATTTTGAGGAGATGCAGCCATGCCAAGTTGAGGGCACAGGGCACATTTGGGACATCCCAGTGGAGGTGCCAGGCAGGCACTTAGATATGGAGGTGCACATTTGAGGGGTAACTGGCCATATAGACAAAGCCGAAGCCATGGGTTTGGAGAGAGTAGAGGGAGAAGAGTGCCCCCAATCAAAGTCCTCCTTCTCCTCCTCCTCCTCCTCCCATCCCTGTTCACGCTGTGTTCCCGTTTCCTCGCCATCCACCATCCACCATCTATGAAGCCGTGAGCCTGGGCACTATTGTCTTCTCTTTCTCCCACCCCCTTTCCAGGGTCTGTCAGTTTGACCTCTGATCCACCTGCTTCCTGTGCACTCCCTTGCCGAGACAGGATGCCTGCTGTCTCTTATTCTCGCTGGCTGCTCTCCCCTCCTCCTCCGGGGTATGGCAGCCAGGGCGTGGGGGGTGGTCTGCGGTTGTCGGGCACTCGGCCCCTCACTCTGGGAGGATTCTGTTTATTGTTTCTCTGATGCCTGTGCTTGTTCACACCGTGGTGCTTGTCCCTGTGCCCGGAATGTCCTCCTCCCCTCACCCTCTTTGCTGTCAGCCTCTTAGTTATCTTTCAACCCACTTAGCCTTGTCCCCAAGCCCATTTAACCATCTCCATGTCGTTGGCTCCCTGAGGGCAGGGCCTGCATCTGAGCAACCCTCCTGTCCCCCGCAGTGCCCTAGCTCGGAGTAAACTGCCAGTGGACTGAGTCAGACCACTCTGCTCTTCCCCCAGTTCATTTCTAGCACCGACCCTTTCCAGAAGGCCCTGAGAGAAGAGGAGAAACGTCGGAAAAAAGAGGAGAAGCGGAAAGAGATCCGAAAAGGCCCGCGGATTTCGCGATCCCAGTCCGAGTTATAGCCCCTTGCAGCCCATGGTTCAAGGGGCCAGGAGGAAGAGGAGGAGGCAGTGTGGCCAAGGTGAAGCGGTGCCGTCTGGTTGGTGGTGAGAGTCGGCACCTGTGAGAGGGGAGGCCATGTTTGCTTGGCCCCCGGAAGCCGGCTTTGAGCCCAGCTGCAGGGACTGGGCCGCGGAGGGCTTGGGTTTCCTCCCGGGGCCCCCCTGGAGGGAGCGTTGAGGGGACCCTGTGCTGCAAACGCAACTCTGGAGGTGCGGGGGGAGGTAGGAGGGGTGCAGGACTGGACCCTCACTGGTTAGTACTGATGCTCGGCTGGCTGCTGCTCTCCGTGGGGAGGCAGCAGAACCGGGGTCTGAGCCACGTGTGGAGGTGCCACGCCTGCTGCTGGCTGCACTGTGCCACTGAGCCACACGGCACAAGGTCCAGCCCCCTGCGGAGACACAATAAAAGTCGGCAAACCCTCTGGGCAAATCACAGCTGGTTTTGGCCCTAGGAAGCTGTGAGGCCTTTTCCAGGCAGGTGGCGCGGGGCCTGGTTGGGGAACCAGAGGCCCTGTGCGGTGTAGAGAGCGCCTCAGAGGATGTTCCGCTTCATCAGGGAGCCCCAGGCTCTGGCGGGGCAGCAAAGTAGGGCTTGGCTTAGGCCTCCGAATCCCTTCTCTGCACTGTCCTTGACGAAGGGTCAGTGTTGGAAAGGGACTGGAAGTGTCCTGGGTGGGTGTTTATCCAAGGTGACCTTGGAGTAACATGATCTCTATCCTCAGCTAACTGGGACAGCCATAGAGCAAGCACAGGAAAGAGTCAGCTGTCCTTTCTGGCAATGCGGCGAGACCCTCAGCCTGTGGGCTGCAGCTCTGCCGAAGACTGCATTGTCATGGCAGGGCTATCCCAAGCTGGATGAGTCAGGCAGCGAGCTCTCTGGTTCAGGAGGTGTGCGAGCGGAGACCCGTGGTCACCACCAGGCAGGGAAGCTGCAGGGGCCTGAGCGAGCAGCTGCCCTTCAGTTGTGCTCTGCCCAGGCAGATAGGGAGGAGCTCTGGTGGGATTTCCAGCTCTGTCTCTTCGACCTTGCAAAGCCAGGGTCTGCTTCTTAAAAGGAGAGAGACATAACCACCCCAGAATCTACCACCACCACCACCAACAGAGCCCAAGGGAGACCTGAGTCTTGTCTCAGCCCATCAGGCTTGCTGAGTGACCCTGGTCCACCCCTTCTCTGTTCTGTAGCTTCACTGGCAAAGTGAATATGATAACATCTGAACTGCTTCTCCAAGGCTGGGACCTGGCTTCTGAATGGCGGGTGTCCTTCTCTGATGGTTCTTCATTCGTCCCATAGATTTGCTGAGCACCCACTGTAAGCCCAGCCAAAGAGAGGGGTCCAGTCTTACCTATCCTCACCTCTGCCCCATCTGGTACCTTCATCCTCCTGGGCTCTTCCTTCTACATCTATTGCCTCTCTCCATCTTGGTTGATCTCTTTCTTCCTCTCCATCTCCAAATGGTTCCAAGTTTTCCCATCTGACACCTTCAGAGAAACAAACAGAACTGCCCTGCTTTCCCCCCTCCTTCCCTTTGCTGCACTGTGGCTTGTGTGGTCACTTGTTCCTGGAACTCCACCTTGAGTCATACTGTAGGCAGAGCCTGTCCGCTCCCCTGCTGGAGCTGCAGAGGCCCTAGGGTACTCGTTTGTCCAGCCTCCTTGTAGCTAGCATTCAGTTAGTGACTGATGTGCCACTAACCAGATGCACCGTGTGAGTGTGGTGGTGGAAACAGTGGCCCACAGGGTCAGGGGGATTCCTAGTGGCCAGACCAGCTCCCAGGGTGCCTGCTGGTGGCAACAGTGATGTCTTCATTGATGCGTTCAGCATGGACTTGGACGTCGTTCCTGTCTGTTGAGCTTCCAGACACGATCTGTGACACCCGTGGAAAATCTGGGTGCTCCCAGTATCCCCTAAGACAGGGCTCCTCAGCAGTGGCACTGCTCACATTTGGGACCAGATAATTGTTTGTTGTGCAGAGGTCTGTGTATGTGAGATATTTAGCAGCATTCTTGGCCTCTACTTACTAGATGTCTGTAGTCATCTCCCAGTTATGACAACCAAAAATGTCCCCAGACATTGCTGGATGTCCCCTGGGGGCAAAACCTCCCTGGCACATCCCTTCCTCCTCCTTATCTCAGCCCCACCTCTTCCTGTGCTGTCCCATCACTGCCCGGAAATGCTGTTGGTAGTTCCTGAGGCCCCTCCCAGGCCTCGGGGCCACTGTGTTGTCCTTGTTTTCTGCCCTTGGTCTGCGTCTGCTTTGTCTCTTCCCGACTTCTTTCCTCACCTGCGCCCTGAATAAAGAGTTTACTGGCTTAGTCTCTCCTTCCTTCTTGACAGCTGCATCCTCTAAGACAGGGATAGAGAACCTTATTTCTGCCAAGGGATATTTATAACATCATTCTCCAGCCATATAAAATTATCAACTTAAAAATTAGCCTGCTGCCCTAGCCTAGGGTTTACTCAGTGGTTAGAGCATCGGCCCTCAGACTGAAGGATCCTGGGCACATACCTCAGTTTCTCGCTCGATCCCTGGCCCCGCTTGGGATGCGTGGGAGGCAACCAGTCAATGTGCCTCTCACATCGATGTTTCTCTGTCGCTCCCCCTCCCTCTCACTCCCTCTAAAAATCAATGGAGAAAATATTCTCGGGTGAGGATTAACAACAACAAAAAATTAGCCAGGTATATTTGGTCAAACATTGAATTAACTCACCCCCAGTGCCTTGGCAGGGCCAGACCAAATGATTACTAGTAGGCCCGCAAGCTGGATGTTCCCCACTCCTGCTCTAAGACCACAAAGCTGGTGGCACTTGCCCTGTTGTCACCGGATAAGCCTCAATCCTTATGTTTCAATTTACCCAAAACCAAATGTTATTTTCCACCCTGAAGCCTACCTCTGTGTTAAACCATGAGATACGTGCTTTTGCTTAATCCTGGAGGAAACGATACATGAACTGAATCCTAAAAGATGGGGGGAGGAGGGAGAAGGAGACAGACACTGACAGAGGCCTACAAGGGGAGGCATCAGAAGCAGTAAATGATAAAACATGCCAAGTTCTCTTCTATGACGCGTCTGTGGTGGGTGTCTGGACATAACGATCATCTGGTCCAACCCCTCCCTTTCACATGAAGAATGCAGGCCCTGAGGAGTGACTTGTCTGAGGCTGCTCTACCCCTGGAGCCAGCCTCGGTTCTCCCCGCCAAGGCAGGGTGCCAGCGGGAAGAGCTGTTAGGTTCGGTGAGAAGCCAGGGTCAGAGGGAGAATGTCAGTGTTCTTTGCTAAGGCTGGGTCCAGTGCCACCACCTTTCTTCTACAGTTTTTACTGAGCCTTCATTTGTGCTCCCTCAGGCTACTTTGCTAGGAATCAGGGCCTCTGGGCGGGTTGTGTCCACCTACTTAACCTGATGCTCCTTCAGCAAGCATGTCAAACTCATGGCTCCCCGGCCGCAAGTCTGACATGCTGTTCTACAGCCTCCTGTGGGGGTTTCTGAGGGAATGAGAGGGCACTGGACCAAATTGAGTCATAGGGTAGGCCAGCAGATGGTTTCCCTCCCTCTCACCCCCCCCCCCCCACAGTAGGGGGAGCCCTGTGAGAGCCACTAAGAGGTGCAGTTGAAGGTCACATTGTCCAGCTCAGTGCCTGGTCCAGAGCTGGGCAGCAGGGTTTGGTTTCCTGTTTCAGGGGGAGACCGGAGACCGGTATAATCAATACCAACTCTAGTCTGTAAACAATGAGAACATTCCTGTCTTCCCCCCCCCAAAACAAGACTATTTATGTTATACAATTCATTATAAAAAAGCATACTGAAATATCAAGAAGACAGTACACTTTACCCTAAACCCACCATTCCCATAACCATGACTGACAGTCAGCTGTTGGGCCTTGCATCCATTTGCCCTTCATGTGAGCGCGTAGATCCCTGTTCTTTTCAATTACAGTAGCTCCCTTGTGTGGGCACTTACTACATGCCAGGCCATGCCACGTGCTGGCTGGTAGCCGCTTCTGCTGCCTCGGGGTCCCTGTCCATGTTGTCTGTTGCTCCAGCTACACCAACACCATCTGCAGGTCTCTCCTCATTGTGTTAAGTTTTGTCGTAAATGTGGCCGGCTTTCCTGACATCCCAGGGCAGATCCCTTGTTAGTTTCATCACACCCTGTTACTTTTCTTTGATTGCTTGTGCTATTTATTGTCTGGGGTTTTTTTTGTTTAACAGTTGTTCACTAGACTGGCAGCTCTCAGAAGACAGGAACTATTTCTGTTTGCCTGCCACAGAGGTGTTCAATAAATATTATCAAAGACTGCAGATGATCCCGTTTAATCCTCACTACTATGAGGGGACACGATTCCCATTTTAGAGATGGCAAAACTAAGGCTTGGAACAGTTACACTGCCCAAGGCCACACTGCATAAGTGGGCCCATATGTCTGCCTCCACACGGCCTGTGTGCTCATAAGTCTTGAGCAACAGCTGCCTCTCGCTTATAGGGAATATACTTTTCCCTTTAACAATATATTGCAAAAGGCTGTCTGTCAGTAGGTTTACAGTTATCTATGTAATTTTTTTTAAAATATATTTTATTGATTTTTTTACAGAAAGGGAGGAGAGGAATAGAGAGTTAGAAACATTGATGAGAGAGAAACATCAATTCAGCTGCTTCCTGCACACCCCCCAGTGGGGATGTGCCTGCAACCAAGGTACATGCCCTTGACCAGAATCGAACCCAGGACCCTTCAGTCCGCAGGCCGACGCTCTATCTACTGAGCAAACCGGTCAGGGCTATCTATGTCATGTTTAATGGTGCATGGTATTCCATTGTGTGGATGTAATTATTCACCCAGCCCCTTATTAGGCTACCCATTTCCCTAGTTAGACTTCGGGGTGGAAGTCTTTAAACACACACACTTGGGGACTTATTTGAGCACTGGTACTCCATTCCTTAGGATAAACTAGAATTTGCAGTTGTTTATGTAACCAGCTGCAAGATGGAGCGGTGGGTGCTTGAAGGAGTGGGAATCTGTGGGTGGCTGTGCGTCAGAATTCCTGCGAAATTTTGTCAAAATGCTCACGCCGCCCCGCCTCGCGAGGCTCGTGGTGGCCCGGGCACTGGCATTGCTTTAAAGGTCTGCAGGCGGGTGTGTGTGTGTGTGTGTGTGTGTGTGTGTGTGCGCGCGTCTGTGTGTGTGTGTGTCTGTGTCTGTGTGTGCGCGCGGTCTGCAGGCGGGTGTGTGTGTGTGTGTGTGTGTGTGTGTGTGTGTGTCTGTGTGTGCGCGCGCGCGCGCCTCAGGTCTGCAGGCGGGTGTGTGTGTGTGTGTGTGTGTGTGTGTGTGTCTGTGTCTGTGTGTGCGCGCGCGCGCGCCTCGATAACCAGAGGAAGAAGCGCGTGTTCGCGGCAGGTGCGAAGGCCCAGAGGTTTTGGACAATTTACGGTCCACGCCGACCCTCCGTTTCCTTTTTATAAGGGGCGTGGGGGGAACGCGGTTTGAATGGTCGCCGTACTCCTCAGGGGCCCCGGTTTGATTCCATCCGCTCTCCTCGGCGGGCAGGGCCGGGGGGAAAGGAGGGGGCGGCAGCTGGGAAGATGACGTAATGTGCGCACAGCTGGCTGGGGGGAGAGGTCCGACCAGCGGGCCCGAGGGGAGCGTGTTAACCCTTCAATTCCCGGCGGATGGATGGACTAGCTTGCGGAGCAGACCCCACGGAAAAGAGAGCGGCTCCTTTAAACTAGGGGAAGGAGGTTGGGCTGAGGACCCGGAGGCTTCCCTTCGCAGTCCCTACCAGACCGCGAGGGGCGTGGCCTCGCTATGCAAATCGGAGCTGCTGATCGCTGACGCGCCATCACCCCACGCGCCGCTCGCCGCGCCGATTGGCTACGCCGCGCCTGGTCCCATTGACAATAAACAGGGGTGCGCGCGGCCTGGAGGCGGGGCCACGGATGGGGGCGGGGAAAATCCCGCCCCGCCCCTCCTGCGCGGCGCAGACATGGCGGAGGGTGGCACCGGGCGGTGAGGCGGTACCGGGCGGGGGCTGTCGGGTGTCATGGGTGGTGGCGGCGGCACCACCCTCGCGTGTCCCTGAACAGGCCGGCAGGGAGGCCTCTGCGCCGAGCCGGACGATGGACGAGAGCGGCGAGCTGGGCGGTCTGGAGACCATGGAGACGCTCACGGAGCTGGGCGACGAGCTGACCCTGGGGGATATCGACGGTGAGTGGTGGGTGGGGGACTGGGGTGCGGGGGCGTGCGGGGAGGAAGGGGTTACGGCGGCGCGCGCGGGTGCGCTTGCGCCCCCCGCCCGGAGTCCCGGCTCGCGCGGGAAGGGCCGGCGCGCGCGGCCGCCCCGAGGTGTCCCAGGCTTTCCGGGCGCTGCGGGTTTGAACCCGAGCCCGGCCGCTCCGTTCGGACAGGCCGTGGGGTCTGCTCCGGGCGTCGCGCGGCCTTTCGCGTAGCGAGGGTCGTGAGGCCGGGAGCGCGACCGCGGCCTGAGGAGAGCGCGCGGCCGCCGCCTCCCTCGCGCGCCGACACGCGCCGCCCCAGGCCCCCTCGCCCGCCGCGCCGCGTTGCACCTGTCACTCCTCGCCCCGCCGCGGGGGCGGCTTTGGATTCCCGGGCCGGGCCCTCGGCTCGGCGCCCCCAGCCCTGGCTTCTGAGCTGGACCCGCGAGGGGTCCCCGGAACTCGGGAAGCCGTGGGCAGCGGGCGGCTGCCAGAGCGAGTTGCTGATGAGACGGGCGGCGGCGGCGGGTATGGGAGCATCTCTGCGGAATGAAGACGCGGGCTCTCCTGCTGTCGCGCTGCACAGGGAGTTGAGCGGCAGGAATTTTGAGTTGTGGCCCCGCGGGCACAGGCAGGGGAGCGGGTGGCCTTCGGTCCAGCAGCCTTAACCGTGGGAGAGCTGGCGGGGGCCCGGGGATCCTCTCTTTCGATGCTCTCATGTTGTTACTACGGGAACCTAAAGTTTGGGAAGAATCAGCGACCTGCCCAAGGTCACCCAGCTGTTTACAGGGCCCAGTGCCTGGCCAGTGTTGCTGTCTCTGCATCAGGCTTCCACCTGACCCTTGAGGGTGAGAAGTCCAATGAATAGGTTAGTAATTGTGACTCTCAACAGTTGGACTGTTCTGATGTTCTAGGCTCCAAATACTTTATGTTGTTTCACTTACTCCTCACTGCAGTCCTACAAGATAGAGATTCTTATTCCTCCTATTCTTCGGAAAACTGAGTCCAGGAGTTGTTAACGTGGCTAAGATCAAACCTTAAATGCTCCAGAACATTCTCTCAAACAGTAACTCAGGTGCACTGTGCTCCTGACTTTCCTGTCCAGGATCTCAGTGCAGCCTTGCAGGCAGGAATGATGGTTCCATCCCCATTGTACAGATGAAGAAACCGAGGTAGCAGAAGATCATCTCCAAGGGGAAGAGATCATTGGCAGCAGCTAATTGGAAAGGATCAGTTTCCCATTTTGCTTCTATAACATTTTACCCTTGGCCTGTCCTTGCTTTCCCTTTTTGGTCATCTGGGCAGCCTGGTAAGACCTTTAATTGAATCACCAAGTCTAACCACAGTCTTTTCTACCAAGTGCTCCTAAAACAGAGATGGATTAACAAATGGGGGAGGCCAGTATTTGAAACTTGACACGGGCAGCTAACATGTGTTGAGCACTTCCATGCCAGGTATTCTGTTAAATACCATAAACATTAATGTTCTCAATCCTTAACAGGTCGAGACTACCATTACACTACTCTCATCCCCTCTCATGGAGCCTGAAATATAGCCCAAGGCATTTTATTAATTTACCCAAGGCCACGCAGCGTGCAAAAAGTATGCCTGAAGCTGCCTACCAGGGGGCTCACACATAGAAATTTATGTCCATTTTGCATTCCCATTCCATAATCGATCCCTATTTGTCTTAATCTATAATGTGTTAAATTACCTAGTGGTTAAGTATTAACTTTATCTCTGTAGATTTCTGAGTAAATTGGACATTCTGGAAGCTACCACAGCGGTTCAGTGGTTTCATAGGTCTCCATTCCAGATTTGGGGGAAAGTGGCTCCCTGTCTTTAATTGGTCAACAAGTATTAAAATGCCTGCTGTGGTTTTTGAGCTGTTAGGGAACATGAAAGATAGGAAAGACAATTTTATGGCCTCATGGAACCGGAGATGAATTAACAATAAAACTGCAGTGCTGAGTATAGAACAGCTCACGGTTGCACAGAGCAGTAAGTGGAAGTTAGCATTGCGGAGCTTGAAGGCTGGCTTACCAGGAAAACTACACCGAGGAAGTGGCCCTTCACCTGGGCCTTGGAGGACAAGATGGGTTGGGCAGGCTGAAGGCCAGTGGTCTTCGAGTACAGACATCCCTGAACGTACCCCAGTTCCACCTCCAGAACCTCAGCACTACCTTGTAGGGCAAGAGCCTTTGTTTTGTTCACGCTGTATTTGCTCCCAGAACTAAATATTTGTGGAATGCCTGAATGAATTCAGGACCTTGGACTGGGCAGGATTCTAAGTTGTACCAGACACAATCCTTGAGGTTGAGTTAAATCGGGAGCCAATCAGATGAGGAGGAAGAGACTGGGTGTAGATACATATACTGTTGTATGTGTGTGGTGGGGGAGAGGGGATGCTTGCAACCTTGAGAGCTCATACCTGCTCTAGGAAAGGCAGGCAGGTGAGCAGAATCCTTTGGCATTGTCGGCCCTGCTACAGTCCACAAGCGTATGGGCCCAAGGAGGCCATATCCATTCAGTCATTAAGCACATCTCTTGGGTGGCTTCGAAGTACTCCTATGATGGACAAAGTGCAGAGGATAGCTGACTAACTTTGAACAAGACATTCAAAGTCTCTTCTCTTTCCAGAAACTTTAGTTCTTGAAGGAGGAAACAAACTGAACAAATAAAATAAATGACACTGTTGTGTCATGGCTCTATGAAAATAAAACGGGTCCATCTTATAGAGAGTGACTGGTAACCAAATTTGGACTGAATAGGCAAGTGAGGAGTCTCAGAAGAGAGAGCAGCATCTTAAGAGATGCCCAAGGCTGGATTTTTGTGTGTAGTACCCAGATTTTTAAACATTGGCCCAACGAAGCATGTGTGTTAGTTGATCTCCAGGGCCTTGTCCTACTGCTGAATGCTCTGTGGTCACAGGCCAACCAGGCCTCTTATGCTAGGGTGTCTACAGCACTACCTTTGTGGTAGGTGTGTCTATTGAGACAGGGCCTCAGGCTTCATGATAAGCCAGGTCTTCTGGAAAGACAGAGGCAGGACCGTCTTCCCCTGGGATAAGGAAAGGCACAGTTGTAAAGGTTTTATTTTGCTTGACCCAAAAGGATGGGTGGCGGAAGCAGCATGATAAAAATGTGAAAGGAGAATGATAAAATCAACGATTACGAGTAATTTATTGGAATATATGGTATGTATAAGGAAATAGTAGAAGGTATGTTCTGAAAGGTGAGTTGGAGCCAGATTGTGGGGAGCCTTCATACCAGACATAGATGGTTTGTGGAGTGTAGGGAGGGTTTTCAAGTGGGGTGATGACACATTAATCATGGATTTTAAGGAAATTCAACTGTGGTGATGGGCAAGGAAGATTGGAATCAGGGAAGTCAATTAGGAGGGAACTGCAGCCATCGAGGTGTGAGGTAATACTAAGAGGGTGATGGGACATGGATAAGAAGTGGCTATTTTCCAAGTTGCTAGATGTGATGGGACGTGCCCTCAGAAGGCGTGGCCCTGAAGACAGAGCAGAGGTGGAATTCTAAGATCCCCAACAAGGCTTTGACCCGGGCATTGGGAGAGTTCAGAAGCCAGTAGGAAGAGCTGGTTCGAGGAGATGAAAATTTGTCTTAAATGGGCTGAAGTTAAGATTCATGGGGATCATCCACTAGGACAGTGGTCGGCAAACTCATTAGTCCACAGAGCCAAATATCAACAGCACAACGATTGACATTTCTTTTGAGAGCCCAATTTTTTAAACTTAAACTATATAGGTAGGTACATTGTTATTAACTTAATTAGGGAACTCCTAAGGCTTAGGAAGAGCCACACTCAAAGGGCCAAAGAGCCGCATGTGGCTCTCGAGCCGCATTTTGCCTAGGAGATGGGAGGCAGATATCAGGAGAAGGTCAAACCTGGGGATGGGGATGGAGGAGTAGTGAGTTGAGGATAGAAGTGGGAGGAGATGGAACCGGGTGTCAGATCAGGTGAGGGGAGTGTCATACTGATGGGAGGTGAGCCTTTTGAAGACTGGTTCATGAGTGATGGAGACAGGGCTGTGGAGGACAGCAAGGATGACCGGCCATGAAAGGGGTTGGGGATCTGGCATCAGGAGGTTGACCGCTGACAGCAGTCGGATAAGTGAGTCTAAGGCTGAATAAACCAGAAGGGCATCAGGAGTGAGTAGAGGCAGCTGTTCTCTTCAGAGAAGGTTAAAGAAACTTCAGCGACCTAATCTACTTACATTAAACACTCGATTTTGTGGACCTTGAGTTAATGGACTTCAGATTTAAAGGACAGAATTTCCGGTCCGTATGTCATATGTGAAAATTAACACCCTGTCACCCAGCTGGAGTGGCTCAGTGGTTGAGTGTTGACCCATGAACTAGGAGGTTTCACAGTTAGATTCCTCGTCATGGCACATGCCTGGGTTGTGGGCTTGATCCCCAGTGTGGGATGTACAGAAGGCAGCCAATCAATGATTTTCTCTCATCATTAATGTTTCTATCCCTCTCTCACTCTCCCTTCCTCTCTCTCTCAAATCAATTAAAAAAATTTTTTTTTAATTAACACCCTGTTAATTTTAAAATGCTTTTAACCAAGATTTATTTATAATTACATTAACAGGTTATTTTTTGTTATTAATTCACTATTATTTTTAACAAATTTTAGCGAATAGGCCATATGTTAGAAAAAACACTGTAGTAATTTCGCCAAAATAAATAAATATTACATACTAGAGGCCCGGTGCATGAAATTCGTGCATGGGGATGGTTCCTAGGCCTGGCCAGTGATTGAAGTGCGAGCATCTGGCATGGAAGGACAGGTCCCAGCTGACCTCTGGGCCCTGGGCAGCACCTGGGCCCCTGAGCCCCTGGGCCTCCGGGCCCCCCTCCACTTGCGTCATGGTGCCCAAGTCCCCACACAGAGATGCATGGTGAGCGCAGCCGGATGCCCCGGGCAGGGGTGCAACATGGGCCTCTGGGTTGCCCAGCAGCACCACACAGAAGGCACTCTCCCGGCTGGCCTCGCAGACTGGCTCCTGTGTGAACCCACGGGGAGCCCGACCGGCCCCTACAGTCCTGGCAGCTGCGGCCTGGCTCACCCGGAAGAGGCCATGCGGGTGCAGGGCGGGCTATGGCATGATGGTGGGGCAGGTGAGCGGGCAGCACCAGGCCAAGGCAGATGCGATTGGTCTGGCGCTGCCTGCTCACCTGATCCACCATCTCACCATGGTCCCGCTCGCTCTCATTGGGGCCCATCGGGCTGGCAGCACTTCCACCACTGCCCGCTGCAAGTGCCTTGTTGCCCCCTATGCCCACCATGTTCCACGCCGCCCCCTGGTGGTCAGTGCACATCATAGTGAGTGGTCGAACTCCTGGTCGAGGGGACAATTTGCATATTAGGCTTTTATTATATATGATGATTAGCAACTATAGTCTACATATTTAAATCCAAGAGTCACTGCTCCTAAACAATGTTCAGCAAATGATTATTAGGTGATCACACCACATTACGCTGGGTGATTTGTTCCATTGTTGTGTGACGTGACTTTCTGCTGCAGTTTTAATGCGTAATGTCGCTACGTCATGTGCATTTGTTTACTCACAGTGATTGGTGAATGCAGGCATTTACTAGACCTACTCAGTATGAGTTTAAAATTACAGTAATGCATACAGAAAACTTTTCTGTGAAATTAAGCTTTTCATACATATTTAATTTTAATTACACAAATGTATCTACTTAAGTAAAGACAGGTAAACTATTTTGTCAATTTTTTAACATACACATTTGGAAAAATCTACTTAATTATATAACAGAATTTTGGCTTTAATGGATACCTCCTCGCCTGAATTAGTCTATTATATCGAGATTTTACTGGATTTGCCTGCTCTGGACATTTCATACAAATGGAATCATGACAATATGTGGCAAAATGTTGTTCGGGTCTATTCGTGTTGCTAGTGTTCCTTTGTATGGATACACCACGTTTTGTTTATCATCCATCAGTTGATGTACATTTAGGTTGTCTCCACCTTTTGGCTATTATAAATGAAGCTGTTACAGACATTTGCGTACATGTTTTTGTGTAGATGTGTTTTCATTTCTCTTGGGTAGATCCTCTACATTTATTGTTGCTGTTTGTATTTTCCTAGGGCTTTATAATGGCCTGATTTATTCACTTGATTACCTCCCATGTTCCCATAACTAATTCAACCCTGAATCTTAGGACAGAAACTCTCAGTATGGTAGGCAATTCCTTTGATTCCCCTTGTTGATCTCTTTCCTGGAGCCCTCCCTCTTTTACCCCATCTGATGATGGTTGTCCAGGTCTGCTGTCCTGCACTTACCCTAACCCCCCTTAGCATTCCCCGGGGACGACGCTGAAGCCCCTGTTCCCTAGTTCTTGTGTTTTCACTCCCCTGTTTTTTGATGGAACATATCCTCCAGTAGCTTCCTGAGCAAGAGTACATTGGAGATAAATCTTGGGGGACCTTGCCTATCTAAAAAATAACTTTATTCTACCCTCACTCCAATCTGATTGTTTGGCTGAGTTTAGAATTTTAAGGTTAAACATAATTTTATATCAGAATTTTGAAGGCACTGCCTAATTGTCTTCTAGCTTCTAGTAGTCAAGAAATCTGATACCATTTGATTCCTGATCCTTTATGTGTGACCTGTTTTCTCCTCTGGAAGCTTGTAGAATCTTGTCTTGTTCTGAAGTCCACGATGAGGTACGCTGATGTGACTGAGCTGTCAATCACTGTCCCTACTTGATGGGCTCTGGAGGGCTCACTGTATCAGATACTTGCATTCATGCCGTCCTGCTGGTAGCACACCCAGCACCCCAGCCTGCGAGGAACTTCCAGTCCCTGAGCCTTCTGGTGGCACTGTCTGGGTCCCTGCTGGCTTCTCCCTGCAGTCACTACCCTCTTTGGCAGAGTCCCCAGACAGTACCTGGCACTGAGACACTCTATAAAGGGATGTCTAAGGAAAAGGAAGCATTTGAAGTGCAGGGTGTTGGGTGGGTCCCAGCCTGAGTGCCCGCATCACTGGGAAGGTTGGATTGGCTAACCCAGTGAGCCAGGGGTGAGAGTTGGGGAGGGTGTGGCTGGCATACCCCTGGGAGGCGGAGGTGAGGAGCAGGGTTAGAAACTGACTTCCCCTTTTTCCAGTGAGTCATCATTTGGAAAAACTCAGTGAGGTGAAGCACAGATCTGCTTTTTAGCCTTTTTCAAGACATCAGCTTTGTTTTGACACTTGAATATATCTCACTGTTGCTAATGTTTGTTTAGGTTGAAAGAGCTGCTGTTACAGCTTATTTATTTGCCACCCATTTTTAGCTCCTGATCTCATCCAGTCCCTTTTCTGGGATTGCTCAGACCACCGAACCAGTTTCTTCTCCTTCCTGGGTCGGCCTGGCCTCGCCCTTGGCAAACATTCTTCACGTTCACACCCAGGCCTTTGGCCTAATGTTCTTCAGTGCTGCTGCCTCTCGCTGAAAAGGCTTTTGTTGTTCTCATACTCGGTTCACGTCTTCACGTTTAAAAAATAGACACTTTTTTTTTTTTTTTTTTTTGGCTAATCCTCATCCGAGGATATTTTTCCATTGATCTTTTAGAGAGTGGAAAAGAGAGGGAAAGTCAGAGAGAAACATCGATGTGAGAGAAACACACCGATCGGTTGCCTCCCGCACAAGCCCTGACCAGGGCCTGGGCCAGGGAGGAACCTGCAACCAAGGTTCGTGCCCTTGACCGGAATCAACCGAGAACCCTTTGCTCCACAGGCCGACGCTCTATCCACTGAGCAAAACTGGCTAGGGCTAAAAAATATATACATTTTTACTTCTCAACTAGATCTTTTCTCTCCTCAATTTTGTAATTAAATATAAAGAGGTTCTTAAGCAACTTGATTCAAATAGCACTGAATATCAAATTGTATCCTTCTGGATTCTGTCTGACCTTTGTGAATGTGCACACAAATTGTTACAGTTTCACTTACAGGTTGCTACATGTTGAAACAGTTGAGGTATAATAGCCATATAATCTTACATGATCCATGTGAAAGGCAAAAGCTTGCATATCCATGTCTCTGTGGGACACTTGTATCATTTGGAGTTTTTCATCAGCATAAGGACTGTTGCTCTGAACACGCATGACCAAGTCACCTTGGAGTTGGTTCATCGGTGTGTGTTTCCCAAAGAGGACTCTTCAAGCCAAGAGCTGGGTTACAGCTCTTTCACACTGCAGCTGTTCTCTTTCATTTTTAATGCCCTTTCAGTGCTATAAATTACAGTGTTAAGTTATGACTTGGAAAATATTTAAAATTTTTTATAAAGGTAATACATTCATGTAGCAAAATAAAAAACATTAGAAGGTACTGGGGAGTCTTGCTACCAGCCCTATCCACCATCTGTTTAGGGCCCACAGCCCTCACCTCCTCACAAGGAATTAATTTTTTATTTTACCTCCTTCAGAACTTAATGCAAATACAAGTAAATAACGAGTATGGATTTTCAGGTTTTGCTCCTGCCCTTTTACACAAATAGGTAGCATTCTCTAAGCTTTGTTCTCCTGTACCTTGCCCCCTTTTTCACATAAGACTATATCTTAGAGATCTTTCCAGTTCTTTTCACTGCTCCATGGTTTTCCATCAGTCCCTTTATGGTCGACTTTTGAGGGTGTTTCCAAAAACAATGCAGTGGCGAATAGCTTTGTAAATTCATCATTTGGCACGTGCAGGTGTAAGTGCAGGATAAGTGGCGGGCAGTGGGATTGCTGCATGCGTGTATTTGATAATGAATGTGGGACCACTTCATCTGCATCCTCTGTAGGCATACCGTCCTTTATCCTGAGGTGCATCCGTGTTCTCTAGGTCAGTGGTTCTCAACCTTCTGGCCCTTTAAATACAGTTCCTCATGTTGTGACCCAACCATAAAATTATTTCGTTGCTACTTCATAACTGTAATGTTGCTACTGTTATGAATCGTCATGTAAATATCTGATATGCAGGATGGTCTTAGGCGACCCCTGTGAAAGGGTCGTTCAACCGCCAAAGGGGTCGCGACCCATAGGTTGAGAACCGCTGCTCTAGGTGAATGAGACTCATCTTTCCTTAGTTATTGACTGACTTGTCTGCAGTCACCTCTTCTTTTCCATCCTTCATCAGGTTTTGAAATCACAGTGTAGGCAGCACCCACCATGTGCCCAGCACCATGTCTGGTCAGACCCACAGTTCAGATCCCCCCCCCCCCCCCAGAGGCCTGTTTTGTGCTGGGCTCTGCAGGGCAAGGCCCCTGCCCTCACGCTGTGTGTGTGGCCCTTCACCTACATGGTCTCCTGTGTTTTGCTTTTAATCCTTTCTCCAGTTGAACGGTACGCTGCGGATGAAGAAACTGAGCCCAGGTCACACAACTACCTGTCCGACTCCAAAACACACATACTTTCCCTCCCCCCGTGCCACAGCCCTGCCTGGTATAAGCGAGCTTCTACATTGTAAACACCAGGCGGTGTGGTGGGTTGAGGCTAGAGAGGCTTGGGAGGGTCTGCTCCATGTGGCCACTTCCCCTGCGCCCCGTAGCACTGCCCTGAGCCTCAGCTTCCGCCGTAAGGTGGGGCTGGGCCTGTCCACATCGCGGGTGCTGCGAGACTCCAGTGAGCGAAAACGGAAGGAAGAGGGCAGGAGCTCACCTCCGGCTGTATCTGAGAAGGAATGAGGAACTTCAGTTTGCAGGTTACTCTTTAGGACCAAGGAGCCTTTTTCTAGAATACAGTTTTGGGGTGTTTATTTTTCCCTTTGAAAGGGCTTTTGTAGGCGTGGGTGAGATACAAAGGAGCAGTCACAAAGTGCAGGGTACATGTGTTCCGTTTCTGGACCACAAGATTCAAGGGTTAAGCTTTGTTGACACGATGGAATTTTTTAAAGAGTAGCAAGGTTTTAGCAAGGTCCCAGAGACTGGGACTCAAGGTAAGGTTCCCTGGGAACCTCTGTTTAGAAACGAATCTTAAGCCATTGAAGGGCTGGCGAACGAAAACAGAGCTCTTCCTACACCTCGTAGGCCTTTGGAATGGCTGATGAGGATGGTCTAGATGTCTAATATCTAGCTCCCGCGTCTGGCCCTGTGGAACTGGTCTGTTGGGTTGGGGCTGGTTGGAGCAGTGATGAAATTCCGGCTGCAGGACCACATGTGGAACTGCCTGTTAAAGTGGCGTCTGCTCCGCTCAGGCGCTCGCCACCCACAGCAACAGGGAAGTCCTGCTTCTTCCTAAGTGTGGACAGTGCAGTGAGGCCGCGAGTCCTGATACTCTTGTCTTCCTCACAGGGCTGTGAGGCAGATGCTCGATTTTTATCCCCATTTTGCAGATGAGACACTGAGACAGATAAAATGATTGGCCTGAGGTTTCCAATGCTAATGTGGCATCAGGAGTTGAACTTGGGCATTCTGACATGGGATCCCCTACTCATTCCTGCCCACCTAGGAGCCCCTGGTCTGGTCAGAAGTTGTTTTAAAATTTTTAAATTTAATTTAAAAAGTTAACCCAGTTCAGCTTGAATGCATATCCACTGTATCCCCAGCACAGCGCTAGACTCTCTGGGGTATAGACATGAATGAAACAGTTCTGCCTTTCATGATACAAAGCAAAGTACAACAGGCCATAACAGAGGTACAAGCTTCAAGGTTTGTAGCACAAGGAAGGGAATTAGGAAAAAATTCACAGGGACTTTGGCATTGAGCTGAGTTGTGATGGGTGAGTGAACAGAATTTTCTAAATGAGAAGGGGTAAGATATTCATTTTGACAGAATTGGACCAAAATTTGGAATAATTTGGCATGTTCTGGGATATGTGATTCATTGTGGCCAGAGTACAGTATAGGGCAGAAGCTTTCAAACTTTAAGTGCCTAAGAACCCATCAGGGTACCCCCCAAAGCTCTGGATCTGGAAGGTCTGGGAGTATCTGGAGAGGCTCCCAACTAGTGGGAGGCAGGATCAGAGAAGGCTTTTTGTGGAGGAGGACCTCATAGCTGAGGTCTGACGGGTAAAGGAGGTAGGAGAGCGGAGCCGTGTTCCAGGACGTGCGAACAGCCCTTTCAAAAGGACTGGCCCAGCCGGGCTCAGGGAGTGGGTGGGGCGACTTGCCGTCTGCACCTTGCAGGACATTTCCCGGTGCTGTGGGTTCTCAGACTTTCCTTTGCCTGCAATACCCCCCTCTCCTTCTGACTCCCAAGACTCTCTTCATCCTTCTCGGCTCAGCTTCCACTGCCCGCAAGATTGACGAGTCCTTTCTCTACCCCCTGGCAGCCCTTTGGGGGAGGCACTTGTCGGTGCCTGTCCTTTTCACAAGTCCACACAGTTGGTTGGGTTTGTCTGTGTTTTCTGAAATTGGGAGGTGGGAAGGAAGCTAACACTTTGGAGCCCTTGTTCTGTGCTGGGTCTCCTCAGAACCCTCCAGCTCCCAGCCGTCGAACCCAGGGCTGGGTGGATGTTTGCAGCATGATTTAATAACCTGCATTGCAAGTGTTATTTCTCTCCTTAGTCTTAGGGAGGTTTGGGGTGTGGTCATGGATGGAAGGATGGGATGGTGAGTTGCTGAGAAACTGTCCCTAGGAAATCAGTTCCAGGCTTAAGCCTGACCGCTGACTTGATTACCTGGTTCCCCCGGCATTGTGAAACGCGAGGTCTTAAGGAATGGGGTTGTGCAGGATGGGTTCCTTGAAGTCTTACTTGCTACTCTTGCTCAACTTCCAGTCTCTTGTTCTGGGAGATTAGAGAGAACAGTACAGTGAGGGGTGGGAGCAGGTAAAGAGCCAGGAAATACTGGAAGGAAGAGCTGGGATGACGTTCCTTCTGTGGACGAAAGGGGCCACATGCTAACCTGGCGAGCTCAGGGGAGGCCTGCATGGCGGGCTTGCAAACTCAGAGACCTAAAGTCACCACAAAGGATGGTCTGAAATTACACTTTAACTAAAGCAGTGATGGTGGGTGGTTACATCCTAGGCCGGTATCTTCACTGACAAGGTCAACCTTGACCTTAACTGAGCCTGTCTGTCTTTTTACATCTATGATAACATACCCTTGAAATGTCTGGGTAACTTGTTAACTTTCCCTTTTGCCAGGCCCCTTAGGCTCCTTCATTGTTACTGTTATCATGTTAATTGTTGATTGTGGACTATCCTGCACCCACCTAAGTATGTGTCTATCATTTTACTTTTTATCCAATCCCGGGGGTCTCCCCTCTCCCCCTGCTTTGCTTTCTCCCGCCTCTCTAATCTATCACCAATGGATTTCATGTAACCCACCTACGTCCCCTCTT
Source organism: Myotis nattereri (assembly GCF_964212035.1). Taxonomy (NCBI): domain Eukaryota; kingdom Metazoa; phylum Chordata; class Mammalia; order Chiroptera; family Vespertilionidae; genus Myotis; species Myotis nattereri. The sequence continues at coordinate 211,838,695 of NC_138076.1, forward strand.
TTGATTGCAATGTGTAAAAATAGATGAAAACCAGCCGTTCTCTGGAGCACTATCCCTTATCTGTTGAGATTCTGCTTCCTGGCAATTGTTGACAGTTTGACTCAAATGAATTCACAAAAATTCTTTACAGGTTTCAGTGTTTTTACGTTAACACTTCTCTTCCTGAGCTTGGGGTGTTTGTGTTCATTCGTGAACGAGGCACTTAACTAAGCATCTGCCCCATGCCAGGCTCCATTTAATAATATCCATGCAATAGTAGAGCCAAAGCCTCTGTCCAGTGTGGTGGGTAAGAGTGTGACTAAATCCCAGTGCCATCCCTGCTGACTGGATGACGCTGGACAAGTTACATGGTGCTTTTCTATGAAGTGGAAATGATAGTAGCATCCATCTCAGTGTTGCGAAGGTTTAATGCGGAGTCTATGCAAAACGCTGAGCATAAGGCAGGCCTTCAGTGATTCTCTCTCATCATTGATGTTTCTCTCTCTCTATCCCTCTTCCTCTCTCTGAAATAAACAGACAAAAAATCATTTGCCCTAGCCGGTTTGGCTCAGTGGATAGAGCCTGAGCCTAGGACTGAAGGATCCCAGGTTTGATTCTGGTCAAGGGCACATACCTCGGTTGCAGGCTTGATCTCTGGCCCCAGTCAGGGTGTGTGCGGAAGGCAACCAATCTATGTGTCTCTCTCCCATGGATGTTTCTGTCTGTGTCTCTCCCTCTCCCTTCTACTCTTTATAAATCAATGGAAAGATATTCTTGGGTGAGGATTAAAAAATAAATATATATTTATAAAACTTGCTGTATGTAATGTAGCAAAATTAAATTTTTGAAATGTTAAAAACATACTCGGACTAATATTTTAAAGGTTTATTAACTTTATAAACAAGAAAAACAAGCAGTATGATAAAGTTTGATCTAAGGAAAATGCAAAAAAACTTTTATTTACGGACTAGGAAAAGAATAAGATTGCAAATTTAGATGTAAAACTGGTTAATGTCCTACAGGCCGATAGAAACAAAGCCTTCAAGGTTATCTTTTTTTTGCCAGAAAAGTCATGTCCAGTTTATGAGTTGAAAGGTAAATATCTAACTTTACAGAATGTGGACCTAATCAGTAGTATATAGAAAGTTAAACAAGTTTATGTTTCCATAGAGCATCAGGTGACTTTTTGGTGGGCAAGTTAGACATGCCTACCTCTAGTATGACTTTAAAGAGTCTCTCTCTCTCTCTCTCTCTCTCTCTCTCTCTCTCTCTCTCTCTCTCTCTGCTTTATTTTCAAGTTTTAGATAATTTTTCTTAACAAGTCGCAGTTGGGTTTAAGAGCAGCTGAAAGATAGCTGGATCTGAAGTGGAAGAGAGTCCTTGGTGAAAGTAATTGTTAGTGTTTGTTAAATGGAATTGTGAAACTCAGACAGGAAGAAGATGGTAGAAGCAGAAAAGGCGAGGCACGGTGATTACATTCAGGTGCGGAAAAGGGAGTGGGTGTTTTTCCAGGATGGATGATGAGATGGGTGAGTGGGAAGTGAAGTCCCTTGGAGCCGGAGGGAGCAATTGGTGGGAAGCTTTGTTTCAGAAATGTGATTTGGTCTGAAAGCCTGTTGGACCAGCAGGATATTAAAGAGGATGATGGTCACTGGGTAGGAGGCTGCCGTTGAGACCAGGCAGAGTATGGAAGGAGCAGAGATAACTCTGACACCAGGGAAGGAGACCTGCCAGAATTCCAAAGCGAACTTACTGCGGAGGAAAGAAGAAAGAGCAATTGAGGGTGGTGCTGAAGATCACTCTCCTGGTTAAAACTCAGAGCTGGCTCAGGTGTCCTGCTGTGTTGGACCAGAGAAGCTAGGACTGGCCAGCAGAGCGGGAGCCCTCTGAGGCAGGCCCTGAGAGAGCCAAGCAGAGACTAGAAAACCATTTGAGAGTGACTTTGGCTTTCTTTTGTACTTTCTTTTCCTCTTTCCAAATGTTTTGTTTTGTAATAGTTGATATATGCAAAGGCATATATGGCACGTTTGTGTGTATTATGAAACACAGGTATTTGAGAAACCCTACCTCCCCACCCAATATTTCCCTTTGTGGTTTCTTAACAAATCCATTTATTTACTTTTCAATACATTTAAATCCTGCGGGGTACAGCATTACACAGATTCTGTGTCCAGTGGCCTTGGGGGAAGGTTGCTTCAGAATTTCGCACAAACCATGCCACTGTTTCCAAGAGTGCGAGTTACCTTTCCCCAGATTACTCTGGTTTTGTTCGGTTTGCCACCAGGAGTCACTGCATTGCTCTGTGCTTTGTACACATAGCACATCTTCTGTCTAGATAGAATTCAGTTTCATCTCGAGCATAAGCACCTTCAGTTTTAAGAAGAGCCCTGTGCTCTCTCTGGTTCCGAAGACCCCACCTATAGCTGGCAAAATGGCCTTGGACCACAGCCTCGCAGACATTTTTGTCATTATGGAAGTCCTGTTCTCAGCAGGCCCCCAAAGTCCAGCGGCAGGAGTTCCGCTACTAGTAAGATTTTTTAATTATTAGAAATAAAACCTCTAGGAGGGGAGATGACATCAGGTTGAAAGCAGGACACTCAAGAAGGATACTTGTTGGGCATTAGATTTTGTGTTTACCTCCCTCTGCCCCCTGGCTGTGGTCTGTCTCCTTTCCATTGGCCGACACACATCACACACCATGTTTACTTCTATGTTCTTAAGTTTGTCAGGCTGACCTAATGTGAAAGATAAAATGAACAAAACTAAGTCAAGAAAGTTTAGATGAGTATCCTTATGATCTTAGGGATGAGGGATTTTTAAAATGTAACACAGCCCTAGCCAGTTTGGCTCAGTGGGTAGAGCGTCGGCCTGCCGACTGAAGGGTCCCAGGTTCGATTTCGGCCAAGGGTACATGCACGGGTTGCAGACTCGATTCCTCCCAGTGGGGGACGTGTAGAAGGCAGCCAATCAATGATTCTCTTTCATCGTTGTTTCTATGTCTCTACCTCTCTCCCTTCCTCTCTGAAATCAATCTATCTATATATCTCTCCAATGTGTGTGTGTGTGTGTGTGTGTGTGTGTGTGTGTGTATATATATATATATATATATATATATATACACATTTTTTTAATGTAACACAAAACCTTGTAATTTTACTACACAATATTAAAATTTTTATGTGGTCAATTCTGTTATAATGCAACATGAATTCCTAAAAATCACCATACTATGTAAAATCATGCAGTAAAAACCACAGAGCTTTTGTGGGGGTGTCATAATACTAAAAAAACTAGAGGTGACAAAAAAAGATAAAGTAAATAAAAATAGAAACCTAATAAAACTAAGAAGTGTATAAATACCACAATAAAAATAGAACTTTACCTTGGAAAAGAGATAAGGTTTGCTTATGGAAGTAGGCATTGGAAGGCTACAGCTTATGGCGTATTGTGAACTGATGGGAGAAGGGCTACCTGAAGCCACATGGAAAGTTTTGACCTTTGTGACAGAAAGCAGATGGTTATGGTTAAGAGCACATGCAGTGACCTCCAAGCTGGTGCATATTCGAGTGAGTGCATGTGTGCATTTTGTGTATTCCCATGGGGCTCATTTCAGCTGGGTACTGTTTTCTGCATTTTCTAGTGTCTCTCATGCATAAGTAAACACAAATTCATGTTATGCTCAAATTACTTCCTTAATATATTCAATGCATTGGGACAAATTTGCATTTTCAAAATAGGAGGCTAAGCAAAACTGACAGTCAAAAAAACACTATGAATAAATTGTACTACCTAATACTAAGTGCTGGGCATCAAGCTGTACATTCTATGTGAATTCTCTCTCAACAACCCCATGCGTTAGGGATAATTGTTAGCCACATTTTATAGATGAGAAAACTACAGCTCAGAGAGGAAAAACTTGCCCCAAGTTGCCAGGCTAGGACATGGTAACTCTTAATGACGATTCTATTCTTTTTCCTAAACAAATTAAAAGTAAAGTGTGGCAAATATATAAGAAAGAGCAAATATCCACAATATATGGAATTATTTTTCAAATCAATAAATAGAGACAGTTCAATTTTAAAAAAAGGTCTGGATCAGGCAGTTTACAAAGGAAGACATACAAATGGCCAATAAAATTGGTAGGGGAGACATTCAGCCTCACTGGTACTCACTCATACAGATCAAAACAATTAGATGTCCTTTCCCCCACTGTCTGATGGACAGCAGTAGACGAGGGAAATGCTGGCAGGAGCAGGGACTGCTGTAACCTTGCCAAAGCACACATACCTGCCCTTTGATTCAGCCATCTAATGCTAGACATTTATCCAATAAAATAATCAGATTAAGTGGGGCAAGACTTTTGTTCAAACACCCATCCGTCATTACTAAGTGGTTAAATCTAGTGCATCAGTACAATCCAATGCAATACTTTGGAACTCTCAAAACATGATATGACAATGAATATGCTCCATGCTTTAGGGTACCAAATAGCATTTTCGGTGTGATCCTATTTCGCAAAACCATTCACATACATGTTTATGGTGTGTGCGAAGCAAGCCCTGTATAGGAAAAAGTCTGACGGACACATTGTGAAGGCAGTGTTGTCCCACTTGGGGCTTCAGACTCGTCATTCCTGACCAGAATTAATCTGACCATATTTCAGGTTACCTCATTTTCAGGTAGATGCCGCTAGGCTGAGCAGGGCAAAGTGATTTGTGTTACTTCCAGATCACAAGTTCCATAAAGTGCATTTGAACTTGGAGTCTCTTTGGGTGACTGGTTTCAGTGCACAGGTGACAACTGGAGTCTCTAATTTTGGTTACCAGCTTTTAAGGAGTCCAAAACCCAGGTATAGTTTCTTGGGCCTGGTCCACATTATTAGCAACTTAACCCTTAGTTTAAGAAGCAGCTACAGCCCAGTGGGTGTGGCTCAGTGGTTGAAAGTCAACCCCTGAACCAGGAGGTCATGGTTTGATTCCTGGTTAGAGTACATGCCCCCTTTGCAGGCTCTATATCTACTCGGGGGTGTGCAGGAGGCAGCAGATCAGTGATTCTCATCATTGATGTTTCCATCTCTCTCCCTCTCCCTCTCTGAAATCAACAAAAACATTTTCTTTAAAAAAAGAAAAGCAAAAAAGAAGCAGCTGAAAACAGGAATGTGGCTGGGGGAGGGAAATGGTAGCTGCCAGGGGTGGCCCACCCAGCTTCAAGCCCTGGGGCCTCAGCTCATCAGGCAGGAACAGGAACTTCATTTTCAAAGCTCCATAAAACCTGAGCCTCCTCCCAGGCCTGCCTTTTCTAGGTTTCATGGCTCTCTGTGGGAATGAGAGCCTGTGTCATCGGAGCAAGGAACAGCAAGGAGCCACTAGGATGTTCCCACGGGGGTGGGGGTAGCTCGGAGTTCCAGAGCAAAGCTAAGCTTGGGGTGGGCCTCCTGCGCCTTGTCTCTCCTGGCCTCATTCTGTTTGGGGGACCCCCCCTTCTTTTCACTGCAAACCAGATGGGGTCCCAGGGAGGCCTGTGCACGCTGCAGGAGCAGTGGCTCAAGAGCTTCTTCCTGTTACTTGTTCCTTCAGATGCTGGATCTTAATGGTCCCTCTGCGCCAATAAGCCCAGTGCCCATCTGCCTGGCTGGAGAGAACGCACTGGAGCTTGACAAGTGTGGGTTGAAAGGATTTATTTTTTTAATTTAAGTATTCCATCTGCCTACACATTCTTACCCTGCTCTGCGAACTAAGCTTCGGGACCTCTGCGAGTTGCTTCATCACGCCAACCATGTCTTCCCCACTATAGGTTTTGGAGAGCACTCAAGGGGATGATGTAAGTGGAGCCAAGTGCTTGTATAGTGGATGCTCTAGAACAGCGGTTCTCAACCTGTGGGTCGCGACCCCTTTCGCCTAAGACCATCGGAAAACACATATATAGTTACACATTGTTTTTGTGATTAATCACTATGCTTTAATTATGTTCAATTTGTAACAGTGAAATTGGGGGTCACCACAACATGAGGAACTGTATTAAAGGGTCGCGGCATTAGGAAGGTTGAGAACCACTGCTCTAGAAGCACCACTAAGAGGGACCTTTGTGAAGGTCTGACCCTCACCAAGCACTTTGCGTAAATTATTAATCCTCACAACAACAAGCCAAGTGAGGATCGTTTTTTTTTCTTTCTTTTCATTCAGCAAATATTTATTGAACACCTACTATGTGCTAGATACTATCTTAGGCACTGGGAACATAGAAGTGAACTAAACAGGAAAAAAACCTGCTTCATACACAAATAAGCTACAGATATCATGAATTACCAACAGAAAGACATAACATGTGTTCATCAAAACACATGTAATAGTCCCAAACTTCAAACTACCCATGTCATCAGTAACATGATATACTCACCCAGTGAGATGCTTTACAGCAATGAAAATGAAAAGTCTATAACTACATATAACAATATGGATGAATCTTCCAGATATAATGTTGAGAGCAAGAGGCCATACTATATGACCCATTTATATAAAGTGCAAAAATAGAGAAAAAGAATCTAAGCTGTTAAATAAGTCAGGATAGCATTCTTAAGGTGAGTATTCTTTTTTTAAATATATTTTTATTGATTTCAGAGAGGAAGGGAGAGAGAGAGAGAAACATCAGTGAGAGAGGACCATTGACTGGCTGCCTCTTGTACGCCCCTTACTGGGGGTCAAGCCCGCAACCCAGGCATGTGCCCTTGACTGGAATCAAACCCAGGACCTTTCAGTCCGCAGGCCAAGGCTCTATCCACTGAGCCAAACCGGTTATGGCATTCGTGCCTGTTTCTTAAGCAAATTTGAAAGTTAGTAAATATTTTGGATGTCAATAAAATGGCTGCTTCTCATATGTTCACAGAGATGCTGCAGTTTGTCAGCAATCAAGTGGGCGAGTTTCCTGACTTGTTCTCGGAGCAGCTGTGTGGCTCCTTCCCCAGCGGTGGCGGAAGTGGCGGCGGCGGCGGTGGCAGCAGTAATGGCGGGGGCAGCGGTGGTGGAGCCGGGGAGCCCTCGATGCAGCGCTCCTTCAGCCAGGCCCCATTACCTTCCTTCTCTCCCTCAGCCACCTCCCCCCAGGCTGCAGCCCTGCAGGTCAAGGTTTCCCCCACCTCGGTTCCTAACCCGCCAAGGGCAACTCCCGTTCTTCAGCCCCGTCCCCAGCCCCAGCCTCAAGCTCAGCTGCAGCAGCAGACGGTAATGATCACCCCAACATTCAGCACTGCTCCCCAGACGAGGATCATCCAGCAGCCTCTGATATACCAGAATGCGGCTACCAGCTTCCAAGGTGATTCAGAGGTCGGATGTGGCAGTGACGGTGGTTGAAAAGTTTGTGTGTCAGTTTGCTGATACTTCCGAGGTAGATTGTAAATAGTTCTGTCTCAGTGAGGTTTTGGTAACTGCCCGTCAGAACTGTGGTCCGGGAACAGTTCATACGCTGCCTCTTCAAGTGCCTTAATAGCTGTTGTGCCTGCCAGCAAGCAGGTAGATACAGGGCTGTCCTGGAAACTACAGATGGAGGCTTGAGTAAAATTAGTCTTGAAACTTACCGGGGCAACAGCCAGACCTTGGCACCTGTAGGCTGCAAACTCTTCATTCAGCAAACATCTCCTGAGCATCCATTGCAGAGAATATGACTTCAGCGGAGGTGCTGAGTCTCCCAGTAGCAGGCCCTCAGTGTGCTGAGTGAAGGAGTGACTTTCCCTGTTGTGCTGTGTCCCAGCGCCTCTGCCCTGCGGGGAGCCCTGGGGGATTAGCATGTCTGACAGTTCTACAGTGGGCTTCAAGGGTTAGAGCGGGCGGGAACATCCAGCTCAAGGGCTGTCAGGCCCGAGAAATCATTTGGGCTGGCCCTGCCAAGGCGTTAGGGGTGAGTTAATTCAATGTTTGACCAAATGTAGCAAGCTCATTTTTAAGCTGATAATTGTGTATGGCCCTCCAATGATGTTAAAAATATCCAAATGGCCCTTGGCAGAGAAAAAGGTTCCCCACCCCTGGTTTAGGGGATGGGGGAGGCATACAGGCAAAACACTGAGATAGTCAGCCCAAAGTACACTTTCTGTTCAATCTGTTAACTCCCTTGCTGGGCACAGTCATTCGCTGATGAGCTTCCCTCGCCTCCACCCCAGCACCCAGAATAATAAAATAATTTGTACTCGTTCCCTCAGAAATGGATGCAGCCCTTCTGGGATGTTCTTGTTATGAGAGCAGCTTGTAAATGGCTGTGCACGTCTTCTCAGCAGCAGGTGGGGAGTCGGGATCATGATGAGGCACTCCATCCTCGGCTATTGCTGCAGCTGCAGTGACAGAATGCATTCCTCATCCGTGTGACTTTTTTCTCCTCTTCTCCCAAGTCCTTCAGCCTCAAGTCCAAAGCCTAGTGACATCCTCCCAGGTGCAGCCGGTCACCATCCAGCAGCAGGTGCAGACAGTGCAGGCCCAGCGGGTGCTGACGCAGACGGCCAATGGCACGCTGCAGACCCTCGCCCCAGCCACGGTGCAGACAGTGGCTGCGCCCCAGGTGCAGCAGGTCCCGGTAGGTGGCTGACAAGGATTCAGGGAGGCACTGCTTGGGGCTGTTGGCTGGTCATTGGTTGAAGATGTGGTCTACATACTAAGAAGGACCATCGGAGTGTGGGGAATGGCTCATAGGGTGGGTGGGTAGGGTTGCCTGGGCCCTATAAGGGACCAGTGAGCTTGGCATAGAGACCTGGCTGAGATGGCATCTGAGGATGTACACTGGCATTCACATAGAGTCCGTAAATGCAGGTGTATTATTTATACAGATAATGGGCATAAAACTGGGGGGGAAATGTGCTAAAATGTTGAGTCATGTATCATAGTGGCACTGAATTTTCTTACTAGCAAAGTAATTTATCTTTAAAATTTTTTCTTGGTTTATCATTTCTGCTTCTCAGCCAGGTTCCTGGCTTTCCTGGGTATGCCCAAAACCAGACCTCTCTCCCCGCCACCACTCACCGAGCCATGCCCGCTCTTCCCCTGCGAGGCCTCTGGCACTGCTCTCCTCTAAGCCTTTCGACCTTGACACTGAGGACTCTCTTTCTCCTCCTTAACCCAGTAATCAAGCTGTATTCTCAGTTTCATGACAATTTTATTTTCTCTTTATTTCCTGGAGGGTCTGTGCAGTTAGAAGCTAATGCAAAATAGAGAAGTAATGCACCTCCCTCTTTCTTTTCTTCCTTCTCCATCCAGGTCCTGGTACAGCCTCAGATCATCAAGACAGATTCCCTTGTTCTGACCACACTGAAGACAGATGGCAGCCCTGTCATGGCCACAGTCCAGAACCCAGCCCTCACCGCCCTCACCACCCCCATTCAGACAGCCGCCCTGCAAGTACCAGTAAGAGCCACCTCCACACCCCACACCCCTCTTGCCCTCTCCCTTCTGCCTCCTTTCTGGGAGGTGTTAGCCTCTGTGTGAGTAGGTACAGGAGCCATTCGCCTCTCAGGTCCTGCTGAGGGAGGTTGGGCTTCTGAAGGACCCTAGACCCACTAGGCAGGGAGGGCTCCAAGGTGAGGGACATGGAAGGCATCCGTCCTTCCATTGTAGGGTTTCAGCCACTTTAAGCATCTTAGCAAGAGAGTCTGACAGAGTAAAAGGCGGTCAGAATTTGAAAGCAAGCTTTATTCATAAAAGCCAAGAACTGGAAGCAACCCAAATGTCCATCCAAAAAGAACTATTGATACATAAGAGTTCATGATTGAACCTCAGATGCTGTATGTTGAGCAAAAGATGCCTGTCAAGAAAGAGCTCGTGCTAACTCCACTTATGTAAAGTTCAGGAAGAGCAGCACCGCGCTGTGGTGGGAGAGTCCGAGCAGATCACAGGAGGAAGGGGCGGGCGTTACTGGGAAGAGGCATGAGGGAACTTTTAGGGCAGCGGTTCTCAACCTGTGGGTCACGACCCCTTTGGGGGTTGAATGACCCTTTTCACAGGGGTCGCCTAAGACCATCGGAAAACACATATATAATTACATATTGTTTTTGTGATTAATCACTATGCTTTAATTATGTTCAATTTGTCACAATGAAAATACATCCTGTATATCAGATATTTACATTACGATTCATAACAGTAGCAACATTACAGTTATGAAGTAGCAACGAAAATAATTTTATGGTTGGGGGTCACCACAACATGAGGAACTGTATTTAAGGGTCGTGGCATTAGGAAGGTTGAGAACCACTGTTTTAGGGGGTAGAAATGCTCTGTTTTGATCTGGGTTATCATACATAACAATTGAAGCTGTACACTTAAAATGTGTGTTTCTTATTATGTGTAAATTATTTCTTGGTAACTAATGAAGTTGAGCAGCTTTTTATTTGTGCCTTGGTCATTTGGGTATTTGAGGCCATTTATTGGACAAAATAAAACTAAAATTAGTAAAAATAGAAACAGGAGAAAGAAGATTTGAGGGGGTAAACAGGGAGCCCCTATGATTGGCCTATTTATTTAATAAATTGGCTCTGATGAGAGTGTCAGTCCTACCCTTGAGCTTTTTGATAGCCAGATTTTATAAGGAAAGGCAGTAAGTTGCTTAACTGTCATGTGACGGGGGACGTGTCATATCCTGGGAGAAGGTTTCCCCTGGGGCCAGAGCGATCTGCTGTATGTGAGCTCAGCTCAGGGATGGTTAATGGTTTGGCAGCAAAACAGAAATCATATGACTTGTTCCTGGACCCCCTGGATCCAAGGATAAGACACGTTTATCCACTTTAATCCTATTAAAGTGTCTTTATGGACAGTGATTCTGAAAGAGGCATGGCTACTGAGGTACCATCGCTCCTCAGGCCGTTTGGGGCCTGACAACCCAGAAAGGGTCTTAGGCCACAGGAAGCATTGCCGGGTGATGGCACATGGACAGGCTACAGGTTTGTCTTGTGAGGTTGCTTTACTCACACTAACCGAGGGGGAATTCTGCCCTGTGTCTGTGCCTATTCTAGACCCTGGTGGGCAGCAGTGGGACCATTCTGACCACAATGCCTGTGATGATGGGGCAAGAGAAAGTGCCCATTAAGCAGGTACCCGGGGGAGTCAAGCAGCTTGAACCCCCCAAAGAAGGAGAAAGACGGACGACACACAACATCATTGAGAAGCGGTATCGCTCCTCCATCAATGACAAAATCATCGAGTTGAAGGACTTGGTCATGGGAACAGATGCCAAGGTAAGTGCCAAGCAAATGGTGTTTCATGCCCTACCATCTCCCCTCTACATGTTGTTGCCTCAGAAATTTAGGAATCTACAGGCCCACGATGAGTGAATGCAAATTGGGTGCTTTCTTATGAAAGCATGTAGGGTTTTTACGATGACAGAATGTTAATCAGCATAAGGGGACGGCCGGGGGTTGGTAAGCAGTGCTCTTCCTGGACCTTTGACCCTCCTCTGCAGTGATCGTGGGCCCCAGAGTCACAGGCACAGAAGTGCCTGCTACTCACTGGGGGCCAGGCACACAACCGTGTACCTTGACATCAGCTGATGGCATTGCTGTCCTATGTTTAATTGTGCTCAGGGCGGCTAGCAGTATTTTTACCTGCTAGGGATGAGAGAAACTAGAATTGGGTCTGGGATCAACAGTAAATAGAAGAAATTGATTTTTTATATATTTCTAATGTTTCAATGAATGTATCTCTGGCACATAGACTTATTTGATTATTTTCACTTCTATTTTTTAAAGAAAATTTGAGCCCTAGCTGGTTTGGCTCAGTGAATAGAGCATCAGCCTGTGGACTGAAGAGTCCGAGGTTCGATCCCTGTCAAGGGCACATGCCCAGGTCCAGGTTGCGGGCTCAATCCCCAGTGGGGGGTGTGCAGGAGGCAGCCAATCAATGATTCTCTCTCATCATTGATGTTTCTATCTCTCCCTCCCTCTCCTTTCCTCTCTGAAATCAATAAAATATATTTTTTTAAAAAATTGACTTTGCCCTAACCGGTTTGGCTCAGTGGATAGAGCGTCGGCCTGTGGACTCAAGGGTCCCAGGTTCGATTCCGGTCAAGGGCATGTACCTTGGTTGCAGGCACATCCCCAGTAGGGGGTGTGCAGGAGGCAGCTGATGGATGTTTCTCTCTCATTGATGTTTCTAACTTTCTATCCCTCTCCCTTCCTCTCTGTAAAAAATCAATAAAATATGTTTTTTTTAAAAATTGACTTTCCTTTGTAGCCTACAAATCTGAAAGGTACCTAATATACCTTTACTTAAAATAACCATCCAACAGTGTTCTGGTTTTTTGTCATTTGTTTTCTTTTAAGTTTTTTTTTATGCTGGTATTATTATAGGAAGTTGTCATACAGCTAAATGTATTTATCGAGTGTCTATGTGCCAGGCTGGGAGCTAAGCTCTTTTTGTGTATTATCTCATTTAGCCCTCACTGCAAGCCTGTGATTTATATAATCATCATTATCCCCTTTATAAGGGGGGGAAAGTGCACCTTGTCCTGATAGCAGAGCTAATCAGTGGGGGAGCAGCATCTGAACTCAGCCCCTCCCGCTCCAGAGCCGTGCTGTCACTCCCAGCGCGGGGCCCCTGCCCTCCTCACCGTGCGGCCTGCGTTGTGCCGCTGTTTTCACCGTCCCCTTCTAGATGCACAAGTCTGGCGTTTTGAGGAAGGCCATCGACTACATCAAATACTTGCAGCAGGTCAATCACAAACTGCGCCAGGAGAACATGGTCCTGAAGCTGGCGAGTCAGAAGAACAGTGAGTGTGCTCATTGAGAGAACAGCTGTCAGGCGAGGTTGCAGGAGAAGTCCTGTGCCAGGCACCCGGGAGGGCCCGTTGATGCGGAAGAGGTGCCTCCGGGGGTGGAGCAGGAGTGGGGCCATCCCCCTCATCTAGCCCAGCCCAGCCCCCTGCCCAGCCCAGGTGGGTCTCTATAGAACAGCCCGTTTGCCAGGCTGGGTTTTCTTTGCAGAGCTCCTGAAGGGCATTGACCTAGGCAGCCTTGTGGACAGTGATGTGGACCTGAAGATGGATGACTTCAATCAGAATGTGCTTCTGATGTCCCCTCCGGCCTCTGACTCGGGGTCCCAGGCCGGCTTCTCCCCCTACTCCATCGACTCTGAGCCCGGAAGCCCTCTGTTAGATGAGGCAAAGGTATGAGCTTTCGAAATCTTCCAACCTCTGGATCTCTCCCATCTCTCCGAAGTTAATAGTGGGTGGGGAGTGGAGGGACACAGACAGGTACCTGGGCTGGGAAGGAGCAGGAATTCTATGAAATTAGCCAGCTTTTGGAGAATACAGAGAAAACTGACACGCAGGGCGGGGGACGACACAGTTCGGGGTCTTTGAGTGGTTCGGTGTCGTCTGCTTGAACGGGTCTTTGCTGAAACGGCCCATCAGAGAGGAATGAGGGCCAGATCCAGAGCGGAAACAGCAGCTGTCATGCGGGCGCGAGGCATTGCTAGAGGCGCCTCATTACTTCCCTGCCGTAATGGGCCTGGCAAGACCACTTTGTGAGGTTCATCAGCTGCTTTAGGATGAGGCTGCCTCTGGGCCCTCGTCCAGAAATGATTACAGTTGTTGCAATCTAACAAATAACTTCAAACCAGGGCCCTTTCATAGACCAAGAAAGCCCCCAGCAACTGCTGTTTAATGGGATTGGTGAAAAGAAGCTTGAGCCGAGTGGTCTTCCTGGGAACCCGTGGCAGCGCTGGGTCTGCACTGTGTGCTGACATTGGCGCTTTCTGACTCTGAAAACACAGAGTTCCCTGCCAAGATCTGTTTCAAACTTTGTGTAGTATCGTATGCTTCATTTTATTAAGGAAGCTCTATTTTTTAAACGTTTTATAAATGTGATTCTGTTTGATAACAAAAGGCCATATGATGTATACATGAAATTAGTTAGGTATCTCAACATAAGAAATTTTCAAATGACTTTAGAATATTGAAATGAGTGGCATGGTACATGCACATTGGGAGTCGAGAGATTCGACCCCAGCCTCCCTCCCTTTCTGGGGGTGCCAGGTGGGCCAGGCCTCTGCCTCCAGTTCTCCCTCTGTAAAGTGGGGAAGGGAAAAAGGCAACGTTGTGGTTTCAAAATAGGCAAGCTCCTGTACCTAGATCCATGCTGAAGTATGATCTGTAACCAACACTATTGCAGTATAACTTATGTGTGATAAAGTGCACCTGTTTCACAATATTGCACGGTATTCCCAGATATACACACTATGGCACCGTAATCAAGATGCAGAACATTTTCATCACCCACGAAGCTCTTTGTACAGGTAGTTCACACCCCTCTCCAGCTCGGGCGGCTCCGAGCTCTGCCATTTGACTAGTCTTGCCTGCTGTGGACCCACACAGGAACCGTGCTCTGTTGAGAGAGCTCTTTTTGAAAAGCACAGCTCGTCTGCCTTTCGTCTTTAGAACATGCTGTTTCACAGGTGGCAAGAGGGCAAGTGCCGGAGGGTTGAGCGGCAGCTTCCTCCTGGCTTTACTCCTGTCTGGCTCAGTGGTCCTGAATGTAAATCTCACAACCTGATTCTGGTCCACATAAAAGTAAAATGAGGTGAAAACCCAGGCAGCACTCATTCACTCTAACCTCGTGGCCCTGTGTTGAAGGTCAAAGATGAGCCGGACTCTCCTCCCATGGCGCTGGGCATGGTGGACCGCTCTCGAATCCTGCTGTGCTTCCTCACCTTCCTGTGCCTGTCCTTTAACCCCCTGACCACCCTGCTGCGGTGGGGAGGGGCCCACGACCCTGACCTGCACCCATCCTCGGGCTCTGGCCGCAGCGTACTATCACTGGAGTCAGGTGGGTGGAGGCCCCCTTGTGCCACCGCATGAGTGGGCTGTTGTGGGGCAGACTGCTCAGCCTGCTCACCAGGTCCCAGAGGGCTTTGGCAGTGATCCTCGGCTGCTTGCTTCTGGTAGGGGCTGGCATAAGTTACTGGCAATTTGCAAGTAACAGCAAACCTGAGTTCAGTCAGAAAGAGCAGAATAAACTGGGAACCCACACTGCTATGATTCCCCATGCACACGATTGGGAGGAGGCCTATTAAAAATATATATTTTTATTGATTTCAGATAGGAAGGGAGAGAGATAGAAACATCAGTGATGAGAGAGAATCATCGATCATCTGCCTCCTGCACGTCCCCTACTGGGGATCAAGCCCACAACTCAGGCATGTGTGGGAAGTCGAACCATGACCTCCTGGTTCATAGGTCAATGCTCAACCATGGAGCCACACTGGCCGGACCAGGGGAGGCGAGGTAGGGGGGCTACTTGAACAAGGATGTGGTGTTTTTCCTAAGTCATGAAACCAGTGGCCTAACCTCCTTGGCTAACAAAGATTTTTGTGGCGCTCAACTCCATAGTGACAGGGATTACAAGGTTGCTATTTAGGCTCTAGAATTGTCTCATATTTTCCTGTTGTGTGGAGCATTGCTATCCTAAGCACTGAGACACTGTTAATAATGAAGCGGTCTTGTTAGCTGCCCAAAGACAATGCTAGGGGCCAGGCAGGCGCCCTGCAGCCCAGGGCTGCTCCAGAGCCTTCCTCTCAGGCTGACTGAGGCGCTGCTCTCTAGGTTCTGGGGGCTGGTTCGACTGGATGATGCCAACGCTCCTCTTGTGGCTGGTCAATGGAGTGATTGTCCTGAGCGTCTTTGTGAAGCTGCTGGTCCATGGGGAGCCAGTGATCCGGCCACATTCGCGCTCCTCTGTCACCTTCTGGAGGCACCGGAAGCAGGCAGACCTGGACCTGGCCAGGGTGAGTTCCGCCCTTCACCTTTCCCTTCCCCTGGGCTGAGCCAGTAACTTAGCAATTTGTATGATTACCCCAGTGAACACGTCCTGTGGCAGGTGCTTGCAGGGGAAGGTGGCCGGGGTGTTGAAAGCACGAAGGGACCCTGCCCCTGACTGTCACGGCAGTGGAGCAGAGGCACGTATGCATAAATAATTCCACGGACACGAGATGACAGGAAGACTAAAGTGCTGTGGGAGTTTGGGGCAGAGGCGTCTGGCTGAGGAATCTGGGGCTTGAGCAGAGCAGTCAAGCGCAGGAAGGACCGGCTAACCAGAGAGGAAGGCGTGCCTCCATGGACATTTGGGGACCAGCAAGTAGATGGGTGTACCTGGAGCGTAGGGAATGTCAGGAGAGAAGCTGAGGCTGGGAGTGTTGCTAGGGCCCACACAGGGGAGGTCTTTGACTAGTAACTGTTTGGGGCTTTTCCCCCCAGTTCTGTGGAGAACCAGGAAGATTTCTAGCAGGAAAATTAGCTGAAAGTTTTGTTTTGAAATCAGCAAAAGAGAGTTTGTAGGTAGGATTCTGGGGAACTCAGCCCTGAGGGAAGAGTTAAACATCCCTGTCTTGGGAAGCCCAGGAACCAGAGCACCCTCAGCAGCAGAAAACCTCGGCCTGTGCCTCCGTGGCTCCCGGGATGCGGGTGTGGTGCCGTGGGCCCACCCCCTGAAGTAGGGCTCTTCCCGGAGAACAGAACCCAGGATGTGTGTCATGGAGGCAGGTTGTGTCTGTGCGTAGAATGCGACTGGCGGCTGGGTGAAGGGTGGGTTAGAGAAGGGCGACACATGCACAGAAGCAGGTAGGGAGAGTGGCAAGGACCTGAAGTGAAAGGAGAGGCATGTCGAGGAATTTCGCATGTAACATGGAAAGGAAGTGACAGTGACATAGACTCAAAGATGGGGCTCCAAGCCATGGTGATGGGAAGTGCCGTGAGAGGGCCCTGTGGCCACGGGGCTGAGGCCGGTCGGACAGAGTGTGTCGGAAGCTCTGCACCTGCTGGGAGGGTGCCTGTGAGAGTGGGAAGAACCAAAAGTCTGAGCCTTGAGAACAGCCAACTTTCCTGGGGAAGTCAGGGAAGAGGAGCCATGGGCACAAGGAAAGGCACCTCCTTTGGAATCTGTAAATGCAGGGGCTTCTCCTGGCTGGAAAGATGCCACCGCCACCTTAGAGATTGTCACTCTCGGAGCACTGTCGCCCACTTTCCCTGTGATAGCTCTGGTCCTGTAGTGAGGCAGGAAGACAAGCATGGGTTTCCTACTCACTGCATGACGTGGGAAAGGACAGGAGAGGTTACCTCAGTTTCCCAAGACGGGAGCCTGAGTCTTCGAACCGCCAGTGTCAAGAAAACAGAGCGAGAAAGCAGGCTTCAGTTCAGGACCGTAGACGCTCTGAGGCTGGCAGAGTAGTTCATCCACATCCTTCGTTAGAGTGGTTCAGCCGGGGATTTGCTAAAACCGTGCTTCTCTGGTTTGGTGGGTCCGGGAGGGTGGGAGTAGGACAGCCAGAATTTGCCTAACAAGGTCCCAGGGGCTGATGCTGCTGGTCTTCAGGGACCACACTTTGAGAACCTAAAAGATCACATGAGTCATCATCTAAACCCATGTTGTCATCTTATGTATAAAAGTACTGTGGGAAACTCTGAAGATTATTTGCTCAAAGATAGAACACAGTTCAATCTCAATTTAGTAAAAATATCAGCAGTCATTCTTTCTATGAGATAAGATTACAAATGATTTCCTTTTTTTTTTTCTGATTTTTTAGCTTTCTGAATTTTTCCAAATTTTTTTCAGTGAGCAGGTATCACTCTGATAACCTGGAGAATGAAAGGAGAGCGGAGAATGTTATTAAAACCAAAATGCCACAGTAAGACCTGTGAACGTTACCCCTTCTTGCTGCTTTTAGGGGGATTTTGCGGCAGCTGCTGCCAACCTACAAACCTGCCTATCGGTGTTGGGCCGGGCGCTGCCCACCTCCCGCCTGGACCTGGCCTGCAGCCTCTCCTGGAACGTGATCCGCTACAGCCTGCAGAAGCTGCGCCTGGTGCGCTGGCTGCTCAAGAAGGTCTTCCAGTGCCGGCGCGCCACCCCGGCCACCGCAGCGGGCCTGGTGGACGAGGCCAAGGCCAGCGCCCGGGACGCCGCCCTGGCCTACCACAGGCTGCACCAGCTGCACATCACAGGTGAGCACCACACGGTGCCCTGCGCCATCTCCACCCTCACTTGATTTGCCAGTTTCCCGCCTCGGTCGCCGCCCCTTGTACACTGCTCTGTTAGATGGTTGGACAGACCTCCCGCCCGCAGCCACAGCTGTGAGGATGCTCAGTACCGTAGTGCATCAGTTTAAGGCGCACACATTTTTTCTCATTATCATCTCCAATTGGGGATGTGTCCTCTACACAGTGGCATGCCATGTGCCATGGTTGCGTTGGCAGTGTTTTTTCCTTAGTGGTACCTAAATTAATGGGGAAACTTAAAAGTGATGGTATCTTAGATTCAACGAAATATGGTCATTTATTTCACGCAACAAACTCCTGTTGTAACAGAGAGGCAGGCAGGCAGGTCAGCAAGTGGATGGCAGCTCAGTGTGGTGGAGGGAGCACACAGATCGGGCTTCCGTGGAGGTGGGTACTTGTTGGGAAGGGTTTCAGGAAAGGCTTCCTGCAAAGTCTTGGCTTTGTATAGAAGGATGCATAGCATTTACCAGTTCTGCAGTGCTGTGGGCCAGGCGCTGTGCAAGGCTCTGACTGAGGAGATAGGTAACTGAAACACAGATCCCACACTGCCCGGCGCCCTCCCTCCCTCAGAGGAGAAAACCCAATGGGACCGACTCCTAACACCTGTGCAGAATGAGGTATGGGGGCTGAGCTCTCTCTACTTCGATAAAAAGAGCGGTCCAGTGGGAAGAATGTGGGGCTGGGTGAGATTGGGAGACCTGCTTGGCCACCGTCCTGTCCTCTGACATGGGCCCACTCTGAGGCTCAGCTTTCCCCCTACTGCTTGCCCTGGCCACCTCCCAATCCTGTGAAAGCCTGAGCCTTGCTGGACCCTCATGCCTTTGCAAGGTCACTTCAGCCCAGGGGTGGGCAAACTTTTTGACTCGAGGGCCACAATGGGTTCTTAAACTGGACCGGAGGGCCGGAACCAAAGCATGGATGGAGTGTTTGTGTGAACTAATATAAATTCAAAGTAAACATCATTACATAAAAGGGTATGGTCTTTTTTTTTTTTAGTTTTATTCATTTCAAGCGGGCCGTAGTTTGCCCACGGCTGCTTCAGCCCCTGACTTCAAGGTCCCCCTAGATGAACTGTCAGCCCTCATAGAGGAGGGCGTATCAGCCTTTCCTGGCCATCCAGCTGCTAACCTAAGATGTGTCTGCCATCATTACTCAGTTTTGTGTTTCTTTCTCAAAAGGGTGCATGGTTATATACCGTGGGGTCTGTTTAAGGGAAAATAAATTCAAATCCGGTGATTTCAGGTTCTTCATGGCGTCTCACAAGGCGGGGAGACACAGGCTGCAGCACAGAGCACAGCGGCACTGCTGAGTTTTGGAAGGTGTTACATGTGCCCGTCTGAGTCCTCTGCAGGCCCCTTACACAGAACATGGGCATGACCGGCATTTTTGTGCCCCTCTGTGAGGTGGAAAGAAACCTGCAGCTACTAAGTTGCAGGGCCCAGCACCCCATCAGGACCGTCTGGTCACAGAGTTCATGTACTTTGTTTGCTTCTGCTGTGACTCTGTGCTAGGAAAGCAGGAAAAGCTCGGCTTGGTGTCTGTTTCTGCCTCCACAGGGAAGCTCCCTGCGGGATCTGCCTGTTCAGACATCCACATGGCTTTGTGCGCTGTGAACCTGGCGGAATGTGCAGAGGAGAAAATCCCGCCCAGCACGCTGGTGGAGATCCACCTGACTGCGGCCATGGGGCTCAAGACCCGGTGTGGAGGCAAGCTGGGCTTCCTGGCGGTGAGTACCTTCGGTTCCCTTCTGCCAGCCTTCCATCTTCACTGGGCGTCTTCCCCAGCCAGGAGCTAAGATGCAAAAGTAGCTGTGGGCGCTGCCCTTGGGTACTGACCGCCTAGAGGGGTCATTCCATAGGTGCTTAGAGCAGTGAACAAAGCAGACCAAAATGCCCCCCTCGTGGCCCTTACCTGCATGAGCAGGACAATTTGGTGACAGGCGATAAGATTGATTCGGTGTGCCGAAACCGGTTTGGCTCAGTGGATAGAGCGTCGGCCTGCGGACTGAAAGGTCCCAGGTTCGATTCCGGTCAAGGGCATGTACCTGGGTTGCGGGCACATCCCCAGTGGGGAGTGTGCAGGAGGCAGCTGGTCGATGTTTCTCTCTCATCGATGTTTCTAACTCTCTATCTCTCTCCTTTCCTCTCTGTAAAAACTCAATAAAATATATAAAAAAAAAAAAAAAAAAAAAAAAGATTGATTCGGTGTATAGAGTTACCCATGTTTGGGAGCTAACATGGACTCTTCTGCCTTTCAAGTGGTGATAAAAATTCTTGCAATCTTCTGGTCATGTCTTCTGGTTCATTTATCTGCTCAAAAGGTATTTGTTGGGTACTTTGTGTTGGTCACGGCTCTGTGGATCCAGAAATGGAAGCTGGTGCAGGTCTGCAGGGAGCCCAGGCCAGGGGATGATGGCCAGGCCCGGGGTGGTCATCAGGCGTCTCCAGTGTCTGGGGTGGATCCGGTCTTGGGAATTCGCAGGCCCTGCTCTCAGCTGGCTCCCAGGCTTCCTCTTACTCCAGCAGACAGGCATGCTGTACCAGCGCCCACTTTGGGTGGCTGCGGGGCGGTCCGCTGTGTTTAAAGCCGGGTGCTCACATCTCCGTTGGTGTCTGTACCTCAGTAAAGGCACTGTGAGGCACTGAGTGTTCACTCAGCAGACACCACTGAGCCCCTGCTCTGGGCCAGGCACTTGTATGTAGTTGTGGGTTGTCCCTTCTCCGTGCTTTATAGTATTTCATTGTCGGGCGGGACTTGTAGATGGACTTTTGAGTTGTTTCCTGGTTTTGGTTATTTGAATAGTGAGTGCTGCTGTGAATGTCCCCGTTCCTCTCTGAGGGAGCACGTGACTGCATCTCTAGGTAGGAATGGCGTTGCTGGGCCAGAGGCTCAGCTTTAGTAGGTGCTGCCGAACAGTTTTCCCCCGTGGTTGTGCCGACTTCCACTCCACCAGCAGCGTCCAGTTGTTCTGCGTCCTCGCCCAGAAACATGACTGTGTCGGTTTTGGTTTTGTAGCCCTTCTGCTGGTATCTCCTGGTGGTTTTCATTTGAATTTCCCAGCTGATTAATGAAGAGACCTTTTCATTGGCCATTTGGATAGTTTGTTGACTATTTGGGTAGTCTCTTTTGAGAAAACCCAGTCAGGTCTTTTCCCTGTTTTTGATTTGGGGAGTCTGTCTTTTTATGGATCTGAGGAGATCTTTGTAATCTGGCTGCAATCCTTGTTGGATGTGTGCCTTGCGTGTGTCTTCTCCAACCTAGGGCTGCCTGTTCTCTCCCTTAGTGGTATCGCTGAATGAGCACAAGTTCTTAATGTTCATGAAATTGAGATATGAGTCTTTCCCTTTACAGTTCGGCATTTTATATCCTGTTTAATAAATCTGTCCTACCTCAAAGTCCTGAAGGTAGTCTCCTGTATTAGCTGCCGGATGCTTTATTTTGTACTTTTCACACATGGGCCCATCTCCACCTGAAATTTATTTTTGTATGAATTTAAGGTAGGGGGTTGCAAGATCTACTTTTTTTCCATATGGATATGTCCCTGTCCCAGATCTGTGCTTAAAATAGCTGTCCTTTCCTGCTGTGCCGAGGCCCCTTTTCCTAAATCAAGGGCTCGTGTGATGGGTCTGCTCTGGATGCTCTAGTACAGTGGTCGGCAAACTGTGGCTCGCGAGCCACAGGCAGCTCTTTGGCCCCTTGAGTGTGGGCCCTGTCTTAAGGCCCTATCCTCTGACCCAACATCCCTGCTTTCTAGAGATGCAACCTGAAGTGGGTGCAGGCAGTGCGAGAGGAGTACCCTAATTAAGTTAATAATAATGTACCTACCTATATAGTTTCAGTTTAAAAAATTTGGCTCTCAAAAGAAATTTCCATCATTGTACTGTTGATATTTGGCCCTGTTGACTAATGAGTTTGCCGACCACTGCTCTAGCATGTTCCAGTGCCCTCACCCCACACTCCGTAATGGCCGAGTCTTACATGTCTTGACACCTGGAAACGTCAGGCCTCTGGCGTTAGTGATTAGTGTTGGCTCTTCACCTTCCATATACATTTTGAGATCACCTCGGCATCGCAGCTCCTACTGGGGTTCCTACCGTTCTTATTGCTAAGATGCAGCTCTCCTTTAAAGGGAATTAGAGAGCCTATTTGTGGGAGACGAGTGTGGCAGCTAGGGGTCGGGAAAATAGTTCCCTTGAAACTGGCCCTGCCCATGAGCTCCCCACCCCCCGCCTCCCGGAAAATACTTGGTATGTCTGACTAGCAGCGAACGGTTTGATGTGTCTTTCCTCAGAATTTTCTTCCTGCATATACTAATATGTGTGCGCTATAATTTATTTAACATAACCGTATCAGAAATCCGTTTTGCCACTTGATTTTTTTTAAACCTAACGGTAAGTCTTGGGCCTCCTTTGTCACCTTCCTCTGCAGAGGCACATGGCCCCAGCACGTGTTTGTACCGTTGTTGTTTGAGCCAGTTCCTACTGAGGGACGTGAGAAGCGTCAGAAGCAGTGCTGCGGGGAGTGTCCTCGCACTGCCTGCACCCACTTCAGGTTGCATCTCTAGGAAGCAGTGATGTTGGGTCAGAGGGTATAAATACTACACCACGAATGGTGTTGACATTTTGCGGTTTTCAAGACGGTGAGGAGAGGGGAGGACCTGACCCTCTGGGCAAGTAACTGCCCCTTTCATCCGCTTGCTTATTTGGGGACGGGATAGATTAAAGAGGCCAAGACAGTACTTTCTTAATGAGGAAGAAGCTTTGGATTCAGTTGAACATATTTAGCAAGTGAGTGAGGCTTTGGCGGCAAGCAGAGGCCCCTGGAAATGGTTTAGGCCTGAGGTCCCCTATCTTCCTCAGTTCATGGCACCCTTTGTGTCTGTAGTTTTTTCGTGTTTTGTCTGGGCTAACGGAAATGCCTAATAATTCTGTGGTTGGTTAGTTAGATACAAATATCTTACAGATATTTATGTTTTAATTTAGTAGCTATTAAAAAATAATACACAAAATTGAAAGGAGAAATTTTTCGTTAACCATAGTTACTTGCCAGTGGGCTGTGTGTGTCTGTTGGCACCGCACACCTTCTTAGACTTCACAGTCAGATTGGATGCCACCACCTTCATTTCTTGTTGTACATCTCCTTTCACTCAGCACTTGCTTTTTATTACAACCCCCAGAAACTCGGCTTTGCAAAGATGTGACATCACCAAAGGAAGGCCGTGCGATCTCGTGTTGAGATTGAACTACCTCCATCTCATGCTGAGCATTGCTGTATTTACCTGAAAAATGTAACATGCAGTTCAGTATACACTTCACATTCTGTGTATTGTTTTTCGATGAAGCTTTCTTTTCACTCATCATCTCCGACAAGTGCAATTCTAGCCAGCCGCTGGAAAACGAAGAGTATAAATGTGGACAGGGAGAACGTCCTTTGCCTTCTCTGTAAAAGGCTTGGGGAAGCAGGAGACAACAAAGGCTAGCAAGAAACTGTGCCAGCCATTCCTATGGACTCATTAACATTAACTCACTTCACTGTCGCAACCATGCCATGAGTTCACTGTGGTGCTTTAGGGTGCCCTTGGCACACTATTTGAGAACCATAAGGTTCTGCCCCTCAGGATATGAACAGTTCTGAGTGTCCTGCCTCCGCTGCTGGGTTTGGCAATTAGCAGATGAGTTATAGGGGAGGAGGCTCCTAGGCCCTGGCTTGGGTAAGCTCTGGTGTCTATAAAATTTAGGGAAATTGTCATAGGGTGATAATGCTAAGAAAATTAAAAGAGCAATAGAAGTTATTTTCTCAATTTCCCTTCTAGAAGCCGTCCTATGGATGACTATTACCCAGGATTTATATTTCTTATTAATTCAAACCACTAAACTGAAACTTCTCCTCCACCCCCACTGAGATTTGTTGTAACTAAGGTTTTTCTTTTCTTTTTAGGGAATTCAGCTTTAAAATGTATTTTAACGTAATGATTTCTAAATGGCTTCTCTGGGTTCCTCTTTCAATGCAACCCAAACAGGCTTATTTCTGCTTCTGCTGGTGAATGACATTTGGTCCATGTCCTCGGTTTCCCCTGAGCAGCCATCAGGCAGGTACTCTCGGGAAACATTGGAGAATTGGAGAGTTTCCAGCTGTTAGAAGGTTCTCCAACTTCAGGGGCCCTGGCATTGCCGCCGGTCCACCCCCAGCCTCCTTGGGAGCCTCGGCGGCTGCTCCGAGGACTACCATTCCAAGCTCAGGTCCAAGCTCAGATTGAGCAAGCGCTCTCCTGAAGGTCAGGAAAAGGTCTTGGGATCCCTTTGCATTTGCTCTCCAGGACCCTTTTCCAGGCACGGTAGTCAGTGAAGAGGAGGAAAGGCATAGTGCCACCTGGCCTCCCGAGTGCCATGCTAATATTCGAGTGTGTCTGTAGAGCAATTTGGCCGGGTCATTTTCTCTCGGATTCAAGCAGCTGTCTCCAGACTCCCATGGAGAGGAGCCGTCTCCTTAGCCATGTTCCTTGAGTGGCGCATTGGCGATGCTATTTCTGATCCTGACATTCAGGTCTTCTGAAGCCGCTATATTAGCTGATGGCTACTTAGAGCCCAGGAAAGGTCAGAACCATCAGACTGAACCAGACAAGGAGACAGCTGCTCCGCTCATGGTGGGGGCCAGGGTAGAAGTGTGACATGCGGGTCTGTGGGCTGGCCTGGTGCCCTCTGTGGGCTCCTGAGCAACCTGTGCATTGTGCCCCCCCCCCGCCCCCCTCCTGCCTTCTGTGCTCATTCAGGTCGGCCTGTATCAGGTGGCTTTATGGGTTAGAAATCATGGGTTTTAGACTGAAGATATCCTCACTTAGAAAACAGCAACCCTAGCCCTGTGGTTCAGTTGGTTGGGTGTCATCCTGTGACCAAAAGGTCACCAGTTCGATTCCCAGTCAGGGCACATGCCCAGGGTTGCAGGTTCTATCCCTGGTGCGGGGAGTGCAGGAGACAGTCGGTCAATGTTTTGCTCTCCACATCCTTGTTTCTCTCTCTCTCTCTCTCTCTCTCTCTCTCTCTCTCTCTCTCTCTCATACTCGCTCTCTCTCCCTCCCCCCTCCCCCTCCTCTCTCTCTAAAAGTCAATAAAAATATATATTTTTTTAAAAACATAAATGACAGAACTTCTGAAACCAAGGATAGACAGCATTATCCCTGTGGTTCTTGTTGCTGGGGCCATGACGTCATTACCCTGCTGGCAGAGGAGAGGCCCAAGGGGCTGGGCTGCTGGCTCTTGAACTGCCCAGCAACGAGGCTTTCAAAGTCTTCCTTGGTCTTTCCTTGAAGGCGGGCCACTGGCCCTAGTTTCAGGGGTGGCATTTACTTTCAGGGTCCCAGCCCTGCCCTTGCTCTTTCCCCAGCCCGCCGCCACCCCGGTGTCACACGTGGTCCTTGTCCTTCCACAGAGCTACTTCCTCAGTCGAGCCCAGAGTCTGTGTGGCCCCGAGCGCAATGCTGTCCCTGACTCGCTGCGCTGGCTCTGCCACCCCCTTGGCCAGAAGTTTTTCATGGAGCGGAGCTGGTCAGTGAAGTCAGCTGCCAAGGAGAGTCTGTACTGTGCCCAGAGGAACCCAGGTGAGAACCCCTGCAGCCACTGTGAACTGGAGAAAGACGAGACCCACCAGCGCGGTGAGGTGACTGTGCCCCGGACACGTGGGGACACAGGATGCCCCAGTCTCGTTTTCCCCGAAGCTTGGTGAGGTCGTGAGCCTGGTCAGCAGCTAAGCTGGGTTTGCAGCTTCTGACAGCCCAAGCCCTGGCTCCGTACATCAATCAGACTGTTGTTGCCCTTGTTCTGGGCGCTTTGGCAACACAGGGACGTGTGGAGTGCTGTTCGCTGGCCTAGGTCCCACTGGAAAGCAGACAGACGTATATGGAGCCATTAGGGAACAATAGGTGACAGGCATCATCACGTGCTCAGAGGGGTGCAGGGACAGGGCTCCAGGCGTCGGGAGAGCTCGCTCACTGTCCCTGGTGTTTGACAGTGATTGGAGTCGACCTGCCAGGCCTCGGAGTGGCAGGGGCTGCATGGGTTGACTCAGACTTGAGTGGCCAGTGGCTTTCTGCTCTCTGTGCTGGTCCCCTCTCTACACTGGGGGTGTGGGGAGAGGGGCATTTCCACAGGGACAGGTGTGTGTGTGTTAAACATTTTGGAGAGGAGGAGCGTCCACTATCTTTTAAAAAAAAATAACTTCACTGCTCAATATGAGAATGGTGCACAGCACCAAAAAGTAAAGACGAAAGCAAAAGCCAACCTACATCTCTCAGCCCCTCTCCCCATCTGCTTTGTCCACACCTGGCCTTTCACTGGCTTTCTTACCTTCCGCAGGCTCTGGGTCTAGAGCTTGTCACCTGGAATGTGTTCATAAGTGTCCTGCCTCCTTGTTCTTGTCAGGTTTAGGCTCACACGTGTGTGTGTGTGAGGGGAGGGGAGGGGAGGGGCTGGTGATGCCCTGCTTTGGGCCTGCGTGGGGGCTTCCAGCTGTCAGTCAGCTGTTGCAAGTGTTGCAGGGCCCCTTATTGATTAATCAGCGCAGCCAAACCGTCGCTGGCCCCAGGTCCTGTGACAAGGCTGTGGAAAGCAGGAGCAGGGTCTTCCTTGTCGTGTCAAGGCAGCGGTCGCCTCCTTTTACTCCTCGGTGGCTTCCTCCTGAGCCTCGGGGAGAACAGTGGCCTCTGAGACTTGGGGCAGCCGTCTGCCTTCCCATTTTCTGTTTTCTGACAAGGCTTGCAGCCACTGGCCTTGAACAGAAGTACTGAGCTCATTGCCAAGGCAACACACACACATGCACACACACGCACACATACATGCACACGTACACACAACCCACCCACAACCATGCATAGTCTTGGGCTCTGCATCTGAGGCTGACACTGCCCCCCGGCTCCTCCTCCCCCGCCCCTCCCCAGCTTCCATGGATGGGATAGCTATAGCTTGAGTTCCTCTCCCCACCGTTTTCTATGTAAAGACAAAATGGGCTCATGGATAAAAATCCACGTAACCCTTCTCCTGGGCTTCCTTTTCTGCAGCCGACCCCGTTGCCCAGGTCCACCAGGCCTTCTGCAGGAACCTGCTGGAGCGAGCGGTGGAGTCCTTGGTGAAGCCTCAGGCCAAGACGAAGGCCGGAGACCAGGAGGAAGAGAGCTGGTAATGTCCGCACGACTGCCCTGCCGTGGCTGTCTGTCCGGGAAGCTCCAGGGCAGCTGTGAGGCCCTCACGTCGGGCCTGTAGGAAATGGAATTCCTCCTTTGTATGTATTCCTCCAACTTGGCCGCTGCCCTTCGCTCCCGGACTGAGTGTGTCACTTTCCCTTTCCTTTCCCCCACCCTCAGCGGAGGAGGCAGTTCTCGGAGCAGGTTGGGGATGTGGTTTCCTTCGGATGGGGAGGGCTGCCCGGTTAGGGGAGAGGAATGGAATGCGGAGAGCTCAGCAGAGGCAGCCGCCTCTGGCCGACATCTTGGGGACCCAGACCTTTACTGAAAGTTATTAATGCTTTCATAGTTCATAAGCACAGTCTTTTTTTCGCAGGGTAGATCATTCTCGTACAAGGAAGGCCCAGGTCCTGACTGAAATGCCCCTGAGTGGGAAGGGGAGGGCATTTCTGCCCCAGAGATCAGAAAAGTTCTGGGAGGTGGTGCCATTTGAATTGGGCCTTGAGGGGAGGAGTCGGGTTTGGGGGCCAGGAAGGAAAGAGAAAGCTCGGCCCGCCTGGCAGGCAGAGGGGAGCTGGTGTCAGTAACATGAGAAGAAGGAAGGCCTGTGGAGAGTGCGAGTGGCGTAGGCGCAGGGCTCAGGCTGTGCCTGGCATGGAGGAGAAGGAGCAGGAGGAGAGCTCAGGCTGTGCCTGGCATGGAGGAGAAGGGGCCAGAAACGGTCACTGGGTCTCAGAGCTGGAGGACTGACCAGCCAGGCTACTAGTGTGGTCCTTGTGTTCATTCTGATGGACGTGGGGCTTTCTTTTCATCCTAGTGAGTTCTCCAGTGCCCTCGAGTACCTGAAATTGCTTAATTCCTTTGTGGACTCTGTGGGGATCGTGACCCCGCCCTTCTCCTGCAGCTCCGTGCTCAAGTCCGCCCTTGGTAAGCATCTTGCAGGGGGGCTTCCCGGGCCCGGGTTGCTTAACCATCCCAGCCTCCCCAGGTGGTTGTGAGTGCACCCCTCGAATCCTTTGGATCTGAGGTTTGTATCTACAGCTCCCCCAAAGCCCTCCCCACAGTTACCCCTGCTGGCAGCATTCTGGGGTCAGGAAATAAGGATTCTCCTAGAAGTGACACGTGAATGTCTTCCCTGGGTCCTGGCTGGCAGGGCAGGTCAGCCACCTTCCCAAACACCCAGAACAGGACAGGCAGCAAGTGGTCCAAGGCCCAGGGGCTGGTGGGGACTCACCTTTCAGACACCTAGTCCCCCACCAAACCCCAGGCTGCCTTGGGTCTGACACTCTCTGATGAAGAGACCTTTCTGTACTGCTCCAGCTCCCCGTGGTCTTGGGTGACACAGGGCAATCGCTGACTGAGTTGGCACCAGGACATTCCTTGTTTCTGTCTGTAAAATGCCAGCAGGATGATGGCACATCAGCTGCCACCTCCTGGGCTTCTGAGGCTGCTGGAAGAAAGGGGGTGTCATGCTCCCTTGTAGTCACTCTCCCTAGGGAAGGAAGGATCACAGAAAACTGGCTGCCCTATGGCAACTGCTGACCTCGTGGCCTGTCTTTATTTCAGAGTTTAGAACACGCTCTTAGGCCTTTTATTTTACATGTCTATTCCACTGGCATCTTGAAATCACTGGTGTCATAAATTTGCAGCTGAGAAAACTAAGCCTCAGAGCAAACGACTTAAAAGGTTCTAACGTGCCAAAACCGGTTTGGCTCAGTGGATAGAGCGTCGGTCTGCGGACTGAAAGGTCCCAGGTTCGATTCCGGTCAAGGGCGTGTACCTTGGTTGCAGGCATATCCCCAGTGGGAGATGTGCAGGAGGCAGCTGATCAATGTTTCTCTCTCATCGATGTTTCTAGCTCTCTATCTCTCTCCCTTCCTCTCTGTAAAAAATCAATAAAATATATTTTAAAAAAAAAAATAAAAAAAAAAAAAAAAAAAAAAAAAAAAAAAAAGGTTCTAACGCAGTGGTTCTCAACCTCTGGCCCTTTAAATACGGTTCCTCATGTTGTGACCCAACCATAAAATTATGTTCGTTGCTACTTCATAACTGTAATGTTGCTACTGTTATGAATCGTAATGTAAATATCTGATATGCAGGATGGTCTTAGGTGACCCCTGTGAAAGGGTCATTCGACCGCCAAAGGGGTCGCGACCCACAGGTTGAGAACCGCTGTTCTAACATGTGCCCAGCCAGGGTTGCTTAGTGGTTGAGCATCAACCTATGAACCAGGAGGTCACAGTTCGATCCCAGTCAGAGTACATGCCCGGGTTGGGGGCTTGATCCCCAGTAGGGGATGTGCAGGAGGCAACCAATCAACGAAAATTTGTGCACTGTGGAGGGGGAGGTCCCTCAGCCCGGTCTGCACCCTCTCGCAGTCCAAGAGTCCTCGGGGGATGTCCGACTGATGGCTTAGGCCCGCTCCCCTCAGACATCCCTGTGGGAGCGCATTGATCACCAGGGGGCAGCTGTGGCCCCGCCCCCATTGCCCCTCTGCCATCATCGTCGCCGTCCCCCGCACCCCCATCACCGTCCCCTCCCTCTGTCCACTGGCACCTGCCTTGGCTGGCTTGGCGCTGCCCACTCGCTGGCCCCGCCCCCTGCTGACCGGTCATTCCACCGTTCAGTCGATTCACATATTAGGCTTTTATTTTATAGGATTTCTTTTTAAAAGGTTCTAACATGATCCTGTTCCTACAGGTACTTTGGAAACACCATTTGTCATGGCTGGCCATTCAGGTGTTTCCAGCTCTTTATTTACAAATAACGCTACGTCTTTGTTAAAACTTTTTTTCTCAATTTTAGGTCAATGTCTTTGTGATAAATTGCCCAAATGGGATTATCAGGTTAATAGGAGTGAACATTTTTAAGACTCTTGATACATATTGCCAAAAGGTGCTGGTGATGCTTGCACCAGAATGTGTGAGGGCAGCCCTGACTGGTGTGGCTGAGTTGGCTGAGCGTCATCCCATGCCTGGGTTGTGGGCTCGAGTCCCAGTAGGGCTTTGCAGGAGGTAGTTGATCAATGTTTCTATCCCTCTCTCTCCATCTCCCTCCCTCCCTCTCTCTCTAAAATCAATAAAAACATTTTAAAAAGAAAAGAAATGTGAGAGTGCAACAGAGGCCCCGGGCCCATCACCGGAAAGGAAAGATGGCACGTGCCAGCCCTGGCTGGTGTCGCTCAGTGGCTAGAGGTCAGCCGGAGCACCAAGGGGTTTCAGGTTCAATTCCTGGTCAATTCCTGTTGCAGGTTTGATCCCCAGCCCCAGTCAGGGCACGAGTGGGAGGCAACCCATTGATGTGTCTCTCTTGCATCAATGTTTCTCTCTTTCTCCCTTCCACTCTCTAGAATTCAATGGGGAAATATCCTTGGGTGAAAATTAACAACAACAAAAAGATTGGCACAGGGGCCTGCAAGTCCCCAGCATGGCCGGCAGTCTGCAGCGACACCTGGCCAGGTGCTGCGTTCCAAAAAAGCTATATAATTTATTTTTTTGGAATAAAGAAACTTTATTCAGTTATTTTGAACCACAATGATAAATTT
Organism: Myotis nattereri; assembly: GCF_964212035.1. Classification (NCBI taxonomy): domain Eukaryota; kingdom Metazoa; phylum Chordata; class Mammalia; order Chiroptera; family Vespertilionidae; genus Myotis; species Myotis nattereri. Next base: position 211,869,405 of record NC_138076.1, read on the forward strand.
CTGTGATGTGTATATGGTGTGGGTGGGGGGCAGCTGAAATTTCTTAATTTACCATAGTCCAAAAGAAAGAAAGAAAATTACGACAAAGTCATGAACAGAGAAAACAGGAAACAATGAAAAGTTTTTAAAGTCAAGGTCTAGCTATTCTAAGGATATGATGACTAGCTTTTCATTTGTTTCATTCGTGTATTAATAATGTCTTGGTTGTATAAAAAATATTTTTTGAGTCTGTAGGCGACTTATTTTGCTGTTGCCCAGATTGGTGTTTAATATATGGGTAAAAGCAGTCTGTGCTTAAAAAAAAGAAAGAAAGAGTGGCACATGCCACGTGGGGAAAGGTGCCTCCAGCAGCTGAGAGTCACGGGTCTCTGTGGGTGATGGAGGGACGTTTGGTACCATCCTCTCTTAGGTCCAGACGTCGTCTGTCGTTGGTGGACTTCTGCCATCACTATGGCCATCAGCTGGCTCCAGGGAGATGACACGGCTGTACGTGCTCATTTTACCGAAGTAGAGCGTGTCCCCAAGGCCCTGGAAGTGACCGAGTGAGTAAGCCCCTGTGACCACTTCTCCAGGCTCGCTTGTCTGGGTTAGCGGGAGGGAGTAGGTCTGGGTTGCCATCAGGGTGAAGGGTCAGGCAGTCTGGGGACCAAATGACAGATGGAGAGCTAGTGAGAGGGAGGATGAGGCTGCTTCTCTATCTGGAACCTTCTCCCTAGAAAGCCACTCATCTTGCTCCCCCAGTTCACTCAGGTCTCTGCTCAGATACCACCTTTCCAGAGAGGCCGTCCTTGACCGCTCTTCATCCATGCCCTCTGCTCCCTCTGCGCGGCCTTTCTTCATGGCCCCTGCAGTACCCTCCATTGTGCTTCCCGCGTTTATTGTCCGGCTCCCTCGCTACAAGGGGAGTGCTGGAAGGAGGTGCTGTAGGTGGCAGCCACCCTCACTCAGCTGCCGCTCCAGATCTGGAGCTGGGGCCCTGGAATCTCTCTGGCAGCATTTGAGTCAACAGACCTACGTGTCATGGCAATTTGGGGTGCGGTGGTCACCTGTTCAGGCTCCCCCTCACGCTCCCTCCTTCTTCTCACCGCCCAGGAGCCCCCTGGTGAAGGCCGTCCTCCACACCTGCAGAGCCATGCACGCCTCGCTCCCTGGGAAGGCAGACGTGCAGCAGAGTGCCCTCTGCCACTGTGAGAGGGCCAGCGGTTACCTGTGGAGCAGCCTCAATGTCAGTGGGGCCACCTGCGACCCCACCCTCAATCACGTGAGTGGGGGCTTACTGGCTCCTCTGGAGGTGCCCCACTGTGGTGCGGCTGGTCGAGAGCCAGCGGCTAGGCAAGCAGCGTCCTGCCCCAAAGCAGCTTGTTGGCCCAGGTGGGCTCCCTGCTTAGTCCTGGGGGCAGGCATGCGCCACCTGTACCTTTCCTTCTGGCCGGGACTCTGCATTTGCTCCAGGCAGCTTGCACAACCCCACGTCCATGCAGGCCAGCTTTGGAGTGGCCCCCACCCCTCACTCGCACACAGCACGCTGAGCGCACCGGCCACATCCTCGCGGGCAGCTGTGGTGCATTGTAGTTGCATTGCATGTTCTGGTGGTACCCATGCAATGTTTCCACAGTGCATCACAGAGGCCTGTCCAGCCCTCGAGAGACTTCCCACCTGGCCTTGTTCCAGGACAGGGCCATCCCCGCAGGGCCATGGCGGGAGCGGGAGGGAGGTGTGCACACAGCTGGACGTGCAGCGTTGTGGGAGGAGCGTGGTTTCGCTCCAGAGAGGGAAGGACGAGGTATGTCCTGGAGGGTCAGACTCAGCCCCTCGTAGGAGTTTGGTCCGCGGCAAGCAGGCTGACACTTCTGGCTAGGGGTTGCCAGTGGTCCAGGACATTGGGTGAACCCAGGACAGATGCCAGCCCTACGGGACAGGCATTGTGCAGAATGGGCCCCAGACCAAAGGCCTGTGGGGGGGCCACACCTCATTTGTGTCTTTCATCGGCTGGTCTTCAGGAGAGAACCAGCCTCTGCTGAGTTTGGGGAAGGAGAGAGGCTGCCAGCACCCTTGGGGCTATGTTTCTGGGTGGCAGCTCTGGGTGAGAAAATGGGCCCCGAAGAGGGAGACCCCATCCAGCCTCACAGCTCTCATAGGTGCTCCCTGAGCTGACCCCTTAGAGCCGCCGGGTTTGTTTGAGGGTGGCCTTCTCCTGGAGCTGCCGGGGGTTGGGCTGGGAAGGACCTGGTAAGTGCTGGGACCTCTACTCCAGCAATAGACCCATCACCCGTCTCCTCCCGTGGCCCACCCTGCAGGTGGTCCAGCTGCTGATCTCTGACCTGCTCCTGTCGCTGCGGACAGCACTCTGGCAGAAGCAGGCAGGAGCCAGCCAGGCCCTGGGCGAGACCTACCACGCGTCTGGTGCTGAGCTGGCTGGCTTCCAGCGGGACCTGGGCAGCCTGCGCAGGCTGGCACACAGTTTCTGCCCAGCCTACCGCAAGGTGAGACCCAGCTGCCTGGTGGAGGAGGGCAGATTGGGGCCCCCAGGGCCCAGCACAGCACCAGCATGGAGTCAAGGAGTTGGTCCTTGGGGTGTCACCCAGCTGCCTGTCAAGCACTGGTTTGGGTGCCGAGGGTTGAGCCCCTGCTGTGTGCCTGGCCCTGGAGTGTGGTGAGTAGGCCACACAGGCCACAGACAGGCTGGGGGGGCAGGGCTCCCGGCCCCATCTGGAGTGGGAAGGACACGAGGGGCTCTTTGTGGTCTTCCAGCTGGCACAGTGACAGCCTCCAGAACTGCAGTTACTCCTTCTGAGCCACTGGGCACTTGGGTTCTGCTGCCTAAAGCTCCGCGTAGCGTCCGCTCCTGGTGTCCCCAGGGTCTGACCTGTCCCAGTTGTTGGCCTGGGCCTCCTGGACTCATCATTCCCTTGAATGTTTTACTTGTACTGCTGATTAGAGTAATGCCATCTACATAGTTTTGCCTGGATTATTTTCAAAAAGTTCAGGTCCAGGGGAAGGGCTCTGAGTGTGGCCGCCCTCGCCCAAGGATGCTGGCCACCGTGCAGCGAGCGAGGACACAGCAGGCAAACGCAATCATCAGAGAGCTACCTTCTGGAAACAGTGTGTCCCAAGGTTCGGCCGCCCTCTGGCCTGCTCAGGGCACGGCTGGCCTGAGGCCCCCCTTACAGCACCATTGCCATCCTGCCCCAGCCACACTGGGACCCTTCCGTGGCTCCCCACTGCCTCTGGGCGGCACTCGGGACCCCCACACACACTGAGATAGTGAGGCACAAAAGAGTTTAAGAAATTAGAGACCTAGGCCTGTCCTGCACCCCCAGCTCATGACTCATTTATAGAAGAGTTGCAGACTTCCACCTGGGAACCTTCTGGATGCGAAATAGGACCCTGGACCTCCTGGTACCAGCCCAGCTGTACCCCTAAGCCCCTCCTGTCCCTGTCTCACCGGTCCTATTTTCAAGCTGGAGGCAGCCTCCACGGATTTCAGGCTTCACCAGTCACTTGTCTTCCAAGCCCAGAGGCGAGATGGCGCTGTCTTGGTCACTGGTCGCCTTTGCCCCTCTCACTCCTCTCGCTCTTGCCCTCGCCTGCTGGCCTGTGCTGTGCCCCTTGTTCCTGCCACTCCTCCAGGTCTCTGGCTTGTATTGGGTCAGAGTGAGGACAACGAGGTTGCTCTCAAGGGGTGAGCAGGGCAAGGTAGTGTGGAGAGACGGAGTGTTATCAGGTGGCAGATGAGACGCTGCCGGGAATGGCACCTGTACCTACTGGGCACAGACTAGAGAGGCCTGAGGCTCCACCGTCCCCGCCCCCTAGGTGTTCCTGCACGAGGCCACCGTGCGCCTGATGGCCGGAGCCAGCCCCGCCCGCACTCACCGGCTGCTGGAGCACAGCCTGCGGCGGCGCACTGCGCAGGGCACGAAGCACGGTGAGCCCAGCGCCCCCGCCCCAGCCGGAGGCCTGCTGTGGGCCCTGCCTGAGGGAGGCGCCCGCCCAGCACTGCCCTCAGCAGTGTCCTCAGGGGTGGTGTGTGGAGGAGAGGAGCCCAAAGCCTGACGTGGTGGGGTAGCCTCAGGAGTGGGGAGGGGGGCTGGGGGGATGTCCCAGTGCAGGAGCCGGGGTGGCAGCATGGGCCCTGGAGCCAGATTCACGGCTCCTTCTCAGCGCCAATGATAATAGCCGAGTGATGCCGGCCAAGTTCATCTCATCTCGCCTGTCAGCTAGGGACCCGCCTCCCTAGGCCGCGTGAGGATGAGGAAATGAGTCCGCATCAGGCCCTGGAGTAGCACCTGCATCTTAGTGGGCTCTCAGCGAGCAGCTCCAACATCTGTCCCTCGTTTTCACAGGAGAGGTGGACGCCTGGCCCGGCCAGCGAGAGCGGGCCACTGCCATCCTGCTGGCCTGCCGCCACCTTCCCCTCTCCTTCCTCTCCTCCCCGGGCCAGCGGGCAGTGCTGCTGGCTGAGGCCGCCCGCACCCTGGAGAAGGTGGGTGACCGGCGCTCCTCCAACGACTGCCAGCAGATGATCGTCAAGCTGGGGGGTGGCACCGCCATCGCCGCCTCCTGACCACTGGGCCCTGCCCACCTCGGCCCACTGCCTCTGTCAGCCTCCCTCTCTCTCCTCTCTCTAGCTCTGTCTCTCCTTCCTCTCTCTCCCTCTCCCTCCTCTCTCTCCCTCTCTCTCTCCCTCTCCCTCCTCGATCTCAGTCTCTCTCTCCCTCCTCCCTTTGGGGGCCGGGGGATGAGCCTTGTCTTCTGAGGTGTCACCTGCCAAGGCTGTGGGGCCACCTCAGGCTAGTGAACCCCTGAGCAAAGCCCTGGGGAGCTGATGTGGGAGACGCGGGTGGTCCAGGGCCCAGTGGCCCTGAGAGGAAGGACGGCAGGAAGTGGGGGACCCTGACTTTAAGCAGCAGGAGGCGCTCCAGGCGGCCCAGCCGGTCTGTGCCCTCCCAGTCCCAGGATTGTTTCTCCGTCTCCCCCTCCCTGCTTCCTGTTTTTATCAGGCTTTCCCTCTGGGGGGACACGGTGTCTGGGCACCAGAGCACTTCACCCTTGGCACGGTGCCCAGCACGCACTCTCCCCTTTTTTATACAAATGTTTTTATATCAGTGTGCTTGGGTTTGCCGTGCTTCAGGACTAAGTTGCTGTGGCATCTTTATTTCTCTCCCTGGGTCTGCGTTCCCTCCCCTGTGCCTGACAAAGCCAGTTCATTGTTTTCTCTTTATTACACAGGACAGCCAGGGAGGAGGGGAGCCCAGCCCTGGGGAGGCGGTAGGGAGGCAGGGGGCAAGCCTGGGGATGGATGAAATAATGTCGGCATTATTTTTTAATTTTTTTAAAAATAAATGGTATCTTATTTAATTGTTCTGTTCCTTCCCATTCCCCCAACCCCCTGGGATTTCAGCCCAAGCTCAGGGTAGGCCCAGGGACTGGGAGAGATGAAGCCACCACTGGGACTGGGGAAGGGTCTTCAGCGTGGGTTCTCAGCTCCCTCCCATCCAACTCCTACTTCCATGGTCTGTTTTTATCCCTCATTCCTCACCTGAAAATAAGCCAGTGTGGTAGGGAAGGGACCAGCCCTCAGTGACAAGCCCCTTTCTGGGATGGGCACCAGGAATGAGGCCCCTGCCTTGATGGGGGTCCTGGGAGGAAAAGTGGTCTCACTTTTCTGGGTTCCCTGGCTTGGTGCCTCCTCTGAGGTGGTTTCTCCGGGGCCTGAGGACTGCTGGGCACCCCAGAGCCTGCTGGGGTGCGGAGAGGAGCTGTCCTGTCTCCCTCCCTGTGCTTCCCATCCCCTCAGGTTGGTTGGGACGGGGAGGGGGCAGGGGCCTGGCACAGGTTGGGGCATGCACACAGCGGGGCCACCCTGACATAAGTGCGGGTCAGCCTGGACTGTGCCCACTTCCTTTCTCTTGCCCCCCTCCCCTCCCACTGTAATGTATGGCCCTTGTGTCACATGTATATACTGTGCCTTTTCTCATTGTTTAGGGGTGGGAGGGCGTGGTTTTTCACTGAAAGGGGGATACACCGATGGCAGCCTTGATGTGGAATCGTTCACCATGTCCTGGATGCAGGTTATTCAATAAACACCGATTGGTACCACCCAGCATGAGGTGTGTGAGGGTCTGTAGTGTGACCGCTGTGGTGACCAGCCAGCCGGCTGCATGGCTTGGCCTCCAGTGGGCCAGGGACTGAGGACGCCCCTCCCTTGGTGCTGAGCGCTTCCTTCGCCCACCCTTGCACCTGGCCCTCCTTCCACACTGGCCGCCTGGCACACACTCCACGGCTGGGACAGGCCTGCTCATTGCGTCCAGGACAGAGCTGGCTGGTTGGCTGACAGCAGCAGTTCTTGGGGATTTGGGGTGCTAGGCCCTATGTTCACCCCTCTCACATACACCTCTCCCTTACTGGGTGGCTGCCCCTCCGTTTCCCATCCTCCCTAGGGGCAGTGAGACTGAGGAGACACACGGGCCCACAAGTCACATCCAAGTCCAGCTCCTCTAATCCCGCTGGGTCACCTTGGGTGGCCTCAGCCTCCACTTGCATGCAGAATGGGATGACATCCCTGCCTTCGGCTACAGTCCCCATAGGTTTGTTAGCTGGTTTGAAAGTGTCAGTTTACGGTAGGCACCTTGTGAGGCTGGTGAGGGGCCAGACCACAGGGAGTGGTGGGGGCAGGAGAGCTGAGCCCATTGGAGGTGGAGTGCTGTGCGGTAATGAGCCTGGGCCTGAAGCTCATGGTCACCCGGCCTGGCTGAGAAATGGGCCCAGGCCCTCAGCTCTCTCAGCCACTGTCTTCTCTGAAGCAGTCACAGCAGGCCACACTGTCCCAAGGGGAGGAGGGGCCCAGCTGCAGCTGGTCCCTGCCCACAGTTCTCAAAGCAGCATTCCCACTGGTGGTCGTGCCCATGGCCACACCCTGGCCCCTGGGATGGAGGTCCAGGGTCCTCGGGACCTCGAAGGAGCAGAGTTAGAGGCCGTCTCCCCCAGCACAGCCAGGGCCTGTCCCCAGGTGGGTGATCGTGGGTGGCCGATGTGCCCAAGAACCTGGTCCTTTTCTGTGGTTCTGGGCTGGCTACATGACTCAGTACCCACCCCACCTCCCCTGGCTCCACACAGCTCAGGAGAGGCCCTGGAGCACCCCACCCCCACTCTGGGCTGAGGGTGTGAAGCTGTCGGGACTCGCAGCCCTCGGGGCCCTCGCAGCGGGCAGGACATGGGCTCCAGGCTCTGCTCTTGGGGCTTCTGGGCCTTGGTTTCCTCAACAGCCTTTAGATGAGGTGGACCAGCTGCAGGGGAAGAGCTGCTGGGTTTGGCGCCTCAGGGCAGCCCAGCCAGTGGGAGGGGGTCTGAGGCTGCCTGCACCCTGGGGCCCCTCTCCACCAACACATGCTCATAGCCTCCCCTCCTCCGACCGCCCACCGCCTGCCGTGCCACCATCGGGCCGCAGTGGCAGAGAATATGGAGGAGCCAGAAACGGGTCAGCTGGGGGGCCTTGGCAAGCTACTTAGGTCTCAGAACCTCAAGTTTTCCTTATTGTAAGGCCCTACGCCCACGAGCTTCTGTGAGATCGGAATGGAAGAAACGGCAACAAACGGGGGCCATTTCTATTCAAACAGTATCCCATGCCTAGGGTACACAGAGGGCAAAGGCCCAACTGGGTGGCTTTGTTGAGGTCACACAAGGCCCACAGCCCAACCCTCAGCCTCCCCAATAGTACCTGTCACAGAAAGCCGATGCGTGCAGGCTACTGGCACTGCCCTGGGCCACAGCCAGGTGCCTGGAGCCTGCCTGGCAGGAAAGGGGAGAGCTGGCAGTGCCAAGCATGTGTGGTGTGAGCACCCCTGTGGGGGCACTGCCAGGGCTCAGGGTCCAGCATCACCATCCCCTTTCCCTCCAGAGCAGCTACTGGGCGGAGGCTCTGCCACCCTGAGCACCAGCTGTCCACCGGGCCCACTGCCCACACCCATTAGGGGGGTGGCTCTGGGCCAAGCTGACCAAGTGGCCTGCAGGCCAGGGGCCGGCCCAGCGCCAGACGATGTCAATGAAGATCAGCCTGGCTCGGCCAACTCAAGCTGTAGAGTGGGTGGTCGCTGGAGGGGGTGCTCACCTTCAGTCAGGGGCATGGACCCTCCAGCCCTCACCTGTGCAGGAGCCTCAAGATGGCTAATTGCCTCTCCCCTGGGCCCACTGGTGGCATTCAGCCCTTACCACCTCCTCCAGCCACTTCTCGCGGCTCCTAGAACCCCCTCTCCCCCACAGCTCTGGGGAACAGTCCTCTGCTCTTGCATATGCTGTGCCCTCTGCCCGCACTGCCGTCTGTCCAGTCAGTGACCAGTACCTGCCATCAGCCCCTCTCAGAGCCAAGCTGGGGCTCCTTTATTCTCAGGGATGGGAACCACAGAAAAGGGTTTATTTACATGCGAACCGGCGCCCTAGGACGCCCAGGACAGGCCCTTTCTTAGCCCCACAGGCTCCAAGGCCCCCAGTCCAGCCTGGGCAGGCGGAAGGGCTGGACTTAGGTGGAGGGCGCCCCTAGCCCCCGACCAGGCTGATGGCGGATCCTTGGTAGAGGGAATGCTTCGAAGAACCAGCAGCCCCGTCTTCATACGGTGACCTCTGCTTTGCTGTTGGTGCTCAGGTGTCCACGAACCGCGCAACTGTACAGGCCAGGGGGCTGCGGGCGGAAGGCCTTGGGCAGCTTCTCCACGCGCCGGGGGTGGCCGGACCGCCGGGGGGCAGGGGCGGCCTGAGCCACCAGGTGGCCGCGGGGAGATGGCCGAGCCGGGCGGCCGGTGGTCCAGGCCTTGCCGTGGTCCGTCGGGGCGGGGCCGGCGTGGGGCGCGTAGCCGGGCGGGGCCCAGGGGCAGGCGTCGAGCAGCGCGGACAGGTCCTCGGGGGGCCGCGGGGGCCGCGCCGGAAGGGTCAGCGGGGCGGGGGCGGGCGCCGGGAAGTGCGGGTAGAAGTCCTGCGGGGCGGCCTCTGTAGGGACAGAGCGGGGGTTGGGGGCGGGGCCTGCCGCGGGGGCGGGGCCGGGAGGGGCGGTCTGATGCGCGGCTTCCCACGCCTGGGGTCGGGACGCCTGGGGTCGGGACGCCTGGGTCCGGATGCCTGGGGTGGGGATGCCGCAGGGGTCGCCGCCGGCTTGCGGATCAGGGCGTGGGGTGCGCCCGAGGCCCAGCGCCATGCGGAAGCTGCTGACCCGAAAGGCTGGGATCTTTGCGACCCGGTGGGCCCGGCGCTCCTCGCACAACCTCGGCCACTCACCTGAGGCCTTGAACGTGGCTGCCTTGAGGGTGGCGTACTTGGCGTAGTCCGGCTGCAGCGTCAGGCTGCCGCTGCCCTGCAGCCGCGGGCCGCGCCGGGGCCCCGGGGTCGCCGACCCCAGGGGCACGTGGGTGTGGCGTTTCTTGTCTAGAGCGGGAAGGGGGCAGATGAGACTCAGCCCGCTGACCGGGGACACACTACCCTCTCCCACAGCCTCTCCCAGCAGCAGTTCAGCTGGATGGCCATTTGGGTGAGACAAAGCGGAACCTGCCTTCGTGGCAGAATCTCCAGCGCCGGTAACAGGGTCTGGCTTATAGTAACATGCATAGCAGCCAGTCCTGAGTGGGTGCCGATCTAATGGGCGACTCGCCAGCATGTTAGCTTGAGCCAGGCAGAGGCCCCCAGACCCGCTCCTGGTGCCTGATGGCGATGGAGGGGGTGTCAGGATTAGAACCCACAGAGCGGGGGGCGGGGCAAGGGGTGCAGTCAAGCCCGACTCTACAATCAGAGGCCAAGAGGGAAGCTTCAGCCTGGAGGGAAAGGCGTGCAGGAAGCCCTAGACCAGTGGTTCTCAACCTTCTGGCCCTTTAAATACAGTCCCTCATGTTGTGACCCAGCCATAAAATTATTTTCGTTGCTACTTCGTAACTGTAATGTTGCTACTGTTATGAATCGTCATGTAAATATCTGATATGCAGGGTGGTCTTAGGCGACCCCTGTGAAAGGGTCGTTCGAACGCCAAAGGCGTCGTGACCCACAGGTTGAGAACCGCTGCCCTAGACCCTGGCCAGGCAGACCCCAGGGTGCTGAGCCTGGAACCACAGCGGAGCCAGGGATCCCTGAATCAATCGGGAACCTTCCTCACAGAGTCCTTGAGGCTGGAGGTTGCAGGACCCCTGGGGGTGGGGGTAGGGAAGGGGGTTCTCGCCACCAAGGAGAGCTGACCAGTTTGCCCAGCTCCCACTCACACACCTACAGAGGCCGCAGCTCATTTCCATTTGGAAGCAGCTTGCTCTGAGCCTCTTCCTCCGGCACACCCTTCCCTGGCTCCCAGGCCCATGTCAGATGAGGGAGGCCTGCGCTGTCCGTCATCACATGCCCGCCCACCAGCCTACTCACCTGTGCTGTTGTGGGGGGAGCCTCGGGGGAGGCCATCGCCCATCTGCACCTGGACACAGCTGCCCAGAGGTGGGCCCAGAGGCGGGGGCAGTGGCTCCTGGGGGCCTGGCTGCTTCAGAAGTTCCGTCAGTGTCCTGTGGGGAGAGGGTGAGGAGAAGCTTGCGGGGAGCACAGGCCTCCCAGCCTCCAGCTGCCCCATCGGCCAGGCCCTGCCTATCACAGGCCAGCCCCCACCACCACTGCCTCACCGTGCGGCTCTGGGCAGCTCTTTCAGCCTCTCTGGCCCTCCCTTCTCCCTGTGATTGACCTTACACTCTAGTTTCCACTGCCAGGCACCACCTGTGGCCCCAACACGGCCACCTCACAGAGCACTGAAATGAGGCCATGGATAACCAGGGCCACCTTGTCTTCCAAGCCCTCCCTGCCCCCTTCCTGGAGTCCACTCTCCAAAACCCTCCAAATGAGCCTCCTGTCCCAACACAAGTTCTATGAGCCGACCAGTCTCCTGGACCTTGCTCCCCCGGCTGCTGCTGCCCACAATACCCTTTCCTCCATCTCCTCCCATAAAACCGCCCATTCTTCAAACCTGGCCAGAAGGCCTCTTCCAGGAAGCCTAAAGCCGGCCTACCTAACTCCCCTCCTGCGGCAGGGGCTTCTGCTGGGTCCTGGGACAGAGCTGCCAGCACCGGCATGGAGGACAGACAGAAGGGAAGGGCAGTCAGGAGGTGTCCCTGTGGCTGCCCAGCATCAAAGGCTGTGTGACCTTGGGCAGTGGCCTCCCTGGGTACCAGGACATCCAGCCCCACCCCAGCTGTGACAGCATCTAACTTAGCCTTCCCAGCAGACAGCCAGACCCAGCCTTCAGCCCAGCTGCTTCAGCGCCCGGAACCCATGATTTTCTCCTAGCTCCGTCTGACCCTCCTTCTGGGGTTGGGCCTCAAGTGACTGGTTTGTGAAGAAGCACACTGGGGTGGGACCCCTGGGGCAGGGCAGTTCGGCTGCAGCGTGGCAGGTCTGAAAGCCCACGCCTACCTGAGCTGACCTTCATGCCCCGCCCACGCCTCGGCTGCCCACCCGTGTTCTCTCATCTCTTGACAAACACCCCTCAGCCAGCTCTCCCAGACACCTGAGCAATCCCCATGCCTTTAGGCCTTTGCACAAACTTTCTCTAGGGACGGACTCCAGCTCCCCTCCAAGCCCTCTGCGAAACCTTCCCTACCAACCATCAGCCTCACCAGGCAGAATTACGGGTGAGACTTGGGGGTGGGCGTGGGGGGCAGGAGGGGGCAGAGCACAGGGATTCACAACACACCACCCATGAGTTCAAGTTGGGTTCCAGGTCTCCCCAGAGGAGAAAAGGGAGTCGGGGCACATGGGGGCCTGCAGCTCAAAGAGGAAAGGACTGCCCGGCCACAGCGCACATTAGGGCTGGGCCAGCTCTTCCTGAAGTTCCCCGGACCTGCTTCCCGATGGAGGAGGTTCAAGGTGAACATGTCAGGAGGCTGCCCCGGCCACCCCATCTATCCCATCTTAGCCCTCTGTTCCTGCTGCCCACTCTGGTCAAGGACATGCTCCATCTCTCCCCTCACCCAGCAGGAGGGACTCCAAGCTCCGGAGGCCCAGGCCCTGCCCCTGCAGCATCCGGGACCCAGGCCGAGAGCCCCCACATCACAAAGGCAGCACAGACACAGAGGCCAGGGTCCCAGGCAGCCCCAGCTCTGCCCTGCAGCCATCTGGGAGTCCTGGGCTCAATGGTCTGAGGACAGGAGGTCCAGGGGAGTGCGGCCGAAGCGCTCTCCTCTGTCCCTGAGGCCTCGGAGAGGGAAGCATCCACAGCTGGCTCACCCAGGCACAGAGGCCTCTCTCTACTGTCACTTCTAAATACCAGGCTGTCACCTGCGGTGTCAGGAGCCTACGTGCCCAGGGAGACAGGACCGGAGTGAGGAGGGCCAAGGACCAGGACAAGAGGGTGGCTGGGGGCGGGCGTGCGAGTGTGGGGTGTGCTGAGGGCTCCAGGCTCAGAATCCCCGAGTCCCTGAGTGAGGAAAGAAACCTGGAACCTGCACGTCCCACTTGACACAGAGCTCAGCACCCAGCCTGCACTTGTCTAGGCCTCCCACGCGGCCATCCCCTTTCTGCACCAGGGGACCCTCGCCTGTGGGTACTGAGTGGGGTGAGTTGGGGGCCTTCTGAAACCCCAGGGAAAGGTCAAGCCTGAGTCACAGTTATGGGAGGGCAGGGAAGGGGGTGGAAGGAGGGAGGGAGAAGTGAGGGGAGAAGCTGGAGAGCCAAGGGAGGTGCAGAACAGTCCTCCCGCTCCATTCCCTCAGGGCCCAAGACACCCAACGGGACATGAGCCACGCCTCCACTCCGCTAATGGGGCTCGGACCCCAGACCTCCTCCCCTGGGCGCGGAAATGGTGCCCCCTGTCGGGCGACCGGCCTTCCCCGCCCACACGCGGGAGGCGGCCCAGCACCCAGCTCTGCCGGAAGGTCAAGGGGAGACAGGGCGGTATCAGCTGTCTCCCTCCGTGAAGTGCGGGGTGGAGGAAACAGAGACAGACCGAGACGGGGATGGAGACCCGGAGGAAGAGGACCCGGGTTCGAGGGAGGCGCGAAGGATGGAGGGTGGCGAGGGGGCGCCCCGGGCAGGCAGGGCCGCCCGGCGGGAGGGGCGCGCTCACCTGGTCACCGTGCGCCGCGCGCGCGGGCTGTGCGCCCTCTCCAGGCCCAGGCGCACCCCGATGCCCGTCAGCACCAGCAGCGCGGCGACGCCGCACACCGCGTAGACGGCCGTGTGGCTGCGCTCGCGGCCCGGGTCCCGGTGCGCGGCGGTGTCGCGGGCGCGCGCGGGCGGCCGGCCGGTCTGCACCCAGGCCGGCGTGTCGTAGTTGGAGCAGCGGCTCTGGTCCAGGCGCCGCGGCCCGTCGTGGCAGCAGAAGCGGTAGCCGCACGTGCCGCAGCAGAAGTTGTAGGCGCCGGAGCTGCAGTTGAAGGGCGGGTCCCACTGGCCCATCACGTCGTAGTAGCCGCGGCAGCGGTCGCCGCGGGCCGGGGCCGCCGTGCCGGGAGCCGCGGGCTCCGGAGCCTCGGGGGCCCCCGCGCGGCCCGACGGCGGCCGCGCCAGCAGCAGCCACAGCCCGAACGCCAGCCGGAGCCCCGGGCCGTGGCCCCCGCGCGGCCCCCGCACCCCGGCCCGCTCCATCGGGCCCGCTCCTTCGGCTACAACGCCCCTCGCATGGCGCGCGCCGCGGCCGCCGGGATCGCGGGGGGCCGGCTGCCTCCTCGACCGTCTGTCGCCTCCGAGCACCCCCGGCCCGCGTGGGCTCCACCTGCTCTCGGGCCGGTGAGCGTCCTCCGCCCGGGCTCACCTCGGACCCGAGGCGGCCGGTCGGCGCCCCGGGACGTCCCCGGGCCGGGAGCCGGGTCGCCACCTGCGCGCGGGCCGAGCCTCGCCCCAAAGCGGGGGTGCGGGCGGGCCTGGCGGGGGCGGCGGGCCGCCTGACGGAGCCCTTCCCGCCGCCCGCTCCGCTGCCCGCGCTCTGGCTGCGGCTGCGGCTGCGGCTCCGGCTCCGGCTCCGGCTCGGCGGGCTGGGCGGGCGGGGGAGGAGGGAGCGCGGGAAGGAGGGCGGGAGGGAGCGAGCGGATCCGGGGAGGAGCGCGGCGCCGCCAGGGGCGGGAGGGGCGCGGGGCCCGCGGGGCCGGGACGCCCCCCGGGACCCCTCCCGCATCATTCCCCGCAGCTGGGCGCTCCCGGGACTCGGGGCTGTGGCTGCGGACACGGCCCGCCGCGCGCGCCTGCGTCTCCCAGGTGAGCGGACGGAGCAGCCGCGGGAGAGGCGGTCATTGCCGCCCGCCGCCCCTCCGCCGCGTCCTCGTCCCTCCGTCCGTTCCGATCGGGACCGAGAGGTGAGACCGGAGGCAGGTCCCTTCCCCGCTCTGCACCTTCGGGTCCCCTCCGCGCTGCTGCGGCGCAGCGTTAACCTGGGGGCTCGCGCCCGGTCCCAGAATCTCCTGGACGCCGGCTTGGGGTCCTGGGGTGTCGCCGCACCTGGCGCGCTGGCCTTGGCCTTGCCGGGCCCCCTGTGCGTAAGGGGGACCACCCCAGCCGGCCCCTGCCATCGAAGAGGGGGGCGAGGCCATGGCGGACCCTCTGTCCTGCCCCCTGCAGGCCCTCCGGTCCTTTCACCAGCGCTGGGCCAGGTGCTGGGGCGGGTACCCAGGTGGACAGGCGGGGAGATGGCGAATGCGACCAAGAGCAGCTCTTTGCTTCTCTCTGCCTCTGTTTCTCATCTTAACATTAAGAAGAAGAAAAAAAAACACACCCCACTTCGTAGGGGGCTGATTCGTCTCGCGCCCACTCCAAGAGGCAGGGGTCAGTATGGTGCTTCCCATTGTCCACATGGGGATGTGGAGAGGGTTCAGTTCTGCCAGTGTCTCCACAAAGCGCAGGCCTCCCCCATATACACCGAATGAATGAATGAATGAATGAATGAATGAATGACTCTAGTCTCCAGTGTCTATAACGTGAAGACTTTGGGCTCATAGGGTCCGCTCCCCTTTGCATCTTCTCTTCACTCAGCGACTGGGATCAGCTTATAAAAAGGGAGGAGGTGGGAGAAGAGGGGGGAGGATTTACATTTTAAGGAGGATCAGGTCCTGTTGCTGAGACGAAGGGCTGACAGACTAATTTCAGGTATTAGTGGGCTAAGACAGGAAGGGGGGTGAGCTCTCTGCAACACCCCCTCAGGGTGCTTGCGTCCTGGCCAATGACAGCCTTCTCCCCCCCCCACCCCCAACACTCCTCGGATCCAGCCCTGATGACCCTGGTCTATTAAAAGACTGTTACAGATTTTGAGAAAAAGAAAATAAATGAGCAGAGGGATGAAATGAAATCACCTTCATCCCCTCACCAGGGACCACTGATGCTGAGGTATGTCGCAGCTTCCATACCACCTTGTAACTGGGTTTAGTCTACCTTTATTTTGTTGTTCAAATCATCTTCTGTTACCATATATTTGGCTCCCTTTACTCAGTTCACTTTCCCATGTCAAACTTCCCGTTGTTATTCTGTTGAGAACTTTGTAGCTATATTTGCTGATGCATCCTTTCCTGCTTCCTTAGGGAGCATTCCTCGAAATAGACTCCATGGCACAATCCCGCCTGCATCAGTGCCCCCTCACACTTTCTGCCAAGCTGCCCTCTAAGTCACCAGGGCTCCGAAGGCGGCCGGTTCTCCACCCTCTCCCACCCTCCTGCTGGGCACGAGGTGTAAAGAGGCTTGTCTCTGCCTCCTGGGACGGTGGCCTCTCCCAGGTAGGGTGACTCTGCTGGGCCCAGAGCCCCTCTCCATGTGTCCCACAAAGAAGCAGAGTCCAGTCCCCTCACCCCACAGACTGAGGTCCCACCTCCAGCTCCTCCCACATCCACGCTTCCTCCCCAGCTCAGTCTGGTTCATGGTCAGCCAGCAACCAGAGATGCCCACCTCCACCAGGGCCATCCATGCCAGGCACTCAGGGCTCTCTGCATATGAACACAGCCTGGGGGTGGCGGGCAACAGGGAGCAAAGGCACAGACAGACCACAGCTGGCTGGCTGAGCCCTGGGAGGTGGCCAGTTATCCAGCTGACCCCCCCCCCCCCCGCCCAGGTACCCAGCCATGTGCCGGGCAAGGGGGTGTGGACATGGAGCAGCCCAGCTTCCAGGCTGCCCTCCCTGGGCCTGGGGTCTCCCTCCGTAGCAGAGCACTTGCCTCTTGTCTCCTCAGCTCACCACCCCCCAGGCCTGTGTCACCAAAAATTGTCCATTGATCCAAGCTTAAAATAACCCCTGGCATCTGCAGTGAGCCCCGCAGGGCGGGCAGGAGACTGTCTCTGAGCCTGAAGGGCACCTGCCCCACCCCCCAGCTGCCGCTTGCGTGTGCGGGAGTCTGTGTGCGCATGAAATTGAGTGAGGGTGCCTGTCCGGGGCTGGTGTGGCTACGGTTGCCTTCCCTGCACCAGGCACATATGTACACATGCGTGTCAGCGTGGATGCACCTGCGAAAACATGTTCTTTCCTCGCTGCTGAGCCCTCCCTCAGAGCCCAGGTGTGGCTCAGGGAAAGCCTTGCTGGCCCTCAATGTCCCCACTTTAGATGGGGGTGGCCCCTCTGCCCAGCCCTGGGCCAGGGGGTTTGGCGTTTCCTAGAGAGAAACCCGAGACCCAGGAAGGGGAAGTGGCTGCTGTGACTGGCACAGAGCCAGGGAGGGGGGGTCTGGCCTGGAACCTGCACGGTGAGCCCCGACCGGCCTTCTGGCCGGTTCAGTAGGAGCAGAGGGAGAAGCTGGGGGACCCCAGCCACAGCACGTTCCTACACCCTGACCGCACGCCCACACCTGACCAAACCTCTGACCCATGCCCGAGGCACCCCGGCTCCTGCGAGCCAACTCCTTCATTTTGGAGCCAGAATAGCACCCATTGCAACTTCTGCTTGCATAGAGCCGTGCGGCCTGTCTAGGCCTGTTTTCCCATCTGCAAGACGGGCTGCTCGCACCTCCCGGGCAGGGCACAGGGAGAAGCCAGCGGGTCGGTGACTGAGAAGCACGCAGATACAGGCGGCGGGTGGGGCCCTCACCGCTGGGCTGGGCAGCCGGTGACTGCCACCGGGGGGCCATCCACGGCCTCAAAGCCTCGCTCCCGCCCGCTTTGCGTCTATTTCCTGGCTGGTGGGGGCGGGGATTGCAGGCAGAGGCCCTGGGCTCGCTGCTCGCGCAGATGGGTGCCAGGCTGGAGGGGGTCCGGAGGGGAGGGCCCTGCGCTCCTTTGTCTCCCAGAGAGGCAGCTGGTGACTCAGGCTCCAGCTGCCGGTGGGAGGAGGGGGTGCTGGGCTCCTGAGGCCTGAGCGAGCGGGGATCGGATGGGGCACTGGGAGCTGGGGCGCAGCCTCCTGCCCCAATTCCCCAAGCGCCCTCTCCCCAGCTCCACCCCCGCCCCCCCCTACACCCGCGTGCTGCAGCCCTCACAGCTAATCCGTCGGCCTGGAGCACCCCGTTAGTCTCCCCTCAGGACCCTCCAAAGGCCGCAGTGAACGTGCAGGGCCGGAGCTGGCCTCCCCCAAGACCAAGGGCGGGAGCAGAGCCAGAGGGGACCGGGCGGGGCCCCACGCGCGTCCATCGGGACAGCCCGCCCCGCCTGCGGGGTCCTGGGGCCCAACTGCGCGGTCAGCTCCGAGCCCAGAACGCGGGGAGACGTCCTGCGCCCGCGCAAACCCCCCGCCCCACAGTCCGGGCCATGCGCTGCGTCCGGGGCCCTTGGCGCGTGGGGAGAGGACCCCCGTGAGCGCGGAGGCCAGGTCTGGAGAAGGTCCGGTTGGCACGTTCCCGAGGCTCCCGGGGTCCCTCCCTTTTCCTCCGGCCCCGCCCCTTTCCTGCAAGTCCGGGGTCTCCGAGCCCCGCCCCCCTGGCCCGCCCCCAGCCGAGCCTCTAGCCCGGCCCTTCCCTTTGGGAACCGAGGCGGGTCCGCGCCTAGCGGTTGGCAGTCGGGGTGCCGCTGGGCTGACCGCCGGAACCTCCCCGGATCCGCCTGGACGTCGGGGCTGGACCCCAGATCCTCTGCAGCTCAAAGGAGCGGAGATGCTCCGAGACCCTCTGGGCGCTGGGCCCCCGCGGCGTTCCCGCAGCCTCCCCACCTTCGAGCCCGGGCAGAGCTGGGGCTGCCTGGCTCCCCGCACTCTCCGTGACCCGGGCAGGACCTGGCGGCTGGGAAGGGGCACAGATTGGGGAGAAGTCAGATTTCAGCTCCAATTTGGCCAGAGTCGCCCCCGCAGAGCAAATAGGAGCTCATTCCGCCCAGAGGAATGCGAGGGGCCTGGGCCCCAGGAAAGCAAGGGGGAGGCACCCCGTGGTGGGCTGGAGGGGCGCTCCGGTGCCCTGAGCCGGGCTGTCCCCGCGGGCCTGGGGCTCCGGCCTGGGGCTCACCCCTCCAGCTGCTCCCCTGCTCCTGCTCCCTCGCCCCCAAACCTCAGCACAGCCCCCTGGGGACAGAATCCAGCCGGAAAACTGCCTCAGGATTCAGGGCAGGCCTCCTACTCATCAGCACTCCCTGGAGGCCAGCTTCGTCTCCCCCCTGCGTGGGACACTCCCCGGGCCTGTGGGATCGCCCTGTGCTGTCCCTGTGCCCTGCCCTGCCTCTCCCATCAGACAGGGACCCAATGGCCAGGCCTGGGCTGACCTCCCAGCACCCGAGTGGCCCAGGCACCAGCAGGCGTGTGAGTGACGGGGTGGTAACTGCTGAGCCGGAGCCCAGACCAGCTCCGAGAAACCCACTTCCCGGAGGGGATGCTGAAGGCGGGGGGCGCTGGGCAGGGGGCGCCTGTGCCCTGGGGAAGGGAGGAGGGGGAGGCAAGCCTAGGTGAGGACCCTACTTGCCACTTGACCTCTTTAATTTTGGGGGGAAATTTTTTTTATTGATTTCAGAGAGGGAGAGAAACATCAGTGATGAGAGAGAATCATTGGTCGGCTGCCCTCCTGCACACCCCACTCTGGGATCGAGCCCGCAACCGGGCGTAGGGCCGGACTGGGAATCCACCGGGAATGGACCGCGACCTCCGGGTTTGTAAGTCGATGCTCAGCCGCTGAGCCACGCCTGCCCGACTAACCTCTTTCCGTCTTGAACAGCGGGTGGCCCTCGGGCTCCGTTCTGAAGATGGGGAGACAGGCCCAGAGAGATGGCACCAGCTTCTGACGGCAAGGGCCTGGCAGGGCCATCCTGGCGGAGACAGGGAGGGAGGGGTCAGGTTCCTCCTCCGGCCGTGCCAGCTGGGCCTCCCCGCCCCCACCCGGAGCCAGGCTGCAGCGCAGGAAGTGAAAGGCGCCTGCAGGAAGCCAGGAGGAACCGAGACTTCAGCCGCCCCACCCAGACCCTCCTTCAGGAGAAACTGGCCAGGCCGGGGGGCAGAGGGGCGGGGGGCTGCCTCCTCTGTCCCCACCCCAACAAGCAGCTCTTCCAGGCTCTTTGGACCCCTCTTACTGCAGGAGACCAGCTGGAGAGAGAAATCTCTGAGTTAGGGATGAAAGGAGTAGAACCTGGGCCAGTCCCTGACGCCGGCCCCTCACTGAGGGCACCTGTGTCCGTGGCCCCTCACTGAGGGCACCTGTGTCCGTGGCCTTCTCGATGGAGCCGGGGCAGGGCCCGAGCCTGGTCTCGCCCAGCTCCACCACTGCTCACTGTATCTCGGGCCGGACCCCTTGACCTCTCCCGGCCTCTCTTTTCCTGTCAGCAAAACGTGCCATCTAATCCCCGTTTATGGACATGAATTGGTCCCGATGTGCAGAAAAGCAATTCAGCCAACAGGAGCCTTTAAAAAGCTCAAGGCCGCGCCAGCCGGCGTGGCTCCGTGGTTGAGCATCAACCAATGAACCAGGAGGTCACAGTTCGATTCCCGGTCGGGACACATGCCCAGGGTTCAGGCTCCATCCCCAGTAGGGGGCGTGCAGGAGGCAGTCAATCTATGATTCTCTCATCATGGATGTTTCTATCCCTCTCTCCCCATTCCTCTCTCTGAAATCAATAAAAACATTTAAAAATAAATAAATGGGAAAGTCGACGCCTTTGGCTGCAACAACTCTTCTTCTGGGACTCAGAGACTTAGGCAAAGACTTATGTACAAGAAGGTGCTACCGCCGACCAGCCGGGTGGCTCAGGGTCCCAGGTGTGATTCCAGTGAAGGGCCCAGAGTACGCCAGAGGGTCAAGGCCTGCTCGCCACACCTATGCGTACAGGCAAGGACACAGCAGTGAGTATTGCTGTACTAAAGGCCCCCTTTTCCCTACGCATGCGCGGGGGCAGGGACTCACCTTTAGGTAACCTGCTTATGTTACTGTGGCACTGGTGGCAGTAATTGGCACGAGGCCTCTTTAGTGTGAGCCTGCGTGTGTGTGCGCACACATGTATAAGGTGTCACGACAGTCAGTTGTGGCTGCTTTGCTCCTAATAAACCTATTGTCATTCGCGCGTTCTTCCAATTTCCTGCCCGCAGAGGGGCCAAGTCCTGGCTGAGAACTTGTCCCCAACAGGCCCGTACCTCATTTGAAGGTTCCTGGTAGGGGCATGTGTGGGAGGCAACCAATCTATGTGTCTCTCTCATATCGATGTTTCTCTCTCTCTGTCTCTCCCTCTCCCTCCCACTGCTCTAAAGAAATCAGTGGAAAAATATCCTCAGGTGAGGATTAACAAGACAAAAAAAAGGTGCTACTGCCTCAGTTACAATATACGGTAGTCTCCCGTTATCCGTGGGAGAATGGGTCCAAGACCCCCAGTGGATGCCTGAAACCACTGATAGTACTGAACCCCATATATACTATGTTTTTTCCTATACATACACGCCTACAACAAATTTTAATTTGTAAATCAGGCACAGGAAGAGATTAGCACAGTAACGAATAACACAGAACAATGGTAACAATGCGCTGTAATACAGTTATGTGACTGTAGCCACTCAGGGGTCTCCGCAGTCTGTATGGGCTCAATGCTTTCCGGCACAATACGTTCCCTGGGTCAGAACCTGTGTTGTGTTCACGCCTCCCCCTCGCAAATGCCATGACTTTTCCATCCTAATTCAGCACTTACCACTCACGGTGGCTGCAACCTCTGCAGTCTGAGGCGCAACAGCAACTAGCACGGATTTCTTTTTCCTCCTTCACAATTTCATGGGCAGATTTGTTCTTACTGTAGACCTTAGCAACTTCAGCACAGTTCCTCTCTTTCCAAAGTAAGGAGGGAACTTTTTTTTTAAATATATTTTTATTGATTTTTCACAGAGAGGAAGGGAGAGAGATAGAGAGAGTTAGAAACATCGATGAGAGAGAAACATCGATCAGCTGCCTCCTGCACATCCCCCACTGGGGATGTGCCTGCAACCCAGGTACATGCCCTTGACCGGAATCGAACCCGGGACCTCTCAGTCCGCAGGCCGACGCTCTATCCACTGAGCCAAACCGGTTTCGGCAAGGAGGGAACTTTGACTTTTTCACTTAAAGGAAACACTTGTGGCTTCTGTTTGGCTTCTGTGGGTTGCCAGCATCACTGCCCTGGTGTTTGGGGGGCCATTGTTACGTAGAATTAGGGGGACTTGAACACCAGCCCTCAAGGCGGAGATGGCGAAGTGACCCAGGGCAGGGAGCGCGGCCGGGGAGCGGCCGGAGGGACGATTCCGTCCCAGGCAGGTCGGAGCAGGCCAGCGCCGGAGTTCATCACGCCACTCACAACAGCGCGCAATTTAAAACGCACAAATTGTTTATTTTTGGAATCTTCCGTTTAATATCCTTGGACCCTGGGTAACCAAAAAGTAAAACTGCGGACAAGGGGGACCCACTGTGAAAACTGAAATGAGCCCAATGCTCCAGTGGCCGACTTTCCGACATCTGTAAGGTTTTCATCTTGTTTAGGAAGCGCTTAAAGACAGAGGAAACTCACAGTCTGGCAGTCAAGATATGAACTCGTGTGTTCAGGATGACTGCAAGTACGTAGGAAATCCACCACGCGGCCTGGTGCTGCTGGATTATGGCTATTTTTCTGTAGACTCCATCCTGGCTTGCTGTCTCAAACTTTCCGAAACAGCTACAAAATGCATGCCTTGATGTTTAAAATTAAAAACATCTGCTTGAAGCAAACACAACCCCCCCCCCTCCACCAGGTGCTATAATAAAGACCAAATGAGGTCACCTTCCAAGGCTCCTTAGAAAGCAATGCCGAGAACAGAGGGCCAGGGACTGGAGGCCCTGGAGTTAGGGACTCTCTGGCGAGCTGGGGAGACTCGCCCCCTCCTTGCCCACCTCTCCCCCGGCTCTGCTCCTGGTTCTTCCCTAGTGAACTTCCCTGTTATCTGCTGGGCGACAATGGCAAGTATCCTTCTCTGGGGCTCCGTTTCCTCATCTGTGAAATGGGGGGGGGGGGGGCTGGGGGCTGGGCAGGCAGGAGGATTCTCCAAGGTTCCAGTCCTTCTCCTCTGAGGGTCACAGGCCAAAGAGAACTTTGTATCCAGCCCCCCACCCCCACCCCCATTTTTCTGCAAAGGAAACTGAGACCGAAGAGGAAGCTGCATATTAGCCAGAGGTTCGGCCAGGACACCGTGGGGCCTGAGGTTTGCATGTCTAGGCCCCAGAGGCGTTTCAACCACTTGTTTCCCCTCCAGGGCCGGCTGGGGCTCCGGTGGAAAAGGTGGGTTGGGGGATGGGGTGGCCTGAATCAGCTCAGATGGAGGAGAGTGGACGACTGGGGCCATGCAGGGCCTGCCCCTCACCCTGCTGCCTACTGCGTGCCGCCTGCCCCCACCCCAGCCACCTGGCTCCTTGAGGTGCGCTGGGGGAGGGAGTGGCTAGGAAGAGACCTAGATGTGAGTGTCCAGGTCCTGGGGGGCGGGGGGAACGACTGGCTGCTGATCGTCTCCTGAGCTGGGAAAGGAGTCGACTGAAGGACGGGTATTTGCCGGGCAATTCTGATGTCAAGTCAGGAAGAGGTGAGCCGACAGCATCAATACAGGGAACAGAGGTGGCCAAGGTCCTACGGGGGGACAAAATGGTACCCAGGCCCCCTCTCCTGACTCCCAGTCCAGAGCTCCTTCCGAGGACGCGTCCCAGGGTGGAGTCCTGGTCAGAAGGGCGGAGCCTGGGTAGCAGGGCGGGCAGGGCAGGCTGAGTGAGCACCGTGTGCTCCTGAGGTGGGAGCGATGGTCTCAGCCCCCGGCCCCGCGAAGTGGCCCCACTGTCAGAGGAGCAAGTCCACCGGGATGGTGGGGGCCCAGGGGCTGGCACAGACAGGCCAGGAGACCCAGCGCTGGCCCAGGACTTGGGGAGGGCAGGCCACGGAGAAAAGGGCTTCAGAGACATCAGGTCCCGCTGGCTCAGGCCACAGGCCCATGAAGAAGCCTCCTGCAGGCCCTGAGCCCTGCCCTGGGTCCGGCTGAGTGAGCTCTGGAGGCAGCTGGGACCCAGGTGGTGTCTGAGGGAGACGCCCGCTCACTGCGCCTCCAGCGAGAGTGCAGTCAGCCCCAGGGGCCTGGGCTCCAGCGTGAGCCGGGGCTTTGGGAGCTGGCCGTGGAGTGAATGGCATCACAGGTCCCAGCAGCCGGGTCCACGCTCAGGGTTGACCCGGGTACAGGCCCCTGAGAGTCAGCACAATCCAGGCTGTTCGTCAAGTCATCGTGTATTAAATCCCAAAGCAAACCCATCCACTGGCGCGGGCAGCGCGGCAGCCGTGTGCCCGGGTTTGAAAGCAGGGCAGCTCTGAGAGGGAGTGTTAAATTCTAAACCAGCTACCACGGCTGCATCCTCCCACGGGGTCCTTTTCCGAGACTCGCTCTGTGTGGCGGTGGCTTCCCCGCTCTGAGCGGCCACTCAGTCACAGCCGCGAGGCCCCCAAGCGCCGATGCGCGTCCCGCGGTGCCGCTGGGCCCACAGTGTCTGCGGTTCTGCAGGCTTCGCTGGGAGCGGCCCGGTTCCCAGACAGGGGGCAGGTGGACGCCGGATGAAGAGCCGAATTCAACCTCCAGCCCCGCGGCCGATGGCCCACGGGAGGGCCGGGGCCACGCCTGCCCCTTCCGTCGCTACTGCTGCTCAGGGCCGGCCGTCTTGGTGGTCACCAGCTCGGTGGAGCCCAGCTCCGTGGCTGGCACCGGGACGCTGTGGGCAGGGGGCGTGGTGGCTGGGTTTTCTCCGGGTGGAGGCCAGACGGGCGCGGTGGCATCAAGGGGCCCAGAGGAGAGGATGATGACGTTGTCCAGGGGCTCTGGGGGGGATGCAGGGTCAGGAATGGCCCGGCTGTCCCGGACCTCCCTGCAGGCCAGCCCTCCCGGGGAAGTGGAGGAAGGCTCCCTGTGGGTGCCGGGGGGACGCGATGGGCCCTCAGGACAGGAAGTGCTGAGCGGGCAGCCAAGTGGGGGTGCTGACGGGGAGGGAGGAAGTATGGCAGCCAGTCTGCCCCCCCAGGGGCCAGGACAGACCCTCTCGCTGGGCTCCCCGCCTGCGACTTCCTCACGGGGGTCTGGGCCACAGCTGTCCCCCCCTGGGACTGGGCTCGGCCTGAGACCCTCAGAGCAGCTCCTCCCCCCAGTTGGTACCCCCTGCCCCCCGCCCCCCAGCCCTCCCCCCCTCCCCCTCCCCCATCCTCTCCGGCTGGGCAGTGCCCTTGGCCCCTGGCGCAGAACTCACCGTCCAACTCCGTGTCCGGGGCCTTGGGGAGCGCGGGGGGCGCGGGCCGGCGCAGCCGCCGCCAGCCCAGCGCGGCCACCAGCGCCAGGGCCAGCGCCAGGCCCAGCAGCGCGGGGGCGCCCAGCAGCAGCGCGGGCAGCGGGAGCGCCTCGGCCCCGGCCCCCGCGCCCCCCGCCTCCTGCGGCTGCACCGCCGTCCCGGGCGCCCGGCTGCTCGGCTCGGCCGCTAGAGGGGGGGCCGGGGAGGGGGGGAAGGGGACGGAGAGCGGGGAGGGGCGGGCAGGGAGGAGGCGGGGGTCGGAGGGAGGCGAGGCTGGACGGGAGGGAGGGGGGGCGGGGAGGGGGAGGGGGGCGCAGAGGGGGGGAGAGGGACGGTGAGGGCCACGCGTGCCGCTGGTCCCCACCCAGGCCCCGGCCCGCGACCCCCAGCTCGCCGCCCCCCCTCCGGCCTGGGACGAGGGGTGCGGTGCCTGGGCTCCGGGTCCCCGGTCCTGCCACCCCCCCCCCAGCCACCCCGCCGTCCCCGAGGCCACCCGCGAGCAGAGCAGCCGTCGCGGGGTCGCTCCTACCCGGCCGGGGCTCCGGGGTGCGGAAGAGCCTGCAGGCCACGCAGCCGCGGACCAGCGGGTCGAAGCACTGGGTGTCCGCGCACTGCGTGGGCGCCGGCCCGCTGCGGCCCCGCCGGCCCCGCGCGCGCCCCATGCTGCCCGCCGCGCGCCCCGCTGGCACTGAGCCGCCTGGGCTGCCCGCAGGGAGGAAACGGGGGCCGCCAATCACGCCCGGCCCCGCCCTCCCGCCTGCTGGGGGGGGGGGGGGACCACTCCAGCCGGGCCCCAGGGCCCTGCACCCCAGGCCGTGCTACCTGTGGTTCCTCCATCCAAGCACTCAACCATCACCCGGTTGGTGCCCACTGGCCCGGCCTCTGCGGGGCTGGGGCGAGGGCCCTGCGGCCAGTACACGGGCTCCCAAGGCCGGCTGATGGCCACGGGCACCCTCCAGCAGCAGCTCCCCACCTGCCTCCTCCTCCGGGGAGCCCTCCTGCCTTTCCCAGGCAGAGCCGGCTCAGGTCAGCAATCGCCGCCCGAGGGCCCACATGGGCTGTGCCCCCAGGGGACGTCCACGCTGCCCTGTGGTGGGCACCGGTGCTGGTCACCACCACGCGGGTGCAGGAGGGCTTAGTGGAGATGAAGAGGCGTTTGCTGGATGGAGGGGGGCTGCTTAGAGAAGCTTGATAGAGAAGTGGCCCCGGGTGTGCAAAGGCCTCAAGGCCCAAACGTGAAGGCCAGGGAGTGCTAGGGAGGCCCGGCCGGGGCCTGGCCGGGGTTCAGGAGCCCCCTCTGGCAGAAGGCAGGGGAGCTCACACATTGTGCTACAAGGAGCGGAGGGCACAGGGGGTCAGGGGCCGCCAAGGGCCCAGCGAGAGCTCTGCCTCCAGACCCTAAGCAGGAGGGACGCTCAGGTCAACAGATGGACAAGCAGACGGAGACCCAGGAGGCCCCCCCGCCCCCCCAACTGCTTTTTCCCAGGACTGTGTGCGGGGCTGCTCACCTCGCTGTCTCATGGAGGTCCCTCAGGTCTGTCTTTCTTTTCCCGTGTTTGGGTTCCCCACCTCATCTCTCACCCCTTCTCTCAGACTGAGACACACACACACACACACACACACACACACAGAGGCACGCGCACCCCCCTCAGCATCCTTCACTTCTGCTGCCCCTCCGTGGGGCAGGGGCTGGCAGAGACCCTCAGCGTGGAGCGCAGCTTAGTGCCTCATGGGGGGCCACACCAGCCCCCTCAGCACCCAGGGCTGGGGGGCCCAGAGGAAGGAGGAACTGTCCAGGGACAGGGAGCCAGCTTGGGCACAGGAGTGGTTCTCTAGCAGATACGGGGGGCAGGGGACCTTCCAGGCAGAGGGACTAGAGGGGCAAAGGCCTGGAGTGGTGCAGGGGGCACTCTCGGGGGACAGGCCTGGCCCCTGCCTCAGGGGATGCTGGGGAGTGGGCATGGAGGGAAGGGGCCTGAGGCTGCGGCCACAGGCGCCCAGGCTGGGAGGAGCCCCAGGAGGTGTCTGGGTGGAGGGACAGGTCCTCTGAGTTGTGCTTAGAAGGGACGGTGTCTCTGGCTGCTGTGGAGTTGGGGGCTGGACAGGTGAGGAGCCTGGCGCCAAGGTCCAGGGCCGGGAGCCATGTCCCGTCCTTTAGGAGGAAGGAATGATGCTGGGGAGGAAGGGGAGCAAGACTGGCCCCGGGTTCTGTCTCGGGGGCCTCTAGGACTCACGCAGAACCCCAAGTGGGCCAGCTTTGAGGAGCCCTGGTCCACTGCCTCCCCAGCCCCTGCCCACGGGCCAGCAACTCCGTGGCAGGAAGGTGTAGGTGGTGGAGCAGCTGCGAAGGAGAAGTGGGTGTGGGGTGGTGGGTGTGGGTGTGGGTGTGGGTGTGTGATGAGGGGGTGGAGGAGCCAGGAGCCTGCACAGGAACCCAGGCAGGGAAACCCTCCTATAGGGCAGAGGAGTGGGGGTGAGGGGAGAAGACTGGGCCCCCATCCCCACCCCCTGACCCCCTGGTGTTATTACCTGTCACCCTCAGGCCTGCAGAGCCCTCACTTAAACCCCGTACCAGACCCTGGGGCAGGGCGGGCGGAGGCCGATCCTGGGAGAAGGTGGGCCAGGTCTGCGGTCCCTCGTATGAGCCACCTCTGACTCCCAGGCAGAGAGCAGAGGAGGGGGCGGCCCTCAGGGGCCCCCAGCCCGAGCGGGAGAGTTGGCCCGGGCAGCCCTGCGGGGGGAGCAGGGGCACTCATTGGACACCGATGTCTCCTGGGTGCCTCCCTTTGCCCACACAGGGCAGGTGCCAAGGACAAAGCGGGCAACCCCGAAAGGCCTGTGGGATTCGCGTCAGTGGCCTGTGCCGGTGCCTGGCCCGACCACCCCTCTCACTGTGTCTCCGAAATGGGGAAGCGGGGGGGGGGGGAGGGAGCGGCCGGGGGGGGGGGCGCTGGAGACAGAACTTCTTACAGCTCGGACGCTTCGCAGTTAAAAAGAGAAATTTCACTGTCAGGCCACGGTGGTGAGTGGCCGGTCGCCCCTCCATGGAGTCTTCCTTTTCGTAGCAATAAGTTTGTTCATTGCTTCATTCCAGGCTTCAGCTTCACTTGTTGGTTGTGAGATGTGACCGAGAGAGGAGTTCAAGTTTCTAAAGTTGATGTGGTTCTTGCAAATTTTCCTTGTTCTTTTAATAGTTTTGACTTTAAATAACGAGGTCATCACCTCACTGCATTCTTGGGTAGAAAACCAGGGACTTGGTTGCCGAAAAGCCCTTCACACCGAATCTGTCTCAGAGTTTTCTCGAGTTTTCATTCGCTGATGAAGTTTTGTGTGTGTGTGAACTTTTTTAAAAGGATGATTCATTTGAGATCCGTCAGGGAGAAGGGAGTCTCCCTTGGTCTTTGTCCCCAAATTCCCCTCAAAGCGCCCTCCCAGGGCCTCTGGCCCGGCGCTGTAATGAGGTCCGTCTTTTCAGGTGGGAAATGGGGCTCCCAGGCAGCGGGGTGACCCAGCACCGATGAGGGGCCCCCGGCTGGGGTCTGTGCTCAGCCAGCTGTGAAGCATGGCCTGTGCCCTTCGTGCCTGGGGACAGGGTGAGGAAGTGAGGACGCGCAGGGCCTGTCGGACAAGCGCGGTGTTGTGGGGGGGCAGTCCCTCAGGGCAGAGAGGCCCAGCCCCCCAGGTCTGGATATGAAAGTGCCGAGACCCGGATACACTGTGTACTTGGCTAAAAATAAGTTTTGTATGTGATTCTGTGAGTAATACCTGAACACATTCTCATGGAAAAACCCTCCAACAGCAAGGAGCCTGAGTAAGAAAGGGCATTCCCCTGAGCCCCCCCAACCCCTACCCCCCCGTGCCCCCGGGGGAGCCTCTTCTCACGCCAAGGCCTTTCCCCCAGCCTGGTGTTGTGCGTGTAAACTCCCGGGCCCCTGCAGGCTCGGGCCCTGTGGGGGTGCAGGGCAGACTCCCCGTGCAGGCAACTCCACTCACTTCCCAAATACTGAGACCTACTACGCTCAGGCGCTGCTCCAGGTGCTGGGGACAGAGCACGGAACCACAGAGACAAAACCCAAACAGTGAAGCCCTTTAGTCGGTGAGAAGAACCTGGGAGCAAAGTTCAGGAGGAGCCCTAACCGGTTTGGCTCAGTGGATGGAGCGTCGGCCTGCGGACTGAAAGGTCCCAGGTTCGATTCCGGTCAAGGGCATGTACCTTGGCTGCGGGCACATCCCCAGTGGGAGGTGTGCAGGAGGCAGCTGATCGATGTTTCTCTCTCATCGATGTTTCTAAATCTCTATCCCTTTCCCTTCCTCTCTGTAAAAAAACAATAAAATATATTAAAAAAAAAAGTTCAGGAGGGAAGGGGTGCCAGGCAGTCAGGGAGGGCCTGGCGAGACCGTGGAACAGAAATGAGGGTGACCCTGAGGACACCTGGGGTGGAGCGCGAGGCCCGGGGGTCACACAGTTCACAGGAGAATGGAACCGCCCTCACCGGCCTGGCCCTGTGCCCGCACCCCTGTGGGGAGGCGGCATTAGATTCTACTTTACAAAGAGGAAAGCAAGCTCAGAAGGGTAAGGGATGAGCCAGGCAGCCCTGGGGCCCTGAACTCCCCCAGCACCCCTCACCCCACACACATCTGTGGGGTCCTCTCCCTCTCACCAGAGGACAGCCCTGGAGGGGCCTGCGGCCGAGCATGGTAGAGGGGAGCCAAGTGCTGGGGAACCCCCCTGGCCTTGGCTTTGCAGGGTCATCATCAGTCAAACCAGGCAAGTACCAGGTGTTAGCGACACCCCCTCCCTCTCCCCCCTCCCCCCCCCCTCCAAGCATTTGGCTTTAGCCCCAAGGAAGGCTGCCTCCCATCAGGTCAGGGGCACTGGGGACTGCCCATCCACTGTCCCTCCCAGAGCCGGTCCTCAGAGGCCCCCAGTCCATAGGGTCACACTTTGGAGGGACTCAGATTTGGGGTGTGCAGGGCCTCGCCTCCCGCACCCCTTGGGTCTGCAAGTGTCTGAACAAAGTCCTTTCACAATGACTCACTGCCTGCCCGCTAGGGCCCCAGGGGAGGCTGAGGGAAGGGGGTGACGCCAGTGGGCACCGTGGACAGGGTCCCCCCTCCCGCCCGGAGTCCTGCCAGGTAGGCCTGGCCCAGCACAGACTGTGGGGATGGGGTGAACGTCGGGGGGCTTCAGCTCTGAACCCCCAGCTCCCCTCGCCCACCACAGCCCTGGGCACAACCAGCCAATCCTCGGGCCACTGTCTGCGGACAGACAGACAGGGGACAGCGCGGGGGACAGGTGTCAGCCTCGGGTTCCCTGAGCCTCACGAGAACCTCGAGGCTGTGGGGTTCAGGGACAGGAAGTGGCTGCCACCAGGTGACACTGCAGGTCGGCCAGACCCCGAGTGAGACCAAGGCCAGGCCTTTCCCGCTGCATCACCTCCCCTGCGGCGCCGCCTGCCCTCCTCTGCCCGGGGCGAGGCGGGGGGGACAGGTGCCCCCTCCTCACCAGGAGGCCCTGCCGCCTTAGCGGGTGGAAGTGCTGCCAGCGGGGCCGGAATCCTTGGGCCTGGGCCGCTCCCACACAGACGTGAGTCCTGGGACAGGCCCAGGGGCTGCCCACAGCCCGGTGGCCCAGGTGACAAAAGAACTGTGACCTGCAGGAGGGGGCTCAGCTCCACGGGAGGCGAGGTGGCCGCTGAGTCCCAGCCCCGCAGGTGCTGGCAGCAGACACAGCATCATGTGCCCCCAGCACTTGGCCGGCTTCCAGGTCCTCGGCTGAGATGCCACTTCTCTCGTTATAGGGCACCAGGTGGCAAAGAAAACGTGGCCCGGGACTGGCGAGAGAAGTGTGCCCGCGCTGGCGGGGGAGGTGGGGAGACGGGGGCTTCCCTGGTCTCCACCCGCCTGGCTCTCCTGGCACGGGCTCCTTCCCTGCTGGCCTCTCCTGCAGTCCTGTCCTGAGGGGCAGACCCCCACACGGGGGAGCCACGGTTAGACCCCCACCTCCCCCCGACGGCCGCCTTCCCAGGCACAGGCCCGTCTCCACTTCTGTTCCCAGTTCAGGGCCTGCCGAGCAGACGCCCAGGCCTTTGTTCACCCGTTAGCCAAGTAAGAAAGCCACTGGAGCCAGGTGGTGTGGCTCAGTGGCTGAGCTTCGACCTGTGAACCAGGAGGTCACGGTCAGGGCACATGCGGGTGGCGGGCTCGATCCCCAGTGTGGGGCGTGCAGGACGCATCGGAGAGAGACATGATTCTCTCTCATCATTGATGCTTCTATCTCCCTCTCCCTTCCTCTCTGAAATCAACACAAATACATTAAAAACTATTAAAAACTATATTAAAAAGAAAACTGGAGGAAAAGCAGAGGGCTGCGGCCAAGGTGGGCTCTGCCGCCGACGGCTCTGAGGCGGCGGACACCCTCTGATCGCACGTCTCGGTTTCGCTGTGAAATGGGGAACAGCGAGCTCGCAGGCCTGCTGGGAGGAGACGGGCGACTGAGAACAGCTGGCGGAGCGTGACGTGCCCGCCGATGTCCGGGACAGCGGGCCGCAGCCGGAAGTCTCCGCAGCTGAGGAGCTCGGCGGGGCAGGAGGCTGCCTGACACAGGCAGGTGTGTGTGCAACCTGAGCGCAGGGCGGGCGCGGGCTGGTCTGGAAGAAAGCCACGGCGAGGGGCAGGCAGGCCCCACCCTCCCAAGTTCCAGGTTGGCCCCTCGGTGAAGACTGCGCGCTGGCTGGGAGGCTGATGCCAGAGCTGGCCCTGCGGTGCCGGCCCTGCCCGGGCATCGAGCAGGAGCCGTCCTGACGCCCGAGGATGGAGGGCAGGTCCTGGCGCAGGAGGGTGGGGGTGTGGAGGTGCTGTCTCGCTCCAAGGAGCCTTGACCTGCTCTCCCAGCAGACCTCCCCCCACCCCCCAGGTCCTGCGGCCAACAGGGTTTCTGACTCCAGCCCCGCACGTCCCCAGGTTCTACTCGGACCCCAGGGAGAAGGCGTGCAGTGGGCACGCACAGCCTCTCGCTGCCAACCCAGACCCAGCTCCTCACTCCCCTCGCGCCCTGAGGACTCCCATGTGCAGTCCCGGGTTTGCACCAGGGTGTGAACTTAGCTCTGGGTGAATTCAAATACCAGTCACCATTCATCCTGCTTCCCTGGGCCCGTGCGAGGCATTAACGGTTTGTCATCCGCACACGAGCAAGCACAGGGCACACCAGCTCGGGCCCTTCACCGCTGTCATTCATTCAGTCCCCACAGCGCGACCAGGAGAACAAGCTCGTTCACCCGGGGAAACTGAGGCTCCAAGGATAGCAAGGCCCGTTGTGGGGTCAGGCCAGGGTCCCTCCCACCCTGCGCGTGAGTGTTCTGAGTCAGTTCATCTGCAAAATCAAAGCGGTGGATGAGACCAATGAATTTCTAGCTGTTTTTGGTCACAGACTCTTTGTTCAAATGAAGTCTTGAGTGGAAATGGACCGCGTCTGAGGGGAAGAGACAGGCTCCGCTGGAGAGGGCATGGGCGTGGGCTGCTCCGCCCTTGGGGCTCCCCCCAGCCCTCCTGCGCGAGCACAGAGTTAGGGTCCTGTGGGGAAGTGACCCCTGGCCCAGGCCCTCACAGGTCCTCCAGGCAGGGGTTCTCTGAGCTCCTCATCAGGGACAGCAGGTTCAGGGCCGAGACGCCGGGCACGTGGCCAGCACAGATCTGCAGCATGCGGACCAGGCGCTGCGCCATGGTGACTCGAAAGCCTTCCACCTGCGGGGAGAGCGGAGAGCAGGGTCAGAGCGGCCACACAGGCTGCCTGAAGGGGCTGGGTCGGAGATGTGGGGACAGCTCAGTGCACCATGGCCCATCACGGCCATGACCCTGTCCACGGCCATGACCCTGTCCACAGCACACCTCTCCAAGCAGCTTCCACCATCTCAGCTTCCGAGTCCCTCCAGCACCCTCCGGGGACCCCAGAGACGACGAGCCCTTGTCTGTGCATGTACGTGTTGGTCCAGCTCACTCCATTCTGAGGGGAGGGCCAATGCCTGGCGCATCTGTGCTCTCAGGGACCAGCACCGGGCCCCTGGGCAGGGCCAGAACATCATTTCACTGGGCGCAGCCCACGCCTCGCTGAGTGGGTTTCCTCATGTGTAAAATGGGGCGATAATTCTTGCCACGCAAAGGCCTCAAACTACGGCAAAGCCCAAACTTGATTCTGCAGAGGCGTGTGCCCCGAAAGCCCACACGGGTAGGAGGGGTGCAGACTGTCCGCACTGGGGCTCCCTCCGAGGGAAGCCAGGTCTGAGTTCTCAGTGGTCTGCGGCTGGACACAGCCAGCGGCCCGCAGACCTCTCAGTTCTCAGGCGCAGGGTAGCCCAGGGCTGGCTGGCCTGCCACCTACTGGCCACACACAGAACGGCACCACCCACCACAAGGTTAGCACCCACCGGCACCTGCCATTTCTTTTGGCAACAGTCACAGATTCTGCTAAAACTCACGACGGCTCTTGCCTACCCCCATGATGCTCAATTTCACATAGAGGTTAGTAAAGTAAAATACGTAATTTTTTCTTGCCCAAGTCCACAGATCCCCTGAGTTTTACTCTCAGATCAGAGGGGGTCCACGGGCTCCAGAAGAACCCCTGATCCCCGATATTTGGGGATCATCCAAGCAGCCCCTTGAGTGCTGACTGCCCATTCCCTGCGCCGGGACCAGGCCTCACCTCCAGGTCACAGAAGAGCAGGGGGCTCCGGTAGGCTCGGGCCAGCTTCAGCACGCTGTTCCGGTGGACGCTGCAGTGGCTGTCCCGCCCGGCTGCAAAGAAGCCCAGAGTGCTAGCTGTGAGCGCCACCTGCCGGCGGCCACTGAGGAGGCCTGGGCAAAGCAGCCCACTGCCCCGTCCCTGGGCCCGTCCCTGACTGATCAGGGGTGACAATCCTGCCACCTTCTCCACTGGGCGGACGAGATCATCAAGTTAGCAGGGCAGGCGGAAAGGGCTCTGAAACATGGTTTCCTCATCTATAAAGTGAGGATGGCAGCAGCCCCACCGAGTCACTATAGAGACTCGGTGAATCGATACATGAGTGACCTGGCACTCATTTATTCACCAATGCCTTTTATTTTCATTAAAAAAAATTTTTTAATTGAGTTTTTTAGAGAGGGGGAAGGAACAGGGAGAGAGAAAGAGAAACATTGATGTGAAAGCAAAACATCCATCGGCTGCCTCCCGCACACCCCCCACTGGGGATCGAGCCCACAACCTGGAATGGAACCTGGTGCAGGGGATGACGCAACCAACTGAGCCACACTGGCCAGGGCTGCCAATGCCTTTGAAAACAAGCTGTGCCAGGCCCTCCCCAAAAGGGGCTCACAGGTCAGCTCAGACACACCATCCGTGCGTGATGGGGGCCCTCAGGGCCCGGACTACAGGCTGGTCGGGGAGGCCTTCCCCAGGACGCGGAAGAGGCGTTAGCGAGACAGACAAGAAGCGTCTCTGAGAAGCGGCCTGGCTCAGGAGTATGAGTATCGAGGTCTGAATCTCAGCTGCCCCACTCTCTAGCTGTGGGGCCCTGGGCAGGCTGCGTCACCTCTGACCAGTCTCCTCAGCTACAAAGGAGAGAGGACACCCGCCTCGAAGGGCTGCTTGTGACGATCAGTGACACAGAAACGCGCTCAGAGCGGCGTCGGGCGGTGGGTGCTCAGTGGAGGCTCGCGGACACTGTCCCGCCGTTAGCCACAGCGCGGGGACAGCAGGACTTGCTCAGAGCTGCCGGTGAGCCAGAGCGGAGGGTGCCGGGAGGCGAGGCGGCGGAAAGGCAGAGGCCATGCTGCCGGCCACGCGGCGCCTTCACCGGGGTTGGGTTTTACTCTAAAACCACTCGGCAACGCCAAGCGATGAGCCACCTGCTCAGATGTGCTCTCAGAAGGACCGACAGCAGGTCGGATGCCGAGGCCGGTCCTTCCCACCAGCCCGGCGCCAGCAGGGAGGTGCCCGGCACACTGCCCCTGGCCGGCGAGGGCGCACTTACCGCCGGTGACCAGGAAGCCCACCTTCCCCAGGAAGAAGGTGGCGTCCACGTGGCGCAGGGACTCCTCCACGTTCTGCAGGCTGGGCGGCCAGGCCCGGGCGAGAAAACAAACCTTACAACAGAGAAGGCCGTGCCCTCCTTGCCCCCCCACCCCCCGCTCCGCCCCTCATCCCATCCCAGAGCGGCCAGAGCCTGAGGGGGGACGGGACTCTGCCCAGAGTATTGGAACACTTTGTCCTTTCATTGTTTCAAACTACTTTTAATTACACCTCAGGCTGCTGTCCCCCAGGAGGGAGAGGACAGACCTTCCTCTGCGCTCCACAGGCCGGCTGCAGTCCTGTCCCCAGGGTTGCCAGC
The DNA here is from genome assembly GCF_964212035.1 of Myotis nattereri. Classification (NCBI taxonomy): domain Eukaryota; kingdom Metazoa; phylum Chordata; class Mammalia; order Chiroptera; family Vespertilionidae; genus Myotis; species Myotis nattereri. The sequence goes on from NC_138076.1 coordinate 211,904,371, forward strand.
TCCACAGGGGGGCCAGGCCGGGCCACTCCTGCTGCCACTGCCATGCCCCACACTAGACTGGGCTCTGACCTCGCACAGGCCTTAAAAGTCTTTCTTCTAAACACACTATTGGTTCTACATGAACTCTTCACCTGAACACGGTGCTCACTCCCATCTTTACCTGGCTAAGGCTGTCCCATCTATCAGGTGTCACCGCCACCAGAAAGTCTACCCTGACTAAGTCCTGAGCGTCACAGGTCTGGTGTGGGCTCTCACAAGTGTCCGAAAGCCCCGCCTCCTCCTGCAATGGCTAGGAGCACACTGAGGTCAGGGTCCATTTCCTTCATCTCTGTGCCTGCTGTCAGGGCCAGAGTAGACCTCAGAGCGCATTAGCTAAATGACAGGTGGCACTGCTAGGATTTATCAGTGTCTTTCAAACATCTTGCACTGGCCACGGCTCCCCCTCCTCACCATCTAGGCCAGTGATGGCGAACCTTTTGAGCTCGGCGTGGCAGCATTTTGAAAAACCCTAACTTAATTCTGGTGCCGTGTCACATATAGACACTTTTTGATCTTTGCAACCATAGTAAAACAAAGATTTATATTTTTGATATTTATTTTATATATTTAAATGCCATTTAACAAAGAAAAATCAACCAAAAAAATGAGTTCGCGTGTCACCTCTGACACGCGTGTCATAGGCTCGCCATCACTGGTCTAGGTTAACCCCAGGCAGTCTCTCCCTGCCTCCTCTCCTTCCCATCGTGATGTCACTGTCCCTAAGCCAGGGAGGGCCACCTGAGCCCCGACAGCCCCATCGTCTGGCTCTCACCTGTATTTGCTGTGAAGGTTGACCACGAACACAATCAGGTCAATTCGGGGGCGATTCACATCGGAGGGCAGAGGGAGGGAATGTGCCAAGTGGCTGGAAAACAAGAAACTGCAGGACTAAAGATCCCTGCGCCCACATTCCCGTGACCATCACATGCAGCCAGAGGCGCCTCACCTCTTCACCTGAGGCCCTCCTAGGCAAGACTCCGCTGACGAGCAGAGGGGCGGGGCGGGGCAGGGCTGGTCCCACCCAGATGACTTCCTTCCGACTCCTCTGGCAGAAAGGAGTTCTGTGTAGTAGCCACCTCGGTAAGAGGGAGCTTTGGGTAGAAGACGGCATGGGGCCAGCAAGCTACACTGCACGCTGGGAGGGAGGCCAGGCTCCGAGGCGGGTGCTGAACTGTGAAGATTAGGGGCTGGGACTGAACTCCTTTGGAGTGTGACAGAAGCGGGTTCAAATCTCAGTTCTGCAATGACCAGCTGTGTGACCTTGCATAAATCACCTCATCGTTCTCCTGGACTTGGTCCCTGGTGGTCAGATACCCACCTGAAGGTTTTTCTGGAACCCTCGATTTCTGCCCATTTCTATGTATTCCTATTACCCAGCTCCTCCCATCGCCTACCTTATAACTCAGGAAACATCAAAAAGGACTGCCCAGCTGGTCTGGCTCAGTGGTCACCTGAGCGTGGTCACCTGAACCAGGAAGTCACAGTTCAATTTCTGGTCAGGGCACACACCTGGGTGGCGGGCTTGACCCCCAGTAGGGGGCATGTAGGAGGCAGCCAATTGATGATTCTCCCTCATCATTGATATTTCTCTCTCTCTCTCCCTCTCCTTTCCTCTCTGAAATCAATAAAAATATATTTAAAAAACAAACAAAAACACCACAAAGTCCAGTTACCTAGAAATTACCACTAGTTAACTTTAGAGCATTTTTCTAAACATGTACACAACATACTATACACATTCAGACACTAGAATAGATATAATCGAAAAGTAGGATAATAGTATTAATTTAATTTGCATTTAATGAAAGCAAAATAACTAAAGCAGAACTGAAAAAAATACATGAACTTAGATAAGTTTTTTTTATTTTTTAAATACCTCCTGCACGCCCCCTACTGGGGATGTGCCCACAGCCAAGATACAGGCCCTTCACCGGAATCGAGCCTGGGACCCTTGAGTCCGCAGGCCGACGCTCTATCCACTGAGCCAAACCAGTTAGGGCAATAAGTTATTTTTTAATCACAAAGGTTGTTTCCTGAAAGAACTGAATTAAGAAAAAAATTAATAACTTGTTATCATTTGAAACTGTTTCAATTTTATCTATATTGGCTTGAGTCTCCATTATGAGACATGAGAGCTACTAGTATATATGTTTACATTTTGCTCTAGCTATGACCTTGGACCTAGGCTGACTAAGCGGCCACTCTGGAACCCTACTGGTCGCCATGGAAGAGACAAAGCCTTCTGAGGAGGGTCTCACTGTCAACTAAATAGCTCACCAATAAAGAGACGATCATTTTTCTGCTCTTAACTCATTGGCCAGAACTAGTCACATGGCTCCACACAGCCACAAAAGGTCAAAAAGTGCAATTCCGAAACCTGCCATAGGCTCCAAACGCAGAAGCTGGAAATATCTGGCAACGGAATGAGCGGATGATCACGTGGGTGATTGCCTTTCCTGCGAAAAGTCTGAAGAATCATTTACCCTTTAAGTTCAACAATTTAACTTGACACAAATGCTGTGTCTGTTTTTCCTGGAATAAGATATATCTTCCCTTTTTAAAAATTCTTTTGTATTATATTCCCTTTTTAATGGAAAAATTAAACTCTTCGCTCATTTCAGAGGAGCTTTCTTCCATTACATCTTCGAACACTTCTGCTGTGGTTTTCTCAAATCTGTCCTCTTTGTAGGCAATGAAGTGCTCAACTGCACCTATTCTGATCCTTGCTGTTCCTATTTGTTAGATCACGTGTGGCATTATTTTTGGTCCTTTTTTGCCCTTAGCTCAGCAACCTCCCTTTTCTCTCATTCTGTTGTTTTATTATTTGGTCTTTGAATGACTCTTAAAAACTCAGGTTCTTATTAAACTTCCCAATCCACAAAATACTCAAAAAAAGCTTTCTTCTTTTCCCAGAGTGGGTTCTTCATCAGATTTCTGCATGTCAGGTGAATCCTTACCCTTTTTGGCAAGGGTTTCCATGACACTTCTTTTTTTAAAATATATTTTTATTGATTTCAGAGAGGAAAGGAGAGGGAGAGAGAGAAACAGCAATGATGAGAGAGAATCATTGATTGGCTGCCTCCTGCAGGCCCCCCACTGGGGATGGAGCCCGCAACCCTGGCATGTGCCCTTGACCGGAATCGAACCCGGGACCCTTCAGTCTGCAGGCCGACGCTCTATCCACTGAGCCAAACCGGCCAGGGCTCCATGACACTCCTTTCCACCTTGCTCAATGCAGGCAATGTTGTCCACATTTTCCATTTACCCTGATGCCAATGAAATGAATTCTTCTTAAAAATCCTTTCCTATTTCTAAGCTATGGCTTTGGGATTGTTGGTTGTGTTTGACGTTCTGGGGCCCGAGAGACTGGCAAGATGGGTAAAGCACAGATATTTAGAAGAAAAAGATTATGTTCCCGCATCAGAGATCATTAAAGTGCAGTAGCAGGTTTGTTCTGCCTGGCAAGGGCCATTTCCAGTTCCCATGGAGGAAATGCCTTCCGATCTGGGTCATTCCCCTTCAGCATGGACCTGGAGCTTACCTTCCCATCAGGGCAAACGACACCCCCAGACCTAGTCGCCTGACTTCCTCAGCAGCTATTCCTACTTCCCATCAGTGAGCAGAAGGAAAACAAGGCATACTTCCTTGGTCACTTTTTCTCCAGATTTGGAGGGCACATCTACACTGCTCAGGACACTGGGAGTCACCAGTGCACGAAGGTCAGTCCCTGCCCTCAAGGTACTGGCCTTGGGGTCCAGGGCCTGGTCGACTGGAAACAAGGAAACGAACAGTGACAAGGAAATGTCTACGGTGACAAGTGTCAGAGAAAGAGAACAAGTGATGGAGGATACCTTAGACCGGCTCTACCAGAGGCCGGCGAGGTCTTCGAGGCTGACCGCGCAGCTAGGGATGGTGAAGGGGCTGGCCCACCGGCTCCACCTGCGCCCGCCCTCCCGCCCGGGCCCGAGTTCAGGCCCCAGCCGAGCGATCGGACCCCACCCCCCCCGCCCCCGGCCTCGGCTACTTACACCCGCAGCGTGGAGGCGCAGTCCTCCTTGAGCATCGAGTCGGCCAGCGGCTGCAGAAGAGCATCCTCCTTGCCCACCAGCTGCCCAGAGAGAGAAGGCGGCTGCTGTCCCTCTGCAGAACATGGGGATCCGGGCACCGACCGAAGGCGGCCACGACCCCCAGGATTCTGGCTCCTGCGCTCAGGGCGCCGTTTACCGAGAGAAGACTCCACCGGGCACGGGTTGAGCGCCTGCGGTCTACACCCTCCCCGGTCCTTCCCGCTCAGCACTCGCTACCTCCCGGACCCTCCCGCTGACCGCCGGGCCGCTCCGGGAGGCCAGACTCAGACTCAGACACAGCAAGTCCCTGCCCGGCTCGGAACTCGGCCTTCGGGCCAGAAACCAATCAGAAACCGGGAAGAAAGCCCGCCGCGCACCTATTGGTGGGGGCGTCCTTCCGCCTCAGAGAGCGGCTGTTCCGATTGGGTCAGAATGTGGCTGTCCCGCCCACCGCCTCTTCCGGAACAGCGCGCGCCCGCCCCCTGAGGAGCGCCGAGAGCGGGGCAGCGGGAGCACAGCCCGGGAGGGGAGCCCCGCCAGGGAAGCGCGGCTGCGGGCGCCTACCAAGATGGTGGCCGCGTTCAGGCCTGGCAGCTGGTCCTGCGGCCGCAACACCGACATCCCAGTCGCTGGCCGAACCGCCGCTCAGGTCGTGCGCGCCTTCCTTTCAAACCCCGCTGTGGCCCCGCCCTAGTGCTTCCCGAGGGGCACGTGACCCCCCGTGGGCGGGGTTTCCCGTCGCCGAGCCCTTTAAAGGAACCGCTGCCTCCTTTTCTGAGGGTGTTCCAGCCCTGGCCCCCACTCGGAAGGTGCAGTCTATGGGGCAGGCCTTCTGTTTCACGCCTCGGAGAAAGGTGTGCAGTGATTCAGTCGTCCATTTATGCTCATTCACCAGCCTCGCAGCTGCTCAGAACAAAACCCTGGGGTTATTCGGGGCTCAACCCACAACCGGTCCCTAAGCAAGCCCGCGGGTTCTGATCTTAAAATGGACCCAGAAGGTGACCACGTCTCACCGCCTCGCCTTCTGCCTCCACCACCACCAGGACAAGCCACTGCCGTCGCCTACGGGGACTTCTCACAGCCTTCTCGCTGGCTCCCCGTTTGCAGCCTGGTCCCCAGGGCTCCAGGCTGTTCCTCACACAGCAATCGGAGTCCTGCTTGTACCGCAGAAATCAGAATGGGCCGCATCGCATCTCTGATCAGAACCCACCAGTACTTCCCATCTCACAGTACTTCCCATGGCGTTGAGGCTCTGCGTGCTCTGGCCCCCGACCTCCTCTCCTGCTCCTCTCCCTGACCTCATCCTCGGCTCCTCTCCGTCCGGCATCCCCTCCAGCCACCGGGGCCACTAGGCTGCGTGTCAAATATTCAGGGTACCCTCCTACCGCAGGACCTTTGCCCCTGTGGTCCCCTCTGGCTGAAACGCTCTTCTCTCAAGGAGTCACCTTGCTTGTTTCCTCACTTAGTCATGTTTCCGCTGCAGTGTCACCTTGTCAGAGGGGTCTTTCTTAATTACCTCTCCTCTCTCTACTAGCAGGTCCCACGCCCTGGCCGGGTAGCCGAGTTGGTTAGAGCATCTTCTGAATCAGCCAAGGTTGTGGGTTTGACCCCTGGTCAGGGCACATACAAGAGTCAACCAATGAATGCCCGCATAAGTGGGACACAAACATTTCTCACTCGCTCCCTCTCTCTTCCTTTCTCTCTCTCTCAAATCAATTATAACTAAATAAACAAAATGGCAAGCAAGCCCCTCCAGACTCCCTATCTACCCTTTTCTGCTCTATTTTCTCCATAGCTCTAATCCCCACTTATACATCATCAAAAACCGTGCAGCCTCTGGGATTTTACCGTACTTACAGACTAATAAACGGTTCACTACTGTTTGGTAATAGGGTTACCATTTCGCAGATGCTGGCAGGAGCCACGCGGCTCCTCGGTGAGAGACAAAGGGCTTTATTACTCGGTGAAAGCAGCAGCTACGGCTTTGTGTTTGTGTGCGTCCCCCATGTCCTGCAGCCCCCACCAGGGACCCGTCACGGATGCCCGGGCACCTGTGGATGGCATTACAGGATCTGAGGTTCGCTGCTTTTATAGTGAGTGGGAGGCCTGCTCTTTCCTCCGGGGGAGATGTTACCTCGTTCCTCAAGGTTGCCGGCTGCAAACACAGCCTGAGAAATGGCCTGAGCAAAGAGCTTCAGGGTCTTGCTTTTCTGGCAGGCTGAGGGATGCTCAGGGCCCGTGGCAGATGGCTTCTCCCAACAGTTATATAAGCACTTGCTCCTTATCTTTGCAATGAAAGCACAAGAGGGCAGAGACTGTGCCAGTTTGTATGCCCAGCACTTTAAAAAGTGTCTGGTAAGAAAAGAAAAAAATAAAGAAAAAAATAATAAATAAAATAAAAAGTGGTACAAAAAAAATAGAAACAAAAGAAAAAAAAGTGTCTGTACAGCCCTGGCCAGTGTGCTCAGTGGTTACAGCACTGAAAGGTCACTGGTTCGATTCCTGGTCAAGGGCACGTACCTGGGTTGCAGGTTTGATCCCTGGCCCCAGTTGGGGCTTGTTCGGTAGTCAACCAATGGATGTGTCTCTCTCACATCAATGTTTCTCTTTCTCCTGTCTCTCTTCCCCTCCCTCCCTTTTTTCTACTCTCTCTGAAAAGCAGTGGGGGGCGGGGGGAGTGTCTGAGGCATGGTAGTTGTTCAATAAGTATTTGTTGAATAAATGGATTGATTTATATTCAATGCCCCACCCTAAGAACACGGATGAATCAGACATTATTGATCAACTCAATGTACTGGGAAGTCAGACCGAGACCTCCCAGTCTGCTCATTGCTGTGCCACCTGGGAGAGCAGATGCACCCTCTCTGTGTAACCTAAATTCTTCTCACTGCAAATGAAAGAGCTGGCGGTTAATGGCTTCATGGAACCCCTGCCCCAGCACAGACGAGTCTTAGATTCCCCAATGGCCGGGGGGTGGAGGGGACCCCCGGGAGTCAGGTGGTAACGAGTGCTATGAAAGTAAAGTGAGGCAGGCGAGGGCACAGGTAGAGGTCCGTAGGAAGACGTGCTTTAGGTCAGGGGAGGCCCTGGAAGAGGGTGATGTTGGAGCAGATGCCTGAATGCAGTGAGAGGAGCCAGCGAACTATGCTGAAGAAGCATCTTCAAGCTGAAGGAGCAGCCAGTGCTGAGACCCCGGGCAGCATTCCTGACACTTGTGAGGAAGAGCGAGGGGCCAGTGGCTGACGCCCAGGTGACTGAGGCCCTTAGAGAGTCATGGAAAAACTCTGGTCCCTGGTCAGCACCTTCTAGAAGGGGCTGAGCGGAGAGCCATTCAGTCGAGGTGTGCTGAGTGCCTGCTTTGGGCCAGGCCCGGTGCTGGGCGAGTGACCCTGGCACCAGAGGTGTCATCCCTGCTCCAGGGAGCTGTCAGCGTGGGCAGATGACAACAGCCGGACGCAGCACGTGGGGGACAGCCACCGGGGGCAGCAGGAGCCCAGGCGGAGGTGTGACGCTCCCTCGGGAGCCCCTGCGACACTGCGCTGGGGAGCTGGCTGTCGGCTGAGGTGTCCGGCTGACTTGGTGCTTGTCACATGGACGGTGCAATAGAAGACAGTGTGTGTAGCATCCATACTGTGAACGGCAGGGATTGGCAGGAAGGCCAAGCCAGGCCTGGAGGTTTAGTGTCAAGAACACCCTGAGCTGCCCGGCCGGCGGGGCTCAGTGGCTGAGCGTCAACCTCTGAACCAGGAGGTCGCGGTTCAGTTCCGGTCAGGGGATATGCCTGGGTTTGGACTCGGCCCTTAGTGTGGGACATGCAGGAGGCAGCCGATCGGTGATTCCCTCTCATCATTGATGTTTCTATCTCCCTCTCCCTCTCCCTTCCTCTCTGAAATCAATATATATATATATATATATATATATATATATATATATATATATATATATATTTTAAAAGAACATTCTGAGCTGGCCCTAGCTGGTTAGGCACACTGGATAGAGTGTTGGCCTGCAGACCAAAGGGTCCTGGGTTCGATTCTGGTCAAGGGCAGGTACCTTGATTGCAGGCTCCTCCCTGGCCCAAGTCCTGGTCGGGGCTCATGCAGGAGGCAACCAATCGATGTGGTTCTCTCACATCAATGTTTCTCTGTCTTTCCTTCTCTCTTCTGTTCTCCCTATAAATCAATGGAACAATATCCTCAGGTGAGGGTTGGAAAAAAAGAGTACCTTGCGGGTGTGTGTCTGTGGTTCGAGACATCTCCAGCCGTTATTCTCCCACCCGTCCCCCAGAGCCAGTTCCCTCTACCTGGACCCCCTGCTTCCAAGGGACCCGTTGCCCCCCCTCACCCCCCGCACTGAACATGTTGCATGGTTTGCCTCTGGTGCATTGGGAGGCAGATCTGAGCCCAGGGATTATCAGAATAGCTGGTTTCCACGTGTGCATTTACTTTTAAAAGGAAGAGAGAACTTTTGTGCACATGGTGCGCCTCCATCTGTCCCCAGAGGCGCAGTCGCTCCTGTGGGGTGCCTGCTACTAGATTTCATAGCACAGCAGTTCTCAACAGTCCTGGTCTTTGGGGTCAAGAAAATTAGTGGGGAGCCCGAAGAGCTTTTGTTTATGTAAGTTATACCTGTCAGTGTTTGCCATGATAGAACTAAGGTCACATTGGCATTTAAAAATAATGTTTACTTAAATACCAATACTAGCCCTCGCCAGTTTGGCTCAGTGGATAGAGCATCGGCCGCCTGCAGACTGAAGGCTCTTCGGTTCAATTCCAGTCAAGGGCACATGCCTGGGTCGCAGGCTTGATCCTCAGTAGGGGTGTGCAGGAGGCAGCCAATCAATGATTCTCTCTCATCATGGATCTATCTCTTGCTCCCTCTCCCTTCCTCTCTGAAATCAATAAAAAATATTTAAAAAAATAAACTACCAATAATAAACTCATGACATGTTCCATAAATGATAATTTTCATAAAAATAACCGCATTTTCCCAAAAGAAAAAAAGAGAAGTACTGTTTTACAATTTTACCCATGTCTTTAACGTCTGGCTAAAGAGCAGGCAACTGGATCCTCATGTCTGTTTTGCATTCCCTGTTTCAATCACACACAAGTCACTTCTGCAAAACTGTCATGAAAGATTTAGAGTAGAAAAGCCAAAATCTTAGCAGAATGCCTGTGCACAGCCCCTGAAGCCACCTCAGTGACCCCACGGACTCTGGAACCTCACTTTGAGAACCACTGCAATCGGACCTCATCTGCCTCCAAGCAGTGTCCACCTACTTGCCTCCAGTGTTCACACCCAAGAAAGCCACCTGCCAAACCACCAGCCAATCTGCCGTTGACATACACATGTCACCGGCATAAGTAAAATCAAAGGCATCTTTCTAAAGCCTGTACTGGCTTGTGAAGGGTGGTTTGTCCCCTCCACCGGGTGAAGTCAGGCAGGTCCCTGAACTTTCCTCCTCTTTCTTAGGTAACAGGAAGTCCTACTGTCGCTCTGAGCCTCTAAACGAAGTCTCCGTTGGTGCTTGGAAACCACAGACCCGGGAAAGAGTGCATCTCCAGCTTTATTCCAAGTTCCCAGGGTCCTCCTCCTAGCCCGGGGTTGGCAAACTGCGGCTCACAAGCCACATGCAGCCCTTTGGCCCCTTGAGTGTGGCTCTTCCTAAGCCTTAGGAGTACCCTAATTAAGTTAATAGCAATGTACCTACCTATATATTTAAGTTTAAAAAATTTGGCTCTCAAAAGAAATTTTAATCGTTGTGCTGTTGATATTTGGCTCTGTTGACTAATGAGTTTGCCGACCACGGATCTAGATGAGTCTCAACTGGGCTGACTGGGCACTTCAAGTCTCTGCCACGTGTCTGTTCCATGCCAGTAGCTACCTCAGGAATGTCCTCACGGAGATGACAGAAGCACAAGAAGAGCAAGGCCTCTCGAGTGGTAGACTTAGAAGCACCACACTTGCACTTCTGCTTCATTCTCTTACCCAAAGCCAGGCACTTGGTTAAGTCCAGAGACAGAGGCAGAGGACACTTCAGAGTTAAATGCCCAGGGGGGTGGATGCAGAGAGGGGAAAAGATCATTCAACCCATCAGCAAGACCTATCAATTCTACCTTGGAAATACTTTGCACACCTGTCCAATACTCCTTCTATCTTATTGCTCCCACCACTTCAGTTCACCATGATCTCTCTTACCTGTCACCACCTGACTGCTCTGTCCAAACCTTTCTTGTCCATTCCTTCTCAGACCATTCTCAATGCAGCAACGAGAATCAACTTAAAAAGAAGACCTGCTCTGACCACTCATTTCATTAAGTCTGCCAAATGGTTTCCTATTGTTCTCAGGATAAAGGTGAACATCCTGACTAAGGCCTGAATTGTTTTCAATTTTCAATGGAGGGGTTATCTTAAAGCAAATAGGTGACCTGGCGAAAGGGAGAGAGTGAAGAGGGAGTGTGGGAAAGAGAGGCTTTGTAATGACGTCCATGTGCGGACAGCCTGAGACCCCCCCTTTCTCCAACCTCATCTCCTTCCATCCTTTCTTTCACTTGATGGTTGGAACACATCCTAATTCCCCAAGTTGTACACTATTTCAAGCCTCTGGGGTCTTACTTGGACTGCTCTGTGTCCATGTAGAGTTCTTTTTCCCTCCTTTTGGTACGGATTCAAAACCCTCTGCCTTCCTCCTTTCCTTCTTCTAGGGAAAAAGAAGAGAGGAGAAGAGCCCTGAGTGGTTTGGCTCAGTGGATAGAGCGTCGGCCTGTGGGCTCAAGGGTCCCAGGTTTGATGCTGGTCACGGGTATGTGCTCCAGGAGAGTCTTTCTAATTCCCTTTTCCGGTCTGTGCCAGGTCCTCTCCCCTGGGGCCCAGTGCTAGCCTGTGCTTCTCTCTGTCATGGTTCTAGTCATATTGGATGGAAATAATCACTCTGATCCTCTTTTCTAGTTACAGCGCTTCTCAACCTTCCTAATGCCGTCACCCTTTAATGCGGCCGGTCAGGCAATAACAGTGAATGGTGCTCGCTATCACGACATGATAATCCATTTGCCCGATATGCTATTCCATACATAACCCTATACTGTATGCTTTATGAATCAATAAAAAATTTACAATTTCTAATTATAAACCTGTGTTTTCTATCAAAATTACCTCTTGCGTGAATTTTGGGACACCCTTATTTCGTAGGTTCAGGCTGAGTCCTGTGTCAATCCCAGATCCAATCACTGTGGAGACCAAGAAAGGTCCCACATGAGTCAAGTGCTCTTCTTATTCCACGATAAAAGTCAAGAAGACAGGGTCAAGTATGAGAATGGCTGCTTCCAGACAAATCACATGACTGCATTTTTGCTTTATGTGAAGGTGTGAGGGGAAGGTGGGGAAAGAAAAAGGATTCCCCAGAGAAAGGGGTGAGCTATGAAGGGTATTTTCAAGGAGAAGTTTCCTGGGAACCAACAATCCACCTACTTATGTCCAGCAAAAAGATGAATAAAATCAACATATATATAATCCAACTCAGAACCTTTCTTTCCAGGCTGTTCACCCACCCTGTTTCTGTTAAGAGAACCCCCATATTCTCAGAATCTAAGGGCTGACTTTCTCACAAGAAGGACATAATGTCACCTTCCTCTCCCTTTCCACATGATTTCCCTCCCCTACTGGCAGGTCTAAGCAGTCTTCTCCCTCCCACCAAACCGTCAGTGTTTCATAAAGTCTTAGTCGATGAGCATTTCAGAAGGGAAGCTCATTCTTACAGGTGAGAGAAGATCCCAGTCCCTTCTCATTCAACCAGTCACACTGGAGTTGCAACAGGTGGGTCATTCCAAAAAGAGAAACGGAAAAGAACAGGAGAAAGAACCATTCTTTTAAGGTTTTGTTTCTCCAATGGCTACCCATTCCCACTGAACCCTCTACCATCCATCTACCCTGTTGTTTGTCTTTGACCATCCGTGAGAGACTCCATGTAGAAGGAGTACCTTAGGGGAGGGGGCATTGCACTGTTTATTTCTATTAGTTACACTGTGCTTTGAACACATGACAGTCCCTGTCGAGTGGGTGCAGTCCATGGTGAAGTCTAGGGGCAGGGAAAACTTCAGAGAAAAGCACAGCAAACTACTAGTGTTCTGGAAGAACTGCCATAATAAATTAGAGATTAGGAGGAGATAATAAGTAGTCAATATACCCACAGCTCTCCCAATATTCTCTCTTGATGTTCTCACCATCTTTTAATCTAGATAAACATGTACACATGGTTATGCCAGGGTGAGGTGAGAGTAGGATACAGGTGTGACAACTCATCCGAGAGGTTTTTGAGCCCGAGTCTGAGAGACAACTGTTCAATTGGCTTTGCAGAGAAGAAATCCAAGAAGATGAGGTCAGAGGAAGGGGATGGAAAACGTACTCATGGTGCAAGTTCTTCACTAAGTTAGGCAACCCGCTCTCTGGAAAAGGACTATTGAGCCAAGACTTTCTTCAAGACCGAGGCTGACCAGAGACGCCTTCTAGTCCACAGGGAGTTATCCTGCTATTCTTTCAGAGTTTGAGAAGGCTTCTCAGCAGTTAGGCACACATCACCTTATTCCCTGTCTCTTCTCCCCAATTTTCTCGAGGGAATATTTCTGCATATTAGAGACATGGAAAAAAGGACATATTCTCCTTTTCTCTCTCCTCATGTAGGGATTTCACTATTGAACTATAGGGGGCCTGTCGAATTCTTTCTCTCTCAGTGCTCAACAAGAGGCAAATGTGAGCGCTTCAGCTCTCTCACCTCAACAAGTGGTCTTAGTTGAATCTCCCAGGAAAAGGAAGGTGATTGAAACCCTGAACTTTAGGCCCTAAAAAAAAAAGAGAGGAGAAGAGTGCAGGTCGGTTTGGCTCAGTGGATTCAGGGTCGGCCTGGGGATTGAAGGGCCTGAGGTTCGAATGCATCCCAGGATGAGAGAGAGAGAGACAGACAGAGAGAGAGAGAGAGCAAGGGGGGAGCCCCGCTGGGGGAGGAGGGAGGAAGGGAGGCGCTGCCAAGGAGGAGTGTGGCCAATGCCCCCCAGGGGAGATAGAGCTTCCCAGGCCCAGGGCTTTGGGCGGGGATTGGGGCCACTGGGGCCTGTGAGGGGTGGGGGGAGGGACCGCAGATGTTTGGCCGGCTGGCCCCACCCATGATCAGGGTGGGGGGCCAATACAGGGTGGGGCTGGCCGGGGGGAGGGGCCACGGGGAGATTGCAGGGCGGCCTATTGGGGCCCAGATCGGCCTGGTTGGCAGTCATAGTGACTGGTCATTCTGCCATTCTGGTTGCTGGGCTTTTATATATATAGATAGTTGGGATATAAAAAACTATATAAATATGTATATGACATATACATATTTAAAGTATATACTTTGCTAAGTTAGGACATATGTGTACACTTAGAAAGCTACCACCAAAGTCAGGATAATGAGCAAAGCCATTCCCCCCCTTCTGGTGTCTCCATGCCCCTTTGTCACCGGTCCCCCAACTCCTCCCTGCCCTCCCACTGCAAACTGTGGAAAGCGCGGTGGCAGCTTTGCTCACAATGGCCCAGCGCTGGAAACAGCCCAACATCCTTCGGTGGTGAAGAGAGAAACAAGGTGTGGTGCACTGATCCATGCCACGTGGGTGGAGGGCAAAAGCGTTGTGCTGAGCGCCAATCTCTCCCTGTTTTCAAAGGGCGAGCCTCCAGACCCGCCCAGTTGACAGAAGAGCGCATCCGTGTGATCCCATGGATTCCAAATTCAAATACATGCAAAACTAATCTATGGTGGTAGGAGTCAGATCAGTGAGTGCCTGTGGGAAGGCGGTACCGACTGGCAAAGGCCGGCGGGAGCTGCCTAGGGTGAGGACTTATACCAGGCATTGATCTGGGTGGTGTTCACAAGTGTGTCCATTTAGGATTTGCATTTAAAAATTCATCACTGAAGAGTTGCATTTTTTTTGCCCTGGCTAGTTTGGCTCAGTGGTTAGATTGTCAGGCCCATGGACCGAAGGATCTCGGGTTCGATCCCCAGCCCTGGTCAGTCAGGGTGGGTGCAAGAAGCAACCAATCGATGTGTCTCTTTTACATTGATGTTTTGTTTTGTTTTTCCTCTCCCCCCCCCTCCCTCCCACTCTCTCTAAAAGTCAATGGAAAAATAACCTTGCATGAGGATTAACAAAAAATAAACATAAAATAAAGATTTACGTTTTCCTGTATGTACCTTATATGTCAATGAAAATCTCTCAGTGAAGTCCAGCTCATTCTCTCTGCCCCACAGATGCTGGAGAGGACCCACACCCTTGCAGGGGCCCAGATGGTTCTAGAGCTGGCAGGGTGTCTATGGGTGGGGCATCCAGAGTCGGCTCACCCACAGCCTTTCCCACCAGCCTTCCCTCATTGGCTCCACGGCTGGTGTCCCCACCCACTTGCCAGGCACCCAATCTCTCCCTGTTTTTAAAGGGCAAGCCTCCAGGCCCTCCCAGCTATCTCAGTCGGGGTCCCCTCCTCCTGTCCGTCCCCCAAACCCGCCCTGCCTGTCATCTCTGTACCACGTGCACAGTGCGAGGGATCCAGAAGAGAAGGCTAGTTGCCTGGGCAACGGAGGAGAAAGCCCTTGCTCGGCTAGGCTGCTGATTGGCCGAGACAGGTCCCGCCTCCTGCCATCCTGAGGGTTGGGGCCAGAGGGAAGGGTCTCGGATGGGCAGGGAGAGGTACCAGGGTGCCCAGCCAGTCCAGGTCTGTCCCCTTCTGGCCCCGCCCAAAGCCCTGGGCCTGGGAAGCTCTATCTCCTGTGGGGGGCATTGGCCTTGCCCTTCCTCTGCCTCCAGCACCCAGGATGGCCGCAGCCGGCAGGGACTCTGGGACAGCAGCCGTGACTAAGTCCACGGGCCAGTGCTGAGCCGCTGAGCCGGCTAAGGTGGTGTGCTGAGTGCAGAGCCCCTGGAACTGGCATCTGCAGGGCGTGAGGTGGGTCTGTGGGCCTCGGGGGGTGGGGCGCCGAGTGGTGTCAATGGCTCGAGAGGCAGGGAGAGGGGCTGTGCACCCCTCACACTGTCTGGACAGGACCTTGGCAGGAATGGGACTGGAAAATTCCTGATCGATCATCTGGTAAACTCCACCCCCACCCTCACCGAGCATGGGGAAGCCTGAGGCCCAGAGAGGGTGAGGAGTGGCCCAAGGTCACAAAGGAGCCTGGGAGTGCTCTGCTGCGACCAGGCCCATCCACCGAGAGGCCAGGGGTCCTCAGTCTGCCCCGAGCGCCTGGGTTCTGTTCCTAGGGCTGCAGAGATTGGGGGACCCTGGGCTCTGCTTCACAGGGAACGATTTCTGCTCTGCCGGCCCCGCTGCTCATGTTTAAGCTGAAAGGAGACTGGGGTCCTGGCTGGGGCCAGGGGAGGGGGCACCAGCCACCTTGGTTTCAGTCAGGCTAGCTCAGAGCAGCCTGTCTGCTTGGGGACCCCCTGCCCCGCTCCCCCCACCCAGGCAGCAGCAGCAGGCAGCTTTGAACTTTCTCTGATGCTCCAGAAAGGCAGCCGGAAAGAAGGGCGCAGTGCTGGCCTGACTCCGCGCCGTCAAAGCGCCCTTCACTTGACTGCTCCATGAGCAGGGCCCCGGGGGCCAGGCCTGTGCTTCAGACAGCCCGCCCGCGGGGACCCTGGGGACAGGGACGGGCTTTGATGGGCGCAGGACGGGCAAGCAGCATCTCCCTCCCCTGGGTCACAGTCCGCCTAGCAGACCCACCTGCAAGCAGGGAGCAAGGGGCCCTGGAGCTTGGAGACGAGACCCCAGAAGCTGGGGCTACGCTCAGCCTGCGCTGGAGGCCATTCATCCCGCCCCTCTTCCCTCCCCGGAGGCCAAGGTGGGCCTCTGCTCGCGTCTTTCCCACCCAGGAGGACTCAGACCTCAGGACGTCACTGGGGTTTGGGTCTGGCTGTCGCCTCCCGGTTGGGTGACCCAGGTCAAGTAAGAGAACCTCTCTGGGCCCCAGTTTCTGTCGAGTGTGGACAGCCCATCGGCCTTTGTAAGGGTTTTGAGCGCTTTCCAAAGGGCGGCAGGCAGAGGGGCTCCTCGCCCCACCCTTCCTTACAGCTCAGGAAGGGTGTGAGGGTGAGTCAGATGGTCCTGTTTATCCCATTCCTGGAGATGCTCTGTGATCTGGCTTTTGGAGTATGAATAGGAGTTTGCCAGGTGAACATGAATGCACAGGCCACTCCAGGGGAAAGAGCATGTGCCGGGGCGGGGCTGTGGAACCAGAGGTCTGAGGGCGCTGAGGCTGGGGGGCTGGCAGAGGGCGATGTGAGCACTTCGGGCCATGCTAACAGCCTGGGTGTATGTAACGCTGGTTTGTCTTGCTACCTCCCACTTTCCTGCCTCTGGTTCCCTGGCAGTGACAGCACAGTAGCGAGTGCTCACTGAGTGCTGGCTCCGTGCCAGGCATTGTCTCGTTAAACATTCACAGTGACCTTGGGAAGTGGGATCTACTTTGATCCCCATTTCACAGGTAAGGAAACTGAGGCTCAGAGAATAAGAACAAACTGACTATATAACACTTACGTGCCAGGCACTGGCTCTAAGCATTTCACATAAATTAATTCATTTATAGGGTCACAATAGCCCTATGGCCTTAGGTATTATTTTCGTTCCCATTTTACAGATGTGGAAACCAAGGCCCAAGCTTTCTGGGCTGGCGCCTGCATCCATACTCGCATAATTATGAACTTGGGCATGGGCCTGAATTCCGGAGCCTCCGCGGCCCCTGTCCATTTCAACCAGGTCCCCTGGGGATGGGTGTGTGTTCACCCTGCTTTTACCAGCCACACCTGCCAGGCTGTGTGGGTGGCCGGGGACCCACCCATCTGCGAGGGACTGGCAGGTGGCAGCTTCTGTAACGGACGGTGCAGTTGGGGCCACGCTGTCCATTACTGGGAGCTCTGAGGGGCAGCCACCTCGGGAACCACCGCGAGGCTCTGTGAGTCCGCGGGGAGGACTCAGGCCCAGAGAGGGCAGGCGCCTTGCCCGAGGCCATGTGCCCCAGAGGGCTGAGCCAGCGCCGTCAGCCCCCCTGCACCGTGACTAGGAGCCCAGAGGGCCCTGTGATGGGGCAGCTCTGTGCTTGGCGGGGGGGCCGGTCCTGATCAGACACTGCCCCCCACTCTCCGAGCCTCGGGCTGCCCCTCTACGCAGTGGTGCTCGGGCCCTGGCTCTGTGGGCCTCTATGGGCCTCGGACGGGCGGGCAGGACAGGGTGGCCTGCCGGCCCTCACCACCCGTGTCTCAGCAGCGAGGCCGCCGCGATGCCGCACTTCCTGGACTGGTTCGTGCCTGTCTACCTGGTCATCTCCGTCCTCGTCCTGGTGGGCTTCGGCGCCTGCATCTACTACTTCGAGCCCGGCCTGCAGGAGGCGCACAGGTGGCGGATGCAGCGCCCCGCGGTAGACCGTGACCTCCGCAAGACACTGATGGTCCGTGACAACCTGGCCTTTGGAGGCCCCGAGGTCTGAGCTGGAGGCTCTGGGCCGGGGCTGGGCACCGGGCACCCTCCCAGCCCGCCCAGCCTGGAGGCCGGGGGCAGGGGAGAACCACCTCCAGGCCTCCAGGCCGTCCCTCCCGCAGACCCCTGGGTGCTCCTGGCAGACTCTGGCTGTGCAAAGATGGGCACCCGGATGCCTTGTGTCACCGCTGGCCCAGGGCTTGCTCCCCACCTCAAGTTAGCTCACCCCCTGCCCGCCTTCCCCATCTCTGGGGACACCCCCAGCTGCCCCCCAGTGCCTTTGTGCTGCCCAGCACCCCTGCCCCTCCCTCCACCTGGAGTCCTGAGCCTCCTGGTCTCCCATTTCCCCACTGAATCCCCAGTTACACTCAGATGGCACCTACCCCACAGCTTCCGTGGCAGGCTCCCAAGCTGACCCAGGAAAAGGCCCCGTCTGGAGGGAGGTCGGCTTGGGCCAGCCCAGCCCACCCCTCTGGACTCAGACTTGGCACTGGTGTGTGTGGAGGGGTGTGAGAGGGGCAAGACCACAGGGGAGGGAAGTGTGTGTGTGTGTGTGTGAGAGAGAGAGAGAGAGAGAGAGAGAGAGAGAGAGAGAGAGAGAGAGAGCGAGAGAGAGACTGAATAAAGTGGACAGACACGTGGAAGGGAGGCATGTGTGTATGTAAGAGGGAAAGTGGGGGCCCAGGCAAGATGGGAGGTGTGGGGTGGGGTGAGCTCCATGGGCAGTGTGGGGCCAGCAGCAGCTCCCCCTCCCTCTGCGGGACTTCCCTCTCCCTATACTGCATTCCAGGGCTGAGCCCAGCACCCCTGAGCCAGGCCCCCCGGCCCCCACCCCACCCCGGAGGCCCCCTCCCGCGTGGAGCCTCCGGTGGGCCTCACTCTCCTCCCCGGGCTGCCATCTTAATTTATTGCAATAAAAGGCTTCACGCTGTCGTTGCGGGACTGTCTCCTTCCCTGAAGGCGGGGTCATGCCAGGACTCAAGGCAGGGATGGAAATACTGGATCGCGGAGAGGGCAGGCAGAATTTCTCCACAGCGGCACCGTTCCGGACCAGACGGCTCTCTGTCGTGGGGGCTGTCCCGTGTTGTAGGATGTTGAACACCTCGGGTCTCCACCAGGAGCACTTGCCCCCCTCCCAGGAACCCCTGGGGTAGAGAACCAGTTAGATTATAAATTCAAGAACAGAGATAAAAACCAGCAGGGCCTTACACCATGGTGCACCCGGGGGGAGGTTGTCCAGAGCTGGCGTAGCGGTCGGGTCCACGCAGAGGTCAGGGACCCGAGCGGCTCCCCTCTGGCTGCTTCGCTGCACCAGGAAGCTGGCCCATCCAGGGGCCTCCTCTATATCCCAGCAGCAGGGGGCCAGCGGGTGGAAGGGGCCGCCCCCTCCCTTGAGAGACCCTCCCTGATGGGCAGCACCCACTACTTTCCTTTACTTCTCACTGGTCAATACATAGTCACATGGCTACTCCTAGCTGCAAGGGAGGCTGGGAAGTATAGTCTTTAGCTGCGTGGCTACATGTCCATGTGAAAGTCCACTTCCTTGAATGAGGAGGAACAGGTGGGACAGCTACCATTCCATTTTTATAGGGATTTGTCTGAGGTCACAGGACAGTGGGCTGAGAGGGACTGGCTCTGCCCACCCCAGGCCAGGGCTCGCTCTTGCACGCGTCCCCTCTAAGGAGCCAGGGAGGGCAGAGCTGGCTTCTCTCACCGTGAGGGCCCTGCTGCTCTCCCTCCCTGGGCAGGCCCAGGAGCCGTCTCCTGGAGCAGGGTGAGGGTGCGGCCAGAGGGGCCCTCAGGTCACAGCTGAGTGCGCCCTGCAGTGCCCGGTGCTGGGCACCTCTGAGCCTCACAGCCGGGATCTCCGAGCCCTCCACACCAGGCCGCTTCCCTCACTACTGCCTGGACTCTTGCAGGCACGAGAGACCAGACAGAAAACGGCTGAAATAAAAGGGGTCGGCTCTGGACTCAAGCTGGACCTAGGGCTCCAGGCCGTCACCGGCTCCATCTCTGTCTCGCTCAGTCCTGCTTCCACGCCGCGGCACCCTAAGCGCCCTGTCCCAGCTCACGCAGCCCTCAGTGCCTTGATTTTGTTCCTGCCAAAGCCCAGGGCGTGGACTCCCATGGGCCCCCAGGGCTCATGAGCTCAGGGAATGGGGTGCCCGGATTGCCAGGCAGCTCTGGTCCCCACTCCTGTCACGTGGTCTGAGGCGGTTGGGAGCGGCTACTACCTAAAGGAGGGGAGAGATGCTGGTGAAAAGCAAGAAGCATTAGGTAAACACCTGAAACTAATATAATGATGCATGTCAATTGTAATTGGAAATACAGTGGGGCCTTGACTTACGAGTTTAATTCGTCCTGAGACCGAGCTCGTTGAGGAGCTCGTTAAGTAGCTCGTTAACTCAAATTACTCTGTCAACTCAATGCAAAAAATCAGCGGAGAGACAGCTGGTATCTCAAAAAACTCGTTAGTCGGGACACTCGTAAGTCAAGGCCCCACTGTAAGAAAATTATTTAAAAAAGAAAAAAAACCCCAAGAAGTATTGAGGACCCTGTTACAGGGAGGAGGAAACCAGCTCAGGGAGAAGCCGCCCAGGGTCCCCCGGGGGTCCTGCCCCCTGGGATTGGGACTGGAAGTCTGAAGCAGGGGGAGGGTAGACAGGAGACCCCAGAGTTTGGTGAACAGGTGAGCTGGGCTCTGAGTGCAGTCTGCCAGGTCGGGGTGTGGCAGAGGCAGGTGGGCAGGTGAGTGGGAACCCTGAGGAGCCCCTTTCAGGTCACCCCACTCAACAATGGAGGGACCAACACCACCCACTGGGCAGCTAGCCCAGCGCTGCCTCAGTTTCTCTTGCACGGCCAGCCCCAGTGTATTCTGGGCTCCCTTCCCGGAAGGAATAAACTTCTTACATTAGGAGGCTCTGGACTTGTGAGTGGCAACCAACTGATGTGTCTCTCTCACACTGATGTTTTCTCTCTCCCCCTTCCTCTTTCCTTCCTTTCCCATCTCTCTAAAAATCAATGGAAAAAATATCCCTGGGTGAGGATTAACAATAACAAAGTCAACCAATGAATGCGTAAATAAGTGAAATAACAAATTGATGTTTCCCTCTCTCTCTCTCCCTCTCTCTCTCCCTCCCTCCCTCCCTCCCTCCTACCTTCCTCTCTTTCTCTCTAAAATCAGTAAAATAAAATAAGCAAAGAAGTTCCTAAGTTCTCCAAGGAAGAAATGGGCTACAATTATAAGTAAATGAATGAATGAGTAAAATAGCATGACTTTGGGCAAGTTTCCTTAGCTCTCAGACTCATGAATTCACCCCTCAGTTCTGTGTGGCAGACACTGAGAATCTCAGATGATTTAAGTCCAGAAAAATGTCCCCTCCTCAGAGCCTGACATTGTGCTCAGCTCATGTCAGAGTCTCCATAGAGACCTGGTGGTTTCCCATCCCTCCTGCCCTGCCTGCCTCACCGGGTTGTGGCAAATGTCAAAGGAGACAGGAAGAAAGCCCCGTGTAGATGCTATGCACGTACAGCTATGCACATGGAGCCCTGCAGAGGCCTGTCATGTACCTGCTCTACCCCAGCACTCGGCCTGGCACCAAGAATGCAAAGACCAAGAAGATAGAGCTCCTGAGTCAAAGAGCTGACAAATGGGAGGGGCAGATGGATGTGTACACAAAGTATAAAACTAATTATAGCAAGAGAAGTGTGGGAATCGGAAAACCCAGCTGAGGAGGTGCCTAACTCCCGGGGCAGAGGCTTGCCCAGGATATAGCTGCTGGGCTGGGATTTGAAGGCTGAATAAGAGTTTTCCCTGAAAGGGGAAAAGGAGGAGAAACCAAGATGGCGGCATAGGTAAACACTGGAGATTGCTGCCTTGCACAACCACTTCAAAAATACAACTAAAAGACGGAACGGACATCATCCAGAACCACAGGAAGGCTGGCTGAGTGGAAATTCTACAACTAGAAGGAAAGAGAAAAGCATACCAAGACTCAGAGGAGGTGCGGTGCGGAAGTAAAATACTAAGGTGCGGAGGTGCATGCGGAGCGGGCTGGCGGCTGAGGGCGCAGTTGTCGTTTTCAATCGGAAGGGAGTCTCAGGCTCTGAGCTCCAGTTCCGGGCGAGTCTCTGGGGACCCAGACTCAAACGGGAGAAGCGGGACTGTCTGGCATTGGTCGGAACTCTAGGGCAGCTTTCTCTCCGAGGTACTTGCAGCGATTACTGGGACATTGAGAAGCAGAGCCTCTGAAGGCAGGACTGAGAGCAGCCATAACTGCTCGCTCCACATGCCCTGTTGATCCCCTGGGACCCGCCCCGCCCAAGCCTTGCTGGATAGCCTCAGGCAGTGGCTAGATTAGCACCTCCCTAGAGATCAGGACAGAAGTTCTCCCACTGCAGAGACAGCTGAGTCTCACAGCCAATTGGCCTGGAGGTCAAATACCCCCCAGTGTTACCTACAACAATCAAGGCTTAACTACAACAAGACTGTGCACAAAGACCACAAGGGGGTGCACCAAGAAAGGATAAAAAATGCGGAGACAAAGAAACAGGACACAAATGACAGACATGGAGGAAAGCAAACTTCTGGATATAGAGTTCAAAACCACACTTTTAAGGTGTTTCAAGAACTGTCTAGAAGCCACCGATAAATTTAGTAAGACCCTCGAAAAGACTGGTGAGACCGCCAATAAATGTAGTGAGATCCTCAAGAAATCTAGTGAGACCCTCGATGTTGTGATAAAGGACCAACTAGAAATTAAGCATACACGGACTGAAATAAAGAATATTATACAGACTCCCAACAGCAGACCAGAGGAGCGCAAGAATCAAGTCAAAGATTTGAAATACGAAGAAGCAAAAATCACCCAACCGGAAAAGCAAAATGAAAAAAGAATCCAAAAATACAAAGATAGTGTAAGGAGCCTCTGGGACAGCTTCAAGCATACCAACATCCGAATTATAGGGGTGCCAGAAGAAGAGAGAGAGCAAGATATTGAAAACCTATTTGAAGAAATAATGACAGAAAACTTCCCCCACCTGGTGAAAGAAATAGACTTACAAGTTCAGGAAGCGCAGAGAACCCCAAACAAAAGGAATCCAAAGAGGACCACACCAAGACACATCATAATTAAAATGCCAAGAGCAAAAGACAAAGAGAGATTCTTAAAAGCAGCAAGAGAAAGAAACTCAGTTACCTACAAGGGAATACCCATACAACTGTCAGCTGATTTCTCAACAGAAACTTTGCAGGCCAGAAGGGTGTGGCAAGAAATATTCAAAGTGATAAATGCCAAGAACCTACAACCAAGATTACTTTATCCAGCAAAGCTATCATTCAGAATTGAAGGTCAGATAAAGAGCTTCACAGATAAGAAAAAGCTAGAGGAGTTCATCACCACCAAACCGGTAGTATATGAAATGCTGAAAGGTATCCTTTAAGAAGAGGAAGAAGAAGAAAAAGGTAAAGATACAAATTATGAACAACAAATATGCATCTATCAACAAGTGAATCTAAGAATCAAGTGAATAAATAATCTGATGAACAGAATGAACTGGTGACTATAATAGGATCAGGGACATAGAAAGGGAATGGACTCACTATTCTTGGTGGGGAAAGGGGTGTGGGAGATGCGGGAAGAGACTGGACAAAAATTGTGCACCTAGGGATGAGGACAGTCGGGGGGGGGGGGTAAGGGCAGAGGGTGGGGTGGGAACTGAGTGGAAGGGAGCTATGGGGGAAAAAAAAGAGGAACAAATGTAATAATCTGAACAATAAAGATTTACTAAAAAAAAAAAAAAAAAAAGAAAGGGGAAAAGGAGCTGGCAAGAGACTAGAGAGAACCCCAGTCCTTAGACTGGTGAGTGGTGTCACGTGGCTGAAGCAGGGAATGCCAGTCAGTGGTGGGAGGGAGAGACTGAACAACCAGAAAGTGGTTTTTCAAGTCAGGGTTAAGTCCAGGAAGTGGGCCTGCTGAACTTCGAGTTGCCACCTCCGCCAGGAAGCCTTCCCGACCCCACCAGCAGCTTCCCCCACGCCCGCCTAGTGTTGTGCTTTGAGTTTGTTCATGTGTCTGTGGAGAGCAGTGGCGGTGTCTTCGTGTCTCAGGCCGAAGCCTCTGGCACGGGGCTGGGCCTCCGTGAAAGCGTATGTTGGACGCATGGAGCCAGTCTCTCTGGCAGTCTTGCCAAAAGCTACCCACCTGCTTAGAGACTAAGATTTAGAGAGACTTGAAGGCTTCCTGGAGGTCAAGCTGTTGTGCACGTTTTTAAAATGCCTTGGGCCCAGTCAGGGCACATGCCCAGTTTGCGGGCTCCATCCCTTGTAGGGGGCGTGCAGGAGGCAGCCGATCAATGATTCTCTCTCATCGTTGATGTTTCTCTCTCTCGCTTCCTCTCTGAAATCAATAAAAAAAATTTCAAAAAATAATAAAATGCTTTGGGAGGTTTTACGAAGTCCTGGGAGCTGCCAGGATATGGTGGGTGTGCCTGGGCTGGGCCCAGAGCAGGAGGACAGGAGGGGAATGTGCAGGGTCCCTGCTAGGAATGGCTACAATGCTCGGACTCTGGCCTGTGGGGTGGCACAGGCTTGTCATTGTTCCGCCCCCTCGGCTCTCCACTCTGGCAGAGCCGAAGGATTGGGAAGGCTGAGAGACCAGAGCTGGGGCAGGGCAGAGGCTGCAGTCTCCTTCAAAAGGCCGTCCAATGTCCATCAGCACCCTACCGAGAACCCTGGGCAGGCAAGACCCCTCCTGCCCCACCCGTCATGGGGGAGGGGCGCAGAATTCGCACCCTGGAGACCCAGTGTCCAGCAACTGGTTCACTGTGTGAACCTTGGCAAGTCCAGTCCCCTCTCTGTCCTCAGCCGGGAACAGCTGGACTTGATCCTGAAGTCAGAGGAAATCATGAGGATAAATAAAAAAGGACACCAGAATTGCAAGGCAACAGTTTTAATGGTGAACATGGACTGAGCTCATTGCCCCTCTCACTGCGTTCTCACAGCCAGGGAGCGGGTCCACAGCGCTGTTCACCAAATCCTTCTGGCTCCTCAGCGCTCACACGCGGCGGGGTTACACCTTCTCGTGTTGGGTGGGGCCATGAGACTAGTTCTCACGGTGAGTTGTGATCAGAAATGAATCCAGGCCAAAGCACCTAGTAGCTAGTGCACGATTCAGCACCCTCCCTTCCCTCTGCCGCAATGACCAGCGGCTCCGGAAGGTGGCTGCTGGGCCCCAGAATGAAGATGACATGGAGCAGAGCCTCAGCTGACCCAAACCACAGCGCACCCGAGGCATGAATGGGAAATAAACCTTAGCTCAGCGGTTCTCAACCTGTGGGTCGCGACCCCTTTGGCGGTCGAACGACCCTTTCACAGACCATCCTGCATATCAGATATTTACATTACGATTCATAACAGTAGCAACATTCAGTTATGAAGTAGAAACAAGAATAATTTTATGGTTGGGGGTCACAACATGAGGAATTGTATTTAACGGGCCAGGAGATTGAGAACCACTGCCTTAGTTGCTAAAAGATACTGGGATTTTGGAATTGTTTGTTACTGCAGCATAACTTAACCCATCCTGACTGATATAATCCCCGTTTTACAGATGGAGGAACTGGAGCTCAGAGAGACTGGGACTTGTTCAAAACCACACAGCTATAATAAACCTGGCTTGAGACTCCACGACCTGTGCCTCTCGCTTGTCTGGGAGGCCACCACAGTGACTTTTTTGCTGCGGTGGTCTGTCCTCCAAGGCCACTTCCAGGCGTGTCAATCTTTCCTTGGGTGGGAAAGGAGGTTGTGTACATGAAGTAATTGTCACTTTGGGCCACTAGAGGGCAGCGGAACCCAGGTTTGTAATGACTGTACTGGGCAGGTGATGTCCTCCAGGCCCTCACCACTGGAGGAGAGAGCCAGGCAGATGGGCAGGTGGGATACAGAGAGGAATGATACTCATTCCTAGCTCTCAAGGCCTTAACAGCCTGGCAGCGAGTGAGATGAAAGAATTCTAGATTTCAAGCTAGAAGAGGCTACGTGAGGACAGCCGGTCCCTATCTGAAAAGGCAACTGAGCCCCAGAAGGGCAAGGGATCTGGTAGAAGTTGCAGAATGAATTGTTGGCCAAAGTGAGGAGAGGACCAGTGTCCCTGACTTTAGCTCAGGGTTCTGCACCTCTCCGGTCTCCCCTACCCTATCTGGCTGGGCCGCCCCTCCCTCAGACCCTCTGCTCTTCCTCGAGTCCGGCTGGCCCGCAGGCCTCAAAGCAAAAAGGGAAGGGGGTTAGAACTCCAGGCGGCTCCCCTCCCCCACCCACTGGCCAGCCAGCAGGTTGCCCTGGTAACAAGAGCACAGGCAAGTTTGAAAACCTTCAGCTCCAGTGGGAGGGAATGGATGAGGGGAAGGCCCTAGGTCCCTATAGTCACCATTCATTCGTTTATGGGTTCACGGATTCTACAGACATTTACTGAGGCTGATTCTTGCCGGGCCCTGGGACCCCGTGAAGAATGAATCCAGGCCCTTCAGGACTTTGCTGTCCGACATGATAGCCACTAATTAAAATAAAATAAACAACTCCCTTCCTCCCCTCTGTAGCCACATTTTAAGTGCTCAATAGCCGCCTATGGCTAGCGCCTACCGCATGGGACAGCACGGATACAGAATATTTCCATTATCACAGAACGTTCTATTGGCCAGCGCGGCCCCAGCAGCGCACTCGCTGAGGAGAGCAGTGCCCCGGGGAACAGACTGACCACACAGCGTGGTGTGGGCTGCGATGTCCTCACCAGCACAAGGCAGGTGACAAGGCGATGAAAGGAGATGCCAGGAGAACACAGCCCGGGCCCTGGTGCAGGGTGAGTCCTGGGAAGATGTGGCTACGGTCCCTGGGGTCTGAGTTTCCGGAAGGCGCTGTCCACACACCGTCTTCTGAGCCCCTTCCCAGCCCTGGCACTTCGTAAGTGTTCAGTAAAGGGTAGCTACTATCATCACCATCTTTACTTTCATGATTGCTGGATAGAGGCAGAAGAGGGTGCCCAGCCCACAAGGCTGAGCCACTCTGGGTGGTCTTGTGGGTCCCACGGGCCCAGGGCTGGGTTCTCCTCCAGTCCTCAGGGCCTCAGGGCAGGGGCCAGCAGAGCGAACAGGGCAGGGCTCAGGGAACAGCCCCGCCTTTAGCCTCCAGGAACTCGGGGGAAAGACCTCAGCTGGTGGGCAAGGGGGCCCGAGGGTCACAGAACTAGGGATGTGGGGGCAATGCTGAGGGAGAGCAGGAGTGAGGTTGGCACTGCCATCCCTTCACGGTATGAAAGGCGTTGGCATCTCAGCCTGAGTGTGGCCATATCTGAAGTGTCCCTCCCTCTCCTTGCTGTAGACATCTCTCCAGGGGCCAGAGGCTGTGGGAGAGCCGATTAGGGGGAGGGGGGGCAGGCAGCAGGCACCAAGCCCCAGCTGGCCTTGACTCCAGGGCAGCCCAGCCTGACCGTTAGGAGCCTCCCATGGCCTTTCGGGATTCCAGAGCAGCCATTCATGCCACCCACTCCAGAGAAGCCAGCCCTTCCCTGCCCCAGAGCCCAGCCCAGCTGGGGTGTGGCTGGTGGGACAGGTCAGGAGAGGGCTGGGCCTCGGCCTGGAGACTGAGGGGACCACAGGGACAAGGCCCCTGAGCTCGTTGCCATGGCCACACTCGGGGCACAGAGGCGGTGAGGGGCCTGCACCAGCCTCAACTCCCCAGACCAAAGACCGCAGGAGGGACCTTCTTGTTCTCTGATCAAGGTGGGCGGGTGTTTTTGTGTTTAGGGGGAGGGGGAGGGATAGGACCAAAGGATCGATTGTGGGGAGAGTGGTGTCTGGAAGTCCTGTCCTGTCTGGTCGGTGTGGGCGTGCACCCTGAGGGCAGATGTTTACCCTGAGGGCAGATGTTTACCGTACAGCGTAAATGCACGTGCCCGGCTATGGTGGTTGTGAATAAGGGCAGGAGGGCAGGGCTGCAGGGATATGTCAAGCAGGGGGTGATGGAGGTCAGCAGTTTTGAGTACAAATATGCGGCTGCAGAGGGATGAAGGGTGGGCACCACGGTGAGGGATGGCGAAGGCCCCTGCTCCACACCTTAGGGACCTGGCTATAGCAGCGCCCTCTCCCAGCCCCCTCCTGCCGGTCCTGGCCTGGCCCCCGGCATCATGTTCCAGCCTCGTTCTAGAGGGAAGGGCTCTCATCCACTTAGACCACTACCTGGAGCCCCCACCACCTCTTCCCTCCCCTACTTCCTACCTGCAGGCAGTCCCGTGGCTTCTGCCCGCGATATGCCGCCTTCTGTGCCCCACTCCCAGCCCACAGTGTTTCCAAATGTTCTTGCCGATCCCCTTGCCTCCACTCTGTTCACCCTGCTCCGGGGTGACGTTCCCCGGATCCGACTGGGTCAGCTCCCAGGGCCTGGCCTGGGCTCCAGCGCACCTGCAGCCCTGCCCCCACTCCCAGATACAGTCTGGGACCCCCAGGGTGGGTTTTCAGGAAGATGCCACACATCCTCACCTTCAGGCCTGCCGTGTGAACCCTCCCCGCACCCAGGCCCAGCCTCCCTGCTTTGATCCTGACACCAGCTCTAGCATTGCCCTGCCTGCTCCTCTGCCTGGCTCACTGGTCCTCCTGTGAGCACTTGTCACTTCTGCACTGAGGCCCACTTCCCCCGGGTCCTCAGCTCAGGCTCCGATCCGGCGGCAGCAGCAGGCCAGCCCAGGGCTCTCTCCGGGTTCGGGACGGGCGCCCCAGATGCAGGCCCTGCTCCCAAGTAAATGCTCATCCCTCAGCCTCCTCCTACCTGGACGCCTGACTCCTATTTTGGCTGCTATGGGTGGGAACCCAGAGCCCGCTGGCACCTTCTAGAAGAGGCAGAGGTACATAACCATGGTCCTTCTCCGGAGTCCCTGAACACAGTGTGTGACCTCCACGGAGTTGTCCATGGAGAGAGGGGACACGGCCCGGCCAGCGTGGCTCAGTGGTTGAGCATCGACCTATGAACCAGCAGGTCTGGGTTCGATTCCCAGTCAGGGTGCATGCCTGGATTGTGGGCTCAATCCCCAGTAGGGGGCGTGTAGGAGGCAGCTAATTGATGATTCTCTCTCCTCATTGATGTTTCTATCTCTCTCTCCCTCTCCCTTCCTCTCTGAAATCAGTAAAAATATTTTTAAAAAAGAGAGGGGACACACTTGGGCCCCAAGCTCCCTCCTAACAGGAGGAGGCCGTGTTGGTGGAACATTCCCCATGTCCACGGGTGTGGTGCCCGGGCAGGGGTGGATGAGGGCCCGTGTGTGAGGTGTGCAGGTGTCACAGGCGGAGGTGGGAGGACTGCAGGAGGGACATGTGTACTCCACTGAGGACCCCAGCGAGGCCCCTTCAGACCTGCAGTGTGAGCTGCTGGCCAGGAGGGAGGGCGGGCACTCTGAGCCCAGCCTCACAGCGGCCTGGCCCTCTCTGTTGACTGCCTCAGGGGAAGACAAAAGTCCTGGCAGGACCACGACTTTGAGATGCAGCCTCGCGGAGCTCCAGGGCCTGGACCCTCCTTCTCCCAAGGCCACCTGCTGGGACGCCCCGCCCACCCCTCAAAGCTCCCTGGAAGGGCGTCTCCTCTCATCCCTGTCCTCAGGAAGACCGTCCGCTTGGATGCCTTCTCGCCAAGCTACATCCCACAGGCTCCCGGCCGGCCAGGTCTCGGAGCCCGGGCGCGGAGCGTGCTCCCGCAGGAGACGGACAACAGCCTTGTGCCCAGGAAGCTCAGCTCCATCTCCTTAACACTCCGGCCCAACAGCCAGGCCTGGGAGGAGGTGCCCACCCTGGGCCGGGAGGCTGCTACCCATGGAAAAGGGAGGCTGCCCACTCCAGACTCACCGCCTCTGACCCTAGTGCCAGGGGGCAGGGTTCACTCTGAGGGCCCGGGGAACCCAGGTCTGGCCAAACCCAGCAGGATGCCCGTGGTGAAGCGGCTGGTGAGTTCCCACCTGGCCCTACCTTTCCAACCCCGGCCGGCCCAGGACCCACCAGGCCCCGCAGGCCCGGGACCAGCGGGTCAGAGGCACCCTGGCCCAGCGGCTGCCCAAGTGCCTGCCAGAGCTTCCTCAGGAAGAGGCAGGCCCAGGTCCAGGGGTACCCTGAGACCCCGGCTGCATCTCCAAAGGGCCATCCCTACCGTGGCGCCGGCGATGGCCATGGATCTGGCTACTCTGGACACAATGAGAGGCACAAGCAGACATTTAGCCACAATGGCCACCAACAGACCCCGCCTGGCTGTCAACTCAGCCACAGCAAACACACCCAGACTGAACACAGGCACGGCGTTCCCTGCTCTGGATGCCAAACTGGGCACAGCCACAGAATTGGCCACAGCAGGCACAGCCAAGCAGGGCCTGGCCACGGACCTGGTAATGCCAGACCCAGACAAGCTGGGCAAAGCCCTAGCCACATCAGGCACAGCCAAGCCATATACAGCTACAGGGGCCACAGCCAAGGATGTGGCAGCCCCAGACCCGGTCAAGTTGGGCACAGCCAGGCCAGACAGAGTCCTGGCTTTGGACAGAGCCGATCCAGCCAAGCGGGACATAACTGCGGGGTCTCCTGCTTTGCACAAGAGCAGGCTGGGCATAGGCATGGGTTCGGCTGTGCCGGCCACCCTAAACCCGGCCATTGGAGAGACCACACCCGACAGTGCCATTAACCTGACCACGTCGGACACTGCCACCTGCTCATCGATGTCAAGCAGAAGCACAGACTCAGCCCTGGACCAGTCCACAGCAGATGCTGCCACAGACCTGGCCAGGAAAACCACAGGTAAATACAAAGAACTTGGCTGGGATGCACTGGGCTACTGGGGGTGGGGAGGGAGGGAAGCGGGGAGGGCTTGGAGATAGATTACACTTGGGTAGGTGGGAAAGGGGGGTGGACTCTAAGGTCAGAGTCAAGTGCACTGCGGGGCAGGGGGCAGGGTTGCAGGGCAGACCACAGGGGATGCACCAGGAGTTGGGGCCCACCCTGCCAGTCAGAATCAGGCTGAGGGGAGTCACCAGAAGGGAGGTTTGCGGGGTAACTTGTGGAGGACCCATTGTGCCGAGTCCTTCCTTTGGCATCTTCCGCGGTGGTGTAGGTGCTCCCTGAAGCGGAGTAATCAGGTGATTTATAGGTGAGCGCAGCTCTGGAGCAAACCACCTACACAAAATCACCGCCCAGCGCTTCAGCAAGTGGCGATTGTCTGACAGCCCTCACTGCCGTGTTCCTCCAGATGCGAACAGGGACCTCCCCTAAGGCCTCTCAGTCATTGGGGGTCAGCCTTTCAGGCAGAGATCTGTTGCTTAAAGATGCCTCACCTGGAATTCTCCCTTCCCTTTCGTCCTGAAAAGTGAGCTGGAAACGTGCACATATGCAAGTCCTACGCAGAACTGTAGCAGGCCAACACGAGCAGGAGACCTCCGTCTGGTCTCAGAGAGGCGGTGACACGCTTACAGTCATGTAGTGGCTGGTGGCAGTGAGTTAAGGGGGAACCCAGATCTTGGAATTCTGCTTTGGGCCATCTCATTCCCAACATTCCCAAGGCTCAGGGAGTCTGGATCTGGCGGATGCTGGGGAGGCACCCATCCAACACCCTCCCTGGGGCTTCGGGCGCCAGACCCCTTCCATCACACTGCACACTTGGTCTGGGGGAGCTCACCCAGCCTCCGTCTCCAGCCTCCCTCCGCCTTCAGCCTGGCCCTCTCTCCTGAAGTGCAGGCAGCCAGGGCCTGCTGGACCCCTCTAGCCAGACGTCTCCCGGCCATGTCCAGAGGCAGCCTTTTCTCCCAGAGCTACCTCCTGCCCTACCTGTCCCCCTCTCTTGCTCCCACCCAGAAACCGGGGTGTCCTCCTCCCGCCCACCCAGTCTATTTCCAGCTGTGGATCTATCTCCCCGCTGTCTGCCCCTCCGCTCCCTCTGTGTCTGTCCCGCCCGCAGGGCACTCCCTCCTCCTCACAGCTGCCACACGGACTCATGTGATGGCAGCGCTCACAGCCTAACAGTTGTGACTCACCATCATCTCCCCTTAGAGTCCAGCTCCCTAACCTGGCTTCCCGCTTCGAGCTTCCCCGGCCTCTTAGCTCCATATCCCTGTCTGGGCGTTTCCCTGCGTCGCTGCACCTGGGAGCACTGAGCACTGAGCCGTCCACCAACACCATGCAGCTGCCACCTCTGGGCTCCTCCCTCTGCCGCCCCCTCTGCACAGAGCGCCCTTCCTTCTGCCCTCCCTCCTCCTCTTCCCTTTCCATCCAGGCCCTTGCTGCCTCCGGGAGGTCCTCCACACCCCCCCTCCTCAGGGTACCCACCTCCTGCCCCCACGGCCCCCTGGGCGAACCCACCGCTGCATCAGGACAGTCCAGCCCTCTGCCTCCCCTACCAGGCCCCCAGCCTTTGAGGGCCGGGATGGTCACCCTCATCCCTGTTCCCCAGGGCCTGGCCACGCGCTGTCCATCAGGCTGCTCGGCTGCACAGCAAACTTTTCTGATGGGAAAATGAAGGCGCAGGGGAGTTCCCGAGCAGCCAAGGTCACAGGCCCACCACCCCGGGGCCGCCTGGAGCCGGGGCCCCTGCCCAGGGCGCCCGCCCGGCAGCACCGCGCCGCGCCGCGCCGCGCCGCGCAAGGTCCCAACCGCCGCGTGACTCACGCGCGCGCCCCGCCGCCGCCGCCGGTCCCTGCGCCCCCCGCCCCGCCCGCCCGCCCCGCCCCAGCCGAGAGAGCGAGAGGCAGGAGCCGAATCCCGGGGACGGACCGGGGCTGGGATGCGGGCACGTTCCTTGGGCCGGCATCCCGAGCCTGCGGTACAGCGCCCGGTGCCTCCCGGCCGCCTGCAGCCCGGTGCCCGCTCCCGCGTGCGGAGGCGCGGGTGCCGGGAGCGGGGGAGGGGCTCTCGGCGGGGCCGGCGAGTCACGTGGTGCGGGTGGCAGCGGCAGCGGCGGCGGCGGCGGCATCGGTGCGCGCGGGCAGGGGCAGCGCGGCGCCGAGCGAGCGAGCGGAGGCGAGGTCCCGGGCGGGCGGGCGCGGCGGCTCGGGGCGCAGGGGCAGCGCGGCCGGGCGCGGGCCGGGCGGGTGGGCAGAGCGCGCGGAGGGGCGAGGCCCGGCTGCAGGGGCGGCTCGGCCCGGGAGGAGCCCGCGCCCCGCTCAGCCTTGCAGCCCCGCGCCCTGAGCATCTCCCGGGAGGAACGGAGACAAAGGAGGAT
This sequence comes from Myotis nattereri, assembly GCF_964212035.1. NCBI lineage: Eukaryota > Metazoa > Chordata > Mammalia > Chiroptera > Vespertilionidae > Myotis > Myotis nattereri. The sequence continues at coordinate 211,937,188 of NC_138076.1, forward strand.
TCATGTCCAAAGGTAGGGCCTCTGGCCCGGCCATCGGCGCCCGCCCGCCGGGAGGAGGTTAGGGCCCCCAGAAGCCCGGCTGGAGGTGCTACCAGGGGGAGGGGGGCTGCGCCAGGAGCCCACGCGCGGTGACATATGCACAGGCACACGCACACACGGTGCACACACCCCAAGATACACATTCCCGGAGAATCCACCCACGGGAATGCGGGCGGCACCGAGACCCTCCGACACGCAAGTCGGGACCCAGATGCGCACAGCACGCCCCGCACTGGAGCACACCCAGACACGCACGCACATGCCCGCCACGCACAGGTATCAGGCCACCTACACCCGATGCAGACCTGTGCGCTCACACACAGGCGGCCCCTTCCCCCACACCCGCCGGGCACCAGCTGGTGGTCTCCCAGGGAACTCGCTGGCCTCCAGAGAGCTGGATGGGGGAAGGGGTGTCCCAGGGCCCTTGGCTCCTGCCAATAGGCAAAGGACTACCATAGGTTTTGTGATTCTTTTTCTGAGATGAGGTGGACTGGAGATGGGGTGGACTGAATTTGCCTCTGAGGGTGCGGGTGCCCGTGGGGTGGGGTCTGGGGAAGATCTGAAGCTCAGGAAGGAAGGAAGAGCCTCCCCACCCCCCACCCCACTGAGCGCAGGAGGCAGGTGCTCTTCCGGAAGGTCTCCTCCCCCTGCTGCCACCTTCCCAATTGAGGGGTGGGGTCCCCGTGCCAGACAAAGACAAAGCCACTCATTTGCCTGTAACAGAAAGCACCAGGTCCTGGCTGGGCAGGTGCCGAGGTGCCGTTTCTGTGGGGGACTCAGAAGTGAGTCAGGTGGACAGTGCCTCTCCCCGGAGCCGGGAGTGCTGATGGGGCAGGTGGCTCCTGGCAGGGGGTGCCGGTGCCGCACACAGATTCGCCTCCTCCCGGGGCCCTGGGAGAGCTGGGAGCCTAGGAGGGGCGCCAAGGACCATGGAGGCAGGGTGGCCTGCTTGAGCTGTGTCCTGCTGTGACCCTGTGACCCTTGTTGTGGGGGAGGAAGCAGGTCTTTAACAGAGTCTACCCCCTTGCCGGTGACCCACACACAGAGCCGGCTGCTGGCTGGGTGTCAGCTGCTCTGCTAGATGAGCTTCTGAGGGAGGAGAAAAGTGACAGCTGACTGGCAGTGAGGCATTCATTCATTCATTCTTCATTCATTCATTCATTGCTGAGTGCCTGTGTTATGCTAGGGACACTGGGGCACAGCAGTCAGTATTTGTCCTGCACCCTGGAGGTCTTTGTGTACTTGTCAGGAACTCTCAGCAGAGAGAGGGCCCTCGGGGGCAATGACCTTGTCTGGGGACCCAAAGTGTCCTTGGTATTTAGTCTAGGGTTCGGCTGGAGGAGGCTCCCATCTGGCCGCATGTGAGAGGGCCTGGAGGGGTGGATGGAACGCGTGGTGCATGGGTGAGTGAATGAGATGGGTCCCAAGATGGCTGAGGCCTCGCGGAAGAAGGGCGTCTGTACCCGCGGGAAAGCGGAGGCGCTCCCGAGGGGTAGCCCTTGGGCCGATGGTGAAAGGAGAGCAGGAATTCGCCCGCGGCTGCAGTGGGGAGGGTCCTTCAGCAACGGCTGTGACACAGTGACCGCCCAGCCTTCTCCGCACTCATGGCTGGAGGGTGTTAGCATGTAACTGATGTGTCATTGGCACGTGTTGGGGGGGGCTTGCCATCAGGTGCTCTTCACAGGGACACAGTAGGCGTGGACAGGTGCTTGCTGGGAGGAGGGAGGGGATGTCTGCTCACGCGCTGGACCTGCCTCGCCTGCTGTAGCCCCGAGAAGTTGCCTGGGAATCAGGGTCCGTCTTTGGGGAATAATGCCCTTTAAGGAAGGCGCATTGATGGGCTAGGGCTGAGCAGGCCGTGGTGAGGACACCCACTTTATAAGAACACTTAGAAAAACTCCCATAAATAAGTACCAGACTCACCTTCCAGGGGTGTGAAATGGGTTGTTTCCCCAGATCTCCCAGCACAGGTTGTGGAGACCAAATGGGCTCAGCTTCGAGGCACCAGGGAAATGGAAAGAACCAGCATGTGAGCAGCTGGGCAGGAAAAATGGGGCATTGGCCCCAGTGCAGGGGTGCTGACTGCGAGCCACGTGTGGAGACTGGGGAGCAGGCCCGGCCTGAGAGTCAGCTGCTGCGGGGCTGAGCCAATCTCTCGCTGCCAGCGCCTGGCGAGCACCAGCTTCCTGGGAAGCAGGAGGGCGCCCAGCCAGGCCCTGGGGAGGGAGGTCCCGGAGCTTTGTAAGAGTTGGCTGTGTCGCAGAGTGACGAGGAAAGAACATTTTCCCATTGGGAGAGAGAGTCTTGCCAAGACCCAGGGAAGGACCAGGTGGTGGGGTATGAGAGCAGACTCCTGGCTGGGTATGGGGGTAGAGGACGGCGGAGCTCTGGTCTTCTCGCCCTCTTGCCCACCGGCTGTTCCATCAGCCCCCCTGTAGGCCTGAGACTGCAGGGCGGAACCATAGGATTCCGGAATGGCAGACTGGAAGGGGTGCCGGAGCGAGTGTGGCGTCCAGTAGCTGTGCAGTGTAATTAGCACCTGGATACCGCCCTTGGACACGTGCTTTCACACGCACCACTTCATGTCCCCCTCTGACAAGCCAGTGAACTTGAAAGTGGGAGGGGCGAGAGGGGCTGGAACTGGGAGGCGCCCTGTGGGTGCTTCTAGACATCATACCTCATGTAATGCTCACCACAGCCTTCACCATGATCCTAAGCAGTTTCCACACGAGGAAGTGGGCTCCTGGGGGCAGGTGCCTCGCCCAAGCCCACAGAGCTGGCAAGTAGCCGAGCCACACTCTTCCCGCCTCACCACACACGTCCCATTTTCTGGATGGGGAAACGCGGCTGCTGTCCTGAAACCTAGCCTGGTGGACAGTGGCCCGATGGGGAAACGCACAGGCTTCTCTTGTGTGTGGAGATGCCCAGGACCTGCCAGCCCAGCGGGACGGGCGCCTTTCCCCACTGGAGCAGGGCTGTTCCTCAGCCTCCCCTCTCCTCTGCCACCCACCATCCCCAGAACACACGGCGCCACCTCAGGCAAGTGACTGCCCCTCCCTGGGTCTCATCCTCTCCCCGTTGGTCAAAAGGGGAGACCTATTCTTCCCACAGATTCAAAGCTCTAGGGAGGAGGGTGCCTGGGGCTCCTCAGGGCCCAGACACCCTGATTGGCAGCGGTGCCTGTGGGACAGAGGGGCGCGGAGGCTGGGAGACCACTGACGCGCACTCTGCAGAGGGCGGGCCCTGTTTGCTTCTAAAGGACAAAGCAGCTGCGGCCAGTGGCAGATGCCCATTGAAGTGAAGATGTCCAGTGTCCTAACTGGTTTTGGCCCTTTATGTGGGGGTGGGGGGGCAGGACGCAGGTTGGAATAACCCCAGACATCGCTTAGACTAAGGGTTCTCCACTCGGGCCACCTGCCCCCAGGGGACATCTGGCACAGTGCCCTCTGGTTGTTACTACTGGGGGGCTTTTCCATCTAGTAGAGGCCAGGGAGGCCACTGAACATCCCACAAGGCGCAGGACAGCCCCCCACCATAATTATTCCCCCCAAATGGTCAGTCGTGCCAAGAGGACACAGCCCTGGGTCAGACACCCGGCTGTGGTGCTTTGGAGCCCTGAGTGCTTTGGAGGCGGCCCCAGCGGCTGGAGAACGGGCCTGGTCCAGACTCCGCACCTGACTTGCTCTGTGCTCTTAAGCCAGTCCTTTCCTCTGGGCTTCAGCTTCCCCGCCTGTGAAATGAGGGACTCGCAGCGCATGACATCTAAGGCCCCTTGCCGTCCCCGCCCTGAATGACCCTGTGTCGGTGAGCAGCACTGCGGCTTCCGTGGCCTCAGCAGCCCACCCTCCCGCCTTGGCAGGGCTCCCAGAGACCAGGACGGACGCAGCCATGTCGGAGCTGGTGCCCGAGCCCAGGCCTAAGCCGGCAGTGCCCATGAAGCCCGTCAGCATCAACACCAACCTGCTGGGCTACATCGGCATCGACACCATCATCGAACAGATGCGGAAGAAGACCATGAAGACCGGGTTCGACTTCAACATCATGGTCGTCGGTATGGAAGGCCGCGGGGCCCCCGGAGGCCCGGGTGGGGGGTAGCACGGAGGATCTCTTTCTGTCCCAGGGATGACCTCGGCCCTGGCTTCTTGAGGATGAGCTCTTTCTAGGAGGGAAGATCTCACTGTGCTGATCACGGAGGCCGGACCCCCTCCCCCCCTTAAGGCTCGCTGATCCGGGGCTGGGAGCTGTGGGGGATGGTCAGCCGGGCCCATCACCAGCTGGTGGACACAGGCAGCCTTTAGCCATGTCCAGCCTGCTTTCAGGTGTGTGCATGGGGGACTCAGTGTCCCCCCCCACCTTCGAGAGCTGATGGAGGGTGGCCTTATTTTTGGCCGTTAGTGGTGCTTTAAAGCTTAGGGGCACCGGCCGGTTGCTAAGTAGCGTCACCAGGTCACAGTGATCCCGGTGAGGTGTTCAGTCCTTCGCTGGGCATCATCCCTCTTCCTTTATGTCCTGATCCAATCAATCCAGTCCTGTCGGTTTCACTTGTAAATCTCTCTCAGGTCTGTCTACTGCTCCCCATCTCCACTGCTACCTCCCTGGGCCGAGCCAGCCTCTCACCTGGCCTGCCACGGCCACCTGACTCTGCAGCTCATAGTGATTACGGCCCAGATGTGTGCTGGGCCAGAGTGCAGGCATCTGGAAAACCGTGCTAATATAAACATCGGCTAAACTAAACAGTGTACTTGGTGACATCGTTGACGTACTTTCTGGTGCAAACTTCTTCTCTCAACAACCAGTAACAACTGGTTCATGGACCCTGGCTGCAAGCCACACTCTGAGGGGCATTGACCCCTCCTGTCTCCCTTCCTGTTCAATCCATTGTCCAGCAGTATCCGAATAATTTTTCCAACTGCAAAACTCATCAGGCCACCCTCAGTATGGTAAGTGTAAGGGTTTGAACTGCTAGTCTGGCCTGGTACTGCCTCTCCACACTTCTCTTACCACCTCCATGTAGCATTCTACTCGCAAGGGACAGTTCTCCTGGATGTTCTTGCCATACTCTTTCCTACCTCGGAGCCTTTGCATATGCTGTTCCCTCTGTCTAGAAACCCCTTCCAGCTTCTCATGGGCCATTCAAAGTCACTCTTCAGCTTTTGGCTTAGTTATTGCTTCTTCCTGGAAGTCCTCCTGGATCCCAGAGAGACGGGATTGGATTCCCTTCTGTTTGCTGCTGTAACACCCTGTGGTTATCTCATTCAGAGTGGTCATGGCAACATATTGTAATTGTCTGCTTATGTTTTGGTCTCTCTCACACTAAATGGGTCCTTGAGGGGAAGGATGATGTCTCACTTCCCACTCTGTCTCCGCTTCTAGCACAGCACTCGGCGCACATGAATACTTAGTGAACAAATGACCTTAGAAAACGTCCCGACATGAATGGCGAGTACAAGACGTGTGGACCACCTCTCCCCAGCAGCGCCATGGCAGACACTGCTGCTGCGTCCTGGCACGCGTGCAGTCTGAGCCCAGATGTAGCCTCTTTAACAGATCGGGCTTGGTGGCTACAACCAATGGATCAGTTGGAATGAGAAATGCAGCTTATTTGCCATCCCTGGTCTCATGCAGTCCCTTCCCTCCCATCACATTCGCAGTAAAGAAACTAGAGAGCCAAACATGGCCATTCCTAGGCGCCCGGGAAACAGAACAGCTGGGTCTAGAACAGCCGTGGGCAAACTACAGCCCGTGGGCCGGATCCGGCCCGTTTGAAATGAATAAAACTAAAAAAAAAAAAAAGACTGTACCCTTTTATGTAATGATGTTTACTTTGAATTTATATTAGTTCACACAAACACTCCATCCATGCTTTTGTTCCGGCCCTCCGGTCCAGTTTAAGAACCCATTGTGGCCCTCGAGTCAAAAAGTTTGCCCACCCCTGGTCTAGAACTCAGGCCCTTGCCCCTGACCTAGCACAGGAGCGCTGACTCCTGTCCGCATGACTCTTCTGGAAGCCCGTTAAGATGCAGATTCTGAAAATATCAGGGCTGGGGGCGGGGGGCGGGGGGGAGCTGGGCTCCTGCGTTTCCTCCCAGCGCCCAGTCGATGCCGAGGCCGCTCATCGGGGCCAAGGCTTGCTGTATCCTTGTGCACGTTAGAATTTGAGAAGCACTGCTCGGACCAGGCACTTAAAAGGTTTCAATGCCTTTTAGTTGTGGGGCACCTTTTCATTTACACCCCGGATCGAAATCTGTGGACCTGTGCATGTAAAACGGCCTAAAAGGGCGCCATGGTGAAGGAAGTGGAGGGGGGGGCCCTGCCCACTGAGCTTCTTCCTCCTCTCGCAGGGTCCTCCGGGCATTTATCTCCACAAGGTGCTCACCGCAGCGCGAGGGTGAAGAGTGGCTATGGGCCAAGAGGCTCCTGGGGCTCCAGGCCCTGTCTTGCACTTAGGAGTTAGGTTGCCTCGCACATCTTTTACGTTAGGTGGGGCTCGATCTCTCCAGGACCCCTTGGCGGGGATTAAAGGGAGCTCTGCTGTGGGATTCGCGGGGCTGAAGGAAGGCCCGTTGTGAAAGTGCGCACGCACTGAGGCTGTGTCGGTGCCAAGCAATTCCGCCATGATTTTCTGTATTAAAGTGAAGACTAGAAACTTAAGCAAAAACACACCCAGATGCAGAGGTGGGCCCATTTGCTGACGGTCCTGGGGCTCCAGGAAGGAGTGTGTAGGCTCTAACTGGTTGGCCCCAGTCCTTCTCCCACACACAGGAAACCATCCTGTTCTCCACCCCCCCCCCCCCCCAAGAGTCTGCAATCCTCGCTCAGCCCCTCCCTCCCCGTCAAACAGGGCGTGGCCAGCTCCAGAATTCTGCAAGCGCCTGGGAGAGCTAATCGGGCTCAGGACGGGCCATGGGGGCCCTGCCTTCTCATCCCCCTGTCTTGCTCAGGTCAGAGTGGACTGGGCAAGTCAACGCTGGTCAACACGCTCTTCAAATCCCAAGTGAGCCGCAAGGCCTCCAGCTGGAACCGCGAGGAGAAGATCCCCAAGACCGTGGAGATCAAGGCTATTGGGCACGGTGAGGGCCCGGCGGGGACCCCCGGGCACTGGCCAGAGGGCCTCTGCCAGGAAGGCGGGGGGAATGGGGCTTAGTGGGGAGTGAGGCGAAGGAAAGGCAACCTCGATACAGAATAGAATTAAGCTCTAAACTCTATGGAGCCAACTCCTCAGACTGCAAGGCCAGAGGGGGGAGGAGGAGGGGTTAGAAGGGAAGCAGTGGGGCTCAGGCTGGACGCTAAGGCCGGCGTGGGAGGTGGGCAGGCAGAAGGAAGTAGGGAGGCCATTCCAGGTGCAGGGAACAGCATGAGCGAAGGTGTGGAGGTGCGGAAGTCGCCGAACTTGACTCTTCCCATAGTTGGTCATGAGAAGGGAGGAGCCTGGGCCTCCCTGGCTGGGGGGCGGCAGGGCGCCTGCGCCAGCTGGAGGAGTCACCCCCTGGTGCCTTTCCTGCTCACCCCCAGTGATAGAGGAGGGCGGCGTCAAAATGAAGCTGACCGTCATCGACACGCCTGGCTTTGGAGACCAGATCAACAATGAAAACTGGTACGTGTCTGCCTGGGAGCTCTCTGCCCTAAAGACCACAGGGAGGCGCTGGGCGTGGTGCAGGTGCATCCACTTGAGAACCACCTGTGCCCTCCATGCTGAGGGCTGTGTCTCCCTGAAGGATGGGAGAGGGGTTTGAAGGAGGCGAGGGAAGAGGTGGGGGGGGGGGCTGGGCGAGGGGGTGGAGGGGACAGTGCAGAGGGAATTTTGGCGGAGGGATGCCCTGGAGGTGGCCGTGGGGCCGGGCGGACGGAGCAAGGGGACCTGGGGGCAAACCCACGCTGCACGAGGCCGCAGGCTGCTTGGCCTGGTCAGGGGAGGGTGAGTGAGAATCAGGAGGGGGGGGGTGTGGCCATGAGGAGAGAGCTTCTGGGATCCACAGAGCAAAGCTGCCGTCCGTGAGCCACCAAGATGGAAGGTTCTAGGTCTAGGCAGAAGTTTGCTTTCAGAGAGGGATGGAGACCACAGTGCTTCTGCGAGGGAGCCGGGCTCTGCCGCTGACAGGCAGGGCCACCGAACGAGGCAGCTTAGAACGACATTAGAGCAGTGACGGGCGCCCTCTGCTCTGGTTGTACGCATGCTCCTTGATGCAGAGAAGTAATCATGACAAGGACCGTGGTCATGACAGTGAGTTGTCTGTGACCGAGCACTTCTGCGTGCCGCGGCTACGTTCCCCACTGAACATCCTTTCTTTCTGATCCTGTGTGCACCCCGCCGGTCACTATTACTCGGGAGAAATACTCATGAGAAAACAGCCCAGAAAGGGGCAGAGCCCTCTCCAGAGCCCCCACTGAGAAGGAAGGGAGCTGGGGACAGTGTGGGATGCTTTCTGGGGTGCGGCGGGGTCTGCAGGCTCCACAGCTGGGGCGAGGGCCAGGTCCCTGGGGGAGCGCCAGCCTTGCTAAGAAGGAAAGCCCTCCGAGGGGGCCGAGGGAGAATGGTCAGCAGGCACCCCCCCACCCCCCCGCGAAAGGGGAAGTAGGAAATGAGCCGGTGTGAGGTCCATGCCTACGATGAGCTCCTCTGGGACATACATCTGCTGCTTCCCACCCGCAGCTGGGAGCCCATTGAGAAGTACATCAACGAGCAGTACGAGAAGTTCCTGAAGGAGGAGGTGAACATCGCCAGGAAGAAACGCATCCCGGACACTCGTGTCCACTGCTGCCTCTACTTCATCTCCCCAACGGGACACTCGTATGTACCTGCCCCACCCCCACCGCGGGGCCTGGCTCTGGTTGGCACCATCTGTGCCTATTCTGTAATCGATAATCAATACCTGGACTCAGCCGGGGAGGGCCAGATGGGCCCCATATAGTCATGGCCCTGTGATTCCCCACACTTTCCCCACGCACGTTTGGATCCCTTGCCAGGAGAGTAAAGCTGGCCAGCATCAGCCCCCACGCTGCCCACTGGTATTCTGGCACCGTGGCACGACTGTGCCTGTGGAGAGAAGTTGGTATATGTGAGCAGATGGCTCGTGTGTGTGTGTGTGTGTGTGTGTGTGTGGTTGTTGTTGTTAATCCTCACCCGAGGATATTTTCCCATTGATTTTTAGAGAGAGTGGGAGAGAGGGACGGGATCAAGGAGAGAGAGAGGTTTTTGAAACATCAATGTGAAAGGAAAACATCAATTGCTTGCCTCCCACACATGCCCCCAAGCAGGCCAGGGCTCGAAACTGCAACCTGGGCCCTAGCTGGTTGGGCTCAGTGGATAGAGCGTCAGCCTGTGGACAGAAGGGTCCTGGGTTTGATTCCAGTCAAGGGCACATGCCCAGGTTGCAGGCTCCATTCCCAGTGGGGGGTGTGCAGGAGGCAGCTGATCAATGATTCTCTCTCATCATTGATGTTTCTATCTCTCTCTCCTTCTCCCTTCCTCTCTGAAATCAATAAAAATATATTTTTTAAAAAGAAAAAGAAACAAAACAAAAAAAGAAAGAAAGGGAGAAACTGCAACCTAGGGAGGTGCCCTTGGCTGGGAATCGAACCCGAGACCCTTCGGTGCATGGGCTGATGCTCTAACCGCTAAGCACATTGCCCAGGGCAGAGAGCTCCTTATTTATTCAGTAGATGCCTGCTTTGCACAAGGCTGGGTTGGGGGCAGCTAGAACGGTGAAGTGTGTGTGGGGGGGGGGCGGGGCTACTGGATTGGGGCTGGTGTTTTGGGTGGGGCATGGGGTCCAGATGTAGGCATTTGGCGGGTGTCTAGAAATGAGGCTGGCAACAAGCAGGGCATGCTGGAACTCTGGCAGAGGATGGAGGACCCCTGTGGGCAGGCAGACAACCTTCCTGTTGGGGGAGGTCCCATAACATTACTAAGCCCAGCCGCTGGGCCGGGGCTCATTCTGGAGAGGTTGGCCCGAGCAAGGCAGGCCCCAAATTTGGAGGCACAGGGCACTCAGCAGGTTCCCTGATGGGGCCCAGGAATTCAATGAAGTGCTTAGCTTTATCCCGCCCTAGAACCTGGGCTCAGGGTCTGCAAGGCAGCAGACAGCCTGACCCAGTAAGCCCCCTGGACTATAAACTGGGGCCAGATGGGGCCCTGGGGTCTGGGGGGAGCTGGGTCCTTAGCCAGGGGAGGGGCAGGGCCCCGTTGGCCGCCTGCAGGACGAAGTGGGGCTGAGAGGAGGCCTGTAGGAACAAGATACACACAAATAACCATGACACAAGGGCCTACGGGTGCGGTGACTCCATGGCTGTTCCAGGTCAGAGAAGATGCCACAGGGGGTGGTTTGAGGGGGCTTTGGGAGGAGCAGGACTTGAAGAGCAGGGCAGATGGTGGACCGTGTGTGGACGGAGTCAGGCTTGTTCTGCAGGTGGTGAGACGGTGGTTGTGTGTGGGGGGAGAGAGCAGCGTCATGGCCTCAGCCAGGTTCCTAGTCCTCCTGTCCCGTCCTGTGGCTGAGTGGGAGAGGGCAAGGTGGCCCTGACACCCCGCCTTCTCTGGCCCCAGCCTGCGACCCCTTGACCTGGAGTTCATGAAACACCTCAGCAAAGTGGTGAACATCATCCCCGTCATAGCCAAGGCTGACACCATGACGCTGGAGGAGAAGTCCGAATTCAAGCAGAGGGTGAGACGGCCCCTCCTCCTTCCCTCCCGCTCCCCCACCCCCCAGCCTTCCCCTCCTCTGGGCCAAGCCTCTCCTCTCCTCCACTGTTACATCCCCGCCCCCACCTTCCCACCCAGCTCCTACCGAACCATTGAAGAGACTGGACCGACAGTGTCTGGGGACCGCGGTGAAGAGAAGTTAGTGCATCTTCCGGCTGCCTCCTTCCCACCCTCCAGCTTACCCCTAAAGACCACTGAATACATAGCTCACGCGAACCTGAGCACCCACTCCTCAGTGTTAGGCGCTTGAAGGACTGGAGTGATCAATAAGGCTCTAGTCCTCTTGGTGTCTCCTATAAACTCCTATACGCAGAGCATCCAGGTGGGGATGGGGGTGGGGGTGGGGGTGGGGGAGGCGAGAGAAGTATAGACAGTTGCTGCCTCCAAGTAGGTCCTGGAGAGCTTCCTGGGGGAGGGGAGCTTTGAAAGAGGGCAAACAGAGAGGCTTGGGGTGGGGACTCACCTCTTCCCTGCAGACAGGAAGATGACACGTAGTGGCGTGAGCGCTGCCATGTGAAATCTGTACTCAGCGGTGATGCTTATCCAAATCCGAACCTCACAGACCCTGAGATGAGCAAGCTGCACCCCCAGACTATTCCGCATCTCAGGCTGAGCTCTGGTAATTGTACGCCTGGGGTTCACACTTATTCAGGATCATCCTGCTGCCAGGGCCTTTGAGTCCAGAGACATGTGGATCCTCAAGGCTGCGTTCATCCCTCTGACTTCAGTGTGTGCGCACATGCACGCATTCACACACACACACACACGCACGCACGCACGCACACACACACCCTCCCATTATCCTGGCACGTGGCTACCTTGCTTCTCTTCCTCACCTCTAGGTTCGAAAGGAGCTTGAAGTCCATGGCATTGAGTTCTACCCACAGAAGGAATTTGATGAAGATTTGGAGGACAAGACGGAGAATGACAAAATCCGGGTGGGTGCCTGGGCTCCGCTCACAGGTGCCCCCTGGGTACCCGTGGGATGTGTATCACATGCTGCTTCTGGCTTCTTCCACCCACTTTTCCCTTCCATTCTCCCTGCCTCACCCTGCCTGACCCCGACCAGCAGCGACAAGGGAGGGGATGAGGCCTAGGAGCCTCGGCCAGGACGGTGTGCCCCACACCCATAGCCGCTGTTCCCGTCATCCCCAGACCACACAGCAGCCGCTCCCTCCCACGGGGCTTAGCAAAACAGAGCCCTGCCTCAGTTTCCCCTCTATAAAATGCAGAGGTCAGGCCAACTGAGTGGCCGATAGGTGTTTTTTCCCCCCTGAAAGGACCCTTTAAAGAAATTAAATGCCAGGCAGAACTCCAATATACAAAACCTAAAGCCAGAGCTGCTTTGCTAAGTGATGTCGGCACAGAACCTTCTCAGCCGGCCCGAGGTGTCTCCTGGGAAGCCCAGGGCTGCAGGGAACCTGCTTATAAAGCACCAGCCTGGGTGATTTCTGTCTCTCAGTTCGAACCCTCTGCAGCCTGGGACTCTGCCTCGGAATCCTGGGGTCTAGTCCGGCCTTTTCTACTAACCCACGGTCACCCGGGACAGACCACTCCCTGGCGTTGGTCTTGGGTCTCCTCCTCTGGCAGGTGTGGGCAAGCCACTGCAATCCCCTTGTCTGACGCCGAGGAGACAGGCAGTTGGTCAGTTGATTGATGAAATCACTGAAAAGAGGCACACAAATCCTGTGTTTAAATAGTTATTTTACTAAATTATTAAGTAAACATTCTCCTCTTCTTGGGGACTAAGTTTACTGTCCGTGCAGAAGCAACTCACCTTTATCAAATTTTTCTGAAACATTCAACTTAATTTTCAGAGAAACAGTCTCTACGCACATCTACCCTCAGCTTATATAATAGTTCATTGGTTCAATCATGACAACGCGCACACAGCAGGCATCTGCATTTGGGAGCAAACAGCTGCATCTTGGTGAGCGTGCAGCCCCCGTGGCAGAGCAGAGGGGCCGACACACCAGAAGGTGGCCTCCCGGCGGGCGTGGGCCTCTGCCCGTGGGTTTCATGGGAGGCTGTGTAAAAGCACGTTACGCTGGCCGTCCGCTGGGTGGGTGTCGTTTAAGAGAGGTCTGTCCATCCTAGCTAGCTCACAGAGTTGTTCCGGGTCAAACCAAACGTGGACAGCGCTCTGAAAAGTCCCAAGCGCTCTCCTGTTGAAGGAAAAAGACTTACTGAGGCTGACCAGTGAGGCCGGGTACAGTCAGGGTTGGATCCAGGACTTGGGACTCCCGGTCCATGCCCTTTAAAAAAAAAAAAAAAAAGGCCTGGCCGGTGTGGCTCAGTTGGCTGAGCATCATCCTGTGCACCAAAAGGTTGCCGGTTCAATTCCTGGTCAGGGCACATGCCTGGGTTACAGGCTCAATCCCCAGTCAGGGTGCGTGTGGGAAGCAACTAAGGGATGTTTCTCTCTCACATTGATGTTGCTCTCTCTCACTCTCCCTTCCTCTCTCTCTAAAGTCAATAAAAAACGTATTTAAAAAAAATAAAAAAATATATATATAATTTTTATTGATTTCAGAGAGGAAGGGAGAGGGGAGATAGAAACATCAATGATGAGAGAGAATCCCGTATTGCGGATCGAGCCCAAAACCCAGGCATGTTCCCTGACCAGGAATCGAACCCTGACCTCCTGGTTCCTAAGTCGATGCTCAACCACTGAGCCACACTGGCTGGGCTCCAGTGCTCTTTTGAAATGACAAGAGCCTTGCCCTTGCCATCAGTGGGGTCACTGATGAACCTTAGAAGTGTGCAGTTCAGGGTTGGGGGCCGGATGCCATCCTGCCCGCGGAGGCCCAGATGGCAGAGGATGATGTGCGCATGCGTCTGGTTTGTCAGCAGGAGAGCATGCCCTTTGCCGTGGTGGGAAGTGACAAGGAATACCAAGTGAATGGCAAGCGGGTCCTCGGCAGGAAAACCCCCTGGGGCATCATTGAAGGTAATCCAGTGCATCTTTTGGAAGAACAAGCTGCTGGCCAATTTTGCTTATTTATTATGCATGTCTAGGTCAAGGCACCGTGCTAGGATGTAAGACAGAAAAAGAGTGCCAGGCAGACCCTGCCGTAAGGAGCTTACAGTCTAATTGAGAAATGAGACTCCCAAGGCCGGAAGCAATAAAAGACTGATTTAGCACCTGTCTGGGAGGCACCGACTCAGATGTCAAAGGTCTTCAGACCGTGGGGAGATTAATAAGGACTGGACACGCCAGAGAAAGGCTTTCCCATGAAAGCTGATGTGACCTGACAGATTGCTGAAGGGTTGTGCAGATGTTGCCATTTTCGTTTTATTATGAATGGATGTGACCTTGAGAAGGTCGTAACGATTCTGAAAGTTTTCAAAGAATTGCTTCAGTGATCTCATTCAGTATGATAACCCTCTAAGGCAGCGGTTCTCAACCTGTAGGTCACCAACCTATGGGTTGCGACCCCTTTGGGGGTTGAATGACCCTTTCACAGGGGTCGCCTAAGACCATCGGGAAACACATATATAATGACATATTGTTCTTGTGATTAATCACTATGCTTTAATTATGTTCAATTTGTAACAATGAAAATACATCCTGCATATCAGATATTTACGTTATGATTCATAACAGTAGCAACATTACAGTTATGAAGTAGCAATGAAAATAATTTATGGTTGGGGGTCCTCACAACATGAGGAGCTGTATTAAAGGGTGTCAGCATTAGGAAGGTTGAGAACCACTGCCTAAGGGGAGCAGGGTAGGTGTGACTTTTCGGAGCATCAGCTGATGAAGCTCTTGAATCTCAGACAGGTTAAATGTCTTGCCCAAATCACATGACTTGTTAGTGGTGAAACTGGGATTTCAGACCTGGACATGTTGATTCCAAAACCAAGTTCATCCCATTGTATCATGTTGTCTCTCATTTCCCTATGACTTTTTGTTGAAAATTCTTTTTCATTTTCTTTTTTGGTTTGTTTTTATTGAATTTATTGGGGTGACATTGATTAGTAAAATTAAATAGATTTCAGGGGTACAATTCTATATCCTCTGTATATTTTTAATAGCGTTTTTCATTATCTGCCTTGAATTGGAACTATTTATGAGAATGCCTGTTTTACTCATTAGATTGTGAGACCAGAGGGTTCATGTCTTTATTTTAATTTAATTTTTAAGAAAGAGAGAGAGAGAGAGAGACATCAATGAGAGAGAAACATCGATTGGCTGCCTCCGGTACGCACCCTGACCAGGGATGGAACCTGCAACCTAGGCATGCGCCCTGATTGGGAATTGAACCTGAAACCCTCTGGTGCATAGGCGATGCTCCAACCAACTGAGCCACACCAGCCAGGGCAGGGTACATGTCTGAATCCTCTTCTGCTCCCACAATCGTTGACAAATGATTTGCAAATCCTAGGCACTCCGCTTATGTTGAACTAGATTTATCATGTAGTGCACGGCCTTTTTTAAGATGGCTGGGTTGTTATTTTCTGTGTGTCACTGTCCTCCAGTCTGATTATAAGCTCCTTACGGATAGGAACTGTGTCTTTTCTTAGACTCCCTGTGTATTTGTTTTCTTTTCTATGAAGTGGGGCATGTAATAGTCCCTGCCAGTGTTATTGCACAGAGTCCAGAACAGTATTGTGCCTTGTAGCTGCGTAATAAATGTTTGTTCCATGAGTGAAATCGAGTGCACTGAAGTGCCAAGATAGGCCGCCCTCTGACGGCTGGTCGCTGTCCTTGCCTCTCTCCTAACTGCCTCCATGTCCTGAACAGAAGCGCACCTGCTGGGTTGCTGCGTCAGTGAAATGACCACCTGTTTTGCTTTGTTTCCTTTTGTTCTGTTCACAGTGGAAAACCTCCACCACTGTGAGTTTGCCCTGCTTCGAGACTTTGTCATCAGGTAAGATGCACCCCTGCCCTCGATGGCAGGCTGAATGATTTCGGGTCAGAAGGCCATCTGTTCAGACCCAGGGCCTCAGTCTCCAGGTCTCTCTGACCCGCTTCCAGGTACCCTCCTGAAGCACAAGGGCCGGAAGAGGCAGCGCTGGCTCTCCGAGTCAGTCCCAGCGGGTCGGGGGGTCACCTCTTCGTCCTCCCACCCCTAATCTCCTCTCTCTCTCTCTCCTCACCTGTGTCCCTCAGGACTCACCTCCAGGACCTCAAGGAAGTGACACACAACATCCACTATGAGACCTACAGGGCCAAGCGGCTCAATGACAATGGAGGCCTCCCTCCGGTGAGCGTGGACACAGAGGGAAGCCACGACAGTAACCCATGACGACCCTTTCTCTACATCATCACACATCCCCACTTCTCCACACACATCCCCAGTACCACCTCCAGCCACCTTCCTTTCCACTCTGTCCCACAGGCCTGTCTGGTATTCATGGAGCATCTTGTCTACAGTGTGTGTGTATGTGTGTGAGTGTGTGTTTCTGTGTGTGTGTGTGTGTGAGAGAGAGAGAGAGAGAGGGAGTGTGTGTGTGCCTGTGTGCCTGTTCAGGGGTGAGGTATTTTCACTGCCCTCCCTGGAAAGTCCCTTGTAAGTTTGGTTTCTTCATGGCTGTCCATTATCTGTCTCCTTTCCTTGTGTCCCAGAACCAAGCCGTGTGCCTCACTCAAGAGGCCTGGGGAGGTTTCACTTAAAAATGAGGGCGCAGGTGAGCCACAGGTAACTCTTTCTTATCTCTGAACCTGCCCGCACTCTGGGTCTGCAGAGATTGTCCGAGGACAGGCAGCAGAGCTAGGCCTGGGAGGGGGCGAGGAGCTCGGACTTACCTCTGCCTGGAAGCCAGATGGTTTGGGGCAAGGCCAGGACTTCCTGGGAAAAAGGAAGGTCAGAGGCCAGCAGAGAAGTAGGCCAAGCTGGGCGCCTGCAAGAATTAGTGCCTAGAAGTGGAGACGAGAACTCCACCCTTTGGTCTGTGTTGCATTCACTGTCCAAGAGCTACTGCCTGTCCCTGTCGCAGCCTGCTGTGTCCACACGTCACACTCGCCTCAGCTCCCACATTCTCTCTTTTTCTCCCTTTCCCTCATTTCTTCATCCTGCTTCTCCCTCACTTCTGTAAGTTCCTTGTAGACTAATCCACTTTAGCTACATTTCTATATTTAGAATTTATGCCCAGTCTACTTCCAAAAATGACTTAGGCCACCTTAAAATAAAATCACAGCTAAAAGCATGGGGCAGCTCAAACTGGGACTATAAGAACTGAGGTCCATAGACAGGAATGGGAGCGTGTGTGCAGGCGAGCGCCGCGTCTGGCGCTGAGCTTGTGGGCAGCTCGGGCAAAGGAGGAGGCACAGTGCGGTATGTGCTTCCCAGTGTCTGGTAAAAGAAGCATGCAGGCTGGTCAAGTGAGACACTGTTTTTAGGCATTCAATTCTAGAAGAACTGAGTCTAAAAAAGTATCAAGAACAAAATACTAGTACAATATTTGTCTTTCTTGGTAGTTTGGCTTCAGAGACAACTTTAAAATTTTATTTTATTGATTTCAGAGAGAGGAAGGGAGAGAGAAACATCAATGAGAGAAAAACATTGATTAGCTGCCTCCTGCACGACCCCTACTGGGGATCCAGCCGGCAACCTGAATGTGTCCCGTGACCAGGAATCCAACTGTGACCTCCTGGTGCATGGGACGATGCTCAACCAACTGGGCCACACCAGCCAGCCCGGAGACAAATGTTAAATGACACCTTCTTTCTCTACATTAGGATTCTTCCTCCTTAAAGCTGGCTTCTCTGTTGCTTCCTTCTTTTCCTATGAACTTGACCCCCTCTTCCCTCCTCTGTTCTCACTTTTGTGCTGAAGCTAATTGCATTTTGGTTTGTCTGTCTTTCTCTGCTGCTTTCCCCTGTTCCCCCTCCTGACACCTGTAGACATTCCCAGTGACACCCACAACCATACATTTAGCCTTTTCTTGCCTTTCCCTTCAGCCCTGTATTTATTAATGCACATATATTCTATTTGTTTTACAAACACATTACTCCTCCTTTAATCAGTGAGGTGGCTAAAATGTGGGGCTGGGGAAACGATATAGCCTTAGGCAAGGGAAATCACCAAGGGACAGTTTTCAGTGACCTCACGCAACCTCCTGTTCCATGTCCTGGCCCAACCCTAGGTGTTTTGCAGGGCCCCTGTGAACCCCAGCATTTACAGTCTCTTTTCACTCAGGTGCTAGGAAAACACAAAGACTTAAGGCCAAGAGTCAGTGCACCAGGTGAAAGAGGTGGGTGATCGATTGCCAACGACCCAAAACCTATGGCCTCAATCTCTCCTGGGGGCTCTTTACAAATCCAACCCACATCCTCCCTTACCCACACTTATTCCAGTGTAGGCACCTGTCAGCATAAAACAGCAATAGGGTTAGAGCCCAGAGGTTGCTACATCTCAGCAAAAGAGATCCCGGGCTTATACAGGGAGCAGTCCTGTGCAGAAATGTGGGACTAGACCCCTAGGCCTATCAGGGAATGTCGAAGGGTGGCGGTTGGGCATTGAAGAGGCTGAATAGGAAATGTGGTGTGGTGCCCCTAAACCATGATCTCAGCCTCCCTGGAGACGCTGTTTTATTTGTCTGGTGTCCACACCCTCAACCGTTCTCAACCCCCTGCAGGGAGAAGGCCTCCTGGGCTCTGTCCTTCCACCCGTGCCAGCCACCCCCTGCCCCACTGCTGAATGAAGGCCATTTCAAGCGCTGCTTCTCCCTCCATTCCTCTCAGCTGTTATTGCTGCGGGGCCATGACCTTTTAAGGGCTGTGCTTGTCCAGTCCACCTCCACAGCCCTTCTCTCTCCCTGGCCCTCAGCAGGTGGGAGGGGCCAGCTGCTTTAGGACAGTCGCCTTCTCCATTTATCCAAACACCCCTCTCCTCCCAGTGGAATGGAGCCCTCGCCAGCACTGCCCTCCTCCATCGTCTGTGTCAGCTGGTCCCAGCCCATCTGTAGGGTGAAAGAACTCATCAAGAGCTTCTTCTGCCCTTGCAAACCCATACCAGCTACTTGTTACCATCTCCAAGGGACATGGCATTGCTCCCTGTCCATCTGCATGAGCTACTCTTGGCTTCCTTAAAGGGTCAAGAAAGCCATTTTTCTGCTTTTCAGATTCATTGATGTCAGCTGTGTGAGCCCTGGTGTGGGACAAGGGTGTCTCCTTCATTGCTTAAAACTTATTTATAAGGATGGGTCACTACAGATGTGGGGGAGTAAGAGCTAGGACCTCTCCTTTAAAAAGCACCACTTGTGGCTGGCCCAGAGTGTGGTTACACACCCTCCCCACCCCATAATCAGCCACTTAGGAAGAGTGGTTTTCTGAAGAGACATTTCTGGGTTGACTCCCTTATCCTCAACCTTAAAAAACAAAGGAACTAAACACAGACAAAAAAACTCCAGATCCCCAGAAGATGTGAACTCTAGGAAGAAAAAAAGCACCCATCTGTCTACTTAGCAATAAGAAGGATCTCTTCCCACCCACATTGACTATTCCTACCCCCCCTCCCCAATTAATGTGAGTAATGAATCAGTCTGGCCACAGTTGGTCACTGTAGGCTAGTGGGAAATACCCAATGGAGGGCAAAGGCCCTTATCAGATGCATGAATGTTTGCGAATGTCGGCTGCCACTGCCCCACACACTGTGTCTTTATGGAATCTCTCCCTGCCCACCCCTCCCCTTCTCCACCTGGACACAACTTGCTCAAAGGCTGGTGACTTGTGGGCCATTCATCTACAACCGAGTCCTGATGGAGCAAGAGGCCCAAGCCTAGGGGATGCAAGAACGACCCATTTCTTAAATGTGACTAGTCCCAGCCTACCTTTTGGTGACATTATGGTTAAATTTCCCAACTGAAAACAAGCCAATGACACTCAAACTGGTTGTGTAAATGTTGCTAGACTTTATGTGTTGTACAACTAAACATTGCTGTTTGAACAATAACTGCCTGGCCTGTGTCTTATTTGTGCTCCTCACTCCTTGGCCAAACAGACATTACATCATCTCACCCATGTGTGGAGGGTGAGACGGGGGCTGTCTTAGAAGTAGCCACAGAAATTAAAGATAGAAATCACTTTGTAAGGTCAGTTCATCTTTAGTTGGACCCCAGTCATTATTCCCTGGGATTTTGTATCTAAAATGAGTGATGAAACTCTCATACTTGATCTTGAGGGACGCATTGCATAGCTTGCTTCCTTCAATGAAAACAATTTAAATCACTAGCTTGTCTCTCTCTCTCTTTTTTTTTTAAATATATTTTATTGATTTTTACAGAGAGGAAGGGAGAGGGATAGAGAGCCAGAAACATCGATGAGAGAGAAACATCGATCAGCTGCCTCCTGCACATCTCCCACTGGGGATATGCCCGCAACCCAGGCACATGCCCCTGACCGGAATCGAACCCGGGACCCTTCAGTCCGCAGGCCGACGCTCCATCCACTGAGCCAAACCGGTTTCGGCTCTTTTTTTTTTTTTTAACTTAAACCCATCCTGCTTCTCTTTGAAGTTATCCTCTCCTTTGTAACCAGCAAATAACACAACTCTCACCTGTATATTATTTCTCTAAATTTGGACATGATGGGCCCATACATGCGATTGTGTTTGGGATCTCAATATTCTGTGAGTGCAAAGTATAGATGAACAGTGAGAGGTCAAGACTGGAGGAAGACAAGTCCGGAGGCTCTTGGGGGTCATTCAGGTAAAATGATGAGGGCCAGAACTGGAGTGCATTGCTACACCTGGATGGGGAGAAGGGTGAAGATTGGAGTGATGGAGTAGTTTTTCCAACTTAAGATATCACTAGAAACCTAAGAGTTCTTCTAGTCCAATACCTTCGTGCCCATATGGAAGCGTAAGTCCAGAGAGCGTAACTCTTGTCTGAAGTTGCATACGTAAGTACCAGTGCAAGAAGGAGACCAGATCTCAATGACTGTTCCACTGCTGACACCGTTCCCATTGTACTTCATTTATTCTCATTGCCTTGTGCTGGGGTCCAACCCCAGCAGGTCCAGGGGTCCCCAAAGGTGTGGACGGAGTCGGCGAAGAAGGAAGGACACGGAGACAGTGTTCAGTTGATCAGCAGCCTAGCCAGGATCTCCAGCCAAGTTCTAGTCTGGATCTCCAGAGAGGTTCTGCTTTCTATTGTCTTGTTACATCCGTATTTATACCAGTTGATTTTAATCCTGTCAATTTCTATTACAAAGGTTAGGGCATTTCTTATCTCCATTCCAGGGAGTAAAGATTATGTAGCTTAAGCATGATTGTTTGTAGTTAAAGTGATTAACTACCCGCCTGGCACTTAGTTAAGGAGTTTCATCCCCTCCCTAACTTCAGGGAAAAATCCCTACCTGGGGAAACAACCTTTCTCAGAGAGGTGACCTTGGTTAAAACACATAGTGCCAAGAAGGTGAGCAAACATATTAAGAACAGTATGCCATATATGCCAGGTCCTTTGAAACAGCAAGGATGGACCGGTTCCCCGCAGCCTTGTACTTAAAAATATACATATTTCTGAAATCAGAATACCACTTACAACTGATGACATGTCAGTTTACTTGGCAACTTTTTTTCTTAGTGGTACGTTTAAAAATGGTGCATCTTATAACTGACAGAATGTTAAGTTTGATGAACTGCAGTAATCCAGATGTTCACGTCCTTTCCCTTGGAAGTTCTGTGGTGCTATCTGTGATGTTGAAAGGAAATAAGAGTATGTACAGCATTTTCGTCTTCAAGGCAATTGTGTGTGATGTATTCCGCCGGCTCTCCACGGTCGCCCTCGGGGCTGGCAGGGCAGGTGCGGTGGATGGCACAGGCTCTCTCCACCTCCGGGCAGGCACGGACCCCCCCCTTTGACTTCCGGTTCTGCAGGCCGCGTCATAAGAAACCGGCTCTGGCTCCAGGCTTTCTCTGGTGGGAAAAAGTTTCCACCTTAGAAGCGAGAGATCATTCTGGATCCTTTCTCCAAAGGGCAGAAGCTTCCTGACCCGGGCCTGGGAGGACTGAGGCAACGCCTGCTTTTTGATTTCCTGACAGGATCGGTTCAAGTTCATGCTGATGATGCAGCGGCAGGGCAGGCAGGTGAAGGTCACGAAGGCCACTCACCCCGCTGTGCCCTGAGGGCGGAGCCAACTCCCTGGACCCGCCTCCTTCCCGGTTAGGCGGGTGTCTCAACTCTGATTCCACCGGGGCCTCCATCCCTGCGGCTCACTAGGCTGGTGGCCTAGCGGCCCGCTCACTCCTTGTCTTTGCGCCATAATCGCCACCCTCCGCTTTCCAGCCCGGCCCCTCGGCTTGGTGCAGGCCCCGCCCCTTCCCATCTGCGGGGCGGCCGGAGGGCCCCCCCCCCCCCAGCAAGATGGCGGTGAACCAGAGCCACACGGAAAACCGCCGCAAGGCTTACATCCCTTACGGTGAAAGGTGCCTGAGGGGAAGCCGGGTGCTGGGGGCGGGGCGGAGGGGGCGGGGACAGACTGGGTAGAGCCGGCGGCTTGCGAGCTCTCAGCGAATCAGGGGCTTTCGCGCCTTTTCCGACGCTTCACGCTTAGCGCCGCCTCCGACGTTCGTGCGCGTGCGCGTGCGCGTCCTCACGTCCTCGCGCCTGCTCCGCGAGGTGGCGGTGGCGCAAGCGGAAGCGTGTGGCCTCGCACGTGTGAAGGGCGGGAGCGCGCCTCCGGTGACAGAGGGCGGGGCGGGATCTCCTGGAGAGGGGCGTCACCTCGGAAGAAAGGTGAGCCGCCCTGGGGCAGTGGGAGTCGCGCCGCCCCTGTGGGTGGGTGCAGCTGCTGTTGGGCGCAAGGTAGCGACCTTTGTAGGGTGACGGCCGTAGCCGCGCTCCCTCCGCCCACTCTGGGGAACTAGGCCGTGGACTTCGGGAGGCAGAAGAGGCATTGTGTGGAAAATTCTAGAAAGACTCCAAACTGTCGGGCGCGGGGTGCTCTCCTTGTCTTCAGAACTTCCCAAAGACCCCTTCCTTTTGGGCCCAGCCGGGGAGAAGCCTGCTGTTTATGGAAAAGACTGGGACCAAAAGAAGCCGCCTAGGAAGAATGGCGCTCGCTCCCTCGGCTGGCGGGCGGGCCGCGGGGGGCGCTTTAGGGTTTGCATGGTCGCTTTGCTCAGTGCCTGCAGGGTTGCTGCTCCCCCTGCTTTGGCCGCGCTCAGGCTGTCTGTCTGGAGGGAGTCGGTTGTTGGCTTCTCCACCTCACGCGCAACTCCGCTCCCTGAATTCCCTGCCCCCAGTTTCTCAGAGTCCTGCTTGTCCGCCGCCTGACCCCTCTTAACCACACCCCTCTCCGCGGGGGTGGCCCTCGTGTGTCTTTTGGAGTCGCCTGGCAGTGCGGCCCTGACACCAGGTGCTGTGCTCAGGTGCACTGAGCCCCTTGGATGCCGGGTCGCTCAGCTGGTTGGAGCATCGCCCCCATACGCTGAGGTTGTGGGTGCGACCCCCGGTCAGGGCACATACAAGCATCAGCCAGTGCATACCTAACTGAGTGGGACAGTAAATCCATGTTTCTTTCTTTCCTTTCGCACGTGCCGGAAGCAACCAATCCGTGTTCCTCACAGCAATGTTTGTGTCACTCCCCCTCCCTTCCACTCTCTCTAAAAATCAATGGAAAAATATCCTCGGGTGAGAATTAACCAAAAAAAGATCTTGAAACACTATTCACCCCTTAAGAATCAGCTCATATTTCAATCTTTCTATAAAGTCATTCCTAATTACTTCAACCAAAACTAACCTCCCCTTTCACTTAGTTGCCGTGACATTTTTGTGCCATTTATGTTGTCATATATTGCTTGTGTTAGTATCCGTATTCATGTATTCAGTTGTTCATTCTCTCAGTAAATATTTAGTAGCACCCACCGCTTGCTAAGCCTGCAGTGGCAAAGAAGGCAGACATTGTCCTTAGTGATCATTAGGAAAGGCATTGAACTAATCAACACATGTAATCTTTACTAAGAAAAAAACCAAGGGGAGAACGTGAATGGCAGCGGCAGCAGCATGTGAGAGGATTCTGGAGCATTCTGCATGCCTTACCTGCTTTAACATTTCCTTTAGCACAGCGCTTGATAGTTCCTGCACAAGAAGTATAAGCATTTGTGAATAAACAGAAAGAATACAAGTAGTTTTATAAGAAAAATAATCCAGCCCTGGCTGGTGTGGCTGGGTTGTGCATCATCCTAGGCACTAAAAAGTTGCTGGTTTGATTCCTGGTCAGGGCATGTAATTAAGTTGCATGTTTGATCCTCGGTAGGGGGCGTGCAGGAGGCAGCCCATGGAGGTTTCGCTCTTACATCGATGTTTCTCTCTCTCTCTCTCAGAATCAGTTAAAAAAAAATCTTTATAAAAAGATACAAGCCCTAGCCGGTTTGGCTTAGTGGATAGAGCGTCGACCTGTGAACTGAAAGGTCCCAGGTTCGATTCCGGGCAAGGGCTTGTGGATTCGATTAGGGTTATGGGCTCGATCCCCAGTGGGGGACTTGCAGGAGGCAGCCGATCCATGATTCTCTCTCATCATGGATGTTTCTATCTCTCTCTCTCCACCTCTTCCTTCCTCTCTGAAATCAATAAAAATATATTTTTAAAAAATACTTATAAAAATATTAAAAAAATAAAAAAGATACAAGATTTCTGACTGATTTTCAATAAATACAATAGAAAAATTTAAAGAATGTTGTAATCAAGAGATAAAGATGGAGAAGAATAAATGTGAATTGTTAGGGAATAAAATAATTTAAATTCTTTTTATGTCAATAAAGATAGTAGTAGCAGCAACTAACATTTATTGAGTGTTTGTCCAGGCTAGGAACTGTGCCAGGAGTTCTATCTTTGTCACCTGATGTAACTTCTAAATTGTGTGCTGTCTGCCCTTGCTTTTCTGCAGTGTCTTGAATCAGTGTAGTGATGTGGAGCTCTCCTTCCCAGAGCAACCACCAGGATCCAATTTCTTTCATGGTACAAAGAGGGGAACGTTGCTTCTCACTTCATACCGGGTAATTTCTCTTTATACTTCAATTTTCATTAACTCTACATTGTTTTCCTTAAAATGGAAAGAGGGTAACCATTGAGTTTCAAAGTGTTTTCAAACATTTGCACTTTGAGATTTTCCATGTTGAAGAATGATAGAAGAAAATGGGTGATGCTTTTCATCAGGCCAGGATGCCAAAGCAAACAACCTTAGACATTTTTATGTCTCAAACTATGGACAAATTGCATTCCTTTTTCAAAGTTACTTTCCTTTCTTAGGTGATCTTCGTGACATTACACTCAGTCAGTGATCCCATGCTTTCTTTTATGATGCCATTTGATCTGATGAGCAACTGCACCCTCGAACAGCCAGTCTTTGCCCCCATCTACATTCAAGGAACCATTCAGGCAGCTCCAGATGGTACGTGTTTACAGTCAGAAGTGTATTTTTTTTTTTTTCTTAAAAGCTTCCAGAAGGTTTAAGATTCAGATTTGGCTCATGTTGGAATTCAAACGAAAGACAGCCACCCTGCTTCTTGGGTAATGTTTCTGTCAGTGTTTGCGTTAGTCCAGTTACCAGCTATGCCAGCCTGCCTCTTAGTGAGTGTGTGCCGTTTCTTCCCCCAGGTGGCTGGGAAGGACAGGCTACTTTTAAATTATCCTTCAGAAAAGGAGGTGCCATCAAATTTGCCCAGTTGATGATGAAAGCTGCCTCTGCTGGTGAGCGATAATGATAAGACTGTTAAGCACTCTGGGTTTTTGAGGCTGTGGAATTGAAGCAAGACTGTTACCCAGTTAAGATTTTCTTGTCTCTGTGAGTAGGCACTTTGTAGTTGCACATGCACTAATGTGTATGCAGCAAGCATTTCCTGAGCCTACATAGTATGTGCTGAGTACAATACAATCTGCTGGGAAAACCGATTATTCAGTCCCTCCCTGTTCGGAAGGAGTTTGCAATCTAGTGGGAGCTTACCAACCAGACACCTGAATGACTAATTGCACCTCATAATCTTTTTTTTTTTTAATATATTTTATTGATTTTTTACAGAGAGGAAGGGAGAGAGATAGAGAGTTAGAAACATCGATGAGAGAGAAACATCGATCAGCTGCCTCCTGCACATCTCCTACTGGGGATATGCCCGCAACCCAGGTACATGCCCTTGACCGGAATCGAACCTAGGACCTTTCAGTCCGCAGGCTGACGCTCCATCCACTGAGCCAAACCGGTTTCGGCCACCTCATAATCTTTTATCCATCCAAATGCTGGTCTCATAGCACTGACGAGTCTCTTCACATCAGGGAGCCCTGGTTGCCTTAGCTCTTCTTCCCCTCACATGCCTTTTTGTCATCTCTTTTCTCTGGCTTTGCCTTTGTTTCTCTTGGGCTTAGTCCCCATCTTTGATGAGAGGAGGGAAGAGGTAGCACTGCTCTAATGGATGGTACCAGAGAACTCTTTCAAATTTTGAATACAAATAATTTGTATGATATAAATTTATTCAGTCTAACCTCACTCCATGCTCTTCACTCTCTCACCTTTTGTACTCCAATCCATCTGGACTGCTTTGTACCTTGTTCTCTCATCTCTGAGCCTTCATGATATTTCCTCTCTCTGGAGTGCTCTTTCCCTTTCTCCCTTGCCTTCCATTCCCAACTTCAATCTAGTTGAGACTAACATAAACTAGTAGAGACAGACATGCAAGTATGTTATCTCATAACATGTGCTGTAATAGAGACATGGGCAAAGTGCTAGGACACAAAGAAGGATGGAGTGAAGTTTCTAGCTTAGAAGACTGACTGGATCATGATTCTATAAACCATGGTCAGGAATATAAGAACTCTGGCTGATGTTTCTCAGTGGTTAGAGTGTCAGCTCATGCACCAAAGGGTTGTAGGTTCGATTCAAGGGCACATACCTGGGTTGCAGGTTCACTCTTGGACCTAACCAGGGCATGTGCAGCGGGCAAATGGTTGGTGTGTCTCTCATATCGATGTGTTTCTCTCTCCCCCTCCCCCTCTCTCCCTCCATCCCTCTCTTCCTCTCTCTCTATCCCTCTCTCTCCCTCCCTTCCACTCTCTGAAAAGCAAAGGAAAAAATATCCTTTGGTGAGGATTAATGAAACAAAACAAAAAGGATATAAGAGACAGTCTAAGTTGGAGAGGAAATGAGGTTTTTTAAAAATTATTTTTACAGAGAGGGGGAGAGGAGAGAGAAAGTGAAACATCTAGAGGGGAACATCCTTTGGCTGCCCCCCCTGCATGTCTCCCCCTGGGGATCCAGCCAACAACCTGGGCATGTGCCCTGACTGGGAATCAAACCAGCAGCCTTCTTGTGCAGGGGATGACGCCCAATCAACTGAGCCACACTGGCCAGGGTGAGAGGAAATGAGTTTAATTTTAGACCTAGCAGTACTAGCTAGCATTTATTCAATGCTCAGCATATACTGGAGTGTTCCAAGCCCTTTACATGTATCAATTAATCCTCACAAAAACCTTGTAATGTAGGCGCTAATAATTATCCCTGACTTATAGCTGGGGAAACTGAGTCACTGATGGTTACATAATTTCCCAAGGCTATACAATTAGTAAGTGATGGAGCTGGACTTTAAACCCTAAACCTACTCCTTCTCTCTTATTAAACATTTTATTTTTGGGGAAAATTAAGTTGATTGAAAAGTTACACAGATATTACAATGAACTGCTATGGACCCTTCATTTAGATTTACCCATTATTAACATTTTCCCACATTTGCTTTATCTTTTTTTTCCTCTTGTTTTTTCCCCCTTTTGTTTTTATTGAAATACTTGGAAGTCAGAAAGATCATTTCCTTCATGCCTAAATATTCTAATGTGTATCTCAAGGCCATTCTCGTATCTAGTCATTGTACTTATTAAATTCAGAAAATTTAACATTGAAGCAGTATTGTTAATATAGTTTATATTCAAATCCAAATGATTGTTCCATTACTGTTCCTAATTCTAATAGCACTTTTTTTCTGCAATGCAGGATCTAATCCTGAATCACACATTGAATTTCGTTGTCTTACTTCTTTGTTTTCCTTTAATTTGGACTCAGCCTTTTTTATCTTTCATCACATTGAAATTATAAAATAAATACAGGCTTATTGTTTTGTAGAATGTCTCTTAATTTGGGCTTGTCTGTTCATTATGATTATATTCAGATTATGTATTTTGGCAAGAATACTATATAAGGGACTTTGTGTCCTTTTGAGCCTACACTCCTAATCCCTTAATACAGGTGTGAGGTACATGGGAGTGCAAGGGGCCAGTGGACGTGCAGCTCAGAGCTCCAGAGATGAACTGTATCTAGAGACTGATTTGGAAATCTTTAGCACACTGGTCATCTTGGGAGCCATCTGATTGATGAGCTCATTCAATGAATTAAGGATGGTATTCCAAGGGTCCTCAACATTTAAGGAGTGGGCAAGGAGGAGTGAGTGACCTATAATGAAGATTGAGAAGGGGCTGACTGGGAGGTAGGAGGAGAATCAAGTGAGTTCATTATCCTGGAAGTCAAGAGAGGAGAAAGTCTCAAGCAACACAGAGTGGTCATCTGTGGCAGCTCCTGTAGAAATGTTTGGTAAAATGAAGACTGAAAAATGTGCATAGTGTGTGGAAATTTGAGTTTGCTGGTCTTAGCAAGGGAGGTTTTAGTAAAGAGAGATCCAGAAGCCTGACAATGGATAACAGGGTGTCCTGGCAGATAAAGGGAGTACAACTATGGGGAACCCAAGGTCAGGCGACCCTTTGAAGTCCAATTTCTCTTTGCTTCAGATGTCTGGGGAACTCAGGGCAATTGCATACTGGGTCTTGAGTTCCTTCTTAGTTTTGGCCTCGTAGTACTAAGGGGGACATATATTTAGGATTATGGGCTAAGGGCGAGGCAATTTTGGGGGATCCTCTTTGTGCTCACATTAAGATCTACTCCTTGCCCAGCTGGTGTAGCTCAGTGGTTGAGCATTGACCCATGAACCAGAAGGTCACAGTTTGTTCCCGGTCAGGACACATGCCTTGGTTTTAGGCTTGATCCCCAGTAAGGGGCGAGCAGGAGGCAGCCAGTCAATGATTCTCTCTCATCATTGATGTTTCTCTCTCCTTCCCCCTTTTCCCTTCCTCTCTCTGAAATCAATAAAAACATTTTTTTTAAGAGATCTGCTCCTTGGCCTGCAAAGGTAGGCAGTTGCACAGCCACTTGGAAGGATTTAGTCAACTTATATAAACTTGACCCAGTGTCTGGAACTGCTCTGGGTCTCATGGTATTATGGCTTAGGTGTGGGAACCTACCTCTGCTCCCCTGGCAAGAGTCAGGGCTTGTGAGATGGGCTTCCTTGAGGCCTTTGGAATTAACTATCCATTGTGCTTCATGATCTGATTTATTGACCAGGAAAGATTGCCTTCCCCTATGCAGAGTGGATTTTTCAGGGGTCTTTGAGTTATATTTTTAACAAATGCATATTGAATACTTACTGTGTGTCAAACACTAGGTGAGACGATCGGGAACACAACGGTGAATAAGGTAGACATACGTGGTCCCTGCCTTTGTAAACTTAGTCTAGTAAGAATCATATAAAAAATAAGCAAATAGCCCTGACCGGTTTGGCTCAGTGGATGGAGTGTCGGCCTGCGGATTGAAGGGTCCCGGGTTCGGTTGCAGTCAGGGGCATGTACCTTCGTTGAGGACACATCCCCAGTTGGGGGTGTGCAGGAGGCGGCTGGTTGATGTTTCTCTCTCATCGATGTTTCTAGCTCTCTATTCCTCTCCCTTCCTCTCTGTAAAAAATCAATAAAATATATTTAAAAAAAGCAAATATATAAGTGAATAAAATAATTACTTCTTCCAGAAAGGGCTACTAATAGGATATTGAAAAGGAGAATATCAGGGGTAAGGAGGACAACTTTAGATTGATAGTGAATTACTTAAAATAATGCCAGCTATTTAATCAGGTAAACCCCAGATTATCAGTGGTTTAAGACAATAGTAGATATTAATGCTTATATAAAGGCCAATCAGCAGGGCTAAAAGAGTAATCTGTTTCACATAGCCCTTCAGGGACCCAGGGTAATAGAGTATCTGCCATCTTTAACACATAACACATGGCCTGTTGGATAGCTGGCAGAGAGGAGATCTTACCTGGGAAGTTTTCACGGTCTAGGCCTGGAACTGGTGTACATTACTCCTGGTCATATGTGATATGACCAGAAATCAGTGTGGTAGGTTGATAATGACTCCCAAAGATATATCCTTACCCTAATCCTCAGAACCTGTGAATGTCACCTTATTTGTAAAAAGAAATCTTTTTGGATGTTATTAATTTAAGGATCTTGAGATGAAGAGATTATCCTCAATTATCTAGGGCAAGCATGTCAACTCATGGCCACATGCCTCATTTATTTGGCCCGTGTTAGCCTTTGAGTTTGACATACTTGATCTAGTGGGCCTCAGATGCCATCACAAGTGCCCTCAAAAGAGAGGGAGAAAAGCAGAAGTGCTTTCCTCTGTACCACACAGCCATTAAATTGGCCTTTAATAGATATATCTTACCAACTTGATAGAATTTCTCACTTGGAAATTTTTTCTGAATACCTATTATGGTAGGTGCCATTATGCTAGACCCTAAATATACAGGCAAATAAGCCACAACCTCTGCCCTCAAGAAGCATAGAGTTCAGGACAAGGGCGAGGTATATTCTTTACCTTGTATCCTGGAAACATTGTTGAACACTCAAGTAAGGTGATAGTTAATACTTAGTTAATTATCTGGTTGATAGCTACTATACATTTGACTTAAAAAAGAATGTTGCCAAATTTGTTTTTTCAGCTGCCCAAGGAACTCCGCTTCAAAGTATAACTTACTGGTTTGGTGTTCCAGGACAGTTTATCGTTAGTGGGCAGGGGAACATGATGTGCAACCAACAGACATCTTGTCCAGGTAAGGTATGGCATAAGGTTCTTCCTGGGAGGTGGAAAAGTATGCCAGGGGTTCAAAGATCTATTCACTGCTAGCTTGCCTCCAACCTTACTGGCAGGAGAAGCATCAGAGGTTTGGAGGTTGGAAAATGGTTGAGTATGTGACTTCATTTCCAGACTGAAACCCAGTGGCAAGTCGGTAAGTTTCAGGCTTACTTTTAATTAATAATATACAGATATGGAACATACTTAGGCAACTCCCATTATTGGGAACAGTCACTTCCTGTTTGCAGCCTGAGCAGAAAACATGCTGCTGTTCACTTCCCCCTTCCCATTTCACACAAGCATCGCCATCTAGTTTGCACTGTGCCCTTCAACCTCACTAAGGATTCCAGCCCTGGGCTTTATGCCCTGTGCCCTTTAACAGATGTGCCTGTCCACAGCTGCTGTCATGTTACTGGGAAGTGGTCATTGATTCTCAAATGTCCACCACCTACTGGTAGACCACAAAGGGTCTCCTAATGGGCTGCCAACAGACCCCAAAATGTGGGCCCTTTCTTTGGGATCTTCTTGGAGCATGACGTGCATGTCATTGGCACTTAGCTTTGTATACAACTGAAGGATACTTATTTGTAACCTTAATAGTTACCTAGTTTTATAAGGTTATTAAACTGTAATACTGTGCTCAAAATCTAAAATGTTGCTAAGGTGTTATAAATTTTTTTATTGAGTTGAAATTCATAGAACATAACATACAACAATTTAAAAATGTACAATTGGTATTTAGTATAATCACAATGTGGTGCAACCATCAGCTTTCTAGTTTCAAAATTTTTTATCACTTCATAAAATACTCCATAATTCCCCACTAAGTAATAATTCCCCATTGTCTCCTCTCAACACCTCTTAATATACTCTAATCTGCTATTTGTCTCTGAATTTGGTTATTCTGAATATATTACATAAAAGGAATCATACAGTATATCACCTTTTGTGTTTGGCTTATCACACCTAGCATAATGTTTTCTAGGTTAATCCCAGTTATAGCATGCACTTTATTATTTTTTTTTGTGACTGAATACTGTTTCACTGTACATATGCATCATAATCTAGTTCCTCATTCTTTCACTTTCAATCTATTTGTGTCTTTGTATCTAAAGTAAGTCTCTGAGTAAGTCCTGGCCAATGTGGCTCAGTTGGTTGAGTGTCATCCCTTGCACTGAAAGGTCACTGGTTCGATGTACAGTCAGGGCACATGCCTGGGTTGGGAGCTCGATTCCCAGTGTGGGGAGGTGTAGGAGGCAGCCAATAGATGATTCTCTCTCATCGTTGATGTTTCTCTCTCTCTCTCCCTCTCTCTGAAATAAATAAAAACATTTAAAATAAATAAAAAATTGGACAGTTATAATCATGATTGCATAAACATATTAACAGATATTCTACAAAGAAATACATTAAAATACTAAGTTTTTGTATGTTATGATTACATTATAGATGACTTTTAAAAATTCATCTTTTTCCTATTTTCCAAATACATATTCTTCATTAAGCATGTATTACTTTTTTATAATCAAAACAAACTATTAAGTAAAACATGTATCTCTCTATACACAGCTATAATTAATGCAGAGATTAACTGTAAGGTTATTTTCATGTTTATTTTAATCCCTCCACAACAGGAAATGATAAAGTTTCAACTGGTGGTAGCTGAAGGATCTGGTTTTACCATTATTCTGCCTGATTCTCTTCCTGTGTTAGTTTGCTTCAGCATAATTTTTTTCTTCTTCCTCCTTCTCACTTATTCCTTGTCCACTCTAAGAAATAAGTAGCCCTGACCGGTTTGGCTCGGTGGATAGAGCGTTGGCCTATGGACTGAAGGGTCCCAGGTTCGATTCTGGTCAAAGGCATGTGCCTTGGTTGCGGGCACATCCCCGGTGGGGAGTGTGCAGTAGGCGGCTGATTGATGTTTCTCTCTCATTGATGTTTCTAATTCTCTGTCCCTCTCCCTTCCTCTCTGTAAAAAATCAATAAAATACATTAAAAAAGAAAAAAGTAACTAATTTTTTCTTTTCTTCTCAATTTACCCAGTTGTTGTCCATGGGCCCCAACCTGTGAGATACAGACCCCCACCAGCGGGATACGGACCCCCACCTCCGGGATACGGACCCCCACCTCCGGGATATGAAGCCCCACCAGCGGGATATGGACCCCCACCTCCGGGATACGGACCCCCACCTCCGGGATACGGACCCCCACCTCCGGGATACGGACCCCTACCTCCGGGATATGAAGCCCCACCTCCAGGATATGAAGCCCCACCTCAGGGATATGAAGCTCCACCTACTGGAAATAGAGCTGACTCTCGCAATCCTGAGGCAGCCCAGCCTGATGGATATGATGCTTCTCTTCCTTCCACCTCATCTCCTCAGCACCATTCACCACCTTCTAAGAACTAAACCCTGAAGATTCACCAACCAAAGTAGAACCCTAAAACTGAAGTCAGGATAAGAAGGAGGACTCAGGTATGTGTTTAAAGACCTTTCTCAAGTAGTTGTCCCACCCTCTGGAAGGGCAGTCTTAGGGGGAAAGTGAAGCTTTACTTCCATGCCTAGATTTTAGAAGCAAAGTCAACTCTTGATTAGATGGGCTAAAGGAAAAGTAGACTGATAAGGCTAATTACCCCAATAATTTGGTTGACATTGGGCTGCATTTTTAAAAAATATGTTTTTATTGATTTTAGAGAGGAATGGAGAGGGAGAGAGAGAGAAACATCGATTGCCTCCAGTATGCATCTGGACGAGAAGTGAACCAGTGACCTTTCAGTGCACAGGACAATGCTCAACCAACTGAGTCACACTAACCAGGGCTGAGCTGCATTTTTAAAAAATATATTTTTATTGATTTCAGAGAGGAAGAGAGAGGGAGAGATAGAAACATCAATGATGAGAGAGAATCATTAATCGGCTGCCTCCTGCACGCCCCCTACTGGGGATTGTGCCCACAATCTGGGCATGTGCCCTTGACCAGAATCGAATCTAGGACCCATGAGCAGGTGGATGCTCTATCCACTGAGCCAAACCAGGTAGGGCTGAGCTGCATTTTTTTTTAACATATCTTGAATGTGACTTTTTACTTTTTCCCCTCTACCATCCAAGAAGCATTTATTATGCTCACTTTTGTAGGCACTAAGATAAATGTTAGAAATATCAAGTTGAACACTTATTTTTCACAGCATTCTTTATATTAATGAAAGGATGGGACAACCTAAATTTCTAATAGTGACAGAATTTCATAAATTATAGTATACCCATACAGTGGAATATTATGCAGCATTGAAAATGATGTCTAGAGGTAGAAAAGCCTTTAAGAATACCAAAACCAATGAAGCAATCAAGGAAAACATAAAGTAAATATAATTTTGACTGTATTGATTTTTCTTTTAATTCTGTATGACCAAAGTTAAAAGATAGGCAACAGACTAGGAGAAAGTAATTTCCAACATATATATTAAACAAATAACTTTTACTCAGAATATATGAACTCCTACAAATCAACCCAAAAGAAAAAATGGACAAAAGATATGAATACCCTATTAATAGAGGCGATAGAGTGGCTGGCCAAGAAACATTTGAAAAGGTGTTTGTTCTACTCAACTAGTGTCAGGGAAGTGCAACTTGAAAAGAGAAACACTTTTTTATTTCCAAAGATTTACAAATATTAAAAAGATTGAAAAACTTGCCGAAACCGGTTTGGCTCAGTGGATAGAGCGTCGGCCTGCGGACTGAAGGGTCCCGGGTTCGATTCCGGTCAAGGGCATGTGCCTGGGTTGCGGGCATATCCCCAGTAGGAGATGTGCAGGAGGCAGCTGATCGATGTTTCTCTCTCATCGATGTTTCTAGCTCTCTATCTCTCTCCCTTCCTCTCTGTAAAAAATCAATAAAATATATTAAAAAAAAAAAAAAAAAAAAAGAAAAACTTAAGTGTTGGGAAAGATGTGGGAAATGGTTATTATTATAAATTGTTAGAGGAAGTTTTTGTCAATATGCCTTTTTTAATTATTATGTTTTAAATATATTTTTATTGATTTCAGAGAAGAAGGGGGAGAAAGAAAAACATCAATGATGAGAGAGAATCATTGATAGGCTGCCTCCTGCACACCTCCTGCACACCCACCAGGGATGGAACCCACAATCTGGGCATGTGCCCTGATGGAAATCGAACCGTGACCTCCTGGTTCATAAGTCAACACTCAACCACTGACCCATGTTGGTTGGGCTCGGTATGCCTTTTTAGAAAGAAACTCAGCAGTGCCTTTTATTATTTTTTAATCCTCACCCGAGGATATGTTTTTTGAGAAAGAGAGAGAGAGAGAAACATCAATATAAGGGAGAAACATTGATCAGTTGCTTCCTATATGCACCCAACTGGGGAATGAACAAGCAACTTAGTGATGTGCCCTGACTGGAAATCGAGCCCACAACCTTTTGGTGTATGGGATGATGCTCCAACTGACTGAGGCATGCCCCCCTCCCCCACTAGGGCCAGCAGTACCCTTTAAAAGTTAAAATTAATCTACTCTTGATTTAGTGGCTTAGCTTCTGGGTATCTACTCCTGGAGAAGTACTTGGATGTGTACACAAAGATGTAATTGGGGAGATTTCATTACATTCATTGTTTCTAACAACAGAAAATTAGAAATAACCTATAGGTTTATTAGTAGTAAACATTTAAATAAACCAAGGTACATCCATACTACATATGCAAATCTTCTAAGTCTTATTGTTAAATGAGAAAAGCAAGTTTTAGGAAGTGTATATGTGTGTGTGTGTGTGTGTGTGTGTGTATCAGAGATTTTCAGTCCCATCAGACTGAATGCCCCCTTTCAGAACTAATATTTTATAATGTTTCCTTTACTTCATTGGGATAAAATTTTCAGACAACTGCATGTGATTCCACACCATTTCAGCCAAAATCATTATAAGACTATAAATGTGATAGAAGAAGGAATAATAGGCCCTGGCCAGTGGGGCTCAGTTGGTTGAGCTCTGTCCCATGCATCAAGAAAGGTCCCTGCCAGGAGATTAAAAATGGCGGCAGAGTAGGAGGATGTTGCATGGTCATGCT
The DNA here is from genome assembly GCF_964212035.1 of Myotis nattereri. Taxonomy (NCBI): domain Eukaryota; kingdom Metazoa; phylum Chordata; class Mammalia; order Chiroptera; family Vespertilionidae; genus Myotis; species Myotis nattereri. The sequence continues at coordinate 211,972,896 of NC_138076.1, forward strand.
CCCAGGAACAAGCTGGAATTACAACTGATGTACGAGAAGGCTTCCTGAATAATCAACGGAAAACTCACAGGAGAGAACCCCGATACCCAAGGATCAAAGGTGGAGCCGGCATTGAGACTGGTAGAAGGGGCAGAGACGTGACCCACAGAGGGGAACTGAAGTCCCAGAGAAATATCTCAGCCGGTAGTGGAGGGGGGGAGGTGCCACTGAGAATTCTGGGATCTAATCCCGGAGCTGGGCTCCCCAGCAGAGAGCACCAAACTGAGGAAGGTATCCACATAACATCAAGCTGTGAAAAGCAGTGGGGTGCTGTCTACCAGGGAGTGGCAACTGTAAGTTCAGGCACCCTCTTAAAGGGCCAAGGCACAAACATTCCCTGTGGAGCCACCCACCTTGTGCTCTGGCAGAGGGAGGGTGCAGTGGACTGGAGCTGTGAGAGCAGAAGCCAGCACTGGGGACTCGGGGGACAGAGCTCAGAAGGCAGACACCCCAAGTCTCCTCAGCTCAGTCATTCCCTCACACAGCCACATAGACATCTGCCTTGCCTGGGGGGAAGACAGTTGACACACCCTATTAGAAAACACCTTGCCCTGAGGCCGCTTAAGAGATTAAAAGTAACAATTCAAAGGAGTAGCAGCTGCTTGTGTAGTCCGCCCCCATCCAAGGAACAGCAGCCTCCTGATCACCACACCCTCTGTCTGAGGAACAGCAGCTGTGTGTGAAGCCTCCTCCCACCAGCCAGAGGAGCCACCACAATTGTGAACAGCACCCATCAGAGGAGCTGCTACCAACTGAGGAGCAGCTGCTACCACAACCGCCCAAGGAGCAACTGCAGCTCGAGGAGCCACTGCCACCCAAGGAGCAGCCACTGAATGACTCAACATCTAAATATGGCGGTACGATCAAACATGGGTAGACAAAGGAAAGAAAAGGAGGACTCGCCAGAAAAGTAGCTAAGTGATACAGAGGCATGCAACATTACAGAAAAAGAATTCAGATTAAGGGTCCTAGAGTGCATAAACCGAATGGAGGAAAAAATCAACAATTTATGCAAGAAGCAAGAAGAAACAGATGAAAAAAACCAATAAATTATGTAAGAACCAAGAAGAAATGAAGAGTGATATAGCTGCAATAAAAAACACCATTGAAAGTTTCAACAGTAGACTAGGAGAAGCGGAGGACCAAATTAGTGAATTAGAAGACAGGGAAACAAAACACACCCAAACTGAACAGCAATTGGAGAAAAAAATTAAAAGACAAGAGGAGAGCTAAGGGAGCTATGGGACAACATGAAACGAAACAACATATGAATAATAGGGGTGCCAGAACAACAGAAAGAGGAACAAGGGTTAGAAAACCTATTTGAAGAAATAATATGAAAACTTCCCAGAAGTGGGGAAGAAAAAATCACACAAGCACAGAGAGTCCAAAACAAGGTGAACCCGAATAGACCCACACCAAGACACATCATAATTACCATGGCAAATGTTTAGGACAGAGAATCTTAAAGGCTGCAAGAGAGAGACGGAAAGTTACATTCAAGGGATCTCCCATTAGATTATCAAATGATTTCTCAACAGAAACACATCAGGCCAGAAAAGAATGGACAGAAATTTACAAAGTGATGCAAAGCAAAGGACTGAATCCAAGAATACTCTATCCAGCAAGACTATCATTCAAAATTGAAGGGGAAATAAGAAGCTTCACAGACAAAAAAAAGGCAAAGGGAGTTTATCACCACCAAGCCAGCAATGCAAGAAATGTTAAAGGGACTGGTGTAAAAAGAAGAAATAAAAAGCTCAGAAAGAAAACAACCACACAAAAAAAGAAATGGCTACAAACAAGTACTTTTCAATAATAACTTTAAATGTAAATGGACTAAATGCTCCAACCAAAAGACATCGAGTGGCTGAATGGATAAAAAAAACATGACCCATACATTTGCTGTCTACGAGAGACCCACCTCATTAGAAGGGACTCACACAGACTGAAAGTGAAGGGATGGAAAAATATCTTTCATGCAAATGGAAATGAAAAAAAAGCTGGGGTAGCAATACTTATATCAGACAGAATAGACCTCAAAGTGAAGGCCATAACAAGAGATAAGGAAGGCCACTTCATAATACTAAAGGGATCAATACAACAAGAAGATATAACCCTGGTAAACATATATGCACCCATGCAGGAGCACTCAAATACATAAAAAAAAACTCCTGGAAGATATCAAAGGAGAGATGGACAACAATACAATCATAGTAGGGGACTTTAATACACCACTGACATCACTGGATAAATCCTCTAGACAAACAATCAGCAAAGAAACAGAAATCCTAAATGACTCACTAGGTCAGATGGACTTAATTGACATCTTCAGAACACTTCACCCCAAAGCCACGGAATATACATTCTTCTTAAGGGCTCATGGGACATATTCAAAAATAGACCACATATTGGGTCACAAACAAAGTCTCCCCAAATTCAAGAAGATCGAAATCATACCAAGCATCTTCTCAGACCACGATGGCATAATATTATAAATAAACTACAATAAAAACAACCCCAAATACTCAAACACTTGGAAGCTGAATAGCATGTTATTAAATATTGATTGGGTTACCAATGAGATCAAAGAAGAAATTAAAAACATCCTGGAAACTAATGACAATGAAAACACAACAATCCAAAACCTTTGGGACACAATGAAAGCATTCCTGAGAGGGAATTTTATAGCTCTACAGGCCTATCTCAAAAAAACAAGAAAAAATGGTAGTAAATCATCTAACTCTACAACTCAAAGAATTTGAAAGAGAGCAACAAGAAAAGCCCAGAGTGAGCAGGAGGAAGGAGATAATAAAGATTAGAGCAGAAATAAATGACATAGAGACCAAAAAGCAATACAGAAAATCCATGAAACCAAGAGCTGGTTCTTTGAAAGAATAAAGAAGATTGATGAACCTCTAGCCAGGCTCACCAAGAAGCAAAGAGAGAGGACCCAAATAAACAAAATCAGAAATGATAGAGGCAAAATAACAACAGACCCCACAGAAATACAAATGATTGTTAAACAATACTATGGACAACTCTACTCCAACAAATTAGACAACCTGGAGGAAATGGACATATTCCTAGAAAAATATAACATTCCAAAACTCAATCAGGAAGAATCTAAAAATCTCAACAGGCCAATAACTATGGAAGAAATTGAAGCAATCATCAAAAAGCTTCCAGCAAACAAAAGCCCAGGACCAGATGGCTTCACAGGGGAGTTTTACCAAACATTCAAGGAAGAACTAAAACCTGTCCTCCTCAGACTACTACAAAAAATCCAAGAGGAAGGAACACTTCCAAGCTCATTCTATGAAGCCAGCATCACCCTAATAACAAAACCAGGTAAAGACAACACAATGAAAGAGAATTACAGGCCAATATCCCTCATGAACATAGATGCCAAAATCCTCAACAAAATCCTAGCAAATCGGATCCAGCAGTACATCAGAAAGATCATACACCATGACCAAGTAGGATTTATCCCAGGGATGCAAGGATGGTACAATATCCGAAAATCAATAAACGTGATGCATCACATAAACAAATCGAAAGAAAAAAACCACATAGTCATATCAATTGATGCAGAAAAAGCATTTGACAACATCCAACACCCATTTTTGATAAAAACTCTCAGCAAGGTGGGAATAGAAGGATCATACCTCAACATAATAAAAGCCATATATGACAAACCCACAGCCAACATAATCAATGGACAAAAACTAACACCATTTCCCCTAAGAACAGGAACAAGACAGGGATGCCCACTCTCACCACTCCTGTTCGATATAGTACTGGAAGTATTAGCCATTGCAATTAGACAAGAAGAAGAAATAAAAGGCATCCAAATTGGAAAAGAAGAAGTAAAACTGTCCTTATTTGCAGATGACATGATATTATACATAAAAAAACCCTAAAGACTCCATCAAAAAACTATTAGACTTAATAAATGAATTCGGCAATGTAGCAGGATACAAAATTAACACCAAGAAATCTATGGCATTTCTATACACCAATAGTGAACTTATAGAAAGAGAGACTAAAAAAACCAATCCCATTTACCATCACACCAAAAAAATTAAGCTACCTAGGAATAAACTTAACTAAGGAGGTAAAAGACCTCTACTCAGAAAACTATAGAACATTGAAAAAAGAGATAGAGGAAGACATAAACAGATGGAAGAACATACCATGTTCTTGGATTGGTAGAATCAACATCATTAAAATGTCCATACTTCCCAAAGCAATCTATAAATTCAATGCACTTCCCATTAAAATACCAACAGCATATTTCACAGGCCTAGAACGTACTCTCCAAAAATTCATCTGGAATAAAAATAGACCTCGAATAGCTGCAGCGATCCTGAGAAAGAACAAAGTAGGTGGGATCTCAATACCAGATATCAAGCTGTATTACAAAGCCACTGTTCTCAAAACTGCCTGGTATTGGCACAAGAACAGACATATAGATCAATGGAATAGAATAGAGAGCCCAGAAATTGGCCCGAACCAATATGCTCAATTAATATTTGACAAAGGAGGCAAGAACATACAGTGGAGTCAAGATAGTCTCTTCAATAAATGGTGTTGGGAAAATTGGACGGATACATACAAGAAAATGAAACTAGACCACCAACTTACACCATACACAAAAAATAAACTCAAAATGGATAAAGGACTTAAATGTATGACGGGAAACCATAAAAATACTAGAAGAATCCAAAGGCAACAAAATCTCAGACATATGGCGAAGCAATTTCTTCACCGATACAGCTCCTAGGGCAGTGGAAACTAAAGAGAAAATAAACAAATGGGACTACATCAAAATAAAAAGCTTCTGCACAGCAAAAGAAACCATCAACAAAACAATAAGAAAGCCCACTGCGTGGGAAAACATATTTGCCAATGTTATATCTGATAAGGGCCTAATCTCCAAAATTTATAGGGAACTCATACAACTTAACAAAAGGAAGATAAACAATCCAATCAAAAAATGGGCAAAGGACCTAAATAGACACCTTTCAAAAGAGGACATTGAGAAAGCCAAGAGACATGAAAACTTGCTCAAAGTCACTAATCATCTGAGAGATGCAAATCAAAACAACAATGAGGCACCATCTCACACCTGTCAGAATGGCTGTCATCAACAAATCAACAAACGACAAGTGCTGGAGAGGATGTGGAGAAAAAGGAACACTCGTGCACTGCTGGTGGGAATGCAGACTGGTGCAGCCACTATGGAAGACAGTATGGAGTTTCCTCAGAAAACTAAAAATGGAACTCCCATTTGACCGTGTGATCTCACTTCTAGGAATATATCCCAAGAAACCAGAAACACCAATCAGAAAGGATATATGCACCCGTATGTTCATAGCAGCACAATTCACCATAGCTAAGATCTGGAAATAGCCTAAGTGCCCATCAGTAGATGGATGAATTAGAAAACTGTGGTACATATACATGATGGAATACTACGCTGCTGTAAAAAAGAAGGAACTCTTACCATTTTCAATGGCATGGATGGAACTGGAGAGCATTATGCTAAGTGAAATAAGCCAGTCAATGAAGGAAAAACACCACATGATCTCACTCATGGATAATAAAGACCATTATAAACTTATGAACAAAAATAGATACACAGGCAGAGCTGCCTCGAACAGACTGTCAAACTACAGCGGGAAAGCCGGGGAGGGTTGAGGGGCGGGGGGGGGGGGTGCGGGGGGACGCCGTAAGTGATCAACCGAAGGACTTGTATGCATGCATATAAGCATAACCAATGGACATCAGACACTGGGGGGTAGGGGAGGCTGGGAGATTGTTAAGGGCGGGGAAAAAAGGAGACATATGTAATACTCTTCGTAATACTTTAAGCAATAAAACAATTAAAAAAAGAAAAAGAAAAGAAAGGTCCCTGGTCAGAGACAAATGGTAGGGGCGGGGTGGTTAGAGAGCAATCAAAGGACTTGTATGCATGCATATTAGCATATCCAATGGACATAGGCACTGGAGCGGTGGGGTGGGAATGGCTGTGGGGGGGGGGGGTGTTGGAAGGGTCAATTAGGGAAAAAGAAGACATATGTAAATCTTTAGACAATAATAAATAAATAAAAACAAATTAGGAAGATAAAAAAAAAAAAAGAAAGAAAGGTCGCTGGTTAGATTTCCAGTCAGGGCACATACCCAGGTTTTGGGTTCGATCCCTGCTTGGGTACAAAGGAGAGGCAATCGATTAATGTTTCTCTCTCACATTGATTTTTTTTCTCTCCCTCTCTCCCTCCCTCTCTCTCTAAAATCAATTAAAAAAAGAAATAATACTAGAAGACTAACGAAGTAATCAAGTGGTAACAGTGTGGCCTCTGGGCTGGGGAACTGCATAGCTGGGGAAAAGGAAGGAGAGGGAGTCCTAGATTTTTTCACTATAAATTGTTTTAAGTGCATGTGTACTGTATGTTTCTATCTTGAGAAATGAGTTATTTTAAGTATTTTTATATATACTTTTATTGATTTCAGAGAGGAAGGGAGAGGGAGAGAGAGAGAGAATCATTGATTGGCTGCCTCCTGCACACCCTCTACTGGGGATGGAGCCCATAACCCAGGCATGTGCCCTTGACCGGAATCAAACCTGGGATCCTTCAGTCAGCAGGCCGACGCTCTGTCCAGTGAGTCTAACCGACTAGGATGGAATGAGTAATTTTAAAACTAAATTAGTAGCATGCCAGGCTCTACCTTGCTTATTATAAATTGTGCATTGGCTCCTCACAGCCTTCAGGATAAAGTCCAAACTCCTGGTTTTCACATATATGTGGATCACTCCTTTGTATTCAAGAACCTGCACAGATTGGCCTCTCCAGTGACCTCCCCAGCTGAGAGATCCAGCTGAGCAGAACTAAATGCAGAAGTGCATGGCCTCTGCCTCTGCCTTCCTCCCTATTGCATTCTACTCATCTTTCAAAACAGCCCAGAAGTTCTAAGAAGCTTGTCCTAAGCTCCCCTTCTTTGCTCTTCTGCCAAACTTGCATTGTACCCTCAGCATGTTTCTGGCAAAATACTGTGCCAATCTGCCATGGCCAGGTGGCTCAGTTGGTTGGAGCGTTGACCCATACACCAACAGGTTGCAGATTCAATTCCTGGTCAGGGCACATACCTAGGTTGCAGGTTCGATCCTCAGTTGGGGTGCATATGAGAGGCACTGATGGATGTTTCTCCCTCACATCTCTATTTCTCTCTCTCTCTTTCTCTCTCTCTCTCTCTCTCTCTCTCTCTCTCTCTCTCTCTCTCTCTGTCTCTCTCTGTCTCTCTCTCTCTCTCTCTCTCTCTCTCATCAATAAAAACATATCCTTGGATGAAGATTGAAAAAACAGCTGTGCCAATCCTATTGGGATTGTTTGCATGTTCATCTCCCTCACAACATGTGAGCTCCTTGAGAACAGAGGCTGTATCCCATTACAGGGGCCTAGCAGAAGGCAAGGGGCACAGTGGTGTCTTGGTAATATTTTTTGAGTGAATGAAGACACAAACAAATTGCAATTCTTGACTTATTATACACATGTACAACACATATAAACACTGTTAAGTTCTGGCAACCAGCTGAAGATTATAGTCTGCAGAATCAGTTTTTTAGAGAGGATTAGAAGTTAAAATTTCAGAATTTAGAGAAAACTGTCTCCTCTCTGACTGGCTGAGTTGAGCAGTCCTGAAGGCATGGTTATATTTCACCTCTTCCTACCTTACAGCCTTGGTTTATATGGTTCATACTGGCAAAGCCACCTCTGGCAAGGTGGTCCCAGAGCACTCACCTGGTGTTTAAAGGGCTCTGAGGGAGCAAATGATCAGTATTGTAGGTGGGTGCCAGGCAGTGTGCTAAGGCACTTCATAAGCATATCTCAATCCAGTGAAGTGGGCACTGTTAATAGCTTCATTTTACAGCTAAGCATACTGAAGCTTGCAGACTTTAGGAAACCAACGCGTTTGCAACTATTGAGTAGTGGAGGCAGAACTTGAACCCAGGCTGGCTCCAGAATCTGGGACCCTAGCCTCTGATTGGGGAACCTGTTCCCTAGCATTTTCTTTTTATCCCACAGGTGCCAAGCAGTAGGAGGAGTGTCCTTTGCCTGTAGTGGCCTGATCCTCACCACACATCAGTGAGGTCCTGATGAGCTCTGAGTCCCTTTTCCTGCTGCAGGCTTGATCCCTGGTGGTCAGAGGGCCTTGAAAATCGATGGTGTCAAAGGTGGTATAGTAGGTTAAAGGAGGGTTAGATTTCTCATGAGATCAGAAGATTGGTTCCAGATCTGCTGCTATGTAAATGAAGTGTGGGGGTTGCTGGAAGCCTGAGACTAGCTTTTCCTTGAGCCAGCTCAGCTGGTACAGGAAAGAGAGAATCCTGACATCTTTGAGTTTTTTACACCCTCATGGCCTCATCCCTTCATCACAGCCCCAGGCCTGAAGGCTTCACCACATTAATTGCCCAGGTAAAGGGTAACTTACTTGTAACTATAATGGTAAAGACTTTGAGAGGGACAGTAATTATGTCAGCTGGCTGGCCATTTATCAACTATGTTAATGCCAAGCACCCAGCCAGGCGCTTTACATACAAAATTTAGTAAGGAGAGTGCTCGGATCCCAATCACATAGATGAAGACACTGAGGCTGTCAGGGAAGCAAATTGCCTAAGGCACACAGCCGGCTAGTAAGTGACAGGGCAGGATCTGAACACAGGTTTCCCTTTATATTTGTGTATTCATTTAATGAGTGTCTTTTATGTGCTGTTTCTGTGTGCTTGGGAGTTCAGTGAACAAAATAGATAAAAATTCCTGCTCTTATGGAGCTTACATCCTAGTAATACTAAGATGCAGTCAGTGCATATTATGCTATATGATATAATTAGGCATATCATATTCAAAGACAGAGATGTTGATAAAAGCCATAAAAAGGAACAAAGTAAGGGAGATTAGGAGTGCTGTGGGCTTGGCAGAGGGAGCGGTTTGCAATACAGCCTTGTTGAGAAGGTAATAGTTGAGGAAAGATTGGAAGGATACAGGAGGTGAGGGAGCTAGCCATGCAGACCTGGGGAAGAGTGTTCTAGGCATAGGGAACAACTAGTGTGAAGGCAGCTTAATTCCAAGGTGCCTTCCCTTACATCCAGTGCCTCAAAACATAAATGCATGTGAGAAGACTCCTCAAGGAAGGAAACGCTTGAAAATAGATTGTAGGCCAACCAGAGTGAGAGAGGTCTGAACCAGTCCACATAAGACAGCTTGGGGATGGAGACTGATTTCTGGGTCCTCGTTAGAAAACAGGCCTTCTTGCCCACGTCCTGAAGAAAAAAGAAGTTAAAGTAACTGAAGAGGCAAGGTCACCCCACTTTTACACCCTCGATTAAACTCCGTTGGCTGTTGCACACCTCTGCTGTGGCCTTGGTCTCTGTTTCCGAGGGCATCTGTGATATGCATGGCCTAGTGCTGGTCCCTGGGGACCTCCCAGTAGTCAGCTTAGATGAGCCCAAGCTCTGTGTTTTCTGTCTGGGCTCTGCACTTGTCCTGCTTCAATTGTTCATCATCCGATTCCAAGAAAGATGGACCTTCTCATGCTTGCCTCAGTGCTGAAGTGCCCCCCCCCTTTTTTTTAAGGTAAAGAATTATTTATTAGTGCCTAAATTTCACATATAAAAATTGAGTTTAACATATTTCTCATGGTATGGAAATCTATTAATACTTGGTAGAAAGGACTTGTTATAAACTTTACTTCCTCTCTATTTTCCTTTTTTTATTCTTTCTTTTCACTATAGGTTTTCTTCCCTTCTCCTTCTTTTCTTTTTTTGTTTTTTATTTTTTTTATTTTATTGCTTAAAGTATTACAAAGGGTATTACATATGTGTCCATTCCCCCCCCCCCCCCCCGGGAAGTGCCCCTTGATGGAGCACTTGTGTAAGTTGGGGAAGCCTGTTCTCTAACTTTCCATGGAGGAGAGAGCCAGAATAAATCAATACGAGAGCTTGTAAGCTGACCAGTTATTCGTTGTGCTACCCAATATTGTGCACTGGGCTTCCTAAGGATCAGTTCCGGTCAGGTACTTGCTGAGGCTGCTGTGTGCCAACCCTGTGTTCTGAGAAAACTGACACCCTGATCTCAAGCAGTACACAGACTGCCTCAGAGATAGACAATTTCGTTATGTTTTGCAAGTGTCCACCCTTTCCTTTCCCTCCCCCCCTCCCCATCCCAAATGTAGGATGGGAGCAGGTAGGTACTTCACCCTCTACGTGGTCCCCCCGGGGAAGTTGTGTGGACCCCCTCCTATTGGTTTGCTGTGATGGTCTTACTTTCCCTGGTTCTCAGCCCGCTGTTTAGGCCTTGGAATACTTCATTTTGGTAACTATTTTAGAACTATTTATGCTCAAGCTTGTGCTTTTCCCTTGGACCAATTCTGGCATTAGACTTCTGGCTTTTACCTGATGACCAATAAGAGAGATGGGATACTCCCAATTCCTGACAACAGTGCAATGATAGAGGTCTGCACAGGATTTAGAAGAGGGATTCTGACCAGCTTAGGTGGTCCTGTCAGCTTCCTGGAGAAGGGGAGTCTGCATTGTTTTGACACGGCAGCCAGGAAGGCCTTTGGTCTGAACACGTGGTCCAGCCTTAGAAAGAAGACCAGTGGTGCCCTTGTGCAAATAGTCCTTGCCTGCAGATCTTCCTGCTCTCTTCACTGATTGGTTGCTAAAAAGGAGATTGAGGTTTTCATCTCTGGCATGTAAGGGGGTTGGAAGTCAACACTCCCATCCCCATAAGAAAAAAGCTGGATGAATTAAACATCAGTTACTCTTCTTAGATCCATTAGAAATCATAGGGCAAACTGCTGCCTGCAGAATTAGCGAGATAGGTGGGTACAGAGAATCACAACTCACCCAAGAGCAAAGATCTCAGGAAATGAACCTATTGATAGAGCCAGTATGAGGGTAAGATAATTTAAACTAATTGATGAATTGGGGGAGGCTTTGTGTAGACAAGCTAGAGAGTTAAAATTTTCTGGGTGGGGCCAGTCTTAGGGAGGAGCCCAATAGTTATGTGGATTTTACCTCCAAGAGCCCCACCAAGTCCCCACAGTAAAGAATGAGGAAAAATCCCCTTGTGCTTCTAGCAAGAGGAATGGAAGGAATAGCTATTTTGAACATACAGCTTTATCTATGATTATCCTATCCTGAACCTGAATTTCTGTTGCAAAAAACTTAATATACGGATCTAGCTTCTGAAATAGACCATTATAAGGACAATGTAATTTTTTTTAATCCTCCGGATTTTTTAATTCAACCGGATGGATGAATACACACACACACACACACACACACACACACACATATACACACATACACACATACATATATATAAATTGATTTCAGAGAGGAAGGGAGAGGGGGAGAGAGATAGAAACTTCAATGATGAGAGAATCATTGAACAACTGCCTCCTGCATGCCCCTACTGGGGATTGAGCCCACAACCCCGGGCACGTGCCCTTGACTGGAATCAAACCTGGGACCCTTCAGTCCACAGGCTGATGCTCTATCCACTGAGCCAAACCAGTTAGGGCTGAGGATATTTTCCCATTGCTTTTAGATAAGAATGGAAGGGGGAAAGGGAGAGAGAGAGATAAAACATTGATGTGAGAGAGACACATCAATTGGTTGCCTCCCACATGCACCACAGGCCAGCAGGGGGGCAGTTGGGGGTGATCAGGCTGGCGGGGGTGGGGGGGTGGGGGGGAGGCATTTGGGGGCAAGCAGGCTGGAAGGCAGAGTGGTTAGGGGCAATCAGGTAGGCAACCAGGGCTGGGGATTGAACCTGCAACCCAGGTACATGCCCTTAATTGGGAATCAAACACAAGACCTTTTAGTGAGTAGGCCAATGCTCTAACCACTGAGAACACTGGCCAGGACAGGAGAATATACTTTTTTTGTGTGTGGAAAAAGCATTTTATTTATATGGAAAAGCTACATTAAGATCTGTAAAAGGTGTCATAATATTGCCTATACAGAAAAAAATAAAATGTGAATAACAACAAATAAAAGTTACACATCTTCCTACTTAGCAGTGCAATTCACATTGCAATAAAGTTAAGTCAGGTATAACAAAATCAAAACAAGTGTTTCTCCATAATCAGTAAACTGAGAATTACAGTGTAAAGATCATTCAGGTTTAAGAAATCTGCAATTGATCTACACAGAAAACTCTAAGACAAGGGAGACAGACAGTTAATTCCTTTAATTATCAGCTATTCAATTTTTTTCAATACTGTTCACAGGAAAAAAATTAATGAGTTGACATACATGTAGGTAGAATATATTTAGTCTATACAGTAAAAAAATACAAATTGTAAAGTGAGCTAACAAAGAATGAAATCTGAATCTATACTAATATAAGGGTAATATGCTAATTAGACTGGGAGACCTTCCAGGAGACCTTCCGGACGTTCTTCTGGACAAAGCCATGGTGGCAGGGCCGAGGTAGAGGCAGTTAGAGGCCAAGAGGGGAGGCCAGTTGTGGGTGATCAGGCTGGTGGGGGGCAGGGCCATTGGGGGTAAGCAGACAAGCAGGGGGCCAGTTGGGGGCAAGCAGGCCATCAGTGGGGGTCAGTTGGAGGTGATCAGGACAGTGGGGGGCAGTTTGGAGTGCGCAGGCCAACAGGGGGGCAGTTGGGGGTCATCAGGCTGGCGGGGGGGCATTTGGGGGCAAGTAGGCTGGAAGGCAGAGTGGTTAGGGGCAATCAGGTAGGCAGGCAGGCAGGCAGGTGAGCAGTTAGGAGCCAGCAGTCCCAGATTGCGAGAGGGATGTCCGACTGCCGGTTTAGGCCCGATCCCTGTAAACCGGCAGTAGGATATCCTTTGAGTGGTCCCAGATTGGAGAGGTTGCAGGCCGGGCTGAGGAACACCCCCTACCCCTGCACAAATTTCGTGCATTGGGCCACTAGTAGATTTATAAAACGACACATAACATACAGTATTTCTCATGTAAAAACACATAATTTCAGCAAAAAATAATTCGGTTACTTTTCAGATGGTTTGTAGATCTTGTAAGCTAAAGATGCAGATGTCCAAGTATCTTAAAGTCCATAATAAATGCCTTTCTCAATGCATACAAAATGATAAATGCTCTCATCACAGTCTTTTTTTTTTTTAAGTATATTTTATTGATTTTTTACAGAGGAAGGGAGAGGGGTAGAGAGTTAGAAACATCGATGAGAGAGAAACATCGATCAGCCACCTCCTGTACACTCCCCACTGGGTATGTGCCCACAACCAAGGTACATGCCCTTGACTGGAATCGAACCTGGGACCCTTGAGTCCGCAGGCTGATGCTCTATCTACTGAGCCAAACCAATCAGGGCACTCATCACAGTCTTAAGGGTATTTTTGGAAGTTTGTTCTGTCTTGCTTCAGAAATACATTTAAAAATGGATAAAAATCAAAGGATTTCATGATACGATGAAACAAAAAACAGTGCTCAATTTACTGCTAATATTGAAAAAAACAGATTTTACAGTACTCTGGTATATATGAATTTTTTTTTACATTGCATATTTCTGAGTCCATTCTCTTGCGTGTCTGTTGTATTTTTCTTTGTTTTATAGATTTGTGCAATATCTGGTACTAAGGGGTCATCTGAATTAGGATCACAAAGTAGAGAACATATGGACAATAAAACTTTTGTACAGTCAGAGCTGATGACCATTGTGACCTCAGGATATCAAGACAAATACTTCCATTACTGTTTATGTTTAGATGATACATCTTTGTTGTGAAAGCAATCTTTGGTGGTTTAAAAGGACAGTCTGTCGGAAAATGTACAGTGAGAAACAAGACTCCGCCATGCTATGCACTATCAGGAGGCCCCATAACAGTTGCTTGCCAGTGGAACAAGTGGTCTCCCACAGTTCGGGGGAGCAGTGAGCAGGTGGGTCACGCTGTAGATCATTTAATTCTTTCTGAATCCACTTCAGCGCCATGGGTCAGGGAGGACGGTAGGGACACCCACCGGCGGGGGTGGCTACAGGACTGGGAGGGTGGGGCGTGGGTGGCCGCTGGTTGGCTTGCTCTGGGCGCCTGTGCCAGTTCTGTGTGTGTCTGAGCGAGTGTGCAGGTGGGGACACAGGCGAGACTCTTGTTTCCGCTTTTTCAATAATAGAATTTTTGAAAATAAATTTAAAATAAGTTCTGGAGCCTGGCTGGCGTGGCTCAGTGGTTGAGCACCAACCTAAGAATCAGAAGGTCACTGTTCGATTCTGGTCACTGCACGTGCCCAGGTTCCGGGCTCGGTCCCCAGTGTGGGGTGTTGGGAGGCCAATTGATGATTCTGTCTCATCGATGTCTCTATCTCTCTCTCCCTCTCCCTCCTTCTCTCTGAAAACATAAAAAATATAATAAAGCAAGTCCTGGAAAAGAAAAGGAAATACACCCAAAGCATTCTGTTCTCCTTAACATGGCCTGCCTTCAAGAGAAACTATTTAACCAGAGTCTAACTGACCTGGGGAAGGGAGATACCCAACTCAGCCTACTGCAGCCATTCCTGTGGGGGAAGGGAGGTACCCAAGTCCAGAGCCTTTAGCCTTTCTGCCTCAGCTAAGGCGAGTGTGGTGGGAGATGGGTACCCAGCAATTGGGAAACACCAGTGAACAGCAAAGCCCTGGGGCAGAGGCTCACTGAAGACTCACATCTAGTCATTGGACTATAGAATGCTTCCCGTCCCCAACCCCTACTGCCACCTCAGGCCCCTGCATAATAACGGGATTACAACAGAAAGAACTGCACACCTCAGACCTTATTTGAAAAGTCTCTAGGGAAATACAAAGCAGAGGAGACAAAAACCAGGTCACAGAAGAAATTTTAGCCCCTAACACCTATAGCTGCAGTAAACAGTAAACACAGCCTCACTCCAAGCCAGATAAACATAAAGCCTCATACGAAAGGCCTGCTTACCTGAGTTCCTTTTACATAGTGGCATTCGTAAAACTACAAGGCATACTAAAAGACAGCACGGCTTGGACAGAGGAAATATCAGCACCAGATTTAGACATGGCAAAGATGTTGGCATTACCAGACTAGGAATTTGAAACAACTGACATATGCTAAGGGCTCTAATTGAAAAAGTGGACAAGATGCCAGACTAGATGGGTAATGTAAGCAGAGAGATGGAAACTCTAAGGAACAATCAAAAGGAAATGCTAGCCCTAGCTGGTTTGGCTCAGTGGATAGAGCATCAGCCTGAAGACTGAAGGGTCCCAGGTTTGATTCCGGTCAAGGGCACATGCGGGGCTGCCGGCTCTATCCCCAGTAGGGGGTGTGTGTGCAGGAGACAGCTGATCGATGATTCTCTTATCACTGATGTTTCTATCTCTCCCTCTCCCTTCCTCTCTGAAATCAATAAAAATATATTTTTTTTTTAAAAAAAGGAAATGCTAGGAATAAAAAACACTGTAGGTCTTTCCTAAAAACGAAGGAGAATATGCTCACTTTGGGAAACTGGAAAATGCCTGTACTCACTGTTTGCAGTGACTCTCTAATGTTTTAAACTTTTTCATTTTGCAAGACTGAAACTCGGTATCCATTAAACAACTCCTTATTCCCCCCTCCCACACACACCCCAAACATGGAATTGCTGTGTCATATCATAACACCCCTGATAACCACTATGCTACTATCTATGAAGTTGACTACTTTAGATACCTCATACAAGTAAAATCATACAGTATTTGTTTTGTTTTGTTTGTGACTGGCCTATTTCACTTAGCATAATCTCAAGTTTCATCCATGTTGTAGCATGTGACAGCATTCCTTTTTTTAAAAAACACGTTTTTATTTATTTCAGAGAGGAAGGGAGAGGGAGAGAGAGACAGAAACATCAATGATGAGAGAGAATCATTGATCAGCAGCCTTCTGCACCTATCCCCACCCCCACTGGAGATCAAGCCTGCAACCTGGTATGTGCTCCAACCAGGAATCAAACTGGGACCTCCTGGTTCATAAGTCGAAACTCAACCACTGAGCAGCGGCCAGGCCCTTCGTTTTTTAAAACTAATATCCTATATAATAAAAGCATCATCGACCGAATGGCAGAATGACCTGTCACTATGACACGCACTAACCACCAGGGAGCAGACGTTCAACTTAGGAGCTGCCTCCTGGTGGTCAGTGCGTTCCCACAGGGGGAGCACCACTGAGCCAGAAGCTGGGCTCATAGCTGGCAAGAGCAGCAGCGGTGGCAGGAGCCTCTCCCACCTCTGCTGCCGGTGGGCGGTAAGGAGTGAGGGGTCCTGGACTGTGAGAGCCCCAGACTGTGAGAGGGATGTCTGACTGCTGGCTTAGGTCCAATCCCCAAGAGGATCAGGCCTAAGCTGGCAGACACCCCCCAAGGGGTCACGGACTGTGAAAGGGAGCAGGCCTGGCTGAGGGACCCACCCCCCCCCCATAGTGCATGAATCTCATGCACCGGGCCTCTAGTTCTATTATATGACTGTACCTCATTTTCTTTTCTTTCTTTCTCTTTTCTTTCTTTTGTGTTTTTTTTGTTGTTGTTGTTGTTGAATCCTCACCCAAGGATATTTTTCTATTGATTTTTAGAGAGAGTGCAAGGGAGGGGGAGAGACAGAGAGAAACATCAATGTAAGAGAGACACATTGATTGGTTGCTTCCCGCAGCACTCTGACCAGTGCCAGGGATCTAGCCTGCAACCGAGGTACATGCCCTTGACTGTAATTGAACCTGGGACCCTTCAGTCCTTGGGCCGACACTATCCACTGAGCCAAATCAGCTAGGGCTACTAGTATACCTCATTTTCTTTATTCATCCATCGAAGGACATTTGTGTTACTTACACATCTTGGCTATTGTGAATAATACTACAATGGACATAGGTGTGAAGGTTTTTTTTTTAACATCCTGTTGATATATAATTCATATATCATATAGTTCACCCACTTTAATGTGTATAATACAGTGATTTTTAGTGTATCACATAATGTGCAGCCATCACTCCAGTCAATTTAGAAACATTTTCATCACTTTAGAAAGAAACCTTGTATCTTCTAGCTGCCATCCCCTTGACCCCCATCTTCCCCACCCAGCCTAAACATCCACTAACCTGTCTCTATAGATTTTCCTTTAGAAATCCATTCACTTTCATATGAATGGAATCATATAATATGTGGTCTTCGTGTCTAGATTCTTTCCCTTGGCATGTTTTCAAGGTACATCCATGTAGCATGTCACACCATTTTGTGGCTGAATAATATTCCGTTGTGTGGTTAACCATATTTTGTTTATCAGTTGGTGGATATTTGGATTGTTTCCACCTTTTGGCTGATATAAGTAGTGCTGCTATAAACTATGGATTAATATTTGTTTACAGGGCTTTGTGTAGATATGGTTTCATTTCTTTGGGGTATATACCTAGATGTGAAATTGCTGTGTCATATCATAACTCTGTGTTTAATCACTTGAGGAATTGCCAGACTGTCTTACACAGTAGCTGTACTACTTTTACATTCCTACCAGCAGTGTATGAGGTTCCAATCCATATCCTTGCCAACGCTGGTTACCTCACATTTTTATTTTAGCCACGTTTTGGGTGTTAAGTGGCATCTCATTGTTTTATTTGCATTTCCCTAATGGTTAGTGATGTTGAGCATGGGCTTTTCATATCTTCCTTGGAAACGTGTCTATTCAGATTATTTGCCCATTTTTTATTGAGCTCTTTGTTTTTATTATTGAGTTTTAAGAGTTCTTTATAGCCCTAGTCGGTTTGGCTCAGTAGATAGAGCATTAGTCCACGGACTGAAGGGCTGCAGGTTCGATTCTGGTCAAGGGCAAGTACTTCGGTTGCAGGCTTGATCCCTGGCTCCTGTTGGGGCATGTGTGGAAGGCAACCAATAAATGTGTCTCTCTCACATCAATGTTTCTCTCTCTCTCTCTCTCTCTCTCTCTCTCTCTCTCTCTCTCTCTCTCCCTTCCACTCTCTAAAATCTAATGCAAAGAATATCCTCAGGTGAAGATTAACAAAAAAAAAGTTATTTATATATTTTAAATAGAAGTACCTTATCAGAAATATGAATTGCAGATATTTTCTCCCATTATGGATTGTCTTTACTCTTTTTAATATAGGTAAATTGTAGCTATAAATTTCCTGATTACTACTTTCACTCCTAAGTCTTGGTATGTGTATTTCAGTATTTTTGGTAGTTTATTTATTTTCATTGATCTCAAAGTATTTTCTCTTGTATTTTCAAAGTAATTTCAAAATTCTCCCTTTGTCTTTGTCTTATGAGGTTTTGAATATGATGTGTCTAGGTAGGGATTAATATTTGCCATCAAATAGGGAAAGTTTTGAGCCATTATTTTTTCAAATACTCTTTCTGCCTTTTCTTTATATGTATGTTGGTATGTTGCATGGTGTCCTATGAGTCTCTGTTTATTTATTTATGTATTGATTGATTGATCCTAGAGACAGAAAGGAAGACAAGGGAGAGAGTGAGAGATTTGTTGTTCCACTTATGCATTTACCAGCCAATTTTTTAAAAAATATATTTTTATTGATTTCAGAGGGGAAGGGAGAGGGAGAGAAACATCAATGATGAGAGAATCATTGATCAGCTGCCTCCTGCACACCCCACACTGGGGATTGATCCTGCAACCTGGGCATGTGCCCTTGACTGGAATCAAACCTGGG
The DNA here is from genome assembly GCF_964212035.1 of Myotis nattereri. Taxonomy (NCBI): domain Eukaryota; kingdom Metazoa; phylum Chordata; class Mammalia; order Chiroptera; family Vespertilionidae; genus Myotis; species Myotis nattereri. Next base: position 211,991,650 of record NC_138076.1, read on the forward strand.
ACCTTTTAGTCCCAGCAGGCTGACGGTCTGTCCACTGTGCCAAACCAGCCAGGGCAACCAGTCGATTCTTGTATGTGCCCTTACCTTGATCAAACCCATAACCTTGGCGTATCAGAACAATGCTGTAACCAACTGAGCTACCCAACCAGAGCTGTTTATTGTTCTTCATTCTTCTTTCTGTTCCTCAGATAGGTTAATTTCAATGGATCTATCTTCAAGTTTGCTGACTTTCTGCTTGGTCATGTTTGCTGATCCATTGAGCTGCTCTAGTGAAATAGATGTTCATCTCAGTTATAGTACTTTTCAGGTCTAGAATTTCTAACTGGTTCCTTTCTATAATTTCTGTCTCTTATATTCTCTATTTGTTGAGACGTCATTCCTTTACTTCTTTAGACATGGTTTCCTTTAGTTCTTTGAACATCTTAAAAGCTGATTTAAAATGTGATACTAGAGTAAGTGAAAATGCTACAAAGCTTGCTGTTCTTACCAAGATTCTACTATTTTTCTTGACCGAATGCTCTTTGGGTTGCTGCAAGCTTTTGTTTAATTTCCAGAATTCTGTGAAAGTTGATTCTGGTGATATGTGGCAGGTTGTTCATTGCTTTTATGGAGGAAACTAACTTTTAGTGGTTCTTACTGGACCTTTTTGTTATTCCCTTGCTTGGATTTTGAGTCAAACTATAGATATTTTTGAGACCAGTAGCAAAAACTGAACACAGCCTGTTTATTAGATTATTAATATTTTAATTTTGTTGGATAGGAAAATTGTTTATGATCATATATATATATATATATATATATATATTTAAAATATATTTTATTGATTTTTTACAGAGAGGAAGGGAGAGAGATAGAGAGTTAGAAACATCGATGAGAGAGAAACATCGATCAGCTGCCTCCTGCACATCTCCCACTGGGGACATGCCCGCAACCCAGGCACATGCCCTTGGCTGGAATCGAACCCGGGACCCCCCAGTCCGCAGGCCGACGCTCCATCCACTGAGCCAAACCGGTTTCGGCTGATCATATATATTTTAAAGACCCTCTCTGTTAGAGCTACACAGTGGTGTTCAGAGTTTCCTTTGATTTGCTTTCAAATACTCTCAGCTCACAGGCAAAAATGTATGTGTGGGAGGAGAGATCAGAAAGAATGGCACGTGTTGCTGGAGCTGTGTGATGGATGCATAGAGATTTACTGTCCCACTTTATTTTTGTGTTTGAAAATTTCTATACTAAAAGTTTAAAAAGAGAAAGGGTACTCAGACCTAAACAAGGTTTCCTTGAGGTGGAGAAAAATATAATTGAGTCTCTCACTGGCCTCGGGTAGAAGAGAGTTAAACAATGTCCAGAAGATTGGCAGGGTGTGTGCTGAGAGAATTAAGGCTAAAGAGATAGAATCAGTCAGACACCCCCGGGATAAAAGAACAAGTTATATAGCAAGTAAAGAAATGTCACCATCTCTGGTCTAGAAGGCAAAGGAATTGACTGGTTAGTCCAGGCTGACCCCTGACCCCAAGTCCATGGTCTCAACCACTACATTCCACCACACCCCAGGGCTGGAAAAGGCAGCATTCCCACCCAAGATCATTCTATGACAAAGACCGGAGCAGGAGGTGTGCATAGGGTGACAGGCCTCCAGGGGCAGGGGATGGGTAGGTTCTTTCCTCCTGAGTGAGCCACAGCCTCAAGACAACCGGGAAAGGGAGCATTCTCTGATGACCTGGGCTCAGTCGGCAAAGCTCCAGGAAGTTCAAAGGACACTGTAAAATGTGCACTTTACACCACACTGTACGTACAAGACCCTCACCCTGAGGGCGGGAGTGTGGAAGATCCACCCGGAAGAATTCCCACAGGGCAGGGCAGTGCATTCAGAGCCCAAGGGAACCCACCTAGCTTGTTCTGCTGCCAGCTCTCCAAATAGGGACAAGAGCCAACAGGCAAGACAGGCGCCCTGTCTCAGCCAAAGGAAGAGGCTTAGGAAACAGGAACGAAAGGAAGGCAATTAAGAGCGTGTCATTCTTTTACCTTAAAACCCTGAGGAGGAACAGGAAACATGTTTTAAAGCACAGAGAGTCCCTGGATGTCTTTGGACACAGGTTAGGAGAGGAGGAACTCGGGGAGGGGGCAGGGGCACTGCCGGGCAGAGGACAAGCTGTAGGGGCCTGTGGGAGAAAGGCAGAGCCGAGGCCCGTCACTCCCACCCAGGCCCTGCGAGCCACTGAATGAAGCCCTGTCAGAAAAGAGGAGCTGAAAGGTGGCTAGGACAACAGTGCGAAGTTCTTCAGCAGATCAGGCCTTTCAGGGTGCAGCAGAGGGGCTGGAGACGGGGTCATGGCCAGCAGAGCCTGGACCATCTGAATGGGGCGGGGAAGGGCGAGACAGAGGGCCTGGGACCATGGCTGCTCTGCCTCACCGTGTTGTCACACCACCACCACTGTGGTGGGCAGAGCAGGGATGGCTCCCGGTGTGAGGCAAGTCTGGACTGTCTAAGAGTATAACCTGCAGGTCATTTTGGAAAATGAGGGACCAGAAGATGCCCACATCTTCCATGTGAGGTCAGATTTGAAGCCAGCACCCTGTGTGGTGCCACTCAGAGTCCCTGACTGAAGGTGCCCATGGCCCCAGGTCCATGTTACAACTACGTGACTAAAGAACAGCTTTATTGGTGACCTGAGGGAGCCAAGGTCACTCCCGTGGAGTATCAGCCTGCGAGGCCTCCTCCGGGCAGGAAAGCCATTGTGATCCAAGGACGTTCCTGACAGAGGTCAGATCCCCGCTCCTAATTATAAAAAAATTCCAAATCTTGATTTCAGAGTCAACAAAAGGCCAGAGGCTGGAGTCCTGATGGGTATCAGTGCCCCTGCCTACAGGGGCTTAGGCTGCCGAGTTGTTCAGCAACATCTGTGGGCTGTGCAGACAAGGTTAGAGGCCAGGAGGCCACAGGAAAGCGCCCAGACAAGTTTCCAAGAGGGTTCACACTTGGGCAGCACGTGGAACCTGGTCCTTTGGTTGCACTTTGGGTCCGATGGGATCAGTCGCCAAGGGGGCCTGGGTAGCAGAGAAGCTCGCCTCCTGGCCCTTGGCATGTCAAGGCTCCATGGTCTGGGTTCAGCGGTGCTGCTACAACCTGTCACATGTCTTAGCTCCTCACTGCTGAGGTGTTCCCAGCTGCCTGACAGGGTACAGGTACCACATCACCACCCCTGTAGGGTTGATGATCACTGTGAAGATGGTTTCAGTCCGGAGGCCACTGATGACGCCACCCGTGTAGACATCCTGGGCCTGCAGCAGGGAGGGACATAACCAGTGCCCCCGTGAGAATGGCCAGGCAGAGGGCACAGAAGCCTGGACTCTGGCCTGTCTGTGCTGGGCCTCCCGTGTGCGCTGCAGAAGTGGGAGCCGTGACTCTGTCACTTCTCACCGGCACAGCCAGCTGATGCCCAGACATAGGCAGTGGCGAAAGCCTCGCCCACAGAGGACCTGAGCACCGTGCCAGCAAGGGCTGACCGGTGAGGCGAGGAGCGTGGCCTCAGTGGGTAACGGCACTCATTCATACTCAGCAGTCCTGTTTGCTTAGCCTGAAAGTACCAGTGTGGACAGCAGCACCAGCCATGGCCCTCAGTGCCTGCAGCTGCCCCTTGAGCACCTGCCACAGGACCCAAGGCCCACGGCTTCGGGGAGGCCTGGGTGAGGCCCACCCCAGCAACGCCCGCCCAGGAAAACAGGGCACTCACTGCCTGCAGGGCGCTCACCTCATACAAGATGGAGCTGGTGAAGCTGAGCTGGGAGAGGGAGCAGTGGAAGCGATATGGCATGTCTGTCCTGCGGCTGAAGAAGACCAAGGCGTAGGCATTATTGTCCAGGGGCCGCAGGAACACTTCGATGAGGGACTTCTCCTGGGCACAGAAGGTGGCTGCTGGCTGGGGTTCCTGCTCAGGCAGGCCCTGAGGTCCCCTTCCTGGCCCTCCCTTGAGGCCTGGGTCCCCCCTCCCCAGCCCACAGTTTCATTCCACGCAAAAGCTTAGGGGGGTGATACCACAGCCCTCCAGTACCCCACTTATCTAACTACTTTCCTTCCTTCCCTGACTTGGCAGACACTCCCCAACACTTCCTGTGTCCAGGCCCCATGCCAGGACACACGCAATGCTGCATGAGGTCCTGCCTCAGAGAGCTCATAGGATGATGGGAGGGATGGACGTGGACAGCTGCTGCCCTGGAGTGGCCAATGGGATGATGCACTCTGCCCTGAACAGCCAGGAGCGTGAACCCCATCTTCCAGAAGGTCCCCAGCCTGGCAGGGATTAGTTCCCTCCTCTGGGCCTCTCCACAGGTACATTCTACAGGTGTGTAGATTTATCCTAACTAGAGAGGGGAGTGTGCAAAGAGCACAAACTGTGGGCAACACTGTTGGAATCAGGTCCTGTTGGCTGTTTACTAATTGTGGGGCCTTGAGCTAAGTTACTTAGACTCTTCAAATCTCAGTTTCCTCTTTTATAAAGCAGGGAAGGACTATCGACCTTGTGAGGAAATGTATCTAGAATGCCCAGCACACAGTAGGTGATCAATAAACAGTAGACACCAGTACGAGTAATAGTTGTATTCCTTGGCTCATACAACTCCTAAACATGGTAGGGAAGCCCCCGTTCTCTACCAGACACCACAGTTCTCTGCCAGACACCTTACACTTCCAACCTGAGAGGCCTCACTGGACCCTGGGCACTGCATGGTGACGTCTCCCCTCCCCAAATCCCATGAGCTGTCCTGCTCTGGCCCTGCGCTCACCGGGTAAGTGGGGGACAGTTGGAATAGCCCCTAGTAGAGTCTTCAACTGAATGCACCCAGCCTTGCAGGCTTGTTCTCAGGGGAGCCTAGTCCCTCAGTCTCCCCTTTCTTCCCCCCACACCCCAATACCTTGAGAATCCTGCGTCCCTGGATACCTAAGGGATCCTGGTTGATTTTGATCATGAGTGGATTCTGCAGAATGTCCATGTTCTGGGCGGAGATGGTACGCAGGTCCGTGGATATGAAGAGGGGGGCCGCCAGCACTGTCCACAGGGCCATCTGGGCCCGAGCTTGCTCGAAACTGAGGCCAAAGTTCCCAATGAGCAGCTAGGGGCAGAGGAGAGAAGTGGTCAGCCCTGCCCTCTTCAGTGGGGAGGGTATAGGCACCAACCCCAACCAACCCCAAGCTTGTAGCTGAAGCAAGAGAAGATGGAGGTGGGAGGCACGGCCACATGGGGAGCCTGGCTTGGCAAACACCATTCCCTAGCAGTGTGGCCTCGGGATGAGTTGAGTCACTTTCCATTTGAGCCTCAGCTTTTTATTTCACAAGAAAGGGGGTGCTGGTCATGTCACACGTCATTCCAATGGGATCCTGCTGCCAAAAGCATTTGTAAACTGAAACACGCAAGTCAAGAAACGCACCCAGGATGGCAGTGGTAGGAAACCAGAACCAGAGCCGGACAGAGTCCCTGCTCTTGCCAGTAGCCACCACCTGCCCCACCACCTGACCCAGGGCAACCAATCTCGACAGGACACAAACGATTACTGCTCACACAACACTGTTACATACTTAGTGATGCCAACCTAACTAAGCACTGTACATGTGCCAAGCTGTGCCAAGCATTTTAAAGGGCCATCCATTTCACCCTCAAAACAGCCCTATATATAAGGTAGCTACTGTTGTTATTTTCATTTTCCAATTGACAAAACAGGCACGAGGAGGCAGCCAACCAATGTTTCATTCTCATGTTGATGTTTCTCTCTCTCCCTCCCCCTCTCTCAAAATCAATAAAAAATATTTTAAAAGACAAAAATCACTAAAATTAAACACAGAAATGGAGGCACAGAGAAAATTAAGTCACTTGCCTAAGGTACGTGGCAGAGCTGGAGCTAGAACTCTAAGGCAGGCCGATTTCTGTTTCTTCAGGTGCCCCACTATCTGGCCAGTATTTGTATTATTTTAATCATCACTGGTATTAAATCTTGATTAAATGAAGAGATAGCTATAAAACTCTAAGACAAATTGTAAAAATATTTAAGTCACCAAGGCTATGAGTGAGGTGGGTACGAGGGGCCGGTTCTGCCCGTGGAGGCTCTGCAGGAGGGTGACAGGGTACAGGGCATTGAAAGAAGGGTCAGAGGCAGCCTGGGTGAGGACAGGGTAGGGAGGGAATAGACAGAGGTGTGGAATATTCCTGTTTTTCACTCTGCAGAGGAATGATGTTTCACTTAGAGCCACTGCAGACCAAGTTCTCAAGTTTCAAGCATCAGAATTGCCTGGGAAGACTGTCAACAATGGGCATTCCCAGCCCTCTCCCAACATTCTGATCCAAAAGGTGGGGGTGGGGGTGGGGGCCTGGGAACAGAATTGTAAATAAGCTCCAAGGCAAGTCTAATGCAGCTGGTTCAGAGACACTGATCTAGAACCTGGCAGTGAGTGACCAGAGAGAGGGAGCAAGTCCATCATGGTGATGGGTCCTGAGACATCCCCTCCATGTTGGTACCATGTCTGGGTCGTTCCAGTGTCCAGGGCCGGCCACTGGTTGCAGAATGTCCTGATGGTCCACAAACCAGTCCAGGATGGAGAGCACACTGCTCCAGGAGTCCTGGATGTCGTCATAGTTGCGCCAGAGGTTACAGATCTCTGCCAGCTGACTGTAGTTCACCTGGGTGTCGGAGGCAGAGTCCAGCACAGGAGTCACCCTCTGCTGCCCGCAGGCTGCACAGGGGCGGGGAGGCTCAGCAGGAGACAAGAGGGTGGGGAAGGCAGAGAACCAACCGTAGCTTGTTCAGGATGAGGAAGGCCGCAGAGAACAGCCCTGCTCTGGGGCTGCCCAGGCCTCTGCTCCATGGATGCTGGTGCCAGAAGCCTGTCCTGCCCTCCCATGCCAGCCGGGTCAAGCCCAGGGTACAGGCTCCAGGTGGTATACCACCAACATCCCTGCTGCACACCCACCCTGTGTTCCCGCAGTGACCCTCACCCTCTGCCAGTGTCCTCCCTCAGGTCTGCAGGTCTGACCGCACCCTTTCTAGTGTCCTAGGTGCTGAGGGCCCCTGCTGAGGTGCCCACGGCCCTTCCGAGACAGGCCCCACCTGCCTATCCTCACCAGCCTTCTGGGTCTCCTAGCCCACTCAGGACAACCCAGGTTCCCTCTGCTTGGTGGGCACAGTGTGCCTGCGCATCACGTGTGGTTCCCATGCCTTCAGCCACCTCACAAGTGCCTCTTCTCTAAGACCCTAGGCTGGCTGGGTGCCTCTGGGGTACTCGGGGCCTTCTCTCTAGACCTACATATCAGCACTCGGGCAGCTATGGTGGGAGGAGAAGGCGATGGGCGGCCTGTGACTGCACAGGAGGTGAGGCAGCAGGTGGGGGAATGCTGCCAGGTGGGCGCAGAATGGCTTACCTTGGGGGGGAGGCCCCCTTCGTAGGCTGGCCAGCTGCAGGAGAAGGCGATGGGGCGGCCCGTGGCGTTCAGGGCAGCAGCCATCATGGGGTACCCTGGCGAAGTCCAACCCCCACATTTCAGGACCGAGAAGGTACAGGAAGCAGCCTAGGGCCTCAACCCAAACATTCTCCCACCAAAGGTGAGGAAACTGACGCTCCACAGAGGTGCTGCCCCCTGTGCCCAATGCTGCGAACACTTCCCAGGTGGGCACGGTGCCCAGCCATCTTTAGGGAGCTGGGAGCCCCTGGGTGAGGGGAACTGGGAAACACCACTTCCTAGGAGGCATACAGACAGACAGGCTCAGCCAAGTGGACACTGGGGCCCCTTCCATGGCCGTCCCTCCCTGTCCACCTGATGGCCCCCAGCCAGCTGTGCGACTCACCCTTGGCCCGTTCCTCCGGGGTCGAGTAGCAGCCATCCAGCTTCAGCATGTCCACCTTCCACTCGGCGAAGGTTTGAGCATCCTGGACCACCTTGTCTAGCGTGGTGCCGGGGAAACCCATGCAGGTGAAATTGCCCAAGTCCTCATAGATGCCCAGCTGTAGGCCCAGGGAGTGAGCCTGCGGGGGGAGCCAAGGACACAGTGGGCTCAGGCAGGACCCTCAGGGAGCCACCTCACAGGCGCATTTGGCCCAGCCCCATTCAAACCTTCCGGTGCCCCAGTGACAAAGGAGAGGGCTCCGCTTGCTGGCTGGCCACGGTCCTCTCCTCCCTCCAACACACACTCCCAGGGGCTGATCCTTGCCTCTCGGCCTTCGCTTCGCCATCCCCTCTGCCTTAAATGTCACCTCTCTGGTATCAGCTCACGAATTGCCTTCTCTTTGGAGAACCTTCCTGAAATCCCAGGTGGATCAGATGCCCTTCCTGGCTCCCCCCACCACCGTGGGCCAAAACTAGCCATTTGTTTGTTTCCCCATCAGACTGAGTTCTCAAACAGGGATGGTGGAAATAGAGCCCTAAGCAGGTGAGGTGGAAAGAGTGATCTGGCCCCCAGGCCAAGGGGCAGGGCTGGGTGGGGCTCACATAGTCAGCCAGGAAGGCAATGCCGTTGGGGAAGCGCTTGGGACTAGGCATCAGGCGGCCTTTGGCATCGCGCCCACCAATCCAGCAGTCATCGATGTTAAGGTATGTGTAGCCCAGGTCCCGCCATCCGTCCTGTGCCAGCCGGTCAGCCATCTCCATGAAGAGCCGCTCACTGGCAAGAGGAGCAGGGGATGGAGCAGCTTAGCGGCTAGCATGTTCCTCATCCAAGGCAACAAGAATCCTGGCCTTGGGGTCAGCTGCAGACTAAGCCAGGTGACAGTTGTAAATGACCCCAGGCATAGTGCCATGAGCCCTTCCAGGGTGAAGTTGAAAGGAATGGTCCAGCCCAGGCCAAGGGGCAGGACTGAGCCAGGGGACTGGCCTCACCAGTTATCCCCTTCATCTCAGGGGCTGGGTCCCCAAAGTGCCTGCCCCACAGACCTGACAGGCCCCACAGAGGCCCCAAGCATGTCACGCGGTTGTCAGATGTCCCAAGAGTCACCTCTGGCTGCAGCCTCTCTAGGATGGGAGATGGGGGGATTTGACCCTGTTCTCTTCTCTCGCTGACTCTCTCCTCCCTGCCCCCACGCTGCAGGGCCCCGGGCACAGCTTGTCAGGTGGTGTGGTGCTTCCTCACCTGATGCAGTTCTCTGGGTCCTCTTCACAGTCAATGTTGCAGCGAAAGCGTTCCCAGGCCAGCCAGCCCATGGGCGGCCTCCGCAGGAGCCCATTCTCCAGCACCAGCACCTGGCCCACCAGGGCTAGCAGCGGCGCTGTAGGAGGGTTGGGGATGACGGAGTGGCTCCCACAGCCCCGGCCCGCGCCCGACCCCCTCCACGGGCTGCCGGCCTGCACACTAGAGGAGCAACTCCTGGGCTTGAGGTGGACTTGGCTCTTCCCGCATGCAGTGGGTGAGCAGGCAGATGGTGCCTGGAGCAGGTCAGTGTGTGTGAGGCCTGGGGGACATCCCCACTTGCTGTTGTTGCCACAGCAGTGCTAGAATTAGCAAACACTAATAGCTAAGGTCATATCCTTTCTCTACCCAGACCAACTCCATTACACAGAACTGACAGTCCACTGTAGCCAGACTCCAGGTCTTTGCTCTCCACCACAGATCTCCACCACAGATCCCCAAGAGACCTAGAAGGGCTGAAGAGATCAGCCAGGCCCTAGCTGGTTTGGCTCGGTGGATAGAGCGTCAGCCTGCAGACTGAAGGGTCCCAGGCTCGATTCTGGTCAAGGGCACGTGCGGGCTCCATCCTAATTAGGGGGCGTGCAGGAGGCAGCTGATCGGTGATCCTCTCTCATCATTGATGTTTCTCTCCCTCTTCTTCTCTGAAATCAATAAAATTATATTTAAAATAAAAAGAGAGAGAGAGAGATCAGCCAGGTGGGACCTGCACACAGCCAGCTCCCCAGGGTGAGCCCTTTTCCTCTCGGGCCTCAGTTTCCTTATCTGTGAAATGGAGTTAATGTACCGACTTTACAGGGCTGTTCTCAGCACATGTTGATATCACATAAGATTGGGCCTCTGCACTTTAGAGGGGAACTGATTCCTCCTCAGGGGGGGCGGGCAGTTCCTTCTCCTTTCCCAGCCCAGCTCCAAGAATAAGAGGAACAAGTCTCCCACATGGCATACCCACATCAGGGGAGGAGGCCTGCACTCCCGCCAGGTAGTCCCACCCCCTCCCGTTTGGGTTACCTGTCTTCCACAGCATTGCTCTGCACCAGCGTCCCAGGAGCGGGCCAGATCCGCTTTTCCCAGCTTTATATGTTGGGCTTTGGAAGCTAAGAAACGTTAGAAAAGTACTGGCGTCACTACTACCCGACTGGCCCTGCGGCCTTCAACCCTGGGCGGGGATCCCCAAACCGCCCCCCTACCCCCACTCCCTGCCCAGCCATACTTCCCTGCCTCCTTCAGAAATACTAAACAACGTGTCTCGGACATCAGACCTCACCCCCCTGCAGTGCTGGGCGCCCGAGAGCCCAAGGGCGGGCCTCCTCCCGCCGGGACCCAACAGGCAGCACGGGCTCCAGGTCGCCCAGGAAGAGGGGAGACGCCAGGCCGAGACCAGGCTCTGGACTCCTCCCGGGTCTGGGTGGCCGCCTCTGGCCGCCACCGGCAGCAGTCACCGCGCGGGGACCCCCACCCCAGAGCGCCCGGCCCGCGGCACTCACCTGCCACCTCCTCCGACCCACCGCAGCTGCTGCCCCCGGAGCCGCGAAGCCCTGCAGTCGCCGGATTCTCCGACCTCGTTCCAGCGGGGCGGGGCCTGACGGCGGCCAGCCCTCCCCTGGAGCCTATCAGAACCCCTCCAGCAACGCCGTGCCCCGCCCTCTGAGGGCCCTGCGCGCTCCGAACCGCCCCAGCCCCGCCCCCTTCGGGCTCCCGCTGACCCCGCCCGCGGGCATAGGAGGAAGCTGCTGTGCCGCCTGCCCCAGCTCCCCTGAAGCTAGACCTGCTAAGGGCTTTGTGAAGGGGAATGAGCCCTGGCTGGTTTGGCTCAGTAGATAGTGCATCGGCCGGCGGACTGAAGGGTCCCGGTTTGATTCCGGGCTCGGGGCGTGCAGGAGGCAGCAGATCAATGATTTTTCTTTTATCATCTATGTTTCTCTCTATCCTTCTCCCTTCCTCTCTGAAATCAATAAAATATTTTTTTTAAAAAAAAGAGGAAATGATGGGATACCCTGAAGCGTGACTCTCAAACCGGTAGCGGAAGATGAATCCATAAACTTGGGAGGGGAGTGGGTGGGGAAAACAAACCAGGCGGAGAGCACAGCTCTTGCCAAGCCAGGAGGCTTTCCTTCCCACCGGCACTGCAGCACCTGTTACACTAGCCCAGGCTCTCTATGCTTCTTCCCAGTTTCATTCATCAAAATTTTATTGACCAACTACTAGGGCCAAACACTTCATTCTTGGCACCTTCACTGGGTTAGTCACGAGCATCTGAAACATAACGGGCCCAAACGGAACACCTGCCACCTTCCACATCTCAGGTAATGACAACTGTCCTGCTAGGTGCTAAGGTCAAACTTTGGAGTCGTCCTTGCCTCCTCTTTCCTCACTCCCCACATTGTCTCTCCGCAAATCCTGTTCTCTACCTTCAGAGCGCATTCTGAATCTGGGCACCTCACTGCTCTCCCAGCCCCATCACATCTTGCCTGGATTAGTGCAGCAGCTTACATTTCCACCACATTTATTCTCTCCACAGCAGCCTGGCGAATCCTTGAAAACAGCTCACTCAAGACCCTGTGATGTCTGTTCGTCTCAATCTGGATGGAGCAACAGCCCTCACAGTTTTACAAAGCCCCACCTACACATTCTGACCCCACCCCTACTGCTCTTCCCGACCCCCCCCCCCTCCCCCTCCAGCAAGCAGCACACCGCTGCCTAGCCCTGGCCTCCTTGCAGTTAGTTCCTCAAACACAACAGGCCTCAGAGCCATTGCACTAGCTGCTCCCTCTGCCTGGAGTGCTCTTCCTCCAGATACTGGCATGACTGGCTCTATCATTTCCTTTAAGTATTTCTCAGATGTCACCTTCTCGATGAAGCCCACCCTGATTACCCTATTTAAAACTCAACCTCCCCATTGCCACAATTTCATCTCCCTTACCATGTTCTATGTTTCCCACACCATGTATTATCTTCTAACTCATTTATTATGGTTTATATTATCAATTGAATAAGATTTAGCGAGGGATATAGATAGTACACAGGAAATAAAAGCGTGAGTGTAGGCAAGTTTTCTACAGTGGTTCGTGCTACAGTGAACACACAACCCCGGATGTGATAGGCTTGAGAGTAGGTGAAAGGGTTCAGCACAGGCCTCCCTATGATGTGCTGCTTTAGCATGTGGATTATTTTGAGCTGAAGGCAATGCAAACTCTGCAGGCTCTGCACCCCCACAACTACCTAGAAGAATTTAAATGAGGAGCCTTGCTGAAACCGGTTTGGCTCAGTGGATAGAGTGTCAGCCTGTGGACTGAAAGGTCCCAGGTTCGATTCCGGTCATGGGCATGTACCTGGGTTGCGGGCACATCCCCGGTGGGAGATGTGCAGGAGGCAGCTGATCGATGTTTCTCTCTCATCAATGTTTCTGACTCTCTATCTCTCTCCCTTCCTTACTGTAAAAAATCAATATATTTAAAAATAAATAAATAAATGAGGAGCCTTGCTCATGATAAGAGTTATTACCAGATATAACGTTTTATGGCCTATCTCTAAGGCAGGGCAAACATCTGCTCTTTTATCAATCTGTGAATTCTTATAGCTCTCCTCCCCTCTGAAGCGCCAGGCCTCTTACCACACTCCTTAGCTCAGAATATCAGGGACACCTTATTTTACCTTTCTGGCTCTGAACCTCTATGTAGGTGGGGTCTCTGAATCTCTCAGGGGTGTGGGGTTCCTGTATGTACGAATGTCACTAGATTTGGTTCTTTTCTCTTGTTAACCTTTCTCGTGTTGATTTACTTATTTGACCAGCAGAAAGATCCTAGAAGGGCAGAGGAACTTGTCTTCCCCTCCCACATAGACTTTACAGGTACGCCAGGGAGGAGACCTTTGAGCTGAAACATAATTGGTATGAAGGAGTCCGGAGGAGGTAGAGCTGAGGGGTAGGGATGAGCAGGAAGAGCACTCTGGGCTGCAGGTACTGCAAGGGGGACAGCTCTGAGGTGGGAACAAGTTCTCAGACATGGTTTCAGCTTATTGGCCTCCAGGGACATCGGGAAATCCCAGCCTCCTGCATTTGGGGGCAGGGGTGGGGACGGGCAGCAAACGCTATACTTGAAGACTGATTCTGTCTTTGCCAACCATTTATTTAGCACAGGTTCATTGTGGGAATTACAATAATTTCAGAAGCCAATAGCATATCTCTCAATAAACCATACTCCCCAAAAAACGAAAGATTACTCACACTAATGTTCCAGGCAAGGGGAGGTGAAGGAACAATGTCCGAATTTAATATGAGGCGTGTCTTTTTTACAGGAGGACACACTCTGGAGCAGGGGTCCTCAAACTTTTTAAACAGGGGGCCAGTTCACTGTCCCTCAGACTGTTGGAGGGCCGGACTATAGTTTAAAAAAAAAAACCAACTATGAACAAATTCCTATGCACACTGCACATATCTTATTTTGAAGTAAAAAAAACAAAACGGGAACAAATACAATATTTGTATTTGCATGTGGCTTTGAGGACCCCTGCTCTGGAGAATCAGCAACCAATCAAGAAGCTGATTTCCAGCCCTAACCGGTTTGGCTCAGTGGATAGAGCATGGCCTGCGGACTGAAGGGTCCCAGGTTTGATTCCAGTCAAGGGCATGTACCTTGATTGCAGGCACATCCCCAGTAGGAGGTGTGCAGGAGGCAGATGATCAATGTTTCTCTCTCATCGATGTTTCTAACTCTCTATCACTCTCCCTTCCTCTCTGTAAAAAATCAATAAAATATATTAAAAAAGAAAGAAAGAAAAAAAGAAAGAGAGAGAGAAAGAAAGAAAGAAAGGAAGGAAGGAAGGAAGGAAGGAAGGAAGGAAGAGAAAGAAAGGAAGGAAGGAAGGAAGGAAGGAAGGAAGGAAGGAAGGAAGGAAGGAAGAAAGAAAGAAAGAAAGAAAGAAAGAAAGAAAGAAAGGAAAGAAAGGAAAGAAAGGAAAGAAAGGAAAGAAAGGAAAGAAAGGAAAGAAAGGAAAGAAAGGAAAGAAAGGAAAGAAAGGAAAGAAAGGAAAGAAAGGAAGAAAGGAAGAAAGGAAGAAAGGAAGAAAGGAAGAAAGAAAGAAAGAAAGAAAGAAAGAAAGAAAGAAAGAAAGAAAGAAAGAAAGCTGATTTCCAGCGGCCAGCACTAAAGTAAAAGTCCCCTTGCTGCTAGAGCGCTGTTGCTAGGGAACCAAAAGGCCCGTGTCAGCGGGGAGCCCGCCGCCAGGTTTAACACCCCCCCCCCACCCCACCCCCGCAAGAGTCGGCTTGGTCAGCCGCAGGAGCAAATGTCGCAAGGGTCTTTGGAGAGTTTCTACGTTACAGAGCGTTGCTTTGCCCAAACCGACACTCTCAAATAGCCCTCCCGTCCTCAGTATTTACAGTCCAAGCCCCCTTTTCATAGCGGCTCCTCCGGGGGTCCTTCAGGGCCAGCCCCCAGCAGGCCGGTCGGCAGCTGGGCTGCTGGCTGCGTAGGGACCGACTCCACATGTAGAACGATGGCCTCCTGACTTCACACTTAGGTCAAAGCAACTTTTTTGGGGGGCATCAACAAGTGGATTAAAACAACTTCACTTAAGTCATAAGCAAGCGGATTGACCTGAAATCATATTAAGCAAACACGCAACACAGGCCCTCCGCTGGGCCGGACCCAGGCAGAACCTGGAAAAGGGGGGCGGGGGGGGGGCGCGGGGGTTGCAGGCCATGGGAGTGGCACAAGGGGAAATAGAAAACCCCAGAAGCAAAGACCTGGTGACCCCAGGGTCCAGTTGCGTGGCCAGAAAGCTCAGCCGGGCCGTGCGGGCTGAGTAGGAGCCCGCCCAGCGGAGGCGCGGGGCTGGGCCTCCCGGGCTGGGCCTCCGGGCTCGGCTCTGCGGACAAGTGGGCGGGGCAGGGAGAGGGGACGAGTGGGGAAGAAAGGCCCCGAGCCCTCGGGGCGGGGAGGGGGGAGGGGAGGGGAGGGGAGGGGTGGGGTGGGGTGGCTGAGTCTGAGGGCGGCGGACGGCCTGCGGCGGGGCCCTGGGTTCGAGGCCGCCAGCCACTGACCAGCTCTGTGGCTCAGGCAGGTCCCGGCCTCTCGGGCCTCAGTTTCCTCCCCGCGAGGATCGAGGGGCATCTGGTGAGTCCTGGACGGGCAGGGCGGGGGCCGCGACTCGAGCCGCCCAGGCGGGCCTCCCCGCCGCGCAGCCACGTTCGCAGGGTCCGAGACGGGACCGCCCCGGGAGCGGCCGCAGCCCGGCACCGGGCCACCCTCCTGGGCTGCGGGAGGAAGCGGCCCGGGGAAGGCGTGGGCCGCGCGGACGTGGCGGGACAGCCCCTGCGCGGCACCGGGAAACCGAGAGCGAGCGCGGCGGCGCCCGCGGTTCCCAGCGCAGCGGCCGCCGGCCGGTCGGTCCTCGCCCCGGCCCGCTGCTCCTGGAGTGGAAGAATCCGGAAAGCCCGGGGCACCGGCCTCCCGCCGAGTGTGCGGCGGGGATTCGCAGTCCCGGGCGGGCTTTCGGGGGACCATCCCCCCGGCACGCGGCGGGCGGGGGGCCCGTGGGCTCCCGGCCCCCTCCCTGCGCCCCGGACCCAGGTGAGGCCGCTTCTCCAGCCCACGTCTCTGCCTCCGCCTCCCCGTCCCAGGGCCAGTTCATTCTCTCAGCGCTCATCGTGGCGGGTCCTTACATAAGTTAGTATTCAGTTATGTTCCGTGAATACACTCTTATTAGCGTTTGCTGACAGTGTCCCCCCGCTGGAGCGCAGGCTGCGGGAGGGCGGCTTTGTGTCGCCCCCTGTTGTGGGGCCCGTTACTTCAGCAAATGCTGCCTGAGGCCCCGGGCCCTGTGGGCGGGTGTGGGATTACCCCTGGAGCCAAGCCACGGCCCTGGTGGGCACCCTGAGGCTGCGGACAGAGTGTCAGCACAGGGAGGTCTGTGTGGGGTGAAGGAAATGAAAACGGGGGGCTGTGCTGGGCCCTCCCGGGTCAGACCACCTTGGTGGCCAGGAGCAGTTTAGATAAGGTGCTCAGGGCAGGCCGCTCAGATTAGGTGATTAGATTAAAACCCACAAGTAAACTGACCAGTGAGTGCTAGGAGGGCACTTAACATGCCCTTGCCTCAGAGGGCCAGGAGCTGTCAAGACGATAGGAACCCGCCCCTTTATTGCTCCTGGGAGCCGGGCCTGGGGAGGTGGGTTGGTGGGGGATTACCAGGGGCCTGGGCGGGCTTCCTGGAGGAGGCAGTGGTTTCACTGGGCACCAAAGTCAAGAGAGCTCTCATCCTTTAGGACTGTGGTCGGCAAACGGCGGCTCGCGAGCTACGTGCGGCTCTTTGGCCCCTTGAGTGTGGCTCTTCCTAAGCCTTAGGAGTACCCTAATTAAGTTAATAACAATGTACCTACCTATATAGTTTAAGTTTAAAAAATTTGGCTCTCAAAAGAGATTTCAATCGTTGTACTGTTGATATTTGGCTCTGTTGACATTATAATGTGTTTGCCGACCACTGCTTTAGGAGGTTGACCGGGTCTGAGAATTATTTTGCAGGCGCGCTGGAAATCACGTGGTCAAGTGGTTGAGCCTTGTGGCCAGACCAGAGAGGCCCCTGCCTCCCCCTAAGAAGCTCTGCTGGTAAGTGCATCATCGCCGCGACTCGCCCCAGCAGGTGTGAGGGGACGAGGAGGCCAGGCTGTGCTCCTGCTGGCCATGTGGTTGTGTGCAGTTCACCTTCACTGCTCCCTGCCTGTTTTCCATGAGTCAGGAGGGTCATGCCCTGGGGGTCTGGCCTCAGGGTTGGCACTAAGGGGTCCCCAGATTAGGGGATGGTTTAAGCACAATGGTTTCAATGGACTTGGGGTCCATTTCAGCTCAGCTGGGCCGGTTCCTTTGGATTTTAAAAAGCTGCGTCAAAACCCTGCCATACCTCCTGGTCTGATCCGATCACATTCTCCTCTGACGTCCAGTGTATTACAACAACAACCCATGAGAGAAAGGCAGGGGAGGCTATTTCCACAGATGAAGCCACTGAGAGCCGCCAGCAAACAGCAAGGGAGGAGAGGCCACAGGGCTGGGCCCAAGCCTCCCCCAGAGCCAGCACCCTTCCCCACAGGGACACGGGGGCTACCTCCCTCTCTGACCCATGGCCGCCTCTCTTGCCTCACAGTTCCTATGGAGCCATGAAGCTGAACGAGAGGAGCGTGGCCCACTATGCACTGAGCAACTCCCCAGCGGACCACAGGGGCTTCCTGCGCACTTGGGGGGGCCCAGGGACTCCACCCACCCCCAGTGGCACTGGCCGAAGGTGCTGGTTTGTCCTCAAGGGCAACCTGCTGTTCTCCTTTGAGAGTCGAGAGGCCCGGGCCCCTCTGGGGCTGGTGGTGCTGGAGGGCTGCACGGTGGAACTGGCCGAGGCTCCCGTGCCGGAGGAGTTTGCCTTCACCATCTGCTTCAATGCCCCCGGTGTGCGTCCATACCTGCTTGCTGCTGATGGACCGGCAGCCCAGGAGGCCTGGGTGAAGGTGCTGTCCCGGGCAAGCTTTGGCTACATGCGCCTGGTGGTGCGTGAGCTGGAGAACCAGTTGCGTGATGCCCGCCAGAGCCTGGCCTTGCATCGCCACTCATCCTGGAAGGCCGGTACAAGCTCCTGTAAGACCCAGCCTGCTGACCAGCTGTCTCGGGGCCTGGAGAACGGCCACACCCTCTCCAGGGAATATAGCCCTATGGGCTTGGTGGAAGCCGGGGGCAGCAGGCCAGCAGGGCGGAACTTGGCAGAATGTGAGTTGCAGGGCGCTGCCAGCCTCCTGGGCAGGGGCCAGAGCCCCGTGTCCCCTGAGACCTCTTGCTTCTCTACCCTGCACGACTGGTACGGCCAGGAGATCCTGGAGCTGAGGCGGGGGTGGCGGCAGAGGGCTCGGGGGAGCCAGCTAAAATGTGAGCAACAGGATAAGCCCTGAACCTGGACGCTTTGGGTGCTGCCCTGTCCTGCTGGTCAGGACACCAGGGCCAATTCTTTTTTTAGGAGTTTGATGTTTACTTGTTTCCAAAGTTGCTTTTTTTTTGAGAGGGTTTTCCAGGTTCCAGATCCACCCTCATACCTGGAGAGGCCTGAGGAATCGTTACTTGTATCCCCTTTATTTTCTGAGGCCCAGAGAGCAAAGGTGGCTTGGAGGGTCCTTTGGTGGGAGAGGGCCTTCAGCCATCACAGAGGGAGGGACTCTGCTCAGAAAGTGCTGGAGCCCCGTCCTCTCTCTCCTTCTGGCTATCCTGGCAACAGGCGGTGCTGGATGCTGACCCCGGAGGGACTGGTAGCTTTTACGCCAGCAGAAACCCTGACTGCACTCGGTACGCAGCTGCCAGCCCCTGGGTCTGCAGAGGGAAGCCGAAGAGGTGGGCAGGCAGTGTGGCTCCCCAGGGAAAGCCCGTTTGGTGTGGTTCCCAGTCCGGGCATTCTCGGAGCTTGGGCACAGGACTGCTGGCACCTTGTGATAAACCCTCTCCTGTCTGGGCTCCCAGAGGGGTGTTCCAGCTCCTGGAACCACCTGGGAACTTGCTCACAGTCCTGCTTGTCACCCAGGGTGCACCTGCCAAGACCCTCTCATTGCCACCCTCCCTAGCAGGCCAGATGTCTTCTTTTTCCATTTATTCTGGGAGGCACAGTGGCTGGCTCTATAGAGCCAGAGGCCTGCGAGGCTGATGCCCTATGGGCACGGTGGCAGGGGCTAGATGGGCGATGCAGAGAACACCCCCACCCCCAACACACACTCTGTCCCTGAGCCTCTGCCCCTGGGGCCTCGGCAGCCTGACCAAGGCCCAGCTAGGCCTAGGGCAGTGGCTCCCACCCTCTGTGGCCACGCCGCACCCGAGCACCTCTAACACCCTGATGCCCCTCCCTGTGACACAGAATTCTTATTCTTCAAAAAGTGAACTCTTATGCACGTGGAGGAAGCCTAAAAGGCCATTAACTTGATCTAAACAAGCTTCCAAAGAACATGGCATCATGAAAGAAAAAAAATAAAAGAACGAAAGGACAGTAGACATACTGAGGAAGAAATTACTAAGAAATTGTTTTAAAAAAATGAAATATGAAAAAATAGCAAATAAAGTTTCAAAACATAATAGAGAACTGAAATGCATAAATGTCACAATATATATTTACAGACTGTATGTGAGGTCCCTAGAACCTTCAGAAATGCAAAAAAAATCACTGATAACTCTCGCATCGGCCCCCTGTGGGGCGTGTGCCCACGCTGGGAACCACTGGCCTGGAGGCGGAGGCCCAGAGCCTCCAGTGAAGGCAGGAGGCTGAAATGCGGGTTCAGGGTCCGGGCCCTCTTCCCGCCCGACTTGTTTCCAAAGAGGAGGGGCCGCCTCCCCAGCCCTAAACGGAAGCGCCACACCCTTGTTTTATAGAGACAGTCCAGGCTTTTACCTTTCTTATTGTTACAGTAATTTTTGTACGATTAAAACACTACGTTCTTTTCTACGCATCTCGGTTACTCAAGTTCATTTCAACAATCGCCTGAGGGCTGCTCTGCCGAGCGCCGGCGGGCCGGGGTGGGAAACGGAAAAAACCTGACGAATCCCCCGCACCGACCCTACTCACGGCCCGCCTACCGCGCCGGCGCTTCGGCGGCGTCCTCGTGACGTCACGACGTCGGGCTAGCCCGGGACAAGCCTCCCTCCCACCGCAACTGGAACTAGGCGCACTGCGCGATTGTGAGACCGGGCCTCTCGTCCGCTCCGAAAGCCTCGCGAGGCTTGGGGCAGCGTTCTTTGTGAGGGCGTCGCCGGGGCCAGGCGCTGGGGTCCGGGTGCCGGGATGGCGTCCGGAGCGGCTCGCTGGCTGGTATTGGCGCCTGTCCGATATGGGGCTCTCCGGAGAGGACCGAGCTTGACGAAAGATGGAGATATCTCCGCCGGACGGGGCGGCTCAGGTCAGAGCCTGGTACCGTCGAGGTCAGTCATCGTTACTCGCAGCGGCGCCATTTTGCCCAAACCGGTGAAAGTGAGTGTCTGCCTGGAGGCGGGGCAAAGGTGCCGAGGCCAATCGTAGTGGGAAATGTGTGCGGGTCGACTTTGATTGATAGGAGCAATGGCCAATCAAACGGCCGCCTTAGACCGGAAGACGGATGAAAAACAAAGTTTTGCGCTAATAGGCTAATTTTGACTGGTGGGAGGTGGGGTTAGGTCCCGGTGTTGAGCTGGGTGTGTGTAGAGACTGAAGATGGGGGCAAGAACTGAGAAAGCGTTTTGCACTAGTTTATCTTTAGGAGCGCGGTGTCTAGATCCATCTCTGGTGCCAGAGGACTCGGCTTTATGAGTCCAATATAAACAGATCCTGTAACCTCTGCCCGTCTACCTCAGAGTTGATGTAAATGAAGTGTAGGTGGGTCGGGACTTACCTTTTTTATGAGTTTGGACTTAGTCCTTAAGTCATGTGATTTGAAGTCCTGAGAATAATTCAGGAGATTATTACCATCGTTGTTTTTACCAATGAAGAAGGGCTGGGACGGAGTGGGCGGACGCGGACAGAATAGTGTTCAAAGCTAGCAGCTCAGCTTGGTCCTGGAAACTGGTTTCCTGCTGGTACAGCCTCCATCAGGTCCTATTTTTCCATCACTGAATGCTTTCACATGCCCTCAATACCCGGGGTTTCCTAAGTAAAATGTAAACAGTCCCTTATACCAAACAAGTTTGCTTTTTGGCTCCCAAAACTGGGGGCGGGGGGTGGTTACAAAACAAAAATTCTTAAAAGCTAGGCTGGCCTATGCTAGTTCACAGACAGGTGAGTTCAGGGCTGTTTCCTAGCAAGGCGCAGGAAGGTGCTGGGTGCGTGTTGGGGAAGAGATGCCTTATAAAAAGGAATAGCTGGAAAATGTTTGAAACTCCATAGGAAAATACAAGAGGAAATGTTGAGATTTTACAAAACAACCCAGTACATTTAAAAAGCTAGACTTTCAGTGTAAAATACATGCTCACTTTTCAAAACACACCTGTTTCTAAAATTTAATGTGGTGAAATCAAATTTGTCATCGGGAAACCTGTTACTTCAAGAACTCTAAAGAATATTCCTTCACTGTACATCTTTTTATAATCCATTTTCATGTATTTAGTGTCCAAGTAAAACTGAATTTTACTTCCAGAGTCCAGCCCTCTTAGTACTTTCTCACCTGTTTCTCTGTAGGTATCTAAATAATTACTATATTGTGCTCCAATTTTTACTTATTTTTCTTTTAAAATATATTTTTATTGATTTCAGAGAGGAAGGGAGAGGGAGAGAGAGAAATATCAATGGTGAGAGAGAGTCATTGATCAGCTGCCTTCTGCACACCCCCTACTGGGGATCAAGCCCACAACTTTGGCAGGTGCCCTGGCATGTGTTCATAGGTCGAAGGTCAACCACTGAGCAACACTGGCCGGGCTTTATTTTTTAATCCTCACCTAGGACATGCTTATTGATTTGAGAAGTAGGGGAGGAGTAGAGAGAAACATCAATGTGTAGGTGCCCTGGCTGGGAATCAAACCCATAACATTTCAGTATACGGACGATGCCGGAGCCACACCAGCCAGGGCATGTGCTCCAGTTTTTAGATGTCTAGAATACCTTTATCTTTCTTTCTGGTATCCACTTTGATGGCCATAAAATCACTTTATCTCTTCTTCTAATTTTTGCTCTGAATTTTCCCAAGGACTTTAAAATCAAGTTGTTTATGATGGGGCTGGAGTCCCTAAGAGGGAAGGACTCTGGGAAGGCCAGGCGTTCTGCAGTCCTGCCACAGTGGGCCCCGGGGCTCACAGTCACCTCTGACCCTCTGCAGATGTCCTTCGGCCTCCTCCGTGTGTTCTCCATTGTGATCCCCTTCCTCTATGTCGGGACGCTCATTAGCAAGAACTTTGCCGCTCTACTTGAGGAGCATGACATTTTTGTCCCAGAGGACGACGATGATGACGACTAACAGGTAAGACCTGCTATTCCCCTACATGGCCCAGGAGCAGAAAGGGGGTGGGGTCTGAACTGGTAGTTTGGCCTGGTGGACACTTGAAGCAGAAGTGCAGACCTTTAATGAATTGACTCATTTGGTGGCTAATGTTTTTGCCTTTTCTCTGTTGGATGAGGGAAACTGTCTTATTGACTTATAAATTCACTGGGGTTTCTTCCAACTAGATTGGACCACAGCCAGACTATCTATCTAATTTAATCTCTTATCTATTTATTTTTATCCTCACCCGAGGATGTTTTTATTAATTTTTAAAAGATAGAGGAATAGTATGAGAGGAAAACAATCAGTTGCCTCCCATACCTACCCCAACTGGTGATCCACAAACTAGGTATGTGTTCTGACCAGGAATCGAACCTGCAACCTTTGGTTGTACGGGACAACACTCCAACTGAGCCACCAGCCAGGGCTCATTTGCCCTTTATGTGCCTTGTTCTCACCACCCCAAAATTTTCTCTACAGTTTAATATGCCTTACATACCCACCACAGACAGCTTCATTTTAGTGTTTCAAATTGAAATTTAGAAACTGTAGATTCTCACCATGGACAGCTATGGTTACCAAGCTCAGCACCAGCACAGCCTGTACATGGTCACCACTGCTCATAGACCCTTCCCCCAAGACATGTCCCATTCAGCTTCCTTGTGTTGACTTCTGGTGCCCTGATATGTGTGTGGCTGCATTATTGTCATAAAGACACTCCTGATTCTTTAGTCTGGCATTCAAGGCTTGCCATGATCTGGTCACACCTATTCTAGCCTCATCTTCATATTCCCAACCACACACCTGTCCCTAGTACTCACCATTTCTTGAATTACTCCCAAGCAGGCTCATTGTTCCTCCCACCTAGCAGGCTGTCCCACAGCTCCATTTCCACCAGTTCTTCATTATCTTCGATAAAGGCTTCCCACATCCCTCCATTTGAAAGAGACTGCTCCTTCTGACTGGCCAGTACCTCTCTGTTGACCCTCCATGTTACGTGTTTAAACATATACACCCCAAACTCTACTAGACCATGAGCTTCTTGCTGGCAGGGAACATGATTTATACCTCTAGGGCCCCCATGCCTGGTCTGTGGTGAATGCTTAGTAAATGTACGAATGAATAACCAAATTTACTCAAAACCGCCTCTCTCCTGTTTGGTAGAAGCACTCTGGAATTCTCTTTCAATATGTGGATGACGGGCTGCTCTGCTGCCCAATTCACTGCTGCTTTCCTTTCTTGCAGGTCATGAAGTTCAGGAAAGAGAAAGCCCTCCCCGAATCAAGACGTGGCGATGCTCACAGCCCCTCCTCCTTGCCTGTCAGCAGAAGGGACTAGCGAAAGCCCTCAGCCTCCCAACTCCAGTGAAGCCTCCTGCAAGGCGCATGCCCACAGCCCTTTGTCCCAGGCTCTGGGAGGGTCCCCGAGATGCGCAATCCACTGAGCATAACCAGATGATGAATAAACATGACAAATACCAACTATGCATGAGTGAGTGATGGCTGGATTTCTCAGTATGAGTAGGTTCTAGCTGTTGTAGTTTCTTGTCTCTGCTGTTTGTTCTCTAATAGGCCTTTGATTTACAACCCAGGGTCTCCAGGCCCTTATGGATCCATAATTATGGGGCCTGGCACCTATTTTCATTATTTACAAAACCCCACAGAAACTCTTTCCCTCAGTAAAGCTGTACAGGCCAACTAAACCCTCAAACTTTCTTTGTGTGGAATAACACTGGCTAATTGTCACATGCCAGTCTATCATGGCTTTGGTTGTTAGTTTAAAACCACAAAATATTAAAATGATTATTTTAAAACTTGGTTTCTTAGATGAAAATAGAATCTTGGTGCTGAAAAATTTGGGAATCCTAAGGGTGACTATATACTGAACCCCTTTTTCCAGCTTTTAGACCGTCCAGTGAAGGAACAGAGAAGACTGCTGTCCAAAGCAGAGATCACTTCTTTTACCTGGTCCAACATTTATTGTTACTTTAAAGCTGCAACCGTTTGCAAAAACAGTTGGAATATTTGTTCTCCGGGTGTGCACTGAACATCTGTGTCCCTAGTGGGGAGCCTAATTGAGTAGGAAGTTAATTTCATTTTAAGGACCCGTGCTTGTTGCAAATAGAGAGTTAGGCCTCTGATCAGCCACTTTCTTCAAAACCCAGGGGCAAATAGCCCCGTTTGTGTTCTCTGCTTCTGTGCCTTAGTGCTGCTCTCATCCCTCTCCGACAGCAAGAGCTGGCTAATCCTGGATAATCTGTGTGGTGACACTAACCATCCAATGGAGGCTGTGGAAACACAGCTACATTAACGAAGTCATCCAGCCGCAGACCCAGTATGACAGTTTCTCAACAGATGGCCTTGTACTTCCTGTTTACCACATGCAAGGCTCTGGGAAGAGAATCCACTGTCACTTATAGGCAGCCCCACACTTCAGGAAAAGGGAACGAACAGGTGGTGTGTATATGCCTACCCCACTTGTTCAGGCAAAAAGTGAGACTGCAGAAACGGAGCTTCCCATTGGTTCACCAATGGAATCCTACCACAAAGTGACCATCATATACTCAGTTTATTTGTACTATAAAGTATTTAAATATCAACATGCACCTTCCCACTGAATGACTTCATGGGTCATGGCCAACATAGAACTTGGACAGGAAATCCTTTGGCCTTGGAGTTTCTGTTTCATGGAAGAACCGCATAACGTGTGTCCGCTGCTTCCACACTTTAATAGTTTCCTCCAGTTCCATCTTTCCCTGCGCAAGTGAGGGGAGAGGTCTTCAGTCAAAGTGGTCCAGTGAAAGGAATACAACACCGAAGGCCAGGATTCTGTTTTCTGCTCGGACACTGACTTGAGTGACCTTGGGTAAGTAACGTACTCTGTCTAGACCAGTTTCTGCATCTGAAAACAGGTGTTGGACTAAATGATCTCTGAGGGCTTTCAAATATTCTTTTAACTGGCTGACTGGTCTAAGGAGAGACGACTTCCAGGTCAATGGGCCCCTGCCCCATGACACCTAAGCCGACAGGCTTAACTTCCATTTCTGCTTAACATGCTGAAGCTCCCTCCTATTGATGCTCGTGACTGAGCAGAGACAGAATCAGGGCCAGGACTGGACCCCATTTACACAGGACTCCGCCAACCAGCCAGCCTCTTCCAGCTGTAAGCTGGCAACCAGGTGAAGCAGTAACCTCTAGGGAAGGGTTGAAGAAGAGTTCAAACTTTCACCCCTATACCTTTTTTTAGTTATAAAATGCAAGCCCTGATGGGTTTTCCCTTGCACAATCTTATAATCTCTTTAATCAGGTGATAACCTCCAAGTTCATCTGTTCCAGGCAACAGTTGCTGACCCAGCAGTTGCTTTTTAAACTTGGAAACAAAAGTGTTCATCTGGGAAGACTGGAGAGCTCTGGGCAGGTTGGGTGTTCTTTAAATCGGTCAGGGAGGGTCAGTTACCTTAATGACCAGAAGATCAACCACTCTGGGGTCTGTGACGTGGGCATTCTTCATAAACATTTCTCGGACTTTATCCCGTCCCTGTTTCACAGAGATGTCTAGCTGGAATAAGTTCACTAAAGAGAAAACATGACCAGGGTAGAAATCATATGGTTAAAACATATTTTTTAAGTTTTGATCTATGGATATTCATTAAACACATAGAGGTTGCCCATTCAATTCACTTACCAAATATTAGCCTGACCCCAAGCTAGGTGCTTGAGGATGTGAAGAAGTGTGAGACTGCCCTCAAAGAGCTTATATTTTGTTTGGGGAGACAAGGCCACTGCATTTGAAGGGCAGTAAGAGCATAGGTCAAGCGTATGAATGACCTGGGTTCAAATTCCATCTCTGTCACTTACCAGCTATATATCCCTGTGTACGTTAACTTCTCTGTGCCTGAGTGCACTTACATATGAAGTGAGGACAATAATAGCACATTTAACTCCAGAGCTGTTGGGAGGATTCTAACAATGCGAGATGCTTAGAACAGTGCCTGGCATGGAATAAATCCTCAATAAATGTTAGTAGTAGTATTATATGGAACATTTGCCAAAAAACAGGTTGGAATTAAGGTAAAATGATGTGGTGTAGGTTTGTGCACTATACAAACTTAGAGTTGAGGGAGAGTGCTGAGGCTTTGTGCAGTCAGGGAAGGCTTCGATCCAGCTGGCACTACCATGCTAGGTTACTGGGGGAAGAAGAGAGAAGTTTGACATAAGTCCTGTTCTCTTGGTTGTAAATTCTAATTAGAGGAACTGCTACCCATGAATGCAAACATGAAATCACAACATTCAGCAATCCCTGGTTAAATACGTGCCTAAAACAGTGGCAGAGACTCAGTGACCTAGACTCCATGTGAAGCACAGGGATGGCCTTTGGAAATTAGATCGCAGTCATTTGTATTCCCATCCCGGCAGTCAGCCTGCAGTGATTTGCTGATGACAGAGCCTTGTGTGGTAGGTGCAATAAGGACAGAAGGGGGGCCCACCAGCTGAATGCACAGCACAAACGAGGCTCTCGGGATAGGCTGGTCAGTGCTCATTTGGTGAGGTGCCTGGTGTTGTGATCATTCCTGCGACATGCCCATTCCACTCTACAGAACTGTCACAACCAGCTCTGAGAACCACTGTTGAGAGCTAATTAGTGACCGACTGAATGAATAATAACGCTTGACTTTTTAACTACACTCATAACTTGGTGACAGAAAAGCAAAGCTGCTGAGGCAATCCTATGCCATGCTGCAAAGACAGTGTTTCTGACCCACACACGGAGTAAATACACGATAGCAGAAATCGAACAGAAGCGGCATCCCAGTTTCATAGGTCAGGAAGTGTTCACAGACGGGCAGGACTGAGGAGCAGACAGTAGAAAGAACTCCAGTGGTCGCTGGAGCAGTTTCCCATGGGGAGCCAATTCTACCATCTCCCCAAATCTGCTGCCTTCGCCGCCTTCGCTTCCATAGCTTAACATCAGCTGTGGTGGGAGTATTCACACCGTGGGAAACGGAAAACATTACACATCTAGATTTCCCTCCAGAGAGTTGGCTGTTAAAACACTACAGTATCATAT
This sequence comes from Myotis nattereri, assembly GCF_964212035.1. Classification (NCBI taxonomy): domain Eukaryota; kingdom Metazoa; phylum Chordata; class Mammalia; order Chiroptera; family Vespertilionidae; genus Myotis; species Myotis nattereri. The sequence continues at coordinate 212,018,831 of NC_138076.1, forward strand.
TAGGAATTTCAGAAAATGGTAAACAAAGGGACAATAAGAGACACAAAAATAAATGTAAACTAGTGTGGAGCCTAGAATTTAGAATCTTACCACTTGGGATGGGGGGGAGGAGTGAGGCCTGGAGCGGCAGTCGCCAACCGGTGGTCCTTGAGGTCCGAAAGGTTGGCGACCGCTGTCCTAGAGCACTGTGGGGACTTGCCTGAGGTCATACTACTGGTCCCTGGCAAACTTGGGCCTGGAATCCACGGTGTTTCTTGTGTTGTTTTAAAATTTACAATTGGCCGAGGCCGGTTTGGCTCAGTGGATGGAGCGTCGGCCTGCGGACTGAGAGGTCCCAGGTTCGATTCCGGTCGGGGGCATGTGCCTGGGTTGCGGGCACATCCCCAGTGGGAGATGTGCAGGAGGCAGCTGATCGATGATTCTCTCTCATTGATGTTTCTGACTCTCTATCTCTCTCCCTTCCTCTCTGTAAAAAATCAATAAAATATATTAAAAAAAAAATTTAAAAAAATTTACAATTGGCACTCTGAAGGAAAGAAATATGAAGAACCTTCCCTTGCTATCAGTATAACCCTTGCATCTTTATATTCGATTCCTCACTGTAGGCACGCCAGGGGAGCTGGGGCCCATCACTCCATCCTCATGTCCTCCTGAACCACCTGCCAGGAAAATGTCACGTGCACAAATGCAAAGTTTTGCTTACGAAGTCAGTTCATAGATCCCTGAATGCCCATCCTTCCAGGTTAAGAACCTTTGTTCTCAAGAGACAAATTCCATAGCTTTGTCCCAGGCGCCTTCCTGGCATCCTAACCCCTGAACACAACCTTCCACCAGTGGAAAGGCCTTAGGAAGGCAAACAGGAGCAGCCTAAGCTATGGCCTGCTGAATTGTTCTTTGGTCTAAATCAGTGGTTCTCAAACCAGCGGTGACTCTGCCACCCCCTGCCCCTAATATATGGCAATGTCTGGAGGTATTTTGGTTTGTCACAATTAGGGGGGAATGCTCTTGGCATCTAGTGGGGAGAGGGCAGGGATGTTGCGAACATCCTACAATGCACAGGGCAGTCCCCTAAAACAAAGAATTATCCAGCACAAATGTGGCTACTGAGAAACCCTGGTGTAAATTTCAACTGTTCCCTACCTCCCACTCCTCCCTGTAACAAGAAAGGGTTCTGGGCACTCTAGGCAAGCATTATATATATATATATTTTTTTTTTACATATTTTATTGATTTTTTACAGAGAAGAAGGGAGAGAGATAGAGAGTTAGAAACATCAATGAGAGAGAAACATCGATCAGCTGCCTCCTGCACATCTCCTACTGGGGATGTGCCTGCAACCCAGGCACATGCCCCCGACCGGAACCGAACCTGGGACCTTCCAGTCCCCAGGCCAACGCTCTATCCACTGAGCCAAACCGGTTTTGGCCAAGCACTGTATTTTGAAACAGCTGAATTTAGCACACACTCCTCATACCCATTATCCACCTGCCCCCTGAAGGCATTTGAATTTACAGTCCCTGAACCAGCAGTTAGTTTTCTCAAGTTTCTCCTTCCCTAGGAGCCTGTGGGTTTAAGTTCTGGTCATCCACAATTTCTCCAAGTCAGCTTGAGGACAGGGACAGTGTGGAGCAGTCAGAGTTCCTATCATTAGAGGACTTCTACAAGGAGGCTTCTGCTAGGGTAAGCCCTATAAATAACAATAGTGATAATAACAACAATGAAAAAACAGTAGCAGCCAACATTTAAGGAGTGCCTGAGTGCCAGGCCTTATCCTAAGCACTCTAGCTATATTAACCTATTTAATACGGTAACTCTTGGAAGAAGGTACTATTATCCTCATTTGATAGATGAGGAAACGGAGGCACAGCAAGGTGAAATCACTTGCCCAAGGTCACACAGTAAGGGGCAAGGTCTGGAGGCAAGTTCAGCAGCCACCACATTCTACTCCTCACACACAGGTGGGGAGTAGCAGCCTGGAAGAGGTGCTATGGTGCTCCAGCTAGCTTAAAAACACCTCCCCTCTCGGACTGCATGATGGTCTGCATTAAAACACACTAAATCAGTGGTTCTCAACCTTCCTAATGCCGCGACGCTTTAATACAGTTCCTCATGTTGTGACCCCCAACCATAAAATTATTCTCGTTGCTATTTCATAACTGTAATTTTGCTACTGTTATGAATTGTCATGTAAATATCTGATATGCAGGATGTATTCATTGTGTATTCATTGTGACAAATTGAACATAATCAAAGCATAGTGATTACTCACAAAAACAATATGTAATTATATATATGTTTTCCGACGGTCTTAGGCGACCCCTGTGAAAGGGTCCTTTGAACCCCAAAGGGATCGCGATCCACAGGTTGAGAACCGCTGCACTAAATCAATGAAACAAAATATCCAGGCCCTGACATGAGTACTGACTCCCCTTGACAGTTTAGGGCAGTGATGGCGAACCTATGACATGCGTGTCAGGGGTGACACGCAAACTCATTTTTTTGGTTGATTTTTCTTTGTTAAATGGCATTTAAATATATAAAATAAATATCAAAAATATGTCTTTTTTTTACTATGGTTGCATACATCAAAAAATTTCTATATGTGACACGGCACCAGAGTTAAGTTAGGGTTTTTCAAAATGCTGACACGCCGAGCTCAAAAAGTTCGCCATCACTGGTTTAGGGGGCTTTCCCCCCAACCTTTCTTTCATCAGGTACAGAGGGTGGGGAGCCCTGAGGGGGATGCCATGATAAGGAAACAAAGTCCCTGAACCCTGCAGTTTATATTTAACACATCAGCTGAACAGGCCGGTTCTCTGACATCTCGGTGATTGCAGGAGTTCTGAAGCAGCGGAGGGCGGGCCACGGGGTGGAGGGGAGCAGGGGCTAAGCAGACTAGGGCAGGCAGAGACCGCACCGGGAGCGAGGCTTGGAGATGGAGGGGGCGGGGCAACGCCGCACGGACATGGATGACCTTGGGAAAGTCACTTCCCTCCTCTGGTTCAGCTTCTTTTGTGAGAGACGTGGGAGCCCGATGGTCGCCCAGCCCTACAAGACACCCTGTGTACAGAGAACCTAGGGGCGCTGGACGTGGTCTGGGAGCTAGAGTTGCCTTTGGGTTCCAGATCACCAGGCTAGCTCTGGACTTGGGGCAGCCGCTTCGCCTCTCCGTGCCTCAGTTCCCTCCCCCACACAGTGAGCACGTCACTGACAGGCCCTGCTCTCCCTCCCGGGGTTTCGTTTAGATTGGGGGGGGGGGGGGGACGGGGGGGATGGGAGCCAAAGCGCCGAGGGCGCCCAGGAGCGCGGGAGGGATGCTGGACACGGTTGGTCTGACTCCGGCGCCACTGCCAGGTCGGGTCCACCCAAGCTCGGTGACCCTCCTCCCCTGAAACACGTGGGGGCGCCTCTGCCGGGCCCGAGAGAAATCAGAGGCCGGGAGGGCTGCGACCTTGAGCGGCCGCCTCCGGTGCCCCGCGCACGCCGATGCCTCTCACCAGTGGTCGGCACCTCCCGATACCAGGCGCGGTAGAGCTCGCGCACCCTCCGCTTGGCCTCGTTCATGTCCCGACTGAAAATGGGCTTCACCGAGGTGCTGGCCGCAGCAGCCGCCCGGCGGACGCCGCTCGCCGCCATCTTGCTAAAGTAACCACCCTCCCCCAACCCCGCCCCCTTTCCACCCGCTAGTGCGGCGAAGGACGAACGTCTTTGCTTATTGGCTAAAATTAAAGGACACGCCCCTAAATTCTATGGATGGGCGGGAGGGCGGCTGTAGGTCTCTCTGATTGGTCGGGAGACCTGTATCTCTGGGTGGAAGGAAAGCGGTTGGTGGCTGCTCACGCTCATCAGCAGAAACGCGAACTAGTCGGCCGGACGTCCTAACGGTCGCCGACGGCGCCGCCAGGGGGCACTCGGTCCCCAGCCTGGCCGCGTGCCGCCGAGCTGCCTGGTCTCCCAGCGACGCGGCGCTCGCCCGGGATGTCGGGGGCGCGCTGGCCTCGCCGAGCTTCCCGGGTCGGCTCCCGTGAGGTGGCGGCTGAAGCAGACAATGGCGCCTGGACTGCTTGGCGCCGGCCTGGCCCTTCTGTGGGGCCACTTTTTCTAAACTTTTTACCCCGATGAGTCAACTCCTTCGACGTGCGATACAGATGGGAAAGCGCTTTCCTGGCCTGTTTCTCGACGCTTCTCCACAGCCCGGGGAGGTAGGTTCTACCTTCAGCCCCATGTTCGACAAGGACGTTTGCTTCCCAAACTGTGGATTTCTGGGAAACACAGCGCAGAGTTTTGGAGCTGGAGGAGCCTTAGGTTGTCCTTTCCGGGTCTCTCTTTTCTGGCATTTTCCTGCCGAGGTTCTCCCCTGGCATGAAGGGGGCTAGAAGTGTGACGGGAAAAGAGCCAACAGGACGGGCGGGGCCTGCGCAGGGGCCTGGCCTCCTTAACCTCCTGGATCAGGTGGGTGGGTAGCGTCCCCGTTTCACAGGCGAGAAACCGAGGCGGGCGGAGGCAAGGCCACTCGCCCGTTAGGCCTCCCACCCCACCGGCCGGGGTCCCGGGCCGGGCACCTTGCGAGCGTCGCGGAAGGAGCAGGGGCCGGGCTCTGGGCCCCGGACCAGCGTGGGGGATGGCCCTGCATCTAGCCCTCTCTTTCTCATTTTAAAGGGTTAAAAATGTGGATACTTTATTCTCCTTTTATTTTAACATTTATTTGTACATTTAAATGAGCTAGACAAAAGAAAGCAGGTAACACATAAATGATAAAGCATGATAATAAAACGAAAACTTCTGAACCCCAGGACCCAACAGAAGAATTGGCAGTCATCAAGGCTTCCATAAAGTACACTATATACCTGGTAACCAGGCACATTAACTCGCTTAAGCCGCACAACACACCTGTGAGATGAGTGTTGTTGAACCCATTTTACAGATGAGAAAACTGAGACACAGACTAAGTTACTTACTTAACAGCATTGGGTTGAGACCTAGGTAGTGGCTCCAGAGCCTGTGCTCTACCTCTCATGGCACCTATAGGATACCTACCTGTGTACCTTAGTCCATGCTCCTGCCTCCTCTAGGTGTAACCACTGTCATGAATATTAATGTTAATATTCGTTTTCATTAAAACAATAAAAGGCTTCTAAAACCACAAACTGGGATAAAATATCTGCAGATCATATATTCCATAAGGGACTTGTATCTAGAATATGTAAAAGGCTCTTACAACTCAATAATAAAAAGACAAATAGCTCGATTAAAAATGAGCAAAGGTGCTTGGCCGGTGTTGCTTAGTAGTTGAGCGTCGACCATGAACCACAAGGTTACAGTTTGATTCCCAGTCAGGATACATACAAGAAGCAACCGATGAAGGCATAAATAATTGGAACAACAAATCAATGTTTCTCTCTCTTGCTCTTAAAAAAACACACAGATGAGCAAAGGTGACACCAAGTATTGATGAGGATGTGAAGTAGCAGGAACTCTCATTCATTGCTGGTGAGAATGCAAAATCATACAGCCACTTTGTAAGACAGTCTGGCAGTTTCTTACAAAACTAAACATACTCTTTTTTTATTATTAAATATATTTTTATTGATTTCAGAGGGGAAGGGAGAGGGAGAGACCAAAACATGAATGATGAGAGAGAATCATTGATTGGCTGCCTCCTGCATGCCCCACACTGGAGATCAAACCCACAACCATGACTTCTTGGTTCATAGGTTGGTGCTCAACCACTGAGCCATGCCGGCCAGGCAAAACTAAACATACTCTGAACATATGATCCAGCAATCACACTCCTTGGTATTACCCAATTAATTGAAAACTTATGTCCACAGAAAATCTGCACATGGAATTTTATATTCATAACTAGAGGCCCGGTGCACAAAAATTTGTGCACTCGGCGGGGAGGGGGGTCCCTCAGCCCGGCCTGTGCCTTCTCGCAGTCTGGGACCCCTCGGGAGATAACGACCTGCTGGCTTAGGCCTGCTCCCGGGTGGCAGAGGGCAGGCCCAATCCCTAGGTGCAGCCCCTGGTCGGGCTCAGAGCAGGGCCCGATTGGGGAGTTGGGGCGCCGCCCTGCCATGCACAGAGCAGGGCGGATCGGGAGGTTGTGATGCCACCCTCAGTCACGCTCAGGGTAGGGCCGATTGGGGGGTTGGGGCACCGACCCCTGTCACACTCAAGGCAGGGTGGCTGGGGAGGTTGCGGTGCTAACCCCTGTCATGCATAGAGCAGGGCCCATCAGGGGGGTTGGGGCTCTGTACCCTGTCACGCACAGAGCAGGGCCAATCAGGGGGTTGGGGCGCTGCCCCCTGTCACGCACAGAGCAGGGCCCATCATGGGGTTGGGGCGCCGCCCTCTGTCACCCACAGAGCAGGGCCGATCAGGGGGTTGGGCGCCGCCACTGTCACACTCAGGGCAGGGCCGATGGGGAGGTTATGGCTCTACCCCGTCACACACAGAGCAGGGCCCGTGGGGGGGGGGGGGGGTTGGGGCGCCGCACCCTGTCACACACAGAGCAGGGCTGATCAGGGGGTTGGGGCGCCGCACCCTGTCACACACAGAGCCGCAGGGCGATCAGGGGGTTGGGGAGCTCTCCCCTATCAGGCACAGAGCAGGGCTGATCAGGGGGTTTGGGCGCTGCCCCCTGTCACGCTGATCCTGGTGCCGGGAGGCCTCGCGGCTCCGCTGATCCCGGTGCTGGGAGGCATATTACCCTTTTACTATATAGGGTAGAGGCCTAGTGCACGGGTGGGTGCCAGCTGGTTTGCCCTGAAGGGTGTCCTGGATCAGGGTGGGGGTCCCCACTGGAGTACCTGGCCAGCCTGGGTGAGGGGATGATGGCTGTTTGCAGCTGGTCAGACACTCTTCAGAGTGGGGGTCCCCACTGGGGTGCCTGGCCAGTCTAGGTGAGGGGCTGAGGGCTGTTTTCAGGCTGGGGGTGACGGAAGCTCCTTTTTTTCTTTTCTTTTTTTTTTTATTCTGGGCCAGCTTTAGCTTTGAGGCTTGGCTCCAGCTCTTAGGCCTCCGCTGCTGAAAGTAGGTTTCTGGCCTTTGCTTACAATGTTGTGATCCTGCTGACTGAAGCCCGGTGACTAAAGAAGGTTTCTGGGGTTTTGTTTAGCTTCTATATTTGTTACATAGTTGCTTAGAGTTGCAGCTCAGAGGCCTGCAGGGGCAGGCGGGGAACGTTGGAGTCCTCCGTCACTGAAGCAAGCAAGCCTCATGTTAGTTTCAAGCTGCCTGGCTGCCGGCCGCCATCTTGGCTGGCAGTTAATTTGCATATTGCCCTGATTAGCTAATGGGAAGGGTAGCGGTCGTACTCCAATTACCAAGTTTCTCTTTTATTAGGTAGGATTGCCAGAACTTGGAAGCAACCAAGAAGTCCTTTAGGAGGTGAATGAATAAATAAATAGTGGCATGTGCAGACATTAAGATATTCTTCAGGGCTAGAAAGAAATGAGCTAGCAAGCCATGAAAAGACATGAAGGAAACTTAAATGGATATACCTAAGTGAAAGAGCAATTCTGAAAAGGGTACGTACTGTGTGATTCCAGCTATATGACATTCTGGTAAAGGCAAAACCATGGAGACAGTGAAAAGATCATTGGCTGCCAGAGGCTGGAGGAGGAAGGGATGAATAGGTGCAGCACAGAGTGTTTTTAGGGCAGTAGAGGTGGATACCTGCCATTATACATGCTCAGACTCCTAGAGTGAACCCTAATGTAAATTGTGACCTTTGGGTGACAATGATGTGTCAGTGTAGGTTCATTGATTATAACAATGTGTCACTCTGCTGGGGGATGTTGATAGTGGGGAGGCTGTGAGTGTGTGTATGTTGGGGGTGGAGTAAGGGGAAGTCAAAATTACTATAAAAAGTATTTTTTTAATAGGCAAAGGATATGAATATCTGTTTCTCCAAATTAGATATACAAATGATCAATAAGTATGTGAAAAGACAATGTCATCAGTCACTAGGTAAATGCAAGTCAAAACCATTAAGATACCACTCACCCACTAGAATGCCTAGAATAAAAAAGATAGATAATAGTGTTGGCGAGGATATGGAGAAATTGGAACTCTTATATATTGCTGGTGGGAATATAAAATGGTGCAGCCACTTTGGGAAACAGTCAGGCAATTTCTTAAAAAGTTAAACATAGCCCTAGCTGGCTTGGCTCAATGGATAGAGCATCAGCCTGTGGACTGAAGGGTCCCAGGTTCGATTCTGGCCAAGGGCACATGCCTGGGTTGCAGGCTCGATACCCAGTTGGGGGCGTGCAGGAGGCAGCCGATCAACGATTCTCTCTCATTGATGTTTCTCTCTCTCTCTTCTTCTCCCTTCCTCTCTAAAATCAATAAAGAAATATATATTTTTTAAAAAGTTAAATATATACTTATTATAAATTCCAATTCTAGGAATCTACCCAGGAAAAATAAAAACATTTGTCCACAGACACTTGTGTGTGAATGTTCATAGCAGCATTATTCATGATAGCCCAAAATAGAAACAACTCAAAAGTCCATCAACTGGATGGACAAGGAAAAAAGTGTATAAACAAAATATGGTGCGTTCATACAATGGAGTATTCTTCAGCCACAATGAACCTTGAAGACATGCTAAGTGAAAGGAGCTAGACATAGCACAAATCAGATAATTTCATTTCTGTGAAGGGTTCAGAAAAGGCAAATGTATACAAGCAGAAAGTAAATTATAGTTGTCAAGTGCTGAGGTGGAAATGAGGAGTGAATGTAGCATGAAGTTCTGTTTAGGCTGATGGAAATGCTGTAAAATTAGTTTGTGATGCTAGTGCACAACTTTGTAAATATACTAAAATTCACTGACTTATACACTCAAATGGGTGAAGGATAAATTTTATGGTATGTAAATTATCTATACTAATAAAAGGATGATATGCTAATTAGACCAGGTCAACCGGACATCTTCCGGTCCTCCTTCCGGACAAAGCCATGGTGATGGGAGCTGAGGCAGAGGTGGTTAGGGGTGATCAGGCAGGCAGGCAGACAGGCAGAGTGGTTAGGGGCAATCAGGCAGGCAGGCAGGTGAGTGGTTAGGAGCCAGAGGTCCCAGATTGCAAGAGGAATGTCTGACTGCTGGTTTAGGCCCGATTCCTATGGTCAGACATCCCCCGAGGGGTCCCAGATTTGGAGAGTGTGCAGGCCAGGTGAGGGACTCCCCCACCCCCGTGCACGAATTTCGTGCATTGAGCCTCTAGTACAGTGGTTCTCAACCTGTGGGTTGCGACCCGTTTGGGGGTCGAACATCCCTTTCACAGGGGTCACCTAAGACCATCCTCCATATCAGATATTTAAATTATGATTCATAACAGTAGCAACATTACAGTTATGAAGTAGCAATGAAAATAATTTTATGGTTGGGTCACAACATGAGGAACTGTATTTGAAGGGCCAGAAGGTTGAGAACCACTGGTTTATGGCCTCTGTGAGATGTGAGCATTTAGGTAACAGGTCTTGCAAGACCAGTTTCTGGGAAAGAGGCAGTGACTTAATTATAGGTTATCAAGAATGTACATTAGGTTACTGGCACAAATTCAGATTGCTAGCCCCCGTCCCCCCCCCCCCAAAGTCTTATTTTCCCCATCATAATGAGAATTAAAAAATTTATTCATTGATTTTTGAGAGAGAGAAACATTGATTTATTGTTGCACTTATTTATGCATTCATTGGTTGATTGTTGTATGTGTCCTAATCAGGGGTCAAACTCGCAACCTTGGCGTATCAGGATGATGCTCTAACCAGCTGAGCCAGGGTCCTTTTGACTTTTAATTTTACCCATGTTATTTATTTATTTATTTATTTATTTCCATATGTTATTTAAAAGTATGTTGTTTAGTTCCAGATATTTGGGGATTTTTCCAGGGAGTTTCTGTTACTGATTTCTAATTCAATTCCATTGTGGTCAAAGGACTTACTTGAAATAACTAATCTTTTAAAATTTACTGAGACTTGTTTTATGGTTTATCTTGCCAGGAGCCGGTCCATGCTTGCTGTTTCAAGGGACCTGGCATATATGGCATACTGTTCTTAATATGTTTGCTCACCTTCTTGGCACTATGTGTTTTAACCAAGGTCACCTCTCTGAGAAAGGTTGTTTCCCCAGGTAGGGATTTTCCCCTGAAGTTAGGGAGGGAATAAAACCTCTTAACTAAGTGCCAGGCGGGTAATTAATCACTTTAACTACGAACAATCATGCTTAAGCTACATAATCTTTACTCCCTGGAATGGAGATAAGAAACGCCCTAACCTTTGAAATAGAGATTGATAGGATTGGAATCAACTGGTATAAATACAGATGTAAGAAGACAGATCGAAGAAGACAGAACCTAGGCACAGAACCTACACAGAACGTTCTCTAGAGACAGAAGAACTGGAGAGAACATGGCAAAAGATCCTGGACAGAAACTGGCCTCAGAACCTAGAGACAGAACCTAGCGAGAGAACATGGCAAAAGATCCTGGACTGAACCTGACTACAGAAATTGGCAAGAGAACCTGACTAGAACCTGGTGACTGAACCTGGCTGGAGAACCTAGCGAGGGAACATGGCTACAGAACCTGGCTGGAGAACCTAGCGAGGGAACATGGCTACAGAACCTGGCTGGAGAATCTGGAGAACCTAGCAAGAGACCATGGACACAGAACCTGGCTGGAGATCCTAAACAGAACTTCTCTGGAGATCCAGACCAGAACTTGGCTGGAGATCCTGGCTAGGCTGCTGATCAACTGAAAGCTGTCTCCGTGTCATTCCTTCTTTGCCGACTCCGTCCACACCTTTGGGGACCCCTGGACCTGCTGGGGTTGGACCCCGGCATTATCTTAATGTTTCATCTGTACGTGGAACTCGGCATTTGTTAGTTTAACTATCCATAGTTTTGTAATTATTACTTAGTGGCATTTACAGTAATTTGGGGATGGTAGAAGATGTCTATTTGATATCTTCAAGCGCCCCAAGGGCAGGCTCTGTGTCCTGTTACCTTTCTATCCCCTTGGCGTTATTCCTGGCCCCAAAGGGAAGCTCAGCAGATGCTGATCAGATGGTTGGGTAACACTTAGAAATTGTCAGGCTGTGTTCTTGTTTTTGATCCAGAAAATGTGCTTATTGGATTATGTGACATGACTGAATCTTACACCTTTGTGTGTTTGTATAGCATTGATGGCGTTGAATGGAACCAGAGAGATATCCACAAAGGTGCTGGCTCTGACTGGTGGGGATGGAAAGCCGCCCTGAGGCAGCTGACCACCTGCACTGGCCCAGGTTGGAGCGGCTGTCCTGTCATAAAGCCCCCTAAGATGTGATGTCACACACAGAGGGGCTGTATTCTGGACTCCTAGCCTTAGCGGCTCAGTGCCCTTCTCAGAGGAAAGGTGGGCAGGCTGCCTGAACACTGCCGTCAAGGTCAAGGTTGGCGTGTTTGGTAAGTGGCTCAAAGGCAGGAAGCATCCTAAGCAGGTGAAAATGGTCTTTGGGACTCCTAGCCTACCTTTTGGGCTTCCCTTCCTACTTCGCCTGCCCTTCTCCTCTCCTTCAGGACTCACTTTCTCTTCCCTTCTCCAAACCTCCTCTCAGAAAAAGCCTGAAAGCTTGGCTCACACTAGTTATACACATGACTAGCAAAGCTTATGCTGGAGACACTGCCAGCGGTGTTCCCAGAGATGCCCCAGGGACCCCGGGGTGCTGTAGCGCCCTGCGGAGTTGAAGTGAGCCAGGCCTGGAGGGGCCCCTGGATTTGGTGCCCAGGAGCATGTTGGTGACTTTGGTGAGAGAGGTTTCAAGAACTTGTGGGGTCAGACACAGATACAGGTGGGCTGTGGAGCTTAGACGGCTCTCTCCAGGAGACCGTGAAAAGGGGAGGGGCCAGTTAGGATCCTCACTGAGAAGGGTTGTGGGTTCAGAGAGAGGGGCTTTTTTTTTTTAATGGAAGAGGTGAGTGATGTGTTTAAATGCTGATGGGAAGGAGCCATTAGAGAAGGAAAGGCTGAATGTATCAGAGAGGAGACCCCAAACGCCCAGGTTGTGAGAAGACCACATGGAATGCAGCACGGAGGGTGCGGTCTCAGAGGGGAGGGCAGCCCCTCCCTGGAGGAGGAATTGGCCTGTGAGAAGCAGAGAATGAATGGGAGGGTTTGGTGGCAGAAGGTGAAGGGAACTGGCATCTGGTGAAGGTTGAAATCTTTAGAAGATTCTGAAACAGCCCCTGTGGAGAATGGGAGCTGCCTCGGGAAGCGGAGGCTCACTGGCCTCATCCAGGGTCCAGCTCACGTTGGAGACCTTGACTTGCCATGGTGCCAGTTTGTAGGGAATGCTGACACTGGTGGGGGTTCCAGACAGAATAGTTTGAGGAAGCTGGGCAATCGCCCTCAGTGCTCCCCAAATTATTCCCCAAATGCTCTGTAACCCAGAAAATACTTTAAAGTGTTTTAAATCATTATTGTTTACGGTTATCATTCACCACCTACACCTGGAGACGTTTTATACGAAATGTTCAATAGACCTATTCCTCTCTCCTTCATCTTAGCCCACCTCCTTCCCCCATTGTGTTCCCTGGGACCTCCCTTCCCAGCTCTGAGGCACAAAAACCATCTTTCGTTTGGAGCTCTTGGGAGAAATTTCTGAGCATTTTCCAAGCTCCTGGAAGTTCCCCTCCTTAGTTGGACCAGCTGGCCATCCCCTGGCTGAGCCTGGCCTGTGGAGGTCCTTGCTGTCCACCGACTGCCTCTGGCCTGTTGTGACTCCTGCAGGCCACGGGGTCCAGGAACACTCGGGCCCCGGGCCTGTGATGCCTTGACTGTTGCCTATCCTTTCTCCTTAGACTGAAAATGGTGTTTGGTGTATGCGGCCAGAAGGAGAGGTAAAGTTTGGGTGCACCCTACTACCACGTCCCGAATGACCAGGCGGGGGAACCCCCACTTGGGCCCAAGAGGAAGGGAAAGCAGGGTTCTCTATAACTTTTCCTTGACTGTTAGAGTGTCTCTGGGACTCAGAGTCGGGGTGGAGGGCCTGGTCCTGGTAGGTGGGCCATGAGTGTGTGTGTGTGTGTGTGTGTGTGTGTGTGCGCCCGCACACAGGGAGGCATCATTTTAGCCAGTGGTTCTCAACCTTCCTAGTGCCGCGACCCTTTAATACAGTTCCTCATGTTGTGGTGACCCCCAACCATAAAATTATTTTCATTGCTACTTCATAACTGTAATTTTCCTACTGTTATGAATCGTTATATAAATATCTGATAAGCAGGATGTATTTCGGCGACCCCTGTGAAAGGGTTGTTTGACCCCCAAAGGGGTCACGACCCACAGGTTGAGAACCGCTGATTTTAGCAATGCTAAAATGCTCTGCTGTCCCAAGGGAGCGGTCACAGAAGAGGGAGGTGACCTGGAACATGATTTCTACCCCGGGTGTGGGATCTGTCAGTCCCGAGGAGGGAGGGCTTGGAGGGTTGTGGGAGAAGAGCTGACCCAGCACCGGATGATCCCCTGTGAGGCCCAGGCAAGGTCAGGGCCTGCCTTCTGGCTGGAGAGGCAGGATGGGCTGGCAGGTACAGTGAGGAAGGGAAGAAAGGGAGTGGCCTGGGCTCCGTGTCTGCTCCAAGCGCCAAGCCTGGCTGCTGAAGGAGGCAGAGGCACAGAGTCATGCCAGCCAGTCAGCAGGGAGCCCGGGGTGAGCCCTGAGGCAGCTGAGGGATTTCCTCGCCCACAGTGGTGACGGGACACACCCCGGTAGGGCAGGTCCTGGATTGGGGGAAGCCGGTACCCACTGGTGAGGGCAGGGGAGACCCCGCCTCACACTCACTCTGCTTTCCTTCCAGGCTCTACAGGGCCCTGTACGTAGTGCAGATCTTCATTCTTGCAGGTAAGGCCTGTGCTGCGGTGAGTTGGGGAGGACGTCAGGACCTGGGAGTTGGTTCTCCCCTCAGAGCCCCCAGCCTCCAGCTGCCCAGGGAGCTCCCCGAGGCCTGGCTCCCCAGGGGCTGGCCGCCTTTCTCCACGTCTCCCCTCTGCACCCTCAGGGTGGAGTGGCGCTCAAACCCATGTCTAACTGTGAAGCTCATACTCTGCCCCCCGCAAAAATACACATAGAACCCTCAAACCAAAAAGCCCACACAACCTAATACAGTCCTACCGCAATGACTTTCAAATTTTTGCTTGCATACCTTTTCAAAGACTATCCCCTCACACATTTTAAATTAGTACCTAGTTTATGTCACGGTGTCGAGGGATATGACACTTTAAAATAATGACATCTCTGTTCAGTGCTCTAACTAGTCTTCCTTCACCCATTTGCAGGAGTGGTGTACTATTATTCCCAGGAGTTTGTGGGGAAAACAGCTCCAGACCACGCGATTGCTGGGGAATCATCACTGGTAGGCACCTCGCTCAGTCCTAGATGCTGGGGTGGGCTCCCTGGGGTCATACTGCTTGCCCTCAAATGGTCAACTGTGTGTGTGTGTGTGTGTGTGTGTGTGTGTGTGTGTGTGTGTGAGCGCGCACGCGGTGTGGATTCTAGAGATTTCCTATTTTCTCAGAGTCAAAACATAAGCCCCACCCCTCATGAGCTGGCTATATGGTCACTTCAGGGCTCTGTGGCAGTGGCCTGGATAACCCAAAGGAGCAGGTGATCCTAATGCATGTGCGCAGCCCTGGAATGTGGTTCGACACTCATGTGAGCAGCGTGGTGCTGAGCAGGACTCCTGTCTGGGGTTGCACAGCCTCTTTGATGTCCCAAGTCCAAGAACCTGTGGCAGAAGCCCCCTCTCCCAGCCCCGGTCAGAGCACAAATGGATGCTGGGTCCACTGAGGCACTGCACACCTGGTGTGGGAGCCCTTGTGGGACGCAGCCTCGGGGCTCTGTGATGGGTGGCCTTGTGATATTACATGTCTGAAAGGCCTCAACCCATGCTGGGGTCCAACCCCAGCAGGTCCAGGGGTCCCCAAAGGTGTGGTTGGAGTCGGCGAAAAAGGAATGACACGGAGACAGCGTTCAGTTGATCAGCAGCCTAGCCAGGATCTGTAGCCACAATCTCCAGCCAAGTTCTGTTTAGGATCTCCAGCCAGGTTCTGTGTCCATGTTCTCTTGCTAGGTTCTCCAGCCAGGTTCTGTAGCCATGTTCCCTCGCTAGGTTCTCCAGCTAGGTTCAGTCACCAGGTTCTAGTCAGGTTCTCTTGCCATGTTCTATCCAGGTTCTGTAGCCAGGTTCTGTCTCTAGGATCTTCAGCCAGGTTCTCTCGCTAGGTTCTGTCTCTAGGTTCTGTGGCCAGTTTCTGTCCAGGATCTTTTGCCATGTTCTCTCCAGCGAAGTTCTTCTGTCTCTAGGTTCTGTGTAGGTTCTGTGTGTAGGTTCTGTGTCCTGTTGTCTTGTTACATCTGTATTTATACCAGTTGATTCCAATCCTATCAATTTCTATTCCAAAGGGTAGGGCGTTTCTTATCTCCATTCCAGGGAGTAAAGATTATGTAGCTTAAGCATGATTGTTCGTAGTTAAAGTGATTAATTACCCGCCTGGCACTTAGTTAAGAGGTTTTATTCCCTCCCTAACTTCAGGGGAAAATCCCTACCTGGGGAAACAACCTTTCTCAGAGAGGTGACCTTGGTTAAAACACATAGTGCCAAGAAGGTGAGCAAACATATTAAGAACAGTATGCCATATATGCCAGGTCCCTTGAAACAGCAAGCATGGACCGGCTCCTGGCAAACCCACACTCGGTGAGCGAGTGGCTGGGCATGGAATTCTAGACTAGAAATAACTTTCCCACCGATTCTGAAGATCCTCATTGCCTTCTGGCTTCAAATGTTGGTGTTTAAAGTCTGATGAAATTGAATTCTTAGAACAGACGTTTTCCTTTGAATCTCTGGAAGCTTGTTGGTTCTGCTCTGGGTCCTCAGTATTCTGAAATGTACTGAAGGCATCTAGGGTGGGTTTTCCTCATCCATTGTCATGGACACTTGGTGATTCCTTCTCTCCTGAAAACTCCTGTCCCTCATCTTTGGGAATTGTCTTGATAAAAAGGAATGTACGCCCAGGGCAGGTGTGTCTCAGTGGTTGAGTGTCGACTCATAAACCAGGAGGTCACTGGTTCGATTATTGGTCAGGGCGCATGCCTGGGTTGCGGGCTTGATCTCCAGTAAGGGGCATGCAGGGCAGCTGGTCGATGATTCTCTCTCATCATTGATGTTTCTATCTCTCTCTCCCTCTCCGAGATCAATAAAAAAATATTTTAAAAAATACTTTTAAAAAGAATGTATTTAGAATATCTCCTGTCACCCCAGCTTGTTGCCTCTGCTCACTTTCAGGAAGATCCATGGTTTAGCTGTTGGTCCTCCTGATATCCTCTCTGTTCTTGCTGGGAAATGCTTTTTTCAGCTTTATCTTCTGGACTTTGATTGGGTTTTCCATTCCCATAATCATATCACAGTTTGGGTTTTCAAGCTTTAGAGGTTAATATTTGAACGTTTCTGTTTTAGAGCCTGTTCTTGTTCCGTTCATGAGCTCAGTTTATCTTCCTAAAGGCATCAGTCATGCTGAAGTTCCCTAAGTCCCTGGGGTCTTTAGGGGTCAGTGCTGCCCACTAACAGTCACCTCAGCTGTGCCCTCAGCCGCATCCCTTCTCTCTCTCCCTGTCATGCAGTCCATAGGCGAGACCTTGAGGCCACTGTGGGGGCTGATGGATAAGTGCTACCCTGTGGCCATTCAGGTGGGTAAGACTGGGGACTCTTCTTCCCCTGAGGGGGGCGGCTGTCCTGGGCCCCCTGTCCTGGGTAGACACCGTGAGAGGCCGGGTGGGTGGGCGTGGGAGGGGGCGACGCCCAGCACGCATGCTGTTTCCCCCTGTAGAGACGCAGAGTCAGGAGTGGGAAGAAGCAGGCCTCCAAGGTAAGAGGCCTCCCTGGAAGGGCCCGGGCGGGGCTCTCCCGTCAGCTCCATGAGGCCCAGGGGTGCCTGGCTCAGGGCCTGCAGGCCCAGGGGTGGGGGCAGGGTCCCTCCAGGAAACTCACGGCCCCGCCACCCCACCTCTGGAGCTGATAGGGAAGGACTTCCCTGGAGAAAGAATGAACTGTACGCACCCCAAGTGTGGGAAATGGGAGGGTTGAGGCGTACTGGGGGCCTCCCGGCCTGTGTGATGCCCGCTTCTCTCTTGGCAGGCCACAGCCCCTGAGACTCCGGGAGGACTGAATGATGCTGCCCCCAAGGAGGAGACGGACATCCTGTCTCAGGGGGAGAAGGACCCGGAGGGGGAGGGGAGGGTCCCAGGCCAGGGAGCAGCCAGCCCCACTCCTGCTGGGAAGGAAGTGGCTGAGGAGAAGGAGGTGGCAGGGAGCCCAGGCTGGGAGGTAAGGAAGCCTGGTGCCCCAAGCAGTGCCGGGCGGTGGGCAGGCTGTGGGGGTGGAGAGGGGGCTGGGGCACCCCCAACATGACGGGGCCAAACTGCATCTCAGTAGAGCAGCTCTCTGTGGAGCTGAGGGGAGCAGAGGCGTTGTGAGTCCTGGCCTCCCTGACTTCTCGTGTAGCGAGGCCTCAGTTTCCCCATCTACACTGTAGAGCCTGTCTCATCCCACCATGCCCCTTTCCCAGGGAGATAAGAAGGTCCCAAAGGAGCTGGCTCTACCTCCTTCTGGTAAGAGAGCCCAGCCCACCCGCCTCCCTCCCTCCCCTCTGTGACCCTGAGGAGCCCCCAGGGAGCCCCCACCCTCCTCTTCCAGGGAGGGAAGGCCAGGGAGCCCCGAAGGAGCCTCCTTAGCCCACTCCCCAGGGACGTGGGTGGGAGGAACCCTGGTGTCAGTGCTGCCCCATCAGATCTCGCTGCCCTGGCCCTGAGGAAGGGTTCCTCCGGCAGGCGACCTGCAAGGCCTGCCTCCTTATGTTTGTAGGGGCCTCTGGGGTGCAGAGCCAGGAGGAAAGGCCCGGCGGGTGGGCCCCCGAGCTCCTGAGGAAGCTCTGGCTGGGCTGGTTCCCGGTCTCTGACAGCCCTGACACTCAGGAGCACGAGTGACAACCCAATAAACGCACTGATGCCGCCGCTGTGGCCCCGCTGCCTCCTTGCAGGCCTCGCCCTGCAGACCCAGCGTGGGCCGTGTGCACTGTCCCAGCAAGCACCACGCCTGACTCGGAAGTGGGTACTCTGGGAACCAAAGGGGCCCTGCTGACCTGGGCTCCATGTCAAGGGACAGGCCAAGCTACCTGAATGTGGGGAGCGGGGGAGCTTGTCAGGAGGGCATCTAGAGGACACTGGTGGGACCCGTCAGGGGTGCCGTGAGGCCGTTGCGTTGGGGGCTTCTGCCCTGAGCATCTGGGGTCCCTAAGCTGTTCACTAAATGCACAAGGGTCCTCCCAGGACCCGAGTAAGCCATCATTAGAAGCCCTTGGGCGCTGCCCGTGGGCTCTGTCCAGGCCCCATCTGGGAGTGGACACAGGTGATGGGTGGCAGGCAAATAATGTCACAGCCCCAGCATCAGTGCAGGAAGTCGGGACCTGGCGGCCATCTGGTGCACTCTCCTTAGTGGCTGCAGGGAAACAGAAGCCCAGGCCCACACAGTGGTGTGATAACAAGGACTAGAGTCAGGCTGTCACCTCCAAGGTCCCTCTGTGGCCTCCTTTCTTGTGGCCAGCGCATTGTGGCAGGGGTCGAGGTTTGACCCTGTCCGTGCGACATGTCTGCAGCCCAGAGGAGTCCATTCCTTGCCCCCAGCCCAGCCTCCTGCGCGCCCTGCCTGGCCTGGTCACTCCAAGGACTGTGCCCGGGGCTGGCGCCCACATGAGTCTCTCCAGCGGCAGCCGGCCCAGGAGACAGCTCTTTCCAGCAGCAGCTGGGCCAGAAGCAGAGGCAGGATGGGCTGGCAGGTACAGTGAGGAAGGGAAGAAAGGGAGTGGCCCGGGCTCCGTGTCTGCTCCAGGCGCCAAGCCTGGCTGCTGAAGGAGGCAGAGGCACCTGGCCTGGCCACTCCGAGGACTGTGCCCGGGGCTGGCGCCCACATGAGTCTCTCCAGCGGCAGCCGGCCCAGGAGACAGCTCTTGCCAGCAGCAGCTGGGCCAGAAGCAGACCTGAGGCATCAGGGAATGCGGCTAATTCAATGTTGGGGTGACGCAGAGGCCCAGGGAGGGGGCTGGCTCCTGGGCTGCCGTTAGGGTTCCCAGGGAGAGCTCTGCACCCCATTCCTGAGCCTGGTCGTTAACCTGGCACATCACTTCCCAGCCTTCCTGAGTTCCCCACCTTTTGGGGTGTCAGTGGGAGAGCAGACTTGCTGGTGTTGGCTGAGCAGCTGCCTGTGGTGCAGGGCGGGTGCTGCTGGGCCTGAGAGTCGGCATCAGGCTGAGTGAGGCCTCCCTTTCCCACGGGGCGAGCAGGGGCTGGGGCCTGTGCAGAGACTGGGACCCACGCAAGCAGCCAGTATTGGGCTCCACAGGCGACTGGGGTCAGCTCTCATTTTCTGAGCCTCAGTATAACCGCCTCTCAAGTGGGCCCCAATGCGAGGTGAGAAGGGACAAGGCCGGGCAGGCCTGGCCTGGGGAGGCTGCTGAGGCCCCTTCGCTGCCAGGGTGGTTAAGCGGCCTGGGTGGAACTCAAAGTCAGGCTGCAGCCACCAGGCTGGTTTATTGTACATCAGGGCCCCCAGCTGAGGAGCGGCTGGGGTGTGTCCCCTCTAGCGGGGCACAGCACAGAGCTGGTAGGGGGGTGGGACCACAAGGAAGGCATAGGTCCCATGGTCGCTGGGGCGGGGCTGCCCAGCGGGCACCGAGAAGCTGAAGTGCTGCAGGAGGCAGGTGAAGAAGAGGAAGAGCTCCATGCGGGCCAGGGGCTCCCCGAGGCATGAGCGGCGGCCTGTGGGGGGGTGGGGGGGTGAGGCATGAGCCCGCGCCTGGGCCCTGTGCCTCCAGGCTCCCTCGGGCGGGACAGCAGGCTGGGCCCCCACAGGCACCTGCTGAGAAGGGCATGAAAGCCGCCTGCTTGACGAAGCGGCCCTGGGCGTCCAGGAAGTGCTCGGGGTGGAAGCGCAAGGGCTCCTTCCAGGCGGTCTCGTCCTTCAGCACTGACGACAGGTTGGGGATGAGCGTGGTCCCCTGGCAGGAGACACCTCACGTGGGTGGGTCTGGGTGGGGCATGCCGGGACCCCTGCCACCAAACACTCCCGGGAGCACACTGTCTGGACCACGCCCGCCCAGGCCACCTCCCTGACCCTGGGGGTCCCAGTGCCATGCCTCTCATGGGGCCTCCCTGCCACCCGTCCCTGCTCCCAGGGGCTCCTCCAACACTTGAGCTTGTCTCCCACCCAGCAGGGCCCTGCCTCTGCGCTCACCCCCACGCCCCTGGGATGGGACAGTCAGTGCTGGGCAGTGAGCGGGGCTAGGGTCCCGGTCAGTGGCCATGTCAGAGCACACGTGGTGGGTGTGGCTGAGTGGGGGTGGGGCGGCCACAGGCCTACCTTGGGGATGAGGAAACCCCGCAGTTGAATGTCGCGGGAGGTCATGTGGGGCACGCCCAGGGGGATGATGTCCCCAAAGCGCTGCACCTCGTGGACCACAGCCATGGTGAAGGGCATTCGGGCCTGGTCCGCCATCTCTGGTCGCCGCACTTGCCCTATTGTCTCATCGATCTCCTTTTGGACCCGGTCTGGACAGACAAGCATCCCCACAGGGGTCAGGCCCCGGGGGTGGGGGTGGGGGTGGGGGTGGGGTAAGGGCTGGGCTCTGGCCTGAGAGGGGGTGAGTCGAGGGCTGGGCCCATGTGGAGAAGGAAGTCAGTCAGGACCCAGCCTCTGCGTAGCCAAACTCAGCTCAGGGACCATGGGCTGACCTTTCCTGCCTCCCCCATCCCACCCGACCCCCAAGCCGGGCTCACGCTGCACATCCGGGTGCAGGATCATGAGCAGGAGGGCCCAGGCCAGTGTGGTTGAAGTGGTCACCATCCCCGCAGAGAACAGGTCAGCCACCACCATGCGCAGGTTCTCATTGTTGAAGCTGCTCCTGGGGTCCTCCTTGGCCTGCCATGCAGAGGGCGGGCAAAGGGGCAGAGGGAGGGAGCCCTCCAGTGGCTCCCACAGTACACCCAGCAGCCTGGGGGCCCAACCCCTGGGCTTACCTCATGGCACAACCCACAGCCCCTGCCCCCATCCCTGGCAGCTGCCCCTCACCTTCTCCACCTCATCCAGGAAGGCGTCAGTCAGGTCTCGGGGTGCCTGGGCTGGGTCCCGGGTCATCTTGTGCTCGGCGATCAGCTCGTCCAGAAGAGCCATGAAGGCCCTCTGCCCCTTGAAGACCTTGGCAGCCAGCCCCGGGATGCGCAGCAGCACAGGGACCGATTCCAGCACCTGGACGGGCACAGGTGTGGGTCCGGAGCGGGCCTTCCTGTGCCCAGGTGTTCTCAGGACAAGTCAGGTCCAAAGGGGTTGCCACCTTGCCCTGCTTCCTCCCTACATGCGGGGCTGAACTCGACCCCCTCCCTTGGCCTGTACTGCCCGAAGGTAAACCTGAAATCTCCCAGTCAAGGCTTCTGATGAGGGAGGTCAGGTCCCTGGCTCTCCTGGGGGTGTGACCCTGGCGCCCTCCCGCTCTCGTTCTCTCCCCTCCAGGCCTGTGCTCTTGCAGAGGCCCCTTCTGAATGCCATTCTCCAGCGCCCTCTGTATAACCCTCCTCCCAGGAGGCGCATTGGAGGTGGAGGTCCCCACGACTCCCCCACCTCGCGCAGGAGTCCCGACTCCTCCTTCAACCCTTCCTCCATCAGGTCCAGCAGCTTGAGGAAGCGCGGGTCCTCGTACTCGAAGCGGCGCCCATAGATGAGCGAGGAGATCACGTTGCTCACCGCTCTGTTCAGGAGGGCGTTGGGGCTGAAGGGGCGCCCTAGGGGAGGGGTGCAGAGCGGGGTCGCGTCCCTCTTCTGGTCCCCAGCCCCTCCCCGCCTCGCCCTCAGCCACCGCACTGACCGGCCTGGTCCTCGAAGGCGGCGCAGAGACAGGCGGCCTCCTCGGTCACCCACTGCTCCAGGGACTTCTTGCCCAGGCCGAAGTCGCGCAGGGTGGACACGGAGAAACGCCGCTGCTCGCGCCACGCGTGCCCGTAGCGCGCGAGGATCACTCCAGGGAGCGGGGGAGTGGGCGCGGCTAGGCGGGCGCTGGCCCCGCCTCTGCCGCTCACGTGGTTCGCGGGCTCTCCCTCCTCCACCCGGAGCGGGGCCCGGCCCGGCCCCGCCCACAAGCCGCGCCCCCGGCGGTGCAGGCCCCGCCCCCGGCGGTGCAGGCCCCGCCCACAGGAGTTGTACCCACCCATTCCCCAACTTTGACACCCGCTTCCGGCTGGAGACCGGCCCCCCTCTGTCCGCCCACACTGCTCGCCGGCTCCCTCCCTCTCGTGGCAGGTCCTGCCCGCCCTCGCCCCGCCTACACCGGTTCCGTTTCCCTCCTTCCGCCCCTGGTCCCAGTGCTGCTCGCGGCGGCCTGGCCCGCCCTGTCCCGGTGAGGCCCCGCCCACCTCCCCCACCCTGGGCTCAGGCTCCCCCTCCACCTGCCGCCCCTTCCTATTCGCCGAGAGCACAGCGAGTCCACCGCCCTCCTCCGCGTGGGCTGCCGGGTGTCTGCGGGCCCCGTGCCCGCTGGGCCTGGGTCGGCCCGGTCCTCCGCTTGCCTTGCGCGCGCGGCCCGAAGCCCAGATGCTCATAGATGGGCGAGGGTGGGCGGTCGGAGGTGTCCTCGCTGCGGTGCACCAGCGCCTCGCGCACGGCCGCCAGCCCGTTGACCACGACCACGGGCGTCCAGGCCAGCTGCAGGCTGAACACGTCGCCAAAGCGGCTCCGCAGCTGCGGGCGGAGGGTGTCGGGTAAGCTGGCCGCGTCTCAGGGCCCGGACCTTGCAGGACCCCTGGGCGGTCAGCAGGGAGCGATGCAAGGACTTTGTCTGGTCGGGGCCCTGGGGTCACTTCTCTATGATCAAGGACCTCGCATCTCTGAGTTTGCAAATGTCACCAAAATTGTCAGTAGGCCACGTGAGCATTCTCTCTCTCAGGGGCAGCAGCTAAGGCCTAGAGGTGAACGTGACGCCCAAGGGCCCACAGAGCAGAAGACTTGAGCCCATTCTCTGCTCCCTCAACCTGACTTCCTGATTGAAATGGGGCTCCTGGCCAGACTCCTCTCCCCCTTCTCCAGACCTTTCCCCCTGAGCTAAACAGAAGGGGCTCGTGCCCGACCAGCGTGGCTCAGTGGTTGAGCGTGGACCTATGATCCAGGAGGTCACAGTTAGATTACCGGTCAGGGCACCTGCCTGGGTTGTGGGCTCCACCCCCATGCAGAAGGCAGCCAATCAATGATTCTCTTTCATCATTTGTTTCCATCCCGCTCTCCCTCTCCCTTCCTCTCTGAAATCAATAAAAATATATTTAAGCAGACGGGACTCAGGCTCACCTCCTTTGAACACTGTCTAAGCAGAACCCAAACCCACTGCCAAGTCCCACCCCCTCTGCAACCTTTGCCCTCTGTGACCTTCGGAAAATCCCAACTGTCCCTGGGCCCTGCAGGCATGACCTCCTCAGGGAGCCTCTCTAACCCGCCCCCTCTTCTCAGCTCAGCTCCTTGTCCAGCCTGTGGCTCATGCCCACCCTGCCTGCTGCGAGGAGGGTCCCCCATGGCCTCTGCTGCCCACCCTAACCCTGCCTGCTGCGAGGAGGGTCCCCCATGGCCTCTGCTGCCCACTCCCGCCCACTGCCTGCTATGAAGAGGGTCCTCTGTGGCCTCTGCTGCCCACCCTACCCCTGCCTGCTGCGAGGAGGGTCCCCCGTGGCTGCCCACCCCCACCTTCCTCACCTGGTTAACACAGTGCAGCATGTCCTGGAAGTCCACGTGCAGCAGGTTGCCCAGCCCTGGCAGCGGCCTGGGGCCTGGCGGGTAGTGGGCAGCCCAGCGCACACGCCGGTGCATCAGGTCCACCAGGAGCAGGAAGACGGCGGTGGCCACAGCCAGGGGCCACAGCGCCTCCCCGGTCAGCAGCCCCATGGCTGTCTCAGTGTCCTCAGGGCTCCTCTGGGCACACTGGCACCCTCACCACACAGGCACCTAGGACAGGCCCGGCACAGCACCCTCACCACGCCCTGTGGGCTGGGCCAGCCTGGGCTCTCCTTATAAAAGGAGCCGAGGCTGGCCCTGCCCTCTGCCCTGAGCCAGCCTGTCTGGGAGTCACCACTGTCAGAGGGCACAGGGAGAGGTTGGGCAAGGTCAGGTGCAGGGGTGGCCAGAGAACCCTGCCCCTCCTGTCCTCTCTAGGTGCTTTCCCGGGGTGGGGGTCGGGGGGAAGAAGTTCACCCCCAATTCACTCCGCAGCTCTGTCTGGGCTCCGAGGAACAACCAGGGGTTTCCAGGCTTGATCCTGCGTCCTGTCTCTCAGGCTCACACCTGACGTGGTCGCAGTCTCGTCCCTGAACATGGCCCTGCTCCCGCCATCGCCTGCCTCCTCCTGAGCGGCCTCCCCTCCCAGGTTTGTTGCTGACCTTTGCCCAGCGCTAGAGGGAGGTCACGGGACCGCGGGGGCCATGAAGCTCTCGGTGCCCCTTCCCTTCACACTGGAACACTCAACACACAGTCACGCACAAAACCCGTTCGCAGACACTGCCCGCGTGCTCAGTCTGACACAGTCACATGCACACACATTTGCACTCCCAAACACCACACACACGGCTTACACACACGTCCCCTCGTTCTCCCGGGGCCTGAGGCTGCCTGGACACGGCCCCCACCTTGAGGCTGCTCACAGGCCGCTGAGGCTCCCACCTGGCTGGCTGCTGGCCCTGCTTCCTGGGTTCCGCTGGGTCCTGGCTGTGGTGAGCTTGAACCTGGGGTGGGGAGGGGAGACAAAGAGCTCCCTGGTCACCCCAATAAGCCCATTGGTTGCCCGAGGACCCCTTCCTGTTTGTTACAAATTGGTCCTTGGGCCTCCTAGCTCTGCTGGCCGCTCAGTAACACATCTCCTTCCCTCCTGGCTCCACTCTGAGGTGTGGGGGCGGGGGCAGGGGGCACTTCCCTTGTCGACTGAGCTGTGGTGGGCTTGGCCTAGGATGTGACTGTCCCCAGAGGAGGGGGCCTGCTTTCTCCTCATTATCGTTTGTCCTTGACCATCAGCAGCTCAGACTCTTGCTGGGAGACAAGGGGTGGAAACCAAGGGGGGTGATGCAGTTCCTGGCCAGGCTGCTCCCTGTGCGGGGCCCTCCCTCTCCCTGGGCCTGGTCCCCTCAGGCTCTGTGGCCCCTCATGGAGCCATGCAAACCTCCGTACCATCTCCTGCCAGCGTGTGCCATCTCCAGGGGGGGCGGTGGCTACCTGGCCCTCCCTCTTGCTCAGCCTCTGCCCCTTCTAAGCAGAGGGTGCCTGCTGGCCTCAGCACCCTCCTTCTTCAACAGCGAGAGAGGTGGGATTCAGTTTTCAAATCAGTGAAACTGGTGGGAACTTTGAGGTCAAACTCACTCAAATTCGAAGACCCAGGAGGCCAGAGGCCAGGAAGGGGCATTGCCTGATACGGGTTGGCCCTCACCCTTCCCAGGGGTGTGCGAGGCAAGCTCTCACTCTGGAAATGGCTGGAGTGCCCGGGTCTCAAAGGGGCTCTCCCCAGCTGAAGCAGGGCTGGAGGAAGCCCCCCTCTTCTCCCCCCACCCCTTCTCTCCCCCACTCCCCAACAGTAAGAGCACCAGTTCTTCCCAGGGTGCCTCTGGCTCAGAGCGCTGTGGCCTCTTGGTATTGGCTTTCAATGTTTGCCAATCCCGCCTGGCGCCTGGCCTGGAGTGTGAACACTGTTCTGCCCCTTCCCCACCCCCCACCCCGCTCTCCTGCCAGGCCCCAGCCGGCCACCAAGTCTGTAGCTTGCTGGTGCCCAGCTGGGCCATCTTGCATCTCACCTTGGCTAGGACTTGGATTGTTTCATCCTCGCTGGGTGCCCCAAGTGCTGGGCGGGGCCCCCGCAGCCCGGTGGGAAGGCTATGGGCGCCTGCTCCCAGGTGCTGGTCCATAGGAAGAGGTGGTGTTGCCAGGCCAGCAGTGCAGAGACTGTAGTGCAGAGATGAGTGATGTGTTTAAATGCGGATGGGAAGGAGCCATTAGAGAAGGAAAGGCTGAATATGTGAGAGAAGAAACCCCAAACGCCCAGGTTGTGAGAAGACCAGATAGACTGCAGCTCAGAGGGGTTGGTCTCAGCGGGGAGGGCAGCCCCTCCCTGGAGGAGGAATTGGCCTGTGAGAAGCAGAGAATGAATGGGAGGGTTTGGTGGTGAAGGGAACTGGCATCTGGTGAAGGTTGAAATCTTTAGAAGATTCTGAAACAGCCCCTGTGGAGAATGGGAGCTGCCTCGGGAAGCGGAGGCTCACTGGCCTCATCCAGGGTCCAGCTCACGTTGGAGACCTTGACTTTGCTATGATGTCAATTTGTAGGGAATGCTGACACTGATGGGGGGTTCCAGACAGAATAGTTTGAGAAGCTAGGGAATAGACTTCAGTGCTCCCCAAATTATTTTGAGAAGTCTAAAAAGGCTAACTCCAATGTAACCCTGATATTTGGGGGGCTAGCAATCTGAATCTGTGCCAGCAAGCCCACTGTACATTCTTAATAACCTATAATTAAGCACGGCCTCTTTCCCAGAAACTGGTCTAGCAGAACCTGTTACCTAAATGCTCACATTTCACAGAGGCCATAAACTATCAACAGTGCACAGCCCCGGAGGGGGGGTTCTTAATGCTGGTGCCAGGCCAACCATTAGATATGGCCTGGAGACCCCCATCACCTGGGGCCCTTTTTGCAAAGCCCACAAAAAGGACCAGAAGCATAATCCATATTTGAGGGACAAAGACACCAGAAAGATATAAAAGAAGCTCCCTGCATGTTACTTTGCTCAGACTTGGGAAGTTATTCTGCTGAGTCCGCTGGTGTAATAAACAGTGTACCTTCTCTCTAAAGCGTTGCTTGGTTTTTCTCTGGTCTTCTGCAACATCTGGTTCCCTGGACTGAGAAGCCCAACCACTCTGGCCTTTTTGGCCTCCAGTGAGTGGACTGGGTTTGGGGTCCCGGGGAACGGGATAGGCCTCTGGGAGGCGCACCCTGCTGATTTTAGCAGAATTGAACCGGGGGACTCCGGGTGCTCCCGACCTCAGCCTAGGACCCAGCCAGCATCTGGAGAAAGTGGACGGACACCTCTGGACCTGTCCACAGAAACAGTAAGGTAGGGGCCTCATGTAGTTAGGCCCACTCCAAGAGAGTGGAAGGGGAGCTTGATCACCTC
Organism: Myotis nattereri; assembly: GCF_964212035.1. Lineage (NCBI taxonomy): Eukaryota > Metazoa > Chordata > Mammalia > Chiroptera > Vespertilionidae > Myotis > Myotis nattereri. The sequence goes on from NC_138076.1 coordinate 212,046,097, forward strand.
CTGGGAAGTCATATGACTTTGTCAGGTAAATTAGTCAGGAATTGGATGGACTGTTTAAACTCTGAGTGAATGTCTGGTGAAAGTGTGTGAGTGTGGAAGGAAAGGGCCTGCCCTCGCCTATCCTTTGTGTGGCTCCACGACCTCAGTTACAGAGTCCGAGTGGGCCCCAACCTGTGGTTCCATGATTTTTCATAAGGCATAACTGTGACTCACCCCCATGTGGAGGTGACCAGGCCCAGGGTTTATACGGGTGCACCTTAGCTAAGACAAATCTAAGCTCCCAAGGGACGTGGCCAGGCGGGGATCTGAGTGGATCTGTGAAAACAAGTCACTCCCTTCCCTTGTCTGTATCTCACCACCAATCATCATGGGGTTGGGACAAAGTAAACCTATTCACTGTCCTCAATTGCGTGTTGAACAATTTTAAAAAAGGGTTTCAATGGGGATTATGGTATTAAAATGGATCCCAAAACACTGAGGAAATTCTGTGAATTAGAATGGCTAGCTGTCGGGGACAGCCTGACAGGTTGAACCGGGCTGAGGCAGGGAGGTGGGAATTGAGAAAAGAAAGAAAGACAGGAGAGCGGGATCGGGAGGACTACAGCTCAGTCGAGGAACTGCAGCAAGTTTATTAACCACTCAATGCTTTTTATACACAAGACACTGAACAGGAGGTCTGCCAAGAGGAATGTATTCTTTGTTCCTCTTAATCTCTGAGGGAGGACAGAGCAGAAGCACAAGTTCTCGGTACAGCACATCTCAGTAAATAGTTACAGACTTCTTGGTAAGCCATGAAAGGCTGTTCTCATTCTACAAAGGTTGCTCTCATTCTACTGATAATTGCCATCCAAACAAGTCTGGGAAAACTGTGTGGGTAAGGGTCCCAGCCTTGCTAGCCCCTTCAGGCGCAAGGACCTTGTCAGCTTACACCTGACTTCCAACAGCTAGCCTTCAGGGTCGGCTGGCCCTCGGAAGGCTCTTTAGATGAAGGACTGGTCAGGGTGGTCTGGAATGTAGTCATGGAGGACCCCGGACACCCAGATCAGTTTCCCTACATAGATAGCTGGTTAGAAATTGCTCTAACCTTGCCACCTTGGGTCCAGTTCTGAGTGTGTAAGAAGGGACAGAATAAGGTTTTAGTAGCAGGAGAAAAGAAGCAGGTAGGAGAAAAGAAACAGGTCCCTCAGAAGGGAGCCCAACCCCCTGTTCTGCCAGGACCTCCTGAGGAAGCCCCACCACTTTTACCACCTCCACATGTGCCACAGGTGGCACCAAGTGCTCCGCCCGCCGGTCTGGAAGGTCCGGAAACTCTAGAAACATCGCTCCCGTCCGTCTCTCCTTAACCAGGCTCTCCAGAGCCTGTTGGGTGGCGCTTGCAATTAGCTGACCAAGGACCCAAACCACAACCGGCAGGTCAGATGCCTCTCAGCGAGGTTCGGGGTGCCAAAGTACTTGGCAAAGATGGGACCTTGCAGGAGGGAGGGTCAGTCTATTTTTTTTTTTTTTTTTTTTTTTTTTTTATGCAGCCAGAACCATGCTAGAAAGGAAGACATATTTCAACTTTCAGGACCCAAATTTCTTGGGCCCAGAACTTCCAGGTTCTGATGTCAGAACTCTCAGAGACAGTGTGCTGGGCTCTGGTCTTGACAGCTTCCAGAAGACCCTCCCCCTAGTTCTCCAGTTTGATTTAGGAGCCCCCGCCCTCTGTCTCCTGGGGAAAAGCAGAGGATGAAGGGGCTGGCTGGCTGCTGGGGACCTACCTCCAGTGACCACGGCTGAAAGGTACAGGAGGTAGTTGCTCAGCCAGGGGAAGACTGGACGGGTCCCGGGCCGCCTCCTGCTCCCCTGCCATCCTTTCTGTCCTCCACACGCTTCACTGTCTCTTTAGGGCAGGGGTGGGGAACCTTTATTTATTTATTTCTGCCCAGGGCCATTTGGATAATTATAACAGCATTCGAGGGCCATACAAAATTATCAACTTAAACATTAGTCTGTTCTATGTGGTCAAACGTTTCGTGAACTCAACCCAATTGGGTCTTGGCAGGGCCAGACCCAATGGTTTTGCAGGCCTTACACGGCCTGCGGGCCACAGGTTCCCCACCCCTGCTCTAGGTCATTCGGCTGTTAAGTCTCTTGGTTCACCCGCATACACTGTCTACCATGATGCCTTAATCTTCAGGCCTTTCACACGCAGTTCCCACCTGGGAGACTCTGGTCCCTTTTCCAGACCCACTGCTATTTGTCATCTGAGTCTCAACAGCGACATTACTCTCAGGAGCCTTTCCTGATCCCCCGAGGCAGGTCAGCTGTCCCCTGGATGCACTTAACATATCGGATGTAATCGCCTACTTGCTCACCCAGTCCCCCCTAGACTGGAAACTCCTGGGTCGGGTCTGGGTCTTTTTTTTTTTTTTAATTAAATCTTTATTGTTCAGATTATTTCATTGGTTCCTCTTTTTCCTCCCCATAACTCCCCTCCACCCAGTTCCCACCCCACCCTCCGACCTCACTCCCCACCCGCTGTCCTCATCCATAGGTGCATGATTATTGTCCAGTCTCTTCCCGCACCCCCCACATCCCTTTCCCCCCCAAGAATAGTCAGTCCATTCCCTTTCTATGTCCCTGATTCTATTATAATCACCAGTTCATTCTGTTCATCAGATTATTTATTCACTTGACTTTTAGATTCACTTGTTGATAGATGTGTATTTGTTGTTCATAATTTGTATCTTTACCTTTTTCTTCTTCTTCCTCTTCTTAAGGATAGCTTTCAGCATTTCATATACTACTGGTTTGGTGGTGATGAACTCCTCTAGCTTTTTCTTATCTGTGAAGCTCTTTATCTGACCTTCAATTCTGAATGATAGCTTTGCTGGATAAAGTAATCTTGATTGTAGGTTCTTGGTATTCATCACTTTGAATATTTCTTGCCACTCCCTTCTGGCCTGCAAAGTTTCTGTTGAGAAATCAGCTGACAGTCGTATGGGTACTCCCTTGTAGATAACTGAGTTTCTTTCTCTTGCTGCTTTTAAGATTCTCTCTTTGTCTTTTGCTCTTGGCATTTTAATGATGATGTGTCTTGGTGTGGTCCTCTTTGGATTCCTTTTGTTTGGGGTTCTCTGCGCTTGCTGGACTTATAAGTCTATTTCTTTCACCAGGTAGGGGAAGTTTTCTGTCATTATTTCTTCAAATAGGTTTTCAATATCTTGCTCTCTCTCTTCTTCTGCCACCCCTATAATTCAGATGTTGGTACCCTCAAAGCTGTCCCAGAGGCCCCTTACACTATCTTCGTATTTTTGGATTCTTTTTTCATTTTGCTTTTCCGGTTGGGTGATTTTTGCTTCTTCGTATTTCAAATCTTTGACTTGATTCTTGCGCTCCTCTGGTCTGCTGTTGGGAGTCTGTATAATATTCTTTATTTCAGTCAGTGTATGCTTAATTTCTAGTTGGTCCTTTATCACAACATCGAGGGTCTCACTAGATTTCTTGAGAATCTCACTACATTTATTGGCGGTCTCACCAGTCTTTTCGAGGGTCTTACTAAATTTATCGGTGGCTTCTAGACAGATCTTGAAACACCTTAAAAGTGTGATTTTGAACTCTATATTCAGAAGTTTGCTTTCCTCCATGTCTGTCATTTGTGTCCTGTTTCTTTGTCTCCGCATTTTTTTATCCTTTCTTGGTGCACCCCCTTGTGGTCTTTGTGCACAGTCTTGTTGTAGTTAAGCCTTGATTGTTGTAGGTAACACTGGGGGGGATTTGACCTCCAGGCCAATTGGCTGTGAGACTCAGCTGTCTCTGCAGTGGGAGAACTTCTGTCCTGATCTCTAGGGAGGTGCTAATCTAGCCACTGCCTGAGGCTATCCAGCAAGGCTTGGGCGGGGCGGGTCCCAGGGGATCAACAGGGCATGTGGAGTGAGCAGTTATGGCTGCTCTCAGTCCTGCCTTCAGAGGCTCTGCTTCTCAATGTCCCAGTAATCGCTGCAAGTACCTCAGAGAGAAAGCTGCCCTAGAGTTCCGACCAATGCCAGACAGTCCCGCTTCTCCCGTTTGAGTCTGGGTCCCCAGAGACTCGCCCGGAACTGGAGCTCAGAGCCTGAGACTCCCTTCCGATTGAAAACGACAACTGCGCCCTCAGCCGCCAGCCCGCTCCGCATGCACCTCCGCACCTTTGTATTTCACTTCCGCACCGCACCTCCTCTGAGTCTCGGTATGCTTTTCTCTTTCCTTCTAGTTATAGAATTTCCACTCAGCCAGCCTTCCTGTGGTTCTGGATGATGTCCGTTCCATGTTTTAGTTGTATTTTTGAAGTGGTTGTGCGAGGCTGCAATCTCCAGTGTTTACCTATGCCGCCATCTTGGTTTCTCCTATCAGCCCTTTACCACAAGTGACATCCTGAATTGGCAACATCACACCCCAGCTTATTCTTAAAAACCTCAGGCCATGGCAGACCTCCTAGAAATGATCTTCCAGACCCAGAAGCTCTCCTGGGTGGACTGCAAACAGCTCCTTTTCACGTTCGTTAACACTGAGGAGCACATGAGAATAGTAACAGAGGCTCAGAAGTGGCTCCAGACCCAGGCCCCGGCAGGGATATTAGATACAGACAGATGGGCCAGGGAGGCCTTCCCAGATGAGGAAGTTGATTGGAACCCAAACTCAGAAGACAGAAGGGCCCGGCTAGAAAGATATCAGCTGGCCTTCCTCCAGGGGGTCAGGGCCAGAGCCAAGAAGCCCACCATTATGGCTAAAATCTCTGAGGTCTTCCAGAAGCCTGATGAAAGTCCAGCGGCTTTCTATGAGAGACTATGTGAGGCATACCAGATCTACACCCCCTTTAAACCTGAGGCTCTGGAGAATCAAACTATGGTAAATGCCGCTTTTGTAGGCCAAGCCCAGCCTGACATAAGGAGAAAGCTACAGAAGCCAGAAGGATTTGCAGGAAAAAATGCTGCTGAGCTGCTAGAGATAGCAAACAAGGTTTTCATCAACCGAGATAGTGCAGCAAGGAAGGAGGAAGAAAGGACAATACAAAGAAGGGCCAATATAATAGCAGCGGCTTTTAGAGGCTCAGGCTCCCAGACAGATCAGAAATGGAAGCAAGAATACAGACCAGGGGGAAAAGGAAGAGCGAGCCTGAGACGAGACCAGTGTGCGTATTGTGAGGAAACACGACACTGGAAGAATGAATGTCCCAAATGGCCAGGTAAGAAAACTGGGCCCCCTTTTCCACCCAGTCGCTATCAGCCAGAGCCACCTGAAGCAGATCTCATTGGGCTAGCAATGGCTGATTCCAACTAGTACGGACCGGGCTCTTTTAAGCTGGGCCCCCACGAGCCCATGGTCAAATGAAAATTGGGGGCCAGACTGGAACTTTATGGTTGATATGGGAGCTGAGCACTCAGGAGTCACTCAGGAAGTAGCACCCCTCTCAGGAAAGGAGGTCACCGTTATTGGAGCTACTGGGAACCAGACCTGTAGACCATTCTGCCAGCCTCGCTGATGCCAACTTGTCGGCCATCAAGTAATTCATGAATTCCTGTACTTGCCAGACTGTCCAGTGCCTCTAATGGGTAGAGACCTTTAGCCAAAATGGGGGCAGAAATCACTTTTTCTCAAGATGGCTCAGCACAGCTTCGCCTAGGTAAGGAGACCGCCCCAATGATCCTGTCCTTAGCAGTGGCAAGGGAGGAAGAATGGAGACTTTATACCCCCCAGACAAAGGCCTCACCATTAGAATCTGAATTTCAGGAAGAATTCCCACTGGTCTGGGCAGAAGGGAATCCTCCAGGCCTGGCTAAGGATCATGCCCCGATACTAATCGACTTAAAGCCTGGGGCACAGCCTGTTAAAATCTGCCAATATCCAATTCCAAGGGAAGCACACCTAGGATCCAGGTCCACTTAGACCAGCTGCTCCAGTGGGGGCTTCTTAAACGATGCAGGTCTCCATGGAGCACGCCTCTCTTGTCTGTAAAAAAGCCTGGGACTAATGACGACCGGCCGGTGCAGGACCTATGGGCTGTTAATGAAGCTGTTACAACCCTGAAGTCAGTGCTGCCACATCCCTACACTCTTCTGGAACTCATCCCATCGGAGGTGGAATGGTTGACATGCCTAGATCTGAAAGATGCCTTTGTCTGCCTTAGATTAGCTCCTTCCAGCCAGCCCCTCTTCGCCTTTGGATGGCAAAACCCACTACAGGGGCCAAGGAGCAGTTCACCTGGACCAGACTGCCACAAGGGTTCAAGAACTCTCCTACTCTATCTAGTGGAGCACTAGCCTCTGATCTAAGTTCCCAGGACAGGACTTGGGGTGTGTTCTACTCCAATATGTAGACGACCTCCTACTGGCCAGCTCCACACGAGCTCAGTGCTGGGAAGGAACACGAGCCCTCCTGAGACTGTTAACTGAAACAGGTTAATGGGTGTCTAAGAAAAAGGCACAGATTTGTCAGGAAGAAGTCAAGTATCTAGGCTTCTGAATCACCCAAGGGAAATGAAGGCTAGGGACTGAAAGAAAGCAGGCAGTATGTGCCATTCCAGTCCCTTGCACCTGAGAGCAGATTTGGGAATTCCTGAGAGCGGCAGGGTTCTGTTGAATTTGGATCCCAGGGTTTTCAGACCTGGCTAAACCTCTCTATGAAGCTTTAAAAGGGGAAGAGAAGGCACCCATCAACTGGGGTCCCAAGCAGAAGAAAACCTTCATCACCATAAAGGCAAAGCTCACTGAGGCCCCAGCACTAGGGCTACCAGATGTGATGCAGGACTTTAATCTCTTCGTTCACGAGAACACTGGGGTAGCCCTAGGACAGTGATGGCGAACCTATGACAGGTGTGTCATAGGTGACACGCGAACTCATTTTTTGGGTTGGTTTTTCTTTGTTAAATGGCATTTAAATATATAAAATAAATATTAAAAATATAAGTCTTTGTTTTACTATGGTTGCAAATATCAAAAAATTTCTATATGTGACACAGCACCAGAGTTAAGTTAGGGTTTTTCAAAATGCTGACACGCCGAGCTCAAGAGGTTCGTCATCACTGCCCTAGGAGTTCTAACCCAGGAGTTTGGACCGTGGCAAAGACCAGTAGCCTATCTCTCCAAGCAGATTGGCCCAGTTGCCTCCGGGTGGCTCCTGTGTCTCAGGGCCCTTGCAGCCATGGCATTGTTAGTCAAGGAAGCAGATAAGCTTACCTTAGGACAAAATTTAAATGTAAAAGTACCTCATACTGTTGTCACCCTGATGGAAGCAAGGGGGCAGCACTGGCTGACTCATGCTCAGATGACTCAGTATCAAGGGCTATTATGTGAGAATCCACGGGGACAATTAGAAGCAGTGAGCGCTCTTAACCCTGCCACCTTTTTACCCATCGCTGAAGGAGCCCCTGAGCATGACTGTCTGGAAGCCCCAGAGGAGGTTTACTCCAGCCGGCGGGACCTAACAGACAAACCCCTGCAAAACCCGTAATTAGTATTGTTCACGGACGGCAGTAGGTTCTTGGCTGAAGGGAAAAGATGAGCCGGATATGCAATAGTATCAAACTTTGAGACAGTTGAGGCACAGGTCCTGCCTGAAGGATGGTCAGCGCAGAGGGCAGAACCCTGGGCCTTAGTAAGAGCCCTAGAACTCAGTAAGAATAAGCGTGTCAACATCTACACTGCCTCGCGCTATGCCTTTCCTACCCTGCATGTCCATGGGGCCATATATAAGGAAAGGGGGCACCTGACGGCCGGAGGAAAAGGAATAAAAATTCAGAATGAGATCTTAAAGTTACTGGAAGCAGTCTGGGAGCCCAAGGAAATAGCCGTCATCCACGGCACAGGCCATCAGAAAGGGAAAGACTCAGTGTCAGAAGGAAATGGACGTGCTAATGCCACAGCCAAGTGGCACCATCACGGATCATGTTGGCTCCCGAATTACCTGAACCTCCAAAATACACTCCTCAGGGAGAGGAATGGCCCAGAAGAAGGGGGCAAGAGAACGAAGGAAGGCTGGTGGATACTCCCACATCATAGGGTCTATGTCCCAGAACAGTTAGCCCATAAGGTCGTCCTCCAGCAGCATGAACTCACTCATTTAGGGAAGGCTGCCCTACAAGCTTTGTCAGGCAGGTACTACCTGATTGCCCGTCTTCCCTCCTTGTGTGCCTCAGTCTCTCGGCGTTGCCTCCTCTGTGCTCAGAACAATGCCAAACAGGGTCCTGTGGGACCGATAGGAGTCCAGCGCTGTGGGCAAGCTCCCTTTGAGGACTTAGAGGTAGCCTTTACAGAAGAGGGGCCTAGCAGACGAAATAAATACCCACTAGTCTTAGTTTGCACTTTTTCAGGACGGGTTGAGGCATATCCCACTCGCACAGAAAAGGCGAGAGAGGTCACTAATGCATTGCTGAAGGATATAATTTCATGGTATGGAATGCCTCTGACCATAGGGTTCGATAATGGCCCAGCCTTTGTAGCAGAAATAGTACAACAGGTAGCTAAGGCTTTAGGAATTAAATGGAACCTACATGCACTTACATGCCTCCGAGTTCAGGGAAAGTAGAGCGCATGAATTGGACTCTCAAGCAGGCTATGGCTAAGCTATGCCAAGAGACAACCTCACCCTGGACAGATATCTTGCCTCTTGTACTCCTGCGGGTACACTGTGCCCCAAGGGCCAGGGTAGGTTTCTCTCCCTTTGAAATTCTATATGGTAGACCCCCTCCCTTGATTCGGCCAAAGGAATATTTGGGGGGAAATTGGGAACCTAGGAATCCAGAAGCAATTACAAGGACTTGGAAAAACTGTCTTTGAGGTCCACAGATGGGTTACTGATTGATTACCCATCTCTCTAGGGACAGCAGTACATCCTTATAAACCTGGAGACCAAGTTTGGGTAAAGGATTGGAAAAAGGAACCCCTTAAGCCTACCTGGAAGGGACCCTATCCAGTCATATGAACTCCACAGCTCTCAAGGTTGCAGGACTGAACACCTGGATCCACCACTCCCGGGTGAAAGCAGCCCACCAGCCAAGTGACACCCAGCCTGAGTGGAAGGTGACCTCTGACCAGAAACACCACCTGCAGATCACCCTCAAGAAGACAATGGACATGGCTGATCAACCTGCTCCAAGGAATTCAGAAACAGCCTGTTGAATTCTTCCTTACACTAATCTTTCTTTCTTATTTTCTCTTAAAGGCAATATGCTCTGGTATTTCTGGATAATCATTGTTTTTATCTTTCTAGTAATTCTTATTTTGGCTTTTTGTGAGTGCCGCTGGAACCTGAGACTAGTACCAGGAGGAGAACTCATCTGCCCTTGCTGGGACACAGAGCACCATAAAATTACTGCTTCCTACACAGCAAGGAAACAAAGGCCTCATCATGAATTGTTGGCCTACACCTTGTCATGCCATCCTTGGTTACATCTGCCTTGCAGGAATAGCCATAGTACTACTCTTTGTCCTAGCGGTTCACAGCTGTGGACCCCCCACTAAACAGGAATCCTATATAATAAAGAGGTAATATGCAAATTGACCATCACTCCAACACACAAGATGGCTGCCCCCATGTAGTCAAAGATGGCCACCCCCATGTGGACACAAGATGGCCACCACAAGATGGCCAGCAGGGGAGGGCAGTTGTGGGCAATCAGGCTAGCAGGGCAGGCAGTTGGGAGGGACCAGGCCTGCAAGGGAGGGCAGTTAGGGGAGACTGGGCCAAAAGAGGAGGGCAGTTGGGGGGGGACCCAGGCCTGCAGGGGAGGGCAGTTAGTGGGGACCAGGCCTGCAGGGGATGGCAGTTGGGGGGGACCAGGCCTGCAGGGGCGGGCAGTTGGGGAGGACCAGGCCAGCAGAGGAGGGCAGTTAGGGGGACCAGGCCTTCAGGGGAGGGCAGTTGCAGGGAACCAGGTCAGCAAGGGAGAGCAGTTAGGGGCGACCAGGCTGGCAAGGGAGGGCAGTTAAGGTTGATCAGGCTAGCAGGGGAGGGCAGTTAGGGGAAATCGAGCTGTCAGGGGAGCAGTTACGTGTCGATCAGGCTGGCAGGGGAGTGGTTAGTGGGTGATCAGGCTTGCAGGCAGAAGCGGTTAGTGGCAATCAGGCAGGCAAGCAGTTTGGAGCCAGCAGCCCTGGATTGTGAGAAGGGTCCCAGATTGGAGAGGGTACAAGCTAAGCTAAGGGACACAACCCCCTCCCGTGCACGAATTTCGTGCACCGGGCCTCTAGTAGAGAGAATATCATGCTACCACTAATAATATTAGTTAGCACATACTTGCCTCTCTGAGGGGCCACTACCACGTGTCCTTGCTTAGAGACTCGCTACCCAAATATGCTAGACTGGGTAGTCTGCGGGAGAACCCAATCAAGCCATATTTTTGTTAGCTGTACTTATCAGCCTGCAGCATGTTATGACTCCACTACCAAATGCATGTGGGGCGGGGGTGGGGGGATTGTATTGGACGGGAAGAATTAAGCCCAGACAAAAATGGGCAGGACGCATCTGTCAAGGAAAGCCAGGCTCAATAACTTGCTGGACCCGCTGCACCCATGTTGGCTACTCTGAAGGGGGGGGGGGGTGGGATCCAGGACCAAGCCCAGGAGACATATATTAAAAAGACTATCGGGCAGCTGTTTGAACATAAAACACCCAGATTACCTAAACTGAGGACTCAGCCACAGAAGCGATATGACTTAGACCCCCGGTTTTATCAGCTCCTCAATTCAACCACCATCTCCTCAATATTACCAACCCTTATTTGGCTAGGGACTGCTGGCTTTGCCTCCCCCCGGGACCACTCCTATTAATGGCTCCTCCAGTAAACATAACTAAACCAGGGAACTTAACCTAAGAAATAATAGGACCCGTCACGGCCAACGTGCAGCTAACTAATGTGGCCCCTATTTGCTTCAACAGGACTCAGGGCCAACACCCAACAGGTCGCCTCCCCGATGAACTATGCAACTCTACCCTCAAGGCTGAAAACACCACCTACCCCTGGTGCCCCCCTGCAGGAACATTCTACGTGTGTGGGACAGCTGCTTACCTCTGCCTGCCTGCAAACTGGATGGGAGTGTGCACTCCTGCCTATCTAACCCCAGACTTGTCTATTACACCCAACAACCAATCCATTGAGACCACCCTCCCACTTAAAGCAGTGACTAGATATAAGAGGGCTCTGCAAGTAATCCCCCTTCTAATAGCGCTCGGAATTGGGGGTAGCATAGGAGCTGGGATAGGGAGAATAGCTCACTCTGTCTTCTCTTATCAAGTTTGACCCAAGAATTTTCAGAAGACATAGAGAAAGTAGCTGAGACTCTAATTGCCTTACAGGATCAAGATGATTCCTTAGCCACAGTAGTACCACAGAATAGAAAAGGATTAGACTTATTAACAGCAGAGAAAGGTGGACTCTGCCTCTTCTTAGAAGAGTGCTGCTTTTACACCAACCAGTCAGGCATTGTCAGGGATAAGGCAAAGGATCTAATTGAACGAGCAACAAAAAGAAGGCAGGAGCTGTCTGAGTCCTGGAGTATTTGAATGGCGAAGGGTGGTGGGGGTGGGGGTCTGGAAATGGCTTCTCCCATTGGCAGGACCACTGTTAATGCTACTCATAGCTGTAACATTAGGACCATGTCTTCTAAATTAACTCACTTTATCTCATCTTGCCTAGATGCCTTTACACTTCAGATGGTCCTACAAACCAGAAGAATTCCCTACAAACCACTCCGAGAGGAAGAAACGAGATGCTAACACAGCGGTTCTCAACCTGTGGGTCGTGAGCCCGTTGGAGGTTGAACGACCCTTTCACAGAGGTCACCTAAATACATCCTGCATATCAGATATTTACATTATGATTCATAACAGTAGCAAAATTACAGTTATGAAGTAGCAACAAAAATAATTTATTGTTGGGGATCACCACAACATGAGGAACTGTATTAAAGGGTCACAGCATTAGGAAGGTTGGGAACCACTGTACTAATCGCTTGGTCATCGCCCCTTACCAGCAGGAAGCAGCTTAGAGCGGTCATCGTCCCTGTTCATCATAACATCCCATAGGCGTTGTACCACAAGGCTAAGAGAAGCTTGTGGGACAAGGGTGGAGGGTGGTGGGGGGGTGGTGAGAAGGCTAAAAAAGCTAATTCCAATGTAACCCTGATATTTGGGGGGCTAGCAATCTGAATCTGTGCCAGCAAGCCCACTGTACATTCTTGATAACCTATAATTAAGTCACTGCCTCTTTCCCAGAAACTGGTCTAGCATAACCTGTTACCTAAATGCTCACATTTCACAGAGGCCATAAACTATCAACAGTGCTCAGCTTCAGGGAGGGAGGGGAGTTATTAGTGCTGGTGCCAGGCCAGACCATTAGATATGGCCTGGAGACCCCCAACACCAGGGGCCTTTTTTGCAAAGCCCACAAAAAGGACCAGAAGCATAATCCATATTTGAGGGACAAAGACACCAGAAAGATATAAAAGAGAAGCTCCGTGCATGTTACTTTGCTCAGACTTGGGAAGTTATTCTGCTGAGTCCGCCGGCGTAATAAACAGTGTACCTTCTCTCTAAAGCGTTGCTTGGTTTTTCTCTGGTCTTCTGCAACAATTCCCCAAATGCTCTATAACCCAGAAAACACTTTAAAGTGTTTTAAATCATTATTGTTTACGGTTATCATTCACCACCTACACCTGGAGACGTTTTATACGAAATGTTCAATAGACCTATTCCTCTCTCCTTCATCTTAGCCCACTCCCTTTCCCCATTGTTTTCCCTGGGACCTCCCTTCCCAGCTCTGAGGCACAAAAACCATCTTTCGTTTGGAGCTCTTGGGAGAAATTTCTGAGCACTTTCCAAGCTCCTGGAAGTTCCCCTCCTTAGTTGGACCAGCTGGCCATCCCCTGGCTGAGCCTGGCCTGTGGAGGTCCTTGTTGTCCACCGACTGCCTCTGGCCTGTTGTGACTCCTGCAGGCCACGGGGTCCAGGAACACTCGGGCCCCGGGCCTGTGATGCCTTGACTGTTGCCTATCCTTTCTCCTTAGACTGAAAATGGTGTTTGGTGTATGCGGCCAGAAGGAGAGGTAAAGTTTGGGTGCACCCTACTACCACGTCCCGAATGACCAGGCGGGGGAACCCCCACTTGGGCCCAAGAGGAAGGGAAAGCAGGGTTCTCTATAACTTTTCCTTGACTGTTAGAGTGTCTCTGGGACTCAGAGTCGGGGTGGAGGGCCTGGTCCTGGTAGGTGGGCCATGAGTGTGTGTGTGTGTGTGTGTGTGTGTGTGTGTGTGCCCATGCACAAGAAGCCATCATTTTAGCCAGTGGTTCTCAACCTTCCTAATGCCGCGACCCTTTAATACAGTTCCTTATGTTGTGGTGACCCCCAACCATAAAATTATTTTCATTGCTACTTCATAACTGTAATTTTGCTACTGTTATGAATCGTTATGTAAATATCTGATATGCAGGATGTATTTAGGCGACCCCTGTGAAAGGGTCGTCACGACCCACAGGTTGAGAACCGCTGATTTTAGCAATGCCAAAATGCTCTGCTGTCCCAAGGGAGCGGTCACAGAAGAGGGAGGTGACCTGGAACATGATTTCTACCGTGGGTGTGGGATCTGTCAGTCCCGAGGAGGGAGGGCTTGGAGGGTTGCGGGAGAAGAGCTGACCCAGCACCAGATGATCACCTGTGAGGCCCAGGCAAGGTCAGGGCCTGCCTTCTGGCTGGAGAGGCAGGATGGGCTCGCAGGTACAGTGAGGAAGGGAAGAAAGGGAGTGGCCTGGGCTCCGTGTCTGCTCCAGGCGCCAAGCCTGGCTGCTGAAGGAGGCAGAGGCACCTGGCCTGGCCACTCCGACGACTGTGCCCGGGGCTGGCGCCCACATGAGTTTCTCCAGCAGCAGCCGGCTCAGGAGACAGCTCTTTCCAGCAGCAGCTGGGCCAGAAGCAGACCTGAGGGGCCAGGGAATGCGGCTAATTCAATGTTGGGGTGACGCAGAGGCCCAGGGAGGGGGCTGGCTCCTGGGCTGCCGTTAGGGTTCCCAGGGAGAGCTCTGCACCCCATCCCTGAGCCTGGTCGTTAACCTGGCACATCACTTCCCAGCCTTCCTGAGTTCCCCACCTTTTGGGGTGTCAGTGGGGGAGCAGACCTGCTGGTGTTGGCTGAGCAGCTGCCTGTGGTGCAGGGCGGGTGCTGCTGGGCCTGAGAGTCGGCATCAGGCTGAGCGAGGCCTCCCTTTCCCACGGGGCGAGCAGGGGCTGGGGCCTGTGCAGAGACTGGGACCCACGCAAGCAGCCAGTATTGGGCTCCACAGGCGACTGGGGTCAGCTCTCATTTTCTGAGCCTCAGTATAACCGCCTCTCAAGTGGGCCCCAATGCGAGGTGAGAAGGGACAAGGCCGGGCAGGCCTGGCCTGGGGAGGCTGCTGAGGCCCCTTCGCTGCCAGGGTGGTTAAGCGGCCTGGGTGGAACTCAAAGTCAGGCTGCAGCCACCAGGCTGGTTTATTGTACATCAGGGCCCCCAGCTGAGGAGCGGCTGGGGTGTGTCCCCTCTAGCGGGGCACAGCACAGAGCTGGTAGGGGGGTGGGACCACAAGGAAGGCATAGGTCCCATGGTCGCTGGGGCGGGGCTGCCCAGCGGGCACCGAGAAGCTGAAGCGCTGCAGGAGGCAGGTGAAGAAGAGGAAGAGCTCCATGCGGGCCAGGGGCTCCCCGAGGCATGAGCGGCGGCCTGTGGGGGGGTGGGGGGGTAGAGGGGTGAGACATGAGCCCGCGCCTGGGCCCTGTGCCTCCAGGCTCCCTCGGGCGGGACAGCAGGCTGGGCCCCACAGGCACCTGCTGAGAAGGGCATGAAAGCCGCCTGCTTGACGAAGCGGCTCTGGGCGTCCAGGAAGTGCTCGGGGTGGAAGCGCAAGGGCTCCTTCCAGGCGGTCTCGTCCTTCAGCACTGACGACAGGTTGGTGATGAGCGTGGTCCCCTGACAGGAGACACCTCACGTGGGTGGGTCTGGGTGGGGCATGCCGGGACCCCTGCCACCAAACACTCCCGGGAGCACACTGTCTGGACCACGCCCGCCCAGGCCACCTCCCTGACCCTGGGGGTCCCAGTGCCATGCCTCTCATGGGGCCTCCCTGCCACCCGTCCCTGCTCCCAGGGGCTCCTCCAACACTTGAGCTTGTCTCCCACCCAGCGGGGCCCTGCCTCTGCGCTCACCCCCACGCCCCTCGGACAGGACAGTCAGTGCTGGGCAGTGAGCGGGGCTAGGGTCCCGGTCAGTGGCCATGTCAGAGCACACGTGGTGGGTGTGGCTGAGCGGGGGTGGGCGGCCACAGGCCTACCTTGGGGATGAGGAAACCCCGCAGTTGAATGTCGCGGGAGGTCATGTGGGGCACGCCCAGGGGGATGATGTCCCCAAAGCGTTGCACCTCGTGGACTACAGCCATGGTGAAGGGCATTCGGGCCTGGTCCGCCATCTCTGGTCGCCGCGCTTGCCCTATTGTCTCATCGATCTCCTTTTGGACCCGGTCTGGACAGACAAGCATCCCCACAGGGGTCAGGCCCCGGGGGTGGGGGTGGGGGTGGGGGTGGGGTAAGGGCTGGGCTCTGGCCTGAGAGGGGGTGAGTCGAGGGCTGGGCCCATGTGGAGAAGGAAGTCACTCTGACCTCAGAGTCAGGACCCAGCCTCTGCGTATCCAAACTCAGCTCAGGGACCATGGGCTGACCTTTCCTGCCTCCCCCATCCCACCCGACCCCCAAGCCGGGCTCACGCTGCACATCCGGGTGCAGGATCATGAGCAGGAGGGCCCAGGACAGTGTGGTCGAAGTGGTCACCATCCCAGCGAAAAACAGGTCACCCACCACCATGCGCAGGTTCTCATTGTTGAAGCTGCTCCTGGGGTCCTCCTTGGCCTGGCCATGCAGAGGGCGGGCAAAGGGGCAGAGGGAGGGAGCCCTCCAGTGGCTCCCACAGTACACCCAGCAGCCTGGGGGCCCAACCCCTGGGCTTACCTCATGGCACAACCCACAGCCCCTGCCCCCATCCCTGGCAGCTGCCCCTCACCTTCTCCACCTCATCCAGGAAGGCGTCAGTCAGGTCTCAGGGTGGCTGGGCTGGGTCCCGGGTCATCTTGTGCTCGGCGATCAGCTCGTCCAGAAGAGCCATGAAGGCCCTCTGCCCCTTGAAGACCTTGGCAGCCAGCCCCGGGATGCGCAGCAGCACAGGGACCGATTCCAGCACCTGGACGGGCACAGGTGTGGGTCCGGGGCGGGCCTTCCTGTGCCCAGGTGTCCTCTGGACAAGTCAGGGCCCCACCACTCCCCCACCTTGCCCAGGAGTCCCGGCTCGTGCTTCAGTGCGCCCTCCATCATGTCCAGCAGCTTGAGGAGGCGCGGGTCCTCGTACTCGAAGCGGCGCCCATAGATGAGCGAGGAGATCACGTTGCTCACCGCTCTGTTCAGGAGGGCGTTGGGGCTGAAGGGGCGCCCTAGGGGAGGGGTGCAGAGCGGGGTCGCGTCCCTCTTCTGGTCCCCAGCCCCTCCCCGCCTCGCCCTCAGCCACCGCACTGACCGGCCTGGTCCTCGAAGGCGGCGCAGAGACAGGCGGCCTCCTCGGTCACCCACTGCTCCAGGGACTTCTTGCCCAGGCCGAAGTCGCGCAGGGTGGACACGGAGAAACGCCGCTGCTCGCGCCACGCGTGCCCGTAGCGCGCGAGGATCAATCCTGGGAGCGGGGGAGTGGGCGCGGCTAGGCGGGCGCTGGCCCCGCCTCTGCCGCTCACGTGGTTCGCGGGCTCTCCCTCCTCCACCCGGGGCGGGGCCCGGCCCCGCCCACAAGCCCCGCCCCCGTCAGTGCAGGCTCCGCCCCCGTCGGTGCAGGCCCCCGCCCCCGCCCCCGTCCCGCCCACTCGAGTTCTCCTCACCCATTCCCCAACTTTGACACCCGCTTCCGGCTGGAGACGGGGCCCCCTCTGTCCGCCCACACTGCTCGCCGGCTCCCTCCCTCTCGTGGCAGGTCCTGCCCGCCCTCGGCCCGCCCACACCGGTACCGTTTCCCTCCTTCCGCCCCTGGTCCCAGCGCTGCTCGCGGCGGCCTGGCCCGCCCTGTCCCGGTGAGGCCCCGCCCACCTCCCCCACCCTGGGCTCAGACTCCCCCTCCACCTGCCGTCCCTTCCTATTCGCCGAGAGCACAGCGAGTCCACCGCCCTCCTCCGCGTGGGCTGCCGGGTGTCTGCGGCCCCGTGCCCGCTGGGCCTGGGTCGGCCCGGTCCTCCGCTTGCCTTGCGCGCGCGGCCCGAAGCCCAGATGCTCGTGGATGGGCGAGGGTGGGCGGTCGGCGGTGTCCTCGCTGCGGTGCACCAGCGCCTCGCGCACGGCCGCCAGCCCGCTGACCACGACCACGGGCGTCCAGGCCAGCTGCAGGCTGAACACGTCGCCAAAGCGGCTCCGCAGCTGCGGGCGGAGGGTGTTGGGTAAGCTGGCGGCGTCTCAGGGCCCGGACCTTGCAGGACCCCTGGGCAGTCAGCAGGGAGTGATGCAAGGACTTTATCTGGTCGGGGCCCTGGGGTCACTTCTCTATGATCAAGGACCTCGCATCTCTGAGTTTGCAAATGTCACCAAAATTGTCAGTAGGCCACGTGAGCATGCTCTCTCTCAGGGGCAGCAGCTAAGGCCTAGAGGTGAGCGTGACGCCCAAGGGCCCACAGAGCAGAAGACTTGAGCCCATTCTCTGCTCCCTCAACCTGACTTCCTGATTGAAATGGGGCTCCTGGCCAGACTCCTCTCCCCCTTCTCCAGACCTTTCCCCCTGAGCTAAACAGAAGGGGCTCGTGCCCGACCAGCGTGGCTCAGTGGTTGAGCGTGGACCTATGATCCAGGAGGTCACAGTTAGATTACTGGTCAGGGCACCTGCCTGGGTTGTGGGCTCCACCCCCATGCAGAAGGCGGCCAATCAATGATTCTCTTTCATCATTTGTTTCCATCCCGCTCTCCCTCTCCCTTCCTCTCTGAAATCAATAAAAATATATTTAAGCAGACGGGACTCAGGCTCACCTCCTTTGAACACTGTCTAAGCAGAACCCAAACCCACTGCCACGTCCCACCCCCTCTGCAACCTTTGCCCTCTGTGACCTTTGGAAAATCCCAACTGTCCCTGGGCCCTGCAGGCATGACCTCCTCAGGGAGCCTCTCTAACCCGCCCCTCTTCTCAGCTCAGCTCCTTGTCCAGCCTGTGGCTCATGCCCACCCTGCCTGCTGCAAGGAGGGTCCCCCATGGCCTCTGCTGCCCACCCTAACCCTGCCTGCTGCGAGGAGGGTGCCCCATGGCCTCTGCTGCCCACCCTACCCCTGCCTGCTGCGAGGAGGGTCCCCCGTGGCTGCCCACCCCCACCTTCCTCACCTGGTTAACAGAGTGCAGCATGTCCTGGAAGTCCACGTGCAGCAGGTTGCCCAGCCCTGGCAGCGGCCTGGGGCCTGGCGGGTAGTGGGCAGCCCAGCGCACACGCCGGTGCATCAGGTCCACCAGGAGCAGGAAGACGGCGGTGGCCACAGCCAGGGGCCACAGCGCCTCCCCGGTCAGCAGCCCCATGGCTGTCTCAGTGTCCTTAGGGCTCCTCTGGGCACACTGGCACCCTCACCACACAGGCACCTAGGACAGGCCCGGCACAGCGCCCTCACCACGCCCTGTGGACTGGGCCAGCCTGGGCTTTCCTTATAAAAGGAGCCGAGGCTGGCCTGTGCCCCTGCCCTGAGCCAGCCTGTCTGGGAGTCACCACTGTCAGAGGGCACAGGGAGAGGTTGGGCAAGGTCAGGTGCAGGGGTGGTCAGAGAACCCTGCCTCTCCTGTCCTCTCTAGGTGCTTCCCCGGGGTGGGGGTCGGGGCGAAGAAGTTCACCCCCAATTCACTCCGCAGCTCTGTCTGGGCTCCGAGGAACAACCAGGGGTTTCCAGGCTTGATCCTGCGTCCTGTCTCTCAGGCTCACACCTGACTTGGTCGCAGTCTCGTCCCCGAACATGACCCTGCTCCCGCCATCGCCTGCCTCCTCCTGAGCGGCCTCCCCTCCCAGGTTTGTTGCTGACCTTTGCCCAGCGCTAGAGGGAGGTCACGGGACCGCGGGGGCCATGAAGCTCTCGGTGCCCCTTCCCTTCACACTGGAACACTCAACACACAGTCACGCACAAAACCCGTTCGCAGACACTGCCCGCGTGCTCAGTCTGACACAGTCACATGCACACACATTTGCACTCCCAAACACCACACACACGGCTTACACACACGTCCCCTCGTTCTCCCGGGGCCTGAGGCTGCCTGGACACGGCCCCCACCTTCAGGCTGCTCACAGGCCGCTGAGGCTCCCACCTGGCTGGCTGCTGGCCCTGCTTCCTGGGTTCCGCTGGGTCCTGGCTGTGGTGAGCTTGAACCTGGGGTGGGGAGGGGAGACAAAGAGCTCCCTGGTCACCCCGATAAGCCCATTGGTTGCCCGAGGACCCCTTCCTGTTTGTTACAAATTGGTCCTTGGGCCTCCTAGCTCTGCTGGCCGCTCAGTAACACATCTCCTTCCCTCCTGGCTCCAGTCTGAAGGGTGGGGGTGGGGGCAGGGGACACTTCCCTTGTCGACTGAGCTGCGGTGGGCTTGGCCTAGGATGTGACTGTCCCCAGAGGAGGGGGCCTGCTTTCTCCTCATTATCGTTTGTCCTTGACCATCAGCAGCTCAGACTCTTGCTGGGAGACAAGGGGTGGAAACCAAGGGGGTGATGCAGTTCCTGGCCAGGCTGCTCCCTGTGCGGGGCCCTCCCTCTCCCTGGGCCTGGTCCCCTCAGGCTCTGTGGCCCCTCACGGAGCCATGCAAACCTCTGTACCATCTCCTGCCAGCGCGTGCCATCTCCAGGGGGGGCGGTGGCTACCTGGCCCTCCCTCTTGCTCAGCCTCTGCCCCTTCTAAGCAGAGGGTGCCTGCTGGCCTCAGCACCCTCCTTCTTCAACAGCGAGAGAGGCGGGATTCAGTTTTCAAATCAGTGAACCTGGTGGGAACTTTGAGGTCAAACCCACTCAAATTCGAAGACCCAGGAGGCCAGAGGCCGGGAAGGGGCATTGCCTGATACGGGTTGGCCCTCACCCTTCCCAGGGGTGTGCGAGGCAAGCTCTCACTCTGGAAATGGCTGGAGTGCCCGGGTCTCAAAGGGGCTCTCCCCAGCTGAAGCAGGGCTGGAGGAAGCCTCCCTCTTCTCCCCTCACCCCTTCTCTCCCCCACTCCCCAACAGTAAGAGCACCAGTTCTTTGCAGGGTGCCTCTGGCTCAGAGCGCTGTGGCCTCTTGGTATTGGCTTTCAATGTTTGCCAATCCTGCCTGGCGCCTGGCCTGGAGTGTGGACACTGTTCTGCCCCTTCCCCACCCCCCACCCCGCTCTCCTGCCAGGCCCCAGCCGGCCACCAAGTCTGTAGCTTGCTGGTGCCCAGCTGGGCCATCTTGCATCTCACCTTGGCTAGGACTTGGATTGTTTCATCCTCGCTGGGTGCCCCAAGTGCTGGGCGGGGCCCCCGCAGCCCAGTGGGAAGGCTAGGGGCGCCTGCTCCCAGGTGCTGGTCCATAGGAAGAGGTGGTGTTGCCAGGCCAGCAGTGCAGAGACTGTAGTGCAGAGATGAGTGATGTGTTTAAATGCGGATGGGAAGGAGCCATTAGAGAAGGAAAGGCTGAATATGTGAGAGAAGAAACCCCAAACGCCCAGGTTGTGAGAAGACCAGATAGACTGCAGCTCAGAGGGGTCGGTCTCAGCGGGGAGGGCAGCCCCTCCCTCGAGGAGGAATTGGCCTGTGAGAAGCAGAGAATGAATGGGAGGGTTTGGTGGTGAAGGGAACTGGCATCTGGTGAAGGTTGAAATCTTTAGAAGATTCTGAAACAGCCCCTGTGGAGAATGGGAGCTGCCTCGGGAAGCGGAGGCTCACTGGCCTCATCCAGGGTCCAGCTCACGTTGGAGACCTTGACTTTGCTATGATGTCAATTTGTAGGGAATGCTGACACTGATGGGGGGTTCCAGACAGAATAGTTTGAGAAGCTAGGGAATAGACTTCAGTGCTCCCCAAATTATTTTGAGAAGTCTAAAAAGGCTAACTCCAATGTAACCCTGATATTTGGGGGGCTAGCAATCTGAATCTGTGCCAGCAAGCCCACTGTACATTCTTAATAACCTATAATTAAGCACGGCCTCTTTCCCAGAAACTGGTCTAGCAGAACCTGTTACCTAAATGCTCACATTTCACAGAGGCCATAAACTATCAACAGTGCACAGCCCCGGAGGGGGGGTTCTTAATGCTGGTGCCAGGCCAACCATTAGATATGGCCTGGAGACCCCCATCACCTGGGGCCCTTTTTGCAAAGCCCACAAAAAGGACCAGAAGCATAATCCATATTTGAGGGACAAAGACACCAGAAAGATATAAAAGAAGCTCCCTGCATGTTACTTTGCTCAGACTTGGGAAGTTATTCTGCTGAGTCCGCTGGTGTAATAAACAGTGTACCTTCTCTCTAAAGCGTTGCTTGGTTTTTCTCTGGTCTTCTGCAACATCTGGTTCCCTGGACTGAGAAGCCCAACCACTCTGGCCTTTTTGGCCTCCAGTGAGTGGACTGGGTTTGGGGTCCCGGGGAACGGGATAGGCCTCTGGGAGGCGCACCCTGCTGATTTTAGCAGAATTGAACCGGGGGACTCCGGGTGCTCCCGACCTCAGCCTAGGACCCAGCCAGCATCTGGAGAAAGTGGACGGACACCTCTGGACCTGTCCACAGAAACAGTAAGGTAGGGGCCTCATGTAGTTAGGCCCACTCCAAGAGAGTGGAAGGGGAGCTTGATCACCTCCTGGGAAGTCATATGACTTTGTCAGGTAAATTAGTCAGGAATTGGATGGACTGTTTAAACTCTGAGTGAATGTCTGGTGAAAGTGTGTGAGTGTGGAAGGAAAGGGCCTGCCCTCGCCTATCCTTTGTGTGGCTCCACGACCTCAGTTACAGAGTCCGAGTGGGCCCCAACCTGTGGTTCCATGATTTTTCATAAGGCATAACTGTGACTCACCCCCATGTGGAGGTGACCAGGCCCAGGGTTTATACGGGTGCACCTTAGCTAAGACAAATCTAAGCTCCCAAGGGACGTGGCCAGGCGGGGATCTGAGTGGATCTGTGAAAACAAGTCACCCCCTTCCCTTGTCTGTATCTCACCACCGATCATCATGGGGTCGGGACAAAGTAAACCTATTCACTGTCCTCAATTGCATGTTGAACAATTTTAAAAAAGGGTTTCAATGGGGATTATGGTATTAAAATGGATCCCAAAACACTGAGGAAATTCTGTGAATTAGAATGGCTAGCTGTCGGGTACAGCCTGACAGGTTGAACCGGGCTGAGGTAGGGAGGTGGGAATTGAGAAAAGAAAGAAAGACAGGAAAGCGGGATCGGGAGGACTACAGCTCAACCGAGGAACTGCAGCGAGTTTATTAACCACACAATGCTATTTATACACAAGACACTGAACAGGAGGTCTGCCAAGAGGAATGTATTCTTTGTTCCTCTTAATCTCTGAGGGAGGACAGAGCAGAAGCACAAGTTCTCGGTACAGCACATCTCAGTAAATAGTTACAGACTTCTTGGTAAGCCATGAAAGGCTGTTCTCATTCTACAAAGGTTGCTCTCATTCTACTGATAATTGCCATCCAAACAAGTCTGGGAAAACTGTGTGGGTAAGGGTCCCAGCCTTGCTAGCCCCTTCAGGCGCAAGGACCTTGTCAGCTTACACCTGACTTCCAACAGCTAGCCTTCAGGGTCGGCTGGCCCTCGGAAGGCTCTTTAGATGAAGGACTGGTCAGGGTGGTCTGGAATGTAGTCATGGAGGACCCCGGACACCCAGATCAGTTTCCCTACATAGATAGCTGGTTAGAAATTGCTCTAACCTTGCCACCTTGGGTCCAGTTCTGAGTGTGTAAGAAGGGACAGAATAAGGTTTTAGTAGCAGGAGAAAAGAAGCAGGTAGGAGAAAAGAAACAGGTCCCTCAGAAGGGAGCCCAACCCCCTGTTCTGCCAGGACCTCCTGAGGAAGCCCCACCACTTTGACCACCTCCATATGTGCCACAGGTGGCACCAAGTGCTCCGCCCGCCGGTCTGGAAGGTCCGGAAAGTCTAGAAACATCGCTCCCGTCCGTCTCTCCTCAACCAGGCTTTCCAGAGCCTGTTGGGTGGCGCTTGCAATTAGCTGACCAAGGACCCAAACCACAAACGGCAGGTCAGATGCCTCTCAGGGAGGTTCGGGGTGCCAAAGTACTTGGCAAAGATGGGACCTTGCAGGAGGGAGGGCCAGTCTTTTTTTTTTTTTTTTTTTGTATGCAGCCAGAACCATGCTAGAAAGGAAGACATATTTCAACTTTCAGGACCCAAATTTCTCGGGCCCAGAACTGCCAGGTTCTGATGTCAGAACTCTCAGAGACAGTGTGCTGGGCTCTGGTCTTGACAGCTTCCAGAAGACCCTCCCCTAGTTCTCCAGTTTGACTTAGGGGCCCCCGCCCTCTGTCTCCTGGGGAAAAGCAGAGGATGAAGGGGCTGGCTGGCTGCTGGGGACCTACCTCCAGTGACCACGGCTGAAAGGTACAGGAGGTAGTTGCTCAGCCAGGGGAAGACTGGACGGGTCCCGGGCCGCCTCCTGCTCCCCTGCCATCCTTTCTGTCCTCCACACGCTTCACTGTCTCTTTAGGGCAGGGGTGGGGAACCTTTATTTATTTATTTCTGCCCAGGGCCATTTGGATAATTATAACAGCATTCGAGGGCCATACAAAATTATCAACTTAAACATTAGTCTGTTCTATGTGGTCAAACGTTTCGTGAACTCAACCCAATTGGGTCTTGGCAGGGCCAGACCCAATGGTTTTGCAGGCCTTACACAGCCCGCAGGCCACAGGTTCCCCACCCCTGCTCTAGGTCATTCGGCTGTTAAGTCTCTTGGTTCACCCGCATACACTGTCTACCACGATGCCTTAATCTTCAGGCCTTTCACACGCAGTTCCCACCTGGAAGACTCAGGTCCCTTTTCCAGACCCACTGCTATTTGTCATCTGAGTCTCAACAGCGACATTACTCTCAGGAGCCTTTCCTGATCCCCCGAGGCAGGTCAGCTGTCCCCTGGATGCACTTAACATATCGGATGTAATCGCCTACTTGCTCACCCAGTCCCCCCTAGACTGGAAACTCCTGGGTCGGGTCTGGGTCTTTTTTTTTTTTTTAATTAAATCTTTATTGTTCAGATTATTTCATTGGTTCCTCTTTTTCCTCCCCATAACTCCCCTCCACCCAGTTCCCACCCCACCCTCCGACCTCACTCCCCACCCGCTGTCCTCATCCATAGGTGCACAATTATTGTCCAGTCTCTTCCCGCACCCCCCACACCCCTTTCCCCCCCAAGAATAGTCAGTCCATTCCCTTTCTATGTCCCTGATTCTATTATAATCACCAGTTCATTCTGTTCATCAGATTATTTATTCACTTGACTTTTAGATTCACTTGTTGATAGATGTGTATTTGTTGTTCATAATTTGTATCTTTACCTTTTTCTTCTTCTTCCTCTTCTTAAGGATAGCTTTCAGCATTTCATATACTACTGGTTTGGTGGTGATGAACTCCTCTAGCTTTTTCTTATCTGTGAAGCTCTTTATCTGACCTTCAATTCTGAATGATAGCTTTGCTGGATAAAGTAATCTTGATTGTAGGTTCTTGGTATTCATCACTTTGAATATTTCTTGCCACTCCCTTCTGGCCTGCAAAGTTTCTGTTGAGAAATCAGCTGACAGTCGTATGGGTACTCCCTTGTAGATAACTGAGTTTCTTTCTCTTGCTGCTTTTAAGATTCTCTCTTTGTCTTTTGCTCTTGGCATTTTAATGATGATGTGTCTTGGTGTGGTCCTCTTTGGATTCCTTTTGTTTGGGGTTCTCTGCGCTTGCTGGACTTATAAGTCTATTTCTTTCACCAGGTAGGGGAAGTTTTCTGTCATTATTTCTTCAAATAGGTTTTCAATATCTTGCTCTCTCTCTTCTTCTGCCACCCCTATAATTCAGATGTTGGTACTCTCAAAGCTGTCCCAGAGGCCCCTTACACTATCTTCGTATTTTTGGATTCTTTTTTCATTTTGCTTTTCTGGTTGGGTGATTTTTGCTTCTTCGTATTTCAAATCTTTGACTTGATTCTTGTGATCCTCTGGTCTGCTGTTGGGAGTCTGTATAATATTCTTTATTTCAGTCAGTGTATGCTTAATTTCTAGTTGGTCCTTTATCACAACATCGAGGGTCTCACTAGATTTCTTGAGGGTCTCATTAAGTTTAACGGCGATTTCTAGAAAATTCTTGAAAAACCTTAAAAGTGTGGTTTTGAACTCTATATCCAGTTGTTTGCTTTCCTCCATTTCTGTCATTTGTGATCTGTTTCTTTGTCTCGGCATTTTTTATGCTTCGCTGTGTTGATAGAGTGGCTTTCTGTGCTAGGTGTCCTATAGGGCCCAGTGGCTCAGCCTCCCCAATTACCTGAGGTAGACACTCTTGGTGCATCCCCTTGTGGGCTTTGTGCACAGTCTTGTTGTAGGTAAGCCTTGATTATTGTAGGTAACACTGGGAGAATTTGACCAATTGGCTGTGAGAATCAGCTGTGTCTGTAGTGGGAGAACTTCTGTGCTGGAGACACCCTTCTGGGGCAAGACTTGCTTCAGTGGGGCTTTGGTGCTCACTGAGTCTGCCCCCTGAGTGTGTCCCTTATGGATCTGAGGAGTTGTAATTGGATGGTCCCACTCTGATCACTGGGTACACTGGCTCTTGGATCTAAGGAGGTGCTAATCTAGCCTCTGCCTGAGGCTACCCAGCAGAAGCCAGCTATAAAGCAATGCAAGTTGCCCTGGGGCCTTGGGGCAGCTGCAGTTTGTTAAGTAATTTTCAGATTACAAAGGGCCAGGCCTTTCATATGCAAAAGCCTCCATGCACAGCTTGGGTGGGGCGGGGTTCCAGGGGATCAACAGGGCGGGTGGAGCGAGCAGTATGGCTGCTCTCAGTCCTGCCTTCAGAGGTCCTGACAATCGCTGCGAGTGCCTCCGAGAGAAAGCTGCCCTCGAGTTCCGACCAATGCCAGATAGTCCCGTTTCTCCCGTATGAGTCTGGGTCCCCAGAGAGTCACCCAGAACTGGAGCTCAGAGCCTGAGACTCCCTCCCGATTGAAAAAGACAACCATGTCCTCAGACGCCAGCCCTCTCCGCATGCACCTCCGCACCTTTGTATTTCACTTCCGCACGGCACCTCCTCTGAGTCTCGGTATGCTTTTCTCTTTCCTTCTAGTTATAGAATTTCCACTCAGCCAGCCTTCCTGTGGTTCTGGATGATGTCCGTTCCGTGTTTTAGTTGTATTTTTGAAGTGGTTGTGCGAGGCTGCAATCTCCAGTGTTTACCTATGCCGCCATCTTGGTTTCTCCTATCAGCCCTTTACCACAAGTGACATCCTGAATTGGCAACATCACACCCCAGCTTATTCTGAAAAACCTCAGGCCATGGCAGACCTCCTAGAAATGATCTTCCAGACCCAGAAGCTCTCCTGGGTGGACTGCAAACAGCTCCTTTTCACGTTCGTTAACACTGAGGAGCACATGAGAATAGTAACAGAGGCTCAGAAGTGGCTCCAGACCCAGGCCCCGGCAGGGATATTAGATACAGACAGATGGGCCAGGGAGGCCTTCCCAGATGAGGAAGTTGATTGGAACCCAAACTCAGAAGACAGAAGGGCCCGGCTAGAAAGATATCAGCTGGCCTTCCTCCAGGGGGTCAGGGCCAGAGCCAAGAAGCCCACCATTATGGCTAAAATCTCTGAGGTCTTCCAGAAGCCTGATGAAAGTCCAGCGGCTTTCTATGAGAGACTATGTGAGGCATACCGGATCTACACCCCCTTTAAACCTGAGGCTCTGGAGAATCAAACTATGGTAAATGCCGCTTTTGTAGGCCAAGCCCAGCCTGACATAAGGAGAAAGCTACAGAAGCCAGAAGGATTTGCAGGAAAAAACGCTGCTGAGCTGCTAGAGATAGCAAACAAGGTTTTCATCAACCGAGATAGTGCAGCAAGGAAGGAGGAAGAAAGGACAATACAAAGAAGGGCCAATATAATAGCAGCGGCTTTTAGAGGCTCAGGCTCCCAGACAGATCAGAAATGGAAGCAAGAATACAGACCATGGGGAAAAGGAAGAGCGAGCCTGAGACGAGACCAGTGTGCGTATTGTAAGGAAACACGACACTGGAAGAATGAATGTCCCAAATGGCCAGGTAAGAAAACTGGGCCCCCTTTTCCACCCAGTCGCTATCAACCAGAGCCACCTGAAGCAGATCTCATTGGGCTAGCAATGGCTGATTCCAACTAGTACGGACCGGGCTCTTTTAAGCTGGGCCCCCACGAGCCCATGGTCAAATGAAAATTGGGGGCCAGACTGGAACTTTATGGTTGATATGGGAGCTGAGCACTCAGGAGTCACTCAGAAAGTAGCACCCCTCTCAGGAAAGGAGGTCACCGTTATTGGAGCTACTGGGAACCAGACCTGTAGACCATTCTGCTGGCCTCGCTGATGCCAACTTGGCGGCCATCAATAATTCATGAATTCCTGTACTTGCCAGACTGTCCAGTGCCTCTAATGGGTAGAGACCTTTTAGCCAAAATGGGGGCAGAAATCACCTTTTCTCAAGATGGCTCAGCACAGCCATCTTGAGAAATGATCCTGTCCTTAGCAGTGCCAAGGGAGGAAGAATGTTATACCCCCCAAAGGCCTCACCATTAGAATCTGAATTTCAGGAAGAATTCCCACTGGTCTGGGCAGAAGGGAATCCTCCAGGCCTGGCTAAGGATCATGCCCCGATACTAATCGACTTAAAGCCTGGGGCACAGCCTGTTAAAATCTGCCATTATCCTGGGGCACAGCCTGTTAAAGTCTGCCAATATCCAATTCCAAGGGAAGCACACGTAGGATCCAGGTCCACTTAGACCAGCTGCTCCAGTGAGGGCTTCTTAGACCATGCAGGTCTCCATGGAGCACGCCTCTCTTGTCTGTAAAAAAGCCTGGGACTAATGACTACCGGCCGGTGCAGGACCTGTGGGCTGTTAATGAAGCTGTTATAACCCTGCAGTCAGTGCTGCCACATCCCTACACTCTTCTGGAACTCATTCCATCGGAGGTGGAATGGTTGACATGCCTAGATCTGAAAGATGCCTTTGTCTGCCTTAGATTAGCTCCTTCCAGCCAGCCCCTCTTCGCCTTTGGATGGCAAAACCCACTACAGGGGCCAAGGAGCAGTTCACCTGGACCAGACTGCCACAAGGGTGCAAGAACTCTCCTACTCTATTTAGTGGAGCACTAGCCTCTGATCTAAGTTCCCAGGACAGGACTTGGGGTGTGTTCTACTCCAATATGTAGACGACCTCCTACTGGCCAGCTCCACACGAGCTCAGTGCTGGGAAGGAACACGAGCCCTCCTGAGACTGTTAACTGAAACAGGTTATCGGGTGTCTAAGAAAAAGGCACAGATTTGTCAGGAAGAAGTCAAGTATCTAGGCTTCTGAATCACCCAAGGGAAATGAAGGCTAGGGACTGAAAGAAAGCAGGCAGTATGTGCCATTCCAGTCCCTTGCACCTGACAGCAGATTTGGGAATTCCTGAGAGCGGCAGGGTTCTGTTGAATTTGGATCCCAGGGTTTTCAGACCTGGCTAAACCTCTCTATGACTCTTTAAAAGGGGAAGAGAAGGCACCCATCAACTGGGGTCCCAAGCAGAAGAAAACCTTCATCACCATAAAGGCAAAGCTCACTGAGGCCCCAGCACTAGGGCTACCAGATGTGATGCAGGACTTTAATCTCTTCGTTCACGAGAACACTGGGGTAGCCCTAGGACAGTGATGGCGAACCTATGACAGGTGTGTCATAGGTGACACGCGAACTCATTTTTTGGGTTGGTTTTTCTTTGTTAAATGGCATTTAAATATATAAAATAAATATTAAAAATATAAGTCTTTGTTTTACTATGGTTGCAAATATCAAAAAATTTCTATATGTGACACAGCACCAGAGTTAAGTTAGGGTTTTTCAAAATGCTGACATGCCGAGCTCAAGAGGTTCGTCATCACTGCCCTAGGAGTTCTAACCCAGGAGTTTGGACCGTGGCAAAGACCAGTAGCCTATCTCTCCAAGCAGATTGGCCCAGTTGCCTCCGGGTGGCTCCTGTGTCTCAGGGCCCTTGCAGCCATGGCATTGTTAGTCAAGGAAGCAGATAAGCTTACCTTAGGACAAAGTTTAAATGTAAAAGTACCTCATACTGTTGTCACCCTGATGGAAGCAAGGGGGCAGCACTGGCTGACTCATGCTCGGATGACTCAGTATCAAGGGCTATTATGTGAGAATCCACGGGGACAATTAGAAGCAGTGAGCGCTCTTAACCCTGCCACCTTTCTACCCATCGCTGAGGGAACCCCTGATCATGATTGTCTGGAAGCCCCAGAGGAGGTTTACTCCAGCCGGCGGGACCTAACAGACAAACCCCTGCAAAACCCGTAATTAGTATTGTTCACGGACGGCAGTAGGTTCTTGACTGAAGGGAAAAGATGAGCCGGATATGCAATAGTATCAAACTTTGAGACAGTGGAGGCACAGGTCCTGCCTGAAGGATGGTCAGCGCAGAGGGCAGAACCCTGGGCCTTAGTAAGAGCCCTAGAACTCAGTAAGAATAAGCGTGTCAACATCTACACTGCCTCGCGCTATGCCTTTCCTACCCTGCATGTCCATGGGGCCATATATAAGGAAAGGGGGCACCTGACGGCCGGAGGAAAAAGAATCAAAATTCAGAATGAGATCTTAAAGTTACTGGAAGCAGTCTGGGAGCCCAAGGAAATAGCCGTCATCCACGGCACAGGTCATCAGAAAGAGAAAGACTCAGTGTCAGAAGGAAATGGACGTGCTAATGCCACAGCCAAGTGGCACCATCACGGATCATGCTGGCCCCCGAATTACCTGAACCTCCAAAATACACTCCTCAGGGAGAGGAATGGCCCAGAAGAAGGGGGCAAGAGAACGAAGGAAGGCTGGTGGATACTCCCACATCATAGGGTCTATGTCCCAGAACAGATCGCCCATAAGGTCGTCCTCCAGCAGCATGAACTCACTCATTTAGGGAAGGCTGCCCTAGAAGCTTTGTCAGGCAGGTACTACCTGATTGCCCGTCTTCCCTCCTTGTGTGCCTCAGTCTCTCGGCGTTGCCTCCTCTGTGCTCAGAACAACGCCAAACAGGGTCCTGTGGGACCGATAGGAGTTCAGCGCTGTGGGCAAGCTCCCTTTGAGGACTTAGAGGTAGCCTTTACAGAAGAGGGGCCTAGCAGACGAAATAAATACCCACTAGTCTTAGTTTGCACTTTTTCAGGATGGGTTGAGGCATATCCCACTCGCACAGAAAAGGCGAGAGAGGTCACTAAGGCATTGCTGAAGGATATAATTTCACGGTATGGAATGCCTCTGACCATAGGGTTCGATAATGGCCCAGCCTTTGTAGCAGAAATAGTACAACAGGTAGCTAAGGCTTTAGGAATTAAATGGAACCTACATGCACTTACATGCCTCCGAGTTCAGGGAAAGTAGAGCGCATGAATTGGACTCTCAAGCAGGCTATGGCTAAGCTATGCCAAGAGGCAACCTTACCCTGGACAGATATCTTGCCTCTTGTACTCCTGCGGGTACACTGTGCCCCAAGGGCCAGGGTAGGTTTCTCTCCCTTTGAAATTCTATATGGTAGACCCCCTCCCTTGATTCGGCCAAAGGAATATTTGGGGGGAAATTGGGAACCTAGGAATCCAGAAGCAATTACAAGGACTTGGAAAAACTGTCTTTGAGGTCCACAGATGGGTTACTGATTGATTACCCATCTCTCTAGGGACAGCAGTACATCCTTCTAAACCTGGAGACCAAGTTTGGGTAAAGGATTGGAAAAAGGAACCCCTTAAGCCTACCTGGAAGGGACCCTATCCAGTCATATGAACTCCACAGCTCTCAAGGTTGCAGGACTGAACACCTGGATCCACCACTCCCGGGTGAAAGCAGCTCACCAGCCAAGTGACACCCAGCCTGAGTGGAAGGTGACCTCTGACCAGAAACACCACCTGCAGATCACCCTCAAGAAGACAATGGACATGGCTGATCAACCTGCTCCAAGGAATTCAGAAACAGCCTGTTGAATTCTTCCTTACACTAATCTTTCTTTCTTATTTTCTCTTAAAGGCAATATGCTCTGGTATTTCTGGATAATCATTGTTTTTATCTTTCTAGTAATTCTTATTTTGGCTTTTTGTGAGTGCCGCTGGAACCTGAGACTAGTACCAGGAGGAGAACTCATCTGCCCTTCTGGGACACAGAGCACCATAAAATTACTGCTTCTTACACAGCAAGGAAACAAAGGCCTCATCATGAATTGTTGGCCTACACCTTGTCATGCCATCCTTGGTTACATCTGCCTTGCAGGAATAGCCATAGTACTACTCTTTGTCCTAGCGGTTCACAGCTGTGGACCCCCCACTAAACAGGAATCCTATATAATAAAGAGGTAATATGCAAATTGACCATCACTCCAACACACAAGATGGCTGCCCCCATGTAGTCAAAGATGGCCACCCCCATGTGGACACAAGATGGCCACCACAAGATGGCCAGCAGGGGAGGGCAGTTGTGGGCAATCAGGCTAGCAGGGCAGGCAGTTGGGAGGGACCAGGCCTGCAAGGGAGGGCAGTTAGGGGAGACTGGGCCAGAAGAGGAGGGCAGTTGGGGGGGGACCCAGGCCTGCAGGGGAGGGCAGTTAGTGGGGACCAGGCCTGCAGGGGATGGCAGTTGGGGGGACCAGGCCTGCAGGGGCGGGCAGTTGGGGGGGACCAGGCCAGCAGAGGAGGGCAGTTAGGGGGACCAGGCCTTCAGGGGAGGGCAGTTGCAGGGAACCAGGTCAGCAAGGGAGAGCAGTTAGGGGCGACCAGGCTGGCAAGGGAGGGCAGTTAAGGTTGATCAGGCTGGCAGGGGAGGGCAGTTAGGGGAAATCGAGCTGTCAGGGGAGCAGTTACGTGTCGATCAGGCTGGCAGGGGAGTGGTTAGTGGGTGACCAGGCTTGCAGGCAGAAGCGGTTAGTGGCAATCAGGCAGGCAAGCAGTTTGGAGCCAGCAGCCCTGGATTGTGAGAAGGGTCCCAGATTGGAGAGGGTACAAGCTAAGCTAAGGGACACAACCCCCTCCCGTGCACGAATTTCGTGCACCGGGCCTCTAGTAGAGAGAATAACATGCTACCACTAATAATATTAGTTAGCACATACTTGCCTCTCTGAGGGGCCACTACCACGTGTCCTTGCTTAGAGACTCGCTACCCAAATATGCTAGACTGGGTAGACTGCGGGAGAACCCAATCAAGCCATATTTTTGTTAGCTGTACTTATCAGCCTGCAGCATGTTATGACTCCGCTACCAAATGCATGTGGGGCGGGGTTGGGGGGATTGTATTGGACGGGAAGAATTAAGCCCAGACAAAAATGGGCAGGATGCATCTGTCAAGGAAAGCCAGGCTCAATAACTTGCTGGACCCGCTGCACCCATGTTGGCTACTCTGAAGGGGAGGGGGGGGGGGCGGGGATCCAGGACCAAGCCCAGGAGACATATATTAAAAAGACTATCGGGCAGCTGTTTGAACATAAAACACCCAGATTACCTAAACTGAGGACTCAGCCACAGAAGCGATATGACTTAGACCCCCGGTTTTATCAGCTCCTCAGTTCAACCACCATCTCCTCAATATTACCAACCCTTATTTGGCTAGGGACTGCTGGCTTTGCCTCCCCCCGGGACCACTCCTATTAATGGCTCCTCCAGTAAACATAACTAAACCAGGGAACTTAACCTAAGAAATAATAGGACCCGTCACGGCCAACGTGCAGCTAACTAATGTGGCCCCTATTTGCTTCAACAGGACTCAGGGCCAACACCCAACAGGTCGCCTCCCCGATGAACTATGCAACTCTACCCTCAAGGCTGAAAACACCACCTACCCCTGGTGCCCCCCTGCAGGAACATTCTACGTGTGTGGGACAGCTGCTTACCTCTGCCTGCCTGCAAACTAGATGGGAGTGTGCACTCCTGCCTATCTAACCCCAGACATGTCTATTACACCCAACAACCAATCCATTGAGACCACCCTCCCACTTAAAGCAGTGACTAGATATAAGAGGGCTCTGCAAGTAATCCCCCTTCTAATAGCGCTCGGAATTGGGGGTAGCATAGGAGCTGGGATAGGGAGAATAGCTCACTCTGTCTTCTCTTATCAAGTTTGACCCAAGAATTTTCAGAAGACATAGAGAAAGTAGCTGAGACTCTAATTGCCTTACAGGATCAAGATGATTCCTTAGCCACAGTAGTACCACAGAATAGAAAAGGATTAGACTTATTAACAGCAGAGAAAGGTGGACTCTGCCTCTTCTTAGAAGAGTGCTGCTTTTACACCAACCAGTCAGGCATTGTCAGGGATAAGGCAAAGGATCTAATTGAACGAGCAACAAAAAGAAGGCAGGAGCTGTCTGAGTCCTGGAGTATTTGAATGGCGAAGGGTGGTGGGGGTGGGGGTCTGGAAATGGCTTCTCCCATTGGCAGGACCACTGTTAATGCTACTCATAGCTGTAACATTAGGACCATGTCTTCTAAATTAACTCACTTTATCTCATCTTGCCTAGATGCCTTTACACTTCAGATGGTCCTACACACCAGAAGAATTCCCTAAAAAACCACTCCGAGAGGAAGAAACGAGATGCTAACACAGCGGTTCTCAACCTGTGGGTCGTGAGCCCGTTGGAGGTCGAACGACCCTTTCACAGAGGTCACCTAAATACATGCTGCATATCAGATATTTACATTATGATTCATAACAGTAGCAAAATTACAGTTATGAAGTAGCAACAAAAATAATTTATTGTTGGGGATCACCACAACATGAGGAACTGTATTAAAGGGTCACAGCATTAGGAAGGTTGGGAACCACTGTACTAATCGCTTGGTCATCGCCCCTTACCAGCAGGAAGCAGCTTAGAGCGGTCATCGTCCCTGTTCATCATAACATCCCATAGGCGTTGTACCACAAGGCTAAGAGAAGCTTGTGGGACAAGGGTGGAGGGTGGTGGGGGGGTGGTGAGAAGGCTAAAAAAGCTAATTCCAATGTAACCCTGATATTTGGGGGGCTAGCAATCTGAATCTGTGCCAGCAAGCCCACTGTACATTCTTGATAACCTATAATTAAGTCACTGCCTCTTTCCCAGAAACTGGTCTAGCAGAACCTGTTACCTAAATGCTCACATTTCACAGAGGCCATAAACTATGAACAGTGCTCAGCTTCGGGGAGGGAGGGGAGTTATTAGTGCTGGTGCCAGGCCAACCATTAGATATGGCCTGGAGACCCCCAACACCAGGGGCCTTTTTTGCAAAGCCCACAAAAAGGACCAGAAGCATAATCCATATTTGAGGGACAAAGACACCAGAAAGATATAAAAGAGAAGCTCCGTGCATGTTACTTTGCTCAGACTTGGGAAGTTATTCTGCTGAATCCGCCGGCGTAATAAACAGTGTACCTTCTCTCTAAAGCGTTGCTTGGTTTTTCTCTGGTCTTCTGCAACAATTCCCCAAATGCTCTATAACCCAGAAAACACTTTAAAGTGTTTTAAAATCATTATTATTTATAGTTATCATTCACCACCTACACCTGGGGACGTTTTATACGAAATGTTCAATAGACCTATTCCTCTCTCCTTCATCTTAGCCCACCCCCTTTCCCCATTGTTTTCCCTGGGACCTCCCTTCCCAGCTCTGAGGCACAAAAACCATCTTTCGTTTGGAGCTCTTGGGAGAAATTTCTGAGCACTTTCCAAGCTCCTGGAAGTTCCCCTCCTTAGTTGGACCAGCTGGCCATCCCCTGGCTGAGCCTGGCCTGTGGAGGTCCTTGTTGTCCACCGACTGCCTCTGGCCTGTTGTGACTCCTGCAGGCCACGGGGTCCAGGAACACTGGGACCCCGGGCCTGTGATGCCTTGACTGTTGCCTATCCTTTCTCCTTAGACTGAAAATGGTGTTTGGTGTATGCGGCCAGAAGGAGAGGTAAAGTTTGGGTGCACCCTACTACCACGTCCCGAATGACCAGGCAGGGGAACCCCCACTTGGGCCCAAGAGGAAGGGAAAGCAGGGTTCTCTATAACTTTTCCTTGACTGTTAGAGTGTCTCTGGGACTCAGAGTCGGGGTGGAGGGCCTGGTCCTGGTAGGTGGGCCATGAGTGTGTGTGTGTGTGTGTGTGTGTGTGTGTGTGCCCATGCACAAGAAGCCATCATTTTAGCCAGTGGTTCTCAACCTTCCTAATGCCGCGACCCTTTAATACAGTTCCTTATGTTGTGGTGACCCCCAACCATAAAATTATTTTCATTGCTACTTCATAACTGTAATTTTGCTACTGTTATGAATCGTTATGTAAATATCTGATATGCAGGATGTACTTAGGCGACCCCTGTGAAAGGGTCGTCACGACCCACAGGTTGAGAACCGCTGATTTTAGCAATGCCAAAATGCTCTGCTGTCCCAAGGGAGCGGTCACAGAAGAGGGAGGTGACCTGGAACATGATTTCTACCGTGGGTGTGGGATCTGTCAGTCCCGAGGAGGGAGGGCTTGGAGGGTTGCGGGAGAAGAGCTGACCCAGCACCAGATGATCACCTGTGAGGCCCAGGCAAGGTCAGGGCCTGCCCTCTGGCTGGAGAGGCAGGATGGGCTCGCAGGTACAGTGAGGAAGGGAAGAAAGGGAGTGGCCCGGGCTCCGTGTCTGCTCCAGGCGCCAAGCCTGGCTGCTGAAGGAGGCAGAGGCACCTGGCCTGGCCACTCCGACGACTGTGCCCGGTGCTGGCGCCCACATGAGTTTCTCCAGCAGCAGCCGGCTCAGGAGACAGCTCTTTCCAGCAGCAGCTGGGCCAGAAGCAGACCTGAGGGGCCAGGGAATGCGGCTAATTCAATGTTGGGGTGACGCAGAGGCCCAGGGAGGGGGCTGGCTCCTGGGCTGCCGTTAGGGTTCCCATGGAGAGCTCTGCACCCCATCC
The DNA here is from genome assembly GCF_964212035.1 of Myotis nattereri. Lineage (NCBI taxonomy): Eukaryota > Metazoa > Chordata > Mammalia > Chiroptera > Vespertilionidae > Myotis > Myotis nattereri. The sequence continues at coordinate 212,082,233 of NC_138076.1, forward strand.
CTGAGCCTGGTCGTTAACCTGGCACATCACTTCCCAGCCTTCCTGAGTTCCCCACCTTTTGGGGTGTCAGTGGGAGAGCAGACTTGCTGGTGTTGGCTGAGCAGCTGCCTGTGGTGCAGGGCGGGTGCTGCTGGGCCTGAGAGTCGGCATCAGGCTGAGCGAGGCCTCCCTTTCCCACGGGGCGAGCAGGGGCTGGGGCCTGTGCAGAGACTGGGACCCACGCAAGCAGCCAGTATTGGGCTCCACAGGCGACTGGGGTCAGCTCTCATTTTCTGAGCCTCAGTATAACCACCTCTAAAGTGGGCCCCAATGCGAGGTGAGGAGCGACAAGGCCGGGCAGGCCTGGCCTGGGGAGGCTGCTGAGGCCCCTTCGCTGCCAGGGTGGTTAAGCGGCCTGGGTGGGACTCAAAGTCAGGCTGCAGCCACCAGGCTGGTTTATTGTACATCAGGGCTCCCAGCTGAGGAGCGGCTGGGGTGTGTCCCCTCTAGCGGGGCACAGCACAGAGCTGGTAGGGGGGTGGGGTCACCAGGAGGCCATAGGTCCCGTGGTCGCTGGGGCGGGGCTGCCCAGCGGGCACCGAGAAGCTGAAGCGCTGCAGGAGGCAGGTGAAGAAGAGGAAGAGCTCCATGCGGGCCAGGGGCTCCCCGAGGCATGAGCGGCGGCCTGTGGGGGGGTGGGGGGGTAGAGGGGTGAGACATGAGCCCGCGCCTGGGCCCTGTGCCTCCAGGCTCCCTCGGGCGGGACAGTAGGCTGGGCCCCACAGGCACCTGCTGAGAAGGGCATGAAAGCCGCCTGCTTGACGAAGCGGCCCTGGGCGTCCAGGAAGTGCTCGGGGTGGAAGCGCAAGGGCTCCTTCCAGGCGGTCTCGTCCTTCAGCACTGACGACAGGTTGGGGATGAGCGTGGTCCCCTGGCAGGAGACACCTCACGTGGGTGGGTCTGGGTGGGGCATGCCGGGACCCCTGCCACCAAACACTCCCGGGAGCACACTGTCTGGACCACGCCCGCCCAGGCCACCTCCCTGACCCTGGGGGTCCCAGTGCCATGCCTCTCATGGGGCCTCCCTGCCACCCGTCCCTGCTCCCAGGGGCTCCTCCAACACTTGAGCTTGTCTCCCACCCAGCGGGGCCCTGCCTCTGCGCTCACCCCCACGCCCCTCGGACAGGACAGTCAGTGCTGGGCAGTGAGCGGGGCTAGGGTCCCGGTCAGTGGCCATGTCAGAGCACACGTGGTGGGTGTGGCTGAGCGGGGGTGGGCGGCCACAGGCCTACCTTGGGGATGAGGAAACCCCGCAGTTGAATGTCGCGGGAGGTCATGTGGGGCACGCCCAGGGGGATGATGTCCCCAAAGCGTTGCACCTCGTGGACTACAGCCATGGTGAAGGGCATTCGGGCCTGGTCCGCCATCTCTGGTCGCCGCGCTTGCCCTATTGTCTCATCGATCTCCTTTTGGACCCGGTCTGGACAGACAAGCATCCCCACAGGGGTCAGGCCCCGGGGGTGGGGGTGGGGGTGGGGGTGGGGTAAGGGCTGGGCTCTGGCCTGAGAGGGGGTGAGTCGAGGGCTGGGCCCATGTGGAGAAGGAAGTCACTCTGACCTCAGAGTCAGGACCCAGCCTCTGCGTATCCAAACTCAGCTCAGGGACCATGGGCTGACCTTTCCTGCCTCCCCCATCCCACCCGACCCCCAAGCCGGGCTCACGCTGCACATCCGGGTGCAGGATCATGAGCAGGAGGGCCCAGGACAGTGTGGTCGAAGTGGTCACCATCCCAGCGAAAAACAGGTCACCCACCACCATGCGCAGGTTCTCATTGTTGAAGCTGCTCCTGGGGTCCTCCTTGGCCTGGCCATGCAGAGGGCGGGCAAAGGGGCAGAGGGAGGGAGCCCTCCAGTGGCTCCCACAGTACACCCAGCAGCCTGGGGGCCCAACCCCTGGGCTTACCTCATGGCACAACCCACAGCCCCTGCCCCCATCCCTGCCAGCTGCCCCTCACCTTCTCCACCTCATCCAGGAAGGCGTCAGTCAGGTCTCGGGGTGCCTGGGCTGGGTCCCGGGTCATCTTGTGCTCGGCGATCAGCTCGTCCAGAAGAGCCATGAAGGCCCTCTGCCCCTTTAAGACCTTGGCAGCCAGCCCTGGGATGCGCAGCAGCACAGGGACCGATTCCAGCACCTGGACGGGCACAGGTGTGGGTCCGGGGCGGGCCTTCCTGCGCCCAGGTGTCCTCTGGACAAGTCAGGGCCCCACGACTCCCCCACCTTGCCCAGGAGTCCCGGCTCGTGCTTCAGTGCGCCCTCCATCATGTCCAGCAGCTTGAGGAGGCGCGGGTCCTCGTACTCGAAGCGGCGCCCATAGATGAGCGAGGAGATCACGTTGCTCACCGCTCTGTTCAGGAGGGCGTTGGGGCTGAAGGGGCGCCCTAGGGGAGGGGTGCAGAGCGGGGTCGCGTCCCTCTTCTGGTCCCCAGGCCCTCCCTTTCTCGCCCTCAGCCACCGCACTGACCGGCCTGGTCCTCGAAGGCGGCGCAGAGACAGGCGGCCTCCTCGGTCACCCACTGCTCCAGGGACTTCTTGCCCAGGCCGAAGTCGCGCAGGGTGGACACGGAGAAACGCCGCTGTTCGCGCCACGCGTGCCCGTAGCGCGCGAGGATCAATCCTGGGAGCGGGGAGTGGGCGCGGCTAGGCGGGCGCTGGCCCCGCCTCTGCCGCTCACGTGGTTCGCGGGCTCTCCCTCCTCCACCCGGGGCGGGGCCCGGCCCCGCCCACAAGCCCCGCCCCCGTCAGTGCAGGCTCCGCCCCCGTCGGTGCAGGCCCCCGCCCCCGCCCCCGTCCCGCCCACTCGAGTTCTCCTCACCCATTCCCCAACTTTGACACCCGCTTCCGGCTGGAGACGGGCCCCCCTCTGTCCGCCCACACTGCTCGCCAGCTCCCTCCCTCTCGTGGCAGGTCCTGCCCGCCCTCGGCCCGCCCACACCGGTACCGTTTCCCTCCTTCCGCCCCTGGTCCCAGCGCTGCTCGCGGCGGCCTGGCCCGCCCTGTCCCGGTGAGGCCCCGCCCACCTCCCCCACCCTGGGCTCAGACTCCCCCTCCACCTGCCGCCCCTTCCCATTCGCCGAGAGCACAGCGAGTCCACCGCCCTCCTCCGCGTGGGCTGCCGGGTGTCTGCGGCCCCGTGCCCGCTGGGCCTGGGTCGGCCCGGTCCTCCGCTTGCCTTGCGCGCGCGGCCCGAAGCCCAGATGCTCGTGGATGGGCGAGGGTGGGCGGTCGGCGGTGTCCTCGCTGCGGTGCACCAGCGCCTCGCGCACGGCCGCCAGCCCGCTGACCACGACCACGGGCGTCCAGGCCAGCTGCAGGCTGAACACGTCGCCAAAGCGGCTCCGCAGCTGCGGGCGGAGGGTGTTGGGTAAGCTGGCGGCGTCTCAGGGCCCGGACCTTGCAGGACCCCTGGGCAGTCAGCAGGGAGCGATGCAAGGACTTTATCTGGTCGGGGCCCTGGGGTCACTTCTCTATGATCAAGGACCTCGCATCTCTGAGTTTGCAAATGTCACCAAAATTGTCAGTAGGCCACGTGAGCATGCTCTCTCTCAGGGGCAGCAGCTAAGGCCTAGAGGTGAGCGTGACGCCCAAGGGCCCACAGAGCAGAAGACTTGAGCCCATTCTCTGCTCCCTCAACCTGACTTCCTGATTGAAATGGGGCTCCTGGCCAGACTCCTCTCCCCCTTCTCCAGACCTTTCCCCCTGAGCTAAACAGAAGGGGCTCGTGCCCGACCAGCGTGGCTCAGTGGTTGAGCGTGGACCTATGATCCAGGAGGTCACAGTTAGATTACCGGTCAGGGCACCTGCCTGGGTTGTGGGCTCCACCCCCATGCAGAAGGCAGCCAATCAATGATTCTCTTTCATCATTTGTTTCCATCCCGCTCTCCCTCTCCCTTCCTCTCTGAAATCAATAAAAATATATTTAAGCAGACGGGACTCAGGCTCACCTCCTTTGAACACTGTCTAAGCAGAACCCAAACCCACTGCCACGTCCCACCCCCTCTGCAACCTTTGCCCTCTGTGACCTTTGGAAAATCCCAACTGTCCCTGGGCCCTGCAGGCATGACCTCCTCAGGGAGCCTCTCTAACCCGCCCCCTCTTCTCAGCTCAGCTCCTTGTCCAGCCTGTGGCTCATGCCCACCCTGCCTGCTGCGAGGAGGGTCCCCCATGGCCTCTGCTGCCCACCCTAACCCTGCCTGCTGCGAGGAGGGTCCCCCATGGCCTCTGCTGCCCACCCTACCCCTGCCTGCTGCGAGGAGGGTCCCCCGTGGCTGCCCACCCCCACCTTCCTCACCTGGTTAACAGAGTGCAGCATGTCCTGGAAGTCCACGTGCAGCAGGTTGCCCAGCCCTGGCAGCGGCCTGGGGCCTGGCGGGTAGTGGGCAGCCCAGCGCACACGCCGGTGCATCAGGTCCACCAGGAGCAGGAAGACGGCGGTGGCCACAGCCAGGGGCCACAGCGCCTCCCCGGTCAGCAGCCCCATGGCTGTCTCAGTGTCCTTAGGGCTCCTCTGGGCACACTGGCACCCTCACCACACAGGCACCTAGGACAGGCCCGGCACAGCGCCCTCACCACGCCCTGTGGACTGGGCCAGCCTGGGCTCTCCTTATAAAAGGAGCCGAGGCTGGCCAGTGCCCCCTGACCTGAGCCAGCCTGTGTGGGAGTTACCACTGTCAGAGGGTACAGGGAGAGGTTGGGCAAGGTCAGGTGCAGGGGTGGCCAGAGAACCCTGCCCCTCCTGTCCTTTCTAGGTGCTTCCCCGGGGTGGGGGTCGGGGCGAAGAAGTTCACCCCGAATTCACTCCGCAGGTCTGTCTGGGCTCCGAGGAACAACCAGGGGTTTCCAGGCTTGATCCTGCGTCCTGTCTCTCAGGCTCACACCTGACGTGGTCGCAGTCTCGTCCCCGAACATGGCCCTGCTCCCGCCATCGCCTGCCTCCTCCTGAGCGGCCTCCCCTCCCAGGTTTGTTGCTGACCTTTGCCCAGCACTAGAGGGAGGTCACGGGACCGCGGGGGCCATGAAGCTCTCGGTGCCCCTTCCCTTCACACTAGAACACTCAACACACAGTCACGCACAAAACCCGTTCGCAGACACTGCCCGCGTGCTCAGTCTGACACAGTCACATGCACACACATTTGCACTCCCAAACACCACACACACGGCTTACACACACGTCCCCTCATTCTCCCAGGGCCTGAGGCTGCCTGGACACGGCCCCCACCTTGAGGCTGCTCACAGGCCTGCTGAGGCTCCCACCTGGCTGGCTGCTGGCCCTGCTTCCTGGGTTCCGCTGGGTCCTGGCTGTGGTGAGCTTGAACCTGGGGTGGGGAGGGGAGGCGAAGAGTGTGTTTAGAGCTCCCTGGTCACCCCGATAAGCCCATTGGGTGCCCGAGGACCCCTTCCTGTTTGTTACAAATTGGTCCTTGGGCCTCCTAGCTCTGCTGGCCGCTCAGTAACACATCTCCTTCCCTCCTGGCTCCACTCTGAGGTGTGGGGGTGGGGGCAGGGGGCACTTCCCTTGTCGACTGAGCTGTGGTGGGCTTGGCCTAGGATGTGACTGTCCCCAGAGGAGGGGGCCTGCTTCCTCCTCATTATCGTTTGTCCTTGACCATCAGCAGCTCAGACTCTTGCTGGGAGACAAGGGGTGGAAACCAAGGGGGGTGATGCAGTTCCTGGCCAGGCTGCTCCCTGTGCGGGGCCCTCCCTCTCCCTGGGCCTGGTCCCCTCAGGCTCTGTGGCCCCTCATGGAGCCATGCAAACCTCTGTACCATCTCCTGCCAGCGCGTGCCATCTCCAGGGGGGGCGGTGGCTACCTGGCCCTCCCTCTTGCTCAGCCTCTGCCCCTTCTAAGCAGAGGGTGCCTGCTGGCCTCAGCACCCTCCTTCTTCAACAGCGAGAGAGGTGGGATTCAGTTTTCAAATCAGTGAAACTGGTGGGAACTTTGAGGTCAAACTCACTCAAATTCGAAGACCCAGGAGGCCAGAGGCCGGAAGGGGCATTGCCTGATACGGGTTGGCTCTCACCCTTCCCAGGGGTGTGCGAGGCAAGCTCTCACTCTGGAAATGGCTGGAGTGCCCGAGTCTCAAAGGGGCTCTCCCCAGCTGAAGCAGGGCTGGAGGAAGCCTCCCTCTTCTCCCCCCACCCCTTCTCTCCCCCACTCCCCAACAGTAAGAGCACCAGTTCTTCGCAGGGTGCCTCTGGCTCAGAGCGCTGTGGCCTCTTGGTATTGGCTTTCAATGTTTGCCAATCCCGCCTGGCGCCCGGCCTGGAGTGTGGACACTGTTCTGCCCCTTCCCCACCCCCCACACTGGCCCCCACTGACTGGCTGCTGTGTGTGTAGCTTGCTGGGCCCCAATTGGGCCACCCTGCATCTCTCCTTGGCCAGGGCTTGGATTGTTTCATCCTTGCCAGTGAGGGAGAGAAGGGGTGGGGGGAGATGGAGGGGGACTTCCTCCACCCCTGCTTCAGCTGGGGAGAGCCCCTTCGAGACCCGGGCACTCCAGCCATTTCCAGAGTGAGAGCTTTCCTCGCACACCCCTGGGAATGGTGAGGGCCAAGCCGTGTCAGGCAATGCCCCTTCCCTTCTCGTAGCCTTTGTTTGGATGCCCTGCTCCCCGAGCAGTCCTCCCGGCAGGTGTGAAGGGCAGTGAGGGCCAGGCCTGTGCTCTCCGAAGGGGCCTGCTGTGCGGCACCGGCAGCCGGAAGGGCCCTGTGGCTCCGTGGCCCGTCGCCCTCGCCATCACTGTGCAGCCCAGCTTCTTGGTCGGGCACTGGCGCTCCCCCCACAGCCCCTAAGGCAGGCGGCTCCATGGTCCCCAAGGCACAGAAGGGTCTCAGGAATGTCGGGCCACAGTGACCGAGCAGCCTTCGGTCCATCGCAAACCCATGATCCGAGCTACTGCTGCGCACGTTCGGCCTGAACTTCTCTAAGGGCCAGCGGCCCGTTTATTCCCTTAGAATCACGCTCCGCCGCCCCCCCGCCCCTCCCGGGAGTGAGGCCGCCCCCTGGGACGCGCGTGGCACAGGTGGTCGCATGCACGGGGCCTGCCGGACACGCGACCTGAGGCTGAGGCCAGCGTGACCAGAGGGATGGCGGACCGGAGAGAGCGCAGGCCTCGGGAGAGCAGAGCTGGAGGCGTTTTGCTCACTTTGCCCCCCCCCGCCCCCCCCCCCCCCGCCCTCGCCGCCCAAACGCCCAACCCTCCCCTTCCTCCCTTTCCTGGGCAGGACCTGCGTCCAGCTCATCCAGCTCGTGGGCGCCGCGCCTGCGGCTCACCTGCTGGCGGCGGCCTCCGCGCGGAGACCGGCGGGGCGGCTGCAGGCCCGCGGACTGACCGACGCAGCAGCCGGAGGACGCAGGAGCCCGCGGCCGGGGCGGAGCCGGCAGGGCCGGCCTCCCAGCTGTTGGACCGGCACCGGGCTTCCGCTTGGCGGAGTGCACAGCCATGTGAATGTATTAGCACTGCCGGGCTGCACACTTATTGGCTGAGATGATAAATTTTAAGCCACAACTTAAAAAACATTCTTTTACCATATGATCCAGCAATCACACTTTTTGGTACTGACCCAAAGGATTGAAGCTCATGTCCGAGCAAAACCATGGATATTTATAGCGGTTTTATTCCTAACTGCCCAAGCTTGGAAGCAACCCAGGTGTCCTTCATTGAGCGAATGGACACACTGTGATGCCGCCAGACTACGGAACAGCATTCAGTACTAAAATTTTGAACTGAGCTATCGGCCCTGGCCAGGTGGTTCAGCTGGTTAGAGCATCAGTTTTGGGTTTGATCCCGCCAGGGCACATGAATGCATAAATAAGTGGAATAGGTGTTTCTCTCTCTCTCTCAAGCCAATAAAATAAAATGAGCTGTCAAGCCACCAATACATGGAGGACCCTTAAAATGCATGTCATCCTTAAGTGAAGGGAGCCACCTGCAAAGGCCACATACTGTGATCCCACCTACAGAACATTCTGGAACATGCAACTCTGGAGACTGCCTGGCAGGAGGAGGGGTGAACGGGAGCACAGAGGGTTTTTGTTTATGGCAGCGAAGCTACTGGGTGTGCTCTGACGGACACGTCATGCATGTGTCCAAACCACAGGATGCTCCCTGTGGGACCGGGGTGACTGTTGGAGCAGGCTCACTGACCGTAACAAGTGTACCCTGGGGCTGGGGAGCTGGTAGCCGGGCAGCTGTGGGTGGTGGGTCAGGGGGTACATGAGAACTTTCTGTACATTTGCTCAATATTGCTATGAACCTAAAACTGCTCTAAACAGTGAAATATATTAAATAAAATGCACAGAACTCAAATGTGGGGGGAACTGAGATGCACATGGGCAGCTGGAGCTGTTGGGGCAGGAGGGTGTGTGGGACATGCCACTCCCGTCACCAGCATTTCAGAGGAAAGACCCGGACGGTCACAGGGCCTCGCTCACGCACCGCCAGCAAGTCCAAGGGGGGCAGGAGAATAAAAGGCAAAATGACGAAGAATCATTTGCTGTCAGAAAAGTATTTTCCTCAAGATGCATATTTTTCAAGTTTTGTGGTGTAGCCCTTGACACTTGAAATCTATCAATTTCATTTGAACTGTGTTAATGCCAAGTTGAGACCAGATGGGAAGCCAAGTTGCTCAAAAAGCCATCATTGCTATGCAGGTCCTAGGCCCATGCAGAACACCACCCACGCCTCCGTCCCGGCGCAGTGAAATGAGAAATGGACCACACTGCTTGATGTAGCCATTAAAACGAAATTAATCTGCCATTTCTGCAGCCCCAAATTGATGAGCACAAAGAACTCATTTATAATTGCTTATTTCTACTTCACAACATTCCTTCCAGAGTTTCTGTTCTCTAAAAAAGTCCATTAACATTGCATTATTTTTTTATAACCTTTAAAATTAATGTTGATTGGAAATATGTTCTCATATCAGCTTAAGTAAATCTGACCGTCCCCACACACGGGCTGGGCTCCCCCCACTGAGTGGCTGGACCAGGCAGACCTGCCTCCCCTGCAGCAGAACCAAAGCCACCTCTGGGGGCTGGAGCGGGAGCAGAAAGAGACGCATTTGTTTTACAATCAATAAAAAAGGAAACAAGGTTAAAATGAAGTTTATTATTTTTTTGATTTTTTTTAAATAAAACTGTTTGTGAAACAGCTATTTTATCCCCACGGCAGAGTGACCCCTGAAAGATGCACTAACCCCTTCTTAAGGCCTTAACAAGAATTTTTTTGTACTTTTTCTCTTTTTTTTAAAACTCAAGATATTTAAAAATTATACACTTTACAAAACAAAACAATACAACATAAAGAATCACGTAGCGTGGGGCTGCTCAACTGACAGGCCCCCCTTTCTTTTATAAAAACAAAAGCAAAAAGAATAAAGGGCTAAAGGGGTGTCCTGGTCAGCTTGCCCCCCACCGCTCAGACAGCCTGCCAGCGCCTCGAAGACTTCAGTCCTGTGGGCGGCACCCGCTGGGCATGGCCCTACTGCACCCAGCGTGGCACTCGGGGCTCCCACCGGCCACGTGACGCAGCACACAGCTGTGACCTCGGGCATCTACCAATTTCACCCCCAAAAAAATAAAAATTTTAAAAATAAATAAATAGTGTTTCTGGAAATGAAAAAAATTTATTTTTGTGTTTAAACATCATTCTCCCACTCTTGAAAACATGGACCGCCCCACTCCCCTCCCCCAACCTCCCCACTTTGAGACAAATGAATGACAAAGGGTGGTTTGGGTGTGTTCGTCGGCTTTCAATTCTGGATCTAGAGATCTGAGTTGGCGGGAGACAGGCTGACCGGCAGAGCCACACCCCGTCCTCTATGAGATGAGAGTTTGCTGAGTTCAATTTCACATTTAAATTTCGTTGTTATTGGAACCAATTTGGAATTCTTTAGCTAGATAATTTTAAAATAGAATCAAAAGGGACAGCGCACCTTTCATTTAAACAAAGTCTTTCCAGACTAAAAATAGATTTATATATATATATTTTATCCCTCCCTTTTAGTCCCCCCCACCCTTCCCCGTTACCCCACCCCTCCCCCCTCCCCCCGCATTGTCACTATGGAGATTGTGTCCATGGAAACAGCCATTCTGACTTCTTGGGTCTTTCTTTCCTGTGGTGTCACGGTTGAGTGTGATGTAAGGACTTGGGAGGAGGTGCTGGCAGGCGGGTGGGCACAGCGGGGCGGGGCGGGGTGTGGCTGCACAGTAGGACCATTTCCATCCATCACGAGTGTCTCCTCCTCATCTCCACAGTCTCACCTGGAAGACAGAGCAGACAGTGGGTGTGGGAACCTCCACGGGGCCCAGCAGCCACAGGCCCGGTGAAGGAGCTGCTGACCTGGGAGACATCCAAAACCAGGGGTGGAGCTACCAGTGGCTCTGGGCCGGGACACCCCTGAAGGCAGCAATGACCCTCGGCTGTGGAGACTACACTGAGGGCGCCTCACGGAGTGCCCGCCTGCCCAGGGCACGGAAGGAACAGACCAGGAGAGAACTCCCGACCTCCAGGTGGGGGCTGCCCTCCAGGTGACCCTTGCTGGGGAGTCCTCCACCTGGGGCCTGCGGCTTAGCACCCGGTGGCAGGCATGGTCCTCACAGAGGTGGCCGAGCCCTGCCAGCCTGCGGGAGAGCTGGTTCGCGGCCCCTGACTCACAGCGCCGGCCACTCAGCTCTGCATTGGCGAGCCCTGTCGCTGGGGGCCCGCCCAGCTCCCCACATCCTGCTGCTGGCCCTTCCTCTTCCAGCCCAGCTCCAGGCTCAGGAAGGCCCCGGTGACCCTCGAGGGGTATGTAGGGTTGCTCCCCCCCTTGCCCCCGCCCCCCCACTCCGTGTGCAAAGGTCCTAGAGACACAGTCCAGAGAGAATGGCCCAGAAGCCGGCGTGGCGCAGCCGCGCAGCACAGCACTCTAGGGAGCAGGCTCATCTCTCCGCCTCCCACAAGCGAAAGCCAGGCATCACAGCCCTTAGTTTCCATAAAACTTACTAATATGCCGAACGCACAGCTGGCTGTGTGCACCAGCTACGATGTTCTATTTAAAGCACACACATCCCTGCTCTTGCCAGAGAGATTCCCAGCAGAGCACAGGTAACAGGAAGGCACTGCCGACAGCAGGGCACTGTCCCCATGTAAACCCTGGACTCCAGCCCTGAGGACACAGGCAGTGGCGGAGCCACCGGCCGCTCTCAGGGTGTCTATGGTGACAGTGTGACTTCCCCAGAGGTCGCGCCAGCCAGAAAGACTCCTCTGGCCACACTCGGGCTTTCCGGAGGCTGGGGCTGCCGCCGAGGGGAGAGGAACCAAATGTCCTTCATAGATGCGATGACAAGGGTGTGCTGGGGACCTCCAACAATGACCAGAGGGGCAAGTCTTGCAGGGGATGCAGGATCGGGGGTGTGAAGAGAACAGATGCCATGCACACCTGCGATGCTCTGCTCGCGGCGGGGCACGGGGCAGGGTCTGCCTCCAGCGCTCGGCAGGCAGGCTGTGCTTCCACCCGATCTTGCCCTCACTCCAGCCTCCCAACAGGGCTGTTCCCCAGGCTTCAAGGTGAGACTGGCCCAAGTACATGGTACCCCGAAGGGAACGGACCCTAACTTCTCACTTCTAAAACACTCATCGGACAGGGAGCACAGGAAGAAAATTCTTGAAGCACCTACTGTGTGCCAGGCACTCTGCCAGTGGCTTTACAGATGCTATTTCAAGGTAACACAGAGGCCTGACCCTGCAACTTGGTGAGGCTGAGAGGTCACACACGCGGCCAAAGCCACACAGGGGCTGCGGGTGTAGCTGCTGTGGGAACGGCGCTGCCGAACTGCACGGCCCGACAGAGCCGTGAGCAGACGCCCGGCAGCTGCAGCCCGCACGGAGGGTCTGCCATGTTCTCCCTAAAAAGGCATCTCGGGGGAAAAAACAATAAAGACGACAACAACAAAGGCACCTCGATGTCTGGCAAAGACTTCTCCTTGGGCCAAGCCTTCGCCCACCCTCAGCCCCGCCCTCAGCCTCAGCTCTGTGCCCTGCACCCGGCCTGGCCGGGCACTCTCCGCTCACACAGACCTGCAGGCCCAGCCGGGAGGGGGAGGGATCTCATTCTGCATCTGCACCAACAGGGGGTACAGTCAGGTGAGTGAACACCACCTCTGGGGGGCACGCCTCCTTTAACCACAACGCCCTCACATGCCCGCCCCAGGCAAACACAGACCGGTCCCCTCCTCACGGCCAGGACTAGCGGAGATGAGTGATGCCGATGGCTGCAGAGAGGGAGGAGGTGGAGACAGAGAAGGGAGGCCCAGTGGGAGCCGGTCAATGAGGTCGGAGGCAGAGCCCTCCTGGCCGGGAACTAACAGGAGGCGCAGCCCCGGAGGAGCGGGAGGAGGGGGTGGGAGTCTAGGTGTGACCAGGCCTCTGCAGTGAGAAGGGCAGAAGGGAGGGCGTGGGCTAAAGGCGCGTGCGGGCGGGTCTGTGCGGGAAGCCGGGTGGGTGGGGGTGGACAGTCGGGCTCTCCTCTGGAAATGGAATCCCAGGACTCGCTGGGCCGGCCCAGGGAAGCGGACTCTAGGTCGGGATCCTCGCTCACACACGGGCTGTGTGACATGCCAACCACGGAGGCTGCGTGTGCAGGGGGCACCCCCTCGCACCCAGGACAAAGCAGTGGTGATGGAGTTCCTGCTTCCCAACCACCGGATGGGGCCTGGCTGGGGGGCGGAGGGGGCCTCCTTGTTTACTACATGACAAGATGGAAGATAGGGACAGAGGCCTTGCTGCCAGAAGCGCACCACACATTAAGAAATGGGCAGGAGGTGGCCACTGGACGGCTGCCCAAGGATGCTTCCTCTCTGGCATGGCTGGCCTGGCAAGGGACAAGTGGCAGGTCACACACATGCTGTAGGGAGTGGTGGGGGACTAGGACTTGCACCCCCAGACCCGGGATTTTGATGGACGGGGTAGTGCAGGCAGAGCCCCAACTGCAGCCTTGGCCCCGCCCATGCCGAGGCCTCGCCCCACGCAGGCTGTGCTGGGCACGTTTTCTTTCTTAACGGAATCCTCCAAAGGCGGTTCTCTTTACGGAAGAAACTGAAGCAGCAGGCAGCGGGCCCACATGCACACCCACTGGCCCTCTGCCCGGCCGGATAGCCAGCGCGGACCCCAGATGAACGCGCCTCAGGGTGGGGCTCCTGCACAATCCGCACAGGGTGACAGGGGGCGCCCCGGGCCTGGAGGAGGGTGACTGTGACCTCAGACACCAGGACAGGGTCCTGCCTCGTGGGGACAGTAGATGAAGATAAACGTCTTAGGTGGACAGGAAGGACGCAGTATGTCCATCCTTTCCCTCGGAGAGGCCATTTAACCTCCACAGACTGGAAAGGGCCGCGCTGAGGGGCCGCTGGTTTCTTTTGTGCAGACAGGCACAGCGGTGCCAACCTCAGGGATGAACCAGGCTCCTGCCGCCCCTCCGGTGGGGCGGGCTGTCAGCTGGCAGGGCCAGGAGTAGATGGAGTGGAAAGACATGGTGAACAGAACAACTCCCAAGAAGAGGCCAGCACCCCGACTTCCCCTTTTTCTTACACACGAAGTGGGATCCCACGGCTAAAACCATCGGCCCCAACGGCAAATGCAGCCGGTCTCCCAGGGCCCCCCCAGGCACGGCACCGTGGTCCTGAGCGAAGGCGGCGCTGCCTGCCTGGCGGGAGGGGAGCACGGGATGGTGGCAGAGCCGCCCAGGCACAGCGACCCCATCAAGCGCAGGGACTCGAAGGGCCGACAGAAACTCCTGGAAGAGCCGAGGGCTGCCCAGCGGGAAAGGACGGTGGCCAGTGGCCGCTACTGATGACGACCACGGGTCCACTCGCTCGACAGCTTCCTGTCCTGTCCGCCCCGCCCCCCGGGGCATGAGCCCGCCACACTCCGCACTGAAGTCCGTTTCCCCAGGTCACTGTTAGGTGGTCCAGACGAAGGCAGAGCCGCTGTAAGCAGCGAAGGGACCACCCCAAGGGGCCAGCCCAGCACCCCTGCTCGGGTCTCAGACCCCGGAGTAAAGACAGGGCCTCCCTTTTGGGAGAGGAGTCCCGCTAGGAACGTCTCAGACAACGGCCTCACCCCCTGTCCTGCCTGGCGAGTGCCCCAGTGATGATGTGGTTTCCCTTCTTCTCTTTCCCGTCTGTTCCTCCCGCCCCGGGGACCTGCCGCTTCCAGGACCGCGAGCCTGGTGATCTGCTCGCAGACTCAGCCGCCAGCCCTGACCACAGCCCGCAGACACGCTCACAGAGCACAACCCAACCTCCTGAGATTTCCAGGGTAAAACTACATCAATGCTGAAGTCTACTAAATCTTTGAGGGGATTTCCCTTCCCTTTGTAAAAATCAATCCTTCATAGTACCAGGAAAAAGACTTCAAATAACAAAACTTGGGGAATTTTTTGTTTTCCAAAGGAAAACCCACCGTAAGCTTCACAGATAATGATGTCTGGCTAGAAGCTTTGCTGAGCCAGGAGCGAGGGCCTCGCCCCACCCGAGGCTGTCCTGCCCCACCCAAGGCTGACCTGCCCCACCCGAGGCTGTCCTGCCCCACCCAAGGCTGACCTGCCCCACCCGAGGCTGTCCTGCGAGGCTGCTGCCTCTGCCCCCGGGAGCACACGCCAGGCCTGATTTCAGAACAGTCACTCCAACGCCTAAGCAGCACATGGCAAACACTTCCTCCACCTGGTGCTGGCAGTTTCCGATCACCGATCACCGTGCTGCAGCCTGGCCGAGGAGCAGGGCAGAGGCCGCCACCCACCGGGAGTGGCAGGGGCGGCGCCCGACTCACCTGTGCTTGCTGTACTTTCCATTCCCACGACACATGCCCCCCTCACCCCCGCTCCGACTGCTCTGTGCTGAGGCTGCCTTTCGCTGTCTTGTTCTGCAAGGCGGGGAGAGGGCATGGGAGGGGAGGCTGGCGCGGGCAAAGCCGAGGTCACAGGCAGGAGGGACAGGGAGGAGCGTGGGGTCAGGGTAGCAGAGGGAGGAAAGGAACAGCACATGGAAAGGAAAGAAAAAGTAGAGTCAGTATTGAGTGACGAACAGGAGAACTCAGACAGGGTGTTCTGAGGCAAAATGTGCCCATTAAAAAAAGGAAGTTTAAAAAACAAAAACATGTAGATTAAGTAAAACTACACTACTGTAGATCCTACGGTCCATCTCTGGAAATAATTCAAAAGTCAAGCCTCAGTGGGCACCTTCAGGAGCGTTCTGAGGGCAGACCTGTCAAGGGTAACCTCTTTCTAGTACTTTCTGGCCCTCTTTGGACACTGAAGGCTGGTGACCACCAGGGGTCAGTGTGAGCTCGGCGAGAAGAGAGCGGCAGGCGCTGCAGAAGCTGCCAGGTGGTGTCTCCCCCTTCAAGCTGCCCTGGCTCCTCCTGTCCTCACCTCCTCTACACACACACACACACACACACACACACACACACACACGCGCGCGCGCGCACCCTCTCAGACAGACCAGCGTCCTGTCTTCCATCTTGTCCTAGAAGAGGGGACCCGGAGATACCTCTTTTTTAAAAATAAAAACAAAACTTTATTATTATTATTTTTAAATCCCACCGAGGATACTTTTTCCATTGAATTTTAGACAGTGGAAGGGAGAGGGAGAGACAGAGAAACACTGATGTGAGAGAGAGACATCGACTGGTTGCCTCCCGCATGCCCCACCAGGGCCAGGAGCCTGCAACCGAGGTATGTGCCCTTGACTGGAATCGAACCCGGGACCCTTCAGTCTGCAGGCCAACGTTCTGTCCAGTGAGCCACACCAGCCAAGGCCCAGAGACACCTCTTGAGCCAAGTGGGAAACAGGGAGCAGCAGCAACTGCCAACTGCGGACCCTGGTTGCTTCTGCTGAAGTAAAACCTGGGAGACGCTGAGAGTCCCCCAAATCCCGGAGGCAGCGGTTTCCCTGGCTGGGAAAACGCCTCTGCTTCTGTATCAAGGCCTACAACAACCTCACCTCACGCGACCTGTGAACTGGGGCTCCATTAAACTAACGTGGGAATCAGTAGTTGCACTGAGTTTGATTTTCTCATTTCTTGTAACAAACAAGATTCTCTCCAACACACTTCTCCACACGGCACCCACCCACACCGCAGGTCCGCCAGGGCCAGGCGCAGGCAGGCTGCGTCCTGCCACGTCTGCAGGCATTGCAGGAGGAGCCCCACCACCCTGCCAGGAGCGGGCACTGGGGGCTGGGACTCACCTTGTGCTTGGGGCACCTCACCGAGAAGTTCTCCTCATGTAGCAAACAATCTGCAAGACAGAGGGGACAGTCAACTGGGGCTGGCGAGTGGCACAGGTGACTGACAGGCCGACTGACAGGGTCGGACGTGGCGATAAGAGGTCCCCACGCTACGATTTCCAATAGGAAAACATTAGAGACACCCCAAGTAAATATGGTACCTCAACATGAAGTATCACTTAAAAATTAACGTGTCAAAATAGTTAACGTATATGAGAAATACTCATGATGTAAAATCGCTTGAAAACCCAGGATATATAAATGTGTGAGTACAATCCTAATTTTATCAAAATATTTATATACATTACAAAAGGACAAAGGAAATCTACCGCATTATAACAGTGGTACTTCTTTGGTAAGTAAAATTATAAGCGATTTAATTTTTTCCGTATTTCCATCATATTATATTGTTTTAATAATCAGAAACAACCTCTAATAAATGTTGTTTTTAACCCTCCCGATTCTAGGCCAAGCCCACCCGCAGGGCCAGCCAAGGCTCCGGGAGGAAACACTGCGTCTACAGCACCGTTTCCCTGGCCGAGCCTCACGTCCGAGACAGGAAGGAGACCAGGCCTGAGAGCCGCTGCCCCCTTCACCCCACAGCCCACGGAGACAGGGAGAAGCCCCCACACGAGCTGCCTAATCCACGCTAAACGCTTCAGAGGCGAGAAACCCCGTGAGGGATATTAATCCTCGGAGGAAAATGATTCATTCCAACTTCTAACACGGTGACAGCATCCTCGATGACAGCCTGCAGGTGAGTAGAGCTCTCCGCGCCAGGGCAGTGCGAGGCGTGGGCGAGGAAATCTCATTAATGAGTCCACGCTGCACACCCAGCTCCCAGAGACCGACAGCCAGGTCACTGGTGCAAGATGTGGTGGCAGAATGCTAATAAATATTGATCGCACAGTCTCAGATTGCTCCCAGGCACCGTGGCGGGAGGCAGCCACGGTACTTAGCCTTGTTAAATTTACAATTTAACTCAGGCTTAAACAGAGGTCCGGATTAGCAGCCTGAGTACCCACAAATTGCAAGTAAAAGGTAAAAAAGCAAGGAAACATATAAATGAAAAAATTTGAGGTCCTCTTATTCTACACAAATAAAAAAGGCCCTTTCATAATTTGGCTTCGGCCTGCACCATCCCTACTGCTTTCTGAGTCCTGGTGTATCTATGAGGCAAACCCCGGGGCCAGAACTCAGTAAGTCTGCGCCCCTCCCCCGCAAGCCGGAGCAAGCAGTAAATGAAGGGCGTTCATTCAGAACCCACAAGTACATGGTGTGACCAGGCTCCCGCTACGCAACCTGCCAGAGAGCGCGCTTCCGAGCAGCAAGGGGTAGACTGGCACTCAGAGGCTCTCTCCTTACCTGGGCGCTGGCCAAGGAGAAACAGCCGAGCCCACGTGGGGCAGCCACCTTAGGCCACAGCGGCTTTCAGAAAGGATGAGATGCCTCCGTTCCCCTTGCAGCCGTGAACAGCTGGCACGGACCATTAGTAAAATACGGCTACAGTTAGGAAACATGTTCCCTTTAAGTTAAAAAGTAGAAAAGAAATAAAACAATAGAAGTACACACTAAGCAGCTTGGAACCAACACCAGGGATCTGTGGAAACAGAAGTCTCCTAAACACATCTGTCAGAGACAGTGTCCGCCTCTGGCAAGGCCTCCTAAGCAGGAAGCCAATGGACAGACGCTCTGCTCTGTCTGTTCTCATACCCGCCGGCCACCAGGAAGGTCAAGATCCTGCTGGAGAGCTGACACCCGGAAGGGCACGGGGACCCGTCCCTGCTCAAGGAAGAGCCAAGGGCAGTGAGAAGGGCAGTGAAGTTCTTCCGCGGTCTCTGAACAGGTGCCTGGCCCCGCGGCTGGCCAGCCGGTCTCTCAATTTGTTTCCTTGAGGCCCTGGCAAAGTCCTACACTGACTGGGCGGAGGGCCTGTGAGCACTTCCAGGGAAGCAGAGAGGCTTGCTGAGCATCACTCGAGCTGGAAAAGACTCACAAGGTTGTCTGGTCAACCAGCTGGCTTCCAGACACGCAAATCTCAACGGCCCAGAAGGGTGAGCTCACTCTCTCCTGGAGCTTAAATGCAGAGCGGACTGTGGCGCTCCTCCTACAAGCTGTGTGGATACCCACACGCACCTGGACAGAACCCAGGCTGAGGATGGGGGCTCAAGGAGCGAGGGCTAATGAATACGCTCTGATCTGCCAGGCCCCACCCTGTCTCCAGCTCATCTACAACTGACCTCAGAGGCACAGTTAGCACTTTATCTTGACAGAATCCAGGCTGGGACCGCCAGCCTACACTGCCTCAGTGAGGGGAGTAACAGGCAGGAGCCAGGGAGGGACCAGACACTTGTCATTCTAATGACCCACCCAGGGCTGAACCCTGCCTGCAAGGTCCGGGTCTGCAGCAGAGAGCAGTGAAGGCGGCTCAGAGAGTGAACTGAGGGTCGGAGGGAGAGGAGTCCCTCCAGGCAGGATCCTCTGTGCACAGCAGAATCGCTCCTGAGCCAGCACAGCGCTTTCCCTTCGGTCTTCATTGTTGCGGCTCAGTGCATTACCAGCACTCATGTTCTCATTACTGCGTTTCCCACCTGGAGCCAAATCTGGTGCCTGTGACATCACCAACCACACCAAACAGCTAACCATGATGTCACAAACGTGCATGCGCGTGGGAGCTGCAGGAGCCACAGAGCTGTTTCTACGGAGATGTCCCCAGTAATCAAAGTTTCCCCGAGACACCAGCAGCTCTGAAAGGGTTGGGAGGTGGGCAGCAAGGCAGAGGCGAAAATGGCCAACGTTTCCTCACTCCATGAGACATGGGACTTACTATCATTATAATTGGCAAGAAGGTCAATTGGTGACTGCCTTTCTGGGATGCAAAGGTCCTTCATACACAAGAGAATTCCTGCAGACCCAGAGGGACAAACACAAGTACCTGCCTCCCAGGGCGGCACAGGCCTCTGGGTCACTGTGACTCGAGTCATCAAAAGACCCAGAAATGCCCAAGACACGGTGACCTTGTGCAGCTGCCGCAGCCTCCGTCACCCAGTCCGCCACGCCCCCACCCTTTCCCTGCCAAATCCACACCAGACCCGCCTCTGAGAGACACAGCTGCTCCCATGGAAGCCACGTTCCCCTCAGAACCCAGGAAGACTTGAGAGGTTAACAGGCACCACGCCGCTTGCTGCACTGCTCGTCTCTCCATTTTCTCTCCCTCCCTGACCTGCAAGCACTGGATGAGGGCCAGCTGGGTGAAGGTGAAGGTCTCATGCTCACAAAGTAACTGGTGAAAACACCCACTGAGGAGACACGGGTTTAGAGGAGAAAGGATTCCCCCAGACTGCTGACGCTGATTCAGAACTCAAACCTTCTGCGTTGACCACTGGACGGCACTTCTTGGACAAAAGGTTTTTCTTCCTTCAGTCATCACACGGCCAACACTGCTCTCATCTCAGTGGACCTGGAACCCTTTCATGGTAAACACTCCACAACTAGGAACACAGGGAGCTTCCTTAGCTGCCCAAGAACATCTATAAAAGCCCCCAGCTACCACACTAGTTAGTGGGTCAGAAACAACACAAGGACGTCAGCTTTGCCACTTGTATCCAACATTACACTAGAAGTGCTAGGCAGGGCAATCAGGCAAGAAAAGGAGGCATCTGATTAGAAAGGAAGAAGTAAAACGTGCTGCAGATGATACGTAACTAAAAACTTTAAATCAATGAGCTGAGCAAAGATGCAGGATATAAGATCAATATAACAAAATCAGTTGTATTTCTATATACTCACAATGAAAAATCTGAAATTTAAAACTCCAATTGCAATACCACCAAAAATTTAAAAAATACTTAAGAATAAATTTAACCTAAGAATGAAAAACATACTCTGAAAACTACAGCACATTGTTAGAAGAAATTAAAAACTGAAATGGAAAGACATCCATGATGATGGGTTGGAAGACAGACTATTGTTAAGATGGAAATACTCCCTTATTGATCTGCAGATTAATGCAAGTCCTATAAAAGTTTCAATGGCTATTTTTTACAGAAATCTACAAGTTGATCTTAAAATTCATATGGAACAGCAAAGGACCCAGAATAGCCAAAACAATCTTAAATAAAAGGAACAAAATTAGAGGGCTCACACTTCCCATTTTCAAAATGTATTATGAAGCTACAGTAATCAAGACAGGGTGTACTGGAGGAGTCCAGAAATAAGCACATATTTGTATGATCAACTGGCTTTCTTTGTTTCTTTTTAAATATATTTGTATTGATTTCAGAGACAAAGGGAGAGAGAGAGAGAGATAGAAATATCAATGATGAGAGAGAATCATTGATCGGCTTCCTCCTGCATGCCCCACACGGGGGAAATCAAGCCCACAACCCAGGCATGTGCCCCGATCGGGAATGGAACTGTGACTTCCTGGTTCATAGGCCGACACTCAACAACTGAGCCATGCCAGCTGGGCTGGTCAATTGGTTTGCAACCAAGGTGCCAAGATCACTGAATGAGGAAAGATTAGTCTCTTCTACAAATGATGCTGGGGTAACTGGAATCCATGTGCAAAAAGCTGAACTGGACTCTTGCTTCATACCATGTATACAAATGAACTCAAGCTGGATCAAGGACCCGTGTTAAGGGCTAAACTTATAAAAGTTGCAGGACCAGACACAAGCATACATCTTTGATGCTGGATTATGCAATGGTTTCTTAGATATAAGAAAAAGCAACAAGTAACAAAAGAAAAAATAGATAAATTGGACTTCACCAAAGACGCTTAACATCATTAGTCACCAGGGAAATGCAAGTCAAAATCACAATGAGCTACTGCTTCAAATTCACTGGGATGGCCATAATAAGAAGACAAACAAGCCCTGGTCGGGGTGGCTCAGTTGGGCATTGTCCCGTACACTAGGAGGTCACCGGTTCAATTCCTGATCAGAGCACATGTCTGAGTTTTGGGCTTGATCCTCAGTAGGGGGCATGCAGGAGGCAGCAGATTGATGTTTCTCTCTTATTGATGTTTCTCTCTCTCTCTCTCTCTCTCTCTCTCTCTCTCTCTCTCTAAATCAATAAACTATTCTTAAAAAAAATATAACAAGTGTTGATGAGGACATGGAGAAACTAGAACCCTCACATACTGCTGGAGGGAATGTAAAATGGTGCAGGCATTTTGAAAAACAGTCTGGCAGGTCCTCAAAAGGTTAAACATAGAGTTACTATTTATCCAGTAATTCCACTCCTAGGTTTACGCCCCAGAGAACAAAACATTAAGTCTGCACGGAGACCTGTATATGAATGTTCACAGCAGCATTATTTGTAATAATAAAAAGGTGGAAACAACCTAAATGTGCATCAAATGATGAATGGTAAGTAAATAAAAAGATATCTCCTTATAATAAAATATTATTTGGCAATAAAAATGAAGTACTGATACATGCTACAACATGGGTGAACCTGAAAAACATTATACTAAATAAAAGAAGCCAGACACAAAGACCACATATCTGTCTGATCCCACTGATATGAAATGTCCAGAACAGGTGCGTCCATGGAGACAGAAAGCAGATCAGTCGTTGCTCAGGGCGGGAGTTGCTGGCTAAAGGATGCAGGGCTGCTTTTTGAGGTGACGAATGTACTAAAATTGACTGTGGTGATGATTGCATATCTGTGAATATACTAAAAACCACTGAATTGCACACTTAGGTGAATTATGTGTGAATTATACGAATAAAACCGCTTTTAAAAAAAATTATCCCATTTCACTCCTTTTTATTCTCCTCACTGCATTTCCTTTAGAATTTACTAACAGAACAGGGTCAAAAAAGACAAAGAACGACAACAAAGGGAAAGAGGGCAGAGAAAGTGTGCGCCCCACCCTGAGGACGCTCTGGAGGCCCATCTTACCTGCGTCAATGGCACACGGGTAATGGTAGCGGAAGGAGCAGCCTTTGTTGTAGCAGCCCAAGGTGGCGCCTGCCTCCTGGCAGTGGGAGCATTTCTGAAAGGGAAGGAGTCAGACATGTCAGCACCGCAGACTCAGCCCTCCTCCCCAGGCTGCCCCCAGACCCCACAGGCCAGACAGCACGTGTCCCTGAGGTGACGGAGTCTGTGGTGGCAGGATGAGCAGCCCGTTTCTTACTGCCACTCACTGCCCACACCTGGAGGA
The DNA here is from genome assembly GCF_964212035.1 of Myotis nattereri. Taxonomy (NCBI): domain Eukaryota; kingdom Metazoa; phylum Chordata; class Mammalia; order Chiroptera; family Vespertilionidae; genus Myotis; species Myotis nattereri. Next base: position 212,104,711 of record NC_138076.1, read on the forward strand.
GACTCAGCAGTAAGGACCCAGGGCGGGCCTCACAAACAAACAGAACCACAGAGTGGCGAGGGTGGGCATGCGGCCGGCCTCTGGGACCCCGCAGTCCACCCAGCCACATGCTCTCTTGAACTGTGTGCAGCTCTTGTGTGTTATTTCTGCTGTGAACGTCTCGGGTAGATGGAGAGGGTAAGATAGTAGAGTTATATATAAACCTTTTAGAATTAAAAGTGGAATTTGGTTTCCAATTCTTATATTTTTAAGATTTTATTTTTATTCTACTTATCCCAAATGCCCAATACAAGTACATTTCCCTTTTCAGAAAATATGGGCTCCTGTGAGCAAACGGTATTTTTACACACAAATCCTATTTTAAATGCACTCGGAAACCGGCCATGAATTTCTGGCCGAGTGAGACATTACTCTGTAATTGAGATCTCCTCCTTATATGGTCAGGTTTTCTTAAAGTGGGGCACTTCTCCATCATCCCTCTGAAGTGGCTACAGCGAGCTCTCACTCCTGTCGGCACAAGGAATGTGTCCCATCATCAATAATCATAGCTATAAAAGTCAACCACATCAGCCCCCTGAGGAAGGACGCAGGCTTCTGGTGGCCAGGGCACACCCAGGTAAGGCTACCTGGAAGATACGGCACTTGTTCCTGATTCTAGGAAAAATAGAATAAAAGTGACCGTAAGCCAGTGGTTCTCAACCTTCCTAATGCCTCGACCCTTTAATACAGTTCCTCATGTTGTGGTGACCCCCAATTTCATTGTTACAAACTGAACATAATTAAAGCACAGTGATTAATCACAAAAACAATATGTAATTATAAATGTGTTTTCCGATGGTCTTAGGCGACCCCTGTGAAAGGGTCATTCGACCCCCAAAGGGGTCGCGACCCACATGTTGAGAACCACTGCCCTAAGCAGTTACACTTGCGGAAAAGAAAGGCTCCCCACACACCCATACCCTCCCCAGGAAAGTGACTAAAGGGCAGCGCGGCTGCTTCTTCCCAGGCAAAGGCAGGCCTGGAAGGCAGCCTCCAGGGGGCAGTGTGGCCTGCAGCCTGCAGCAGTAAGGTCAACAGGGAGCTGGAGAAAGCTCCCCCAAAGCTGACGCTGAAGGTAAACTCACACTGACGCAGCCCAGCCCGAGTGTTCACCATACACCAGGCGCCATACACGACTGATGTGGACCAACTCATCCAGTTTTCACAACTACCCTGGAACCCCCTCAGGCTACAGATGAGGTGCCTGAAGCACCAGAAGGGGAAGTAACCTGCTCCCCGTCACAGCTGGTCTGGGCTGAGCCCTGGACTCCTCCAGAGACAAAGGGGCAGGAATAAGGCTATAAGACAAGTCCTTCCAGAGCCTCAATTCCTCTAGGAAGCAAACATCCTTCTGGGTGCACATGGCCTCCCACCCTTGCTAAGAAATAGAAGATGACTTGGCCTGGAGTAAACCAAGGACAGCTGGCAGCATTCTGGACAGCCCTAGACTTCATCTCCTTTTGGCGGTGCCAGGGGCCCCTTCAGAACAAAAGGACCCACCGTCAACCGGGGGAGGGAGTGTGGCTGATTTGTCGGTGGTCCTGCCCTACCCCTTCTGACCTACGGAGCCCGAAGAGCCGGCTACCCAGAGGACTTGTGCTCCAGGCCCTGCCCACCCTAGCGGTGACTCTCAAATAGCGGTGGCCATTTAGGAATGGGTGTGGCAAGCATTTCTGGTAGGCAAGTCTGCAAGGGAAAGGAGCTTGTGGGAAAGTTTCCTCATGAAGGGGCAGCTCTAAATACAAAGCTCAATCCATTGAGGTCAGAGTGATAAGATGGAGGGAACCTGGATTCTTTGACACTAAATGAACCAACCCCAGGACCACCCCATCTCCAGACTTGATAGGGAAAAGGCATTTTAAAAAAATCACCTTTTAATTTAATTTTGCAACTTGCAGTCAAAGTGCTCAGGAAATGTGACCTAAGTGACCATGTGCCAGACACACACACTAGATGTTCCCACACAGACCACCTACTAAAAGCAGCCTGCAGAGCAGATCTTGTCATCATCTGAGGCTACAGACAGGAAAGGGAGGTGATCGAGCTCATATCTGAACAATGTCATTTCCTTCCCACCTCCGCACATGCCCCTCAGTCCCCTGCAGGGCATCCAAAGCTCCCTAACCTGGAATAGCCCACAGACCACAGGTCCCATCTTTTTCATAAAGAAAGGAATCTCATTTACATCAATAAAAAGCTTGTTGCTTATTGCAATTAAAAAGTATAATTAACTTACTACACTGCACCCAGAGAAGAAAGACCCTGCATGGTATATCAGAGCCTAAAGACAGAACCTGAGAGTTTAGTTCATTCTCAAAGGATGGTCCTTGGACCAGCAGCATCAGCACCACCTGGGAATTTGTTAGAAATACAAATTTTGGGATTATGGGAAGATGGCAGAGTAGGTAGCTGTCTCCTCACCTAGACACCAACCGCACTGGCAGAAACTGATTAACTATTTTGAAACTCTAGTCCCTTCAGGGGATGCAACTTCCAGGGGAAGACTTGGTCCATTTCCGTTCTTAGCACAGTAGCAGCTTGCACACAACTTGGGAGCCAGGGTGAGCAAGAAGAACCCTGTCCTTCACTATTGGGGAACCTCTGCTCTGGCTGCCGCTCCTGGCCACAGAGGTGGAGATCCAGAGGCAGGCCACTATTGTTGTTGCTCCCTCTAAAACAGTGACTATTCCCTACCCCCTTCATTTTTTGCTTTCTCCACTTTTGGGAGCCAGGCATTAAAGACTATGACCTTCAAGAACAACTACATGCACAGAGGAAATTAGAAAGTGACTTTGCATACCAAGGGAAGGGCTCAGGAAAGACCTGAGAAGATCTTAAATTTACACCTCAGGCTGATCCTAGGCACAGAGACAACCTGCAACAACAACCATAAAAAGCAAACCCTGGTTTCCAGAGTTACCTCATTATTAGAGACATTCAAATGTCCAGTGTTCAGCAAACACTCACAGGCATTCAAAAAAACAGGAATGCATGGCTATGGCCTATTCAAAGAAATCGACAGAAACTGTCCCTAAAAAAAAAGACCTAATGGCAGATACACTAGACAAAGACTTTAAAAGAACTGCCTTAAAGATGCTCAAAGAAATAACAAAAGATGTGGGGAAAGTAAAAAACAAACAAACAAAAACAGTGTGTGAACTAAGTACATTAATAAAAGAGAAAACCTTACATGAATGACTATAAAAACATCCAAGAAGCTCAAAGACTCCAAATAAGATGAATTAAAAAAGATCCACACTAAGACATATAATTCGACTTGAAAAAGCCAAAAAAGAGAGACTCCTGACAGAAGTGAATTGTCATAAGTGGTCCTTGGTAAGATTTTCTGCAGCTCTTTCATCAGAAACTTCGGAGGCCAGCAAACAGTCCAACAATATATTCAAAGTGCAATTCCCTCCCCCACCCCCACCCCCCACCCCCAATCTACCAAGAATCCTTTATCTGGCAAAAACTGTCCTTTAAGTGTGAGGGAGAGATGAAGATATTTCCAAATAAACAAAAGCTGAGGGAGTTTGTGATCACTAGACCTACCCCGCAAGCAATGCTCAAGGGAATCCTGCCCGGTGAAATAAAAGGACACCAGAAGTCTATCCACGCCGCATGGAGAAATGAAGATCTTAACAAAGGCAAATACACGGGCAATTATGGAAGCAAGTATTACTGTAACAGCAGTCTGTCACTGGTTTTTTGTTTTCTACATGATGTAAGAGACTAATCCAGTTAATGCACTTACAATTATTAGTTTATGTTTTGGGGCATAAATGTATAAAAATGCAATTGTGTGACGTCAATAACCACAGAGATCGGAGCTGTAAAGGAGCAGAGGTTTTGAATGTTACTGAAGTCACATCAATGTATGAAGAAAGTAACCGCATAATCATGCTCAATCGATGCAGAAAAAGCAGATGACAAAATCCAACACACTTGATGATAAAAACACACATTCCACGTGCACGGATTAGAAGACTTAATATTATTAAACTACCTAAAGTGATCTGCCATCCCCATCAAAATCCCAAAGACTTTTTGTGTGTGCAGAAATAGAAAACTTTATCCTAAAATTTGTACTAAATCTCAAGAGACCATGAATAGCCAAAATAATACTGAAAAAGAACAAAAAAAGAGGACTCATACTTCATTTTAAAACTTTCTATAAAACTACAGTAGTAACAGTGTGGCACTGGCAGACAGGGAATAGAGTCCAAAAATAAACCCTCAAAGACAATGTCAAATGATTTCTGACAAGGGTGTCAAGATCATTCAATGGGGGAAAGGACAGTGTGTTTTCAACAAATGATGCTGGGAAAAGTGGATATCCACATGCAAAAGACTGAAGTTGGACCCTTCCCTAAAACCACATACAAAAATTAACTCAAAATGGATCAAATACCTAAATGTAAGACACAAAACAATAAAACTCTTAGAAGAAAACAGGACAAAGCTTCATGAAAATAGATTTGGCAAAAATTTTGGGGGTTATGACACCAAAGGCCCATGTAGCAAAAGAAAAAAATAGACAAATATGACTTCATGAAAATTTAAAAAAATTTTGTGCATTAAAAGCTATTGCCCTGACCAGTGGCTCAGTGGTTAGAGCGTTGGCCTGTGCACCCTGGAGGGCCGCATGTTTGATTCTGGGTCAAGGGCACATACCTGGATTACAGGTTTGATTCCCACCCCAGGTCGCGGAGTGAGGGGGAGGCTACCAATTGATATGTTGCTCTTCTCTATCTATCTATCTATCTATCTATTATCTATCTATCTCTCCCTCCCCTCCCCCTCCCTTCTACTCTCTCTAAAAATTAATTGGAGCCCAGCTGGTATGGCTCAGTGGCTGAGCATTGACATATAAACCAGAAGGTCACAGTTCGATTCCTGGTCAGGGCAAAGGCCAGGGGTTGTGGGCTAGATCCCCAGTGTGGGGCGTGCAAGAGGCAGCTGATTGGTGATTCTCTCTTATCATTGATGTTTCTATCTTTCTCTCCCTCTCCTTTCCTCTCTCTGAAATCAATAAAAACATATTTTTGAAAAAAATCAATAGAAAAAATATCCTTACTCCTTGGGTGAGGGTTAAAAAAAAAAAGACATTATTAAGAGAGTAAAAAAAGCAACCCACAGAATGGGAGAAAATATCAGCAAATCACATATAGGATAAGGGATTAATATCTAGAATATATAAAGATCTCCTAAAACTCAACAGCAACAAAATAACCCATTTTAAAAATGGGCAAAGGACTTGAATAGGCATTTCTCCCGGGAAGATATACAAATGTGAAGATAAGCATACGTGAAGACGCTCAGCGTTGATCATTAGGGAAATGCAAATCAAAACCACAAGGTACCACTTCACACCCATCAGAATAACTACTGTCAAAACAAAAAACAAAACAAGAAAGAAAAAAACCCCACCAAGTATTGGCAAGGACGTGTAGGTAGAAGTTGGAACCCCTGTATACTGTTGCTGTAAATGAAAACTGGTACAGTTGCTGCAGAAAACAGTATGGTGGTTCCTCAAAGTTAAAAATAGAACTACCATATGATCCAGCAATTCCATGTGCCAGGTGCCAAAGACAGAAGAGGAAAACTTATTATCTCTATAATATCCTGCTTCTATTCTCCCCTTCCATACCCAAAATCAATACCCAGGCTAATACCATTTCTAATTAGATTTTTATTCTTTACTTTTTACCTGAAGAAACTAATTACACTATCATTCTCCCATAATGCAAATAACATAACAGTCACTGCAGAGCTAACTGTCCTTTGTTTCTGACTACACTGCTGCTACAAGTTTAACTATTCATTCCTAGGAGAGGTAAGTACACACAACACTGTTCCCCACACAACTCACACACACAGCTGGGCTCCAATCATGGTTTCTAAAGGTATGTTTTTCAAACAAGCAACAACCCAATCTCAACAGTGCATTTTTCACTTAACAAAAGGAATAAAGGTTATTTTTAAGCAACTCGGACAAGAATCCTACTTTTATTAATACTATAATCTTGGGAAATAAATGATAAAACGTATGCTTAGTTTCTGGACAACAGAAAGTGGCCAAACACCCTCCCTGATCCGTACAGCAGCCCTTGTCACTGTCCCAGAGGCAGGCTCACTGGCAGGAGGCGGCAGAGTGCAGGAGCTGAATCACCTAAGAGCAATTTAATCCATACCCAGCAGAAGCGCCCCGGGAGAATTGTGCCTCTTCATTCACAGAAAGGCTTTCCTATGAGTTGTGACGGCGACCTGAATAATCGCCCTGTTTAATAAGCATCTCCAAGCAGCCTCAGAGCACCAATGCATTTGGGTCATAGTATTCTTAGTGCTGGTGACGATCAGTTCTGTTCGAGCCTTCAAGATCACACATGAGATGGCTTTTATCCAGCACTGCACACGCTTCTGCTCATGCTCACAGTATTATTCATGTTTGTCTCTCTCTCCTAAACTGTGAGCTTCATTCTTGTGTCCCCAGGGCCTGGCACACTGTAGGAACCGTAAATGTGGGCTAATGGAACGGATGCGAGGTCTGACAAATTGGAGAGCTTGGAGGAAACGAACGAGGCTGCTCTTCAATGTGAGTTAAAGAGCTGATGCTGGTAGAGCCTGGAGAATGTGGAGCGAGGTATGTGTTAATTTTCGGCCAACAGCAAGAGCTTCCTTCCCCTCTTAATGAAGCTTCTATATCTAGGGCAGAGCTGCCGCCGCTGAGCCCTGGACTGTTAGCTCTGAGGCAGCCACTGGTCTACATACAAGCAGCTACCCTTTGAGGCCCTGAAAACATCTTTCTTTGAGGCGACTCTGCACCTATTAATTTTCCTCCAGGAGCGCTACAAGCTGTTGGTTAAAGCAATACATACAAAACCCTCTGTTTTGGGTCCTTGCTGCCTTAGCGCTAGAGTTGCTAGACAACCTTATGTTCCCTCACAAAAGCTCATGAGACCAGCTGGGGCATCTGCTGCTGCCTGCCATGCTCAGACTCGGGAGGAGAATGGGCGCTGGCCTCTGGGACCTTCATCACAGCCACGAGCGACACCCAGGCTTCAGGGCCAACCTTGGAGGCCAGAGAGTCGCCCAGTTCTTCTCAGGCCCGTTTACTCAATGCTATGAGGCACAGTGCCTGGCTGTCAAAGCTGCATTTATGTCCCCCAGCTGTTCTAGCAAAGGCACCAATTTCAGAAACGGAATCCGTTAAATGCACACCTCAGTATATTAAGTACGGTGACACCAGTGTAAGTGCCAGCAGCATTCACTGGCTGGCGAGAGTTGTGTGTACCTTAAGACAAAAGTTCCAGGTTTGACTGGCTTTTTAGAGTAAAACGTGGATGGTCTAACGTGAATGCTGACCAAATGTCAAGCAGCACAAGGGCCGGTGGAAAAAGAACCCAACAGTGTCAGCTCTTGTGGGGAAACCAAAAAAAGTCACCCCATCCATTTATCCTCTGTAGGATGGCGATAACCCTTTTTACCCTGCCTTCCTTGTACAGTTGTCTGAAATAACTGTGAAAGTGTTTTATAAACTAGAATGAGTTACATAATTATTAGGGTTTAATTAAGACAAAGTTAGAAGATTATTTTTTGGAACTAATTTTCTCCCTTAGATTACTGCCTGAACGTCTGCTGGCACCATCTTTTTATAGGTTAGTTGCTGTGTGTATGTTTCAGTATTATTTCACCTAGGAAGGTGCTGGCTGCATGGTCAGCTCTTGCCAAATCCCCGAACACTGCACCTCTTAGCTACTCTTCAGCCTTTCACTGTTTCCCCTCCTAATTCTATCCTAAACAATACAGATCAATGGGAATTATTCTGAATGTTTTGTGAAGCACTGGTACTTAGTGCTAAATAAATAGGGGGGAAAATTACACACCATCAAGCAAATTAAACACTAGCAGGAGATGAAAAGCATGGAAACCTCCCCCAAAAGGCACACTGAACACAAGGAAGGAGAAAAGTGCCTGCAGGCTGGTCTGTCACCTGCCATGTGCTCCTAGCCAAGATTCCTCTCTCAGCCTCCCCGCCCTCAATGCAACCTCATTCACTCACCTTAGAATAATCTAGTTTAACTTCTACCTGCTGCCACAAGGGGCTGAGGCCCAGCAGGTGGTACTGCTTCTCAGTACACACCTAGGGCCTAAAGCCCATCTCCTCTGCCCTCAGGGGTAAGGGACATACATACACAAACTTTCTTCAGTCCGATCGTCATCTTTCAGATGTAATCATCTGGAATAAAATTATCCATTTAGACCCCTGTTACCCTCCCAGAAAACTCCCAATCAAAAAGTGGCTCTGCTGCTGACCCTGAAAACTATTAACTTCTTTGGGAAAGCTTTTCAAACCACATTATAAAACCTGTGATAAGTGTCTTTGTGGCTACATGAATGGGGGTTAAAGGGTGGCTGGCCGCAAAGGAGCAAAACGCATGACAGCATGACCAAGGCAAACACCTAGGTGCGGAGCCTGGCGTGTCTCGCGCTACATTCCTGGCCTTTTCTGATCCAAAGGAGAGCCTGTTCCCTGAATTCCCTTCCTACTAGCTCTGTCCTTGCAGGTGCGTTTACAGTGGAGTTAGGATGTTCTGAATCGGGCTAGAAGGCTTGGGATTAAAGACCTTTTTTTCTTCATTAGAAATGTCCTTCCTTGTCTTTCTGCACTTCATCTGTCTGTCTAACAGAAGAGCCAGAATTTAGCCATAACCTTGATCACACGAAGAATATATTCAAAGTAGACATGCCTTTCCACAATGAAGGTGTTCACTTTACCATTCAAAAACAAATAATGAGAATTTTCAGGTCTAAGATGCAGGTGGGGAAGGCGTCTTTCTCTAGCAGATTCTAACACATATATCCCTTCTTTTGCTGTTGCTATTTAACAAATCCAGACGGTCACACATTAGGCACATGCCCAGCAGATGTGACGGTGACCAAAGTGACAAAGGTACAAAGCCAGCTGGTGCTTCTTTACAGAACTCTAAAGTGCAAGTTGTTCCACTGAATATGAAGAAAGGACCATGACTTCCTAACGAGCTATTTTGGGGGCTCTTATTAATTTGTCAATTTATGAATCTGTCTTCTTCATATGTCAATTCTGAATCTACAGCATCAAACTGAAAAGCTTGGGAACTGAAAACAGGGCCAGCAGAACATGAGTTAAGAACCGGATCAGTGTGGTCTCTATGGGCTCCGTTTTCTCCACTCCTCACCCTCCCTCTAGCATGCTGGCTTCTCCAAAGGCTGTGAGGGAGCAGATGATCAAGGCGCCTCTGATTCTCAGTGGTCTTTGCTCTGACATTAAAGTTTTTAAAAATGGCTTCTACTTCAGAAATGTAATAATCTTCCCTTTCTGTCCACTCAGCACCTTTTTCTTGCCTGCCTGTGCGAGGCAAAGGGGCTGAACGCAGGGTGGCAAGTCCATCAAGTGTTTGCCCTCAAGGGATTTACAGAAGGGGGGGTAAGAAACCCAAACTGAGCTGTTACGATGTGAACAGTACTTCAGAGCCTAGAGGTCCAGTGAGACCTGGTTAAGGAGGTCAGAACCATTCTTGCTGCTGAGCACAGTGGAGAGAGAACTAGTAGGAGCTACTCGGCAGAGAGGGAAGGGAAGGTGGGCTGGAATGAGCTCTCAGGATGTGGAGGGTGCACACAATGGAACTTGATTCTGAGGGGTCCACAGCAGCCCTGGGTCAGGGACGTCATGGAAGAGTTTGGGTGTGTGTGTAAATACAAGCCACCGTGGAGGCAAAACCAATAGGACCTGGTGATGAGCTGCAGCCGCTGGGATTGGTGAGACGGCAGCCCTGCTGAGCGGTGGTGCCTCACGTGGTGGGCACAGTGCAAGGCATCAGTGTAGCAGGATTCCGAGGAGAGGACACACGTGGCCTTCATTCTAAAAGCTACTTACTCTAAGAAACATTCCATTTACAGAACAGAATGGTCTGGATTTAGAGCAAAATTTCAACTGGAATTCTCAGGAATCAGCTTAATTTCAAATGACATTTTCTGGGAAATTGAAGGTAAGGCTAGAAATCTTCCTGGAACATCTCAGTCCGCACTTAGTTGGATCAGAGTGGTTATTCTCTATTGCCTCAGAGTGATCATTCTATTATTGGGCATATTCTTGTAAGATGCTAGGTAGAGGCTAAGCTTTATCAAAGTGACCCCAAGACACAACTTAAAACTTGCTTTAAAAAAATAAATCTCTGGCCCTGGCCGGTGTGACTCAGTTGGTTGGGCATCATCCCATGCACCAAGGGTTGCTGATTTGACTCTTGGTTAGGGCACTTGTGGGGGTTATGAGCTCAATCCCCATAAGGGGGTGTGTGGGAGGAAGCCAATCGATGTTTCTCTCCCCACCCCCACTCTCTCAAAATCAATAAAAAATTTAAAAAATACATCTCTGGTAGCAAGCTGTTTTTCTTATAATTTGTTCATCCCAGAGTGAAAGAAAGAAAACCTAGTTGAAAACATGTTCCAGTCAGCTGACATCTCCTGTATTGGCCTTCCTGATATTCAGTGGGTTATTTTGTTCTAGGTCCCTGCCTCAAACACAGGCAGTCTACAAGGAGACGAAGACATGCCATGAAAAATGGAGAGAGAGCTGGGTGTGGCCCATGAGAGGAAGGAGGCGGCCCCTGGCCTGCCTCCCACCAACTATGGGCTTGGACCAGTCCATTCATTTAAGCCTCGATTTTCTCAACAGTACACTGGGGATAAAATACCCAGCTGGGAGGGGAGGGGAGGGAGCAGAGTGGAAAATCAATCTCTTAAGGGAATTAATGAGGAACCCCCCACCCCCAACCCTGAATGTGCTCAACAGTGAAGGAAAAGAATATTTTAAAAATGACATGCAGGGTATCCCTAAGATACCCTGTATAAAAATAGAAGGAAAAAACGAAGTCCCAGCAGAGATCCCATGGGACGGAGAGCCCGAAACAACTGAGACCTGGCCTTACGTGCAAGGCCATGGGACGCTGGAGTTAAGGAGCAGCATGGACGTCAGGGCTGGCTTTTAAAACAATCCACTCCCAGTGATGAAACTTAAACCCATCAATGCTACAACTTCTGTGCAGCTGTTCTGAACATTCAGGTCCAGTATTTAACCACACTTTATTCCCCCCTCAACTACCTGTTTTAATACAGACACTTTTTATCGATGATAATGTTTTCTAGACAAGCACTAGTACAGGGACTAGTAATTCTTTCTACCAAGCTGTCCACAAAGCTGAAAGTGTTTAGAATGATCACACGTGGAATGAACATCATCTGTGATGGGCACAGGTGCTGGCTACTCACTGTGGGTGTTTTGTGTGTTTTTTTAAGTTCTTACCCAACGGTATGTTTTCAGTGCTTTTAGAGAGGAAGGAAGGGTGCGGGGAGAGAAACATTAATGTGAGAGAGAAGCAGATCAATTGCCTCCCACATGTACCCTGACCCGGGATCCAACCCACCACCTAGGTATGTGCCTTGACCAGGAACGGAACCCACAACCTTTTGGTGTACGGGACAACACTCCAACCAATTGAGCCAGGCAGCCTGGATCTCGCTGTGGGTTTTAAATGTTCTAGATTTCCCTGACTAATTCTAATTCTCCTGGGTTTATAGTCTTCAGATTCAGCAAGACTAAATTTACGAAGGCAAACAAAGCAATTTCCCAAATAAAATGCTTCCACTTGCCACAATTTAAATGAGTACCAGTCTTCACCTCCAATATTAAAGCGTTACAAAAAAGATTTGGTTTAATTGTTTTTTCTTGCACAAAATGTCTATTGTTAATACATATTCTTCATAACTCTATTTATCAGAGTCAACAGATTTCACTAAGGAGGCTTCTCTGGGCGAGCCACACCTGGGTTTCTGCCTGAAACAATTTGTGCTTTATCTTGCCCACAGGTGAAAATATTCCATTAAAATATTTCTAATCAGAAGTTTTCTTTTCTAATAGGAGAAAGAAGCTGTAACTTTTTAAAAAACAATATACAGTATAACTCTGTCTAGGAGAGTTTTTACATGTTATAAAAAGGGGTTTGTCACCCTAGCCCAGCCATGGGCAAACTACGGCCCGCGGGCTGGATCCGGCCCGCTTGAAATGAATAAAACAAAACAAAACAAAAAAAGACCATACCCTTTTATGTAATGATGTTTACTTTGAATTTATATTAGTTCACACAAACACTCCATCCATGCTTTTGTTCCAGCCCACCAGTCCAGTTTAAGAACCCATTGTGGCCCTCGAGTCAAAAAGTTTAACCACCCCTGCCCTAGCCGGTTTCGCTCAGATAATAGCGTGTCTGCCTGTGGACCGAAGGGTCCTGGGTTCGATTCCGATCAAGGTCATGTACCTCGGGTGCAGGCTCTTCCAGGCCCAGGTCCTGAGGGGTGCGTGCAGGAGGCAACCAATCAATGTGTCTCTCTCACATCGATATTTATCGCTGTCTCTCCCTTTCTCTCTGAAAAATCAATGGACAAATGTCTTTGAATGAAATTTTTTTTAAAAATGGGGTTTGTGCCCTTTAAGAAGCTAAAAAGGAAAGGGCAGAAGTTCAGGTTTCGGGCAGTAATTGGTGTTTTCGGAGAACCAGAGAAAATGTGGGAATCCAGCAGGATTAGGAGCCCCTGCAGCCCTGGGAGAAGACACAGAATGGCCTGTTCTCTAAGTATGGAGACTTGAAATTTAGGCTGCACAACACTATGTATTAGCTTATTTTTATTTTACCCTTTGCTCAACCATGGATTGGCTTATATAGAGAAACCCTTACCTTTTGTGCTTTCTAAATAAAAAAAGGTACCTTGTAAAAGAAATTACCTGCCAGGAAAGTGACTCTGGGTATAATCCCATTTCTCTCCCCAGTTCATCCCACCCAGGAGGTGGGTCTATGCTTCCGGAAAGCCAGTTACGGTGCCGCTCGATTTGCGAGGCACCCAGATTTAGCTCTTCACAGTTTCAGCTGCAGAAATGACTTAATTTACTGCCACAATAGGCCTCTTTTAACAACATTTCAAATACATGCGGCTTATGCTGGAACTTAAATCGCCAAAGAAGCTCCAAATTCTTGGCTCTGGAGGGCTTTCTTATCTTTACTGCCTCGCTTCCTACTTGCCCAGATTGACTTCCACCTCAACCTCACCAATCCTTTCATCTGCTCACCTCCTTGAGGGAACTGAGTATTTATGAGTTAAGGCCTCATCGGGCAAAGCCACCCTATTCTGGAAGTTCAAGGGCAGGAGCGGCCTGAAAAGGAACAGACAGCAGAGGCACTTTTATACGGGGCAAAGTTCTAGCAGAAAGGAACTTGAAAAAACTAGCCGGCCTTGGCGGATTTCAGCTCCTGCCAATGCAACTACCCACAGGGTCACTGGTCCCCACATCCGAGCGCTGGCTGCCTTACGGGTCACTTAATGAGGTGATAATGTGTGCGGTACCGCACAGGGCCTTTCAGGTCACCCCGCCCACAGCAGTGCTGTTAACCCCCACGCCTTTTCTTCCCAGAAACACTGCACTGGAAGGAAACACTTTGTCCAAACCTAGACTGGGAGCTCTGGGACCAAAGTTAGGGACTAGCTTATGATCGAACTTCGGTTGTCTCTAGCTTTAGTTGACTAGTTAAACACTGAGTTTTCAGAGTTGATTTTAGTCAATGTGCAGCAGCCCAGGCGTTTTTTATCCCCAAGAAAGTTTAAGAACTATTGGCTCAATGCATCTTCATGGATATGGACATTTTTTTTCTTCGTTTCTGTTTTAGAAACTTAATCCCAGAGTAGGAAAAGACTCAGGAAGAGGCCAATCCTCACTTCAACAGCCAAAGAAAATGGAAACTTGCAAGTAACAGGACCAGGATTCGAAATCTTGACCAAATTCAATACTTACCTCCCCCACCTCCAATTTTTAAATGTCAATAGACTGTCATGACATGTCCCATTTTCCCTTACAACAACCTGATAGGAGTCCAGTTATCAGCTCCATGAGCCTTCCTGACTCACCTGGCCCCTTGGGCAAGTTAGCGCAGCCTCTGGGAGCTCACACAGACCTACCCCTCGCAGCTCTCACACCGTGCTGATCTAAGCTTAGACACTGTCAGAAATTCCTTAATTCCGAAATAGTCATACTTCTCTCCTTAGATTTCACATGAACATAACACACTTCCTGACTTCCCCATCACACCTGTTCCTCCTGCAGGCCTTCCTATTTCAAGAAATGGCACATTCACCCAGAAACCTGTTTCCACTCCTGCCCACACAGGCCACAGGCATCCGCCTCTCCAGCTGCGTTACCCTCTCCCGTATTCAATACCATCTCCCCACACTGCTTTCTTTCTGACCCTCCCTACAGCCCCTGTACCCTCCGTCTGAAATTCACTCTTGTCACCCTGACGGAGTGGCTCAGTTAGTTGGAGTGTTTGTTGCCCATACATCAAAAGGTTGCATGTTTGATACCGTGGGGCACATACCTAGGTTTCAGGTTCCATCCCCAGTTGGGGCACATACAGGAGGCAACCAATCAATGTTTCTCTCTCACATCCATATTTTTCTCTCTCAAAATCAATAAGAACATATTCTAGGGTGATGATTAAAAAAGAAAATTAAAATGTGCTCTTGTGAACTGTAATAGAAAAAAAAGGTTAACAACTAACTAAATAAAAATAAAATGCTCTCTAGTCTCACGGGCTGGCTCATTATTCCCATCTCAGCTCCTCAGCACACTCTACCTGGATTCCCAATCTAAGGCAGCGACCTGGTGATTTGTTCCTGACACCTAACAGATGCCAACCAGACGGATGAATGAATGAGGACAGGGTGCCAGTAAACCAGGGTGTAAGCCGGCACTGGCATGGCCATCTGGGGTTTTTAGAAAGATCACTTCAAAGTAGAGGATGGAGTGGGAGTGTTCAAACTAAAGGGTATGGAGACCCATTAAGATGCTACTGTGATGAGAGAGGATGCTGGTTTGGACCAGTAGGGTGGCAATGAAGATGAAAGGCATTTGAGTTACATAGGAAATAAAAACAGGATACAGTGACTGCCTGGATGGGAGAAACAGGGGAAGGAGAGTAAGATGGCTCCAGGTCTTTGGTTGGGCAGAGGACATGGAACTAGGTGAGGGACACTGGTTTTGAGGGAGGCCAGTGGGCAGCTGGACAGATCTGGAACTTGTGTTTTGAGTCATTAGGTCATGTTCTCATAAAGTAACTGTTTCTCTCGCTTATTCTGAGTCAAAGTGGAGGCTGTCCTCTAGATGGCCAGACTAGGACAACAAGCACCAGTGTTAGGACCCCGAACCTCACATTTTTCTCTCAAGAGGCACAACACTGAAATACACCACCAACAAAACCTTGTGCAGATGCCCACTGTAATGAAGGTAGGCCCGCGGCGATGGTCCCTGGCAGACTGTGCCTTACAAGGAACTACCAGGATAAGCACCAAGACACTGTGTAAAAGACAGAGGTAAAGTGTTTTGGTAACGAGACTGAGTGAGTTTGTTCTATGAGCTACTTGATAGTTTCAGGCAGAAATTTGTTCTTTTGTTGACCTTGGTCTCATGCATCTGCTTCTGTGGCAGTTCTTCAGTTCTATTCTCCTACCACACATGACTTCAAACAGTATGCTGCCAACACATTCAAACCCAGTGTCCTCTCAGAAGCGCATGCAGCCCAAACCACTCCACTTTCCTGGCAAACAGGAACAGGGTCGCATGGGGTTGGATTTTCTCTTCAGTTTCATTTCCCCCCAACACGCTCAGTGTGGACACATCTTTACTAAAATGACATGTGAGAACACCTGTAGAACAGCCCCAGCCCGCAGCACTTAGTTCCTTTTAAAGTGACCTCAACTCAAAAGCCTCTAGGACAGTGGTTCTCAACCTTGGCTGCACATTAGAATCACCTGGGAATCTTTTTAAAATCCTGATTTCTGGGCCTCATCCTCCAGAAATTCTGTTTCTTTGTTACTCGTGTTGTGGCCCCACCCCATAAAAAAGAAACAGAATTTCTGGAGGATGAGGCCCAGAAATCAGGATTTTAAAAAGATTCCCAGGTGATTCTAATGTGCAGCCAAGGTTGAGAACCACTGATCTAAGAGCTCTCCTAATGCCTTATTTACGGGGCACTCCTGAAGAAAGGACTTCCACACATCTGAATTTTCCAGACAATTGAAATTATTCAGAATAGGAAAACTATGCACAGAAAAATGACAGCAAATTGAAGAAAAATGTTAAAATTCCAAATTAATAATCAATGGACATAAAACATTAAAATTAATAGGAAACAATAGCAATATCACCAACCCAAGAAATAAAATTAAAAAGAATTATATATTTAAGACCATCCAATGCCACTGAGGTTGTAGTAAAATGTGGGAGAGGGAGAAGGAGAGAGAAGGGGGGAGAGAGAGAGAGAGAGAGAGAGAGAGAGAGAGAGATTGGTTGCCTCCAGTACTCACCCCAACCAGGGCTGGGAATCGAACCTGCAACCCAGGTACACACCCCTGACTGGGAATTGAACCTTGACCCTTAAGGTGCATGGGCTGACGCTCTACCCACTGAGTAACACAGGCACCAACTTCAGATTTTCAGTGGTTTTCTAGCAAGGACTCTGTCATCCTCTGCCACTGGGGATCGAGCCTACAGCCGAGGTATGTGCCCTTGACATGAATTGAACCCATGACCCTTCAGACTGAGGGCAGGTGCTCTAACCCAGGGGTGGGCAAACTTTTTGACTTGAGGGCCACAATGGGTTCTTAAACTGGACCGGAGGGCCGGAACAAAAGCATGGATGGAGTGTTTGTGTGAACTAATATAAATTCAAAGTAAACATCATTACATAAAAGGGTACGGTCTTTTTTTTTTTTTTTAGTTTTATTCATTTCAAGCGGGCCGGATCCGGCCCGTGGGCCGTAGTTTGCCCACGGCTGCTCTAACCACTGAGCAACTGACTAGGGAGACCTTGTTGGCTCTTTTAACCTATTAGCGATAACTAGTTTACATCACAGGAATGATATCTCTACACCTAAAAGAAATAAACACTGTAGGAAAATTAAGTCTTACAATTTGTCACAATTTATTCTGTAAGGTAATATAAAAAATAAAATTCAAAACTGCAAATTTCACATGAGATTCCTTAGAATTTAGAAAAGCCAAATTTTGAGTTTAGTCTCAAGGTCATCGTGTAGTGATAAAAAAGAAGAGATAACTGTTGAGAGCAAGAGGTAGTAGATAATTACACAACTTTCCGCTATAGCTAACAGTCGTGGGAACAGAGCTGAGCAGGCCTGGGTGCCTTGATGTGTAATGCAGACAGGCTGTGACAGAAGTGTGAGCTCTGATAACAAAGACCAAGTGACTGCCAGAGAAGGGCAGGTGAGGGAGGGAAAGACGTGGGAGGGGAATGGAGAGTGTGGGACTGTGTGAGGGAGGGCGAGGGGAGAGGGAGTCCAGCAGAGGTCCCTGTGGGTCATCTGGATGGGAGGTGGGACAGGGAGAGGGACACTGGAGTGAAGAACAGGATGCTGGTATCAGCATCCTTGCTAGGCTTCTAACTTGAGCACAACATAGATGGGAATTCACGGAGCATCTAGGATAAATCCTTTATTTTACAGATAACCAGAAAGGGGAACTGACCTTTTTTGTTGTTTTAACATGCGGTCACATTTTAATAATGTAATCAATGTATTAATACTTTTATGCTTATCAAATAATGTTTTTGTCACAATGTGAAGTAAATCAAGGAGGATGTTAGGCTGTTAGCTTGGGGAAGATACATTTTTTCCATTATTTAAACTTGTATTAAAAATACACTTTAAATATTATTTTTAATACACTGACCCCAATTTTTTTTTTCTTTCTTTCTTTCTTTCTTTCTTTCTTTTTTTTTTTTTTTTTTACTAAAACCAGTTCTTTAACATATACTGTGGGGTAAAAAAAAGACGAAAAATTCTGCATGATGCTGTCAGCCTGGTGGGGGAGGAGGGACTGGAACAAGTACAGGCAAAGCTGGGCTGTGCTGTCAAGGGACACACCAGAGACCCACGGTTACCAGGTCCCTGTCTGATGCCACAACCCGCAAGGCCTCGCATTCCTAAATGTGTCAAAGGTAATTTTTACACACCAAGTCACATGGATGCCTCTTAGAAGCAACTGTCACACCATCCATGCCAGAGGTCACTGTGGCTTCACATATATAATTACACCAAGATAAGTAAGCAGAGGTCAAAGTTAGACAAAACCAAAGAGGACTGCACGGAATGAATGGATTAAGTCCTACACTCAGAAAAGGAAGGAGAGTGAAGACTGTATGTACAAGAATTTCTAGTTTTCAGCAATTTTCAGAGTAGTGTTACACTTATAGGAAGAGGAGCCACTGTCTCTTGAGTACTCCATATTATTTTGTTGTATCATGCTTGTCAAAACACCTGATAAATACATAGGCCAAAATGGGTCTCTAATAAAATATATGTGGCTTTATCTCAACCTAATAGGATTGAGAGCATGCTTATTAAACAGACCAAAATTGGATGCATCTGCTAAAATCTAAGATAAAACCAGACTCAAACGACCTTGACAGTTTGAAATGTCATCAATCAAATTAAATAAAAGAAGGCAAGTTAGTGTAATTTTAATCTGTTCTTGAGTACATTAGAATAAAAGCTAAGCATAACAGAAAAGGATCTTGTAGTCATAGTGGAACATCAGCTCAAAGAGCCAAGAAGCATAACTTTTTAAACCATTTTTAAAATCAACACATCACTAAGTCTGAGTGTGTGTCACTAAAGTTCAGTCTTCCTTTATTCTAGGGGTAATGGAATGGTATGTTCTCCCTTCCTATCTCACTGGGTGGCTTGGGAGAACAAAACAGATGTGCTAGTCTTTTGAAAAATTAAATTCAACATAAAAGCCAGCATTCTATTCTAAAAGAGGGAAGTAAAATAAATAGACTTGAGGAAAGAGAAAGTTAATATTTTTAAAGGGCACTGGCAAAGTGAGTAGGTACAATCCTTCTATGTAATAAAAGCCCAGCGACCAAATGGCGGAATGACCAAAACGACTGGTCGACCAGACGTTATGATGTGCACTGACTACCAGAGGGCAGACGCTAAATGCAGAAGCAGCCGCTGCGAACCTCAGGGCCGATGAGCAGGAACCTGGGCTGTGATCGTTGCCTCCTTGCCCCAGGCTCCTACTCCTCACTCCCTGCCACCTCCTCCTCCAGACGCCCACCGGGCTCCTGGAGCTGACCCCAGAGGCTGAGAGGCAAGTTCGTGACTGTGGTGGGACGGAGGCCTACTCCGTCGCCTCTCAGTGCTATTGAACCTGGGCCCAGCCTTGACCGGGTCCCCTGGAGAGGCGAGTGCTCCAGCTCCACAGAAGATGCCAGACCTGGGAGCAGCCGCTCAGAGGGCAGGTCCGTAGCCACTAGGCAGACCAGGACAAGTGACACTCCCACAGTGGCCGATCCCCGCAGGCCACGCCCCCACCAGTGCACAAATCCTGTGTTCTGGGTCTGGGCCTGTAGTATCTGTCTATATACAAGGCTAAGCAACTGGCTGACCAGCTGGTAGGTATGATGCACACTGACCACCAGGGGGCAGACGCTCAACGCAGAAGCTGCTGAGCAACAGCAACTTTGCAGAGTGCCCTCTCACACTCTGGGACCCCTCAGGGGATGTCGGACTGCCGGTTTTGGCCTGATCCCCACAGGCCAGGCCGAGGGACCCCACTCACTCTGCAGATGCCCTTCGAGCCCCAGCGCCACTCCAGGTGCGGCCGGTTGGGGTGGGGCCATGGGAGGTTGGCTCCAGGGTGTGTCTGGCCCATCTCGCCCGGTCCCACCCCGCCAGCCACCTTCTAATTAATTTCAATGTGCACGGATCTGTGCAACAGGCCTCTAGTAAAGTAGTAAGCTTAAAGCTGCAATATGAGATTTAAGATTGGTCATGAAACTAATATAATGTGACACATCAATTATATTTATTAGAAAAAAAGATTGCTCAACTGTTTGTGTTCTGAAACCTGTCATTAAAGGAGATGGTAGAATTTGCAGCCCTGATGGAGCTATCAGAAAACGAAAACATCTAGGTGTAGAGACTCTATTATACAGAATTGTAGGGACAGAAATGCCCGTTTTTTATACCTTTTACCTTTAAATAAAGCATTCCAACTTTTTATTCCTTAGAACACATGATTAATTTGAAGCACTTATGAAACAGTTGAGGCTGCAATTAATATTTTAAAAAACAAAAAAATTACTTTCAATGTTCTGTACCCAAAACGCTTCATGTTATTTTAACCAGTTAGTCAATGCAGGTTATGGGGGATGGGTTAGAAAAAGACCGATTTATCATATTCAGTGGATATGTTCCAATTATAACATTCCAGATTTATTTTAGGATCGAAGCTGACAAGTAATAGGCTAAACTGTCACTTTCTGAAGACATGGGTTCCTGATTAGGAATTTAAAAATGCAAGCTCCACTGTTCACCAGCCTTTGGGGATGACAGGAATTGTGGCTTAGGGCGGCCACATCATTGCTGAGTACCTTCTACTTCCTATAAACTAGACTTTGATTGAGACACAGGATCGAAGGCTTTGTTAGGCAGGAATGAGCCTGATTACTGGTTACCCATTATTTTTATAGAATGTTCAAAAGTTTGTATGTAAGCATTACTCTAAGACAGTGGTTCTCAACCTTCTGGCCCTTCAAATACAGTTCCTCATGTTGTGACCCAACCATAAAATTATGTTCGTTGCTACTTCATAACTGTAATGTTGCTACTGTTATGAATCGTAATGTAAATATCTGATATGCAGGATGGTCTTAGGCGACCCCTGTGAAAGGGTCGTTCGACCCCCAAAGGGGTCGCGACCCACAGATTGAGAACCGCTGCTCTAAGAGATAATAATAATCTATGTTGTAATGAAGAAAACACTGATGGATGCACATGACATACACCAAAAAGTAACAAATAAGCAGAACAAACCAACCCACCAAATATTTTAACTTTCTAGAGGAAAATTGGCAAGCAGGCCATGAAATGGGACAAGATGACGATTAATGGATTACTGAGTGCTTAGACTTGACTATTTTGGAGAATTTTGTACTTTAGCATCTTAAATGTTGTATCACTTTAAGACTTTTGCATTTTAATATGTCACTGTGTCTAAGAAGTAAATCTATTTCAAACCTGGGGTTGGGAGTGACATCAACGATGGAGACAGGGAAGGAAACAGAAGAAAGAACATGTGGGAAAGACAAGCCCCTTGTGTTACAATTAGAATGTCCGAATTTAAAAAATATATAAATTTGACATTAATTACATTTTAACTGTAGTTCGAGTATTTCCTTTTTGTCAAACACTGCTAAAAATTCTGGGGATAATTCAATGATAAAGGGGTGGGAGAGGACAGTAAAAAGTGTCCAAGAATACTATGATTCTGGCTGATAAAATCCTTATTATGATTGAAAGTCATTTGTATAATTGTCAACTATAAGTTTTAAATATAAATTAATACAAAAAAACTCTCATCTAATTAAATATTGTAGTTCAAACCATACATTTACACATCAGTTTCCCTCCCACAAAAATACAGGGATAAACTTATAAGACAAATTCATGAGGACATGAAGAATGGGAGAGGACACAACACACAAGAGACGTCCAAATTCTGTGGAGCATTATGCTAAGTAAAATAACTCAAAGACAAGTATCACGTGATCTCACTCATAAGTGGAATCTAACAAAATAAACTGATGAATGGAGTGGATCCAGAGACATGGAAGCATGGAACAGAGTGTGGAATCTCAGAGGGAAGGCGGGGGAGAGGTGGGTGGGTGGGTGGAAGGTAATCAAACGAAGACCTTGTATGCATACATGCATCACCCATGGACCCAGACAAGAGGGTGGTGAAGGCCTGGGTGGGAGTGGACAGGAGGGGTCAATGTGGGGAATAAGGGGACACATGTAATACTTTCAACAATAAAGATTTAAAAAAAGATGTCCAAATTTTGTAAGCTGGAAATAGAATAGACAAAGAATAAGTGAATCAGCAGACAGAAAGGAAGCAGAGAGAATGAGTGCAGTAGAGGGGTTCCTACAAAGCCAGCCCCTTGTGGCACAGATCCTGAGAAGGCAGTGTCTCAGAAAGTGGGTGCTGTTAAGATGGGGCTGGCAACGAGAGCATTAACTCCGAGTTTGTAAGACGAGTTGGATCCCTAACTCAGCCCAATTCAACCAAGTAACTGTCTCTTTAGAGCAGTGGTTCTCAACCTTGGCTGCACATTAGAATCACCTGGGAATCTTTTTAAAATCCTGATTTCTGGGCCGTTGAGGCAATCACAATCCCTCTGACTATTCCCTCGCCCACCTGGGATCTTCAGGAGCACCACTGAGGCCCTGGACCCAGGTTACTACAGCAGTTAAGGGAGACGCTGGAACTCTCGCTGCTGCGGCCTCCGCGGCCCAGAAATCAGGATTTAAAAAAGATTCCCAGGTGATTCTAATGTGCAGCCAAGGTTGAGAACCACTGCTTTAGAGGGATATTCAGAGAAGAGAAAGCTCTCCAAGATATCAGAAATTAAGTTAACTAAAAGGTTGGATGATAAAAGTTGAAGAAAACATGGAAAAATTAGAACAAAAAGGCAGAGAGAATACAGAACAGGAGAGAAAAGATAAAGCCAGAGGATCAACTCAGAAAGTACAATACACCTAATTAACAGGAATTCCAGAAAGAGAGAACAGAGAAGACACAGGAAAAGAAATCATGCAAGAAATAACACACGACCAACTTCCCAAACTGAAAGGCATGAGTTTACAGGTGGCTAAACCTCACAGAGTAGCCAGCACAATGAATAAAGACTGACCTCAATGCCTATCGTTCTGAGATGTCAGACCCCAAGGGAACATGAAAAGATCCTCAAACCTTCCCAGGGAGAAGACAGAACACACATATAACAAATGAAAATCAGAACTCCAGGCCCTGGCTGGGTAGCTCAGTTGGTAGAGTGCCGTCCTGATATGCTTCTTGATAGGTTTCGGGTTCAATCCCAGTCAGGGCATAAATAAGAATCAATCAATGAACGCATAAGTAAGTGGAACAACAAATCGATGTTTCTATTTCTCCCTCCCTTCCTCTCTCTGTAAAACCAATCAACCAATTAAAAAACAAAACCAAAACAAACAACAACAAAAAACACCCCTCTTGTCCTCTCAACTGCAACCCTAGAAGCTACAGGACAAGCCAGCAGTCATGACACCAAGATAGTGAGAGAAAATGATTTCAAATCTAGAATTCTATACCCAACCAATCTTCAATTAAACATGACTGAATAATGACATTTTCAGTAGGCAAAATCTCAACGTATGTGCTTCCCATGCACCCTTTCTCAGGAAATTGCTAAAGGATGATACACTCCATTAAGTAAAAGTCCAGACTAAGAAAGGCAAAAATACAGGATTCAGAAAAGAGCATTTACTAGGGGGACGAAACAAATGATGGTGACGAATACTCTAGTACAATAGTTATGAAACAGACTTAAAGAAAAACATTTCAATGGCAAAGTTTAAATTAGAGAGATGTGGTCCAAAAAAAATAAAAAGCAAATAATAACATGAATTAGTAATTTTAGAGATATGAGAAGTTTTAGAAAAAAGGATATATCGCCATAGCATACTTCATAAGTGTTAGATGTTGAAAAATGGATCAATAAATAACACAAATAGCAGAAGCTTATTGTTTAGAAACAGGAAACTAGCAGGGGAATGAATGAGAAGTCTCTCTCAGGAGGCCTGGAGGACGTCTATTTTAATAAGCTGCATTGCACTAGCTTGACTTTGTAAACTATAAACACATATTATTGATAAAATTAGAAGTTAAATAAATCTTCCAAATTTCTGTCCATCATTTGGGCCTAGCGGCTCTAATCTGGAGGAATTACAACATGATATTAAAGACTAAAACAGTAAGGCTGAAATAGGTAAAGGTGGAAGAAACGGAACCAAAAAGAAGATAAAGAGCAAGCTGGTCAGAATTTCTCGTACTCACCATCTCTCTGGCAATTTCCAGCGCTTCCTGCAGGCCATAGAGCCTGCCGCAGACCAGGTAGATTCCATTGGCCCAGAGAATGCAGCCCTCATGGACCCAAAATTCATTGCTGTCAAGAGGTAGTTCAGGGATTTGTAACTCCAGCTCAGGGCCACCTTCTGAAGTGGTGGGCACAGAGGGCTTTGAGTCCAAAACAGTCTTTTCGCTGCCGCCCTCTGTGGTTGCTTTTTTACAGGGAAGCCCCCGGGCCAGGGACCGAGGGCCTCCGCCACAGTCTTCCGAGCGGTGCCGCCGCTTAAACCTGGGGTGGGCGGCCAGGCTCCTCTGCTCCTTCTGCTGCTGCTGCTCCTCCTCCTCCTCAGTGTCCGTCTTGGAGCCGTTGGAAGCGCTTTTGTGCCGTACCTTAACTTTGCTCTGCATTTCCGTGGCCCTCTTAGGAGGTGGGTTTTTCGGGAGAGTGGCTGCATAATCTTGGGGATAAAAGGGTCCAAAGAGGTCACCCATGTTCCGGTAACTGGCCCACTTGCCGCACAGACAGCAAACCAGGTGGCCCATCACAGAAGACTCGGTCACCACAGGTCCCTGCAGCATGAAGGACGAGGCTGGGAGCGCCTTGCTCTCAGTGCTGCTGGGTGGCGGGGTCAGAGACCTCTGCCCCTTCCGACCCCTCACCAATTTGGTCTGTTCTTCTTCTTCAGCATTGATGATTGTACAAACGGCTCCAAGTTCACACTTGTTTACTACATGAATATAAGGGAAAAAAGACTTGTTCTTGGCATCACTTTTGTCCAGTGGCTGGGTGGCATACTTTAGTTTGATCTCAGGTTCTTGGGGTTCTACGATGGGAACTGCTTGTTTGGTTTTCCGCTTCCTTGGCTGTGCCCCAGGCTTCCTTCTCTCCCTCCTTTGTCTCTGCTTTTTTGGCTTTGGCTCTCCATCTGCAGAACCTTCTGGTATCTGGGGGGGCTGAGGGGGTGGAGGTGGTGGCTGCTGCTGTTTCTTTTGCTTATTCACACTACCAATGGGTCTCCCCTTCTTCTTTCCTGAAGGGAAGTACCCCTTTGGGGGGAAACCCTCTGGTTTGGGGGAAATCGTCACTGCATCGGTCTCCTTCTCTTCAGCCTTCGGATTTGGCTCAGGGGCCAGTCCGCCAACTGCAGGTACATTCTTTGAGTCAGGAAAGATTAAAGGCGCTGCCCCACCCAGGGAACCATCTGGTCTCCCTTGGTTACTCCCAGGTTTCTGTGAGGTTGCGGATGTCATGGCACCAGGGGGTTCCTTTCCAGCAGTGACCGTATCTGGGTGTGTCTCAGTCTTCATTTTGTCGTCCCCACTGCCACGCCACTCCTCTGAAGACCTTGCAAGAGGCTTTTCTATGTTCAGCTCCTTGTTTGTTGGACAGACCAGGTCCACCTCACCCTTTCTCTTCTCCATCTCGGCCTCCTGAGCAGCAACACTCCCACCTTCAGGAGGGCCGCTCTTCAAAGACAGTATGTCATCCAAAGTGACTGTGTCTCCCCCAGCCTCTGCACTGTTCGAGGACGCACTTCTCCTAATATTTGGGGAAGTGATCTTCTGAACTATAGCTTCCAATTTCAGTCCCCGTCCTTTGCGTGGGGGCAGGATTTTGGTCTTAGCAGGACTTGTGAGGGTAACAGGAGGGCAGTTTCTATTGTCTGAACTTGTGAGGTCCTTGGCGGATTCTCTCTTGGGAATGGACTTGAAGTCCTGGCTGTGAGAAAGATGGGCATAGGAATTGAACGCTTTATCAGCGCCTTCTTTTGAGGGGTGAAGGAGGCGTCCTCTATCTTCAATGTTGCTGTTTTTCGAGTCTTGTGACTGTCTTTTACTGGGAATGGGAGAGATAAAAGAACGGACACGCCTCCTCATGATGAGGGGGTTTTGAGAAGAATGATCCTCTTGCCCTGGAAGCCTCAGCATAACATTGCTAGGTTTGGATGACTGTGTAGACTCAGCCAGTCCATGCCCATCGGTCTCATGGGGTGGTCCATATCTTTTTTGATTGGACATTCCTGGAGGGCAGCTGCTTTTGGCTGGAGAAGTCTGCCGAGAAAGATCCCAACAAGATTCTTGCTGTAACTTCTGGGAGCCATGCTTCAATTCGATGCCTTTGTTAGACAGACCATCACTAGACATGAGGCAGCGCCCTTCCTGACCGCTGGGGTCATGGTAAGTCCCCATCGGTGGGCCATACATCATACCATCTTTGTCATTTTTCAGAGGGCTCCGCACTCTGTCCAGGAACTGCTGCTGCCTTGGGCTCTTCCGGGCCCCCTCCTGCCTGTGCTGGGCCGCGGCGATCACTCCCTGAGCAGAGCTGCTGCTCCAGTCCTTATATTCCTCTTGTTGCTGTTGGTACATCTGCCTCTTGTAATGGAGCTGAGAATTCAAACCTGCACTGGGATCCCCATAAGCATGAGCCCGCGTGTTTGTGTGATACGCAGAGGCCAGGCTTTCTGAGTTGGGAGAAAAGGGAGCATGTAATGAACTCCGGTTGGCCCTCTCTGTAAAGGTCATATGTGGGTTCATGTGATGAGGGTCTCCCCCTGGGCCCCTGCTCCTCCCGGGAGACATCTTCAGTTTTTCTGAAAAGTCATGATACTGAGAAGGGGACCGACCCCTCATGCCCTCCCGACCACCCATTCTTCCAGCGACCCGCCGCATGGGCGTGGGTCTGCTCTCTTGAGGGCCATAGTCTGAGATGGAGTCATGGGTGGCAGCTCCAGGGCTGGCATTGCCTCGGTAAGACTCGTGCTTGATGCTAGCAGGATGGCAGTGGTCTCCAGATTTCTTGTTGTTGAAACTAGCTTGGGATTTGGATTGCTCAAAGTCTTCCTCTTTTATCTGCCCGCTCTGGGATTTTAGTTTTGTTTCCATGGACACCAAACCACCTGGAAGAATGACCGACTGACTTAAACTTGGATTGAGACGTTCATTCCTCCCAAGTCTGGTGTCAGCACCCATGTGACCCAGCGAGTGAGCCCCCGGGTCCCTGACAATCTGTCTTAGTGGAGAAATGTCACAGATCACTGATCTTCTTTCGGAGAGGGAACCCCCGGGCTCATGGGCTGATGACTGAGGCTCTATTTCAAACTTTCTGGGAATTGGATAGTCAGCCAAATTGATCTGTTTCATTTCTGGAGCTGAGCTGCCTGATTTCCTCTCCCAGGGGCCCCAGTGGGGGTTTTCTAATAGGGACCCAATGCTTTTGTTCAAAAGGCCCCTGCTAGCTAATTCATTGGTTTGACTAATTAAGACATTAGGCCTCGAGGTTCCTTCTAGACCACCAGCCATGCCCTGATGCTCCTGAGTACTCCTAGAGTATCTCCTGTCAGGGTGGTGGTGGTAACCCTGAAGCACTTCCTGCAGGAGGCTGGGGAACTTCTCATTTCTACCCTTCCGCTCCCCATGGCCAGTGAAATCTCCCTTATCTTGTCCTGTAGGATACTGAGGAAAGCCACCGACACTTCTTGGCATGGCTGACCCAAAGCTGTCTTTGTAACTATAGCGCAAGCTTCCGGGAGATTTGCTAGGCTCAGTTCTGCCTATGAAGCCAGGGCCTACTGTGGGGTGCCCGCTCTGGCCATTGCCCTCTCCATTGTGGTTGGGGTTATCGCCACTCTTGTTTCCTTTGCCCCCTCCTCCTGGAGGCTCTGGCTGTGAAACTGATGATGCATGACTGATTTCCTTGGGCCCACCTGTGCTGGGTGGCCTTTGAGTGGCTGTGGGATCATCCTCTTGAGAGCCTTTATCTTGCCCACCAGGCTTTTCTGCCCGAGTCGTCATGGCTTCCCGGGAGACAATCACCCCAATGGTCTTCTCATTGACTTTTGGGTTGCCCTCGGATGATGATGGCGTGTCCTTAGCACCTGGCGAGGCCGCCTCTTCTCTGGCTGCAGGACTGGCGCTGAGTCTGGGGGCTTCATTCTGAGCGCCTTGTGCTGGGGAGGAGCCGGCTTTCTCTGAGGCTCCACCCTTATAGGTGGTGTCAGAGCTGGTGCTCTGGCCACTCAGCTGCCTGACTCTCTCGCCTTGATCCTCAGAACTGCTGGAGCAGCCTCCATCCAGTGACTCTGCCATGGGGGACTTCAGCTGTTCTTCAGGCTGGGAGGAGCCTTCAGAGTTTGTGCAGCTGTCTGCTTTCTTGGAAGAGGAGGGCCTCTTGGAGGTCTTCTTCTGAGGTGTCAGGGCATCAGAAAGTAGCATGTGCTGGACAGTATTAGGAAGATTGGCCACTTGAGTACTCAGGGCACTCAAACTACTCAACCCAGGGTCTGTCAGGCGCTTTTCTGGCACGCCTTCTAGTCCAAACCCTTTGAAGCCGGCGGCATGAGAATTAGGGCTGGGCATCATCGATGGGGTTGGGCTGAGCTGAGGCATTAACTGCAGGATTCTGTTTCTAGAACCCATGGGCACACTGCCTTGGCCGCACTGGAGATTCTCCCCACTCTGCATAAGAGGGGATGGGGTTGAGCTACAGCTTGGAGACTGAACCACAGAGGCAGCTGGGGAAGGGTTCGAAATGGGGCTGAAGTTCTGGTGGAACTGCATGGGGGATCTCACAGGAACCTCGGGCTGGTTGTACTGCCCCACTTGGCTCTGCAAGGGCAGCTTGGTGGCAGCGTTGGAGAACTGCATCACGTGCTGCGGAGCGTGCTGCTGCTGAGGCTGCTGCTGAGGCTGCTGCTGCTGAGGCTGCTGCTGTGCCTGCTGCTGCTGTGGCTGCTGCTGCTGCCCCTGCTGGGTTCCTTGTGGAATCTTCGCTTGTTCAAAATTTTTCATAGATTGAGGCTGATAGCTGTAATTTGATTGTGAACCATAAGCCTGTGCGTTAGAACCCACATTATGCCCTTCATACTGGGATCCAGCATTCACACTGTAACTGCCGTCATAGCTCTGCCCAGACTGGCTGAAACGTTGTGGTGACGGGAAGGAGGAGGAGGAGGAGGAGGAGGCGGCAGAAGATTGGTAGTGCTGGCCAAACTGACCCACTCGTAGCTGGTAGCCAGCGGCAGATGGCAGCGTGGAGGGCCTCTGCATCGGCTGCAGGTGGGACGAGCCTGACGCTGGCTGGCCAGTGGCTTGTGGCAGAGGCTGATGGGACTGGTAAAGCTGTTGTCTCAGCTGCTGGACTTGCTGCTGCTGCTGCTGGCTGGATGCCTGCTGCTGGTACTGAGCACTCCCTGGAGAGAAAGGCCCCGTGTAGTCCTGCTGATAATGAGACACACCACCAAGGCCAGAGTGCTGTGCTTGAAACTGGCCCACATGACCCTCACTCCCATACTGATTGCCAAAGCTGCTCCCCTGGGGGGGTCCATAGCTCTGCACAGGCCCAGAAGGCCTTCGCTGAGGAGGCTGCGGGGTGCCCGCCGCCACGGGGTCTTTGTTGCCTGCCATGTAGTAGAAGTCTCCAGCCTCTTTCCTGAAACCCTGGTAGCCTTGATGGCCAGAGGTCTCGCTAGCCATTGCTGCTGCAGCCGCTGCTGTCCCTCGCCGCCCACCACCACTGCTGCTGCCACTGCTGCCACTGCTACCACCTGCGCCCCCAAAATTCTGGAACATCTGGGCCTGGCGAGGGCTGAACTCTTCTAGCCGGGAGGAGCCGTGTACCTCCTGTGGGTAGCTCTGCTGGTTTCCGTGGTAACTGCTTTGCTCCCGAAAGGACTGCATACTGTTCAACAGCACAGTGGCGGGCCAACAGCCCTCCTGGAAATGAAAGAAAAAAAAAAAGAGAGTGAGACATGCGTCCTCCTAGTACAAATAAATCAAGTCTAGGTGATGGGGGGGCTGCTATGATAACCCAGCTGTCCAGATGAAACTGACTGGTTTCAATTTCATCTCCTTTTATTTCTTAGCCTACCCATTTCTGAAAATGAAAATATGCAGAGAAATGGTCTAAAGAGTGAGGCAGAAGTCTATGCTAGTATGAAAAGAAGCACTCTGGGTAAAAACAAATTCAATACAGTAAAAACCTCATTATTAAATGAGCCCCTTCCAATTCAACTGGGTAAAAATATAGGACTATGTTATTACTCTCAATTAAAAAACAGCAATTTTTAAATATTTCCCAGTTATGGTGGGGAGGGATGAGAAGAACACTTTCATTTATTTGCTTTCATGTTATTAGACTGGTTACTGAACTAAAGAGTCTAAAAAATAATGATGCTACTCCACTGCCTAACCCCTCCTGGAATTTGAGAAATGGATTGGCCTGAGAACTGGTCAATCCCTTGTATCCAAATGCGTGTTACAGCAGGTCACTGTAATCACCACTACCACAGGGATGCCTCACTGCAGTCAGCCACACAAACTTAAGGAAGGGTAACCTCTTCTTGACACATAACTGTGTCCAAGGCACCCCTCAACCATCCATCAACGCACAGGTACAAAGGACAAGGCTGCATAAGTCAAATAGCCGTGACTATTCTTGAAGATTCTTTTTGGAGGTCTGCAAGACGTTACAGCACCTCTGATCCCCACATAGTTTTTTATTTGGCAATCAGAGTTATTAATGGTGATTACTATAAAAGAGGGAGTAGAAACAGTCACTTTGGAGGACAGCAAAAGATAGAGGAAAAGAATTCATCAAGCCTAAGACCTAGACTCTTCCTAAAGTCACCAGATTGGGTCAACACTTTGTAATACCTCTGCTAATGTAATTAGCACATAATAGAATGCTCTTTTTAAACAGTTAATCAAGAGCTGATTTTACTTTGTCTTTTGCCTGGGCCTGCCTAATTCAGAGTCAGAGATGAGTAAGACAAGGCCAAACTGTTCCAAATGACTTTAAAATCAATTATTTAAAAAAGAAGTTACGACTCGGCCGGCACTGCTCAGGTCATTGAGTGCTAACCTATAAACCAGGAGGTCAAAGTTCGATTCCAAGACAGGGCACATGCCCAGGTTGTGGGCTTGATCCCCAGTGTGGGGTGCGCAGGAGGCAGCCAATCAATGATTCTCTCTCATCATTGATGTTTCTAGCTCTCTCCCTCCTCCTCCTCCTCTCCAGAATCAATAAATACATATATTTTTTAAAAAGAAGTTATGAAACACACATGAGCTAGGGTAAGCTAGGACACATTTTTCTACAATAGCTTATGAAGTTAGTTTCTTAGTTCCCTCTCAGGGGGAGCTGAAAATGGAGTTATTGGCAGAAAGGTGGCGATACTTTTAAAAGTAAGTCAGGCTCCTCATGTCCAAGCCCTGCAGTGGTGCCCCGTCATATTCTAAGTGAAGATGGCCTGGAAGGCCCGGCTCCCACCCCATTGCCTCTGTGACTGCCTCTCCTATCCTGCTCTGCTCTATTCCACGCTGTTTCCTAGCTCCTGGGATGGGCCACTGGTATTTCTACACAGGAACTTTGTTCTTGCCTGTGCTCTTCTTCCTCCATAGCCACATGGCTTGTCCCTCTTCCTTTGTCTCTAAGCAAATGTCACCTGATTAGTAAGGCTTTCCCTGGCCATTTTACTAAAAAACAGCTAACCATATACCCTTGCCCAGGCTTTGCCAATCTCCTTCCCCCATGTTAGCTGCTCCCCAGTACTTACTCCCAGCAGACATGGATATGCTACTTGTCTACTGTCTGTATCTTCCCCACTAGAATATAAGTTTCCTAAAGGGCAGAGACTTTGGGCCTTGCTGCAATATCACGTCACTGAAACAGTAAGGAGCACACGGCAGGCCTTCTTGCGAACCAGTAAATGGTACAAGAACTAGGCCTTAAAGAACTAGATAGAACTTATATATAAATAGAACATGATCGATCTAAAAGCAGAGCTGAAGATGCTGAAGGCTTGTCTATCAAATTCTCCAGGTTCAGTTCCAAGGGGAAAAACCCAACTTGAATCCACATAAGAGCCATGAGGAGACTTCAGAAAGTAAACACGGATCAGGGCTGAAGATGGCCAGTAACTCCAAACCCTAGAAGCTTGACTCACTTCTTCCTGAAATATCTTATGTCTAAAATAAGTCGACGAGGGGCTGTTACTTTGGTATTAAGTTTGATTATAATCACATGACCCAAAGTCATCTTTAAACATTAAATAATCTCAGAATCTAAAGGAAACCATTTCTCATCCTCTTCAAAATGCCTTGACAACAGACTATTTTCTGTGTTCCAATGAATCTGCTTGGCAACAGGCACTAGCTTATTGTAATGTTTGACCTCACACACTAACCATTAATGCACAGAACACTACTATCCTCACTTTACAGATGAGGAAACCAAATGACAGGGTTCAATGACTCCTGAGCAGCAGCAGTCTGCCCCCTTGTTCCTAGCACTGCATGACCCAGAGGGTCTATGATAGGGACAGCTGGCACTTGTCCTGTCTGAGGTTGGCCTTGAAAGTGAGTGGCCACCATCAATACCTTTTAAATATGTCCTTCTTTCCCCCTTCGGTCTTCTCTACATGATAATAGGCAGCTGATGGTTTAAAGCCAACAAAAAGACTAAGTCTGGCAGTTTAATGCAAAGCTTCCTAGAAAGAGAATCATTCCATAAATTACTACATGGTTGTTTAATTAATCCTTCTGTAAATAAAATCAGGCTTCTGAAAAATTCAAGTATATAAACAATGTTGCCACTTGCTCCAAATTTTTCCTAAACAGGAGCCCTAAGAGCTAAGGACAACTCACTTTAACATCAGCATGTCCCACCTTAGGCCGCCTGTTTCCTAAGAAAACCCGAGCTCCAGAAAAGAAAACATTTAGGTACAATTCCTTCGAAGGCCTGTTCTCAGCTCTTCTCCCCCTGTTGTTATAGTTCTGGTTTATGGACTAGATGGAGAAAAAAACAACAACAAAAAACAAACCCACAGCCAAGTACCTCCTGTGAGGTACCAGTCAAGCTAAATATTCTTAGCATACAGGAAGTATTTGAGCACCAGAAAGTGGGTACAAGTCCATCTTTTTTAGGAGTCCCAAGTAAAGCAATTAGAAAACCAAATATACCAGAACTTAAGAATGTAAACCCAGAGTAACTGTATTTTTAAACATTAGCATATAAAACAAGGTACTGATAGATCACTCCAATACTATCCCCATTTTAATAAAGCAACGCGTCAGTGTAATCAGTTTTAAAGCATTGTGATTAATAATGACAACTGCCTGAATTTCTTTGTTTAAATGAATACAGATGTAGTTAAAATCTGACACTTCAAAGGAAGTAGGTCATCCACTGGAGTCTGCATACATACTCTGCAAATGAGGTTACCAATGCACCTCCCTCCCCAACTCTCCCTTGGCCTGATTTCCCTTTCCTGGTCTTCTGGCACTTTCCTAACTTTCTGAATGGTATCAGAAAGCCCTTGGCGGTGACTAGTAAGTGAGGTCCAGAACTTAGTGCCTTTACGTTCGCCGGCCCAGAGTCCACACATTGACCTCAGACAACCACTGCAGCCGCGTCTCCCTCCTAGCCCGGGGCCTTGCTGTCTACAGGAAACCAACAGCAGCTTCCTTTGTCTTCTTCCTTCACAGGTCGGACATCACCCCACTCCCCTCCACAAAGTTCTCCAAACTGTCCTCAAGGCAGTTTCCTGGAGCGAGCTTTTCAAGGACCCGCTTCCTCTTTATCCTCTTTAAAAAAAAAAAAAAAAAAATTAAACATATTTTTATTGATTTCAGAAAGGAAGTGAGAGGAAGAGAGAGACAGAAACATCAATGATGAGAGAGAATCACTGAACGGCTGCCTCCTGCACATCCCCTACTGGTGATCCAGCCTGCAATCCGGGCATGTGCCCTTGACTGGAATTGAACCTGGGACCCTTCAGTCCACAAGCCGACGCTCTATCCAATGAGCCAAACGAGCTGGGGCCCACTTCCTCTTTCATTTCAGGTTTAACCAATGATTTTGTGCTCATTCTCTTTCTTTGCCCTGAAGGAATGCTTCAGTCCTCAAGACATGAACAATATATACGCAGCCCTGGCCAGATAGCCCAGTTGGTTCGAGCATCATACCGATATGCCAAGGTTGCAGGCACAATCCCGGGCCAGCGCACATATAAGACTAAACCAACAAATGCATAAATAAGTGGGACAACAAACTGATGTTCCTCTTTCTCTCTCAAAACAACAACAACACATATGCTTCTAGTTATCGCCTGGCGGGTTATTCTCTTTGCCCTTCAGTCTCACTCCTCACCCATCTCCTTTCTACTCTATGCTCTGGGAGGGGCACCACAGAGATTGTCAAAAGGCTCTGCTGTCCCTCTGGCATCTGGCCCAGTTTGGTTGGGAAAAGGCAGGAGGAGAGCGAGGAGGAGGAATTCACTCTTCTGGCTCCTACCCTGCAGCCCCTGAGGCTGGCTGATCCTCCTTGTGCCTTTCAGGCCTGTGGGTAATAACAACTCCTGCTATTGCTCGCCTGGTGTCCCTTAACCCTGACCACCTTCTATAAACGGTCCCAGTTCTGCACTGGTCAACTCAGCGCATCGTGATCACCCTCTTTCTAAGTTCTCCTCTGCAGATCAGGAGCTGGGAGCTACCTTTCCAGAACCCCTTTCCAGCATGGTCCTGGTTAGAGCTGGCAAAGCAGCACCAGAAAGATTTGGAAGGCAAAGGAAGGGAGGCTGACACACCCAGAGGCAGCTGCAGCAGGCACAGGCGCACAGTGGCTTCCCCGGGTGCTTTTGTCTCAGACACTCAGGAGCAGCTTCCCTGACCTTCCAAGGGATGGGCAAGCCCTTAATCCCTCTATCAAAACTCTTCAGACCTGGCATGGAAAGCTTCCCCCTTCCTGAATGAACCCAAGATGAATGATATAATTAAACGCTCCTCAAATTCCCCAGTTTGAGTGTGCCATCTGTTTCCTACCAGGACCCTGACTAATATAGTTCTTCTCTCACTCCCAGTATTTCAGAGTAGAATATTATCACTTGGGGAGTGAGAGACTTCTATTTCATGCAATATGGCATACCAGAGGGACTGGAAATCCTCCCTCCACAAAACACCTAGAAACGTCAGACCAAGTGTACAGCCAAACAGCAAGCAAGTGAGACATGCCCAAGGTTCAAAACTGGAGGGAAAACAAAAACAGCAGCAGGCAGGTGCTGGCTCGGACTGCCAGGGTGGGTGGGTCTGCAGGACCTAACAGCCATATGGCAATGTCTTAATGACCACGCAGGGGCAGGAGACAAGACTCCAGACAAGGCCTAGGTGGTAACCGGCAGACAGAGCAATCACTTGTGCACATGAAGACTGAGTGAGCAGTGTCACTGTGTCTAGATTAATTTCTATAAAGGTGACAAAATATATTTATTCTTGGGAAATCACCAACTCAATTTTAATGACCAAAAAAATGTGGTTCTTTCTTCCACTGACCCAACTTACCACCCCCAAGAAAAACTACAATCCTCTTAGATACCCTAAGTAAGAAGCTTTAGAATAACCCCAAACTCCTTTAACTCTGCACTTAAGACATTACCTAATCCTGCTCTTCCTCCATTCCCCGTACCTGCCCTCACCTCCCCAGCCCTATCACTGACATTTGCATCTTTCTGGGAGCGGCATAGCCTCTCCAGAAGGTCCCTCTCCCAGCACCAACCACGTGGAGCAGCTTTTCGCCCCCTGCCCTCCTGACAGTGCTGCTCCCCCGACATGCTGTGAAGCCACTGACATCTTCAGCCCAGTTTCTGCTCCGCTCCCCCACCAACAAACCTGCTGGGCGCCAGGCGCCCTCTGCGCATCGCCCCACTCACCCGGAGGTGGCTCTGAAGCATCCCTAGGTCCGTAAGCTCCTTCCTGCCCTGTCAGGCCACATGGCTCCCAGGATCTTAAGAGGCCCTGAAATGTGATCTTCTCCACAAAGTCTTCCTTAAAGCAGAGATTTTGCTGGCTTTTCTCCCTCAGTAAAAATAAACAGTGAAGTGAATTTGCCTTTCATCAGTATATAGGTATGTGCTACTGATGAAGCAGTGTCAGACTAAGAAACTTTGTGGTATTTATTTATTTATTTATTTATTTATTTATTTTAAAAAGAGGGTATTAACATGGAGAGTGTAGAACTGAGGACTCGATAGTTTGGAAATGTTTTTGGCTCCACTGACTCTATGTAGCAGAGGGCTCTCTCTAGCATTGAATCGAAGAAACTGACCTGTGCTTTACACCATTACAACCTGAACACATTTCCCAAGGACAGTGACAGGCTGGTGCCACACCACAGAAGCCTTCACGGAAGCAGCAGTGGCGCTGATACTCGGTAAGGTGGCTCCTGTGGGCCTGTGCAGAGGATCTTGGGTCCTCAGCAAAGAATGTGCAGCAGTGTGCTCTGAACCCCACCAGACAGGCCTGGGAGGCTGAATGTGCAGTGCTGGGGGGACGGTCTCCTCGGCACGGATACAGGTCAGTAGCCGACGGACTGGGATGTAATCTCTGTACTCACAACTGAGGTGCCGTGAGTGAGAGGGAACCTTCTGCAAGCCCTACAGATACTGTCCTTTCAGGGAAAGGAAAAATTCCGCCCGAAGCACAGAAATTCAGCTCCATTCTATCCTAGGGGGCCACCGTCTTATTTATATGTGGTCCACTGTTGACTGAAACCTTGTTATGCAGCATATGTATGACTGTAAACATGTTAGTATCTTTTGACCCAGTAACTCTGTTTACTAGATTTTTATCCTAGGCAAATCTCAAAACAACCAAACAGAAATCAAAGTACCAACATATTCACTCCAGGGATATCTAAGAGAAAAGACTGGTAAGAACCTAATTCTTTATCATTTGAAAATGATTAAGCAAATTATGGTATATCTGTGCAACAAAATAGTACATGCTCATTAAAAATAATTATAAAGATTCTAGCACCATGGGAAATGCTTATTAGGTATAGTCAGATAAAGAGAAGTGCACATAAGCTCATCCCCGTGCTACAGGTACAACTATCTAGAAATCAGGCATCTGTTTTGTCCAAGCCCCCCAAAATAATATGGAAACATTAAAATTTTTTGACTATTCAGGTTGGCAGGATTGTGGATTAATTTTCTCCCTTTTCATGTCTACTTACATTAATGCTTGTGTAGAAAATAACCACTTAAAAATTTTATTAGTCTCATTTAAAAAAATATACCCCTCACTCTACCTCAGAAATATCTTCGCTCTATCTGCTCCTACTGGCAAGAAAGCACTTCCCTGCCTGAGAGGAAGAAAGGCAGGCCCAGGAGACCCCACAGTCCGGAGGCAGGTGGGGGAGACAGGCACTGGCCAGGAACACGCTCTGCTCCCGGAAACCTGGCACCAACACCACACGCACGTGGTGCCCAAGCGAGTGTTCACACAGAAATCATCGCCTCTGAGCTGTTTTTCAAAATCAGCCCTAAAAACAGCTGAAATCCACCCCACAGCGGGCAGGCCTATTTTTAGACCTAATTCCCAACAGCTAGGAGGCTGTAGCACCCTATCAAACGCATGCTTCTCTGACTGCAGGGAAATGCCCCAATATGCCAGGCCAGCCCAACCAGTATGGCTCAGTGGTTAAACATCGACCTATGAACCAGGAGGTCAGGAATCGATTCCCGGTCAGGGCATGTACCTGGGTTGCAGGCTTGATCCCAAGGGGAGGGGGCATGCAGGCGGCAACCGATCAATGACTCCCATCATTGATATTTCTATCGCTCTTTCCCTTTCCCTTCCTCTCTGAAATCAATAAAAATATGTATTTTTTTAAAATGCCAGGCCAGAGGAGCCTGGGGCCCCTCCCCACTTAATGGCTACCTGTCGAATAGTGGCAGGGGCATCCCAAGATTAATTTAGATGACCAATCTGTGGCAAAATGGCCAACGGTCCTTGAAAAGGGGGCAGTAGAAGGTGGGGGCCAGTGGGGCTATCTCTGGGGCCAGCTGGGTCTCCCTGCGGGTTTTCCTAAATTATTGAGCTTGAGCTCCTAAGATGTTACTGAATAATTTTCTCATTCCAAGGTTGCTGAGTACATAATTTCTAAACCTTCACAGACAAAATCACAGAAAGCAATTAGTGTTGCCACTTATTGGCAAAAAGTGTTTCATTTTATAATAGCAACAAAATTAAAAAAATACCAGAGGACTAATCCAAAGCAGAATTGGACAAAAGCTCTCTGATGAAAATTATAAACTTTACCAAAGGACCCAAAAGAAGAATTCACAATAAAAAATAAACAAGTCAAAAGAATATGCAACACATCTAGGTGAAAAGACTCAGTATCATAAAGAGGTCAAATTTTCACACATCCATTTATAAAAATCTCAATTCCAGTCAAAATCTCAATAGGGTATTAAAAAATAATTTTGAAATAATTTCAAATGTACAGAATAGTAGTGCTTACATACCCCTCAACAATTGCCCAACTGATGTTTCACATCGTTTGCCCTATCACTCATACACACTCATTACCTGTATGTACACATATTAGCTTTTCCCTGACACCTTGAGACAGGCTGAAGACCGGAAGCTCAACCACTCCTAAAGACTAAAATGTGTATTTCCCAAAACAAGGACACGCTTCTAAAACCAGCACATAACCCTCTATGGCAGGAAATCAACATGCACACCACACCACCAATCCAATCCATAGCCGCCTTCAAATGCAGTAAACTGTGCCAACAGTGTTTCCTTTCCTTTTCTGGCCCAGAATCCACCCAGGAACACAAGCTGCCCCGTCTCACTAGTGTCTTGTTAATCTGTAATAGTCCTCAGGGTTCTCCTGACTCCCATTCCTGAAAGCACAGCCCTTCCACTCTGTAGGATGGCCC
Organism: Myotis nattereri; assembly: GCF_964212035.1. Lineage (NCBI taxonomy): Eukaryota > Metazoa > Chordata > Mammalia > Chiroptera > Vespertilionidae > Myotis > Myotis nattereri. The sequence continues at coordinate 212,143,531 of NC_138076.1, forward strand.
TCGATGTGTACGTCCAGACTCAGGCCCCGCCTTCCTGGCAGCAATGCCCGGGATGTGGAGCTGTCAGGCCAGGAGGGATGGATGGAGAGCCTTCCCTCCACTGGTGATGCCAACCACATCCACCTGGTCAAGCCCATCTCTGCCAGCCTTCTCCACTGTCAAGTTACCGCCTTCCTGTGTAACTGCTGAGTATACCTATCTTGTGGGGAAAATCCTGAGATTATGCCAGTATCTTGTTCTTTGTCAAACATACACCAGTTGATGACTCCCGCATGAATCGACCACCTCTATGATGGCTGCCTAATGGTGAGTCTCTAGCCATCATTAGCAGGGAGAGCTTTCCCTCCTCATTCATTCATTCATTCGATGCTCAAATTGTGCCAGTATTGGCCAGTGGGAGTCTCTTGAAACTGGCTGCTGTGTCCGTTTACATGCCCCATTCTTTGAACATTCTTTTACTTCCTGGCACCAGACGTTCCAGGCTCACCTTGTGTACTTTCCCACCCAATCCCTGGAACAGCTATTTCTCCAAGAACACCTGATTCCTTTTAGAGCAGGACAATATATGAAAACCAGAAGTGGGTACTAGGATTGTTCATTGTTACTGGGCAGGACGTAGTTACTTCTAACTAGAAAATTATGTATGTACATGAACAGCCATACCTATAACCACTTCTCTTATCTACGGTGTACATATGTGAAAGAAACACGAGTTTCATCTTGGTACCTCCAATTCCAACCCAACACCCTCAGGGTTCCTTCTAACCTTCCAGCTTTCCATGTTTATAATTCCCTCCTCAGACAGTTAGAAACTCCGCTCCTGTATCATCCATCCACACTTACATATTTGCCTCATTTACTTGGCTTGCTCAAGGTAACAACCTCCCCACCTCTGCAGCCTCATCCTTCATGTCCACAGCCCTTCACCCCCTTGTCCAGGGGACCCACCACTGCCCTGTGGAGCACCTTCCATTATGTTTTTTTGTTGTTGTTAATCCTCACCCAAGGATATTTTCCATTGCCCCCCCCTTTTTTTGAGAGAGAGAGAGTGGAGGGGAGAAAGGGAGAAGTGGAGAGAAAGGGGGGGGGGGGACACCTGATTTTACACATCAATTGGTTGCCTCCTGCATGCACCTCTACCAGGATTGGGTATCGAACCTGCAACCCAGGTACATGCCTTTGATCAGGAATCAAACCCGAGATCCTTCAGTGTGCGGGCCAATGCTCTAACCACTGAGAAAAGTGGCCAGAGCAACTTTTGGATTTTATTAAAAGGCTTTGGAAAAAAATAAAAAATAAAAAAAAAATAAAAGGCTTTGGACACACTCTGGTTTCAACTCTTAAATGGCCACTCTGGCTGTTCTGTGGAAAACAGACTTTGGGAAGGGCAAGGGCAGAAGCAGGGAGTTAGTTAAGAAGCTATTTTGGTCATCTGGGTAAGGGATGTTGGCTGCATAGATGAATGTGCTGTTGATGGGGGTGGTGATATGCGGTCAAATAAAGGACGTATTTTGAAGTTAGAGCCAGTGGAAATTGTTAATGGATCAGAAGTGGATATGACAGACAAAACAACGATGACAAACAGCAGCAGCCAACGCCAGTTGGGCATCAGCCCTATGTGCCTGCCACCGCTCTATTTCCTTTACAGGTAAAAATCCATCCAATCTTCACAATGTCCCATGAGGAAGGTATAGTGGGACACCCCCACTTTAATAAAATGAAGACAGTGAGGCAGAGAGGGGTTTAGTAACTGTCTAAGGCCTCAAATCTGGTCAGATGGCAGCATGAGGTCAGATGGCAGATGAGCAGGCAGTGGGTTTGGGAGGCTGTGCGCCAGCACTGGCCCTTACTGAGCCGCTGTGGACACAGCACCACTCATGGGGAGGGACGCGGTGGGAGGAGGACAGACTGCAGGGATAAAGAGTGCTTTGCTGGACATGCTAACTTTGCGATTCCTAGTGGACACCCAAGTGGAGATGTTGGGGAGACGGCTGGCATGTCTGGACCTCGGGAAAGGTGGGGATGGAGTTATAAATGGAACGTCATCAGCATGGAGACAGTATTTAAAGCCGAAGGAGTGGATGAGATCACCCAGAGCAGCTTTTCAAATTGAAGGTTACGAAATCAATTTAGTGGGTCATGAACAGCACTTCAAAAAAAGGAAAGAGAACAGAATGGAAAATAACAGAGCCCATGGAGTATAAGAACTTTTTGTGAAACTTTGTTTCAGTTCTGAGTGTCTATGAACCTAAGTAAAGATAGTGCGTGTTTGGGTAAACAAAGGTTTAAAGCCACTGGTCTAGAGATTAAGGGTAGGGTTGATGCCGCAGGTACTCCAACATTTAGAGGCTGGGAAGAGGGCAAGCCAGAAAAGGAGCGTGAAGGGAGAGAGGCCTAGTGAGGAAGGAAGAAAGGCAATGTGGAGGCCCCGGAAGTGAGTGTGGCATGCTAGACACCAGACTGTGTGTGCCAAGCAGTGTGACTCCAAACAGGTGTACAAAAACAATTGTGGAACGGAGAGGTAAGCACAGGGGGCGTGACCTGTTTAAGGCCTGTGGCCGAGAACAGCACGAAAGGGGGAGGGGCGAGAGAGGAAATGAGGATTTTATTTAGACCCTGAGTTTGAGGGGACAGGAAGCCAGTCTATAATTTCCACACAGTAACTACCCTTACGGGGCCTAGGAATACAGGGATGGCGATGACAGTGTTCTGGCCTAGAAAGGCTCACCCTCTGGAAGCAGGCAGACAACTGCGACATGCTGAGATCGGGCAGAGCAGGTTTGACGAGGGCATTGGCAGTTTTCCTTTCCAACCTGACTGCTCACGTCTGACAACCCAAATCCACCATTCTGTCCAGGCCGGACACTCAATACCTGTGCTCCTCCCTCTTGGCTTGTGCCTGCCCCTCCCAAAAATGTCTCCCAAATCTCTGCCATTCTTCAAGGCCTGGCTTACATCTGACCTCTTATCAGGAAACAATCACCTCCATGCTTTGCCTGCACAGCTACAGCATTTCTTGTCCACACACCACTCCCTGGGCCTGGGCCCTGCCTTGTCCCTATTTCCCTACGATACGTGAGCGCCTTGGCTCCCCATCTGGGCTGTACATTGTGGAAGGTGTGCAACAAAGGTGCCTGGCTGTTGTGTGGTGCTCTAACAGCCAAGCAAATACTCACTTCCCCGTAATCCAACTTATATTTCAGCACTGTTGTTGAAACAGCTGAGCTCACCCCTGATGTCTAAAACCTTCACTGGCTCCTAATTCAGCTCAGTCTCATCTTCCAGGCATGCCACACAGCCTTCCCTTCCCCTGCCTCCCAAACTGGAACAGTGATAATCACAATGAATACAAACAACAAAGATATACAGAGATGAAATGAAGCGGGAGACATTCACCAAACTGATGACAATAGCTGTCTTTGGGTGGGGCTGAGGGGGCAGTTATCGTCCAGGAACTGGTTTAATGAACATGTTAACTTTAAAACAAGAAATAAAATGTAATAATGGCAGCTTTTTTTTTGAGTGCTTATACTGTGCGCCAGGAAACATAGTCTCATTCAATCCTAACAGTCTATGATGTAGTTACTAGCCTTTCTGCAGATGGGGAAACTAAGGCTCAGGAAGTGTGAGTAACTCTCACAAGGTCACACAGCTGGTCAGCAAAGAAGGAATGCTAGGACTTACACCCCGGCCCAGTCAAGAGGTGCCCGTCACTGCTCCTGGTCTCAGCCGTGTTCTGTGTGCGCCCCAGTGCCTCTGGCTGGCCCTTCTGCAGTCTCTCCTTTGTCCTAGCTGGTCCTTCTGCCTGAGTAACCTTAGCTGGCATACCGCTCAGCCTGCAAGTCTAGTGTAAATCCTGCCTCCCGACTCGCCAGAACACATCATGGTCAGCCTCTCCTGAGAGCCCCTTACGCCTGTATCTCCTCCCCAGTGTGGGCTTTGTCTCCTGCTACCATCCACATAGCAAGCATTCAGATGCTGGGAGAAGGTGACAATGTATCAGATGGAGACAGTTTTCATCTGTGAGAGGAGATAGTTCCAAGGACATATGTCTATAACCCCTCCCTCACCCCTGCTTTGTGCCTTGCCCCTCACCGAAGCCTGCAGATTTGTGCCTTGGCCACAGACACTACTTCTGATGAATAAAGTTACTTAACTGACTACATAAATATTTAAATAACGTGAATCAAAGGTGTTTTTTTCTTTTTAAAAATGCATTTAGAGTTTTGAAAATTATTACCTTTTTCAAAGTCTGACCTTTGGAAGAAAGCACTTTTGAGGTTTAGCACAAAGAAATGTAAAAGTATTAAAAGATATTTTACAGCCTGGCCCAGGTGGCTCAGTGGCTGAGTGTTGACCTATATGAACCAGGAGGTCACAGTTTGAGTCCCAGTCAGAGTATGCCCTGAGTTGCAGGCTCAATCCCCAAGAGGGGGCATGCAGGAGGCAGCCGATAAATGACTCTCTCATCGTTGATGTTTCAATCTCACTCTCTATTCCCTTCCTCTCTGAAAAGAAAAAAAGAAATATATATATATATATATATATATATATATATATATGATGCAAAAAACTCCTTTAATACCCACTGACTACATCTTGAGCTTATGAACAGAAGTGGAGTCCAAACAGATAGCACATTATAAACAAAAGCCTGGTCCCAAAAGTCTGAGAAAGGAGATACAGGATGGGACACACTGATTTTAGCATGTCCTTGGCCTTCTTGGGTAAAGCAACGAGAAACGCAGTCAACTAAAGCATTTAAGACTGGGTTTTATTGGAGGTACCAACACCATAGGTCAACCTGTCAAAATGAAGCAAAAAGCAGAACTGAGTTCTATGAGTATAGTCCACTCCAGATAAAAGCCAATGGACCTTTTTACAGTTTAAGGGATCCTCTCCGTATGGCTGGGGATGCAGGCATAGGAGGAATATTGTCTGGATGATTAATTCCTGTGAAAGAGCACAGGAGTTAGGAGAAGCAGAGGTGAGCTGACACTCTACGGCTTCCACTATTGCCTCAAACTCACCACAACTCCAAAATACTGAGATACAATGTGTTAGTTCTAATTAAATACATTTATAAGCTATAAGCATCCTTCTAAAGATTACTGACCTTCCCATTTGAAAACAAACAGAACTTCAACCCAGAACTAAAGAGAAAGGCCCACTTTATAGTCTCCAAGAAAAGCCTCAAGAATTAGTTTGGCCCAGCTGGCGTGGCTCAGCTGTTGAGTGTCAACCTATGAACCAGGAGGTCAGGGCTCAATTCCCAGTCGCGGTATATGCCCGGGTTGTGGGCTCAATCCCAGTGTGGGGCGTGCAGGAGGCAGCTGGTCAATGATTCTCTCACCATTGATGTTTCTATCTCTCTCCCTCTCCCTTCCTCTCTCTGAAATCAATAAAAACACTTAAAAAAAAAACAGAATAAAAAAGAGAATTTTATTTTAGCAAGGTACAATTGCTCCCCCTAATAAACTAACACGAACAACTATCATTAAAAATATTTGTAAAAGTTAAATAAATGAATTAATTTGGGGTTGGAAGATTTTAAGAAATAAAAAGGCAGATCATTTCAAAAAGGAAAATAAAGGGCGAGCCACAACGGCAACAAGGAGGGCGCCAAGTACACATACAAGAGGCACATAGGCACTGAGACAAAGAGACTGCTCCTGACAGCCGTCTGCTCTCTCCCCAGAGACCTGAGGCGCAGTAACCATGACCCCCCTTCGAGGTAGGGTATTAGGAGCTTGGGCGCCAGTCAGCAACCATCTCTCCCTATGGGGCAGTGAGACCATCGAGCATTGCTTTCTTACCTAGAGTCCAACTAAATGTCTTGTAGAAAAAGACCAAGAACATGTTTCTAAAAAATCACTTGGAAACAGAATTTCATTTTAGGTACAACTGCTCCCCTGATTAAACTTGTTTTCAATCGATTCTCCTGGGTGGTGCACTGGGAAACGTACTACAGAGGTGGGCAAAAGTAGGTTTACAGTTGTGACCTTTGGTTTACCTTTGGAAACGTACTTTGCCCACCCTGTATATTTGGAATCAGGAAACCTATATTTAAATACTTACTAGTTTTGCCACTTATTCTGTGACTTGGGCAAGGTTACTAACCCAAAGGTCCCACGTTCCTCATTTGCAAAATGGAATGAACATATCTTGCTGCCTCACAGAAATGTCCCACAATGTACCTGTGAGCTGCTAAGTGCCACATAAATTAAAATAATCATTATTTGTATTACCTTCCTCTCTCACTTTCCCAGGGAAAAGTCTGAACCAATGACAGAACAGGCAAAAGACAAGCAACAAGCCACCACTGGAGGAGGGGTTAGCCACCAATCTAATCAACCAATCAAGAAAAAAACAAAAAACAAAACAAACCCTAAAAAACAAAATAACTACCATTACTGACAGAAAGCCATTCTGTGACAGTTAATTCCTATATCCTTCTCTAACTAAGAGCATACCCCACATCCTGGAACCTACAGTCTATTCATAAAATCACAGCACGGTTAAATCCTCATCGGTCCTCCCTGTTCACAAACAAATGCCAACAGAGCACATTCTTACTCTGTAGGCGAAAGCCACAAGCCACAAGCCCAATGCCCACTCTCCCCACTGACCAACAGCGGCCTAACTGCTAGAGACCCACTCGGAGGCAGTCACAGGATGGACGTGTGTTAAGGTCGCAGTGCTAATAAGTGGCAGAGCTGGGACTCAAAAATCAGGTAATAGGTGTGGAGATCAGGATCTTCATCTGACCAAGTCTGCCATTGTACACGCCTTGTCACAGTGAGATGTAAACAGTCTACAGTGCAGTGTCTCTCACCTTATGGTCGAAGTGAATGTTAGATGATCATAAGCCTGTAAAAATAAGGTCTCATTTTCTGCATCCAATAACGATGGACTAAATAATTTGCCAAGAAAGGGATGAAATAAACATGCTTCTTATTAAAAGTAACAGAAGGGCCCTAGCTGGTTTGGCTCAGTGGATAGAGTGTTGGCCTGTGGACTGAAGGGTCGCAGGTTTGATTCCAGTCAAGGGCACATACCTGGGTTGTGGGCTCGATCCCCAGTAGGGGGCGTGCAGGAGGCAACCAATCAATGATCCTCATCAGTGATGTTTCTATCTCTCTCCCCCTCTCCCTTCCTCTCTGAAATCAATAAAAAAATATATATATTTTTAAAAAAAGTAACAAAGGCTAACGGATAGTAAGGAATTACCAAATTAATATCCTGGAAAGAAAAGGAATCCAAAGAGATGAGACCTGGGGGCAGCTGATGATCTGTAAGAGGTGGCCGTGTGTGCCTGGCCCTTCCAGGACCTTCCATAGGAGGCACTTGGTAACTCGCCCCCCTCACCAAAGCAGTGGACTGGGGTCTCATATGGATGTACCCCAGGAGTAAGAGTGACCTGGAAGTAATCAGCCTTCCCATGGACTTGGCTTCCAATCACCTGGTTAGTTCAGAAAACCTCTCTCTCAACTTGGAATGAAGTGATCCTGTTTGCCAGTGCTCTCAGACACCTGGAAAAAGCAATGGAAAAGCCTCCTTGGAAGAAGGCATCCAAGGCCTGTCATTATTTCTATAAATAATGTTTCAAGTACTATGTCCAGTACACAAACATATGAAGAGACAAAACACACGAGTAAGGACCATTATATACAGTCACAGACCCAAAGGGACTCAGTAAGAGAACTGACAGAGGATTATAAAACAACTCTATTTACTCTGTTTTAAGAGTAAAAGGCAAGCTCGAAAAATTTAGTAGGGAATTTGAATCCATAAAAAGCAACATAGCATATTGAAAAGAACCAAAATGGAAAAAAAGACATCTACTGAGTTCTTAATTTCAATTAAAAGTAGATTAGTCAAAGAGAGAACTGGTCAAATAAAAGATAGGTCAAAGAAACTATGAAGGAAAAAAAAGAAACTATGAAGAATGAAAAATAGAAATGAATAAAAAGGACAGGAGACAAAAAGGATGCAGTGCGGTCTAACAGACTGTGTGGTAACCAAAGTCTCAGAATGAGGAAAGAACAGGAGCAAAGCAACATGTGATGAGAACTGCTATGATTTCTCTAAACAGATAAAAGATACCAAGCCACAGACTCAAGAAGCCTGTTGAATACAAATCAGTGATCTCTATTACCCTAGAATGTCTTCTAAAGATGGCATGACCTATTCTGTAAGTATCGTGCCACAGCTAATGAAACAAGTATCTACTGTAGTCCTACTAGGGCCAGACACAGAGAATATAAACACAAAGCTCCCAGCATACGGAGGAGCCATGACAATCTAACACTCCCACTATCTATTTGCTACCAAAAAGAAAGAAAGAAGAAAAGAAAAAGTCAGGAAGAAAATGCTAGAGAGAAGTAGTAAAAGAAAGTGGGTTAAGCCCCATCAGTGTGGCTCAGTGGTTGAGCATCATCTTATGAACCAGGAGGGCACATGCCGGGTTGCAGGCTCAGTAGGGGGTGTGCAGGAGGCAGCCAGCCGTTGATTCTCTCTCATCATTGTTGTTTCCATCTCTCTCTCTCCCTCTCCCTACCTCTCTGGAATCAATAAAAATATATTAAAAAATAAATAAAAAGAAAGTGGGTTAAATTTAAAAGCAATAAAACTAAACGGCACTTGTAGGAGTAGCAATAAGGACACTCCAATGTTATCCAATGGTCTGGGCCTAGACGTTATTTCCAATTTCCATTCCTCTCACTGTGCTAATTAGGGACACCTCACACTCTAAACTGAAAAAATCCTTGGTATGAGAAACTCAAAGAAGAATCTTTTCTTCATGTTCTCCCCACAAGCTTATCATGGTGACAAAAGTAAGGCTAACGAGCACCTTTTCCTCTATTACTCTAACACGGAGACGCTGGCTGAGCCCAGAGCAGTCACTGGGAGCAGTGTACTAGAGCACATAATCAGAAAGTGAGTGTCTATAATACGTCAAATCCTCAAGTTATATGAAAATCAATCTGGTCAAAAGCCCAAAATGCTAAACGAACCCTCATCCAAGGTAACACACAGGGAAACAGCTTCTGTAGTTGCCCTTCCCACGAGCTTCTGTAACATAGTACATCCCCACATACGGACTCCAGTGGGAGAGAGCTGGCTGAAAGGTGAGTGTTAACGCATAAAACCCTGCACACATCAATGTGTTGACATAAAATGAACCCTTTCTGAAACACAGTTCTACTGAAGTTTCCAGACAGGCAGTCCATGACTGGGGAGTGCTCCTGTGATTCTGTGTTTGGAATATGACCTTCAGACTAAAAACACAGAGACATGATTCAATACATAACTCTCAATGTCTCAGTCTTAGAAATAAGTGGCTTACAATATTTTATGCATGCTGGCACTGACTCTTGAAGCTTGGCTCTCCGGGTCTCATGGGTTTTGTGAGCTGTACAGGCTTCAAAGAGATCGGGGAAAAATACAATGACTAAATAAAAATGTAGGCATCGAACAAATATCAAAATCACTCAAAATGTCTCCTATTTCTGGGATTCCATTACTGTTTAATTCTGCATACAGGTTGATTCATATCTAACCCAGCGTGTCTAAACGAACTTCTTCCAATGATACCAACAACAGAAAAGAACTGCCAGACAATAAAAACCACATGTCTGATAAAGATCTAGTACTTAAAATATGTGAAGAACTCTTACAACTCAACAACAAAAGACAACAACACAATTAAAAATAAACAGAGAACTTGAATAAACATTTCTCCCAGGTGATATACAAATGGCTGACAGGCACTTAAAAAGATGCTCAATATTATTAGGGAAATTCAAATCAAAACCACAATGAGATACTGCCTCACACCCACTTGGGTGGCTATAATCAAAAAGTAGAAAATTACAAGTGTTGGCCAGGATGCAAAATTGAAACCCACATACATTGTGGGTGGGAATGTAAGATGGTGCAGCCACTTTGGAAGTCAGTTAAGCAGTTCCTCAAAAGATTGTAGTTACTATATAACCTAGCAATTCTACTCCAGGTATATACCCAAAAGAATTTGAAAACAGAGATTCAAAGAGATATCTGTATGCCAATGTTCACTGCAGCACTATTCACAAAACCAAAAGGTGGAAACAATCCAAATGTCAATCAACAGATGAATGGATAAACAAACTGTGGTATATACACACAATGAAATATTATTCAGCCATGAAAAAGGAATGAAGTACTGATACGTGCCACAATAAGGATGAACATCAAAATGTGGATAAACCTCAACACATGCTAAGTGAAAGAAGCCAGGCACAAAAGGTCACCTATGGCATGGTTCCATTTATACACAATACCCGCAAGAGGTGCATTCAGAGAGAAAGCAGATTGGTAGCTGCAGGGAACTGGGGGAAAAAGGGAATAACTAACTGTTTAAGGGGTATGAGGTCTCTTTTGGGAGTGATGAAATGTTCTGGAACTAGATAAAGGTTGTGTTTGCACAATGTTGTGAATGTACTAAATGCCAATGAATTGTTGAATTGTTCACTTAAAAATGGTTAATTTTGGTCAAAGGGTACAAACATTCAGTTGTAAGATAAATTCTGGAGATTTAATGTACAGCATGGTATTATAGTTGATAATATGTTAAAATAGTTAATTTTATATTGCGTGAATTTCACATCAATTAAAATAAAACAAAGTAAAATCCAAAAAAGACATCTTAATCTGCGAGAACCTAGAACACTCGAGGTGAGTAATTTCATTACTTGGTCTTCCCCTTTACTCATCTCCCTTAATCCTGGCTCACTCCTATGACCAGTCTCCACTGTGCAAACACACGAAGTACTAACCAAGCTGCTCTATGGGTTTCAAACACTAAGTTCACTATTGTTTTTTTCAACACTGACCTACTTCTCGTTTTAGAGCTGAGTGCAAACACTGAAAGCTAACCTTTTACCATCATCGTCCTAAAATTTCTTTGTGATGCCTCTGCAGTACTCATTAGGGGGTCAGGGCAATGGACATCTGACCCTAAGACTGCCCTGTGCTGCCAACAGTTCTGCCCACCCGCTCAGGGCCACACTCTTGCTAAGATCGCTCACTCGCTCTTACTGCCATTGCTCTTCTAGAATCAACCAATGTTTACTAGCACCTTCCTGTCTCTATGGCCCAATTATTACAATGTATTATCACTGATCGAACTGTCTGTTTCCCTCACTACACTGTTGAGCACCCGGAGATAAGTACAGGGACTCATCCCAAAACTCTGAAACAATCGCTGCTCCTCACCTGGTCCTTTCCGCACCTGGCCTCTTGTCTTCCGTTCCGATGTACTAGATCCACTGTACTTCTTTATCTACATTCCCAGCCCCCACCCCTGGCTTCTCGTCAAAAAGGTTTCTGACCACCAAACAACCCGTGCCTAAGGACAAGTCTTCCCGTGCCAAAACGAAATACCATCAATTCTGTCTTCTATCTACTTTGTTCTTCTCTACTTCAAAAGCAATTCACAGTCTGCTCGCACATTCAAGATTCCAGGCACTTGCAGAGAACATAAGGAGTGTTGACACCACAATCCCTGCCTCAAAGAGGCCTGGGGAAGGAGGGCAAGAACGTGTTTAGAAGGATTTAATAAAAAGGGAAGAGTAAATGCACACAAGAAAATCGCAGAATGTTATGAGAAAAACACCCAGTTAAGGGAATGTTGTGCTTCAGGAAAAGGGAGCATCTGAGAAAGGCCTTGAAAGATGGAGATCTCAATAGATGGGAAACAGGGCACGGACACATGCATGGAAATGGGGACAAACTCAGTTGTAAGGTAAGTTCTGGAGAGGGTCAGAGGCTGCAATGGAGGACGTGCAGGGAAACAGGGCGATGGCCCTGGGAAGGTCCTAACTGCCTGAACAACAAGGCAAGGCGTCTATACATTTTTTAAATTTTTATTCATTTTCCAGAGAGGAGGAGGGAGGGAGGGAAAGAGAGAAAAAGAGAGAGATACATACTAGATTTTGTTGTCCCATTTATTTATGCATTCATCGGTTGCTTCTTATATGTTGCCCTGACCAGGGGTCAAGCCTGCAACCGAGGCGTATCCTGACGACCCTCTAACCAACTGACCAATCTGGCCAGGCCCCAAAGTGTGCATATTTAATTCAATACACAACTGAGAGAGAGACGACAGAGCTGTGTTTTGGGAGATTTTCTGGCAGCAGTTGGTAAGAGACAACCAGGGACCGGGAAGAGCTATGCAGGAGGCTCTGACAGCAGCTCAGGCAGGCCTCCCACATGCTTGTCCAAACCACTTCCAGTGTCTACACCCACAACAGTCTGTCTCCTGCTTCACTGGCTCCTCAGCATCTTCTCAAGGGAACTCTTCTTCACGTCCTTCACTTAAATCACTAACTAAAGAGGAAAATAATGTAATAGTCTGTCCTATAAAAGCAATTAAAAGCAAATCTTATGAACTGATTAACGTGAGACACGTAGTCTTTACAGCAAACACGTGCCCTCTCACTGTGCGCCAGGTACTGCTCCAGGCAACAGACACGAAGGTGAAGGAGGCACAGTTCCTATCCAGAGCTCAGAGTTTTGTGTTTAGTGCTAAGAAACAGATAAAAATGTCAGAAAAATGCTGTAAAGAGAAAGGATGCTAAAATTTTCCAAGAACGTTAGCATAGTGTTTTAGTTTAAACAACTTTTAGAACTGTCTTAATGAAATGTATCCTTTTATTATAAAATTAATGTGTGCTCATGGAATAAATTTCAAACAATACCGAGGTGTATAATCTTACTCTCCAGAGATAACTACCGTTTACATTTTAGTGCATATTGTCATGCACTTTTTAAAAAAAATAGGCTTTATTTTTAGAGCAGCTGTAGGTTCACAGCAAAATTGAGAGGAAGGTACAGAGATTTCCCTAAATACCCTCAGCTCCCGCAGTCTCCCCCGTTATGAGTATCTCCCACCAAAGTGACATCTGTACAATGATGAACCTGCATTGACACATCATTATCACTCAGCGTCCACGTGCAGTTTACATTCCAGTTTACGCCTCGTGATGTTAGAACGAGATGTATTCGCCATTGTAGTGCCACACAGGGTAGTTTGTTGTGTGTTTTTAAAAAATATATTTTATTGATTTTTCACAGAGAGGAGGGGAGAAGGACAGAGAGTTAGAAACATCGATGGGAGAGAAACATCGATCAGCTGCCTCCTGCACCCCACCCCCCAACTGGGGATGTGCCCGCAACCCAGGTACATGCCCGTGACCGGAATCGAACTTGGGACCCTTGAGTCCGCAGGCTGATGCTCTATCCACTGAGCCAAACCGGTTAGGGCCACACAGGGTAGTTTTAGTGCTCTTCTAAACATGTCTGTGCTCCACCTGGTCATTCCTCCCCTCACCCTACCCATGGCAACCACTGGCCTTTTATATTCTTCGTAGTTTTCCTTTTTCCAGAATGTCAGGTAGTTGCAATCACACTATTTAGCCTTTTCAGGTTGGATTCTTTCACTTAGTGATATGCATTTAAGTTTCTTCCATGTCTTTTCATGGCTTGATAGCTCATTTGTTTTTAGCACTAAGCCTCCCAATAGTTCAGGTACCCACCTGTTACTGTACATGGTCGTTACAATATTAGTGACTATATTCCCTATGCTGTACTTACATGCCCAGGACTATTTTGTGATTACCAATTTGTAGTTCTCCAAGAGTTATCTTCTAGCTCATTAACATTAAATACAGAACCTCACTGTGTACAGGGTAAGGGCACAGACTCTGAAGTCAGGATGCCTGATTCAAACCCTGGCCCTGCTCCTGTTTAGATGAGACCTTGGGCAAGTCACTCAGCCTCTCCGTTACAGTTTCCTCATCTGAAAACAGACCTAAAAGTACCTCCCTCAGATGACTTTGACAAAAACTGAGCAAGCTAATATTTCTAAGTGTTTGCAACAATCCCTGGAATTTATAATTTATTATTTATATAAAATAATTATTTACACTATTATTTACCAAAGTTTTTTATACATAAAATATCTGTGCCTATTCTGGAATCAAAGTGAATTGATGCCAAAATTTCCTATACAGCCATTTTATTTAAACCAGTTACTAAATTTTATAGATCTTTCTCATGCAGATGAGGGATTAGGGCTTTGGCCAGGGGAAAATCAGAAAAGGCAAGAATGACTCCAGCCCTCCCACCCTTCCCACCTCCTCCTCTCCTCACAATCTGAATAAGTCTCTCGACCACATATCACACCTTTCTTCACAACCTGTTCCACTTATGAGAACCAAGTAGCCTGGCCCATATTCAAGGCCCATCACCAAGCTATTCCCACCTCACTGTCGGCCTACGCTCCCGCCTGACTGGCCCTTCCGTGTACTCTCCAGTCCCTCTAAGGACGTGTGCTTTGCTGTGTCATATGTCATATACCTCAGAGCCTTGGTTCTCGAAGGCCCCACTCACCCACGTGGCTCTCTCCAATCCGTCCTCAGGCCCTACTCCCATGTCCCCTCCTCCTCCACAGCCTGCTCTGACCCTCTCCCCACCTGGAGGAAAGCCTCCTCCCTAGTTCTCCTCTGGAAGTCTGGCTACAGCCCTATTGCAGCCTTAGAGAGCCCCTGTAGACTTCATAAATGTTAACTGTCCATGTGTGACTCTCCCAGACACTGAACTCCAGGGAAAGGGTGTGTTATTTGTTGTTACACTTCCTGTGCCTAGCACGGTATACACTTAGCAATGTTGGCTGAACTGAAATTTTCTTTTTCTTGTATTTTCTCTGATGTCTCATTCTCACAGGCTTCATTTCCTGTGTACCTTATCTGTAGGGGTAGCCAACTTTTAGCACTTTGCTGGCCAATACAACAAAATTTTAAAGTTTTTTTTTCTAAAAGAGATAAATGATACAGGCTGCATCATTATTAAAGTCCTTCACGCCAACTCTGATTTCTCCTATTTAGTATGTTAGAACTTAAATCTCCTTCCACAAAGATTTCTTTAATTAAAAGAAAATAAAGATTCTACTGCTATGATATTTAAGCTCACGTAACCACTACAGGAAAAACATAGCAGCATTAAATTCAATGCAACATGTATATTTTTGCTTCTGTTTGTTCACTCGTGTACAGGTTCCTATCAATCTGTTTAGGTTCATTTACACTGACTGTATGTTTAGTTGATAGGAGTTTTTGGCTGGAATCTTGAGGTTACGTTCTCCGTACCTCTGCCACCAAGCAGAAACTATGGAACACAAAGGAGTCTAATTTGTTGTTCTAAAACTCTCCAGGAGGGCCGTTGGTGTGGCTCACTGGTTGAGCATCGACCTAGAAACCAAGAGGTCATGGCTGCTCGATCGCCAGTAGGGGACGTGCAAGAGGCAGCCAGTCCATGATGTTTCTATCTCTCTCCCTTCCGCTTTCTAAAATAAATATGAACATATTAAAAAAATAAATAAAACTCTCACCCTAGCCAGTTTGGCTCAGTGGATAGAGTGTTGGCCTGTGAACCAAAATGTCCCGGGTTTCATTCCGGTCAAGGGCAGGTACCTTGGTTGAAGGCTCCTCCCTGGCCCCGGCCCTGGTTGAGGCTGGTGCAGGAGGCAAGCCATCGATGTTTCACATCGATGTTTCTGTCTTTGACTCTCTCTAAAAATCAATGGAAAAATATCCTTGGGTGAGGATTAACAAAAAAATAAAGCGGAAAAACACACACACACACAAAAACTCTCCAGGAAGAATTCCCAGCTTTCTTCATAGAGCAGGGAGTTCCTTCGTTTGTGCACCTATGACACTTAGTATCCCATCCAACCTCATCTATTGTTTTCCTTCTCAGAGATGAGGAATAGCCATCACTCTAACATACCCTGAGACCCTCATCAACTCATTGCTCTGAATACTTTACCAGGCTAAATTAACTCAGTCCTTTGCCTGGTATTTCCTCTGAATGTTTTCCTTATCCTTCAACCATTTTACTCACTCATAGGAAAGCTCTGCAAGTTTTCTAAAAATCCAAATTTAACATTACTTTAATACCTACTATGGGAAAGGGACATGAAGATTAACAAGGCATGGTAGCCATCTAAGAATAGACAATCTGGGGGTGAAATAGATACATTCTATAGTTACTGTAATATACAGATGAGGACAGATAGAGGAGGAAGATAGGGCATTCCAGAGAAGAGGATCAGGGGCAAAAGGGTGCATTCACTCTCCATGCACTCACAGGCCACTTGTCGGTTCTGGGGCCATAAAACAAAACAAACAAAACAAAATACAGTCTTGACCATAAGGACCTCAGAGCCCTGGGCAGTGGTGCTAAAAAATATTTTCCAGCACAAATCTTATGCAGATTCCCAAAAGGTAAGAGAGCGATGACGAGAGCTGCTCTGGCTGGACTTGGAAAGAGGATGACGACGCCCTTCTCTTGCGCCCCAGCCAGGCCACCTGGGACCCGGATGCCTCTGCAGACCGGGGACAGCCCAGCTCTCAGGGAGTAAGAGTGACTCCCACTTCTCTGTGATGTTTTGATACAACACCTAACACAGTGAATGCTAGAAAAGTACCGGTTCAATAACACCTGAGAGCTGTGCAATAACGTACAAGTCACTGGTCCAATGCCCGGGGACGGCAGAGGCATCTGGGAAAAGAGTGGAATTGCCAGACATGAGGCAGGAAAAGCGGAGTCCAAATCACTGGAATCCAAAACTAGACAAAGAATTGCAAAGGTCTGACCAGTTTCTCAAAAATTCTAGGAAGAGGAAGAAAGCTCATCTTAACTGCTTTGTACTTTTCCCTGTGATTCTTGTTTCCTTAGTTGGCTCCATCTGTTTGCCACAGCAGTCTCCCCAAATCTTCCCTACGTTCTTCCAGCTTCCAACCTCGCTCCTGTCCCGGGCAGAGTGCCTTCACAGCACACAAGCAGCCCAGGCCCACCTGCTTCTCCCACACACCCCTGCTTTCCTCTGGGAGGGGGTTCTTACTATCCAAAGCCAGTCCCCTGGATGGACTTGGGCCCCAGGTTCTCCAGGAAGGTCCTCAACCCAGCACTTGGGCTCCGTCCCACCTCAATTTACACAGGCTCAGGGTTCTCCCCTATTTTAAAAAATGTCTTCTCTTGACTCCAGATTCTCCCTGCAGCTCCTTTTTATTTACCAAACTTTAGGAAGGTCTGAGTCCAAACTCATTGTCTCCACTTCTTCACCTCTCTTTCTCATCAGTAAATATACAACTACTGGGCTTCAGTCACCGCCTCCCCTCCCAACCGCATACCTCAGCACTCCTGGCTGCTGCCTCCGACCGGAACGCTTTCTTTCCTCATGCCACGCGTCTGGGTCTTCCTCCTAACCGTCAGGTTGCATCCTCTCTGCTCTTTAAATGCCACCCTGCCCCCTTAAATGTTCACATTCCTCAGAGTTTTGTCCTGACCCTCTGAGCACTCGTCATTATTAGCCACAAGAACACAACTGAGAGGGTGGGGTGGGGAGGGGCGGCGACTACAACTACAGAACCTTCTAGGGCTGAGCTCTGTGAAGTCCCTGTCGCTGGCGGGAGACACCCATCACTCAGAGAGGAAAAAAGGAACCACTTTGCCAGAAGTCTTGACTGTCCTTCTGCCTCACAAATCCACCTCCTCAACTGTTCTCCTCCCTTCACCGCCAGGCCATCCTCATACCTCCTCCGTCAGTACTTATGACCCACTCTGTACATGAAGTACACAGCAGTGAACAAGAAGCTAAGCTTCATCCTAGAGCAGTGGTCCTCAACCTTCCTGATGCCGCGACCCTTTAATACAGCTCCTCACGTTGTGGTGACCCCCAACCATAAAATTATTTTCGTTGCTACTTCATAACTGTAATGTTGCTACTGTTATGAATCGTCATGTAAATATCTGATATGCAGGATGTATTTTCATTGTGACAAATTGAACATAATTAAAGCATAGTGATTAACCACAAAAACAATATGTAATTATATATGTGTTTTCCGATGGTCTTAGGCGACTCCTGTGAAAGGGTCGTTCGACCCCCAAAGGGGTTGCGACCCACAGGTTGAGAACCGCTGTCCTAGAGGGAGGAAACAGGAAACAAATAAGTAAGAGACAAGATAATTTCAGATGGTGATCAAAGTTATGAATAAAATAAAGCAGGGTGAGGTGATGGGGCACTATTATAGACCGCGGGTGGTGGGGGTAGGGGAGCGTGTCTGTCAGAAAAAACCTCTCTGAGGAGGAAACATTCAAACTGAACCGGAATGACAAAACAAAAACAAGTTTCCCAGGGATTTGGGAGGTAGAGTGCTCCAGGCACAGGGAGGAGCCAAATGTAAAGGTAGAAATGAACTTGGGCTGTTGAGAAAGAGCAGGAAGGTCAATGAGGTTGGAACTTAGGGAGCAAAGGGAAGCCAGGTCAAAGGGGCCCAGAGGGAGGCAGGGGTCAGATGGGCCCTTGTTGGCCACTATGAAAGCACTGAAAAGTTACTGGAGGGTTAAAGGAAGACAAATGAGATAAAATAATCTGAACTTAAAAGTTCACTTTAGCTGGTAAGTGGAAAATGGTTGGGAAGGAGGGCAAAATAGGGGTTGAAAATACCGTAGTTATGATAAATGTGAAATTCATCCTTATTACATGTATCAGTAGTTTGATTCTTTGTATTGCCGAGTGGTCTTTTACTGAACAATGTGTCAGTTTGTCTATCCATTCTCCCCCTGGTGGGCATCTGAATAAAGCTATGGCCCTGGCCAGGTAGCTCAATTGGTTGGAATGTTGGCCCAATATGCCAAGGCTGCAGTTTCGATCTCCAATGAATGCACAACTAAATGGAAAAACAAATCAGCATCTCCTAAATCAATAAATAAAAATTTAAAAGTCCGGCCGGCATGGCTCAGTGACTGAGCACTGACCTATGAACCAGGAGGTCACAGTTCGATTCCTGGTCAGGGCACATGCCTGGGTTGCAGGCTCAATCCCCAGAGTGGGGCATGCAGGAGGCAGGCGATCAATGATTCTCATCGCTGATGTTTCTCTCTCTCTCCCCTCTTTTCTGAAACAAAAATAAATAAATAAAGCTGCTATGGGCATTCTTATACAAGGCCTATTTGTGGACATGTATTTTCATTTCTCTTGCATAAATATCTAAAAATGGAACTTCTCTGTCACAGGGTAGACATATGTTCAACTTTTTAAGAAACTGCCAGTTTTCCGAAGTTGAGGCATCATTTTATACTCTCCTGAACGTGTAGCTGAGTTCTGGCTGCCTCACGCCCAGCTGTTTTACTTGAATTCACTCCACCTGCACCACAACCAAACTCACAATCTTTCAGCAATCTCAAGGGCACTTTTCCTCCTTACCCCACTCCCTTTGCTGCCTGTCTCATGCTGTTTATTCATCCAACAAATATCCTGAATAATGAGAAAAGGCTGGGATGGCCAGTGTTCTGGGCAGAGGAATTAGCATAGCTTCCAAGCTGGAAAAGAACCTGATGCCTTCGGGGGACTGAGAGGTGAATGTGGCTGGAGGACAGCAGCGAAAGCAGCAGGGGAGAGAGTCAGAAGTGGCCAGGGGCCAGGTTTTCCTAGCCTTGTGGGAGATGGCAAGGAGTTTGAATTTTCTTCCAAGTACTATGAGAAACTGTTAAGAGTTTTAAGTGGAGTAGAGACAGGTGACTCTTAGTTACTCCAGGCAAAGTGAAATGAAGACAGACAAGAGTAGAAATAGGGAGGCCATGGTAGCAATAGGGAAGGAGGGGAGGGTAGTGGCGCAGAGATGGTCAGTCAGGTACGGACACAGCACTGACGGTACCTTGGTGATGGATTGGGAGTGGAGGGTGCTGAGTGAAAAGGAGGAATCTGACCTGAGAATCTGGGTGGAGATAAAGCCACTTAAGGGGAAGGGAACAAGAGGAGGGGAAAGAGTTTCTGAGGAATCTGTCTTCAGTTTTGGATTGAGACGCTCAAGTTGCTGGTGAGATACTCAAACAGCTGCGTCGAGCAGCAGTTGGAGGAGCTAGCAGGTCTGGCTGAAGGTATCAATGTGGGTGGTCAGCTTATGGACAACCATGAAAGCCTGAGGATAGCTGAGAACACTGGGGACAGAGTCCAGAGGCCGTCAATGGTCAAGTATAGGGGTGGGAAGAGACAGCTGAGAGACAAGCGGGCGATGAGGAAGTGAACAGTCTTCCTTTGAGAAGCCTCCTGTGATCTTTCAAGTCAGGTTTACAAGTCTTTTTTTTCTTTCTTTCAGAGAGGAAGGGAGAGAGAAACATCAGTGATGAGAGAGAATGGCTGCCTCCTGCACACTCCCCAATGGGAATCGAGCCCGCAACCTGCGCATGTGCCCTGACGGGGAATCGAACCATGACCTCCTGGTTCATGGGTCGACGCTCAACCACTGAGCCCCGCCAGTTGGCAGGGGTACATGTCTTGGTACAGCACCATGTCCTCTGTCAGAGCACTTCTGATATATATCCCCGTTTAACTGCCTTTCTCTACTGGCAGACAGTTAAGGACAGAAAGGCGCTAGGTTCAGCAGGAACCAGGTCTGCTCTAGTCTATGTTTATGGAAAACTACCATCCAATGAGCGTTGCCTGTGGGTGGTGCACCCATTATCTGCTCTTCTTACTTCAGTTCCTTTCCCAATGGCCCTGAGGATGGGATACCTCTGTTTTACACATGAGGAAATGGTGGTGCAGGCAAAATGCCCAAGGTCACTGCTAGTAAGTGTTGAAGCCAGACTGAGGCCACACATCTCCCTTCTAATGCTCTGCTGCCTCCATAAAGTGCCCATCACATGGACTTTTACAGAAGAGTGCCACTGGCATACAAAATCTGCCCCCAGGTAACTAACTGGCCCACTGAGGGAAATGCCCAGGGAAGCAGCCCTGCTTCTCAAGAATCCCTCCTGTTGTCAGGCACAGTGATAATCCCCAGGCCACCAAAGTAATGCTTCATAGTTAAGGTGCTTCTAAATGTAAAAGTGAAATCCTCACTGAAACGGAAGTCTAGAGGTGAAAATTTAAGACTACTAGGGCCTTAATTTGAATTTTAGAACTCAATTTTAAGCCACATGTAAGAAATTTCCCCCTATATCTTAAGGGTCTTATTCCAACTTCACAACTAATGCTCTTCTCCCTATCATTCCTTCTGCACCAAGAAATAATCAGGATGAGAGTAGGTCTCAATGGGGCCTAAGAAATCAACACTGCGTCTCTGTGAAAGTAACAGGGGTACAATTTTCTCTGTCCATCCTCTGCTTTCAAGATTGATGTGCTGTCTTTTCCCTGACCTTTTTTCTTTTTTTAAAAAAAAAGAAATCAGCGCCCCTGACTCAACAGGTACTGCATTTTAAAAAATGTTTTATTGATTGATGTGGGAAGGGAGGGAGTCAGGGACAGAGGTGTTGTTCCACTTATTTATGCATTTGTTGGTTGATTCTTGCATGTGCCCTGACCAGGAATCAACCCTGGTGTACTGGGATGACGCTCTAACCAACTGAGGTGCCCAGCAGGGCTTTCCTCTGGCTTTTCCCCAAATGAGTACATCAGCACCCAGAGGCTTCCTTTCTTTTTTCTTTTAAAATATATTTTATTGATTTTTTACAGAGAGGAAGGGAGAGGGATAGAGAGTCAGAAACATCGATGAGAGAGAAACATCGATCAGCCGCCTCCCGCACACCTCCCACTGGGGATGTGCCCGCAACCAAGGCACATGCCCCTGACCGGAATCGAACCTGGGACCCTTCAGTCCGCAGGCCGACGCTCCATCCCAGCCGTGGGCAAACTACGGCCCGCGGGCCGGATCCGGCCCGTTTGAAATGAATAAAACTAAAAAAAACAAAAAGACCATACACTTTTATGTAATGATGTTTACTTTGAATTTATATTAGTTCACACAAACACTCCATTCATGCTTTTGTCCCGGCCCTCCGGTCCAGTTTAAGAACCCATTGTGGCCCTCGAGTCAAAAAGTTTGCCCACCCCTGCTCTACCCACTGGGCCAAACCAGCCAGGGCTTCCTTTCTTTTTCCTACCCAAGAGCGACTGCTAACTCAATCCTCTGGGGAGAGCATGGACTCTGGCAGAAGAAAACAGGGTCCTAACCTGGAGTCCGTCAGTGTACAGAAGTGTAACTTGGGCCAAGTCACCACCTTCTCAGCATCTCTCCTGAGTTATAGGCAAAGGGCCACACTAGATACTTTCTCAGGTTTCCTCACATTCACCATGTAATTCTGTAATCAGAGCGCAGAGAAAAGGGGGTGAAGGCAGGTATGTAGGACGTGGGCCAGCTGGCTGGGAAAGCCTGGGAGGATGAACCCTCTGGGCTATGGGCAAGGAAGCCTGTCTGACCCTGCTGTTTCCTTCCCTGCCAGAGCCCCCACTCGCACAGCTATCCTGCTTCCCTCAACACCTCCCCCTCCACACACATACCCCAGTTCCACTCAGTCACTTTGGATCCTTCATTTGTAGCAACACCTAGCACAGTGCCTGCATACAGATGTCACTAATAGTTGCTGGCTTCACGTGAAGCTTTAACAAAGTATGATGATTAACATCCCATTCCAATTCCCCACCAAAGAAACATACACACAACTAAAGGACGCTTCTAATAATGCCTAGCACCCATCAATATTTTAACCCATCTCTACATTTCCGACTGGAACGATTAAAAAAAAGCAGATAACATTCCTCTTTCTTACCCTTTACAAGATACCACTAATGATCCCTCTTAAGCTCTTTTGAGCTAGGTCCCCACTCACAAAAGCATAAAGACACAAACAGAGGGAACACTTCAATCAACGCACCTCTATTCTTTGGATTAACTTCTCAAGATGCCCAGGGCTAAAGCAAATTATTTACTTTCATGCCGTTCCACCTGTCCCACAGATCAAGTCTGGCTGCTCCAATATAAATAGGGTTTTATTGTTTTGCTTTATTTTGTTATTTTTACTTCCACAAAAAGAAAATGAAGGCAGCAGTTAGAAGGCTCAGGCAGATCTAATGAGCACTCGGGTGCCTTGAATGCAAGCGCCCATGAGGAAGACCTAGGGCATACTGGCAGAGAAGGCTTCAGAAGCACGAACATCTTCATGACTATTCTGAAGTCCCATCCCTGAGTCTCTATCTTTGTATTCTCTTCATAGCTACTATCACCACCTGACATTCATATCGACATACTGGTTACAGTCTGTCTCCAGAGCAGACTCCTCCCTTGCCCACCACTGCATCTCCCATGCTTAGAACAGTGCCTACAAATGCCTACAAATGAAAATTAGAACACAACACACAGAGAACCTTAATCCATGTTCAAGGACGTCATGTTTAAACATGAAACCATCTTCCCATCAGGCTGACAGTCAAGTATTCCAATGAGCTTCCACCCTTTCCTACAGAACACCTTACACTGCAGCGGTTCTCAACCTGTGGGTCGCGACCCCTTTGGCAGTCGAACGACCCTTTCACAGGGGTCGCCTAAGACCATCCTGCATATCAGATATTTACATTATGACTCATAACAGTAGCAACATTACAGTTATGAAGTAGCAACGAAAATAATTTTATGGTTGGGGGTAAAAACATGGGGAACTGTTTTAAAGGGCCAGAAGGTTGAGAACCACTGGCTTACAGGTACACACTGCAACACAGCTATTTTCCCGTAGCTAACCCTTTTCCCTTAACTTCCCCACAACAAAGTATCAGATATACCAATAACTCACTCACGTTCATCTTCCCGCTGGGCCGCGTGCATTACTTCCAAAGCAAACACAGCTCTAATGCAAAATCCTGACTGTTTGTGGCCATGAGAACCTTTTCACCTACACTGCACGTACAGATATTAAAGGGACAACAGCCTAACTAATAATAAAAAAGTTATCCAGTCTAAATGCAATGTGCCCAAATTATGCACTATGAAAACCTTATTTTCATTATATAGTTGACCCTTAAAAACAATATGGGTTTGAACTATGCGGGTCCACTTATATGCAGGTTTCTTTTTTTCAATAAATGCTGTAAATGTATTATCCTTATGCTTTTAATATCATTCTTTCCTCTAGCTTACTTTATTGTAAGACTACAGTGTATAACACATATAACATACAAAATATGTGTTAATCAACTGTTTATGTTATTGGTAAAGCTTCTGGTCAACAGTAGGCTATCGGTAAGGTTTCAGGGGAGTCAGTTACACATCAGAGGTGGGGGAATCAGTGCCCCAACCCCTGTGTTAAGAGTCAACTGTATTATATTTCAAATGTATAACTTTGATGTACAGTTTTGCTCAATATAAATAGGGTTTTATTGTTTTGCTTTATTTTGTTACTTTTACTTCCACAAAAAGAAAATGAAGGCAGCAGAGTTAGAAGGCTCAGGCAGATCTAATGAGCACTTGGTGCCTTGAACGCAAGCACCCATGAGGAAGAAGACCCAGGGCATACTGGGAAAAGGACTGTCTTTTGTAAACGCATCGTTTGAGTCCCATCTGGTCAAACTGAGAGCATCGCCAGATAACACGATTCCTGTGCATTATAAACCAGTAACAGACAAGAGACGGCTCCTTCCGTATGAGATCACTCTTTAAGCTGGTGAAAGAATCCAGCTCAGGACAGAACTGCAGAAATGGGTATGAAAGAGAAACTTTTTCGATTAAATCTCAGGTGCGCTGGCAAAACTGGCCCGGTATGGGGAAAGTGAAAGTTGAGAAAACTCCAAGGGGCCACTAAACCACCTGGCACAGTCACAAAAATCATGCTTTCCAGTATTTTGTCCAAGTCCAGGTTTCAAGACCAATCTACCACTATCTGATTTTGCCTTGAACAGGCACTGAGCTACACTGGACCTAGTAAAGGCTCCAGAGCCAGGCAGAGAGGATGGTCACACCCAAAGCCTGACCCCTCACTAGCTCTACGACCTCTCAAGAAAAGGAGAGGATCGACTTCTCAGGTCTGCTGGGTGGATTTTTTAAGGCAACTTAAAATAACTTGAACACAACCTAGCATATTGAATCTTTACAAAAAACAACACACACACACACACACACACACACACACACACAATGCTAGCATCCTTTCCCATCCGAAGAGAAGGCTGAGCCCACCAGAAACAGTCCAACTCTAAGTTCTAGGTCTAAATAGATGTGATTTCAACTGAATTCCATTCCATACCACTAAAAGGTTATAAAACATAAAGATGTCTCCTGACATCTTAGTACCTTGGCAACCTTCTCTCACATGTATAAACACACAAATTACATTTGTAGAATAAGAGTTTTATAACTTTTTCTTATAACATAAATGTAAATATACATTTGATAACTGCTTACAATTTAAGGAACGAGGGTTTTTAAAATTCCATGACAAACAAGGTCAAAACTTAAATAACACTGTAGATAAGTTGCTTATGTGGGAAACTCCAAGTAACTGATAGCTACAGAGCTGTGTAAGTATCTACCTATGGGATGGGCCTGATGTTAACATGCAAGAAAACGTGTACCTCCAGTCAGCAGTATGAGCAAACTTCCCAATGCTGACTCCCTTTTGAAACTGTGTTTGTACAGACTGAATAAGAGGGTGATCTAAGAAAGACTATTACACCTTAGGTACATGTCCTTCAAGCATCATAGTAGTAGAAACTTAAGACAAACAAGACCAACTTCTGAGGCTGATCTAGAAGGACTAACCAGTCAGAAGCATGGCCTAAGGCCCTCACACACCATAAAAATCAGTGAAACTAATTGGGGTTCTTCAACATCTGAGAGGAAGCATCCAGCTACCATTAAGGAATAAATTGGGGATGCAATAATTAGTGCACCCTGAGGTGATAGTTAATTCCACTAGCATGCCATTTCGCAGGACATATATATTGCGGAATTCCACTTTATTCCTACTCTGAGAATACTGAAGCTAGACATTTGAAAGAACTTTAAATAACTCCCTCCCCAATCCACTACATAGAAAGATCTTGGAATTCCTTGGAGCCAACAACACACAGACCCAAACACACGTGTTACCAAATATACTTGTGCTATATCCACAGCTCCAAGTAGTCAAATGTTCCCTAAAATATTTTTCCTACTAACTTCTTGCTCAAAGGAGAAAAAAAAATACAAGGCACATTCAGCATAGGCTAGCTAGAATATACTTTCTGAGAAGCATAGAACAGCACCTGGGATGTGAGAAAAAACTGTACTCTGACTTAGTGCTATGCTCTGTTGGAGAAGTGGCTGGAAGCTAAAGAGTCGGGCTTTTAAAAGCCAGGTAAGGCACAGCCTGCACTTCTGCCTTCAGGTAGCTTCTGGCTAAAACAAAAGCACAAGATAGGAGAGACCAAAAACAAACAAACCAAAACACACACCCTGGGAGGCTGGAGAGGGTAGGTAACTTGGCCAAGGCTACAGTTTACCGGTGGCAAAGCTGGAAGTGGACCCCTGGTCTCCCAGGTCCAGACTTCAAGGCAGCTTCCCACTCCACCAAGCTGCCACCCCGTGTAAGACGTTGCATAAAACTCTTCACTGAAGCTGTTAACATAAGGGTCCAATTATCATCCAAAGATCTGCCTGTTAGATAATAGCCCGAAAATTCCATCCATTTTACAGCAGTTACCAGAGTCATCCAATCTTTGAAAGGAAAAAGGAAAAGAAAAAAAAAAGCAGAGGGAAAGGATCCTAATTTTGACCCGTCCCCTAAGGGCAAACTAAAGGTTTCACACGGGCAGAAAGTGCTAGGATCCACAACCACAAAACCAGACAATTACCCCCACCCGCGGGCCCAGGAAGGCGGCTGCTCTCCCCCACCCAACGCGGTAAGTTCTCCCCTCCCATCCCGGTGCCCAGGAGCCGGTCCACCTCCCGCCGCGGCCGCCGGGCAGGGCCCGATCAGCCCCGCTCCTTCAGCACCGCTTTCCCCTCCAACGGGGAACACGAGCTGAGCGCCCCGGGCCCCCGCCCGCCCGCCCGCGGGGACCACTGGACCCCCCGCCCCGCCTGCTCCCCGCGGCGAGGGAGGAGCACACCCCACGCAGGAAGCGTGTCCTGCGCGGCGCTCCCGCCCCACCCCGCGCCGGGCCAGCCGCTACCTGCCCTCCGCCCCCCACCGGCGAGGAGCAGCCGCGTCCACATGGCTTCAGGTGTTCACATGGCCATCGGCGGGTCCCCGTCCCTCCCGCGGCCCGGGCGCGCTCCGACTCCCGGGAGCCCGGCCGGCCCCTCCCAGCCCCGAGCCCGGCCCTCCGCCCGCCGGCCTCGCCCCCAGCCCGCAGCGAGCGCAGCCCGGTCCCCGAGGCGGTCAGGGGCCCCGGGGCCGGCGGCGCTGACCCCGCCGACCCCCGGGCACCGCCCGCTCGCACCCTCCTCCTGGGCACCCGAGAACGCGACCGGCAGGTACCCCACCCCTGCCCTTCGGCACCTTAGGGCTAGGACGGTGACCAAGCCCCGAGGGACCCCCAGGCGGGACCGAGACCCCTCACGCCCGGATGCCAGGCCGGGTTCTTCCCCTCGGCAGCCCTCGCGGCCCGGCCAGGCCCCTCCTCCCTGCACTCCGGGTCGGGCCGGGCCATGGCCCTCGGCGCCCCGAGTCCCGGCCTCAGAGTCGGGGGTCCCAGCACTCCCAGGTCGGGCCGGGCAAGTACCTCTGCCCCCAGCCCTCGAGGCCGGACATCCCGGCCTGGCCCCTGCACCTCAGCCCGGACCCCGCTCCTCAGCCCGGACCCTACCCCCCTCCCGGGTGGCGGTTACCTGCGGGAGACCCCCGCCCGGTCCCTCGGCCTCGGCCGGGGGCGGGAGGGGAGGGAGCGGCGGCAGGCGGCGCTGCGCGGGGTGGGGGTGGGGGAGCCTCCGCCGCCTCCAGCTCGGGCGCCCGGGCCGGCGGCGGGGCGGGCCGGGGCCGCGGCCCCTCGAGGCTCGCTCCGGCCCGCGCGCTCGCTCCCCGGTCGGGCGCGCCTCAGGGCGGGCTCCCCAGGCGGAGGCCGCGGCCGCCTCGCAGGGGCGGAAAGCCGCTCGATTCGGGATTTTTTCTCTCCATTCTCCCAACACACAGGAAATAACAGAGCGTCAGGTGACGGCGCGCGGCCAATGGGGAGGCTCGAGGCCGCGGCGCGCGGGCGGGCGGGAGGGCGCGCGGCGGGGGCGGGGCGTCGGGGGGCGGGGCCGGCGCGCACGCGCGTGCCCACCCGCGTGCGGCGGCGCCGAGGCCTGAGCGCGCCGGGCCGACCCCAGCCCGGCCGCGGGGGTCGCGCGGGTCTCCTCTCGGCGGCCGCGGGGCGCAGGACGAGCTTGCCGCCGCGCGCCCCGTGCCATCTTGGCCCGCAGCTCCCGTCCGTCCGCCTGGGAGTGGCGGCGAGCCAACTTTGTGGGGAGTTAGTGGCCCGGGGTCGCGGGAGCCCCGGGGGCCTCCAACCGCAGCATCCCACCGGTTCTGACCGCCGAGGGGGCCCGCGAACCAGGGCCCGACCCCCTCCTGGTCACCTGCTCAGAAGGGCTGGGCACGGCGGTGGATCGTGCCTCCCAACGCCCTCAGGGCCCTGCAGACCCGGTCCCCTGGCCGCCTCCACCTCTTGGCCCCACGTCTCCTCGGGTGGATGACTTGGGCCCCCAGTTCCCGTTGTTTTCATGAAACGGGGAGTGGGGAGGCCCCCCAGCTTCACATGCGAAATACATGCTCACCAAATGCCAGTTGCCTTCGCCGGCGGCGGCCTTAAAACCTGCAGTGCCTGGTTGGCTGGATCCAGAGTCCAGAATTAATTTGGAGATAAGGTGGCGGCTTGGTGGTGCCAAGGCCGCGGGCGGTTCCCAGACTTCCTCTGCAAGTCTCACGTATGTTTTATGGAGCAAAGGAATGGCTTGGCTGTTTAAAAGGAAATCTCCGTTGTAGAACCACCCCCGAGATGTGTGTGCCGCCTGACCCACTGCTCGCAAAAGTGAGGCCAGTGAGGGTGAGATGTATTTGGAGGGATGGTGATCCTGTCTGCGACTCACCTGGATACCTGGCCAGGTTCTCTCCCCGCTCTGGGCCTGTTTCCCACCTGGGCACAGATGACCTTAACATTGGCTAAAATTGCCGGTTCTAGATGTTAGAGTTGTTCCTTTTCTGATGCAACCCGACTGGAAAGTAAATTGGAGTTGGAGAAGTGCTTTGCTCCGCAGGTGAGGGCTGATAGGAACCAGGTGGGACGGGGGGCCCAGATTTAGGTGCATTTGAGGTACACAGCTCCCCAGGGCCTGGCTCTACCCTTTCACCTCTCACCCCACCTAGCCAGACACATTAACACTTTGCCTTGCCTTAGGCCACCCAAGGAGGGTCCTGGCCGTGGCCACACCCACCCCCAGCTCTGGGATCCCAGGCAGAGCCTGAATTGGTCCTGGCACCTCGGGAGGATGTGAGTGGAGACGGCAGTGATATCTCTTGGCTTTTGTCCAATCTAACAAAGTGGGGGCCAGTTCTAATGTGGGTCAAGGCGACGCTTGAAGACTGGGTTCCCCACGCCTCCTCCATGCCCGGCGGGGTGCAGGCTCTTCCGGGGCAGAGCTGAACAGGCTGTGGGGCCCTGCCCTTTGGCAGTTCCCATTGTTCTGCCGAGTTTCATTTTCAAATTCTTTGGCACCAAGACATTTAAAAAGACCAGTGCTGGCTTCTGCTTGGATCAGGGCTGCAGAGGGAAAGGTTGGGGGGACTCTCAGCACAGACCCATGTTCTCCGGACCAACACGGAAGGATGTAGGGGAGCTTTGTGAACCCTGAGTGTTGGGGGCACCCTCGATTTCTTGAGAGAACTCATGAAGCAGGGGGCAGCCCTTTTCCTTACAGTCTCCTGCCCGTCATTCCTCCCTCCCTTTCCCCTCTTCTCAGCTTACTCAGGTTACAGACTGGGGGACTGGAACATGAAATGAATGGTGACAAAGGACAAGAATGCAGACAGATAACGAGTCCAGGCTCTCAGTTTGCTCCTGCCTCCTGTCCTGGGACTGACTCCATAGCCCCCGCCCACTCCGCTGGACCCCGCTGGAACACTGCCCAGCTGACCTCCACCTGCAAACTTCCCAGGCCTAGGGCCAGCCCAGCCGGGCTCCTTCAGCAGTGGCGGTCTGTCACTCTTCCCCTCTGGTGCCATTTGGAAAAAGAGCATGTGTGGGTGTTATGGCCAACAGGCAGATTTGGGGTACTCGGGCTGTGTGGCCTTGGGCAATTCATTTCACCTCTCTGAACGGTGGTTTCCTCAGCCACAAAATGAGGATACTATGACCTCCCTCCTAACAGAAGTGTTATGAGAATCTAGAGATTTGCATAAAGAATTCAGTTCAGTACCAGGCACATGTTAACAACAGCTACAGTTCTATGCTGTGGCCATAATACAACACATGAGTAGATGGAGGCTCAGAGACGTTAAATCATTGCCCCAGATCCCACAGGGGCCAGAGCTCGGCACCTGGGAGCCCCCTCCTCTTCGACCATGTTAGCATCTTCTATTGTTCTCTCACTGTCTCATCTTCAAGAATCCTGTGTTTCCTCCCACACTTTAAGAAAAAGACAGTAGATTCATTAGATTCATTGTTTCCCTCCCCAACCCAGTCCACTCGGAAAATACTTATTTAACGGAATCAGTGGTTTCAGTTCCAGAAGCTAAATGAATCCTGTCCCTCCTCCTCCGGCTCCGAGATGGCTTTAGGAAACCGTGTCACCCCCTTTATTACAAGCTCCTCTGCCCTCCTCCAGGCGCCTGGGCCACTCTGGGATTACAAATGGAGCCTCCTGCCTCTAGGGCACTGCCTCCGCGACCACGTGTCAGTGCGGATTGATTGAGGAGACCGGCCCTGCCCGGCAGATCAGTGACTTGTGCCGGGTGAGCCGCGTGTGCCGTCAGCGGCAGGCGGACGTCCTTCCTCTCGCTCGCTCGCTCGCTCGCAGGCTCTCGAGCACGTGCAGCCCTCGCCTTTCTCCCTCTGCGGGCCCCACCTCTCCTTCCTCTCGGCGGGGCCTCCTGCCGACTCGAGCACACCAACTGATGAGAGCCTCAGGTTAGCAGAGTGGGGAACCCCCACAGCACCCTGCAGAGCCTGTCCCAAGCCAGGCACTTCCCCCATGCAAACCAGATGGAAGCAGAGTACACAAGCAGCAGGGTGGCCAGATCCCTGGTGGCACGCCTTCCTTCCACACAGCACCTGCTGGGTGCTGGGCTGCCAGCCCCGCTGGAGAGGGCAGAGGGGCTTAGAATAAGTCTTTCTGGGGCAAGGACAGGGCCGGCTGTAAGGCTAAAGGGGCCTGGGAGGCTCCACAGGGCCAGGGAACACCAAGACTTCGCCCTGTGGGGACAGCCACCTGCTCTTCCCAGGAGGGCTGTGCCAGTGCAGGGCGAGGGGAAGGAGAGATGAGGCCGGGTATCTGTGACGCGCTTGGTGTGAATCTGTATCACGGGATCTCGGCGGCCTCTGCCCAGGAGGTGTGGGGTGGAAATCGTGGCTCCCTCTTTAGCTCCCACTGGTCACTGGGCTGTTTATGTGACCGTGTCCATCTCTCCCGGGAGTATGAGCATTTGTAGGGCACACACCTCTGCTTCGCTGGGGTCTCCAGCATCCTGTGCGGGATGTGGGTGACTGTGAATGGGCACGGTGTGTTCGCCACAACCTGATGAGGCTGGTACTGTTACCAACCCCACTTCACAGAGGAGGCCACTGAGCACAGAGTTTAAGTACTTGTCCCAAGGCTCACAGCTTGGAAGAGGCGCAGGTGGGATCTGATCCCAGGACTTGAGAGGCTGTACTCTTCACCAGCCTCCCAGCACGTGGTAAACAGTGGACAGATGCGTGGACGCAGAGAGTTGGTGGGCCCCAAGTCTGCAGGCGGACGGGGAAAGAGGCATGAGAGGCAGCAGGGGCGGCACCAGCCTCTCCCCACAGGAACATGTGGAAGCCCTGGAGGCTGGCGGTCTGCCTGGAAGACGGCGGCCTCCCCAGCTGGTGGCCTCGCTGTGCGCCAGGGCATTCATCTCCCCCCAGGTGAGCAGAGAGAGGACACGGGAGGAGACACAGCTGGGCGGCTGGAGGCCCCTGCAGCCTGGCCCCACGCGGAGCAGCCCTCAGCCCACTCGGCACTCCTGCCCCTGGTGGCACAACTCTCCCTGGGCGGCCCCTGTGCGCGGGCCCAGCCTGGTCACTGAGTTGGGGGCCCAGCCTGGTCTCACACCCAGGACACCCCTGCCTTGTCCTTCAGCATATGGCTCTGAGTCCGAATTCCTTCCTTCATCGGGAAATTGGAGTGGGAGGAGGGGCTGAGGGATCTGCCCGCCTCCAGGGAGTGGGGTGTCTTACCTTCACTCCTCCCAACAGCCTTATGAGGCAGGGCTTATCATCTTCGTGGTACAGACAAGGAAAGGAACAGAGAGGTTGAGAGACACCCCCGAAGTGCCACAGCTAACAGGTGGCAGAGCTGGGATCTGAACTCAGCCTCTGGCCCCAGAGCCCCCGCTGCACACCACAAGGAGTTAAAGTGAAAATGAGTTAAAGTGAAAATGAAATAATCTAGCCATCGCAGTGCCAAGGCGTGTCCTCAGCACCTCACCCGCATTAACTCACTTAATCCTGACCGCAGCCCTGTGAGGCGCACGCTGGCATGAGGGCATCCTGCAGACGAGGAAACGGAGGCCCAGAGCCACGAGGAAGGGGCAGGGTTGGCATGTGAAGCTGGTGGGCTGGGCGGCAGGCTCCAGCTTCGCTTCATCACGAGATAACAATAGGGAGGGTCCTTTCCTTTGGGATTATTTCTGCTTGAAAGCTCAGGACTTCTAGCCCCATCTCTGCGGGGCTCCCCGGCAAGGCAGTGCCACATGCTGGGGCATGCTGGGAAAAGACTTTGTTCCAGCCTGTTTTGTTGACACGCTCTTCATTTTAAGCCCGAAACCCAAGCTTCCTGCGAAGAATTCAAACCAGGGAGAAAAGTGCAGCCACGATACAGCCACCACTCCCTCTGCGTGGGGCTCCGTGCGTGTCCTCGCCCCTCGCTTTCACGGGCTCGAGCAACTCCCACTTCCCAGCTGAAGAAGCCGAGCCCAGAGCTGCTGACAAGATGCCCAGCGGCACACGGCCGCGAAGGGCCAGACTGGGACCTGTCGCCGGGTCCTTCCTGAGAATCCCGGCTCTTCTGACCACATCCGCGGCGCTGCCCACTGGGCAGAGCGGGGTCTTGCTTGCTGGCTTGGAGGGCAATGCTTCTGTTCACCTGCCACAGGCTGGTCCCTCAGTGTCAGGATCCCCGGATGCCCGGGAAGACACCAGGACACAGGTGCAGATCTGCGAAGCTGGGTGCTGCCTCCTCCATCAGGGAAGCTCAGCCATGCGGGCATCGATGCTCCCTCCACTCCACCTCCCTCCGGCGACTCGGGAGTGGCTACCCTGCCACCAAGGTGACTGTCCTCTGGAAGCAGCCATGCCACGTGAGGTTCCTCATCCCTGCCCTGCATCTCCTCGCCAGGACAACTGCCAAGGCACACGTGTGGTTCCAGGAAAGGGAAAGCAGCAGCGTCGACAGATTCTCCAACTCCCAGCCGGTCCTCCGGACTCGGCCTCTTCCCGGCCCACCCGCCCCTGCAGCAGGCTCCTCGGTTACCCCGAGCCAGCTCTGCCCCCACTCCCTCTGGTCCCAAGGTTTTCAACGGGTCCCAAGTGCCTTCGGAGTTCGAGCCGATTCTCCTCCACCTGGAACACGAAGCCCTCATCTGGCCCAGCTGCATCCTCCACCTTCTCTCACGTGTCCTATGCCGCCTCTTTGCCAAACACAGTTTGGAGCTGTGTTCCCGCCCGTCTGTGCCCCAAAGCATGAAGCCCTACCTCTTCCCTATATGTTGGAATTATACCCTCTTTCAAGTTTCAGTCTAATGCCACTACCTCCTTGAAGCCTTACTTTAATACTCATCATAAATTCATTCAACAAACACTGACTGAGCCCTTGCCATATGCCACGCCTGGAGCCCAAGGGTCCCTGTTGTCATGGAGCCTACAGTCCCATGGGGCCATTAGAGGGAATGGCCTGTCACATAAATAATCATTTGGTAACAGCCACGACATACATTAGTGAGACAGCGTGGCAGGTGCCCAGAAGGTGTACAATAAATAGGACCCTGGGTCTTGGGGGTCCAGGACATTTGGGATGAGAACTGAAGGACAGACAGGAGGTAGCCATGTGCTGAGGGTGGAAGAGAGCTCCAGGTGGCAGGCACAGCGAAGGCCCTGAGATCGGGGGGAGCAAGCAGATTTCGGGAAGGGAAAGGAGGCCAGAGCAACATAACAGACACGAGAAGCTGGAGATGCAGCTGAAGCAAGACAGCGCAGGCCGCAACAGGCGTGGGGACTTTATCCCACGGGGACAAGGGGATCCCAGCAGAAGGAACAGTCAATACTCGTTTTTACCGATCCTGCCAGCTGCCCTGTGGCTGAGCATCTTCTGCAAAGTGCAGGCTTTGCGTCCGACCAGCCCTGAGCCTCAGACATCTGGTCATTTGGATGTGGGATTCCCAGGTCCTCCTGGACCGAGCTCCGAAGGACAGAGCTGGCCTCCAGTTCTCCCGCGCCATCCCCAGCACACGGAGCTGCTCCAAAAGCATGTGTGGAACGAACGAACAGAGAGGACGAGACACTTACCAGCATTTCCCCTGGAAGGGGCCAGGCTGCCTGAGGGGCCTTCCATGTTTTCTGGAAATCACAAAATCAAGGTTTTAGTAAGGCCACGCCTCAGGGAACCCCTGAGAGCACAGCCGGCACCCCGCCGATGTCCACACCCAGGGCCAGCACCCAGCAGGACCCCGCACGGGCATCCGCCGGTGACCACCTCGTGAATGACGGGCCACAGAGCGAACACCCCCCACAGCTGTACGGTGCTTTCCACACGAGAGTCCGGGCTGGGGCCGTCCTCCAGGTGGGTACGGCTGCCGCTCCGCTTTACAGAGGAGGAAACCGAGTCCCAGGAGAGGGAGGACCCCCGGCAAGTCATGGCAAAGCCAAGACAAGACCCCGATCGTAGATCAGGCTAGATAGCTCCCATGGTATTAAGGACACTTTCCAGAAATTTCTTCTAAAAATATTCTAAAGTGACATATTTCATCAGGATGCCTGTCACGCCAGCAGTGGGAGCCAACACACCAATTCTCGCAGGCTGTTCCCCTACCGTCAGGTCCAGGGCAGCGGAGGGCCCTGAGTGACGAGTCCGTGGCTCCCTGGGATTGGTGTCGGCACACAGCAGGCGCTCAGTAAAGGCTCAGTGTGTGAGGCGTCAGCTGATTGGAGGGACAACCGCGGAGAACACTCCTACAGCTCTTAACGGGCGTGCTGAGCTACCTGCCTTAACTCAAGTCGCCCTCACCAGCCTCTGGGGTGAGTTTACAATGATCCCACTTAACAGGCGTGGAAACTGAGGCTCGCCTGTGACCACAAAGCCAGTGAGCGGCAGGGCCGGGACGTGAACCCACGCAGAGCCCGTAAGCCAGCCCCATGCCCTGGCTGAGTGAAGGTGGGCAGAAACCTCCCGGAGAAAGACGGCACCCGCGCGCCCCTCGAAGGCCATGGCCTTGTGCGGCGCCCCTCCCCCGTGCACCAGTGACCGCTAGTCCCATTCCCCGTGGACCCCGGGTGGGCAGTGACAAGCTGGGATGGCAACCACCTCATTACAGGCTTCATGTGTCCCCAACCTCCCTCCCCAATGGTCTCTGGACTCCCTGCACCTGCCCTGACTCATACAGGCTCCCAGCATTATAACCCTCACGGGCTCCTTCTTGGTAGTGGGTGAGGGGTATGAAAGGACGGGAGAGTGGAGGGCGCTGCAACCCTGAGCCAGCTCCCCAAGCCCTCCGAGCTCGGCCTTCTCATCTGTAGAATGGGGACAATAATAGCGCCCGCCACAGGGCGGCGCTGTTTCCATTATCCTGGCCTCAGTTGCACCATGTGCTGTAGTGGAATCACTCATCCTGCCATCACCCAGCACAGACCGTGGAACAAGGGGAGAGCAGGCTGTGCTAAGGAGAGGAGGGGTAGGATGTGAGCGGCCAGGTGTTCGCGGTAACTGAGCCTCACAGCCAGTGTGGGCCGGAGGTAGCTCCCCGGCTCTGTATACGCCCTCTCCCAGGGCGCTTCCCGAACTCGTGCACATCGCAAGGTGTTGGGACAGCCCCATGCCCTCCTGGGGCCTCCTGGGAGCCACGACCCTGCTGGGTCCTCTCAGGTCCCAGCTGCAGCCCAGGTGAGGTGAGCTGCTGGGAGCAGGAGGAGCAGTGGGAAGGCCAGGCACAAGGTTGTTCATCTGCGGCCGAGTGAAGAATAGGAGGGAAGAAACATCCTTTCTGGAAAAATCAATGGGCAGATGATACCGCCCAAGTCACAACCTACATGGAAGCCATCCAAGAAAATCAGAGAGACGAGAGAATCACAGCCCTGGGTCTTCTGTGGCCACGCAGCCTCACAGCCAGGGGAAGTGAGAGGCGAGCCAGCCCCAGCCGCCATCCTACAGGGAGGACCACCGGGGCGCAGGTGGGGTCCACGGCTCGCTCAGGGCCCGAGGTGTTTTGGTGGCTCTGCCATGAGTGAGGGGTGTCCAGCCCAGGTGGCTCATTGGCAGTGGCAGGTGGGCCCTTGTGGATCTCCAGCCATCTGCTTCCCTCTGATCTTGCCCATACTACCAGGGTGCCAGTGCAGCCTCACCCAGAAAACACCAAATCTCTGTGGCTCTTCCTTGCATGCTTTTGGCTTCTGGGGTGCCCTGTCCCCCCACCTCCACCCTAACATGTTGGGCAAAGTTGGGGGAGACTGCCTAACTCATAGTAAGTGCTCACAGATGTGAGTTATCACCAACCCCATTTCACAGCGAGGGAAACTGGCTCCGAGAGATTGGGGACACGCACGGGCACTGGGTGGGCGGTCCTTCACGCTCCTCGGCCGCCTTCTCTCTAAGCTAACAGGCATCGAGTGCCCTCACGCCAGTCAGGGACCAGGCATCCACTCTGCTTCCCTGGCAGGGTTGGCCCCAGCTCAGAGTGGGGCCTGGGCCAGTCCAGGACCCCAGGAGTCCTGAGGCTCCAAGTTAAGAGGAGATCCAGGCTGGCATGGGGTCGTCTGGGAATCCTGAGAGGCCTGACTTGGGCGGAGCTGGAACAAGCCAGGATCCTAGAGAACCTTCTGAAGCTCTAGGATACGAACACCCAGAAGGCGAGTTTGCAGTGAGCGGGAGATGTTTGTGTGAACCTGCCCGCTCTGTCTTCAAGTCAGGGTCTCCCTTCCTCCAGAAATGGCTCCACTGCGGAGACTGGCCTGCCCCCTTCCCCTCCCTGGGCTTTGCCACGAGGTGACTAGCCTTTTACACCTCGAAGCTCTGCTCTTGCATGTCCTTCTGGTGGAATACCCTCCCCTGCCGTAGCCTGGCTAACTCCTACTCATTCTTCAAGGCCTTCAAATGCCACCTCCTCTTGGAAGCCCTCTTTGATTGCCCTTCAGAATTCACAGAGGCACTCCAAGGAGAACTTTTTTCTGTGCCCCTAAGTTGCTGGTATAGCCAGCTCCCTCATAACCACAGCTGTCATTAATTGAGCACCTACTGTGTGCAGGTGCTGCACCTGCAGTCTATTTTTTTTTAATTTATTTTTATTGATTTCAGAGAGGAGGCGAATGGGAGAGAAACATCAATGATGAGAGAATCATTGATCAGCTGCCTCCTGCATACCCCCGACCGGGGATCGAGCCCAAAACCCGGGCATGTGCCCTTGACTAGAATCGAACCAGGGACCCTTAGAGTCTGCAAGCCAATGCTCTATCCACTGAGCCAAACCAGCTAGGGCTTCACCTGCAGTCGCTTCAATCCCCAAAACCAGCCTGCAGGCAGAGGTCACTACTCCCAGGTCACTGCCTTTTAAAACCGACTGGGACACTTGCCCGAGGCCACACAGCTAGAGAGTGGCCGGGGAAGACTGTCCCTCAGGACCGCAGCCACCAGGGCACATCAGATCGGGGACTGTGGGAGGAGGGGCCTGCTGCGCTTCTCCATCTCTGTATGCCTGCAGGGTGCCAGCTCTGTGAACCTGGACTGGGTGATGCGAGCTGACTGGCCAGCCGGCCCTCGCCACGGCTACCTGCCTGGTGCTCCCAGCACCTCTGGCCAGGAGGGTCTCGAGCCCAGGCCTGGAACGGACCCAGCACCGTGGCCTTGGGCAGGGCCTATTCGCCCTTCCTTCCCTTTCCATCTGGCACAGGAAGCTCCACGGGACACCAGAGCCCGCAGACCAGGCGAAGGCCAGGCAGGCACCGCTCCTCACACCCTGCACTCTCTGGCTCCCTGTGCAGCCTGACCTGTGGCCCAGGATCTGAATAGACACACAAGGCTCCCCCCGATTTCCAAAGGACATTATTCAACTACCAGAGGCTCTCAGCACGGGACAGGCACCCTCCTCACAGACATAGCTGCAGCTTCCCCCAGCGTCAGCTCCCGGGTGGGTCTGCCCGGGGGAAGTGAGCCTCTCACGCCTTCTCGGACGAGGCAGGGCGACTGTCCCATCCTGGTGGCCCAGATTCCTGGGCAGCTGCGGGTTTCCTGGCACAGACCTCCATCCGCACTGCTCAGCTCCGGCAGGTCCTGCGAACGCTGAGGACGCCTGGAAGTCCCTGCCCCCAAGTGACCGCAGCGTGGCCAGTGCTGTGAGAGAGGGAATGGGGCGGGCGGGGGGCGGGGAGGCTTCCTGGAGGAGGTGAGCTGAGTCCAGAAGGACCTGGCCTGGCCAAAAAGGAGGCGTTGAGGTCAAGGTGAGGGACCGGCTCCCGGGGAAGGAACGGTGTGTGATGGGCTGGACCCTGCTGGCCACGGCCTTCCCCTGACCTTCCAGGTGAGGAGGGCCCGGCCCTGTGACGCCCACCCTGTGCCCCCCCTGGAGACCTGCTCCAGAGGTCACAGGACCACCTGTGTGCAGACCACGCGCCGGCCGGAGCCTTGTTGCAGCCCGAGCCTTGGGCTGTGATGGCTTCCCAGCCCGGGTCCGGCCCAAGTTCCTTGCCCCCACGGGCCTGTCAGAGGAGGCAAGGTCCTGGGACACTTTGCCAACACCGGCCTGGCAGCAGAAGCCTCTGCCAGCCTCCTGGGCAGCCAGGCCAACACTGCGGCGGAGGGCACACCAGCCCCGGCCTGTCTCTGAAGCCCCATCTCAGCCTCGGTCCGGGGGGGGGGCAGCTGTGGGCAGAAGCAGCCAAGTGAGACCTCAGCCATCCGCGCTAAGGGAATGACAGGAACCGCGACCCCGTCCGGGGACAGGGACCTCCCAGGGAGGCAGCCAGCCAAGCCAGGGCAAGGCCCGGGGGTCGGGAGGGCAGCCTGGGCCGCCCGCAGCGTGAGGAGGCGCTGGGTGGAGAGAGGAGGGAGGCCCGCTCCTCCCGCCATGCGGCCTGTCTGTCTTCAGCACTTCACTGCAAAAATAAATGGAAGCAGCACACGCCAGACAGAAAAGAGGGAGGAAAAAAGCCCCACACCGCCCCCCATGGGCTCCCTGGGCGGGTCTGGGCCAAGGCCTTGGCCTGGGTTACTTGCTGCTGCTTTTCCCGGGGAAGCTGCCGGTGCCAGATTTGCATTTACCACAAACAGAGACAACACAATGTCATAATCCTTCTCCTGTCATTCTCCCCTCTCTTCCTCCTCCCACCTCAGACACACACACACACGCTCACACAAAATGACGGCTCCCTCGACAGCCTGAATGAGCAAAGCCCTGGATCTGCCTCTTAATTGTTGGCGTTTCTCACTGGCCGCCCGCTCCGTGCCCATCGCCCAACTTGCAGCAGACCACCCACCGCCCCCTCCTTTGTCCCAAGTCACCGCTGACAAATGGCCTGCTGGAGGTGGGAGAATAAATACGCCTGGAAACGAGGGGGGGGGGGGCGGGGAGCGAGAGGGAGAAGCCAGCCCCCACCCCCGCGGCTGCCTCTGCACCCTCGCGGCCGGGATCCTGGCCACAGATGCTGGCCGGACCGGAGGGGACGAGGGGCGGTGATGGTAACTCTGGCCCCTGGGACTCTGAGCAGGGGCCTTGCCCTTCACGCCCCTGCTGCTGCCTGGCGGCTGGGCTCCCAGCGCAGCCCCTCCTGTCCGCCCGCGTTCTCCTGGGCGCTACTCTGAACATCCCCCGCGCCTCCTCCCTCCCCGCTCTTTATGGCAGTTTCAAAGCTGCAGCCGCCACTTGAGCAGCTGCGGCCTTTGATGGGGACAAGGCAATGAAGGCCGCCCGCCCGGGAGGCCCCTGCCCGCCCTGCCCCGGCCCGGCCGCCCCTGCCCGCCCCCAGCCTCAGCCTGGGCAGGGCAGCCTGGCATGGCGGGGTGCCCAGTGGGCACGCCTCACACACCAGAGCAAACTTTCACGACCGGAGGGAGAGGCGCCGCGCACGCCACGCCGGTTACCTTTGCAGCGGCATCCTTCCTGGCACTTGCCCCAGACCCCTGGACAGACCACCGCAGACCGCGGCTCACCAGGGGGAGGAAGGCAACTCCAGAGCGAGGACGGGGAGGAGGGAAAGGGAAGCGGGGGAGGGAAAGGAAAGGGGGGTAGTTTCCCAGCTCGCAGCCTCCTCGCGGCTCCTCCTGCCCAAGCCGGCAAGTGAAGTCACGGCCGTGGCGGTGACATCAGCTGAGCCTCTGACATCACGGCCCCTGCTGGATCTCACCTCTGCAGGGTGGAGATGGAGGAGCGGCAGGGAGGAGGGATGGATGGAGGAGGGAGGAGAGCACCAATCCCTCCAGAGATCTCGTGCTAGCGTGGGGGAGGGGCGGGCGCCTCATCCCGGGGAAAATGCTTTATCTCCATAGATAGGGGCGATATGTGTCTATAATTGGCCCCAGAGTGAATGGCTTAAAAGGGGTAACTACCCGCCACAGGGAAGAACTACAGTCTGCCCCGGCTGGTTTGGCTCAGTGGATAGAGCGTCGGCCTGTGGACTCAAGGGTCCCGGGTTCGATTCCGGTCAAGGGCACATGCCTGGGTTGTGGGCTCGATCCCCAGTAGGGGGCGTGCAGGAGGCAGCCCATCAATGATTCTCTCTCATCATTGATGTTTCTATCCCTCCCTCTCCCTTCCTCTCTGAAATCAATAAAAATATATTTTAAAAAAAAGAAAAAAAGGACTACAGTCACTGCTGTTCTTACAGCCAATGGGGTAGACGCCAGCAGGACGGCTATGGAGCACCAACTGTGTGCCTGGGACTCCCCACCTCGGGTGGTGCTCAGGAAGACCTGGCGAGGCTCAGAGAGGGAAGGACTCTTCTGAGCTGCTCAGCAGGGAACCGAGCTGGGTCTGAGGCAGGGGCACGAGGGAAAAGGGCTGTCCGGGCCAGCAAAGGGGCTCAGAGCCTGCAGGACGGCCAGGCGGCCTCGGGGCTTTCTGAAGCCTCAGGGGCTCAATGCGGACTTGGGCCTGGTACCTCTGGTCAGGCCACCCCTGCGAAGGGGGGCTTCAGTGGGGCAGGCAGGGTGGCCGGTCCCCATCACCCCAAGTCGCACCTGGGGGTCGGGGTGATGGCGGCAGGAGGCCTGCCCCTCAGGGTGCGGCCAGCAGTGCTGGTTCTGATGGGCTGAGCACTAGGCCCTCCCACTCCTCCTCCCACTCTTCGGCAATGCCCGAGAGGTAGGTTCCCAAGCCCCGTGTCAAGATGGGGAAACTGAGGCCTAAGATGTCCTGAGACAACACAGGGACTGAGGTGTCCTGTGCCTGGGCTCCAGACCAGGGCCAGGCCCGTGACCCTGCCCTCAGCCTGAGCCTCCTACTCTCAGCTGCTCAGGTCAACCCCAGCCTGGCAGGGTCTCCATCCGATGCCCACCTCCTCCGAGAAAACCACGTGTGCTCCAGACTCTGCCTCAGATGCGAGGCCACGGAGCCCGTGCTCCCTTCATTCTGAGACCCAAGCCCAGCCCAAGGCTTCTCCAGGCCCCCGTGCCAACCCCTGGCACGACCGTCTCCCCTGGCACATGGGACAGCCGGGCTGCTGGCCACTGGCTGCCCCAGACTCGGTACACCCTTCACCTGAGCTTCTGGGCCTGACATTTGGTGAGGACCTCCTAAGCACCAGACTCCAGTTCTCCCATCTCATCCTTCCCAGGCCCAGGACGCCAGGGTTCAGGCCAGAACTCTGCTGTTCCCATTGTCTGGAAAGTACTTCCATTTCTCCCAGGCTTTCCCTGCAGCCCAGAGCTCTGTTCCCACCCACCTCCGTTCTCAGGACTCCCGCCATGCTTTGCACCAGTCCCTTCCCACCCCCCCCAAGACTCGACACGGTGCAGAACCCACACCAGACACTCACTAAGCCCTTGTAGTAAAGTGACCGCACTCACAAAAGATGTGTGCACACCTGCAAACACCAGCCAGGAAGCCCGAACCAACACCTTCACTCGGTCCCCTATCGAACCATGCTTCTCTCACCTCGGGCCTTTGCACGTGCTGTTCCCTTCGCCTGGAACACCCGCTCCCCCTCCCCCCAACCCCACTCCTTCCCCTCCCCCTCCCCGGTGCCTGGTTACATGAGGGTCTCAACTGAGACACCATTTCCTCTGACCCTCAAGTCCAAGTTAGCTGCCACTTTGCACGTCTCCCCCATTGCAGCTCCTACTCAGTGTCCTTGGGAGACCACGGGAACTGTTGGAAAGGGATGGGGGCCCTGAGCAGAGTGCCGGGTTTGGGCCCCAGCTCCCCACCTTGCTCACTGTGTGACCTTGGACAGGCCCCTGGGCCCCTCAGTCTGTTTCCCCCGCTGCGAAAGGGGGGCAACAGCAGCTGTGCTGTCCGGAGGGTTTCACCAGACCCAGCGGAACTGACCACCCTTCCATCTGCCTTCCTCCCTGGCTGGGCTGCTGGACCAGCCAAGGACATGGGTCTGTCTTATCTCCTGACCCCTGGCACAGCGCCCGCACACGGTGGGCACTCCACAAACACGCACTGAGGCCCTAGCCAGGTCGCTCAGCTGGTTAGAGCATCGTCCCCCTATGCCAAGGTTGCAGGCTGGATAACTGGGCAGGGCACATACAAGAATCAACAGTGACTGCATAAATGGAATGAACTGATCTCTCTTTCCCTC
The DNA here is from genome assembly GCF_964212035.1 of Myotis nattereri. Classification (NCBI taxonomy): domain Eukaryota; kingdom Metazoa; phylum Chordata; class Mammalia; order Chiroptera; family Vespertilionidae; genus Myotis; species Myotis nattereri. The sequence continues at coordinate 212,186,546 of NC_138076.1, forward strand.
TCCCTCTCTCTAAAATCAACAAATAAGTGATTTTTAAAAAGAGAGAAATATGTACTGACAAACCTAGGTAAGGTTGGTTGTTAGTGGTTGGGGAATTGTAATTCACAGCCTGTAACAAGCTGTCTGGTTTTAAGTCTTGGTTCCACCACTTCCTTCCTGTGTGATCTTGAGCAAGTTACTTAACTTCTCTGAGCCACATATGCTCCGTCTGTAAAATGGGGATAAGAAGGCGCCTGCCTTATAAGGTTATTGTCAGATTACAGGAGAGAAGCGATGTGAAGTGACGTGGGCAGTGCAGACTCCTGGCAGGAGCTGGGGCCGTGTCAGCAGCATCGCTATTCCTTCATCTAAACAGGGCCTGCCCGGTGCCACGGAGGGAGGGCTGAGGGCTGCTGCGGGCCGGGGAGGAAGGGCTTCCACATAACTCCCTGGGCTCAGTTCCTCACCCTGGAAGCAGGGCCACCACTCTCCTGGCCTCGCTGAGTTAGTGAGTGGGTAACAGCAAACAGAATATGAAAGTGCCTAGCACAGGGCCAGGCGCTGAGCAGATACACAAGGAAGGTGGGTTCCCTTCAGTTTCCTTGAACCAGGGACATACATGCACAATTATTCAATAACTTGTCACAAACATCTTGACATGGGTGATGTGGGATCGCCAGCCAGGGCAAGCGATGCAGAAAAGAGGCTTAGAAGGAAAGACCGGAGGCGGGGGAGACAGCAGGAGAGGCTTCCTGGGGGAGGAAGCTGGGTCAGAAAGGCCGGGGGAAGGGAGGCTGGAGCAAATGCAGAGGCAGAAGAGTTGGGACACCCAGCCCGCTGGAGGCATGGCGTATTTCTGAGCCAGCGACTCAGACACACTGGGGTGGAGATGAGCCTGGTTTTGGGTAGCGTGATGGCTGTCCTGGAGGGCTCCATGAAGCCTCTGTGCTAGGCATGTTGAAGGCCAGCAACACGGAGACCAGAACAACCGATCTCGGAGGGATGCTAGAATCTCTGGCCCAGCCATTCTACAGACGTGGAACCTGAGGCCCAGAGAGAGGAAGGGACTTGCCCAAGATCACATGGTGGGTCAGTGGCAGAGCCAAGGCCTACGCTTAGCCCTGGCACCCCTGGGCCAGAACCTTCAGAACTGCAATAACAGCAGTTAATGGTACGCAGGTAGTATTTACGGTGTGCACCCCATCTTAGCTTCTTAGGAGGATGGTGAGGGACTGCTGTTACTCCCATTTTACAGATGAGCAGACTGAGGCCCAGAGAACTAAACTGAGTCACACAATGAAGAGACTAGCCAGGTTTCGACCTCAGGCTGTCTAGCCCCAGAGCCTCGGCTTTTAAACGACACACTCTCCTGCTTCTCATCGTAGCGGGTACCCCTCGCTCCCATCATGCATGCATGCACCCCACACCCCCAACCAAGCGCGCATGCATTCATCCAACGGTACGCATTTCAGCTCCCACCACTTCAAGCCTCGAGGGGTCAGCCGTGAATGCACAGCCAACCCCACGGAGCCCACCCGCCTCTGCGTGACCCCCACCGCCTTGCACTGTGCCCAGCCCTTTCAGAGCTCACTAAAACCCGCCTCCTGAAAAGCCCAGTTTCAAATTTAGCTGCCCGAGACCACAGACCACTGTACTGCTGGGAAGCCACAAACCAACCCTCTTTCAAGGGCCATTATGTCACCGGCTTCGGAAAGGGAGAGTGAGGACGATTGATCCGGTATCAATTTCTGGGCAGAATGGTGAGTCCATGGAGGTCTGAGGCCTCACTGGCAAGAATAATAATAAACAATCCTGCAAATCAGATTTGGGCATGTGCAGTACATGAGGCTTGAAGCAACGGAGTGAAAAAGTGCAACGGTGGACTCCTGCCACCAGAGCTTTCAACAAGTCTGGCCCCTGGGCACCCGTTCAGCCCGCCCTGGTGGCTCCCACAGACCTCCGCCTTCTGCGAACAGCAGAGCGCCTGCTCTGTGCCAGGCCAGCGCTCTTCTACCCAAAATGCCGGCATGACTGTTCCACTCCCCAGATGAGGAAGGGAGGCTCAGAGAAAGGAAGGCTTGTCCAAGGTCAACACTGTCTGGTTGCAAAGACTGTGATCCCCCTCAACATGGCCACATCCGTGCAGGCCGGGGCGGGTCCGCTCCATCTCGGACCCTCCGTGTCCTCTTCCTTAGAGGAAGACATCGCGAGTGAGAGCGGCAAGCTCCCTCCCTGCCCTGGTGCTGGGTGTGTCCCTCTGACCAGGCTGGGAGACCGGGGCCGAGGACAGGAAGCAGGGCCGGGCAGATGTCCCTTGGCCCACGCCACCACCGTCTTCATGTCACCTCCGCCAGTGCCCTAAGTTAGTTTGCAAACAGCCCAGACAACAGATCTTACAACCGAGATCCACTTCAGCGAGGGGGGCTTTTATACCCATTCGACAGACGGGGCTATAGACTCAGAGCTGTAAGATAAGCCGTGCTCTCCCTGCGCCGCTTCCCCTCAACACGCTCTGGGAGGTTCCGACATGACCTGCTGGGCCCCAAAGAGCCCAAGTGGGAGGAATGGGATGGCTGCTGAAAGCAGGTTATTGGTAGAATTATTAATAACAACCCCCAACATCTGCACAGCACGGCGCCACTCCCTGGCCGTGCAAATGCTCCCAGACTCAGTTACCTGCCCCATAAAGTGGGAATAGAGGTAGTTATTCGTCCCTGAGGGGACAGTGCAGGAATCATGCGTCCCATTGTACAGATGAGGAAACTGAGGCTCAGAAAGGTGGCAGGAAGTGCATTAAAGCCCCAATTTGAACATGGGTCTATGACACTGAATGTAGGAGGCTAAAGGGAGAGAAAGGCCTGGTGTTGGGGGCGGGGGGAGTGTCGGTGGGCTGAGATTCTGAACCAAACACACTTTTATCCGTGGGCAGCCCGCCAATGGCCACAAACAGGGTGATCTCCCCGCCCGGGGCCATCAGGGCCCTGCAGCCCACCCCAGGCACAGCTGCCGCCCTGGCAGGCCCCCAAAGAGCCCCCGAAGACTCGCTGCGCTCCCGAGCTCTTTCCCATTCCAAACATGCCAGAGCCACGGACCCCGGAGGCTGCTACTTAGCGCCAGATTAATCACAGCGAATTCTCCATCCAGATACTGCGCGCAGGCCGAACTCCCACCGCTAATCGCCGTAATATTCTCCTCGGCGTGTGCAGGCGGCCGGGGCGATGTTCCAGGAATATTAATTCTCCACAGCCGCGCACTCCCGCCGCACGCATGCGCCCCCTGCACCGCCAGGCTGCTGCGTGGGGACCGGGCCAGGGGCCAGCAGCAGGCAGAGCCCCTCCCTGGGGTGGGAAGCAGCAGCCCCAAGGCCTGGCCGATGTTTTACCATCAGCCCCCATGGGAGGTGGCTCCTGCTATGGTGAGGGTCGCCCCACTCCCTTCCTCCCAGTCCTGCCCCAACCTGCAGAGGCTCAGGGGCCCTGCGAAGCCACGGCATAGCCCTCTGATGTCCTCGCAGCACAACAGAGCTTTGAGGAATCAGGCGGCCAGGGACCAGCTCATCCCAGCCCCGCTCCCCGCACCCCCTAAAAAAAAAAACACAAAAAGGAATGGAAGTCTTTCATCTGCTCAAAATATAAAAACGTGGGCAGCGGAGGTGGGGGAAGGTGGGCTCTGCTGTGGGCCTGGCCAGGGCAGGGGAGGGCAGGCCTCTGCTGGTGGGAACTCTGAATCCTTGCTTAGCATCGTTATGGGACCCTCTCCCATTGTGTGGCCACTAATAAGGGGGGCCCAGGGCAGGCCGGGGGGTGGCTTCTAGCTTCGGGAGGGCCCTGAGCAGACGGTGCCCTGTCCACGCCCACAGGCTCCGACTGAAGTGCCGGCTGCTGGGCCTGGGGACGAGACGCCGGCCTGCCTCAGAGAGCTCCCGGCATGCCTGCAATTCAAAGTAGACACCAGCCTCCTGCCCGCCTTGACCCCGAGTTTCCTAGAACAGCGCTGGGAAGAGTCACATCTTCAGGGGCTTTGCAAAGGGCCCCCTCTTGTCCTGGTTCAGACTCAGCACAACCACAGGAGGCAACTTTAACACACCAGTTTACAGATAAGGAAACTGAGGCACAGAAAGGCGAGGTCAAGGGCCCAGTGGGATCGGTCCCAGGCGGTCAGAATTTGAACCCCGGTCCCTCTCTTCTCTGGGACTCCATCTCCTCTTCTCTGAAATGACCTTAATGTCCTTCCGGCACCAGAACCTGTCCAACCAGCAAAAGCAGTTATTGAGCACCTACTGTGTGCCAGGCCCAGGGTGCCAGAAACGCATAGGATTGCTCAAGGAACTCAGTCCAGTGGGAAGAAAAATAGACCCATGACAGTCCAGCCTGAGCCCCAGGGAAGGGAACCTACCCCATGGCCTTGGAGGTTAGGGAGGGCTTCCCGGAGGAGGCAGTCTGAGGAGAGAGGATCCTACACTGGAGTCTGGACCGGAGTGGAGATGGGCCGGGAGTAGTTTTGCGGGTGGTGCAGTGTAGGCAGCCTCCGGGTGGGGAATCACCTGAGCACAGGAAGGGTGTGGCGCAGTGGGATGGCTCGCCGGGTGTGACGGCCCAGGCCTGGTGTAGATCCAGGTGGGCTGAGCTAGGTCCTGGTCCGGCGGTCCAGGCCAGGCCAGGGCAGGGCTGGGCCAGGGGACAGTGAGGAAGGGGTCTCTTGAACTCGGGTTTCCTGACTCCTGGTTTGGCTGAGAGGCAAAGCTGGTGAGAACACCAGAAAAGTGGGTCTGTCCAGCTTAACAAAGTGAGCCAAAGGGGGCTGCATGAGGGCTTGGGGCTCACCCCCATTCTTTTCTGGCACAGACAGATGAAAAGAATCAAGGTTTAAACTACAGAGGTGAGTGACGTAGTTCAACCCCCTGGCCTCTCCCCCAGCAGCCAGCACCTGTCCAGTTGCCTACCCTGTCCCCGTTGACCTGAGATGTCTGACTGGCAGGTGCCAGGTGGCTCTCACCCCCACCCCCTCACGTAAGTCTTACGGGCATTAGAAAGCCAAGAAACCTATTCCTCAGATCAGGAAACTGAGGCCTGGAGACAAAGCACAGTCAGAAACAAACTCGTGCGTCTCCTACAGGCTGGGCTCTCAGCCCACAATCTCACCGGGCGGGGCCCAAGGAGGGAGCTCACCCAGGTCCCATAGGAAGCAAGAGGCAGCTTTGATAGCTCCCAGATCTGCACCTGGGTGTTCAGTGTCCTGCCCGTGATAGGCTGTGCCACTCCCTCCCTATCAGAACACGCACACAGGGGAACATGCACACGGGAACACACACACGGGAACACGCACACAGGGGAACACACACACAGGGGAACACGCACACGGGAACATGCACACAGGAACACACACAGGGGAACACACACGGGAACACGCACGCAGGGAAACATGCACACGGGAACACGCACAGGGGAACATGCACACGGGAACACGCACACAGGGGAACACGCACACAGGTGAACACGCACACGGGAACACACACAGGGGAACATGCACACGGGAACACACAGGGGAACACACACACGGGAACACGCACACGGTAACACACACAGGGGAACATGCACACGGGAACAAGCACACGGGAACATGCACGCAGGGGAACACGCACACAGGGGAACACGCACACAGGGGAACACGCACACAGGGGAACACGCGCGCAAGGGCCAGGATACAGATCCATGCCTTGGACTCACTTAAATGAGAAACCTCAGGCAGACCTAAGACCCAGCAGATACCCCGAGACTGGGGGACAAGCCGGGGCCCAGCCCCGCACTCAAGGAGATAACATCCCAGTGTGTCAGCTAACCAAGGCGGGCCATGGGAACCCAGGAGAGTGGGCAGCAAGTCAGCCTGGGAGAACGCCAGAAGGCTTCCTGGAGGAGGGGGTGCTGGCAGCAGCCTATAGGACAAGGAGGCCTGTGTGAGCTGCAAAGTGCCGCACATGAGACACAGAGCTTTTTTGAGGGAGATGGGCCCAGGTTTGACCCTCAGCCCCCAGCTGGTCCCATTCCAGGTCAGCCCCTCCCCTCCCCTCCTTTGCCCTCTGTCCTCTGGATGCCTAGGCCTGTGGACGTCTCAGTGCAGGCCCAACCCCAGGGGAGTTCTCCTGAATGCCCTTGGGCCTTTCACAGACTTGGCGCTGGAGAAGGCAGGGCAGGGCAGAAGCCTGGGTGAACCACAGGTCTCCCAGCACTTCCTTCCCTCCCCGCGAGAGATTCCGCCGAAAGGGCTGGCTTCCGGCCCCTCCAGCAGGGGCAAGGCCAGGGCTGGGCCCAGCCTCCCCGCTCCTGGCTGAGAATCTGAGCAAACCGCCTGCTCCAAGCCTCAGCCTGCTCATCCCAAACATGGACTGGCCGCCCCTACCTCCCAGGTGATGGTGAGGATTCGCGCGATGAGTTACCTCCGAGTGCGAGTGCGTAACACACAGAAGGGGTAAGAGTTGGGTCCCTCTCTAGGGCTGGGCCTTTAAAGACACCCAGGGAAACAGAAACAGGTCCTTGCCTGGGCAAGGGAATTCACGTCTACCTCCTTTATCGCTCATGACAGTGGAGAGGGAGGGACTTCTCACTGCAGGCGAGAGTCTGAGGCTGGCAGGTGACAGGGCTTGCCCAAGGTCATGGGGCTCCAGGTGCCTGGTGTGCCTGGCCTGCCTCTGGAAGTGGGCTCTTTCAGGATATGGAAAGGGGTGGGCAGGGGGGAGGCCTGAGCACCTTGAACCAGCCCACTGGCCAGCACCAGCCCCAGCCCAGGGTAGCGTGGCTCCAAACTTCAAGCCGCAGGTCAGGAAAAAAAGCGCCCCCTGCCTCCCTGAGCCTGCAGTCATCTTGGGCCCTGGCAAGGTCTTGCTTTGAAAACCTAGGACACCCATAGCTGGTGTGGCTCAGTGGATAGAGCGTCAGCCTGGGGACGGAAGGGTCCCGGCTTTGATTCCAGTCAAGGGCACATGCCCGGGTGGTGGGCTCGATCCCTAGCGGGGGCCTGCAGGAGGCACACAATCAACGAGTCTCTCTCATCATTGATGTGTCTACCTCTCTCTCTCTCTCCTTTCTTCTCTGAAATCAATAAAAATATATATTAAAAAACAAAACAAGAAAGCCTAGGACAGAAGCAAGAAGGGGCCCGGGAGTGGGAACAGTGGGGAGCCACCGCCCGCCGCGAGGGGCTCGCAGGGCCTGCAGTGCGGTGCAGCAAGGCGGCACAGGCGCCGTGCACGCTCCGGCAGGCACCTGCCAATCTCAGCCCACGCCCCCACCCAGCCCCCTCTCCCGGAGGACAGATAATTCTCTCGCTCTCCCGGCCTGACAAAATAACTAATGCTAACTCAATAAAGTCCCCCTTGAAGGGTTTTAATTACCAGGCTGTGCAGAAGACTTAAGACTCCGGGAGCAGGAGGGAGGCCGGGAAGGTTGATGGAGGTCAGCAGGGCTGAGGCAGGGAAGCCAGCGTGCCTTCCAGCTCCGGGAGAGGGCAGGGCCAGGCCGCTGCTGTCCAGGGTGCTGGTCCTGGCGGTCACGGGACTTAGGATTCCTATTGGCAACAGCGGCCACTGACCGAGGCCAGGCTAGGTTCCCAGCAGGGACTTGAGGGAGATGATCTCATTTAAGCCTCAAGGTGGAAGCCGATGTCCCCACCATACAGGTGAGGACAATGAGGCTCAGAGGGGGGGCAGGGGCACGCCGCGGTCACACAGCCACGCCTGACTGCCCAGTTACACTTGGTGTCAGGCAGGTGCCTGGCTGCCTGCAGCAGGAAATGAACCAGGGGTGTGGCTGAATGGAGGGTCTGAGGGCACGGGATCGACTCGGGAAAGGGTCTGATGGTGTGCGGTGGTTTCCAAGCAGCGAGCTGTACTGGCCATCGGAGGCTGCCCAAGGCGACTCAGACATCCCTGCCGAGCCCCCCTGCACCGAGGGAGAGGACGGGGGAGGGGAAGGCACTGCAGGAAGGCCCAGCCCCCCAGCCAGACTCCTCACTCTGGCCCACGCGCTCCCTCACCGACTCAGGGAGACAGTAACACCTGAAGCGATGCGCCTGGCTGCCTCTGCCCCAGAGGAACCCCAACTCCTCCCACCCCCTGGGAGCCCGCCTGCCCGCCTTGGCCTCACCCAACCAGGTGCCTTCCTTCTGCTCCTTCCAACCTGCCACGCCGGCTCCTGCCTCAGCACCTTCCCCATGGCTGTTCCTTCTCCCTGGAACGCTCTTCCCTATGTTTTCACAGAACTGGCGCATGTCATTCAGGTCACAGGCCGAGGAACACCTCCTCAGAGAAGCCTTCCTCCAGTTCCCAGCCACAGTCTTCTCTGTCAACGGCCCTGAGCAGCTCCTGCAGCCCCAACCCGCACACCCACCCACACATCTCTCCCCTCCTTAGTCAGCCTCCTGGGCTCCAGGCGAAATGACCAGCAACCCACGAGTTACAGGCCGCCGTCTACACTCAGACTCTCGACACCACCGAGGTCTGGACTCCGAAGCCAGTTTGCTGGGGTTCAAATCCTGCCTCCGCCACCTCCTAGCTGTATGAACTTCTCTGAATCTGTTTCCTGGTCTGTAAAATGGGTAAGTCCCCTATTTGTAGGGCACTCAGAACAGTGCCTGGCGAGTGCTTGGTGTTGCCTAGCAACATCACCACCACCATCACCAACCTATCCCCCTGCCAGGCCACCGCTAACTGGATGCTGCATCCTTTGCCCCCAGCACAGCCCTGGACACATGGGCGCTCAGTGAGCGCTGGCGAAATGTCTGACCTGTAAGACAGGCCACGGAGGCATCACTGGCTCCATTTTCTAGATGGGGAAGTAGAGGCTGCCGGAGGCTCAGCACTGTCCCGTGGACCCACTGCCCGGCTGTGCGTCTCGCTGCAGCCTCTGCGAATCTGCTCTCCCCGGCTCTGCACAGGTGCCAACTTGGGGGCGGTGCTGAGAGCCAGCACAGCTGTGCCTGGCTCCTGGGGGCCACTGGGCGGGGCGTGGGGGGGGGAGCGGGGGGCGGCTGGAAGCCTCAACACCCGGCCCTGTCTTGAGCCTCCTGGCTGGGATCACAGCCCTGCGGCATTCGAGCTGCTGCCCACCAGCCGGCCCCCTGGCAATGGGCCCGGGATGCCAGCCAGCAGAGAGAGGAGGCAGCTTGGCTGGCAGCCAGCTCACAGTGCCTGAGCTGTCAGCTGGGAGGCAGGCCAGGCAGGTCCAAGACCCCCACCCCTGAATGGAGCCCTGGCCAGGCCACCGGGACAGGGCCAGGCTTCTCACTGCCAAAGCTACAAGGGATCCAGCCCCAAGCAAGGCCCAGGGACGTACGTAACCTTGCTGGGAGGGGTCCAGGAGGCCTCATCCCCGTATATTCTGCTCAGCCTTTCACTGGAGTAGAAGCAGCACACAGAGCAGGGGGAATTTTCAAGTCAAATAATAATAAAAACAGCAACAACCACAGCTGACATTTAGCAAGCACTCGGTCCGTGCCAGGTGCTATGTGCTACTGCACCGACTCCTCCCGAGGGTGTGCGATTGCTACCCTCCCTGTGCAGATGTGGCGCTGAGCACAGTGCAGCAGCGCGCCCGGGGAACCAGGAGGACTCCCAAGTGTAATTCAGGCTCCCCGACCTGTCCCACCCTTGCCCCTGCACTGGCTCAGGCAGGCCTAGGTGCCCACCCTGGACAGCCCAGCCAGGGGGCTCCGGGCAATCAGAGATCACACTGCAGAGCTGACCAGAGAAACAGGCCTGGGCAGAGGACATGTGCCTGAAGATGGCGGGGGGCGGGGAGGATGTTGGGGCTGGGGTCATATCCACCCAGCTACAGCCATGGCCCCAGGAGATGGAGGTCCACCTCATCAGAGCCTCTGCCTGCCTGCCCCACCCCCACAGCCTCCTGGGCCCCCCCTGTGGTGCAGTTGAGCCAGAGGGGCAGTTCCCAGGGCCAACCGTGAAACCCCACAACAGGACCTTGAGACGCAGGCCAGCCTCTCACCACCCCTACTCACAATCGACAGGAACAAGCCGCCCCACATCCTGCACGGGCCAAGGAGCTCAAATGTGTGCAGACCCATGTCCTGTGTGGGTCTCTCTCTCTTTTAAAAGATTTTATTGATTTTTAGAAAGGAAAGGAGAGAGAGGGAGAGAGTGAGAGAGAGAGGGAGGGAGAAACTGACCAGCTGCTTTCTGTATGTGCCCCCACCGGGGATTGAACCCGCAACCCAGGTATGTGCCCTGATCGGGAATCAAACCCGCCACTTACTGGTGTACAGGAAGATGCTCCAACCAACTGAGCTACTGGCCAGGGCCTGTGTGGATCTCTCTTGCTCCTGGGTCCAGGGAAAGACTTGGGTTTCTGTCCCCCCACCAGCCAGAACCATCAGGCAGGGCCCAGCATTCCTGGTTCAAGGTCTCACAGGAAGGGCAGAGCAAGCTGTGTAAGCATGTGCCAGGTTCAGGGCTGGGCAGTGGTGCAAGGATGACCCTCACCCAGCTGCTCACATCTGTACAAAGTGCTGGTGGCTTTACAAACAGACAAAAACAAACACTATTTCTAGTCTCACTCAATTCAAAGCAAACCTGTGGGGGAAAGGTATTGCCATTGTCCCCACTTCCCACACGCCCAGAGAGGGGCAGTGACTCACCCAGGGCCACAGTGATTAGGGTGCAAACCAGGGTGCTGAGGCCCCCAGGACTCCCGTTCCCAGGTTCCCTAACCCCTGGTGGTGGTGGTGTGTGTGACACACACTCAGCTCAGAGCCAGGCTCAGCTCCCAGAGGGGAGCAGGGGAAGGAGTGAGGGCGGACAGTGTGGTTGGCAGAGGTGGTCTGGAGAGAGGGGAGGAGGGCTGACTTTGCCAGGTGCAGGGGAGGCATGGGAGAGCAGCCGTGCAGAGGAGAGGCACCAGGAGACAGGCGTGGCGCTGACTAAGAGGAAGGAAACCGGGCAGATGCAGACTCCAAACGGGAGGGGAGGGCGGGCAAAAACTGCCAAAGCCCCTTTGATGTCACTGAAGCCCTCCTGCCCAGATACCAAAAGGCGCCCTGACCGGGTGAGGGTGGCAGAGGAGGCCGGGCTCCAGCCATGCTGTGTGCCTGTGTGCGTCTCAGCACCTCCGAGCCTGGGGTCCTTGGGGGTGCGGCGATGGAGCAGGCGTGGCACCCTCACCGCCCTGCGAGGGCTGGGCACCCAGTGGGGCCTACTGGCCGGCTGGCACAATTACAGTTTTGCCCTAATTCCTTCCGTCTCCCCACTGGCCTTTCATGGGCATGGCTGCCAGGAGAACAAATTTAACCACAGAAAGTAGAGCAGGGACAGGCCAGAGCCTGGGGCTGGCGGCTGCCCCCCCCCTCCCCCACCACACACACACACACACACACACACACACACACACACAGAGCACCCTCCTCAGGCCAGTCCAGCACCAGCCAGCCCAGCACCCTGGACTCCATGTCTGCAGCCCCACAGCGGAGGCCCCTGCTGGTGTGTGAATCTGACAGCACGGGTGCCCACACCCACCGCCCGCCCTTGGGGCTGAGGGGGAGGGATGGGGGCTGGGAGAAGTCCCCAGGCAGGTCTGGATGCGGGCATGGACATTCAGCCTTTAGAAGGCTTGGGAGGGACAGGAGGGGCCAGTGGGCCAATGGCAAGGCCCAAGGGCCATAGACTGGAGGTCCCAGGAAATACTCACTCCCCCACAAGTGGGGGCAGCAGCAGGAGGGCCGGGAGGGTCCCTGCTGTGGGTGGGGCACTGAGGGGTCCAGCCCGCCCAGGTGACCCCAGCATTCCCCATTTCCGCCCTCACAGCCTCCCGCCCGCACCCCTCTGCTCTCTGCACTGCCCACTCCTACATCCCCGTCCACTCCCCGCCCCCTCCCTTCTCCCAGGGGGCCTTCAATGCCCTAGGCCTCAGGTTACCCCCAGGAGACGAAGGCTGCAGCCCTGAACTAGGCAGCCTCGGCCTTGAGACCGCAGCGGCATCACCCACCCAGGAACGAGGTGAGAGTTTATCAGCACAGGACACAGTGGACGCCACCATCAGCCACCAGCAACCTCTCTTCCTTTTCTCTCCAGCCAGCGACTCGCCAACCTCTGCTTCTCTGCCCCCAGCAGCTCCTCCCCAGGTTCAACCCCCTGGGGTGGCCAGGCCAGGTGATGTCAGGATTACAGGGCAATCAGCAGGTACCCAGAGGAGGAGGGGGAGAGAGAACAGCAGGGGTGGAAGGGGGGGGCGGGGAGGGGGAGGGGAGAAGGGAGAGGAGAGAAAGGGGAGCAGGAAGTGGGGGGAAGAGGAGGGGAGAAGAGAGAAGGAGGTAGGAGGGGGAAATGAAGGGGATCAGGGAGGCAGGGGGAGGAGAGGAGGGAAAGCAGGGAAGGGAGGGAGGGGGGAGAATGGAGGAGGGGGAGGGGCGCTCTGAAACAGGCAACATCAAAGCCTTCCTTCCCCTCCGCAGAGCGGTCACGTGCGCAGGGCTTCGTTCCTTCGCTGGGAGAAGCCGCGGGGCCTGGGGCTGCTGAGGCTTTTAAATGAGGCGGATTGCCTGCAATATCAGGGGTGGGGGAGCGTCAGCTTCCTGTCCAGGCAGGTTTGCAGCCCTTTCCCGCCAAGCAGCCTGTCAGGGCAGCAGAGGCCTCCGGTCAGCCGGTCAGCCCCGGGCGGGTGGCCAAGAGGGGACCACCCAGCCACTCGGAGCAGCTGGTGTGAGGCCCGTGGCAGGACCAGCCGGCCCTTATCAAGAGGAGCCGGAAATCTGGATTTTATGTGAACGCTTCCTCTTTTCAATATCGGCTCAAATGAAAAAATAAAAAAGAAAACAACGACAAGAGAAGAAAAAAACCACGTGGGCCACAGAGAGCACGTCCCGACTGGGGTCCAGGACCTTGGTCCGAGGGGCTCCGACCTACCTGTATCACAGGTGGGGAAACTGGGGCCCCGAGAGGAAAGGGGCTTAAGTCACATGAAGGGCCCCAGGGGAAGGGCTAGAACCTGGAGATCTCTGGACTCGCAGGCTGGAGGCGCCGGGACAAGCAGGCTGGGCAGTGGGGGGGTCCCGGAGCCCCAGGGGCAGGCAGGGCTGTGATGGGGAAGAGGATAGTGACAGGGGAGGGTAACCCCGCCTTCACTCAGCCCACTGTCCCCGCCCACTGAGCCCTCCACTCCCTAAGGCCCCGCCTCCGCACACAGTCAGTCATGCTCTCACCCATTCATTCCCTGGCCACCGGGCTTGCCTGGGCTCCACTCGCCAATCAGGCCAGGACAGGGGGCAGAGAGGTGGGCCTTCCACGGAGGGAGCAGCTGCCTCTGTGGGGGTCTCCCCAAGGGGTGCCCCAGGGCAGGGGACAGAGAATTTGGGGAAAACAGAGCATGTGCATTCACCGGGGCAGGGAAGGAGAGTGGATGGCACTGGTGGCTGAGGGAAGGCTGGGTGGGGGTGATGTGGGGAGCCTTGAAGACCACACAGAGCCGGGCCCTCTATCTGCAGGGCGGGGAGCCAGGCCCTGGAGGCGTCTGACAGGGAGAGGGCTCAGGCCTGGCTGTGTTGTCTCGGGAGCTCAGGGGGCCCCGGCTCCCTCACTGTGCACTTGACAAGTACTTGCTGAGCACCTGCTCTGTGCCAGGCCCGCAGACAGAGGAGGTGCCTGCCCCCTGGGGGTACGGGGAGGGGGGCAAATGTGAACACCACCAGGAGAGGGCCTCGGGCAGGGCAGGGGCCTTGGCCTGAGCTGACCTGGCCCCTCTGAGTAGGAAGCCCTGAAAAGTGAGGGCTGGAGAGGCTGCTTCCAGGACTGGGCACAGGCGCGGGGGGGTGGGGGTGCGGGGGGGGGCAGCAGGTGCTCTAAGCAGGAGGTGGTTCAGGTCTCAGGTGTGGGCAGGAGCAACGAGGGGAGGGGGGGGAGGGAAGATAAAAACGGAAGCCCCTTTTCTACCTGCAGAACCCGCAGACAGAGTTCAGCTCCAGCCAAGGAAGAACTTTCCAGGGTGCAGAGCCCCTTGGCTGGTGGGCCGCATGGGCTGGTGTGAGCAAGACTCAGGTGGACAGGCCCAGCCTCTGGTCAGGGCCCCCAGCGACAGCGGGACGGCCTCGGGCAAGTCCCTCACCCTGAGCCCCCAGGGAAGGGCCCTGGGAGAGGAGCTGCCGGGGGCCCAGGGGTAACCCCGCAATGGCCCTGGCCCGGTGCCGACCCCTGACCCAGGAGCTGGCATCAGCAGGGACAGCGGAGACAGCGGGGAAAGGGGGAGCTGGGAGGTACCCCGCACTGAGCAGAAGCCTCCATGCCGCTGAATAACGCCAGCCTTTTCCAAATGCGGAGACTGAGGCCAGGGCTGCCTGAGGCTGGGGGAGGCCACAGTCCGGGTCTGTGGAAGGGCTGCTCCCCCAAGGGGCTGCTCAAGGTCTCAGGGGAGAGGGTCCAGGGAGTGGGTGGCCTCCTCCCTCAGTCTTGGCCATGGACTCCTGAGGGTGGGGGCTGAGGGAAAACCACCAGGCGCTGTCTTCACCCCTGGCACCCCATCCTCCATCATGTGCCCAGCCCTGGGCAGGTATGGGGGGGAGTGGGGCTCCCGAGCCCCATCCCATCCTCAAGGAGCTCCACCCCACCCCCAGCCACTCCCACTCCCTTTACAGATGGCGAAACCAAGGCCAGGAGAGGCCATTTCCAAGGTCACCAGCCAGCGAGGCAGAGCAGGCGCTGCCCTCTGCTCCCAGGTGGGATTCCTGTCTCCTGTGGAGCCTGGGGGGGGGGGGGCGGTGTGGGGGGGAGAAGGAAAGGAAAAAGGAAGGAAGGAAACTGGCATTGCCCATGGTCTTGTCCAGCCAGGCTCCCCCAGGCTCCCCATCATACGCCACAGAGCACACAGCACCCTCCTGCCCTGGCATTTTTTAAAATACTAGTATATTTTTATTGATTTCGGAGAGGAAGAGAGAGATAGAAACATCCATGATGAGAGAGAATCATGGATCAGCTGCCTCCTGCCCACCCCACACTGGGATCGAGCCTCAACCCGGGCATGTGCCCTGACTGGGCATCAGACCATGACCTCCTGGCTCACAGGGTGACACTCAGCCACTGAGCCACGTGGGCCGGGCAATACCCGATCTCTTTCATCCTCACCAGCTCACGGGGGGGGGGGGGGGGGTGTTAGTCACACTGTTGTAGAGGAGGAAATGAGGCTCAGAGAGGGCCGGGGTCCAGCCCACGCCCTGGCTCACACAGAAGCAGCTCAACGCCAGCGAACGCTCAGTGCCTGCTCGGTGCAGAGCAGAAAGCCAAGCACCTGCACAGTTACTCACTTAACCTGCAGACAGCTCCTCAGGCAGCTGTGACTCCCCATGTTCCAGACGAATTTACGTAACTTGCTGCTAAGCAAGAGAACTGGGATCCAGCCCCAGGCTGCCTGGTCCCGTCCACACCTTTACCCCCTCCCCCACAAGCAGCCTCCTGGCCCGTGGGTGAGCGGGTGAGAGGCGTGCACAGTGTGGACGAGGCTCAGGCCAAAGGCAGGAGGACGAGGAAGAGGGGAGCCTGGGGGGGAAGGCAGGGCGGGAACTGTGAGGAGGAGGGAGTGTGGAGAAGGAGAAGGGGGAGGAAAGAGAAGGGAAAGGGGTGCGGAAGGAGGGGGCGGGGGAGGGAGGAGGGAAAGGGAGGAAGGGGGGAGTGAGGAGAGGCCCCTCTCCCCCGGGCCTGGCAGTCCAGCTGGGGCCAAGGCCAGCGGTGCCAGGGAAGACCTGCCCGTCCCCCCCGCAAGAACATCAAAGCTGGCTCCCGGCCAGCCCCAAGGTAGCGTCCTTTGAGGTTTGGCAGCGATGGAGCCATATTTCAGGCTGATACAAAGCAGGCTGCACCCCACCCCCTCGGGCGAGATCCCCATCTGGGTTGTCTACTTAATACCCCATTACAGGAGGAAATCTACAGCCGGCTCCCGCCAGCTCACTGCCCAGCCCTCCCTCCCAGGAGATCAAAGCTGCGCTCCATGCCGCCCAGAATTCCGAAACCAAATGCCGAATGGGGAGAGGCAGGTGGAGCCCAACGCATGGGGGGAAGGGGGAGGCCAGGCAGGTGCGGGTGGGGCCCGGCTTCCAGGTGGGGCTGGGCCCTGGGTCAGGAGCCTGACAGGGGAGACAGCTCTGGGCTTGGGGAGGGGAGTCACACATCTCACCCTGGGTCCTGGGGCCTGCCTGCCCCCAACCCCCCACTCCCCGCAGAGCCCCCCCAACTCACTGTGCGCCCTTGTTATGTCCACGACGCCCCCTCCGAGATCCCCTCTGGACCCACTGCCAGCCTGGGGGGCCAGCAACGGATCCATCTGTCCTTATTATAGCCAGCCCAGCGGACTGCGGCGTGCCAGGTAGGCCCTCCGATGAACATTCAAGTCTCACAACAACGCTGTGACATGGGCAGAATCACCCCGTTTTACGGCAGGGGAAACTGAGGCAGGGGATTAGGGGCCTTGCTGAGGGTGGCGAGCAGCAGCAGGTATTGGCTGCCTAGTGTCCACGCCTCCACACTGAGCCACTGGACTTGCCTCGGGGACCCCGGCCTCGGGGGTCTTGGTGGCATGTGAACCAGGTATCAGCCTCCCCCAGGGAAGCTCACAGCCACGTCCTATACCTCGGGGCGGGCACTGGACCAGGGTGCCCATATCCTAAACGCCAGGGTGGACACTGGCCCCTCTCCCACATCCTACACAGGGGGGTGGGCACTGGCCCCTCTCCCACATCCTATACAGGAGGGTGGGCACTGGCCCCTCTCCCACATCCTACACAGGGGGGTGGGCACTGGCCCCTCTCCCACATCCTACACAGGGGGGTGGGTACTGGCCCCTCTCCCACATCCTACACAGGGGGGTGGGCACTGGCCCCTCTACATCCTACACAG
The DNA here is from genome assembly GCF_964212035.1 of Myotis nattereri. Lineage (NCBI taxonomy): Eukaryota > Metazoa > Chordata > Mammalia > Chiroptera > Vespertilionidae > Myotis > Myotis nattereri. The sequence goes on from NC_138076.1 coordinate 212,203,401, forward strand.
GGGGGTGGGCACTGGCCCCTCTCCCACATCCTACACAGGGGGGTGGGCACTGGCCCCTCTCCCACATCCTACACAGGGGGGTGGGCACTGGCCCCTCTACATCCTACACAGGGGGGTGGGCACTGGCCCCTCTACATCCTACACAGGGGGGTGGGCACTGGCCCCTCTACATCCTACACAGGGGGGTGGGCACTGGCCCCTCTCCCTCACCCAGGCTGGGGACTGGAGCCCCTGGAGCCCCAGCCACCCTGGCCCTCGGTCCTGCCAGTGCCCGTGTCCTGGGGTCTGTCTGTCTCCATGGCTCGTGCTCTTCCCGAACCAGATCATAGGTTCAGAGAGGCTCAGAGACCCACAGAGGCCTACAGCGTGCGGAGCTCGGGGCGCACCGCGGACCCTCTCCCTGGTCACCCAGGACGGAGAGCAGGAGCTGAACTGGCACCCTGTGGGTCCCCAGGGCCAGTGCAGACCCACAAGCGCTGAAGCACAGCCGAGCGAAGGTCAGCCCAGCTCCTCGGCGCCGAGACCGGCTGCAGGAGAGAACTGGGTCGTGAGCTGGCCCGGTTCCCTAACTCACACTAGGTAGGTAGCGACTGCTCCTTCCTCTTGATGGGGCCCTCCTCCCCCCAAAGTGCCCCTCTTCCTGGGTCTCCCAGCCCCCTTCTCCAAAAAATGGCACGGTCATCTCTGCGGTCAGAAATCCGGGGACATGACACCCCCTCAATCTTCCTGGTCTTCCTACGTCCCCCTCCCAAACACCCTGCACACTGACCGGCCAGGCCTCTCCAGGTTCCGGGGGAGAGAGACCAAACTCCTGCCTGGATGGACACGTGGCTCGGCCCTGCAGCCCACACCCTCATTCCCCAGCAGCGGCCGCACCGACATCTTTGGGGTGAACGGATGGATCGAATGCCTGCTCCTCGGCACATGTTGTTCCAGGACCAGGGAACCTCTGTCCCTCCCCATCCATCCTTCCAGAGCCTGGCCTCCCAGGCTGCCCATCCCCTCGTCTCACTACCCCGGCCGGACAGTGACCCTGAGCCACGTGTGCCGTCTGCCGGGCCCGTGGCTGGGAGCGCCCTGAGGCCCAGATGGCGGATGCGGGCGATGCCCCACTTGTCCATCCCCACCCGGGGCCTGCCCTCCAGGCACTCGGCTGAGAGGCAGGAAGGGCCTCTCAGGAGAGATGCTTATCCCACAGGGAATCAGACGCAGAGGCAGGGGTGCCCCTGGGGGCTCCGAGACCTGTCCCCTCACTGACCATGAAGGCTGACCCTGGCAGATCCGCACCTCCCCCTCCCTTCCCCTCCCCTCCCTCCCCTCCCCTCCCCGCTGGAAACAGAACAGCAAGCACAGGGCGAACCAAGCCAATTTTCCAGACCCAGCGGGGCCTGGCAAGCCAATCTGAGCACGAAATAAACCTTTGGCCTGGGCGAGGGGGCACGACACACAGTGTGAGCACAGCGGCCGCCGCCCCCCACAGCCACCCCCACCTGCAGCCAGAGCGCGCCGGCCCCAGACGCCGCACAGCTGCCAATTCCCGGCTCAGCAGAAAGTCTCCATTTTGCAGGGAGAAATTAATGAAAGGGAGAAGCCTGGGAAATTACGAGTTGCCACCTGCAATTTCTCCTTCCGAGGAAAGAGGCGCGATGGCTGGTTAAAGCAGCAGCCGCCCTGCCAGGCTGGGCCAGCAGCTGAGGAACCTGGCTGCTGGGAGGCAGGTGCGAAGCAATGGGGTGGGGGGTGGGGGGTGGGGGGTGGGGGAAACTGGACATAGGTGGCCCTTCCCAGGGACCTCCAAACTGGGGAATTTCCAGCTTCCTTATCCCTCCATTCCCATTTATCACTGGGCAGTCAGCGGGCCTCTTGTGACCCGAAGAACCCCATGGGTTAAAAAGCAGGAGACACCTCCCACCCCCTATCTTCCCACCCCCAGGGGCTGGGTTCCACATAGGCTGGAGGGAGAATGAGCGGTATGGGGCTAACGGGGCTTCACCCAGGCCTGGGGCTGTGTGGGTGCCTTCACCCAGTAAGTCTTCAAAGCCACGGGCATGAGGCCACTGGAGCCATTTCACAGACCGGGAAATGGAGGCTGGCGACGAGGGAAAGTCAGGGCTGGGTACCAACCCAAGCCATTTGGTGGCAGCAGTGGGATCTGTTGACAGCAGAGTTGCCCGAGATGAGCTGAGGAAGGACAGTCGCACAGACACTCCATGCAGTGGCTACGACTTGCATCTGACCAGTGGCACCGAGTCGCCAAGTCACAGCTATCCTCCTCCGTAATCAAACCACGTTCCCTGACTGCCGGCCTGCTGTCCGGACTGAGGGCTAGGCCAGCGGACAGCCGGGAAGGGTGAGTTTGCAGCCACGGCTCTGGGCTCGGCGGCCCCACCTAATCTGACAGGAGCCAGCGGTGTCTGTTTTCCGACAGCCCACAGGTCTTCAGCTCCTGCAGATATCAGCCCTTCACCGCATGTGAATTCAGACTAAGGTGTGAATGACCGACACCAGCTTTATCTCCTCCTCTAGGGTTTGTGCCTTCTGCGGCATTCAACTTGACTTCCCATCTGTGAGGAAGGCAATTCACAGGGGTGAGGTGCTGAGGCAAGAGGCCCCTCGGATAAGAATCCGGACCCTCTGGCCCTGGCACCACGCAGCCAACACAGTGGAACCGCCCCACGGATAACCAGGCCTCGTGGGCCAGCCCGTGTTCCTTTAGCTGTGTGTCTTACAGCGGCCCATGGCCTCTGAGCCGTGGTCTCCTCACACTCCCCCCACCCCAGCTGTGTGACCCTGGGCAGGCCCATCGGCCTGGAAAGGCAGGAGGCAGCTTGCTGTGGGATCCCTCACGAGGCAAACTCCGAAGCGCCACTATCTCCCAGCGCCACGGCCCTGGCCATATATTATTATAATGGCCTTGGCCAATAGGGGCGCAGGCTATTAGAATGAGTTAAGACCAGATTAATCTGCTTAAAAAAATATGCCTGGTTTTTACGCTGTGCATTCCCTCCTAACAACTCAGGCTCCTTCCAGGCCATTATCTCATTTTATCGTTAATTCAATTCCATAAACATGTATTAAGTGTCTATTACGTGCAGAGCCCTGGTCTGGTGGCAGGGTGGAGTGAGAGGGCTGTGGGGGCAGCTCCAGCCCCCAAGGTGCCGACAGTCAGGCCGGGAACCCACTGACCCTCCGGCCTCTCCGCTGGAACATGGAGCAAGTGAGCAGGAGCTCAGAGGAGGGAGCTGCTCCGCAGCATGGAGGATCTGGGAGTGCTTCCTGGAGGAGGGGGCCCATGAAAACTGGGGCTGGAGACAGTAACATGTGACGTGGAGAGAGGGCCTACTACGTGCCAGGTACTGTTCTCTGCACTTTACAGACAAGGACTCAGTCCCAACGACAACCCGGGGGACCTGCACTAATGTCACCCCATTTTACAGATGGAGAAACTAAGGTTCAAAGAGGAAGTTTATCAGAGGTCGCAAAGCTGGTGAGGGTGAAGCCATGACCTCCAACCCCAGCGCCTGGGCGTCAACCTCTGTGTAGGTGCCCTGTGCCTAGAAGGGGCCTGAGGTGGAGGGCGGGCACAGAGCACCTGGGAGGACGGAGAGAAGGGGAGAAGGGAGGGAGGGAGGGAGGGAGGGAGGGAGGACACTGAGCCTCTGCCACGTGCCAGAACTGGGTTGGTCCTTCCAAGTGGGCCTGTGGAGGACGCTGAGTTTTTACTAAGCAGAGATGAGGGGGGCCTAGGAGAGGGGGGATCCCCTGGACAGGGCTGCTGGGACAGGAGCAGGACTGTGGAGTCAGCTGACTTGGATCCCAAACCTGCTTCCACCTCATTGGCTGGGTCATCACACGCCTCAGTTTCCATCCCTGACAACGGGGGGTAACACCGGCCCTACTGGGCAGAGGTGAGGATGAAGAGGGCTGGGACGCCCACTGTGCGCCCAGGAGAACATGGTGTGGAGGCTGACCGGACGCAGGAGGGCCCGGTGGCCAGACCTCTGGCCTGGGGGCGCCATGTGAGAAACAGGGACCGCCAGCCTCAGAGGCGGCCCAAAGCTGCACTGGGAAGGGCATTCTGTGACGAAGACGACAGGTAACAGAGGGACCCAGCAGCCCTGTGGGGCAGTCACGGACTCATCCTCACCTTCTCCCCCAAGGATGCTCGACAGCAAACCCTCCCTGGGCCCCGCCCCCTCCGCCAGCCAGGAGGGATCAGCGGAAACTGCAAACAGGGACAAGCAGGGACAGGGGAGCCTGGAAGCTGCCAGAAACCAAAGCCCACAGTGGCCACACGCCAGGACCACAGGCACAGACCACAGGCGGGAGCCTCAATCCATCCCAGGCCCCGGCAGGCACCGTGCTGCCAGCGGGCCCACCTCCCCAGCCGCCCCTTCCCACCCGGGCAGCCCCAAGGCTCCTGAGCCCCCCACATTCAAGAGCTCCCCACCCTCTACCCTCCTGCACACCCAACCCTCCCCGGCCCCATTCCCAAGGCCAGTAGCCCCTCTGGTTCCCTCTTAGCCCGGAGAACGTGCACTCTTCCTCCCGTCCCGCTCAGCCCTCACACGCCCCTCAACGAAAGCAGAGGGCGAGTGACAAGGAGTTCCACTCCAGCTTTTCCTGAACTAGCGGTGAGTTATGGCACCTCTCTGAGCCTTGCTCACATCTTCTGTCAAATGGGGTAACACCAGCACCCCACAGTGTGATGGTGAGGATGCAATAAGAAAAATGGCCGGTATCGTGTTTGGCGTTTATCGCCATCAGGACGCTCTGAGTTGCTGTCTATAGGGCTGACTCCGCACTAACTCCGCACTGTCATCGCCATCCCTCCCAGCCCCGTCTCCCCAGGGCCCTGCACAGGACCTGGTGCCCAGCAGCCGCTGAAGCAGAGGACGGAACAACCAAGCCTGCCTGGGGCAGCCAGAAGTAAGGTGGTGCCCATTGAGGTTTTGAAGGATCGATAGGAGTTTGCCAAGTAAAGGGAGCAGACAAGGAGGAAACTCCAGACAGGAAACTGTTTCAGCCGGACCTCGCAGGCCTTGAATGCCACACTCAGGAGTGTGGCTTTTATGCTAGCGGCCGTGGGAAACTGAGACTTCTTAAATTAGGACAACAGTCGTGTAATATTCATTCATCCAACATTTGCTGAGGGCCTACTAAGACCCAGGTACTGGGGGTACAGTCCCAGGTACTGGGGGTACAGTCCCAGGTACTGGGGGTACAGACCCAGGTACTGGGGGTACAGTCCCAGGTACTGGGGGTACAGTGGGGAACAAGATGAGCGACGAGCGCGGCTGGGGCCACAGAGCAGAGCTGCTGTTCCGGCGCGGAGACGGACAGTAACAGAGAACCTCATAAATAATCCGGCGGCTCCAGCTGCCGGGAGGGTTCAGCAGGAGAGGTGAGTGGTCCTCTGAGACCATCGACAACAACAGGAACCAGGCGGGTGTGGGAGCTCTGAAGAAGTGGTGTTTCAGCCAGACCTTAACAACAGGGCAACGGCGGAGAGAAGGGGGCAGAGCAGGAAGAAAACATTCCAGGCAGAGCGGACACGGGCAAAGCCCTGGGAGGCAAGGAGCGTGGCGGTGAGGCGGTGGGAGGAAGCGGCGGCCTGAACTCCTGGAACTTGACGACGGGGGACCCGCGTGACGATGGCACACAGGGCAGGGGCTGTGGGCCCAGGTGAGCAGTTTGAGTTTGACCCCCTGGCGCAATGGGCAGCCAGGTTAAGAGCCTGAGAACATAAGGCTGCCAGGTCCTGGTCACCCTGCCGATTCCTGGGCAGGGAGCAATGGTTTAAGGCCGCACTGAGTCCCGGGAGAGGCCGGGACCCTCACACAGCCCGGCCCGCCCAGCGGCCCGCCCTCTCCTCCCAGCAGAGTGGCCGCCGGCAGATTAATGAGCTGGAGAGTCATCCGTCTTGAGTTTAGCTCAGCTTCTAGCTGCATCTTGGGTGACTCTGGCTCATCAATACCTGAGAAAATACAGCCTGGAGGGGACCAATTAGGAGCTGCACAGCTGGCCAGAGCAGTGTCCACGGAGGGCTCCCAGGAAGATGGACACGTGAGCGCAAGAAGAGGGGTGGGGGTGATGGGACCCTGCCTGCTCGGGGACCTGCCACTCTCCCATCCGCAAAAGGCTCCAAGCGGGGAAGGGGGCGTCCCAGCAACTGGACACGTGGTCGAGGAGGCAGAAAGGGGCTGCCTGAATGCTTCAGCTCCCGGGACCAAGACCAGGCCAAGGCCCCACCCCCCATGCAGGGGTGGGAGGAGGCACTGGGTGGTGTGTCAGAAGAAGGGGTGCTCTGACTCTAACACACTCACTGGAGGGCCACGGGTGAGGTCCTTGGCCTCTCCGTGCCTCGGTTTCCTCATCAGAGAAATGGGGATGTTTCTCCTGCAGAGGGTGGCGGCTGCAAGGCTCAAAGCAGATTCTGAAGTGCGGACGGCTCTGAGGCCCTGCCAGTGACAACCACAGCTTGGGCAGGAGTGAGGTGCAGGCAAAGGGCACGGATGGGAGCCACAGAGATCCCATTCTTGGTCCCTGCCCCTCCTAGTTGGGAAGCTGCTGGGGACCTCCGTCCCCTGCCCTGCAAAACAGGAATAAAAACACCTTCAGCCTAGGTCTGAATCCCAGGCGCCCCGCGGGGACAGGGAACTTGCCACCTGTCCTCCTGCCTCTTCTCCGCTTCTCCCACGAATCCCTGAGCCAGAGTCCTGTCCACTCAAGACAGCCTGAGCCTCCCAGGCACATGGGTTGCCCAGAAACTGGGGCTCAGAAGGGTCTCCTTCCAGCAGGGGTGGGGGGGTACTGAGACTTTAGGGGTTTGCATTTTAGCAGAGGAATTTGGACAGGGCAATAATGGTACTGAAGGAATGACTCACTAATGGTAAAATTCCTAACAACCGGCAAAAGGCCCGGGAAGAAGACATTGAGAATTGGGGAAGGTCCTTCGTAAGGTGTTGAAATCACCTTGCAGAGGTGCGTAGCCTTAGAGGGTGTGCACTGTATGGCTGGCCTCTACCAGGCGCAGGGGCCACAGAGAAAACAGGCTCTCTGGTGTCTAGGAGGTGCCACCATGGATGGATGAATGGGCAAGTGACTGGGGTTAGAGCATCAAGGACTATGCCACTGGCTGTGTCCCTGGTCAGGAGGCTGCCTGCCTGGCACCGGGACACCGTATGCAGCCATGGCCCTGCCAGGCCCTCCTGGGAACGGGGTCCGCACAGGCGCAGTGGAAGAGATGGGTGCCCTGGCTGGACTGGGCCTTACCAATGGGGTCTGACATGTTCACGGCACCATCCTTATTGTTCATTCCTTATTGTGTGTCCTGTGGGGACAGACGGACGCATGGCTGCCCTGGCCCGGCCGCCCCCCCGCTGTGAGGCCCATCACCTCCCACCCCTGCTCTGAGCCTCCAGCTCTTCATCTGACACAACGTTGGTCAGCTCTCCCATGAAAAGCAGGAGGTGGCAGATCCCTGGACGCTCACAGAGGGTCTCCTTCCCCCCTCCCGTGTCTGAGCACCAAGTGACGGCACGGGGCACCCAGCCTCCCATGCCCACGTCCACACGCTGCACGCCCAGCCTCGGGGCCCACGTCCGCGCGACTCCGGAGCACAGCTGATTCCTGTTGCTCCCTGTTCAGGACAACCAGGCTCTTACAAACGTCCCTGCCTGGCTCACACCAGCACCACAGGTGGCCCCGCACAAGCCTCTCGGCTTTCCCTGGGCCGCCACGTCACCACCTGAAGGCATAGGTGGCAATGCCCACCTATGGGTGGCGTCATGAGGCTTATGCCCAGAGCTCTGCAGTGCCTGGCACTTAGCAGGCCTGTGATGAGTGGAAGCGCTGCTGGGATGTGGGTGGACTCCCTGATGCTGCTGACCCCATGGCGCCTATGGTGTGCGGCCAGGCAGGTGAGGTGACCGAGGGCCCTGAGAGCCCCGCCCACATCAGGGAGGACCCCGCATGCAAGCAGAGCCCCGACTAGTGTGCTCTCCTCACCCCTCCGTCTCATCCATGTGGCTCCTGCCTCCTGGAAGGCCCCCCCATATCTAACTCCACCAGGCAAAACCCTGCTCCCTCCCTGCCTCAGCCCACACCGCCTCCTCCGGGGGTGGCATCTGGCTCCCGCTGGCGCCTGGGGGGCTGTCGGGGCCCTGGCTCTGACCCTGGATGAGACCTGGCACCTGCCATTCACGCAGCCTGAACACTATTCTGCTGTGAACAGAGCTAGTCTTCACCAGGACCTTGGCACGGCTGCTCCCTCCACCTGCAGTGCCCCTCCCTGAGCTCTGTGCCCGGCAGGCTCCTTCCTGCACTGTCTCTCTCAGCTGGTGGCACCGCCTCGGGGCAACACGGGGTCTGTGTGTGTTCACCGCTCTGCCCCTAGAACGGCGCCTGCAACAAGGTGGATGGGGCACCAGGGAGGCCCCATTCCCGAGCCCCAGGCTCTCCCACCAAGGGCCCCGCATGGCCACCCCAACACCGGGAGGAGACCCCTCCGCTCTCCCAAGGGCCGAAAGATGAACTTGGAGGACACGCGGACGCACAGGGAACTGGCTGGACCCCGTCCCTCTGGACGTGCGCTCGGGGGCAGATGCCTGATGCGAATCGTTTCTGTCATCAGGACACGGAGGGGCTTGACGCAGACCAGCTGCCGCTGCCGAGGGACAGGCTGCAGGAGCGCCGACGGGCTCTCAGCAAAATTGATGAGCGTTGTCAGAAAATGATTTCCCCACCGCGCACGCAGGCCCTCGGAGGAGCTCAAATCCCAGCAGCGAGGCCTCCTGGGGTCCGCGGGGCCGGCAGGCAGCCAGCAGCCAGCCAGGCGGGCAGCCCTTCCCTAGCCCAGCTGCTCCCAGGCCCTGGGAGCCCGCAATTCCCAGGTGAGAGGAAGAGCCGGCGGGGCCCACTCCTGGGAGGGGCTGTGGGGAAGCAGGGAGCCTGGCTCCCCCAGGTGAGAGGGGGAGCTGCTGCCTGTACCCCTTTTATTCACCCAGCACCGCCCCCCTGGGTGGAGTCAGGTCCCAGGGTCCTGTCCAACCTCGGCACAAGCAGTGGCTGAAACTGTAAGCTGAAGCAACGTTTGGGGGTGAGGAGGGGGGAAGAGGTGAGGAGGACAGGGACCCCCTTGGCTGCCAGGAGCCTCAGGGGCAGCCCAGGCAGAAAGCCTCCCTCCAAGCACACAAAGCCACACTGGGGCCAAGGCCGGACACAACCGTGAACCCCCAGCCCCCCCCACCCCGAACCCAGCCCATCTCTCCGGTCCCCTCGGTCTAGAATATTTGGGGTAACGGCTGGAGCCCAGGAGATGACTGTGGGCCCAGAACAAATGCTCACCCTTTGTGCTAATTACAGACCCCACAACCTAGAACAATAATTGCCCCATTTGACAGATGAGGAAACCAAGGCCCAAAGATAGAGTGTCTTTCTCGATTCTTTGCTCCTGTGAAGAGCAACTCCTGGCTACAGGGGCTCCTCAGGGGACGGGAACTCACATTCCCATCATTCACACCCTCTCTGCGCTGCCTCACACTGGCCCACCCCAGCCAACCTTTTCGCTCTGAAACCAGGATCGAATCACGTCAGTCCCCTGATCAAGTGCCATCGAGGCTCCCACTGCCTCCTGAGCCACGTCCCAACTCCTTGGCTTCCAGCCCCTCGAGGACTGGCACCCGCGGAACCCTGGTGTCACCCCCTTCCCTTCACTCCAGTCACAGCCAAACATCACCTTCTCCCAGTGCCGGTGCCCTGGCCCATCTCCGAGCCTCGCCGCCACCTGCTTCTCTCCCTGGGATGCCCTTCCCTGCCCCTTTCACGGCCAAGTGGTCTCTGACTCGGCCTGAAGGCGTCGCTCAAAGGCTGCCCCCTGGACAGTCTTCCCAGGCAGCCGGGTCCCCAGGCGCAGAGGCCACAGGGCTGTGCGTCTCCTCCAGCAGACGGAGTGCTCTGCCCGCCCCGTCTGACTCATCCCCACCTTTCGCCCGCCCTCAACATTTGCTGAAATGAATAAATTATCTCATTTAGCCACAGAGCACGCCCAGCTCGATGTCGGCAGTTCAGCCAAGAGCCTTCGTGTGGAAATCACCACAATGAAGGTGGCGATATTTCACCTCGCCCAGAAATTTACTGCAAGTTCTTGAGTCTCGCCCGAGTGTGTGTGTTGGGAGGGGAGGGGGGGGGCGGGGGGAGGAGGTTGGTGCTGGGTGACAGAGCTTCTATTTAAACAGAGATGACAGAAAATCTATGCCTCCTGCAAACGTGCCTGGCCCTTCAGGCTCACCAGGCCCTTCCCCGGGGCCTGTCACCTCCTTAGCCAGCCCCTCACCATCCTGCGAGGGAGGTGAGCAGGGGGAACATACTCCCATTTCACAGGTGGGAACTGAGGCTCAGAGAGGCCAGGTGACCAGCGGGCAGTGTCAAGCCACGAATGAATATTCTGCTCTCTCTTCTCTGTTGGGTCTGGCTGGGGAAAGGGGTGTTGGATGGAGCAGTGGAGTAGAAGGGAGGGGGGTGTCTGCGGGCTTTTCCCACAGCTCAGAGGTAGAGGAGGGGAGCCAAGGTGGGCTCGGGGCGACCCCTCCCGCACAGACCTGGAGAGAAAAAATGGCAGCCAGCCAGCAGGGCCCATTAGGTAGCTGGCTTCAAAGACACTTGGGAGCCAAGAGGAGCCAGATCCCACTCGAGCCCAGGCAGGGAACCATCCCGGCCCCGCGCCATGCACACCCGCCCAGCCCCTGGCAGCCCCGTTGGCCAAACTCCCAGAGCTCCACGGGGCAGGCAGGCCCAGACAGCCTGGGCCCCACACTGGAGGCCGCTACCAGCCGCAGCACAGGGGCATGTGCCAGAGGAGGCCTGGGCCCTGACACCACCATCACCCCAGGCTTGCTTACCTGCCAGAGGCCCTGGACATGGCCACAGGCCCTGCTGGGGCATCCCAGGCCCCACCCTGCTTGCCAGGCCTTATTTGCATATGCTAATTAGCCTCGGATCCCTTGCTCTTCTTGCCAACTTGTTTGGGGAAACGGCTGGATCTGGCTATACCTGTACCGTGCTGATGTCACGCCGAGCTATTTCCAGCCCAGTTGCCATGGAAACCACAAGGCCTCAGCTCCAGTTAGGAGTTCAATATATAATTTACTTGCTCCCCCATCCCCCCAGCCCCACCCCAAAGAGACTGGGGCATGCAGGGAACAATTGGCTAAAATATACAATAACACCCTCCACTTCCCTCAGCGGCCTGAGGGGGGCTGGGGGGGCGGGGGGGGGGGTTCGGTGCAGCAGAACGGTAAATCCATTTTGGAAGAAGAGGGGCGCAGGGAAGGGAGCTTTCCTCATTAAGAGGAAGAACAGAGGCTGGCATTTGGGGACGATTCCAGGGAACAGGCTCAGGCCTGGTAAGAAGGGCAGCATGGGGCCTCCACCCAGTGACCCCTCGCACTGCCCGCCAAGCCTTCACCGGGGACCTCGGTGAGGGATGACTCTGAGCCACGGGCTGCAGGTGACCAGCCTCGCTCTGCGAGATCCAGGGCCTGACAGGACACACTATCTCGATGGCCCCAGAATGTCACCAGGGCCTGCTGCTCAGAAGCTGCCCCAAGAAAGGGACATTGGCCACCTCCAGGCCTGGGTGGTCCCTTGGGTGGCCAGCTGGGGCCTGGGGCCATGAAATCAGCCAGGGTGGCACTCATCCAGCGAAGTGCAGGCCGCTGCCGTGCCCCTGGTCTGAAGTGCGCCCAGCTCTGCTCCGCAGGCATTCACTGACATGAGCTCCCTGCCGTGCCCTGTGAGGGCCCTGGGGGTTTGGGAGGGCTGAGTCCAGCCGCAGCTGCAGGGAGTCCCAGGCTGGGTGGAGGCACCTGGTAAAGTCCACACTGAGAGTAGCATGAGCACAGGGCTATGGGGGCACCAAGCTGGTGTGTGATTCTTGGGGGAGAAGTCAGAGAAGGCTTCCTGGAGGAGGTGCTGGCCTGAGTTGAGACTTAAAGGGTGAGGACTTGGCTAGGGGAAGGAAGTCCAGGCAGCAAGCACAGCATGAACAGAGGCCAGAATGGCCGTCCCTTTGGCCCTGCCCTTGGTGCCCCACAGGCTCAGAGACTGAAGCCAGGCCCATCTGCCGGTGCCCCAGGCTCGAGGTGCCCCAACCCCACTCCGTGGAAGGCATGAGTGGAGCGGGGCAGGGACCGCATTCCTCTGGGCAAGACATTTCCTTTCTGACCTTTGGCTCCCTCCCGTAAAATGGGGGCGCTATCTGAGTTCAGAGAATCAAACGAGAGAGCGAGTGGTCAATGAACAGAGTTGTAGCCTCCTGCCATCAGGCTCCCTCTCTTCTGGATGAAGCAACTGAGGCAGGGAGGAAGCCAGCGGGGGAGTCCTGGTTTTCTGATCCCCAGGGCAGGGCCGAGGTGCGGCTAAGCAATTAGGCTCCCCTGGCCTGGCCTTTCCTTCCCACCCCAGCCCCTGGGCTCTCCCAGCCCTGACCCTCCCAGGAGTGCCCCCCTCACTCATCCCTCCCACAGGAGCCCCTAGACCCTGTCCTACTGCACAAGTTCTGCCCTCCCCGACCTGACCCATTACCATCCTCCCTCCATCTTAGGGGCATAAAGAATAGGACATGAGAGCACAGGGAGCCCCCAATTCCTCATCAGTCCTCAACGCCTCACCCTCCCCTCGTCTGCTGACACGCCACTCACTCCGCTCTGGCCACGCTGGCCTTACAGTGGTTCCTCAAACTCTCCAACCACATCGGGCCTCTGGGCCTTTGCACGCACTGTTCCTCCCATTTGAAATGCCCTTTTCCCAGAGAGACGGGGAAGAGACCAGCGAGACCTTGGGTGATGGAGCCAGGCAGCCGGGGTTTGATGCAATGAGCATCCTGACTTTGGACATCGTCTGTACAATGCAGGCCGGCCCTCAAGCCTTGTGATGCGGGTTAGAGGAGTTAACATGTGCAGAGCAGGCTACTGCCACCATGACCACCTTAGAGCCACATGGCCGGCTCCCTACCTCCTCCAGGTCTCTGCCCCTGCCTTCTTCCAGGCCCCAACGTGACCACCCCCACCCACCTCAACCGCACTCCCACCCCCTCCCCCCTTTCCTTCCTCACAGCCCCAGCCCCTAGCCCTGTCTGCCTGCCAGGTAGATGTCCACCCCCCTTCCCCCCCGCACACCGTCTCGGGAAGGTGGGACGGTCAGCTGTGTCCCCGCTGCGTCTCCAGGCTGGGTGCACAGTAGGTGCTCAGCACCGTCTAGGATGGATGAGGGATGGGCGTACTTGGACACGGAAGGTAAACATGTGACCCACAGTCCTCAGCCATCTCGGGAGCCATCCCTAGCTGGGATCCAGAGTTCACCAGCCACAAGCTGACACCCGCAACTTCAGGGGGGACTCGAGCACTGTGACCGCCTGGCTGCAAGAAAGGCTTCTCATGGGAACCCCTGGAGGTGGGAGCCCCCCGGTCAGCCCCCAGGGCCAGGTTTGTCCACGCGCCCGGCCAGTCCTATTCCCACACCGCCCCGTAATGTACACACGGCCTCCCAGGAAACTGCAAAAAATGAGTTAATATAACATTATGGCTGAGAATTTAAATACACAGGAGTCAGGCAACGCAGACTTACAGTTCCCCAAGCAACTGTAAAAGCGCAGGAGCAATTCAGGAGCGCGGGCTGGGAATGGATTTAAGGCCTCGTTCAGAGGCAGACCTGCGGCCGCTGCGCCCTGGCCGGTCAGTGACGGACAGAGGCTTCCGGACACAAGGGAGCACCGGGCGCCGGGGACATGCCACTCAGGCCACATGGCTCACTGGACATGGCCCCTGGGGACCAAGGGAGGCCCTACTGTGAGCTGGGCGCCCAGCTTCCTCCAGCTCAGGTCGCACCCCCACCCCCACCCCAGCTCCTACGGCCAGCTCACTCCAAGGGCCCAGGGCCGCAGGCAGCTCGGCGCTCCTGCCCTGTCTGAGGTCCATCCAGGGGGCAGATCCCAGGCCTCCCGTCCCCTCTCCTGCCTATAATTACAGATTCGAGGAAACAGGCTCTGGGCACCTGCCAGGGTTATATCCCAACTCCCCCGCGTGGGAGCCCTGTGGCCGTGGGCACGCTGCCGGCTCACCCTGTGCCTCTTTCCTCGTGCAAATGGGGTCACTCAGACCTGCCCCACAGGACTGGGCCGATCGGACGAATTCCCGCGCATAAAACATTTACAACAATGCCCAGCTCATAGCGAGTGCTCAATAAACATGAGCAATTATCGCTATCGTTATTGTTCCCCCTTCTGATTGAAAAGGAATGTGAAGCACAGCAGCACCGGGTGACCTGGTAAGGAACTCATTCATTCATTCACTCACTCACTTAGGCTTAGCGAGGGCTTACTGTGCGTCTGGCACTGAGGGACGGCTGAGAACGCTCAGAGGACACACAAGACGACCCTGGGGGAGTGGGTCTCAGCTCACATCATAAGGTCCTTTTATTTATTTTTTAAATAAATATATAAATGTGTATTTATATATTTTTATTGATTTCAGAGACGAAGAGAGAGGGAGGGAGAGAGAGAAACATCAGTGAGGAGGGAATCATGGATCGGCTGCCTCCTGCACGCCCCACACTGGGGATCAAGCCTGCAAGCCAGGATGTGCCCTGACCGGGAATCGAACTGTGGCCTCCCAGTTCATAGGTCAACGCTCAGCCACGGAGCCACGCCGGCCGGGCCACCAGAAGGTCCTCTTAGAAGCTGGCTGCCCACCTGGCTGGGGGAAATGGGGCAGGAAAGCCTGGGGAGAGGCAAGGATGGACGTGCATTCCTCACTGAAGCAGCATCTATTTGGCACGAGGTCTGTGGCCAGCAGGGAAATTCCCGACACGTGAATGTTGAGGGACTAGGTGACCGACTGACAGGATGAATGGGTGAATGAGTGAATTAATACGCTATCGTTATTGTTTCCCCTCCTAATTAAAAAGAAATTCGGACCTCTCTCCTGGGTCAGTTTTCTCCGGCCTCTAGTTCAGAGGCTGAAGCCCCCACGGGAAAACCCACCCCGGATGTCTGAGCTCTGGGGTCCACGTCTGGGAACCTCGCAGAAGGGCTGGGGTGGCCAGCACATGGGAGCCTCGCTGACAAGAGCAGCGGAGCTGAGCACGCTAGGCTGGGAGAAGCCATCTGGCTGCTGGCGTCAGTGGGAGGAGCTGTGTGTTCAGGTGAGGGGACAGGTGACAGTGAGGGAGGGGGACCTCCCTGAGGAGGTGACAGCTGAGTGTAGCCATGCGCAGCTCTGGGGTGAGAGCACTCCAGGCTGGGGGTCCTGCAAGTGCAAAGGCTCAGAGGCAGGAAGAGCCTGATGACGGAGGAACAGGAGGGAGGCCGGCGAGGGAGCACTAGAGACCAGGTCTGACTCCGGCGACCGGGGAGCACAGCCACAGCGCTTCACAGAGGCAGAAAGAGGAAAAGCCAGGACGCAGTGGGCACTGCAGTTCAGAGCACAGACCTGGGACAGGGGCCGGGTCTGAATCCATCTCTGAGCCTCAGTTTCCTCATCTGTAAAATGGAGATGACAGCTACATCCACTTCGGGAGGCTGTTGGGAGGATTAAATGAGCGCCCCCAGCAGGCACCACAAAGCTGGCCCAAGGTCACCAGAAGAATCCCAGCCTCGAATGCCAAGTGCAGGACACAGGCAGCATTCTCCACTTGCCCCTGACCTGGTGCTGCTTTGTCCCAGTTCTTCTGGGGCTCAGGAGACAACTGCTGAATGAATGAATGAATGAGTGAGTGAGTGAATGAGCGAGTGAATGAATGAGTGAATGAATTAATGAATGAATCAACATCAAGCAAACGTGAGTCAGATCTCACATTGGCAGCCCCAGTGCGGGCACTTCTCCCAGCTGTCAGGCCTCTCAGCCACCCTCCTTGCTGGCACACAGAAGGTGCTGGGGACAGCAGCCATCTCTGGGCTCCCCCAGCTGCCCCAGGGAAAGGGCCAGGCAAGGGGATGTTCTTCCTCCAGGAGCCCAGGAGAGCAGCAGCCACTCCCGGGCCAGCTCTGGGAGGGAAATTTCCAGGAAAAGTGTCCCCAAGATGTCCCCTCTGCCTGCTGGCCCCTAGTCAGGCTCCTCCCTGTCACCTCACCAGGCGGGGCCCCTGGGGCCAGGCCCACCTCACTGTCCCAGCAACACCACCGTTTCCTGCCCAGCAAACCCTGATTTCCTCCCCCGAGGGCATCACCCAGAGGCAGGGGCTGGCACCAGCCCAAACCACCCGCTCAGCAGCAAGTCACACCAGAGAGGGCGGGGGAGGGGTGCCGAGGATGGAATTCAATTCTGCCAGTGTTTGTGCAGCGCCACGGGCCTGGGCATGGCGCCAGGAGTCTCAGGCAGGCAGGACACCGAGGGGGGGGTCATGGCCTGGCTCTCAAGGAGCTCACAGTCCAGGTCAGGGTCAAAGCCAGGCGTGAGTGACCCCAGCGAGGGCCTGCACCAGAGGCCAGGGCCCCGAGGATGGGAGGTCAGGGTGGGCACATGCCAGGCTGCTGAGAAGCTGCGGTGGAGCCGAGATGGCCCTGAGCGGAGAAAGCAGAAGGCACTCCTGGTGGGAGGGGCTGCAGGAGCAAAGGCCCGGGGTCTGAAAGGGCAGGGTGTGCAGGGACATGGAGGCCATGGGGTTCAGGGTGCCACGTTCAGAACCCCAATCCTGCCAGCTACTCGCTCTGAGGCCTGTGCACCTCTGAGCCTCAGTCTCGGGATGAAAGGGCCTACCTTGCAGGGCTGCCAGGGGTGAGGCACAGGTGGGCCAGGGCAGCCGTCACTGCCATCCTGGGGGAGACTCACTCGACGCCTGGTTGTTGATGCCACAGGAAGCCTGTTGTGGGCACCACCCAGGCTCCCAGGCCTGAGGCTTGGGTTTCCCAGCTGCAGGGGCTGCACGGCTGTGGGGAGTCCCCCACCCCCAGGCCCGCCCTCTCCCTGAGGACGGCACGCCAGCATGAGTCAATGCAGGGTACAGGTCTCCATCCGGAACAGCTCCGCAGAGCACCCCAGCTCCTGAGCGCCCACTGAGCCTCCCGCTCGGACAGGAGTGTGTCTTGGTGAAGCCAGCCCGTGAGGAGCCCCTCCCTCCCTTCTTGCTGAGCCAGGCCCCGCAGGAAGTTCCCCGCACACAGGAAGCACGGCCCCTTCGCCACAGGTTGCCCTGTGGCCAGGCCTGGGGCAGACGGGGCGATGCACATCGACACCTGCTCTAAGTCGGGCACGTGCTGGGCCCAGCTGGTCGATGCCAGGTTCTGGCGAGGACAGGGGGACATCGCCGAGGGCACACCCAGCACAGCGGGTGAGGGAGCATGCACTCAGCCTCAGGGAGCTGGGCAGCCTCCCCCCGGCTGCCCCAGCCTGCACTTCGCCTCGGCCTCGCTCCTCGGCTGGAAACCACAGCTGCGGTCTGCACAAAGCTTTTAGGTTGGCAAAGAGCCGCCATGCTCGCTCTCCCCGGGGGAGGGGCTCTGCCAGGGCAGGCTAGCCTTGTTCCCCTCCCACAGAGGAGCTCAGAGAGGGTGTGGGCCTGCCCGGCCACACAGCCAGGTGACCCCAGGGCCGATGCTCTGGGCACGGCCACCCCGCTCTGCTAGTGGCCAGCCATTCAGGCGGTCCTTTAGCGAGTCTTCTCTGGAAAGTGCAGATCTTTCTAAGAGGCTGCAACAAACCCTGTTCCAGGCCCCGGAGGAAGCCCCTGACGCAGGCCTCAGTCAGGGAAGGGCAGTCCAGGGGGGAGACAGGACTCGCGCACCGGCTGGGGCAGGGGCACCGCCAGCATCCTCGTGCTCTCCTGCCAGCCCTCGCCAAGGACAGAGTCCAGCCCATGCCCCCTGCCCACCATTCGTGAGGCCTGAGGTGCCTGTACCACTTGCCCGCAGGCCCCCAGGCTCACTCCACATCTCACCTCTCCCCACGCTGCTCTGAGCCAGGACAGACCTGGCGGGGTCTCTCAGAGGCGGTGGATCTGATAAGCCAGTTCTCTTCCCGAGCCAGCGCCCCCCAGGCAGGCGCAGCGGTGAGCAGCGGTGACAGCAGCACTCACGCCACGCAGCCAGCCGCAATAAGGAAGGAGCAGCGGTGGGAATTCCTCCCTCCCTGCGGCGAGGCCATAAACCGTCTCATCCCAGCTCTCGCTCTTTCTCTCCGGCTGCCAAGGGCTGCTCACGGCTGCCCAGCAGCAGGGGGGGGCGCCTGTCCAGTCTGGCACCCAGCCCGGGCACACCTGCTGCAAAAGGGGCTGCAGCACAGATGGCCGAGCAGCCCAGGGCCCCCACCCCCTCTCCAGGAGGAAGAGGTAGTGGTTACGCAGGGCAGAGTAAGGAGAGCAAGGGGCAAAACGAGAAGAGGAGTGGGGGGCAGGCTGGGTGCCATGAGTACTGGGCCAAGCGGGGGCTCTGTGCTGGGGTAGCGGGGAGCCATGGCAATATGGGGAGGGAGGGAGTGTTGAGACAAAACAGGTAACTGAATGTCCACCACAGGGATGCAGGAAGGTAGAGATCAGGCTTAGCTTTGATGGTGGCAGAGGAAACTGGGAAGCAGACAAGGGTTGGCCATGGCGGAGGCCAGTGCCCTCCCGGGCTCACCCTCCCGAGTCCCCTCTCCCCCCGCCTGCCCTGCCCCTGGTCCAAGTCAAGCCCTTGGAAAACGGTGGCCTCAAACCGGCGTGGACTCGGGAGCTACTAGGTTCAAACACAGGTCCTGGCCCAGGTGACAGGAGACCCGTCACAGTCCATGGAGGCCCCGGGTACCTGCCGGCTCTCTGTGCCCTCCTCTGCCATGCAACGGCTCACACCCTGCATGGGGTCCCAGGTCGCAGCTCAGCCCCCTCCTCCTCTGAGCGCCCCCCGTGGGCAATAACCCCGGCTAAACCAACCGCCCCTGGTCCAGGGCCACTAGGTAGACCCAAGGCTACAGAGCCCTGCAAGGCACCGCCGTCCCATGCGGGGGCCTCCGTTCCCCCACCTGCAGCACCGAACAATGATCCTTCCTCCCAGGGCTGTCAGAAAGGTGAGAAGAAAGGTCACACCGCGAACTGCCCGGCGCGGAGCGTAAAGCAAGTCCCTTCCCTGGGAAGCACGGTCACCAGGCGACTCACGCTCCTCCCACACCATGCTCCCTCCCCCGCCTCAGGGTCTTTGCACACGCTGCTCCTCCTGCCTGGCACACTCTTTCCTGCCTCTCTCTCTCCTGGTTGTTCTGGGTTCAGTTGTCACCTCCTCCAGGAAGTCCTCCAGTCAGTCTCTCCAAACAGAATACAAACTCCATGAAGGCAGGTAGTGAGTGGCTTGCCCACTGCTGTGTGTTCTCAAGTATTTGCTGAATGAATGAGACACAATGATAACCATCCAGACCTTCAGTGGTAACACAGGGCCATGGGGGTAGCAGGCCCTGTGGATGCCTGTGGAGGCCTCTAACCAAGACTGCAGGGTCTGAGAAGTATTCCCAGGGGAGATGGCACCTCAGACTGAGATCTGGGACTTAAAGTGCAAGGTGCCCAGCACCCACTTTACAGATAGGGAAAGTGAGGTCTAGAGTCAGGGGCTGCCCTATGAGCATCCTGAAAAGCTGCCCCGCTCCACTGTCCATGGCTCTACCAAGTCCCCCAACCCCAGGGTGGCCCATTCCACTCTCCTGGGCCCCCCCACAACCCATCTGGGGCCACCACCTCCTCCTCTGGTCATCCCGGTGGCAGAGCCGCGCGGCACTCGGCGGCGCTGGGCGTGCAGTTGCACGGCTGAGTCGGGCAGCTGGCAGCAGCGCGGCTCCGAACCAGCTGTTTGGATGACAAACTGCGTTCAAGCTTCATTAGGGTAATCACGGGCTCCCCTCCTGGCAGCGCCGCGGAGCGCGACTGTCAACCTGAACTAATCAAACCCGGCCCCAGGACACCCGCCCGCCCGGCTGACAAGCCGCTAAGCGGCGGAGCCACCTCGTGCTGCGCAGCCGGGAGCCGGGAGCCGAGGCTGGGCCGGCCGGGCCCTGGGAAAGCCGCTTCACAGGCACCTCTGGATGCTCCCTGGGACCCTGTGAGCCCCAGAGGCCCCATCCGGGTGGGAGGGCCATAGCTGTCACTCTGTTTGACGGCTGGGAAACCGCGTTTACGCAGGGAAGTGATTTGACAAGGCCATGGGGCTGTAATTGGGTAAAGCCAGGCTCGAATCCAGGACCACCCAGGCCCCCAGCTCTCTCCTCCCACCGCCTCCCACACCAAAGCAACCCCACTTTTCCTTTCCCTTCCAGGCCCAGCAGCCCAGCCTGGGGCTCAGAGGGTGGGTTGGCTGCATGGCCCTGGAAAGCCTCTCAGGGACCTGGGCTTTGAGCACTGCACCCCAACAGGGACATCAAGGGCTCTGGCGTGGAGAGCGCCCTGCCAGGCACCGGCCAGTGCTCGAGCAGGCATTGCCGTCTAGAGCAGAATCCACTCTATAGCCTATGGTCACCTCCTTGCTCAGTGGGGCTGCCCCGAGCACCTGCCAGCCAAAGCCAACCCATCGGCCCCTCATCCTCAGAATCAGAACCTGGCAGAGGGGGCAGATCTGGCTCCTTCATTTGACAACTGGGGAAACTGAGGCCCAGGGAGGTCCTATCAGAGACGATGGGATGGAGTAGAAAGAGTGTGGACTGAACATCTCATGGACCTCCGGGAGACCTTGAGCGGCCTTGGGAAATCAGACACACATGCATTCATTCATTCGTTCAAGCATCCATTCACTCACTCAGCACACACCAGCGAAGAGGCTGCAACAGGGCAGGCACTCGGCGTTTGCTGAATGAACAGATGACGTAGAGGATGGGTGACTGAATCAATGAATGGCACTGGGGACGCAGCCACACACTCCACAGACATCATCCCTGCCTCCTGGGGTTTCCTGTCTAGTGGGGGAGGCAGATGCTTCACAATTAATTACAAATGACGTGGGCAGTGAAGGGAAAGCATGAGCTAGCCTGGTGACATCTACCAGGAGGGCCCAGCCTGGTCTGGGGAGGCCGGGCACGCAAGCTCGAGGAGGTGCCACGCCAGCTGGGCACTGAAGGGAAGCTGAGGGAGAAAGGAGGCAGGGAAAGCATGTGCAAAGGCCCTGAGACAGGGAGGAGCTGAGGGCTGCTGAGGATGAAAGGCCCATCCCCCCATGTGGCTGGAAGGCAGAGAGGGTGTGGCAAGGTCAGGGGGAGGATCTGGAGGGGAGCCACGGGAGCGTTATGAGCAGGAGTGATCTCTGGGTACCACGGGGAGAATTACCAGGAGGGTTCAAATCCCAGTGCTGCGGACTTCTGCTAGAGCAACCGCACAGACAGTTTACGCAGACGCCGTGCTGAGCAAAAGGGGACATGCTGTGCGATTCTGGTCACAGGAAGTACAGACACGGACAAAGCCAGACCCACTGCTAGATGCCAGGTGGGTGGCTGTCGGCGGCAGGCGGCAATGACTGGAAGGGTACGAGGGAGCCTCCTGAGGTGTTGGAATGCTGTAGGCCTGGACCTGAGTGGGGGTTACATGACTACATATGTGTGAAAACATCTCACTGTCCAATTAGAATGTGTGCACTTTTCTGTACTAAGCTACACCTCCAAAGAAAAAAGTAAGAACGAAATCCTGGCTCCATCACCTTGCCTCTCTTTGTTTCTGCATCTGTAAAATGGGGCAGGCATAGACCTGCCTCGCTGCACAGAGGGTTTAAGAGGATGGCATGTACCCAGGCTGTGCACAAGCCCAGCCGAGGGCCACTGCAACGTACATGCAGGGCACTTCAGAGTAGAAATGCATCTGGCTTCCCCCACACCGTGGCCCTCTGTGGGCCTGTTTCCCCATCTGCAAGGGACCAGTGGTCTCCACCTGCCTCAAGGGCAGCAGAGGAAAAAGGGTAAAACCCTTATACCCAGGCCCCTGTGAGCCTACCTGACACTGGAGGGGCCACACAACCAGGTGTCCCGCATGCCATGGGCTGCTGAGGTAGGGAGGGCCTGGTTCCCTGACTGGGGGCCTCGAGCGGCCTTGGGAAATCGGGTGGCGTCATCGCCAAGAGTGCTGTGTGCTCAGCTGTCCTCGAGGACCCTTTAATATCATTTTCATGAGTCTGCCAACGACCTGGGGGTTAGGATCACCATCAGCTCCATTTTACAGGGGAGGAAACTGAGGCTCAGAGAGGTGTGGTGTTCCAGGACTGCCCAGACGGCTGGGGCCCAGTGGCCAGCCACTGGGCACCACGCCAGCTCCCAGAGGGGGATGCCAGTGTGGTCTGTGCCCTGTCCTCACAACCAGCAGGGGAGTTGGGGGGGGGGGGGTCTCACTCACACAGTTCACTTAATCAGGCAGTCAGTCAACAAACACCAAGAGAACACCCACTGTGCATGGCAGGCACGGCTCTAGGAGCTGCAGGAGGCAAGGCAAACAAGGCTGCTGGGACCCAGATCCCCAAACCAGCGTCCGCCCTACCCGTTAACTCGCTCAGCGAAAGCCAAGGATCACAGCGGTAAGGCAACACGCTCAGCGCCAGTCCTGTGCCAGGTGCTGCACTAAGTACTATCTCATTTAATCCTCTGAGCACCCTCATGAGGGAGGCACTGCCCCTGGCGATCCCCTCCCAATCAGCTCAGCCCCAGTGACGACCCCAGCTCTCTGCTGGCCCCCACAAAGCATGAGGAATAAGGGAGCCAGACAAGAAAGCAGACGGCCCCACCCGGAATGCTCTCCCCCCTACACCTCCGCCTCCCAGGGCTGACACCGTCTCTTCCCTCGGGTCTTGGATAAAAGCCGACCTAACTGCTCTGCCTCTATTACACCCCCACACCCTCCCTGCAGCCCCTGCAGCTTTCCCACAGCTGTGCTCGCTGTCCCACAATCCAGCACGAGACGTGCTCTCGCTTGCTTACTACTTGACTTGTCTTTCTCGCTATATCACGAGGGCCGGGACCGGGTCTGTTTAATTCACAAATGCCATCACTCCTTACCTCGCCTCCCTCACAGCATCCGGTGCATAGTAGGGCCTCAATTTCCTTCCTGAGTGAGTGACTGTTGGCTGGCAGAGGGAGCACAGCCAGAGCATCTGCTCCTCCTGCCCCCAGTGGAGGGGGGGGGGTGAGGAAGTGTCTCAGGCCGAAGGCACCTCAGAGGCAAAGGCCTGCAGGCAGGAAAGCCCTGGGCTCTGGGACCTCCAAGCGCAGTGGCTGAGCAGGGGGGAGCATGGTCCCGGAGGAGGTGACAGGGAGCTCTTGCAGATCTCCAGCTTGGGGGACAAAGGGAAGGGTCCCCCAGCATTTAGATCACCTGCCAGGCCTGCCTAGACCAGCTTGACCCCCAGCCCATCTTAACCCCCAGCCCCACTCACAGTGGACAACCGAGGCCCAAGGGCCAGCCGTCCCCTCCCCTGCCCTCCGGGAACACTGCCTGGGGGCCCACCCATAGGTCAGGGAGCCACCGCCCTCCGTGCCAGCTGTAGTCTGTGACCTTGACCCCATTACCATGGCACCGAGACAGAGCAGCTCGGGGGAGCTTCTCCCTGCAGGTGTGGCTGAGGGTGGTGGGCTGTCACCTACCTGCTCCAGCCAGGGCCTCAGGGCGGTGTGGAGCTGCTGGTGGCAAGAACTGGCTGCATCCAGGGCAGCAAATAGCTCTCCCCCCGACACCAGCGCCACCTGGCATACCTGGCACAGCTGGGGTGGTCACGTGGGGAAAACCACTCAACCCCCTCCCTCTCTCTAGGCCCCGGCTGTGCCTGGCTCCCCCTTCCCCTCCCCTTGGACAACCTCAGCTTTAACCACCACCAGCTCTAGCTGCCCCTGGCCCCTCCCCGCTTAGGCCTGCTCCAGGCACCCCACCTCCCCAGTGGCACTGCCCAACACAGGGGCCTGGCATTGGCCTGCTTCTCCAGCTTTGACCCTCTCCCAGATTCCATCCAGATCCACACTGTGCCAGGATGCCCTCCCTGCCAGCAAAGTCCTCAAGCACCTTCTTCCTACACCCCTCCTCACCCTGGCATTCACACCCTAGTGTCAGATTCCACCCCCCTCCCCTCCTCTCATTGTCCTTCCTGCTACAAGCCCTGGTGCCACAGGCAGTGCCTGCTGCCCCCCACAGCCTGCACCTTCACACATCTATGGCTTTGACCCCAGCTACTCCCTCTGCCCGAGTGCTTTCCCTCCTCATCTCTGCTGCACAAACTCCTACGCATCCTTCAAGACCCAACTCAAAATGTCACCTCTTTTATAAAATCCCGCCTGATTTTTCCCATGCGTCAGGACTCTATTGGTTGTAAGAGAACGAAACGAACTCAAGCTAGCTGGCTCAGAAAAGGGAGCACCCGAAAAGGGAGCATCCTGTTTATGCAACTGAAAACGCCAGGAGTGGTTTCAGGCATCGCTGGGCCCAGAGGCCCAAATGAAGTCACGTACACTTCCCGCTCAGCCCTGCCCCCCCTCCCCCCTCCACATGATGACCTTATCGGAGGCTCCCCACCCTGGATATGGCTGTGGGAGATGGAGGCCAGCGGTCCCATAGTCAACCCTTTGGTTCAGTAACCACGCCGAGTCAGTCACCCCCCGGGCTCTAGGTCAAAATTCCAGGGGAGTCTCTGATGGGCTCAAATGGACCATGTGCCCATTTCTCAACCAATCACGGTGGCCAGGAGGATGGAGTGTCCGGGCCCACCTGGGTCTCATGCTCACCCCGGGCAGTGGAGGGCTGTGGGTGCCAGGACCTCAGGAGGTGCCAGGCAGTCAACCCTCTCAGGCCCCGGTCCCTCGCGCGTCCGCCTCCGGCTCCACGCATCCACCTCGCCATGGGTTCTGTCTACCCACCCAGGGCCCTGGCTGTTCGCAGCTTCGCTGCCCAAGGAATCCCGTCTCCCTCACAGCTGGGTGCCAGGCGTCCACGATGGCAGCCCCAGAAAAAGGCCGGAGAAACTTTTCGGCTGATTGAATGGAGGTCGGCTGCACAGAGGAGACTGAAGTGTGGGGTGTGTAATAACGGGTTAACCGTCACCCCTGGCAGGCAGCAGATCTGCATTTTCACGGAGGCCTCAGGGAGACACAAAGCTTAAATGGCAATGCAGAAAGCCGGGAGGGGGGCATCCACCGGGGAGGGAGGGGGTCCTTACCAGCCCAGTCCCAGCAGCTCAGCCTGCGGGGCCACTCGGCCAATCCCAGTGAGCGCGTTCAGCTCATTCGCGAAGGGGCTGCGAGTGGAAGGGCTGGGAAAATAATTACCGAGGAGGCCCGGGAGGGAGGGGAGGCTGGCGAGAGGCTAATGAAACTGCTAACGCATTAGTGATTCCTGCCTGCTCGGGAGGCGGAGGCAGACAGCCATGTTGCCAGCGCCTGCGACGGAGTCTGCCAGGCGGGCTGGGCTGGGCACAGTGAGGCGGCAACAATAGGCACCTCTTCATCATCTGCCTCTCAGCACGTGACTTGCAAAGGGCAATCTCAATATATTAAAGTCCAGATGACAGTACATTTCAACGCATCGCATATGAAATGGGGCTGGAGTCCATTCAGATGCATTATAAATAGAACGGCTAAAATTCTGATTAAATGTAGAACAGAGATCTAGGGACCAAGGTGAGCAGGGTGCCTGGTCCCATTTTCCAGACAGGAAACCCGGGCCCCAAGAGGTCATCCACGGGGGGGGGGGGGGGGGGGCGCGGGGGGAGCGGGGGGGGGGGGCAGGGCGTTTTAGGAAAGCATCCAGCCTTTTCGCACCCACTCCTGTTCCCATGAGCAGCTCCTCTCCACCCCCCACCCCCAAACCCACGTCTTTTCCTTCTCAGAAGAGCTCTGTGCAGCAGGCAGATGCCAAAGTTCCCTTTACAGATGCAGCCAAAGTCACAACACAAGGCCCAGGGCACCACCCGGGGCTCGGGCCCCTGGTCCAGCGCTCCATCCTCCACGCGAGGTGGGCACGTATTCATCAGTGAAGCCTGCGGTGTGACGTTCAGTTTACAACACCTCCTTTCAGCTCCGGGAGAGAACAGGAAGGCACAGAGGTTAAGTGATGTGCCCAAGGCCACACCGCTGGGTGGCTACAGACCAAAGACTCAGAGCTGAGTTTTCTGACTCCAAAACCATGTGCTTTTGGTTCAAATGCTCTGCAACGCAAAGGGGGTGCGTGGTGCTCCTACGAGGCTGACAGGGAGATCTGCGGAGAAGTCCACCTCCCACTTCACCGAGGTTCTCAGGGCAGCGCGCGGGAGTTGGGCAGAAATGCCCACAGTGCCCGCTGTGCTCCACTCTGCGTCACAGCCCAGCCCGGCCCCACTGTACAAACAAGGAAACGGAGGCTTACGGAGTGACCCTCAGCTCGGGAGTGGCACAGCCTGAACCCCTCAACTACCCCACAGGTGGCCCGGGCCCAGCTGCTGCTACCCCCAGCCTCGGCCAGGCATGTAGCCAGCCGGCCAGGTGTTCATGGAACCCAGTCTGAAGTACAGACTGGAGGCCAGTGATACCAGGTACCAAGTCAGGCCTCCCCCATCCCACCACCTGGATGCACAGGAAAGGTGTGGGCATGGAGAGTGGTCCCACTGCATCCTCAGCAAAGCACCCCCTCCCCTGTTCCCAGCCTGGTCTGGGGGACTCAGGATCTTGGTGACCAGCTGGGGGCCCCCACATCATACTCTACAAAGAAAGGCTGCCCCATCTCCACCTGTGAGCCATCTCCATGCCCCTTGGAGCCTTCCAGATATCCCCAGGCTTGGGGGGACTCCTTCCTAGGGCTCCCAGCAGCTCATGCAGCCCTTTCCCCATCTGTTCTGAGTCTCTTTCCCCAGGGAGGCCACCCGAGGGTGAGGCCACTCTGAACTCCGCTATGGACACAAGACCCAGTGAAGGAGGCATGTCCTGGACAAATGAATGAGCAAAGGAATGATGGGAGCGCATGCCACCTGACCTGCTGCTGCAGTCACTTCCCACAGCAGCCTGCACCCAGCATGGAGGCTCTGCTGCTGCTCGTCAAAAGGAACTCTCACCCCCTGAGACCAACCCTGGCCCTCAAGCATCGCCAGACGAGGAAACGGGCTGGGGGGCCCAGGGCCTCCCAGAAGGCCGCAGCACCCGGACTCAGAACCCAGACGGTGGACTTGAGTCTGTGCCTCAGCCCCAGGCACTGCCTTGTCCTATTTCCAAAGACGAATCCACACATGCTCTCTTGTCTGATCCCCACCCACCCCAGGGGGCACAGCCATGCCTGTGCCCAGGACAAGGACGCTGGGGAGCAGAGCAGTCGAGGGCCTAACCCAAGGTCACCTAGTCATCAGGATGCACGAGGTCTCAAATCTTTTCAATCTTCCAATCCTCGTCATCCATTCCATGAGCCAAAGCTGCCTCCCTCCCCATCATCAACGCAGGAAAGAGGAAGGGGAGGGGGTGAGGGCGAGGAGGGGAGGGGGAAGGGGAGGAGGGGAGCCCCCCACGCCCGCAGCAGGCTCCTTTCTGGTCAGGGGAAAGGCCTCTAATGAAGGCCCCGCAGATGCCGCTGAGCTGGCGGTGTCGGCCTGGGAGCCCTGCGGAGCTGCAGGGCGAGCATCTCTGCTCCCAATTAGCACACAGGTCCTCCATCAAAGCACACGCCTGCTGCCAGGAGCAGAGGCCAGAGGGACGGCCCTTCTAACAGTGGGAGGAGGCCACGGCGCTCTGGCAGGCCCTGGCCCCTGCCCTTTGCCTTTCTGGGGGGAGTGCAAACCCCCCAATCCCCTCACTCACTCACACCCTCTCCAATCAGCCGGCTCAGGGCAGACGCCTTCACCCCGGGGACGCACTAATGAAGATGGCCGACATTAATCTCTTCCCTCTCCCGACAGGTCAATTTATAGTTCCGTGGGGAGCCCTGGCGCGCAGCCAGAGGGCCTGACATAACTCTCCCTGCTCCCTGGGAGTGCGCGGGGGTGGGCTTGACGGGGCAGTGGGGGCCAGGGTCCCAGGGGACAGGGCGGGGAGGGCTCCTCTGCCTGAGTGCCCACCATCACGGCCCCAACACATCCAGGTGGGGCCTTGGCCCCGGAAAGGAATGGCTGAGGGTCAAGGCCTGCAGGTACCTGGGGCAACGGGGTCTGTGGCTCCTCAATCCAGGGCATCCGCTCACGAGCAGGAGACCTCAGGAGGCCGGAGGCTTGTGACCTTCCACTGCCCAGTGAACGCCACGGGGTTCTGAGAGCACCTCTAAGGAGCACGGGTCCAGCTGCTCCTGGCAGACCCCCAGTGTCCCTTCCTCAAGGATCGGCCAGCTGGCCGCTCTGGACTGGCCCTGTGCTGGACCCTGGGGACATGTCCACCGGTCCCTGCTCTCCCAGAGCTCAGTCTGATGGGGGAGGTCAACATGGAAACCTATGGAGCCATGCTGCACCGGGCTGAGAGCAATCATGGGGGGATTCGCTAAGAGCCGGGGTGTCCATGGGAAGGGGCACTGACTGCACCGCCCAAGAGAAAGGGGGGTCTACAAGGAGCACAGGGAGGAGAGGACACAGCCGGGCCCTGAGGATAAGGAGTTCAACAGGCCAGACCCGGGGGACAGGGTGTTTGGGGAAGAGATCACCTCGAGCCGGGGAGACCCAGCGTTCGGGGGCTCTGGGACCAGGGGACATCCGACTCAGGGGGTTGGCTGCAGAGGTGGCCACAGCAGACCACGGAGAAGCCTGGCCTCAACAGTTTGGCCTGGTTTTTTTGGGCTGGCGGACGGCTGAGGAGCTCAGAAGCTCAGAGCTGCATTTAGAAAGACAGCTTTAACTATGGTGTCCCAGCCCTGGTCAAGGTCGGGGAGGGGCGGTGGGATGCCAGGTCAGAGGGTGAAGGAGGGACAGACCAGCTGAACCCTGTGGCTGACTGGATGGATGGGCAGGCTGAGGTGCCTGGCAGGCCACGGGCCTAGGGTCTCCGGTTTGGGTGCTGGTGGGGGTGATGTCATTGTCCCGGGGTAGGATAAGAAATGGGGCCTTTATGCCACACTTGTGGGCCTGGAAGGTGCCCACAGGCCCTAAAACCCAGGCCTGGGATTGAAAGACAGTTGGGGCCCAAATGTTGGCTCTGAGTGCAAAATTCTGAGCAGCACTGGGCTCTTCTCCTGGAGGCAGTTCAGTTCCTTGGCGGAGATGAAGCAGCGACTGCCCTCTCCCAGGCACTCCAGGCGGAACCCCGCCTGGCAGAGGCAGAGTGAGGGCCAGGCCGCCCCCATGCTGGACAGAGCATATGGGCTGGGCTGTCCCCATCTCCCCCAGGGCCGGAGCCCAGCGCTGGCTCTGCACCTCAGGGCTCCACCAATCCCTCCAGAAAGGATGCCCCTTTCCCCCAGGCCCTGGCCCCTCCCCCCCCCTCCTTCACAGCTACCCAATCCCTGGCCACCCCTGAGAGTGTCCCCATTTTCCTAGGTGCTAGAATCAGAATGGAACCGCACACTCATTACAGAAAGGGGCAAAGCGAGCGAGGCCGAAACAGAGCCAAAACGCTTACAGTGACTGCATTATGGTGGTGGGACAATGGCTGTTTTTTTTCTTTTTTCTACAATGAAAAATTCATACCCTCACTCTGTGGCTGTGTGCGCCCCAGTGGGGAGAGCTCGGCTTTGGCGTCAGGCCGCCTGAGAGGTCACTTCCTAGCTGGGGACCCTCAGCCAGCCATTTGGCCGCCCTCAGCCTCCGTTTTCTCATCTGTACAATGGGGACAAAAAACACCACCTGACACTTCGGAGGAGCCGGTCACGCCCGGCGCGCAGTGGGCACGCGGCGAGTGCCAGCCGCCGCGCATCACACCCCCGCGTCCTCGCCACCTGCCCGGCCTCCGGAGGAAACTTGAGACGCCCCCACGTGCCAGACGCCGGCGCGGGGCGGGCGCGGGGTCCCCGGGGCGGGCGCCCGCCCACCCTCCCGCCTCACCCCGCCGAGCCGCGCTGCCCCCTTACCCTGGCGGCCGGAGGGCCGGCATCGGTCCCGCAGGAGAGCCCGGGCAGCGGGGCCGGGCTCCGGAGCGCGGGGCGCGGGCGCGGGCAGGGCGCGCGGGGGCGCGGGCCGCGCGCTCCGGGCCGTGCGCCCCGCGGCCGCCGCGTCCTCGCCTCCAGCGCGGGCCTCGCGCGCCCCGGCCGGCCCGGGGGCAGGCCCTGCGCAGCGCCGCGCCGGGTGGGGGGCGGGCCTGGCGGGCCCTGGAGAGGCGCCCGGGCGGCGAGGGCTCCCGGCGGGCGCGGGCGGCGCCGCTGCGGTGGCCCGGCTGCTGAGTGGTGGGACGCGATTTACTGGCTGCAATTCCCGGCGCCCCTCGATGGCACTTAAGAGAGACCGGGAGGGAGCCAAGGAGAGCGGGCGGAGGGCGGGCGGGCGGAGGAGGGGCGGCGGGAGCCGTGCGCGCTGGCGGGGGAGGGGCGCGGGCGCGGGCGGGGGCGGGCGGGAGGTGGGGAGAGGCCCGGATGGAGGCGGCGGGCGGGCGGCCGCGGCGCGCGGGGCTGGGGTGGGTGGGGGCCTCGCCTCTAGCCCCCGCCCACCTTCGCCCGGCACCCCCTGGCACTGGCGCAGTTGGTGGGGTGAGGCCAGCCCCCACCCAACCGGCCCACCCCACCCCAACCTCTTTCTTCCCGATCCCCCACCATCCGAGGGCCCACCCTGCGCAGCATCCTCCCTCTTCACAGCCCCCCACTTCTAAGCAGCCTGCTCCCCCTCCACGCCCCTCCCATCACCACCGCCTTGGGGATCAAACTCTTGGCCCGTGGGCCCCATCCAGCCAAAGCCATGCTTGGTTTGACCCCATGGTATTTTTTTGGTTTTAATTAAAATTAATTCCCATCATTTAAAAATCGAGAATTTTCACATAAAACCCACATTTCCGGCTTAGTTTCGAAACGAGAAGGCTCAGGCAGGAGCCTCTGCCCTGGCATTGCCACTTGGCAGCCGTCTTGACAGAACCCTGGCCTACAGCACACTGCTGGCCCACCTGGGTCACACCCCAGTGCCGTGGAAGGCCTCTCTGGGATGCCCACCCTAGCCCCCAGGCCCCTTTTCTAGGCCGCCTCTGGCACTGTGCCCCCACCCCCAGGGGCCACCCAGCCTCCCTGCTCCCACCTCCCGCCCTGCCTGGTTCCTCGCAGGCTGGCACAGTGGCCTCCGCGGCTGCACTCTCGCCACAGGGCTGCTGCTGTCGGGCTGGGTTCTCCCACCCTCCCTGGCTCTGGGCCTGGTGCACAGTAGGCGCTCAGTAAGTGCTGGCGGAGGGGCAACCCAAGAAGAACAGCCGGACTGGGAATCCACGAGGCAGCCCGGGCCATGGTGGGCACAGGGCACCGGTCCCTGCAGCTGATGTTCATTTTAAAAGCCCCAAATGTTCATTCCAGGCGGTTCTTGGCAACCAAGGAAGCTAATGATTTCCACGCTTCGTTTTTTCCCACCTTAATCTCACTGCCAAGGCTTTGGGGCCTCTGCTGCCTCTGCCCTCAGACTGGCATCAGAACCCTCCCAGAGGTGTCCACCTGGGGAGTATCCAGGAGGTTCAGGGAGGGCCCAACTGTGCCTCCCTGGCACCTGTGAAGTCACAGCAGGCCTCGGGGCCACAGGGTCTGCGGGCAGTGGCTGGTCAGGGACCCTGGAGGCCCAGGGAGCCCTCCTGCGCTGGCACAGCTGTGATGACTCCCCTGGGCAGGTGTCTTGACACCCCTTCATCCTGCTGCTTCCTGAGCAGGGGACAAGAGGGGTCCAGGCAAGGGCCACCCCTTTCCACCACCACACACACCACTGGCTTTTCTAAAAATCTATGTCACGAACCCGCCAGATACCAGGATCCCATTGGACAGAGAAAAGACAAGTGCAGAGAAGGTGACCTTGTCAAGGTCACAGACTGGGAGGGCACTGAGCCAGGAGCCTGCAGAGCCCTCCAGAGTGCCCCTGCCCAGCATGAAGTGAGACTCCCACCTCAGGGCTGGATCCAGACTAAGTCTAGGTGAGCCCGGCATGTCATGGAGGAGATGAAGGCACCTGGATCCCAGCACTGGCTCCGGGCAGGCCTCCCTCCCACAGCCTTGCACACCTGGGCAAACGTCCAGAACCCTGTCCCCACCTCCTCAACCCCCACCTCGCCACAGTGGCCCAGCCAGGAGTCCTCTCAGTGAGGGGGCCGGGAAGCAGGCCGCGCTCTGCAGCCAGCAACCACACACAAAACAAAACACGGGCCAGGACCTCCGTGTGCCCACCTGCGATATGGGGGAACAACCCAGCTTCTATGGGCTTTGGGGACACAAACAAGACAGCAGACAAAGAGGAAACACGGAGGAAGGGGAGCCAGGAGGGTAGGGGCTTGGGTTCTGCGGTGAGCTGGTCTGAGTTCGAATCCTGACTTCCCATCCTCCCAGCGCCTCCGTTTCCTTCTCTATAGAAAGTGTAGGGGCAGATCATAAAGAGACCGACTGACTTAACAGAATGAAATGAGGCTGATGCGGGAAGAGGCAAGTAGCACCACTCAGCACAGCCTAGCAATGGTGAAGCTCAAGGCTGAGACCTTGGGGAGGGAGACAGAGGGAACAGAGAAAAGCATGGACCCTGGAGGTTAACATCCTAGCTCCAATGGACCTACTGTGTGGCCTGGGGCAAGTTACACAACCTCGCCCGGCCTCAGTTTCCCTGTCTTAAAAAATGGGACCATTAATGACATTTCCCACATCATCTGGTTGTGTTGGGGGTTAAGTCAGATAACTCAGGTCTGATATTTCAAACAGTGCCCAGCACCAGTCATTCTCAAAGAGCATGAGCTCCCTTCTCATTACTCTCTGGGTCAATAGAGGCAGCCAGTCCCGTGCTCAAGGGCCAGAGCAGCCCGGACTGCAGGCCTGGGAGCCCCGAGTGTGCCTAGCTGACAAGCCTTAGTAGTAGTGATGGGCAGGTGAGGGGGGCACCAGCTGAGCCCTCAGAGTCCAGGATTATCCTGGAGGCCGCGGAGAAGGGCCCACCTGGAGAGAGGGGCGAGGAGGCCCGCTGAGAGGCCTTTCCTGGCCCCTCTAGCTTCAGTAGCTCCCAGTTTTCCCATTTTACTGTCTCTGTAACAGGATCAGTATTTAAAATTGTCTTCATTTACCTTTGTTTATAAGCGCTGTGAGGATGGAGATTTTTTGACTGCCCTGGTCCCTGCTGTCCCCCCAGCATCTAGAGCGGTGCCAAGCAGATAGTGGGTGCTCAACAAACCTTTGCCGCTGGAAAATGCTTCTCAGATGGTCACAGTTTGCTAGAAGGATGTGATGGTATTGCCCCCGCCTACAGGCAGCTCCCCTCCTGAGAAGACAGCCCGGTCCAGCTGCTGTCGTCCCCTTGTCATCTCAGCTCCCCCAGAGTGCGGCCAGGAGGCCACAGTCCTTCCTGCTCTGCAGCAGGAAGCATGGCACCATCACTGCTGTGCAACTGGGTCTCTTCAACGAGGGAGGGACCCTGGCAATTTTCTGGCTCACGGCTCACTCCAGAGCTGCCTGGTGACAGACAGGCCTGCAGGCCCGGGAGGGCCCGTTCCAGCGCATGCAGCCTGGGACTGCCACCCTAGGGCCCGGCAGGGCTTCTCCGCCCCCGGGGGCTGGAGGGGCTTCCCGGGTGAGCCCCAGGGTGTCATCTGGGGGCTGGGCTCCTGCTCCTCCCCAGCCACAGTCCCTCACGTGTGCACGGCACTCCCCCGTTACAGTTTACAAAGTGCGTTCACAGACATTATCACATCGCTCCTAAACGCCCCCTAAAACCCACAATAAATCTCTCGCTCTGGCTCCGGAGCCCACCGGCTGCTTGCTTCCTAATCAGTGAGCAGAGGGCCTCGGGCTCAGAGCTTGCCAGAGCCGCGCCAGCAGGGGCAGAGGGGGGGCCACGTGGGCGGGTGGCAGGTGGCGGGTGGCAGGCCCAGCTGGGGCGCTGCAGGAGCGAGGAGCAAGCCCTGAGGCCCAATCCTGCGAAGGAGAAAACTACTCTCTGGACCCTGATGTCTCCTGGGAGAGCGCTGCTGGTGGGGCTTGAGGGGATTTGAGGGGAGGGGTCCGAACCAGACCCCCGCTGTGCAGCAAAGGTTAGAGAGGGAACCAGAGGGCTCCTTAACGTGTGGGAGCGCCCCCAGGGAGGTGGGCTCGCGGCCAGGGACCCTCAGCCCCAGCTGGCTTCTCACCTGCTTCTCTCCATCCCCGGAAGACAGTGCCCGCCAGTCCCGAGTGCCAGCCTGTGTGCAGGCTTCCTGCTGGTGCCTTCCCTGCCTTGGGAATCCCAGCCCTCTTTGAGGACAGTTCAGACTCCCCCCCCCATCCTCCCCCAGGCCCCTCCCAGCTTCGGAGGCTGCACCGCAGGCCCCCAGCTGGGCTGGCCCCTCTCCCTAATCGCCAGGCCCCTCGCCTTCTTGGTCACTTGTCCTCGGAGGGCAGCTGCTTTGCAGTGGCAGAAGGCTGGAGGCTGCTCGTGGGCAAACACCCCAGCCCAAAGGGTAGCAGGGGGAGCTGAGACCCCATGCGACAGACCCGTGCGCGCTGCTCCTAAGAGTTCAGCCCAGCCCGCAGCGCTGGGCAGCCACCGAGAAAGGAGCCCCCAAACGTCTGCGCCAACTCAGCCAGCAGCCGTGGCCAGGGTTTGTTTTCTTACCATGTCCCTTGATTCTCAAAGTTATGGGATCTCAACTTACAAGCTGCGGAAAGTTCAGGAAAGTTTAAATAAGCAGGACGAGGGAGGGCCTGGCCCGAGGGGCTGCGGCGGCCTGGCGGGTGGCCCTCCCGCAGCCCAGGCCTGTGTCCCCCGCCCCCCGCCCTCCCCCCCCCCACCCGCCTGCCCATCAGGCGGCGGCTGGGGAAGCCTGGGGCCGACCTCTGGGCCCAGCCAGAGGCGGCTGATCGGCCACAGCGGTGCGTGTGGCGGTGTCACAGCACGGAACAGGTGGCGGCTCTGAAAGGAGCGGTATCTTCCTGCTTCCTGGATGTGAAGGCCAGCTGCGGGGCTGAGCCCTGGCAGGCGGAGGCGCCAGCGTCCTGGGGAAGGGCTTGCCCTGCGGTGTGTGAGTGGGTCAGCGGTGGACTCAGGCCGCTGGAGGCGGAGTAACCCCTGTGAGGCCTCGGGACAGACCCGGGACCAGGAGCCCAGAGCCCAGGGAGGCCGGGGGGCCCCGCACCCTGGCCTGGGGTCCCAGGTCCTTTGTCCTGATAGGGGACTTGTAGCCAGGAATACAAAGAACTCTTCCCACGCAACAATAAGAGGACAAGGAACCAATGTGAGAATGGCCGAGGAATAGGAACAGACATTTCTCCAAAGAAGACGTACAGTGGCCAATAAGCACATGAAAGATGCCCGCATCACCAGTCATTAGTCAAAGCCACGGGAGGTACCATTTCGCTCCCGCCGGGATGGCTATCACCCCGACAGGCGATGACAAGGGTTAGCGAGGATGCGGGGGAACCGGAGCCCTCAGTGCTGCCGCGGGGGATGCGAACTGGTGCAGCC
Source organism: Myotis nattereri (assembly GCF_964212035.1). Classification (NCBI taxonomy): domain Eukaryota; kingdom Metazoa; phylum Chordata; class Mammalia; order Chiroptera; family Vespertilionidae; genus Myotis; species Myotis nattereri. The sequence goes on from NC_138076.1 coordinate 212,238,826, forward strand.
GCTGTGGAAACCCTTTCCTCCAAAGGTTAAACAAGTTACTCTGGGGTGGCTCAGTGGTTGAGCGTCGACCTATGAACCCGGAGGTCACAGTTCGATTCCCGGTCAGGGCACATGCCTGGGTTGCGGCTCGATCCCTGGTGTGGGGCGTGCAGGAGGCAGCCAATCAATGATTTTCTCTCACCATTGATGTTTCTATCTCTTTCCCTCTTCCTTCCTCTTTGAAATCAATTTTTAAAAAAAAGGGGGGGGTTACTCTAAAACCCCTAATTCCACCTCCAGGCATCTACTCAGGATAAATGAACACCTGTGTCCACTCAACTTGCACAGAATGTGTGTCACAGCATTGTTCACAACAGCCCCAACATGGAAACAACCCAAATGCTCACCAACGGACGGCGGCTAAGCAAAGCGTGGACGTGAGGCATATCGGCGCACAGGAATATTATTTGGCCATAAAAAGGGATGAAGTACTGTTCATGCTACAACATGAACGAATCAGTCAGAAAAAAATAACAGCAACAACAACAACAACACATGATGTTCAGTGAAAGCAGCCAGGCACAAAGGCCACAGATCGTCTGCTTCCATTTATATGAAACGTCCAGAACTGGCAAATCCATGGAGACAAGAAACAGGTGAGTGGCTACCAAGGGCTGGGAGTAGGGGATGGAGAGTGACTGCTAACGGGTACATTGTCTCTCTGGAGGATGATAGCACTCTTCTGGAATTAGATAGTGGTGATGGTTGCACAGCTCTATGAATATACTAAAACCACTGGACTGTATACTTTAAAGGGTGAATTGTATGTGAGTTGTATCTGAAGAAAGCTAGTTTTTTTAAATGATAGGGTCCCTACATCTCAATCTACCCCATAGGCCCCCAAGAGTTGGCCCTGCCACCTGCCCGGGCTCAGCCCCTGCCCCTCCCAAGCTGGGACAATGGTGGGGTACGAGGTAGCGGATGCCCTGATGTGGTCTGGCTGAGGCCTGCCTCGGCCTTGCTCTAGCGTCCCCTCTTCCTGAAGCTCTAGCGATCCCTTCTTTCCCCACTTGCTGCTCAGCCTCTGGATCTCAGCTCAGATACTTGATCCCAGACTCCATGACTGATTCTCTTTCCTCTCACAGTCCCCAGCCTTCGATGCAATCATGGTGCCAGCATGGAGGAGGTGCACAGTGCACCTTAGCCAAATGAGTGAAGCAAGAACAAGAAGCCCAGTCTGAGGCTAGATGTCGGGAGGGCGGGCTGCAAAGGGGGCAGGTGGGCTGAGGAGGGCCTGTGCCAGGAGGGCTTTCCTCCAGGCAGTGGGAAACCACGGGGATGAGGAAGGCAGCATGACAGACTCCGGTTCCAGAAGGACCCTTTGCCTGCTCTACAGGGGATGGACCAGCAGCACAACGCTGGACATGAGGCCCGGAGAAGGCCATGGCCTTAGTCCACATCTGGAGAGTAGGACCCAGCTCCTCCCACCCCCACACACCACCTGTTCCACACATCCTCCCCTACCCCATGCTTCGGGGCTCACTATGCCCTTTCCCCCTCTCTGCCGGGTATGAAGGCCACCCCCTCAGACCCCGCCCTCCCTGAGCCCTGCCAGCATGGAGCCCTCAACTCTGCCAGGCTTTTCCGGAACCTGAACCAGGAGGCATGACCTGACCAGAGTTTTTAGTGAAAGTGACTTCATTTGAAATGACTTAGAAATACTTAACAATCAAATCACATGTAGTCATAAATGTGTCGAGTGGCCTGAAATTGAAAGGAATTAAGAGTATTCTTTGGCCTCATTCTGCCCCGTGGAGACGTTACTTCCAGCCCAGGCACACTGGATGTCGAATCCTCGAGGGCGGGGACCTGTCTGTCCAGCTCATGGACAGGTGGGAAGAGGGATGGAGGATGGAAAGGAAGGGAGGGACGGGAGGAGGGCGGGTTGATGTGTGGGTGAATGGATGGGTAGGAGGACGCGTGGGGAGGGTTCATATCGTTCCATGGACCACTTGAAGTCCAGCTGCAGCCCAGAGCACAGAGAGGGTGGCCCTTCCTGGGGCTGGGCTGGGGTCCACGGAGCCCACCATGGGCGGGAAAGAACCACCATAGCCTCCCTGAAGGCCTCCTCTGAGCCTCTAGGCCAGCAAATGGACCAGAACTCACTGGAGTCAGCCTCAACACCTCCTCTCTCTCTCTCTCTCTCTCTCTCTCTCTCTCTCTCTCACACACACACACACACACACACACACACTCCATCAGCAAATCCTATTAGATTATTTTCAACAGCCTCCCATTCGTCTTGCTGGTGCTGCCCTTGCCCCTCCCCCAGTCTATTCTCAAAGCAGCAGCCAGAGGGATCCTTTTAAATGGTGAGTCCAGGAGGCCTCACCATCTGGCCCCCATTTCCTCTCTGAGCTCATCTGCTCCCCCCTCCCCTCCCTCCCTGCCTCCTCCTGGTCCCCCACCTCGTCCCCCACCAGGCCAGCCTCCTCCAGCTCCAGGCCTGTGCTCTGGCTGTTCCGTGGGCTGAATGCTCTTCCCCAGAGGGCCATCTGACTCGCCCCTCACCTCCCTGCAGCCTTTGCTCAAAGGTCACGTTCTCAATTAGAGTTTCTCGGACACCTATTTTTTTTTTTTTTTAAATTCACCCCTTGTTTCCCTTTCCTGTTTTATTTTTCTTCTTAGCACTTATCACTCTGGACAATAATATATTTCACTTTCAATATTTCTTATTTTAATTTTTTGTCTGTGTTCCTCAATCAGAATGTGGTCGCCGTGAAGGCAGGGGTCTTGTCCACTGCTGTGTGCCCAGAACTGAGCACAGGATCTGCGGGGCACGTATGCAGAATGGATGGATGAATGAATGAATGAATGAATGAATGGACCTTTCAGGGGCCTGGTTTGCTCCTCCTGGGCCCCCTGCCCAGGCTCAACCCCCACACAGGTCCTCCCTACCCCATCACTGTCTTTATCCCTGCCCAGCAGCCCCCAGGGACTGCCTCCCTCACCCTCCGGCTGCCCACCCTCTCTCAGAGGCCGCCAGGATGGGCACAGCCACAGTGGCTCCAAGCTGAGCTCAAGGGAAGACAACCAGGACTGGTTCCGAGCCACTGACACGGCACCTTCCGCAGCAGCCGGGACTCCTCCAAACACCACCCCTGGGCCCCAGTGGACATCCTCCTGCTTTCCCCCAGGAACCCCCCACTTCCCTACCCGAGCCTCCACCCACCTGGCTGGGCAGACAGAGCGGACTGACTGGGGTGGCAGGGCCACGAACGGATGAAGGAACGAGCGCGGAGGTGCCCAAGGCCCCCAGCGAGGTCCCAGGCTTGCCTGGTGCCGGGCCCAGTGCGGCTGGCTGGCCCCGGACACTGAGCCAAGGGCGGAGAGTCTCCAAGCCCCTCCGACCGGTGAGCCCCGCGCCGTGTGAGCTCCAGCGCGAGCAGGGAGGACGGAGGGCAAAGGTCCGTGAGCTGTGCCGGCTCCCCGCACCCTCACGGGGACTTCACGTGGCTTGTGGCCGCAGAGACATGGCTCTGGAGACCTGGGGGAACCCGTTGGCCTTGGAGGTCACGTGTGTGCATGTGTGTGTACTTGTGCTCATGTGTGCACACATGTGTGCATGTTATGTAAGGTGCAGGACTCATGAACAGACAGATCGCTGTGGGCCCCCAAATCCATGTCATCTCACCTCAGTGAGCTCAAGGGGTGGCCTAGAGATGGGGAGGGCACCCAGGACGGAGAGGAGAGAGTGTCTGGACCATTCGGCCAGGGGCACAGCAGGCCACAGTCCTAACCAGCACACCGCACAGCACAGGCAGCCAGACCCCAGTACCAGAGCCGCTCACTCACTGGATTTCAGGCCGGCGGCCCAGTCTGCCTGAGCCTCAATGACATGATCTGCCAAATGGGTTTAATGTGGTCGAGATTAAACAAGATGATGGAGGCATTCATACATGGTCACTTTAGGCTCCCGGCCTTGTCATGAGAGCTCGCACGGGCACAGGAGAAGCAGCTGCCCATTCATTCCAGAAGCACCACTGAGCCCCATCTCTGCCTGGCCGTGAACAGGGCCCCAGACACAAAGCCTCGCCCCCCAGGGACTCACCACTAATAACGATCATGTGCTTGACCGGGTGTCCAGCTGGCTGACTTTCAGAGGCACATGTTTGCTGCCTTATCAGCACAGTCTCACTCAGGCCCTTAGAGGACCCGGTGAGTTGGGGCTGCCACAGTCAAATGAAAAAACAGAGAGGGGAAGTAACTGGCCGGCGGTCACCCCGTGGCAGAGCCAGGATCCGAAAAGAGGAACTTCCCACCACACTCAGACAGAACAGAAAGCTGCACGCCCTGGGTCACTGCGCAAATCGAGGCAGCGCTTGGGGCTGTGGGAACACTGGGGAAGGAGGGTTTTGAGAGAGGCGGCCCAGGAAGGGGCTGGCAAGCAACACCACCAAGCAGGGACTTAAAGACATGAAGGCTCGGACATACCAGGGGATCGAACCTGCAACCCGGGTACATGCCCTGACCAGGAATGGAACCTGCGGCCCTTCAGAGCACGGGATGACGCTCCAACGGACTGAGCCACACGGGCCAGGGCTCAAGAATTATTCGAGTGAAGCAAGGAAAGCCCCTAACAGAGTCACTACCGGCTCAACAAACATCAGTTGCCTGGAGCACCATGACAGAGCCCACTGGGTCCCGAGAGCCATCCCCCGGCTGGGGAGCCAGGAAGCCAAGGAAAGCGGGAGGCTCCAGGGCAGCCTGGGTGATTGGAGCAGAGAGGTTACTCCAAAGTTGAAATGGGAGCTCCGCCTCCCGGAGGCCAGAGTCGGTGGTGGCAAGAGACCTGAGTCTGCCCTCAAAACCATGCTTGCCAAAGGTCGTTGCAGGGCCTCCCAGTTACTCAAGGGGCTGGCCATGACCCAGTCCAGCTGACAGGCGAGACCAAGAGGCAGATGTCAGGGGCTGGCCCTCCCCGGCCTGGACCTCCAGCTCCCCAGACAGGGAGGCAGCAGGGGCCTGCTCCACAGGGCAGGGCTATTGGCGGTGGCCCCTTCCCCACTCTGTGCTCAGAGCCTGTCACAGGGGAAGCGTGGGCGCTCCAGGAGCGGACGGTGGCACTTACCAGGCACCTCCTATGGGCCAGAAAGGGCCCCTTAACTGCCTTAGCTGGCAGCTGGGTAGTCATATCCCCGTTTCCCAGATAAAGAAACTGAGTCTTGGAGAGGTTGAAGGAACTTGGACTTAAGCCCCTCTGACCTTAATCTGCCCTCCCCCACGTGCAGAGGTTGCTGAACTCCAGTGATAACAGGGGGCTCGCTCCTGCAGACTCCCTCTTGGGCAACTGGAAGAAACCGCTTCTCAGTGTGAGCTGAGACTGGCCCCTGAAACTCCCACCGTGGGCACCAGCTCTCAGCAGCACATGGAGCCAGGCCCTCTGTCCCCACAGCAGCCGTCACACAGTGAGCACAGGACAGCCCAGCCCACCACTGGGCCTCCCTCAGGTCACTGCTCCTCCCTGAGCTCGGCGTCCTGAGCTGAAAACGGGGATAAGAACAGCCCCTGCGTGAGGGGCGGTGCTGAGGTTGTAGGGAGTCAATAAGCCTAGAACATTCCAGAGTCTTCAGAGAAGCTCTAACCAAGGAGAGAGGCTCTGAGAACTTTCCAGGGGCCTGACTCACCTGCCCAAAGGAGGAAGTGGCCTTGATCTGAGACCCCTGTGGTGGGGGCAGGGCTCCATCGCAGTCACGAGTGGCTTTTATCTGCAAGATCCTGGCTCCCCCAGAACGGACACCAGCTCAGGCAGCCCACCCAAAGGATGTAGCTGGGTCTTGCTAAAGGGGGTGGGGCCAGGTAGGGCTGGGTTCAAGTCCTTCACTGGCCATCCATCCGTCAGCTATGTGCTGATGTAGCTGCTGGTACCCCTCTGCTCTGAACAGTGGCTTCTCCAGCCTCAAAGGGGACCTACCTCTTAGGGCTGTATCTCTCAGCAGAGTGTGAGGCCAAACTCTGGCAGCTCCTTGAATGCAGAACTGAGCACGCCCCAGGCCTGGCCCATACTGGGGACATGCAGGCCACCCCCATCATTGTCTTGCCTGCCTCTCTGCTCATTGAGGAAGGGACTGGAGAAATACAGCCTGGGAGAAAGGCCCATGTCTTTGCACATTCTGTTCCCCCTGCTGACCATGCTCTTCCAGGCAGACTTCTCTCCCCTCTCAGGCTGACCCCTGGCTCCCATCTAGGCTCTGGGACCTTGGACAGAATAAGCCCTGAGCTATCCGCTTTTGCCTCTAAAATAGGAATGACTATATGCCCTACAGGGATTGGTGTGAGGACCAAGTGGGTTAAGCCATGTAAAGTGCCCAGAATAAGGTGATGGCAGGTGCTCAATAACAAGACCCACCCGCTGTACTGCATCCAGAGAAGGCGGTATGCCCCGCCTCCCGGGAGGACGGACAGACAGGGCAGAGAAGAGCAGTGCACAAGGCCTGAGTGTGAGGCACCAGGGGCCCAGATAAGGAGGGGTACTTTATCCCCTTTGGGCGATGGGGAGCCATGGAAAGTTCTGTGCAGAGAGATGAGGGCTGTTCCATTCAGTCCTTGGTTATCATCCACCTGTGCTCAGTCTAACACACCCTCCCCTCCCAGGCCCAACAGTCCTATCCGGCACCTGCCTGCGGGTTCAGAGGCACAGCTCACAGCAACAGCTGGCACTTGCTGTTGCTCACTACGCCAGTCCTCCAGCAGCCCAGGAGGTTGGTATGAGGTTGGTCCTATTATTATTATGGTTTGACAAATGAGGAAACCAAGGCACAGAGAACATCGCACCGATCCGTGTCATCATGCAGGTGGTGGCCTGCAGAGTTAGGATGCAAACCCAGCCAGTGGACTCGGCTCCAGAATCTACACTGGCCTCTCCTGATCTGAGAGGGACCCAGAGCCCTTTGAAGGGACTGGGCATCGGGGAGCATCCAGCTGGCAGGGTAGGGTCACTGGGCCCATTCATGGGCCGAGACTAAGGGGTGATGTGACTGGTCCAGGACCTCACAGCTTGTCTACAGGATCTGGGACGCCAATGCAGGTATTAGACTCCAGATGCCTGTGCCAGGGCCTGGCAGGCACGATACCTGCAACCCTGTGCTCCCTGTGGCCTGGGCCTGCATCAGGGGTGAGCTATCAGCGGGGGCTATTCTGAGGTCCTCGTACCCCTTTGGGGAGGGGGAAGACACTGGATCCCCCTCCAAGGCTGCCCTGGGGCTTCTGTCAGGGGCCCCTACCTGTCCTTCCTCTTCAGACTTTGTCCTTTCAAAGAGGTTTTTCATCCCATGAAATGCCTGGCCCATTGGTCTGGCCCTGCCCTGCGGAGAGGAGACTGGAAAGCAGACTGAGCTGCGTCCCTAACAGTTCCACAGCCAGGAAGCCCAGCAGAGGAAAATGCAATGTTTGCAGACTGGGTCAGGCCCACGGTCACTTCATAAAAATGGATTCCTGGGAAAACATAAACCAGCAATTTACCCTGTGAATCTTATTGGCAAAAACAAAAAACAAAAAAACCAGCTATCCTATTTGAATAACAAGGTAAAGAGGGAGCTGCACCGCTCCTTTCTTAGGGAATAAGGACAAAAACTCAACAGAAAGGAGCTGCTCACGCGCAGCTCAGGTCTGATTCATTAGCTGCTCTTGTCTCATAAACACCAGCATCTCTGCTAAAATAGGACGACGTCCAAAAGATCTGTTTGCTTTTTAAAAAAATGGTCTTCCATACGGGGCAAGGCTCAGGTTTATTTTTTGGGTTTTTTGTGTTTTGTTTTGTTTTTTAACAAAGCTCACATCCTCCTGACTCCGTGCCTGTAACCATGGCCAGAGGGAAACTGATTTCAGAATCCATCTGATATGTCGGATTTCTTTGTGGCATCCACTTCATCGCTCAGCAGCCAGCCATGATGTCATAAGCCCATCAGATTTCCGGTAGGGGAAACGCTGGGGGACGGCAGGAATGGATGCCGCTTCCCCGGCAGGAAGGGGTGGGGAGGGGCTGGGTGTGTTTGGGAGGCAGGGGACTGGAGGCAGGCTCAGTGTCTGTGATATTAAATGTCAGGCAGAACCTGAAAAATCCAGCCACCCAGATGTTTTCTAAATATCCAGATGTCTGGCAGCGAGCAGACCATGCTCCCCGACACCCGCCCCCCCTCCCGTCCCAGGAGGCGCTCGACATTTTGGCTCTGACCTCGGGTCGACGGTGAGTGCACGCTGCCAGGAGCCGTAATCCTCCGGGCTGCCCACCCTCGGATTTGGAATTTTTTTCTGAATCTTTACACATGGATGACAGGAGTAACTAGGTCCAGATTTTTAAAAGCTGTTGAAGCAGTGATTTGAAAAGTTCAGTCCCTGGAATTAGCTTCCACAGAATACACGATGGAAGCCAAAAAGGAGGGGGGAAAAAAACCCTCAGCCAACACACGCACAAACATATGTGACTCGTGAGCCACGGGGCTTCAAAGCCCCAAACAAAGCCAGCGAGTCTGAGGACGGAGACCAGAGGCACCGAGGAGCACGGAGCCCTCCCCCAGGAGCGAGCTTCCCCAACCAGCAAACCACCCAACAGCTTTGTTCTTCCTGACAAAGCCCCTCGCCTCCCAGCTACAGACAGTTGCCAGCGAAAGCCCAGGGTAGAACTAATTCACACTCAGACTCCAGGCGGCAGGAGCATGAAGTACAGAAACGGGGCTGGCTCTGCCCGGGAAGCTGCTCCCACCCCCGCGATGGGGACTCCCGGGCCTGGGGGAGCCCCGCAGGCCACAGCCTAGCAGAGTCCTGACTTCAGGAGGCCTGGCCACACGCCCACGGAGGCCACCGCCGGGGCCTGTGACATCACAGCTAATAATTGCTCCTGAAAATGAGCCAAGCACGGCAGGCCCCTGAGGCCCAAACCCTCTGACTGCACTGGGAGCCAGGAGGGGAGGCTGCTGGGGAGGGGCCAGGTCCGATTAGAACCTAGTGCTCTGATGATGAAAAGAGGGGGGGCGGGGGGAAGAGTCTGGCAGAGGGTAGGAGGAGGTGAGTGGGGGGGCTCAGGGCTGGAGGCGGGGGGCTCTGTGGCCTCCTCTCCTAGAACAGTGGTGGGCAAACTCATTAGTCCACAGAGCCAAACATCAACAGGACAACGATTGAAATTTCTTTTGAGAGCCACATTTTTTAAACTTAAACTCTATAGGTAGGTACATTGTTATTAACTTAATTAGGGTCCTCCTAAGGCTTAGGAAGAGCCACACTCAAGGGGCCAAAGAGCCGCATGTGGCTCGAGAGCCGCAGTTTGCCGACCACGGACCTGGAACAAACCCTGTGCTTTTCAGATTTGAAAACTGGGGGCCAGGAGCGCCTGCATGGCCCGCCCAAGGTCACCAGGCCCGCCCAAGGTCACCAGGCTAACCAGCGGGCAGCCAGTCCTGGGGAACAGAGAACACGGGCCTGGCATGGCACAGCCCTTCCCTGGACGCTAGCTAACTGAATCCTTTCATCACCCTGTGAGGGAAGGATTATCATTAACCTCAGTTTCCAGAGGAGCTAGTGGAGGCGCAGAGAGGTTAAGTAACTGCCCAAGGTCACACAGCAGTTGTCAGAGGTTCAGACCAAGTCATTAGCGGAACTTGGTCACTGACTCCGAATCCAGTGCTCTCTCTCTGCTGGATGGGGGGAGGCAGTTAAAGTTGCTCGGGGAGCTGTGAATCCGATTTAAACACATATTTTAAAAGCTGGTGATCCCCACAGAACAGAAGGAAGTAAATCATTGCAAATTAAATTTTTTAAAGCAATTCCAGCCAGGAGGCTGAATGACTGGGTGAGGGGGGAGCTGCTTGTATTCTGTCCCTGCCAGAGGCTGAATAAAGCATGTAGACGCTCCTCTAGCCCGCGTGAATGGAGGCCGCCCAACCCCCTGAAGTGCGGGGGGGGGGGGGGGGGCTCTAAGAGCTCTCCCGGGCACCTCTGAGAGCATAGTCTGCCACAGGAAAAGTGCCAGGCGCGCAGGTCTGACAGCGCCAGCCAGGAGACATTCACTGAGCAGAGCAACAACAAAAAATAAAAATAAGTCGGTCCCTCTGGGCCTGATTCTTACTTTCCGGCCAGGATTTAAATGAGCTGCAGGTCGCCTGGCAGTATGAGGCCTGACTCTAGGTCAGAGAGGCGCTGCCCAGGGTACTGTCTGCCCTGGGTGGGAGCGGGGAGGTGGAGGCCAGGCAGTTACTGTCTGGCCCTGAGCCCTGGCCATCCTGGGGGGCCTGCTGGCCCCCAACCTTCTCCCAGAGTCTCACTGGAAGGCTTGGGGCGGGAGGATGAGGAGCAGGCTGGTCTGAGCTAAGAGGACAGGCACTGTCCAGGCCCCCTTCTCCCGCCTGGGCAGGTCCACTCCCGGGGCCAGCCTGGGCAGGTCAGTGGGCCATCGGCGTCAGGCCTCTCCCTGCTCTCCGCCCCACCAGCTGTTTTCTTTTCCTCTGTTCCTGTGAATGGCAAATGGCGAGTGGAGCCCAAGACTCAGGCCAGTGAAGGGGAATGGGTCATCTGGACGCCTGAGCTGGCTGAGCGGCTCCCGTCTTTCTGGGGAAATTCTACTCATTCTTCACTGGCTTTGCCTACCATTTACCCAGAAGAGATTCAGGTCGTGCCCTCATGGCACTTACAATGGGGGGCGGGGGGAGGGGGGACATTGATCCAATAATGACATAAAAATGTCCCTGGAAGGAGTGGCCCCAGACGACGAGACCCTGTCGTCCTAGGGAAGCGTCAGGTCAGGGGGAGTCAGAGAACATTCCGGGGCCCAAAGGCTGAGGAGGCCTTAATCCCTGTGGCTCACTGTCACCTCCACAGAGAAGCCTTCCCTGATGCCCACCCAGGCTGCCTCCCGTCCCTGTGCCCATTCCCTTCCTGGCTGTGTTTATCAGCTATGTCCCTGCTCTGTTCTGGAAGTCCCAGAGTGCAGAGACTGGGTCTGTCCTATTCGCCACTGAGCTGCCATGCCTAAGACACAGATGTTTCACGGCTACTTGTTGATCCAAAAATAAACAGCAGCCCGGCTGGTGTGGCTCAGTGGTTGAGCACTGACCTATGAATCGGGTCACAGTTCAATTCCCCCTCAGGGCACATGCCAGGATTGTGGGTTTGATCCCCAGTAGGGGGTGTGCAGGAGGCAGCCAATAGATGATTCTCTCTCATCATGAATGTTTCTCTCTCTCCCTCTCCCTTCCTCTCTGAAATAAAAAATATATATTTTTTAAAATAATAATTAATAAATAAATAACATGTGCAAAAGACCTGTGGTAGGAGGAACCACCAAGACTAGGAGGGTGTGGGAGTGAGAAGGGGGCAAAAGACAGAGAGCAGCGGGAGATGAGATGCAGTCACCCCATCTGCCCCCAGCACAGCACCCCTGGGGATGAGGTAGGTGGGCAGTAGCATCACATGCACCACACTCTCCCTCTCCACCACTGTCTTCCCTCCTCCATCCATTCCCTTGGCTGGTACTGTGGGGCCACCTGGAGCCACAAAGAGGCAGCGGGAGGCAGATCCAGGGGTCCCAATCCAGGGCCTTCCCACACACCCCCAGTCCCATCTGCACCCTCCCCCGCCCCCCGCCCCCCCCACACACACACACACTACCGCATTTGGCCCCCTTTCTCCTCATTGAGGCGGAAGTGGAGGGAGAGAAGCAGCTGGGCTCTGGGCTGGACCAGCCCGGGTTTGCCTCCCTCAGCTGTTAGCGGAGGGTGTGGGGACCCCACGCTGGTCCCTCGGGTTCCCCCCTCGGAGCTGGCAGAGCGGGTGCTTGGCGAACTTGTCTGCAAGGCTCAGTCCATCTCCTCTGGGTTCCCTAGAGGACTCCGTTCTGCAGCAGCGGAGGCCGGGTTCTGGGCTCCCGGAACCCTGCACCCGGGGAGGCCCCACGTGGGGTGCGGCGGGGCGCAGCCCCCAGCGCGGCGCCTCCAGCGGCGCCCAGACCCGCTCCGCCGCCCGCTGCGCGCGCTGCGCAAACTTTCCGCGTCTGCCACCGCCCGCGTCCACACCTGCCCGCGGTTCCGCCCGCGTCCACACCTGCCCGCGGTCCCGCGGCGCCAGCCGCCAGGCACCAGCCACCAGCGCGGGTTCCCACCGCCTCGCCTGCCCCGGGTCCGAGAGGTGCCGTGGGCACAGTCGGCGTCTCCACCGCCTGGCCGTCCGCGAGGTGGCCGGCTGCCAGGCTCAGCCTTAGGGGTCCGCCGGGACTGCCTGGGGTCCCAGCCGGAGTAGCCGGGGTCCCGGGGGCGCCGGCGCTGGTCTGCACCGCCTCGGCGGCCCCAGGTCACGGAAGACGCCCCGCTCCGGGGCCGCGTCCACACCACCCAGCGATGCTTCGTCACCAAACCGCGTCCACATCGCTCAAGGCTCCCGAGACCCTACAGAGCGCGGACCCGAACGCAGACCCCGCGACAGCCGCGCAGTGTGCGTGTGCGTGTGTGTGTTGGCGGGGGGCCGGGGGGCCCACTCCTTTCCCGGTGCCCCCGACGCCGGGCGGAGCTGCCCCGGCTGCTTACCTTGCCCGCGCCCTCACGCTCCTGTCCCGGCGGTGCGGTCTCTTTCATACATTTTGCAATATTGTCGACGGCGAAAGAAAATATTATAAATCCTCTCTCGGCCACGTGGCTGTCCCCCCACCTCCCCCCGTTCCTCCTTTTGCGGCCTTTAGGACAATACTCGACCCCCGCCGCCGGCCGCTGGCCCGGGGGCTTCAGGCAGGCGCGGCCGGCCGACGCGGGGCGGGGCGGGGCCTGGGGCGGGGCCGAGGGCGGGGCGGGCGGGGCACCGGCGCTCCGGCCGCCCTCCGGGGGGAAGCCGTGGCCCGCGACCAGCGCTCCTGTTCCGGCTGCTGATTGGTCGGCCAACCGGCGATGCTGACGCCTGATTGGCTGAGCGGAAGAACGGGCTCAGGCCGTGGGGGTGGGGGTTATGGGTTTCATCCTTCGCCTTTTCTTTACGGTCCCCACCGTTCTCTTTCGGGCCCCTGACATCTGCAGGCTTTTCCTGGCCGTTTCTGTGCCCTCCAGCAAAACACTTAACCACCCGAGTTTGTTTGTTTTTGTCCTTTCCTACCAAATAGGGAGGACCTTGAGGTCGGCACCCAAGGTTCGCGCCGCTCACCACTGTATCCCCCAGGCCGGGCACGTAGTAGGTGTTCAAAACGGGTTTGCCGACTGGTTTTCTGGAAAATGTGCGCACAGGTTTTTAGCGCTATCGCTACGGCTGCTGTTGCTGTTCTCCTTTAAGATCAGGGAGGCTGGGGTGCGGGAAATGCTGTCGCCTGGGAGTGAACGGGGGCACTGAAAGTGGGACATGCTTGTAACCCGGACCTCAGATCACACAGCGATGCCCCGTGGAGGGTCAGGGTCTCAGTTTCCTATCTATCAAAGCGAGTGTTGGATTGGAGCGGATGTGTCAGAAGACGCGTTATTTCAATGAACACACTACTGTACTTAGCTCTGCGCTTGGGCACAGTGCGTTAGGAATGAGACAGCCCCAGCCTCCCGGTCGGGAGCCCGCTGGGCCCTGTCTCTCCCTCCCTGCGGCCGCCTCCTCTCTAAATCACCGGGGAAGTTAGAAGCACTGCTCCCACCCGGCTGCCTTGCCCACCTCTGAGGGTGGGGCATGTGGGAGGAGCCAGGAAAGCTACCATTAAGCAAACTCACTTGAGTGGGCATGCTATTCTGGGGGGACGGCAGCCCCTGCCACCCCTCAGGTGGGTCCTTTGGATTGTGAGGTGGTCTCTGACAAGGGATGGGGCGAGGGCTTCCTCTGACAAAGGAGGGTGTAGGAGCTGTTCCCGCAGTTGGGTGGGGAGCCTTAATTGACCACGAAGATGCTATCTGAGATCCTGAACAGCGGGTTCAGGCGGGCTGCGCTTGGCTGCTTATAAAGACACCAGCCGCTGCCTGGCTGGCGTGGCTCAGTGGTTGAGCATTGACCTATAAACCAGGAGGTCAGGGTTCCATTCCCATTCAGGGCACATGCCCGGGTTGAGGGCTCAATCCCCAGTGTGGCAGTCGATCAATGACTCTCTCTCATCATTGATGTTTCTATCTCTCTCTCCCTCTCCATTCCTCTCTGAAATCAATAATATCCTTTTTTTTTTTTTTTTTTTAAAGACACCGGCCATTGGATTTAGGGCCCATCCTAACCCAGTATGGCCTCTGTTGACTACATTTACAAGAACCCCATTTCTAACTCAGGTTACATCCCCAGGTGCCGCTATCTCTTTGGGAAACACGATACAACCCACAACAAAGCTCAATCAGGAAAGGACTTTCTGGTCAGAGGGGAACAACAGGAACAGAGGCTGTGGGCTGCCCAGGTAGGTTACCCTCCTAGCTGCCTGCCACGGCTCTCTTGCCACTTATCCCCGCTCATCTCCGTTCTGGTACCCGGCCGCTGCCTGATCAGCCGGGAGGGAGCTGGCCGTCCGCACATCCGGCCTCCTCAGGCCTCCCCTTCCAGCAGACCCTGCCCAGTCCGGGGCCCTGAGGAGAGCCCAGCCTGCCTGTCCCTCCTCTCCCTACCTCGTGGTCCCTGCCCCCACCCGAATCCCGCATACAAGATGGACAAGGACAATAAAAGCTGTTTCACAAGCAAGTGGTGATTAATCGCCAAGTTAATTAAAGAGGCAGTAATTACACTCAGATTTCAGAGGAAGGAGCGGTGTCTTAGGCAGGGGTGGGTGGTCAGCCTAAGCCTCCCCGAAAGGATCTGAAAAGGCAGAAAAAAAAATAACATTTTTTTTAAAAAGTGAGTGCTTCCACCGTAGCTGTCATGTTATATTTGTCAGAATCAGGTGGGGCGGGGGGGGGGCTTAGATTTTTAAACTTGTCTCTGTACTTTTCCGTGTCTTCGAAATATTTAAAAGCGGGCGGTTCAGTACAGCTAGCCTCCAGTGTGGGGGGTTATAAATGGCCTCACATACCTCAAACTGTGCCTCTCACTTTACACAAGGGAGAGGACCTTAACATTATGCATAAACGGACTCCCGTTTGCCCACCCGGCGCATCCTAACACCAGCGACGCTCTGACTTCATTTCTGATTGATTTTCCCTGGCAGAGGCACAGAATTCTTTGCTTTAAGTGTCAGGCTCTCTCTGTCAAGTAGTTAATGACCTATAAAGCACTTAAAACATACTGGAGGAGATGCCATTTGGAGGCACCCCGTGGTGTACCCTCGCCTATTGTCAGTAATCACCACTCATTTATTTGCTCTTATTGGTTTGGAATTTGCTATCAGGTTTCCCTAAAGCCGAGCCCACCAGGAAAGGCTCAATTCCATATGGATCCGGATGGGTGCTGGGTTTGGGGGCGCTGGTCACCTCTCGGTACACCTTCCCTGACTACCTCATTCATCCTGCAGCTGTGGCCACTGTGACCTTCCCAGTTTTTCCTTACCATCTGTCTGCACCCTTGACCTGTCTCCCGAGTCCTGACCCATTGTTATCTTTGGGACACCTCCCCCTGGTGGCCACCAGGATTTCTCCTTACTTTTCGGCTCCATGTCTGTGCTTCTGGTCGTGTTTGCTGAAACCAGCCTCTGTCCATTGGATGGGGGCATGGACACCCCTTCACCCTTATGCCCCGAGGCCAGCAAGTCAGCAGGTCTTGTTGACCTCCCCTCTGAAGTGGCTGTCAAGTCTGGTCCCCTGCCCCAACCTCTGCCTCCTCGGCACAGTCTCAGCCCCTTAAGCTTTTGCCGATCTCAGCAGCTTCCCAATCGGAAGAGGCCACCCTCCCCGGAGCCTCTCCCTCGAGTGGCCTCCTAAAAGAACAGTGTAAGGGATTTGGCTCTCCTGCTCCCCAACCTCCATGTGCTCCTCAGGCCTCAGCCTGGTATCCAAAGCCCTTCACAACCTGGGCCTGGTGTCATCTCCCCGAGCGCCTCACCTTTCCCGCCATCTCACTCCACCCATCTTCAGGCTGTTGTTCATAATATCCTCTCCCTGAACTACCCTCATCCTCCGAGGCCCCACTTCCAGGAAGCCTTCCTTGGTTTGCTCAGGCAGAGTGACTGCCCTCCTGGGGCTCCCGAGGGCCCTACCACAATGTGCTCCCCCTGGGTTCCTGTGCCTGCTGCCTGGGCACTCCGGTCATTCAGGGACATTTATTGACTGTCCCCTGGGAGAGGAGTTGTTGGGAACATCAGCTTTGGATTCAGACAGGCCCAAGTTCCAGCCTGGCTTTGTACCTTGCTGGCTGAGTGACCTTGGGCACTCTCTACTCCTCTCTGAGCCTCAGTTCCCTCCTCTGCCATGCCCCAGGCGCCTGCCCCAATTGGAGGAGGACGCTAGCCTGGTGAGGTCAGTGCTGAGTGACAGATGAGGCCCAAGGTCAGGTGAGCAGAGGCCATAGCGACAGCAGCCTCCAGGTGAGAGCTGCAAGAGGCATCCACAGGAGCCGGGGCTGGGGCGGGGTGTGGAGGGGTGGCGGCGGGGGGGGGGGGGGGGGGCGGGTGGCCAGGGCGTAGCAGGGCTTCTCCAGGAGGACCCAGCCTGCAAGGCTGAACAGACGCTTCACGAGGGAGAGTGTGTTTGTTTCATGGGTTTCTGTAACCAATTACCACAAACTTGGTGGCTTAACACAGCACACATTTATCCTCTTACAGTTCTGGAAGCCAGATCCAAAGCCAGTGCCACTGGGCGGACACCAAGGTGTCGGCAGGGCCACCTCCATCCATCCAGAAGCTCTGCTTCGTTGCCTTTCAGCCTCTAGAGCCTCATTCCCAGGCTCATGGTTCCTTCCTCCACGTTCAAAGCCAGCAGCGTAGCATCTGCAACTCTTTCTGGCTCCCAGTCCCATTGCCTCTGCCTTCTGTTACCTCCTTCTGAATCCCGCCTAGAATCCGGGATAATCTCCCATCTCAAGATTCTGAGTCACACGGCAAAGTCTCCCATGGGTTCTAGGGATCCGGCTGTGGACATCTTGGGCGTGGGCGTCATTCCGCCCTCCACAGACGGCACAAGCTCTGGAGTTACTTCTGGGGCTTGAAGCTCGGCTGCAGCATCTGCCAGCTGTGTGGCCTTGGGCAAGTTGCTACATCTCTCTGATCCTCAGTTCCCTTATCTATGAAACTAGAGGCCTGTTGCATGGGTAGGGTCCCTAGGCCTGGCTGGCAATCAGGGCTGGCCAGGGCCTTCCTTTGTTCCGGGCCGCCTCCTGGTGGTCAGCGCACGTCATAGCGAGCGATCAAACTCCCAGTCTCCCCGCTGAACTCCCGAGGGGATACTTTGCATATTAGCCTTTTATATAGAGAGATGGGAACAGTGTCTAGCTCCAGGTAAGAACTTAGTAAGCATTTAATTATTAGGCAGAGGGAGCTTCATGTGCCAGGCCTGGAGGTTGAGAGAGGCTGCAGAGGAAGGGCAGGAAAGGCGACAGGGCAGGGCGGCTGGGGTGAAGGGGTGAAGGGGTGAAGGGGTGAAGGGGTGAAGGGGTGAAGGGGTGGAGGGCGGAGCTGCATCAGCTCCCAGGGAGGTGTGCGCATGTGTGTGTGCTCTGACAGAAAGTGTTCAAACGGGCAGATTTTGTTTCCTCTTATTGATTTATAATTCACATATCATAAAATTCACCCCGGGAAAGTGTACAATTCAGTGCTTTTTAGCATAGTCACAAGGTTGTGCAACCATCAGCACTACTAATTCCAGAACATTTTCATCACCTCGTAAAGAGACCCCACCCCTGTTAGCAGTCGCTACCGCTCCCCGAAGGCGGGGTGGTTCTGGGATGGAGCGACCGAAAGCTCCCCGCCATCTCCAACCCCAGGCTCGATCCCAGAAAGAAGGCTCAGTCCTCCAGCACTGAGATGGGGGACAGGAGCGGCTGAGGGGCCCCTCCCAGCCCCTCACTTCACCAGAGGAAGCAGGGACCGCCCACTGCACGGACAGGACGGGGTGGGGACAGGAGGCGGAGGGCTGAGTCAGGGCTCCCTGTATCCACCGCAGGTACCATTTTCATAGCTGGACCCGGGCACTTGGCTCCAGGGCACCCCCACCCCCTGGGACTCACTGCACAGACTGGTCCTAACAGTCGGAGGCCGGCAGCCCTCCCCACGCACAGCACGGGGGCTCCCCCTACAGGAGGCAGTACCTGCGGGGCTACTGGAGGGAGTTGGGGGCATTGGAGGCTGGGCCCTAAAAGGCGGGAGTTGGGAACGTTTTAAGGGCCTGAGCAGCCCGGAGCCTCCCCTACTGACCCAGCCGCTCTTGGGGTGGCTGTGACTGGGACCGGAGGGGCCCACAGGGGCTCCTCCAGTGCTCCCTGCACCCCCACTGGGCTTAGCTCTGCTGGTTGCTCGGAGGGCCCCGGCCCCACACGGTCAGGGCTGCCTGGCCTCGCCTAGAGCCCGTGAAGCGGGAGGGACAGCAGTCGAGCTGCAGAGCCGGCGGGGCCTCCCCTGGCAGCGACAGGGGCTTCTGGGATCAATTAGCAGAGCCACCCTGCCAGGGCTCGGGGCCCCTGACGCCCGCTCCGCAGGCACGCGGCATCGATCGGGGCCTCTGACAGCCCGGCAGCCAGGAGGTGACGCGGCTGCTGCTGGCCCAGGGGCTGCTGCTGGCCTGTCTCCTGGGCCGGGCCGGGGCCTGGCCTCCAGCAGCCCTGCACACAGCCCGCCCCTGCCACCCGCGGAGGGGCTGGGCTCCCAGTGCCTCTCCAGCTGCTGTGGGTGCAGCAGCGGCTGCCTCCACTTTCACTGTGTCAGATGGGTCACGTGCGGATTAGAGATCGCTTCCTGGAAATGGAGGGGGGCGCGGGGGGAGGAGAATCATTCGCCCTCTTTTGTCAAGAACCGGCACTCAATCTCCAGCTGAGGAAAAGGCGCACTGACTCTTTACACAAGTGGCTCGTCAGCCCTCTGATGAGTCAGGCACAGAAAGAGGCAAGCAAGGTGTCCCCCAAGGAGCCTCCTTTCTGACCAGCTCCCTCTGGCCCAAGTCACCCCAAGGCCCGTCCATGCTCCCATCTACGAGGTGCCAAGCTCCCCACCTCTGAATCTGGGCAGGAATTCCTGCTCAAGTGCCACCTCTTCCATGAAGCCTTCCCTAGAACACCCTCCCCCACCAAGCAGTTCATCCATTGCTCTGACCTCCTTTCCACGAATCAATTCACGCATATCCCTCTCCCCAGGAGGCTCTGGCTTCCAGAGCAGGGGGCAGGGGTGGGGGGAGACTAAATGGGTGGGCTGGAGGAGGAAGGAAGGGGGCACTGGGGAGAGAACCAGGTCAGCTGGGACCCACGGTGGGAGCCAAGGCAGTGAGGTCTGGCCTATGGCACTCACTGGGGATGGGGATGGGCCGGGGAGGGGGGGGCGGCGGGCAAAAGGGGGACAGAAAAAGCCCTGCTCCTCCTCGGCCCCTCGGGGTCCACACAGTGGTAAAATTAAACCCTCTCCAGATATAGCCTTTGCAAGTAGGTTTTCAGGTGGCGGGAGGATTGTAAGTGGGGAACGATGCCAATTGCAGCAGCATTATCCCAGATGATAGAGCTTCCAGGAGGCGCCTCACACCTCCAGGTGAGCTGCGCCTGCAATTGCCAGGGAGGCCTGAGACCAGGCCCCTCCACCTCTACTGACTCCATCTGCCCAAGGAGATAGACCACTGCAGGGGGGGGGGGCCGACCCCACGGTGCTGAGACCCCGGGTGTGAGCAGTGTGAGCTGACAGGCCATCTGGGAAGAAAATTGGTCCCTTCACGGGCTTCCCCGAGCCTGGATGCACCAAGCCCTCTAAGGCTCCTTCTGCCCCCCTCCCCGCCCCGGAACCCCCCCGCCCTGTACACAGCGGGAGCCGGCCCAGCGACGCCCCCTCTGGGCCGTATGACCTTTAGCCAGTCCGCTTCTCTGGATCATCTGCTTTGGTAAAAGGGGGAGACCAGCCCCCGCTTCACAGGCCGTTTCCAGGAGTAAGTGGGATGCTGCGGATAAACGGCCTGAGGAGCAGAGACCGGCCCCGCTCGGCGCAGGAGCCGGCAGCGCCGGTGAGGACACGTCCACACCCTGACAGGTGCCGTGTGTCCGAGGGCGTCCCTGCAGCCCCTGCGGGGACGCAGAAGAATTGTGAACAGCGGCCAAGGCCATGACGGGAGCCTGATCGAATTAGGGTCCTGGCCTGTGAGTCCCCGCTGTGAGCAGAGCCTGGCGGCTGATGAGCTGTCACCACAGGCCCCCACCTCGGGGGCTGCGTGAACACAGCAAGGCTAATACAGTAGCCCTGACCGGTGTGGCTCAGTGGATAGAGTGTCGGCCTGCGGACTGAAGGGTCCCAGGTTCGATCCCGGTCAAGGGCATGTACCTTGGTTGCAGGCACATCCCCAGTGGGAGATGTGCAGGAGGCAGCTGATCGATGTTCCTCTCTCATCAATGTTTCTAACTCTCTATCCCTCTCCCTTCCTCTCTGTAAGAAATCAATAAAATATTTTAAAAAAAGACCAATAACACTACAGAAGGTGCCATGTAAGCTCTTCAGACCCCACACAGGACGGTCTACCCTACGTGCCTGTATATGTGCATCCACGTGTGTCAGTGCAATAACCGTGGCCTGCCCGGAAGAGAGCACACCCAGATGGCTCAGTGGTCAGCTCCGGGAAGGGGCTGGGATGGAGGGTCGGAGGTGGCAAGAGCATCGAAGGAATTCCACTTTCCTGTGCTCTGTTGTACCGCAATAGGCCCCGCCTCACCCGCGTAGATGCGTTAAAAAATGCATACTGCCTGGCAGTGTGGCTCAGTGGTTGAGCGTCAACCTATGAACCAGGAGGGCACGGTTTGAGTCCCAGTCAGGGCACAGGCCCGGGTTGTGGACTCGATCCCCGGTGAGTGGCGTGCAGGAGGCAGCTGATCGATGATTCTCTCTCATCATTGGTGTTTCCATCTCTCTCTCCCTCTCCCTTCCTTTCTGAAGTCAATAAAAATATAGTTTTTAAAAAATACATACCAACACCTAGTGCAGAGGGCAGGGCCTGACCCAGGCTCGGTCAGGCTCGGAGGCTGTGGCTACGACTGCAGGTCAGGGGGGCCTGGGGAGGAAGGTGTCTCGGTGCCTCATGCCAGGTCCCCAACTCTTGGAGTCTGGATTCGGGGATGCAGAGGCCCCACAGGTGGACAAGGGACATCCGCGGGCACCCAGGAGGGACAGAGAGACGCACTCGGTGAGCCGGCTGGGCCGAGGCCTCAGCCACCCCTCCTGGCTGAGCGCTCTGCCAAGAAAGCGATTGAACGACATAAAAACCCATCCCGGAAACCCCAGAGGCACCCTCAGGGTGGAGCGCGGCCTATCAATTCGAAGGTAAAAAGGGCAAATGTGCCTGTAACTTGATTTCAGGAGAGTGAGGGCTGGTGCCAAGAGGCAGTGGCTGTGCCCCTTGCCAAGGACCCGCGATGCTGGCTGTGAAGGTGGGGTTCCCCCTGCACCCGGCACGTGTTCCCATGGAAACTCTGCTTTGCAGAATCCTCTGGAAATTGTTGCCTGGGAGGGGCCCCCGCACTTCCCACACCCGCTCTGCGGTTTGGTTTCCAGGGACGGTTTCTCTGGCAAGAGCTGAGGGAGCAGGGCAGAGGGCGGGCGGGCGGCTGGGAGCCCGGGCAGGGCACAGTGGGCATCAGAAGTGCGTTTCAGACGCCGAGGCTCTGAAAAAGGTGGCGGCATGACCCAGGAGCAGAGGTGGTGGGGATGCCGGGCACGGGAGCACAGGGCAGGCCCGGCAGGAGAGCATCCCGAGACCCCCTTCGATGGGGCCTTGGGGCTGGGGCCGGGCGGACAGGGGGCAGCAGCACCGGCAGCCTGGCCCTCGGGGCTGCAGTTCTAGGCCCAGGCCACCCCAGGGTGGCTGCCACCCACCTTAGGGTCCAAGGCTCCCTTCTCCTGGGCCTCACTTGCTCCCCATCGGCTCCCTTCCTGGGGCGCTCTCTCCACTGCTGTCACTCGCTAGCCCCTCCTGAGCACCTCCCCACATACACCCCCCCCCCACACACACACACAGATACACACACACAGATACACACACACAGATACACACACACAGATACACACACACAGATACACACAGGTGCTCCCTTTGGGGCAGCCACAGAGCCTGGGCCCCCAGCCCGCAGCCTGCTTTTCCTGAAGGATTTGTGGGGAAGGGACAGCACACCAGGCCCCCCCACGCCCTCTGCACCCCCGCTGAGCCTGTGCAGAGCAGGGTTCCCCCTCCGTCCCCTCTGAGCACGCTGAGTGGTCTTGCTTGTCACTGAAACCCAGCTCAAGTGGACATGGCTGCTGAGAGGCGGAACTGGGGAGGCCCAGCCACCAGCCCCAAAATGTCCTTCAAGGTGGTCCCTCTCTCCTCTGCACCCCTTCAGTCACACCCAGGCTACCAGCCTGTCTGTAGGTGCTCTCTGTCCCCGCCCCCCTCTGCCACCTGCGCCGGCTGGGGTAGCCTGCCACACCTCGCCCCTGCCCTGCAACAGCCCATCTCCATGGGCTCTCCGTCCTGGGGGGGAGGGGGAGGGGGGAGGGGGAGGGAGGGAGGTGCTCAGTCTTCTTTGCTCCACATCTGGTGTCTCAGAACTCTTCCCCCCACTCCCCCTCCACCTTCGCCCGTGTCAAAGTGCCTCCGAGGGTCCCCACTTCACCCTGACCCTCCTCCTCCTCCTCCTGCCTCTGTCCTGCTCACATGAAAGCCGCCTGGCTCCCAGCCTTGCCCTGAACCAGGCTCCGCTGCGCTGGCAATGTCTGCTCCACAGCAGGCGACTGGTAGGTCCCTGGGGGCCCCAGAAGCCACAGGGAGGAGTTGGGGTTTTGCTCCTGGTGAGGTGGGAGCGGTGGAAGGAAGGAGGACAGGACCCGGGTGGAGAAGAGTGTGGGGGCAGGGCAGCCTGCTGGGGCCCAGAGCCCGGCCTGGGGGTAACCCTGCCAGGCTCCCCTCCCTACCCTCGGGGCCAACTGGAAAAGGCTGGTTTCCAGCCAGAGGGCCTGGGGCCCAGGGGCTGAGGACGAGAGACCCAGGCCCAGGGAAGCAGCCTCCTGGTCTGGCTGGCTTTGGGTTTCTTGGGGAGGCTCACTGCACCCCGAGCAGCAGGCTCCCCTCGCCCCCACTCCCACTGGCCGCTGCCCAGGCTGTGGAGCCAGAACCTGGACGGGCCTCAGGGCAGCTGCGTCTGGCTAAGCAGCACGGGGTTCGCTCAGCTCCAGCCTCCTGCGCCCAGAGGCCTCTCCATCAACCTCACCCAGCTCAGAGCCCTGCTTGCTGTGCGCTCGCTGCGGGGGGCAGGGGGGGGGCAGCCAGCTGGGAGGTGAGGACCCAGGGAGGCTCCTGTCACCCAGCAGAGGGGGGGCGCTTCTTCCGGAAGTCGGCCCATAGCCACCCTCCACCCCGACTTTCTACCAGGATCCGGCCCCCCACCCTTCCCTCCACACTCGAGGTTTGTGTGTGAGGGGCAGTTGGGGGCGGGGAGGGAGGACTGGCTTGTCCATTTTACAAATGAGAAAACAATGGGGAGCTGAGGGAGGGGTGGGGACAGCCCAGCAGCCTGGGTGATCTGCCCCTTAGCTCCTGACTTCCTGCGAGATGGGTTTCCACGCAGAATGGGGGGCCCCCGTGCACACTGGGTCTAGTGGAAATGGCACAGGGCCAGGCACTGGGGGACCACTGTCCACACGGGGCCTGAGCTTCTGCAACGTGAAGGGACCCCTCCACCCAGCCAGGGGAGGCCCCGGGCACCAAACCATGGAGCTGGACCGCGATGGAGAGAGGTGGCCGGGAGGGCAGGGGCTGTCCTCCATCCCCGGGGACCCTGGCCGGTGTAATGCAGATAAAGACAGAGGAGGAGGGTGGGGTCAGGACAGCCAGACAAGGGGGGCTTAGGGTGGAAGGAGGAGCAGCTGAGGCCAAGAAGGCCTGAGGGGCAGGGGATACGGAAGCAGTTGGCACCACGGGTGCAAAGGGCCAGGCGGGGGAGACAACCTTGGGGTCCTTGTTGGGGGCAGAGCTTTAGGTTGTTGAGCTCCTGGTTAACCAGCACTCCCCCCCGCCCCCCACTCAGGACATGCTGGATCCCTTCCTCTCTGCGGTGACCAGACCTCCCTGCCCCCCTCCCCCCCACCGCACTCGGCCACCTGCTCAGCCTCCGGCTCTGTCCCCAAGGCCAGCCCAGGGCCACCGGGTGCGGTCACCTTGCACCTTTGGCCTCGGTGGGCAGGGGCAGAGAGGTGGGGGCATAGTCATCGTTGCTCCTTTATTTCCCACTTGCTGTGCACACAGCACTGACCAGGGTCCCTTGCCGGGTCCCCCGTGAGAGTCTCAGGGGGCCTTGTAGGCCGTGGTACCGGCTGGTGCCAGGACAGCGCAGAGGGTGAGGAGGGCTCTGGGAGTGGGGGGCCCATGAGAGCCCTTGAAGGCTGAGGAGGGGCCCCGGGCAGAGGGCACAACTTGGACAAAAGCCTGGAGACGAGAAACACGCGGTGGGTGCCTCTGGGGGTGGGTGCAGGCCGAGGCAGGAAGGCCTGGAATGTGGGGGTGAGTGCCGGGTGCCCCGAGGCCTCACTCTTGGTCCCGATCAAGTCCTCTGGAGGGAGGGGGGCCCCAGAGCCTCTGATCCGCGCGGGACCTACGGGCAGGCAGAGCTGGTCCTAGAGGTTTTCATAGACGAGGTTAAATTCGCTCTCATCCTGAAACCTGTGCGCATTCTCCTGGGGAAAGAAATGAAAAATAACAGGTAGGGAAAGGACAGACCGACACCAGCCTAGTTCTGGTCAGAGGCAAAGCAGCCGATGCTTCCTGTGCGGCTGTGACAGGGAAGCCTGTCCTGTCCCAGCCCAGCTCGCCAGCCTCTTCCCACCACTCCAACCCTGCTCTCTGCCCTCCTGTCCCCCTCACCCCCCCCGCCCCCCTCCCTGTTGCTGCCTCAGGGCCTCCCCACCTGCTCCTCCCTCTGTCTGGGCTATTCCTTCGACCCCACCTGTTCCCCCCAAACCTCCTACTCACCCTAAGACCCCCTCCCAGCCCCGGTCTGTCCCTCCCCAGAGCCCACCTCTCGGACGGAGCCCCCATGTCTCTGTGTGTTTGCCAGGTCAGTGACCCTATTCTTGCAGCCCCAAGGCTCCTGGAGGGCAGGGACATGTCTTAGCATCCTGGCCAGCACCCCAAGGCCTGGCACAGGGTGGGCACCGCCTGGAATGGCCCAGACATCTTTAGGGGTCAAGGCCTAGTATCAGAAGAGCTTTGAGATTCACTAAACAGTACCAGCCGGGGCGCCCTGTGCCGGGGGAGACCAAGCATCAGCCCTGCTCACTCCCTGATGCTCCTCCAAGGTGCCCACGGCCTACCCCCGCCCACGGGTTCCTGCATCCGCCTAACAGCCCCTCCTGCTTTCCCGGGTCCACATCTCCGCTGTCGATGTTACTTCACTCGGAACTCATTTGAACGCAGGGGCACTCGGTTTTGCAGCCAAGTGTCACTCATCCACTTTACAGATGAGCAAACTGAGGTGTGAAAGAGAATCGTGATTAAGTACAACGCCTTGGCCCCCAGCGTGACAATCAGGGAGCCCTGCCCTGCCCAGGCCAGGCCAGGCGGGCGCCAGCTCAGACTCCGGCCGCTGAGTCCAGCCAACACCCGCCTGGGGGCAGCTAGGGGACTAACACCCTCCGCCTGACTAGCCAGTGCGGAACTCATGGTGCCCAGTGGGAGCTACCATGGCGTGCGTCGCACTGGCACCTTCTGGGCCCCCTACAGCATCCGGCCCTCATGGCACATCTGTGAGGTGGGTGCTGTCCAGCTCCTCAGTTCACAGGCAGGAGCCTCGGGCACGGGGGTGGGGGGGGGGCGGCTGCCGGCTGGTCAGGGGTGGAGCAGGGGTTCCAACCTCCCAGTGCTCACGGGGCCAGGCCAGCTGCCTGGGGAGCGGCTCCGATTCAACAGCAGGGCTCCCCCGTGGCCCTATTTCCCCCCATGTCACCATGAGAGGGTCGGACGGAGCTAAGAGGAGCCAGGCTGGCTGCCCCTGCATACCTGGGAGAGAAAGGACCTCCTGGGGGGCGGGCTGCCGGCCTCGCTCTGCATGCAGGCGTAGACCTCCGTGTCCTGGCGCTGCAGGGCCTGCAGGAGACGGCGTGAGGGTCAGAGGGATGGGAACAGAGGGGCAGGGCCTGGCCCAGCAGCTGCGAGAGCTCAGAGGATGGGCAGAACCCTCTGGGCCAGTCTGTGAGGGGCTGCCCGCCTCGCCCGCCATACCGTGCCTGGTCACGCTGCCCACCTCTGTACCTGCATTCCCTCTCTTAGAGCCACTGCTCCCCTTTCCCGCCTGTACAGGGTGACTCCTCACCGTCCTCCCCCTGCCACCTCCCTCACACCACCTCAAGGCTCCAGCCAGCAGCCCCAGACACTATGGCCATAGTGGCAATGATGCCCTTCTGCCAGCCACCCTTACTCCCCTGGCCCAAAACCCCTGCCCGTGAGGGTCCCACCCAGCCACACCATCCAGATCTCCCGTGACGCCCACCCCAGCCGACACTCACAGATGACCTGGCACCCACTGGGGTCACACTCCTCTCTCATCAAGCTGCACCTGGTTAGCCTGGGTCTCGGAACCTCTGGCTGTGCTTGGCACACTCGGAGACAGCACCAACAGAGGCCACAGAGGGCTGCTCGCTCACCGGGTGTGTGTTTGGGACGACACACACCCTCGGCCCAGCCGTGAGAGGCCTGACCAGGGCCCTCGGGATGGTGGAAAGAACCAGGGCTTTGAAATCAGACAAGACTAGGTTCAGCTCTTAGCTCTGATCCCTGCCAGCCATAGGCAGCGCCTGAACCTTCCTGTGCCTCTGTTTCCTCGTCTGTAGAATGGGAATAATCACATCGATCTCGCAGGCTCAACGCACAATTAAGCGAGATACTGTGCATGACGGGCCCAGCACAGGGTCTGGAAAATAGTAGGTGCTTAATAACTGCTGAATCATCATCAGTTGAATGAGCATCCAAGGAGGCCTGACGCCTCCCTCCCCTCTCTGTGGTCACAGCCTGGACCCTGCTTGGGACTCGGAGCAGAGCCACCCACAGCCTCAGCAAGAGGCAGGAACCTTCCCTTCCCACATGCCCATGTCACAGGGATGCCGGCTGGTTGCCAAGGCGGTGGTTTCCCTGGCAACAGGCAAGCAGGGGTTGCTGAGGCAGGCTGAGAGACAGGTGGTGCTCTGAGGCAAGAGGGGGGGAGACGCAGAGGCGAGGAGGAGGCACGGGAGGTATTGGGGCATGAAAGCCGTGTAATAAACCATCGGGCCCTTGGGAGACCCTCATGTCATGGGCATCACTCACAGGGCTGGCAAGGTGGCCCTGGGGACCAGTTCAAGGGCCTCGGAGTCAGAAAGAGGGTGGGTCTTGGGAGAGGGGCGCCAGCTCGGACAGCCCCCGGCTTTAGGCCACAGCGGCCTGGGGGCAGCTAGAGGCCTGACGCCCTCCGCCTGAGGGCCATGTGGGCACTGCACTGCGCTCAGTGGGAGTTATGGCACCGCACTGTCCGGGCCTGCGCTGCCCTGTCAGGGCGTCGTGCCTGCCCCGAGCACTGCCACCACCCGCGGCCTGGCACATGAATGGCGCTCTGTGCCTCAGTGGCCCTGGGCCTCGCCCCTGTCCACCCAGGCCTGGACCTCCACAGAGGTGACGCCCCTCCAAGCTGGACACGCTGGTCACCGAGAGAAGCGGGGAAGGGCTCCTTGCTGACATCCAGGCCGGGAGCAGGTCCGGGCTCCTTGGTGGCTCCCCCTCCCGCGTGGCCAGCTCACGGGGGCCGCCCGCCACACGTTAGTGAGCCCAGGGGTGTCTCAGCCTCACAGCCCCTCAGAGTGGAGCCAAGATCGGAACTCAGGCCTCTGGTCCCCGCTCCTCGTGCTCCCGTGTGGCCAGAGGCTTTCCGAGCCAGGGGACAGCTCCCTGCCCAGGACCCCGCGGGCCTCTGGCCACACCGGCCCCTGCCCACACCGGCCTCTGACCACACCGGCCCCTGCCCACACCGGCCCCTGCCCACACCGGCCTCTGCCCACACCGGCCTCTGCCCACACCAGCAGGTGGCCGTGCTGGCAGGAGCAGCTGGGGGCTGAGGGCAGGGAGGTCTGAGAGGGGCTGTCAGTCAGCAGCTGGCAGGGAAGCGCTGACAGGTCCTGGCCTGCTGCCGCCTTTGCATCCAGGTGTGACCTGCATCACCGGGCTGGGACTGCAGGGCAGCCTCAGTGACAGGACAGCCTGTGAGGGTCTGAACCAGACCCCCACCTTCTTCAATGGTGGTGAGGCCTGCCTGCCTCAGGCTGTGCCTGCGGGGAGAGGAGGCCAGGCCTCTGAATGGGCTGCACTGGGCTGGTCTGGGCTGGGCTGTGCTGGGCTGGGCTGGGCTGGGCTGTGCTGGGCTGTGCTGTGCTGTGCTGTGCTGGCCTGTGCTGGGACTTTTTGTCTGGGACTCAGCCCCTCCATGTCCCCTCCTGCTGCCCAGTGGGCAATGGCGCCAACCCGAATGGTATTGGCCCTGGCAGAGCTGTGAAGTCAATGCCAAGGCCTTCCTCCAGGCAGCCTGAGGACAGAGCTGAAGTCGGCTGCCTTGGGCCAGGGCCTAACCAAGGGTCCTGGATATTGGTCCCCTGTAATACCCACCCCCGTGACCAAGGAAGCGTGGAGAAGGAGCGCCTGGCATGTCTCAGGCGAGCAGCCCCCTGCAGTGCCAGGAGCCCGGGCTGGCATAGCCCCCACTGCAGGCTTTGGTGCCAGGCTGTGGGGCTGGCGGTGGGAGCCACTGGAGGTCTGAGTGGGAAGCAACAGCATTGGTGTTGGGCAGGCCCTGCTGCAGGGAGGAGCAGGAGGAGCAGGGATGAGTGGGAGGAGTAGGAAGGAGCAGGAGGAGCAGGAAGAACAGGGAGGAGCAGGGAGGAGCAGGAGGAGCAGGAGGAGCAGGAGGAGCAGGGGGAGCAGGAGGAGCAGGAGGAGCAGGGGGAGCAGGAGGAGCAGGAGGAGCAGGAAGGAGCAGGGAGGAGCAGGGAGGAGCAGGGAGGAGCAGGAGGAGCAGGAGGAGCAGGGGGAGCAGGAGGAGCAGGAGGAGCAGGGGGAGCAGGAAGGAGCAGGAGGAGCAGGAGGAGCAGGGGGAGCAGGGGGAGCAGGAGGAGCAGGAAGGAGCAGGAGGAGTAGGAGGAGCAGGGGGAGCAGGGGGAGCAGGAGGAGCAGGAAGGAGCAGGAGGAGCAGGGAGGAGCAGGAGGAGCAGGAAGGAGCAGGAGGAGCAGGAGGAGCAGGGGGAGCAGGGGGAGCAGGGAGAGCAGGAAGGAGCAGGAGGAGCAGGAGGAGCAGGAAGGAGCAGGAGGAGCAGGGAGGAGCAGGAGGAGCAGGAAGGAGCAGGAGGAGCAGGAGGAGCAGGGGGAGCAGGAGGAGCAGGAAGGAGCAGGAGGAGCAGGAGGAGCAGGGGGAGCAGGGAGGAGCAGGAGGAGGAGGAGCAGGAGGAGCAGGAGGAGCAGGAGGAGCAGGAAAGAGCAGGGAGGAGCAGGAGGAGCAGGGAGGAGCAGGAGGAGCAGGGGGAGCAGGGGAGCAGGGAGGAGCAGGAGGAGGAGGAGCAGGAGGAGCAGGAGGAGCAGGAAAGAGCAGGGAGGAGCAGGGAGGAGCAGGAGGAGCAGGGGGAGCAGGAGGAGCAGGAGGAGCAGGAGGAGCAGGAGGAGCAGGGAGGAGCAGGAGGAGGAGGAGCAGGAGGAGCAGGAGGAGCAGGAGGAGCAGGAAAGAGCAGGGAGGAGCAGGAGGAGCAGGGAGGAGCAGGAGGAGCAGGGGGAGCAGGGGAGCAGGGAGGAGCAGGAGGAGGAGGAGCAGGAGGAGCAGGAGGAGCAGGAAGGAGCAGGGAGGAGCAGGAGGAGCAGGAGGAGCAGGGGGAGCAGGAGGAGCAGGGAGGAGCAGGAGGAGCAGGGAGGAGCAGGGAGGAGCAGGGAGGAGCAGGAGGAGCAGGAGGAGCAGGGGGAGCAGGAGGAGCAGGAGGAGCAGGAAGGAGCAGGGAGGAGCAGGAGGATCAGGAGGAGCAGGGGGAGCAGGAGGAGCAGGAGGAGCAGGAGGAGCAGGAGGAGCAGGAAGGAGCAGGAGGAGCAGGAAGGAGCAGGAGGAGCAGGAAGGAGCAGGAAGGAGCAGGAAGGAGCGGGAGGAGCAGGGGGAGCAGGGGGAGCATGGAGGAGCAGGAGGAGGAGGAGCAGGAGGAGCAGGAGGAGCAGGAGGAGCAGGAAAGAGCAGGGAGGAGCAGGAGGAGCAGGGAGGAGCAGGGAGGAGCAGGAGGAGCAGGAGGAGCAGGGGGAGCAGGAGGAGCAGGAGGAGCAGGGAGGAGCAGGGAGGAGCAGGAGGAGCAGGAGGAGCAGGGGGAGCAGGAGGAGCAGGAGGAGCAGGAAGGAGCAGGGAGGAGCAAGAGGAGCAGGGAGGAGCAGGAGGAGCAGGAGGAGCAGGAAGGAGCAGGAGGAGCAGGAAGGAGCAGGAGGAGCAGGAAGGAGCAGGAAGGAGCAGGGAGGAGCAGGAAGGAGCAGGAGGAGCAGGAAGGAGCAGGGAGGAGCAGGGAGGAGCAGGAGGAGCAGGGGGAGCAGGAGGAGCAGGAAGGAGCAGGGAGGAGCAGGAAGGAGCAGGGAGGAGCAGGAAGGAGAAGGAGGAGCAGGAAGGAGCAGGAGGAGCAGGAGGAGCAGGAGGAGCAGGAAGGAGCAGGAGGAGCAGGAAGGAGCAGGAGGAGCAGGAGGAGCAGGAGGAGCAGGGAGGAGCAGGAAGGAGCAGGGAGGAGCAGGAAGGAGCAGGGAGGAGCAGGAGGAGCAGGAGGAGCAGGAGGAGCAGGGAGGAGCAGGAAGGAGCAGGAGGAGCAGGGAGGAGCAGGAGGAGCAGGGAGGAGCAGGAGGAGCAGGAAGGAGCAGTAGGAGCAGGAAGGAGCAGGGAGGAGCAGGAAGGAGCAGGGAGGAGCAGGGAGGAGCCGGGAGGAGCAGTAGGAGCCGGAAGGAGCAGTAAGAGCAGGAAGGAGCAGGGAGGAGCAGGAAGGAGCAGGGAGGAGCAGGAAGGAGCAGGGAGGAGCAGGGGGAGCAGGAAGGAGCAGTAGGAGCAGGAAGGAGCAGGGAGGAGCAGGAAGGAGCAGGGAGGAGCAGGAAGGAGCAGGGAGGAGCAGGAGGAGCAGGGGGAGCAGGAGGAGCAGGGAGGAGCAGGAGGAACAGGAGGAGCAGGAGGAGCAGGAGGAGCAGGGAGGAGCAGGAGGAGCAGGGAGGAGCAGGAGGAGCAGGAAGGA
This sequence comes from Myotis nattereri, assembly GCF_964212035.1. Lineage (NCBI taxonomy): Eukaryota > Metazoa > Chordata > Mammalia > Chiroptera > Vespertilionidae > Myotis > Myotis nattereri. The sequence continues at coordinate 212,270,096 of NC_138076.1, forward strand.
GCAGGGAGGAGCAGGAAGGAGCAGGGAGGAGCAGGAAGGAGCAGGGAGGAGCAGGAGGAGCAGGGGGAGCAGGAGGAGCAGGGAGGAGCAGGAGGAACAGGAGGAGCAGGAGGAGCAGGAGGAGCAGGGAGGAGCAGGAGGAGCAGGGAGGAGCAGGAGGAGCAGGAAGGAACAGGGAGGAGCAGGAAGGAGCAGGAGGAGCAGGAGGAGCAGGGAGGAGCAGTAGGAGCAGGAAGGAGCAGGGAGGAGCAGGAAGGAGCAGGGAGGAGCAGGAAGGAGCAGGGAGGAGCAGGGAGGAGCAGGAAGGAGCAGGGAGGAGCAGGGAGGAGCAGGAGGAGCAGGAAGGAGCAGGGAGGAGCAGGAAGGAGCAGGAGGAGCAGGAGGAGCAGGGAGGAGCAGTAGGAGCAGGAAGGAGCAGGGAGGAGCAGGAAGGAGCAGGGAGGAGCAGGAAGGAGCAGGAGGAGCAGTAGGAGCCGGAAGGAGCAGTAGGAGCAGGAAGGAGCAGGGAGGAGCAGGAAGGAGCAGGGAGGAGCAGGAAGGAGCAGGGAGGAGCAGGAGGAGCAGGGGGAGCAGGAGGAGCAGGGAGGAGCAGGAGGAACAGGAGGAGCAGGAGGAGCAGGAGGAGCAGGGAGGAGCAGGAGGAGCAGGGAGGAGCAGGAGGAGCAGGAAGGAGCAGGGAGGAGCAGGAAGGAGCAGGAGGAGCAGGAGGAGCAGGGAGGAGCAGGAAGGAGCAGGAGGAGCAGGGAGGAGCAGGAGGAGCAGGAAGGAGCAGTAGGAGCAGGAAGGAGCAGGGAGGAGCAGGAAGGAGCAGGAAGGAGCAGGGAGGAGCAGGAGGAGCAGGGAGGAGCAGGGAGGAGCAGGAGGAGCAGGGAGGAGCAGGAAGGAGCAGGAGGAGCAGGGAGGAGCAGGAGGAGCAGGAAGGAGCAGTAGGAGCAGGAAGGAGCAGGGAGGAGCAGGAAGGAGCAGGAAGGAGCAGGGATGAGCAGGAGGAGCAGGAGGAGCAGGAAGGAGCAGGGAGGAGCAGGAGGAGCAGGAGGAGCAGGAAGGAGCAGGGAGGAGCAGGAGGAGCAGGAGGAGCAGGAAGGAGCAGGAGGAGCAGGGAGGAGCCGGGAGGAGCAGGGAGGAGCCGGGAGGAGCAGTAGGAGCAGGAAGGAGCAGTAGGAGCAGGAAGGAGCAGTAGGAGCAGGAAGGAGCAGGGAGGAGCAGGAAGGAGCAGGGAGGAGCAGGGGGAGCAGGAGGAGCAGGGAGGAGCAGGAGGAACAGGAGGAGCAGGGAGGAGCAGGAGGAGCAGGGAGGAGCAGGAGGAGCAGGGAGGAGCAGTAGGAGCAGGAAGGAGCAGGGAGGAGCAGGAAGGAGCAGGAGGAGCAGGGAGGAGCAGGGAGGAGCAGGAGGAGCAGGGAGGAGCAGTAGGAGCAGGAAGGAGCAGTAGGAGCAGGAAGGAGCAGGGAGGAGCAGGAAGGAGCAGGGAGGAGCAGGAAAGAGCAGGGAGGAGCTGGGAGGAGCAGGAAGGAGCAGGAGGAGCAGGAGGAGCAGGAGGAGCAGGGGGAGCAGTAGGAGCAGGGAGGAGCAGGGAGGAGCAGGAGGAGCAGGAGGAGCAGGGGGAGCAGGAGGAGCAGGAAGGAGCAGGAGGAGCAGGGAGGAGCAGGAAGGAGCAGGAGGAGCAGGGAGGAGCAGGAGGAGCAGGGAGGAGCAGTAGGAGCAGGAAGGAGCAGTAGGAGCAGGAAGGAGCAGGAGGAGCAGGAAGGAGCAGGAGGAGCAGGGAGGAGCAGGAAGGAGCAGGAGGAGCAGGGATGAGCAGGAGGAGCAGGGAGGAGCAGTAGGAGCAGGAAGGAGCAGTAGGAGCAGGAAGGAGCAGGGAGGAGCAGGAAGGAGCAGGAGGAGCAGGGAGGAGCAGGAAGGAGCAGGAGGAGCAGGGATGAGCAGGAGGAGCAGGGAGGAGCAGTAGGAGCAGGAAGGAGCAGTAGGAGCAGGAAGGAGCAGGGAGGAGCAGGAAGGAGCAGGGAGGAGCAGGGGGAGTAGGAGGAGCAGGGAGGAGCAGGAGGAACAGGAGGAGCAGGAGGAGCAGGAGGAGCAGGGAGGAGCAGGAGGAGCAGGGAGGAGCAGGGAGGAGCAGGAGGAGCAGGGAGGAGCAGGAGGAGCAGGGAGGAGCAGGAGGAGCAGGGAGGAGCAGGGAGGAGCAGGAGGAGCAGGGAGGAGCCGGGAGGAGCAGGAGGAGCAGGGAGGAGCAGGAGGAGCAGGAGGAGGAGGAGCAGGAGGAGCAGGGAGGAGCAGGAGGAGCAGGAGGAGGAGGAGCAGGAGGAGCAGGGAGGAGCAGGAGGAGCAGGAGGAGGAGGAGGAGCAGGAGGAGCAGGAGGAGCAGGGAGGAGCAGGAGGAGCAGGAGGAGCAGGGAGGAGCAGGAGGAGCAGGGAGGAGCAGGAGGAGCAGGAGGAGCACGAGGAGCAGGGAGAAGCAGGAGGAGCAGGAGGAGCAGGGAGGAGCAGGAGGAGCAGGGAGGAGCAGGGAGGAGCAGGAGGAGCAGGAGGAGCAGGGAGGAGCAGGAGGAGCAGGGAGGAGCTGGAGGAGCAGGAGGAGGAGGAGGAACAGGAGGAGCAGGAGGAGCAGGGGGAGCAGGAGGAGCAGGAGGAGCAGGAGGAGCAGGAGGAGCAGGGAGAGCTAGGTGCAGGACGGAGGGCACCGGCCTAGGCAGGTGCACGGAGCGGATGGGAGGTGTCCAGGAGCTGTGAGGGAGAGTGGCCCCACGTGATGATGCCCCCGCGTGTCCACCCTGTGCCTAGCACTGAACCCCACAGAATCCGAGGCACCTGGAAGGTGAGAACAGTCCTCCACTCACCCATATGGCAGATGGCTGAGCACCTACTGTGTGCAGGGCACTAGGCTATGGGGGGTGGGGGTCTGAGACAGACGGATCATGAGGCTAACAGGTGGCCATAGGGCCAGGAAGATGGGGAGGTCGGCCATGGAGGCGGGGAGGTTGCAATTGTAAAAGGAGGCCAGCAAAGGCCTCCTGGCAAAGGGCCGTCTGAGGAGGGACTGGGGAGGAGGGAGTGGCCCACGGACAGTCACAGGACACTCGGACCAGAGGCACCGCCAACACCGGCCGTGGTGGGGACATGCCTGGTTGGTGGGAGCAGCAAGGAGGCCGGTGTGAAGGGGGAGTGAGTGACACGAGCGGTGAGAGGAGGCACCGTTCCAGGACGGTCAGCCTGAGCGCAGGAAGGACGGAGCCATCGCTCACCACCACGGGAGGTGGGGGAAGGGAGGGGGGGTGGCTGGAGCACGGCTCATGGGGAGAGATTGGTTTGGTCTGAGAGAGGAACCGGTGGAATGTCCAGAGAGAGTTGACTCTGTTGGCCAGAGAGGCCTGGGCTGGAGACAAATTTGGGGGCCACCCGAGTGTGGGTGGTCTCAGAACCCTGAGGCAGAATGTGACCACCCAGGGAGAGGAGTGAAGACCAAAGAAAAAGGGTCCAGGACCGCACCCCTTAGAGGTCAGGGTTTCAGTGGTCCCTGCGGAGAAGCCAGTGAAGGAGCCTGAGGAGGTGTGGCAATGAGTGTGTGTGTGTTGGGGGGGCAATTAGGAGAGAGTGGAATGTTCCAGAAGCAAGTGAAGAAAGTGTGTCAGGGAGCAGGGAGAACTCAGTGGTCGATGCTCCTGGCTGCTCAGGAAAGGTGAGGACCAGGAACCGGCCATTGGGTTTAACGACGTGGAGGTCAGTGGTGACCTTGAGAAGAAAGGTTTTGGGGAAGAGGAGGTGGGAAAGGGAGAGAGACAATGAGCACAGGGAGTCTGACAGTTCCGGGGAGTCTCGGAGAAAGCGGGGTTGCTGGAGGGGGGATGGGCTCAAGATGAGGAATCTAAGATGGGAGGAGTCCTGGCCTGTCTGCAAGCTGTCCACGTGATGTTGTATCGTTAGCCCTGTCTTACAGATCATGGAACCAAGAGTCAGCTAGTTAAGCAGCAGAACTCAGAGCAAAACGAGTGGGCTTTGAGCCCGTCTGCCCGGCCCACTCAAGTCCATGCTGCTGGATAGGGAAGTTGGTCCTAGAGCTGTCTTTCCTGTCTTAGTATATCATGAGCATCTCCCCACATGAATAAACAGCAAAAATCGACGTGATTAAAAGGAGAAATACACAAATCTACAATCATATGGGCAGATTTAAACTCACTTCTCTTAACACCCGTTAGACAAAAGAAAAATATATGTAATATTTTAACAACATCAACTTGATGTAACCGACATGTATGAAACGCGTAGCCGGGTACAATGCAAGTTCTTTTCAAGTACACATGGAACATAGGCTGACCCGTAAAGCAAGTCCCAGAAGACTTCAGAGGGTTAAAATCATACAGAACCTATTCTCTGATCGCAGTGGAATTGGTGAGAAATTTAAAAGACACACAGAATAATAACTAGAAAATAATTAAACATTTGAAAATTAAGCAAACCACATTCAAATCACCCACGGGGCAAGGAGGAAATCTCCATGGACAATTTAAACTGAAAGATAATAAAAATATATTAAAACTTGGGGGAAACGGGCGTTGGTTAGAGCACCCTCCTGATACCAAGGATGCGGGATTGATCCCCAGTCAGAGCATATGTAAGAAACAACCGATGAATGCATAAATCAGTGGAACAACAAATCTCTCTCTCTCTCAAAATCAATAAATAAAATATTAAATAAAAAACTTGTGGGATACAGCTAAAGCCACACATAAAGGGAAGTTCATAGCGTTAAGTACATATATGAGAAAAGAAGAAAGATTGGAAATCAATAATCTATCCATAGAGAGGACGATACAAAACTTTCCCCAGAGGTAGGGAACAAGACAAGGATGCCTGCCATCAACACTCCTATTCACCCTCATACCAGAGGTCTTAGGCAGCGCAGTAACGCGAGAAAAATAAAACAAAAGGATGAGGTTAGAAAGGAAGCAATGGAGCTTCCACTTTCATAGATGCCATGGCTGGGTTCATAGACAATCCAACGGAATCTACACAGAAACCATTAGAATTAATGAGTGAATTCAGCCAGGTCACCCTCTATATAAAGTCAATATACAAAAACCAATCATAAGTCTACATACGAGCAGTAGACAATCAGAAAATAAAATGAAAATGAGGGTAACACCTGATCCTAAGACCCCCACTGTGAGAATTAATGAGATAATGGGCGGGAGTCCTCACCCGGTGCCTGGCACACAGGAGGTGCTCAACAAATGGCTCCTGACATTATCATCCCTGAGATTAATGTCATTCTTGTCTGCCAGGTCCGATCCCAGCTGGTAGGGACTGGCCAGCAACGCCTGTGGCCTCCCTCTGCACCTTCAAACCTCCCCAAGCCGCCTGCCCCAGCTCCTGCCCCGCTGCCCCACACCCCAGAGGGGCTACCCGAGCCTCTGAGGCATCTCAACACAGGCGAGAAAGGTGCTCCAAGCAAAGGTGAGTCTCCTTCATCAAAAATAATCTTGTAGAAGAATATTCTTCACGTGGAAAGATGCTCATGAGATAGTGTAACATGAAAAAAAATAGCTGTATTACTCCAATTTAAAAAAAATGTATGTGTGAATGTATGTATGGGTCTCTTTGTATGTTTTGTTTTTTCAATGGACTAGAAGGTATGGAAGTCAATGTTACTAGTATTTATCCTGAAAGAAGACAGAATTAGGATGATGGCTATTTTCTTCCCTTGATATATATGAGAGAGATCACGTGTGTGTGTGTGTGTGTGTGTGTGTGTGTGTGTGTAGAGGAAGAGAGAGAGAGAGAGAGAGAGAGAGAGAGAGAGAGAGAGAGAGAGAAGAGAGAAGAGAGAAGAGAGAGAGATGTTTTATTTAACAGCCGACAGAAGGCGTAGTGGTAAAACCCACAGTGAGTTGCTGGGAGGGAAGGAGTGTGTGTGGAAGTCTGGGGCCGGGTGGGGAGCGGAGGCTGGTGGAAACTCCCTGGGTGGAGGGGCTGAGGACCCTGGGGCGCTGGCCTTGCTCTGTGCTATTAGGAGCTGTCGGTGCTGCCCCACAGGGACTGTCCCTCTGCCTCCCCCCCGTCAGCACCCGCCCTTAGTGAACGGGGCCATGTCCTAATGCCCTCGGTGGGGGGTGTTGTAGAGATCCAGGAAGGACCCACGTGTCATGTGCGAGCCAGGCTGGTGGGGACAGGAGCAGTGACAGCGAACACGGCAGAATCCTAGCGCTGGAGGCAGCCCCGGAACACGCCCCCAGGGCGCCTGCAGGACCCGCAGGGCTCTGCACCCCCCGGCAGCGAGCTGAGATCTCAGCCTGGTGGCTCTAGATCGGGGCTGGAGACCCCAGCTGACAGCGCGGCACTCATCCTGCACGTTCTCGACAATGAGCACATGTTGCTTGTGGAGCTAAAACAGGCGGCACTGAGCAAGAACACTTGTCGCCTTCCCGGCCGCCAGGAGGGTGGCTGTGTGCTGCCCGGGGGGCGGGCTTCGTTGGGTGGGCACACCCAGCTGGGCACCTGGTTGAGCCTCTCCCTCCAATAATGACGAAGACCATTAGTGAGGGAAGATGCTAGGGTCCATGGAAAGGCGTCCCTGCCCTCGTCTCCTCTTGGTCATAAGGATATAAAACCATGGCTGTGTGTAGTGTTGGGGGGGTGGGGTGTGTGAAGAATTGAAAGTCATTGATGTCACCCAGCCGGTGTGGCTCAGTGGCTGAGCATCGACCTATGAACCAGGAGGTCACAGTTTGATTCCTGGTCAGGGCACATGCCAGGGCTGTGGGCTCCATCCCCAGTGGGGGTCGTGCAGGAGGCAGCCGATCAATGATTCTCTCTCATCATTGATGTTTCTCTCTCTCTCTCTCCTCCATCCTTCTCTGCAATCAATTAAAAAAATATTTTAAAAAAAGAAAAGAAAAGAAAAGAAAAGAAAGGGTTGGTGTAAAGGGGTTGGGACGGTGCCCGACCTTTTCCTCTTTTTGTGATTCTTGTTGCTACGATGTTTGCGCAATAAAAACAGGAAGGAGCTGGTGAAGCATCTGGTTGGATGAAGGAACCGTCTTCGTTCCTCACCAACTCCTGCCCTGAGACTCTCGTTCCAGGAGGGGGGCGGCCCAGGAGGGGCCTGGGGTCAGGGCCACACCCAGAATCTCGGTTCACCTTCATCGGAAGCCCGCCAGGTGGGACTTCCTGTTCCAGTTTACAGATGAGGAACTGAAGGCTCAGAGAGGTCACAGCGAGTGCATGACCGAGGGTCATCCGCGGGAGCATGACCAAACCTGGGAGCCAGACCCACGCCAGGCCGGAGGGAGGGGGGCCAGGCCTGAGGAGGGGGGCCGGGCCTGAGGGAGGGGGGCCAGGCCAGAGGGAGGGGGGCCGGGCCGGAGGGAGGGGGGCCAGGCCTGAGGGAGGGGGGCCAGGCCGGAGGGAGGGGCCAGCCCCGGACTCACCGTGTAGAGGGACTCGTCCGGAGGCTGCTCGGGGCTGGCCGTGCTCGGGGCCGGGATCTTCGAGGCCGGGATCTTCGGAGCCAGCTGCTTCCAGGACGCCCGCATCTGCTTCTGCGAGGAAGCCCGCCAGGGCTGTCAGGGTGGGAACAGGGACTCCCCCGTCTCCTTCCTGGCAGTTCCACCGGGGAAAGGGTGGCAGGCTGCCGTGAGGCCACACGCAAACTGATCGCTCAGCGCCTGCCCCCTGCCCTCTCCAGGGATCGTGCCAAATGCCTCGGAGGCCTGAATCTCACCACTCACCTGCCCAGAGAGACGGGAAACGATACAGACCCACGAGGCACTGCCCACGGACGCGGGCCTGGCTCAGGGAGGCGGGAGCCGCGGGCAGGGTGCCAGCGAGGCAGGGTCCCCCCTGTTGGGGGCGGTGCTGAGCAAACAGCGGGCTGCCCTCAGGGCTCTGTGGCCTCGGGCAGGCCACTTCCCCTCTCTGGGCCTCCGTTTCATCAGTGACCCTCTTTTGCAAAACTGTCGCGAGGACGCAGGGAAGTTATGAGAGGGTGAGTGCGGGGCCCTCAGGCGGCCCTCAGCAGCCAACGCACAGCGGTCAGGCTCCTCTTGCGAGCTGGGCGGCATGAGCCATGGGGCTTAGGGCCCGGTGGGGAGCAGAGGAGGGACCAGCCTTCTCCCAACGCACGGCACACGGACCCACCCACGGGGACAGCCTGTGGCGCACGGGGAGGGGCGGACGCCTCGCCTGGCAGGAGGGATGCCTAAGGCCTGAAGCCTGAGATGTTCTTTGGCAAGTCAGGGAGGAAGGGCGGGGGGAACAGCAGGTGCCCAGGCCTGGAGGTGTTGAGGAACTTCAAGGTGGTCAGCGTGGCCAGAGAGAGGCGCACCTGCCCAGGGCGGGTCAGGATGGCCTCACAGGGGCGTGAGGAGGATGGACAGTGGGAGCTTTCAGCGGGAGGGGCCAGGACGGGAATGTGGTTTCAGAAAGCTCATACTGGCGGCCATGTGCAGTGCTAATGGTGGTGGGGGGCGGGGGGAGGGGGAGCCCAAGGGCTCAGAGAGAAGAGGCAGCAGGAGGTGCCCGCCAGCTCCTTCCGAGGAGGGGGCCCAGGGAGGCGGTGCCATCACGCCCCTCCTGGCAGGCACCGCACAGCCAGCAGCAGAACAGCAGCCTGTCTCTGGGCAGAAGCTAATTAAAAACCCTGGCTGCCTGCCAATCCCCAGCCCGTTACTCGGGATTAGCTCTCGAGAGCTCCTTCACTCTCAGGCCCAAGCCGGCGCCACCCCCAGTCACAGGGCGATGGCTGCTCAGGAAGACGGGGCCTCGCGGGGCGCCAGGCGGGGCCTTAAACACGTTCCCTGCTGGGTCTCACGCGCCCCTCAATAAACCTGCAAGACAAGTCTTCCTGAGATCTGTCCCCCCGTGAGGGCGGGAAGGCTCAGAGAGGGCGGGCGACTTGCCTGAGGCCACAGAGACAGGACCTGGCAGGGGCCGGGTTGGAACCCGGGTCCGATGTACCTGCCGGTCCCTGGAGTTCCCCCTCCTTCCTTTCACTGGAATGTGTAGGCCTCGTAGACAGTGGGACGGCCACTGGCATCCGTGTCACCCTTTACAGTGTGCGGAGAACTTGTTCTTATTTTCACTGAGTCCTCATAGTAGCCTGACAAGGTGGGCGTGGAATTCCCATTTTAAAAAAGGGGGGATGCCAGGCTGGCGTGGCCCAGTGATTGAGCATCGACCTATGAACCAGGAGGTCACGGTTCGATTCCCGGTCAGGGCACAGGCCCAGGTTGTGGGCTTGATTCCCAGTGTGGGGTGTGCAGGAGGCAGCTGATCAACGAGTCTCTCTCATCATGGATGTTTCTCTCTCTCTCCCTCTCCCTTCCTTTCTGAAATCAATAAAAACATATTTTAAAAAGGGGAGGGACTGAGGCTTGTCCACCTAGTCACCAGGGCCCACCGGGACACCCTGCAGGGCGGGCAGGCAGCCCTGGGCCGTCGGGGCATTCCCAGCGACTGCGAGGGGCGAAGGGGCAGGGCCGAGGCCCGTGGGCATCCCTACCTTCTTCCAGAGCAGCAGGGCCGTGCCCAGGATGCTCAGGGCACCCAGGATGCCGATGAAACTAAAGAACAGGATCTTCTCGGGGACCCTTGGGGGCTCTCGGTAGCCTGTGTCTAGGAGGAAGGCAGGGAAGCAGAGGGGTTAGTGATGCCTCACCTCACAACCTCCAGGCCCCCAATCCCTGGTCCCCTTTAACCAGGACCCCCTTCCAGCCTTCCCCAGAAGGACCCCAGACTCCGCCTCTCCCAATGTCCTCCTCCTCACACGCCCCGTGGCTGAGCCCCTTCCTGAGTCAGCTGCCTGATGCTTCCCACGGGTCCTGCCTCAGGGAGCTGGCTCCACGGAGACCTGCCTGTGGGGCCCTGGGCAAGTCATTGTCATTTCATCTCCGGGGCCTCCTTTCTCCACTCGGAGACAGGGGTCATGAGGGCAGGTATGGGGAGGCCGGAGGGGATGGTTTGTTCGGGCCAGGCCTGCACGGGGCGGAGGGAGGGGTGCTGGGGAAGCAGTGAAGGGCACAGCCCAGCCCCTGCCCTTGAGCCATTCATCCTTCCCTCCCTCCCTCCCTCCCTCCCTCCCTCCGGCTGGCACAGAGCCGCAGAGCGCTGACCGCGTGCCAGCACATCCGTGTCTGTTACTCATCACGCACATCCTGTCACCAGGCCTCAGCCCTTGCGTGCAGGGTCTCGCTCACCCCCATACAGGCCTTTGACAGGCAGGGCGTGGCCATGCAGACCCGGCCCAAGGTCACAGCCTGGCAAGCAGCAGGACTGGGAGCCACAGCCAGGACTCGGGGTTCCGAAGCCCGGGCCCCCGCCAGTGGGCGTCGGAGGGCAGGTCCGAGAATCGTGGCTTCGGTGACAGACTGTTAATCTCTTGGTGCCGTCACTCCTTTGAGAAAACACGATGAAAACTAGGACTCTGTCCTCAGAAAGACGCACACGAGCCAAGCGCTCGCTCACAGGCCACCACACACACGTGCAGACGCCGGCACGCTCCTGCCGGAGGACGCGGAGAGCACCGGGCGAGGGGGCTGGGCCAGGCCCGCACCCCAGGCCTCTGCCCTTGCCACACGAGAGGGGTGTCCTGGCACCTGCGCTGCAGGGGCTCCCCAGGAGGCTTGGTTCTGTTTAGCCAAAGGCGAAGGATGAGGCGAACACACCCCGCTTTAGACCCTGTGCCCCAGACTCTGCTGCGTGAAACCTCTGGGGCCGCTGCCCTGCAAGAGCCACGGAGGCCTCACCTCGGACCAGGATGAAGGTGCCCGGGCCCTTCACTCTGGAGCTCGGCCAGTGGACGGAGCAGTAGTAGGTGCCGGTGGCTAGCGCGCTGGGCAGCCTGGGCGTGACCTGGCACTCCGTGGTGTGGGTCTGGTTCTCTTGGCCGGCGCTGGGCTGGCAGCCCGTCTGCTCCTCGGCGCTCTCCTGGCCCTGGCGGTTCACATAAAAGTAGCCGACGGTGAAGGTTTTGAATTCTGGGGTGTACGGGTAGGTGATTCTGCAGCCGAAGGAGACGGCCTGGTTGGCCAGAGAGGCCAGAATGGGGGGGCCTGTGTGGGCCACCGACTGCCCTCCTGCAGAGGAAGGAAAAGGAGACACAGCTGACTCTGGGGGCGCTGCACCCCGCCTGCGCCCGGCGGACCGGCTCTCCCACTCCTCACGCCCTGCGGTGAGGGGGTGTGTGCCCAGCGCCTTACACACGATCCCTCTCCCAGCACACCCGGGCAGAGTGTGTCAGAGCTACGTTTTCCAGAGAAGAGGGGTCCGATCGTCAGGGAGGTCAAGCTGCTAGCTCCCCCCGCCCCTTTTTTTTAAAATATATTTTTATTGATTTCAGAGAGGAAGGGAGAGAGAGAAACATCAATGATGAGAGAATCACAGATCGGCTGCCACCTGCAGTGCCCACACTGGGGATGGAGCCCGCAACCCAGGCATGTGCCCTGACCGGGAATCAAACCGTGACCTCCTGGTTCAGAGGTCCGTGCTCTCTCAGAGGCAGCAGCCACAGGCCCGGGGCTAGAAGATCCGCCCTTCCCACCACGCCCTGACCTGTTCCCATCACGCCCCCGCCCCAGGCAAGAAGCCTCGTGGGCTAGCAGCTCTGGGTATGAGAAGAACCGAATCTGGTGAAAGAGGAAGGAAGCAGGAAACAGAATAAAGAAACCCTTCCCGGCAGAAGAAACACCTCCCAGCTGTGGACACACGGGGCGGAGGGGGGGGGGGGGGAGGCGAGCCAGGCCCGGACACACGCTGTCCCCCAGCCCAGCTCGGAGGAGAATTCGCCAGGTTCTTATGGACTCCAGCCAGCAACGCCGGGAGCAGCTTTCACACAACACAGAGGCGTCCACATGGGCCGTTTTGGCCGTGACCATGAGGTTCAGTGAGGGTTACAAAGGCAGTTTTGTGGGAGCTGCCTCCTCCCCACCCCCCCTACCCCCCATTAGCGACCCTAGGACAGCAGTTTGAGAGCCCCAAAGCCACAGCCTGCCTGGCCGGCCTCCGCCTCCTGCCGGCTCCTGAGATGCCGGACAGCGGGCAGCGGGCAGCGTCTGGGCCGGGGGACACCTCCCACACCAGACCCAGCTGCACAAGCCACTCGGCTCAGCGCGCCTCGTCCCCCCAGCACCTTCCCTCTCGGCCGCCACACAACAGACAGTTCTAAATTGAGGTCGGCAGCGAGCAGCCAAGAACATGCTGGCCAGGTTGTTAATCGGGAGAAGATCATGCGTCTGAGACGCGCACAGGAAGCAGCGAGATTTATTCTGTTGGGAAGGCGAGGCGTGGGCTCCTGCCTGGATGTGGTGCTGGCGCCAGGCCAGCTGCTTTCTGCTCAGGTCTCTCCACTCAGCCCTGAGCAGGATCCCGGGGCGAGGGCGGGCCTGGAAGAGGGGGGACAGGGACAGGGATGGCCTCACACCCATCAGTCCCTCGAAGCTCCAGCCACACTGATACTTTGAGTTTTTTTATTGAGCAACTAGAGAGAGACCCCCTCTCCCAAAGTCACTGAAGTTCCAGGGAGTGGACTGGCATGTCTGAGTGTCACGGTGGGTCGGCTTTGTCGCACGTCATTCACATGACGATGCTCACACGGGGGGAACCCACTGAGCTGCCCGGGGCTCCCCTTTGGCCGGCGGAGCAGACGGGGATTGCACAGCGACTCTGCATCCCTGCTCTGCTGTAGGGTGGCCGTTGTCGTTGTTGAACTATAACAGTAATGAGCTGTAAACAAGGAGCTTTGACCCAGGGCTGGGGTTTGTGTGAGATGGGGCAGGGGCTGGGGGGGTACAGAGGCATATGCTGGAGTCCCAGATGGACCGTGAAGGACGAGAGGCGAGAGGGGTGAGATGAACACCCCTCGCCCCGCCCAGCAGCCCCAGGCTCCCGTGGGCTGTGCCCTCGGCCTGGGGCATCCACCTCCTCCCCTCCCAGCTCCTACGCACTCCTGAGCCGGTGGGGAAGCGCTGCCCGCTTTCATCCCGTCCTCCCGTGTGGTGCTCGCATGGCCCTCCAGGCGGCCAGCGCAGACCCCGGCTCGTGTTTCCTGGGGGTCGGGAGGTTGGAACTGGACCCAGACCACCAGGAAGGCGGGCACGCGGGGCCTCTCGGAGGCGCGCCCCCTCCCGGCTCCTGCTCCTCCTCTCCGTGTGTCTGAGAGGCGCCTCCAGGCGTGGGGAGGCGGGCACGCTGCAGCTCCACGCGGCCACCTCCCTGTGGGTCCCGGCAGGAAGGCCCACCCGGTGTCTTACAGAGCTCCCTGCATGTGCGGTACAGCCAGAGAATGCGGATCTGCTGGTGCGTCACGCCGTCTCTACAGTTGGGGGGTCGGGGGGGCTATAAAAACAGACGACTGTTGCTCGGGATTCTTCTGGGATTCGTTACTTTAAGGTCAGAGGGTCAGGATCGTGAAAATGCAGAGAGAGGAGAACCTCAGGCCTCCGTGAACCTGCTGCCTCCGAAGCGGGGAGCGGGGATGCACGCGGGTGCCCGGCTCTGGCCTGGCCGCGGCCTCCACTGCCCCTTGCTTTCACTGAGGTGTCAGCACCCCGGACCCGGACCCCAGCAGCCCAGCCCCCCCTCTCCTGGACCTCCCGGGGTGCAGGCTGCTCCAGCTGGCTGAGGCGCATCCCCCAGTTACGCTCGCTGCTGCGGGCAGGTTCAGAGTCATTTTCAGCCACGATGTGCGCCTCCAACAAACATCTTAGGGGTACTGGTGAGGTCCCAGCCCCCCCATATCTGAGGCCTGGCAACGTCCCCAGTCTAACAGGGAAGCAGAGGGAGCCTGGGTGGGCGGCCGGGGGGAGGTGGGGGAGGGACATGCGGGCGTCCGGGTCTGGAGGTCATCAGCAAACTGAAAGCCGGAACGCAGCCCTCGCCGGTGTGGCTTAGTGGATAGAGCGTCGGCCTGCGGACTGAAGGGTCCCGGGTTCGATTCTGGTCAAGGGCATGTGTCTAGGTTGCAGGCTGGATCCCTGGCCAGGGGAGGCAACCAATCGATGTGTCTCTTTCACATCGATGTTTCTCTCTCTGTCTCTCCCACTCCCTTCCACTTTCTCTAAAAATCAATGGATGATTTCTCTAAAAATCAATGGAAAAACATCCTTGGGTGAGGATTAACAAAAAGGAAAAAAAGAAGAACAGAAAGCAGGGACACATATGCACAGCGGGCTAGAACTGGCCCAGGAACAGAGCGGAAGGAAATGTGTAGGAAACACCGGCTGAGCGTGACACATGCCCTGGGTCAGCTCAACACCACAATCCCACACGCCAACGACTGCGGCCTCAAAACTGCCCTACAAAACCCAGAGGAGCTGAGGGGCCCAAAGCCGGAGTGCCCAGGGGCGGAGCTGGGGTTTGACCCAGGCTGTCTGCGGAGGAAGAGAAGCAGCCTCCGGGCCAGGCAGTGGGGTCAGGACCCCGCCGTGAGGCCCGGCACAGGGCCGGGGTGCCCGCGGCAGCACCGGGCACAGCGGGCATCAGGGACCAGGGGGCGGTGTCAGCCTCCAGGCAGAAGGCACACATGTTCACAGACAGGCCAGCGCCTGGCTGCAGGGTGGGCATGAGGGCAAAGGGGCTCGGGAGAGCGCAGGGCACCCAGGCTGCCCACGCCTGCTTCTCACCACAGCCCCAGGGCGTCAGGGAGACCACGCAGAGCTTGGGGTGTCCCCGAGCAAGTGGCGCTGGGATGGCACAGTGAGTGGTGCCCATCCTGTGCCCGGTGACTGCATCATTATCTGTCACTGGTTCAGGCAAAAGGAGTGTGGGACACGGTGGGCGGGGCAGTGAGCCAGCCTCGGGGGTCCTTTAGGATTTTGCTGGTGGGAAGCCGAGAGGGGCAAATGGCCCAGGGTGGGGGGGCGGGGGAGCCTCGGATTCCTGGGCTGAGGAGCAGGGAGAGCCATGGGAGCCCCGTTGGCACAGCCCAAAAGTGCACGAGGGAGTCCACTCCCAACCCTGCCAGCGCGGGGCCGCCTGTCCTGGCACCTGGCTGGCAGGCTTTCTCCGCCCCTGCCCGCTCTCCCTGCCCCCCCCCCCATGGCATCTTCCTGTGAATCAACGTCTGGAAGGGAGCCGCGGGAGCCGTGAGTGTGGATGGTGCAGAGCAGAGAGGGGGTGCACCCGGCGGGTGGGGCCCATGGGGATGGGCTGGACTGGAAAACAGGGGCAGCCTGGTGTCCGGGAGGCCCGCTCCCCAGGCCGCCACCCAGACCGCTGCCACCGAGAACTTGGCTGTTCGTGGGGACCGCCATGTCCTCCCCTCCCCAACCCTATACAATTCCCAGGCCCAGAGGGTTCCGGGGACAGCACAGGCTACCACCCCTACGCGCTGCCTACCCCCACTTCCAGGGACGGTGCATCCTCCATCCCTCACTTCTCACAGCCCCAGGCACTGCTGGGAAGCTGGGGCCTGGCCAGGAAGGGGGGAGGGGCGCGTGGGAAAGCGCAGGCCTGGGTTTGGATCCTGCTCCGGCACCTAAAGGCTGTGCAACCTTGGGCAAGTGACTTTCCCTCTCTGAAGCCCAGTGTCTCCCCCGCAACACGGGAGAACAACAACGCCAGCTTATATGGGCTTGTCGGGGTCCACAGGGGCCGGGAACGCGTACAGCTCCGCAGGGCCAGCCCGCCTTTCCCAGGGACAAGCAGGGGGCAAGGAAGTCAGATGACTCCCGAGGCCGCCCCGTGACACCCCAGCGCAGGGCATGTGCGGAGGGGGCGGCCTCCCGAGCCTCGCCCGTCCTGCTGCCGGCACCCGTGTTGGGAAACACTTCCTACCCCCGCTGCCGCCTGATTCCTTCCTTTGCCGGCTCTTCTTCTGAACCCGTGGCCACTGGACGGCGGGTTTGAGTGCTGACAGCTCTGGGAACCAACCCCCCCACCCCCCACTCCCCAGGGATCCATAAGCTGCCCAGCTGGCCCAGCCCACAGAGGAGACCCAGGGAGGCGTCTGAAGTCGATGTACAAGGTCAAGACAAGCAGTTGAACAACAGCAGCCACACGGAACATTCTGTGTCGTAGAGGCACCGCTCGTGACCTCCTGGCTTCAGCTACGTTCACACAAGCGGATTCAGCCGGGGTCGCGCTAAAACGTGCATCCTCTGACTGCGGGCCACCGTTTAAGGAAACCTTGCAAGTCCCTGGCCTGGAGGGTCCAGCCGTGTCTGCAGGCCCTGCACAGCCCGGCTCAGCGGCCCTGGCCCTCACACCCCTGCCCGCAGGTGCCAGGCCTGCCAGGCTCTCGAGACGTTGCCGTGCTGTTCCCACACTCAGTGTCCTCCTGCTCCCTTGCTGTCCCTGAGCGCGTACCTCCGCCCCGAGCCACTCCTGGGGGCACAGCCGCCCGGCACAGCACACTCTCAGGCACCCTGTCCGGCCGCGGGCTGGTAGGACCTATCATCCCGGGCACACTCCCCTTTTGCAGAAGGGGAATGGAGGCTCAGAGGAGGGAAAAGCTTCCCTCACGCAGCACAGCCAGGCGGGGGTAGCGATGGGACGTTACGCCGGGTCCCTGGGGGTCCTTGACCCCGCACTCTTACCCACGAGGCTGTGCTGCAATTGTAAAGTCTCAATGCAGAAGAAAAGACTTCAAATGGAAGCCCCGGCCCTTGCAAAGGGAGCGGAAACCCCGAGGCCATTTTTCTAGACTTGGGTCATCGAATAGGCAGATACGATGGCGATGGAGGCTTATAGGAGTCTGGGGACAATGGTACTCAGAACGGACCCTGCAGCGTTAGGGGGTGCCTCCTGCTGCCCCTCCAGCAGAGCCTGGGCTCCCAGAGCAGACGCTGGTGGCCTGTGAGCCTCTACAGACGGACTCTGTGGCAGCCGAGGGTCCAAGGACGGCCAGCACCCTCCCTCACCACCACGATGACATCCCCGCACCCCAGAATCCGGCACCGTCCCCATCTCTCCCCTTCCTCCCCACTACCTAAGCTGCCTGGGCCCCCCCAACTCCTGGGCCAACTCCTGGGCCAGGCCTGGGCCCCAGCCCCCCTCTGCCTGGAACTCAGTCCCCTCTATGTGCCAAGCGCCAGCCTGGTCAGCCGAGGGTGTGAGAGCCCCGACGTGCTGGTCAGAGGCGTCTGTTCGGACTCAGGTCGAGTATAAAGGAAGCACTTTGATGCCCCAGCTCCAGGGGAAAGCTGTGCCCACGGCCTGTGTTTTAGGCACCGAGTTCCGCCCCCAATTCAATCCTGGCATCTTCTGCAGCCAGGCCTCTGTCCACAGGCCCCTCAGGGCCGCAGGGAGGACACAGCTGGGGCTGCAGGTTTTATCTCCGCGCTCGGCCGTCTGCCGGGGCGTGAACGCCAGGATGCACCAAGCCACGGCCAGTCCTTCCGGACACGCATCAAACAGGGCGGCGTGTGGCCAAGTGGCTGATGGGGAGGCGCGGGGCAGGCGCCGGAAGGCAACCTTTGAACAGAGCGGATGGCGGAGCTGTGAGCACCGGTGCCCACGGAACGCTGCCATCTGCCCGGCTGTCACATCTCTCCCACCTCCGCCTCCGCCTTCGGGAGACGCACGGAGGTGGCTGCCCAGGGCCATCCCCCTGGCCCCGCAGTTCTCACGCCTCCAGACCCGGCACCTTGAGTGCCCGGTGGCCGCGCAGGACCGAGCCCAGCGCAGCGTGTCGGGTGTTTGGCCCCAGCGACGTCAATGCCTCACATATTAACTGGTGTTTCTCTCGCAGTCGCCTCCCTCTTGGCTGCGTTTGAAAAGCAAGTTGCTCAAACTGTGGCGCTCATTTGAGGGGGTGCCCCCCCGCAGCCTCTGTTTCTCCCTTTGCACCCCCCTCCACCCTCGAGGAAGGGTGTCAGGATGGGGTGCGGATGATTTTAGCGTCAAGGGGTGGGGTGGGGGTTCTGGTCCTTGCCGCTGAAGAGGGAGGGGAAATGGAGAGAGGGGAATGGACTCTGCGGGGTGCCCCGGGGGGGTGCCCACCTAGAGTCCCACCAGGGAGGTGGGGCCCCTGTTGAATGCCAGCAGGGCGGGTGGGACGAAGGGACTCAGAGCTGCCGAGACCAGAGGGGGGCCCGGGCAGCCAGCTGGGGGCGGCCCTGGGACCGGGCCCTTACTTGGCTTTTAAATTATAACTCTTCAGCCCCCCCCCCCCATTATTAAAGCGAAACGTGCTCACTGTAGACACCACAGAAGGATCAAGAAGGACGCGGAACTCACTGCAGTCCCGCCTCCTGACATCCCAGTGGGAACATGTGATCTTTCCTCCCATCTCTGTACCACGTGAACTTTGAAGGGAGAGTAGGAGGCAGCCGGAGGGTGCGGGGGGCAGGGAGGGGGATTTAAGCACAAGAAAGCCCTTGAGTGAAGCTTCTAGAAGTCTTGCAACAGGGCACTGAGTGGGAAGACTCAAGAGCCTGGTGGAGTTGAAAGAAAGGATTTGCGGGGTGGGGGGGGGGGCAGGGGAGGGGGGCAGAGGGCCAACACTGTCGTGGAAACCTGAGCGCCTCTGAGGGCTTCTGAACTGGGGAGCGACACGGTCATCTTTCCTGGAGAAATGTGACCAGAGGAAACCTAGAGACGGCCACGCAGTCTCCTCCACGGCCGGAAACCCTCGCATCAGGCTCCCCCCAGAGTCTCAGCCCCCTCCCCTCCAGCCTCCCTCTAACATACAGATGCTCTGCCTGTCAGTACACTAGCTCCTTCCTGGGACACCTCCAGGGACGCCCCTTAAATCTCTCCTCCCCCAAGATCCCGTCCGCTCCGGGCCAAAACCGCTCCATGGTCCCTCCACCAGCCAGCCCGTCCCTGCTCCCTCTGGCCCAGTCCCCTGCCCTCCCCGCAGCAGGGGGTCAGCACAGACCCAGGTCGCTAAGCCAGCGGTTCTCAACCTTCCTAACGCCGCGGCCCTTTAATCCAGCTCCTCAGGTTGTGGGGACCCCCAATTTCATTGTGACAAATTGAACATAATTAAAGCACAGTGATTAATCACAAAAACAATATGTGATGATATATGCGTTTTCCGATGGTCTTAGGCGACCCCTGTGAAAGGGTCGTTCGACCCCCAAAGGGGTCGCGACCCACAGGTTGAGAACCTCTGTGCTAAGCTGAGGCTCCTGCAGTTTCTGGCCTTGACTCTGGCCCTGCAGACACCTCCCTCCAAGGCTCCCCCAGCCTACACCTTCTCTCTGTGCCCTTTCTCCGGCTTTTCTGAAGGTTGGTGCTTGTTCCCTGGCTGTGTCCGCACCCTCACCTGCCCCAGGTGAGCTCAGACATGCCCCCACGCCTCGGAGCTCCTGCACCCTCAGATCGCAGGTGAACACCCTGGGCCAGGGCTGGTCAGTGGGAGAGTGGGCAGAGGAATAGCAGAGTGTGACCTTGATGGGCTGACGGACAGGCTGGAGTGGCCAGGTGGGCAGGTGAAAGGACGCCTTCCAGCCCAGTGAGCACAGGAGCAGAGGCTCAGGGGTGGGGGTGGGCCCTGGCCGGTGTGGCTCGGTGGATAGAGCATCAACCTAAGGACTAAAGGGTCCCAGGTTCAATTACGGTCAAGGGCACATGCCTGGGTTGCAGGCTCATTCCCCAGTGGGGGGCGTGCAGGAGGCAGCCGATCAATGATTCTCTCTCATCATTGCTGTTTCTCTCTCTCCCTCTCCCTTCCTTTCTGAAATTAATAAAAATATATATAAAAGAAGTAGGGATGGAAGAGGGGGCTGCCGCCTGGGCGGAAGGGGGTCTTAGCTAAACGCACTGCTGCCAGGCCCCGCGATGGCGTGATGCTGTCTGTGCTGTGCACGGGGACCCAGGGGGTCACCCTGTAGATACAGGCTGTCTCCTGGGCCCCTAGCTCTTCAGGACGAGGTCCGAGAAGGGGAGGCGCTGATCACAGGGTTTGCAGGCCTACATTTTAATATGTGCTGCCGAGGGCCTGCCAAACTGTGCCCTTGACCTTATGCTGCGCTGTGAGGAGACATTCCCCGCCCTTGGCTTTGGGCTGTGCTCGCTCCCTCAGTCCCTCCTCATGTCCCCCGCCCACCCCCCATTAGCAGCAAGCAGGGGTCTGGCCCAGACCTCGGAGTGGCTCCAGCTCTGGCCCCACCCTTCCCCCACCACAGCCCACACATCCCGGGGCGGGAGGGAAGCAGATCTCTGCCAGGCCCTCCACCCAACCTGGTCCCCAGGGCCTAGGCCCCCCACCCGCCCAGGCTGCTGGCCAGAGGCCGCGTGGGAGGGGCTGGCACCAGGAGGCCAGGTGACGTCCCACAGTCTCCCAGGTCCCAGACCCAGGCCCGCAGACGGTCCTCACCAGGGGCCAGCAGCTTTGCCTGCCAATCTCACATCTACCTCCTCCCCTCCCCCTCTCAGCTTACTCCAGTCGCCCCTTCCTATCCTCTGTCATGGATCCCATCCCAGTGCCTGACACCCACACTCCTGCTACAGGGAGGCCCGCCCAGGCCCACAGACAGGGAGCAGGGGGAGGGCCCGAGGGAGGGGCAGGAGGCAGAGCCCGCTCCGGGTCCCTGTTCGCCCAGCCCTCCTGCGTCCACTCTCCCGGTCACCAGGCACGAGGGTCTGGTCACTCCACCTGTGCCCGGAGGAGCCTAAGGCTCAGGGGCCAGGAGGCTCACACCAGGCCCACACCAGGCCCACCCTGGGCCCAGGCGCCTCCCCTGGTGGCATCGATCTCCACCCGCTTGGAACCCCTGGGGGGCGGCCTGTCGCTGAGGCGCTGAGATCATCCTGTGACCCTTCATGTTCCTGGTCCAGCACCATGCGGGCGCCCTGCCCTCCGGGAGCTCACAGTCCACCAGGGAGGCGGGCAGCCCGAGAGAAGCAGCCCGATGGGAACGTGTCCCTGGAGGCACCGCACACACGTGTGCACGGAGACCACACGCGAGCATTCCAGCCCCGACGGGAAGCACCTGATCGTAACTACATGAATGGCAGCACTTCCATTCGGTGGGACGCTCCCCAGCAGGCACTGACGACCCAGTTCGTGAAGGGCCAGTGAACAGTTTATGCCTCGCAGGCCATATGGTCTCTATTGCAAAGACTTGACTCCGACGCAGGGCGCCAGCGGTCCTAGATGACCTATGAACGAGTGTGGGGGGCTCTGCTCCAATAAAACTTTATTTACAGACACAGAAATGTGAATACAGCATAATTTTTATGAGTCGTGAAATATTCTTCTTTTGATTCCTCCCCTCCCCCAAACATTAAAAAAAATCTAAGAACCACCCAGCCAGTGTGGCTCAGTGGTTCAGCGTCAACCTATGAACCAGGAGGTCACGGATCGATTCCCGGTCAGGGCACAGGACTGGGTGTGGGCTCGGTCCCCAGTGCGGGGCGTGCAGGAGGCAGCCGATCCATGATTCTCTCATCATTGATGTTTCTATCTCTCTCTGCCTCTCCCTTCCTCTCTGAAATCAATAACAAAACATTTTTTAAAAGTCCAAGAACCATTCATAACTCGTGGGCCGTACCAAAAGGCCGTGGGCTGGGCTTAGCCGCAGGCTGTGGTCCGCAACCCCTGCTCTTCAGGAATAAAAATGAACCAACGCCGGCCACACCATCAACCCGATAGATCTTCAAAAACACGACACTGAATGAAAGCAGCCGCCACAAAGGCAGATACGCGGTATCATTCTGATCATCCGCGCAAAGGCCAAAGCGGGCAGGACGGTGTCGCAGGGACACGCAGCGAAGGGGTGTGGGTGCCCGGGGCCACCGGGGCTCAGAGGCCCGCACTGCCCTCCTCCTGGGCCTGGCGGTGGGCACACAGGACTTTGATTTAGAGGATGTGCTGTGCTTTTCTGTGTGTGCATCACCTCTCACACTTTAAAAAGAGAAAGCAGTGGCAACAGGCCCGACAGCATCGGCGTCTGAACCCCTGCCTGGCAGGCGTCTAGAATCCGCCCGGAACGGCGGCCCAGCGGGACCCACCCCACGGCTCTGCTGAGCGCTGCTCCTCGCCAGTCAGACCTCCCAGCTCTGCCTTCTGGCCTCCCAGCCTTGATCCCTGCTGGGCCTGCCACCCACCCACCTGCTCTCACCTGCTCTCTCTCCTCCCTGTCTCGCTCCACACACACCCCCATACTCCCCTGCCCACCTCCAGCGGAGAGGTGCTCTCTGCCAGCCTCCAAAGCTCTTTATTGGGATTAGACGCAGGTGAAAGGCAGAGGCCGGAGCTGTGAGAAGGCAGGTGGGAAGCTCCTGATGTCAGAAGGAGAGAGGACCGGAGTCCAGAGCAAACGGGAGGCCAGGCAAACCCGCATCGGTAACTCCAGGAGAATCTCAGCTTCCCCCAGGCTGAGTGGGGTTGTGTCCTGTTCGCCTCTAGGTCCCCCATCTCCCCCCCTCCCCCCGTGCCTAGAACTGGTCCTCCTCAATGGATATTTGAGAAATAACACAGCCCAGGGCTCTGGAACGGCCGGGAAGAGAAAGGGGACTGACATTTGTTGAGGACATTGAGGCTCAGAAAGGTTAAGTGACCTGCCTGAGCTCACACAGCAGTGGGTGGAAGAAGGCAGGACTTGCGCCTGGCCTGCCTGGCCCCACGGCCCTTGGGGGTGGCTGAGCCTGGTGGAAGCAGGGCTAGAGCAGGTGTCCAGGCTCAGGAGAGCAGGTGCCCCTGAGACCACAGGCGGCTGCCGGGCCCTCTGAGAAAATGGAGCAAGAGAGATGCCACCCAGGGTGTGCTGGAGACCCGGGAAGGTCAGTGGCCCCGAGGAGCCGTGGGCTCACCCGGACGTTGAGCCTGTCAACTGACTTGCGTTTGGTTGGCTCTGCTAGGCTGGCGGGCGCGGACTCTCAGAGCCCTAACCATGTGCCCCAGCCACTGGGTCTCCGTATGTGCTAGCAGGCGGGCACGACTGTCACACCCATTTACCAGATGAGGCAACTGAAGCACCACGGCCTCAAGAACCTGCCCAGGGTCCCGGGGTGAGTTCAAACTCAGGCTGATCGCCCCGGGCTTCCCTGACCACACTCCCCGAGGGCCCCTGGGGACACAGGTGAGGGGTGCGGGCTGGGTCTGCGGGCGTCGATGGAGCCGGCTGCACCAGGCTGATGGCTGGAGTCTGGGGGTGGGGGGGTTAGAGGATGTGGGAGCGACAGGGTTCCTTCATCAAACCCTCAAAGCCCAGGACAAGACTGCAGGGGCGGGGCCAGGAGTGCGGGCGCTGTCTGCCGCCCCCAGACGGCCTAGGAGCCCACAGGTGGTTTTCCCTCTTGTGAAAGAGCAGTTTCTCTTTTCATGATTTGCTGCAACGCAGGGGAAATCTGTTGTTTGTTTGCAGCCGAGATGTTACAAAACGCCGCACTTCACACTGCAAAGCCTCCCCCACTCAGCCTCCAGGCTGTCGGGGCCTTTCGGGGAGGAGGGACCCACAAACAGAAACCATGGGAATCTGGGGAAATTACGCTCAAAATGACTAAGTGTGAGGTCAAAGGCATAGTCCCCAACAAGCTGCGTTTCCTAGGCCGGTCTCTGCACTGGCCCGGCTCCGGGGGGCGGCGGGGGGTGCTGGGGGGTGGGGGGGGGGACCAGACTCAAGGAGACATGTCACCGGCGGGGCCTCGAGGCCTGCGCAGGCACCGGGCATTCTGCTCTTGCCTCCCTGGGGGGTGGGGGGGAGATTATTTTTCCTTGAAGAAAGTTCTTTACAAAGGAAGGTGAGTAGAAGCCCAGAGCCCACTGCCTGGGGTCCTAGCTCAGGGCTCGGGCTGACCCAGCCCAGAACCTGACCTCTACTCGCCCGCTAAGCCTCGGACAAGCTCCCGGCCGCCCTGAGTCTCCGTGCCCTGCCCCTAAGTGGAGCCGGTAGGGACAGCACCCCAAGGGCACCTCGAGGGGCGCTGAGCTCAGAGAGGCCGATTCATGGTCATCGCAGCTGCTCCTGCTCCGTGTGGGCGAGGGCAGAAGGGCGCGGGCGGCTCCTGACCCTCACGGAGGTCGGGGTGAGGAGGGAGAACCGCCCCTAGTCGGGGGTCCGTGTCAGCGCTGCCCTGAGCACGAGGGACCCCCGTGTGGGCAGCCCTGGCCGGGCACACTCCTAGGGGTCCCCTGGCCTGGATGAACTCACCCCAAGGCCACCCACCCGGGTCCTGCCTTGGACCCGGGCCACCCAGCTTCCAAGGGGGCCCGGGACCAGGAGGGGACTCAGCGTTGGCCCCGGAGAGGCCTGGCTCCCGTTGTAAAATAACGACGCGGCCCCTGGCTGTGTTTCAGGAAGGGTGGTGCCCTCCTTCCTGGTCACAGCGACAGTTCTGTGCTCCAGGTTAGTCTCTGGCGGGCAGCTGCTGCCGCCCCTCCCCTCCCCTTCCCTCCCCGGCTGACACGGGCACCACCACCACCAACACCAAGGCGGCTCTGCACTTGGCGGGCTCAGGGTCCTGCTTCTACCTTAGATTCCTTGGGACTCTCACCCCTGCACCCAGCCCCAGTGCCCGCCCACCTTGTCCGAGGGACGGAGGCCAGGCTGTGCTGGGAGGGGGGCTGTCAGCACGGAGGGCCGAGTGCCGGCCCCACCCCTTCCACAGCCACCTTGCGAGGCATCAGCTAAGCAGCCCCTGGCCCCGAAGGCTTCCCTGTGAAGTCTGCAATGTTCAAACGCAGCAGCAAATCCCCCGAGACGGGAATTAGCGCAGGCGGCGGGGATGAAAGCGGCTCTGAAGTGCAGAGCCAGCGACCGGGGAGAAGGAAGACAGATACCTGTGAGCCGCAGCGTCCAGGGGGACAGGAGCAGGCCCAGGAGCCAGGGGGCCGCGAGGGGGGCCGCGAGGGGGCCCGGCAGGACCCACCACCGCGAAGGCCGGCTCTCCATCGGGCCTCCTGGGCAGCGTCTCTCCTTCCTCTTTAGTTCCCGGGGCAGGACAGCCCGCTGGTAGCCACAGTTCCCCTTCGTGTCCCCACACCAAGCTCCTCCCTGGCCACCCTCTGCTTCCTCAAGGCTCACATAGCCTGCGCCTCTCAGTGACCCCAACTTCCTGCTCCAGCAGTGGGAACAGCCCCCCCTCTCCCCGCCTCCCTGCCAGGCGCCAGGCGAGGCTGCCAGGTGAGGCTCTGGGCTCTCCTATAGAAGAGCTGGGGGTGCTGAGCCTCCTAATCTGCCAGGTGGGGGGCTCCTCCCCTCCGGACCCCTTTCCAGCTGGTGGCGGGTCCAGAAGACACTGGTGCCTGAGGGGACAGAGATTTCCAGAGGAACTCCAGGGCCTGGCTCAGCCGCTCACCCTGAAACTGGCTAAAGGTGCCCACGTCAGGAAACCTTCCCCTTAGCAATAGCCCAGGAACCCGCCCCCCCATAATGATCTCATCAAAGAGCAGGGCTTGGGGTGGGGTGGGAGGAGGATCAGGAAGGGGCAGGTGGGTGACGGAGGAGGGGCAGGCAGTCAGGGTGGGGGCAGGAGCCACCATTCCCAGCCCCACACGTGGGGCGGGTCATTAACCCAGCAGGGCCACCCCGTCCCTTCAGAGGCCCAGCGGACGCCCCTCTCGGCCCACCTCCTGCAGCCTCCCCAAACCTGAGCTCACTTCCCCCCAGGAGACCCAGGAATGGCTTCCCCATCTGGCCCCAGAGGACAGCCCCGTCCTCGCGTCCAGCAGCACTGACATGGGGACGGTCATTATTTGCCCACCTGAGCTATTCCCCCGGGCATCCTGGAGCCCAGCACCGGCTGAGCTGGGGGGCGGGGGAGGGGACAGGTGTCTGGAGGGACAGAGGGCAGGGTCGGGCGAGGTGGTGAGGAGCCCCGTGCTGGCGCTGGGAGGAAGCAGGGCCCAGGAGGTTGGGTTCCAGCACATGCCCTTCACCTTCTTTCTCCATTAACCACGACCAGCGTTATTATCCCCACCGTACACAGGGGAACAGTGCCCCCAGAGGCCAAGCAGCTGGCCCAGGACCAGGGCAGGTGCGGGCCGGCCTGCACACCCCACTGCGTGAAGCCAAGCCTGCACCCCCCCCCCACCGCAGCCCCCACGGGTCCAGTTTCCATGTTTTGAGCAAGCTCCCCCACACACACACCGCTTTGCACGTGAGCGATGAAAGCCACAGGCTTCCCCACCAACGCCAGGAGTGCTGCGAGGGGCAGGCAGGAGCGGGACGCCCACCAGGTGAGGAAGACGTATGAACGCAAGACTGTTTCTACCGGCAGGGGGCCGGCGGGGGTGGGGGGGGGGCGGTGGTATTGACTGCCGATCCATCACGGTGATACATGCAGCATGTGTCACGGGGAGACACAGATAATCTGCTTCACGCTGCTCCTGAGCTCCTGTGGGGAGAGGCTGTCTAAGCACCTCGATGCCATGGTGATAGGCGTCACGTTAATGCCTCGCGTGGAGGGAGCGTTCTAAAGGCATCGGGCTGTGCCTCTAGGTGTCTCTTTATGACTCGGCATCAGGAGGTGGCTGAGTGCCAGGCGGCCTCAGAACAGCCACAGGGGCGCCAGCTCCGAGCCTGCCTCCCCTCCCCCACTCTCAGCCCCCTCCCCACCTCCCTTACACGGCAGCCGTGCTCTCTGCAGCCCCGGAGCCTTGAGCGCTGCCACCT
This sequence comes from Myotis nattereri, assembly GCF_964212035.1. NCBI lineage: Eukaryota > Metazoa > Chordata > Mammalia > Chiroptera > Vespertilionidae > Myotis > Myotis nattereri. The sequence continues at coordinate 212,296,585 of NC_138076.1, forward strand.
GCCTGGTGCCTCCTGTTCGGCTTCCTCACCTCTGCCCCCCAGTGCAGGGCACAGAGCCGGCACCTAGTCCGTGCTCAGTAAACACGAACGGGTGCGTGAACGGATGGGGAGTGGCGTCAGGGGATAAAGGGCCTCCCCCCAGGCTGGCTGTGCCCAACACCAAGCCTGGCACAGAGTGAACCCCCGCGGGCTTCAGTCGGGCAGGCCTCCCCGGCAGGTCCCCAGGCTGCAGGGCACGGATGTGACTGGAAAAGAGGCGGGTGGGGTCTTGGGTCACTGTTGAGTGTCTGAGCCACAGAGAGCCACCACGCCTCCGGGGAGAGGCGGGAAGGGGCCTGGCAGCAGCCAGTGGGCCCAGGACCCAGAGTGACAGGAACCATAGAACCTCATTTTCATCCAAACTTTCCACCTCCTCTCACCCAAGTGGGCGCCGGGCAGGGAACTCGCGGGACGTAGACCCATCAGGGGTCCCTCCCCACCCCTTGGGCGGAAGCTGCTGATGAGCAGGCGGGAGGGGGCAGAGGACACAGTTCTGCACAGAGGGACCCCCCCCCCACCCACCCCACCGCCCCAGCTACAGCAGAGTCTGCAGGTGAGGTCCCTGGGGGACAGTGCACTTCAGAGCTTGGTTTTGTCCAGGCACCTGTCTGCTTGTCCATCCATCCATCCGTCCACCCTTCACATTTCGCTGAGCATCTGTTTGCACCTGCACTGGCCTCAGCGGAGGAGGAAGGAATGGCAGGCCCAGGCCGAGGGCCCCGTGCCGGGGCAGGAGCAGTGACCCAGCAACAGCATCAGCTGCGAGCCCCTCCTGACACCAGACCGTTTCCACCAACAAACCCATTCCGTCCTCACGCAGTCACATCACAGAGGTGGCCTCGGAGGCCCAGGGCGGTAGCATGAAGTTTGCCTGCCCCAGGTCACTCGGCTAAGAAATGTGTCCAGGGCAAGCGACTCAGATGGCCCCAGGCTCTGTGCTCCCAACCACTGCCCCAGCCCGTCTCAGCGGCAGAGCCGTGTATACAGAGAAGGAGGGGGGCTTCGTGGAGGAGGTGGCAGCCCTGAAGGAGGAGGAAACGGGGGAGCACAGCTATCCCTGCGGCCCTGAGGGGCCCTGTCCACATGAAGACTAAAGCTTCCCCAGCTGGACCAATCGCTGGCCTCTGTTTCGGTTTCGTTCCCACATCCACTTATTAGGTACCTACTGTGTGCCAGGCAGTGGACGTGCAAAACATGTCATAGCTTTGCCCTCAAGGTGCTCCCTGTCTAGAGAGGAAAACAGATGCCCCCCAGGATTTTCACCTGCCCCGGGGGACCAGGGGGGAGCGGGTGAGCAGGGTGAGCAGGGTGAGCAGGGTGAGGGGGTGAGGGGGTGAGGGGGTGAGGGGGTGAGCAGGGTGAGGGGGTGAGCAGGGTGAGGGGGTGAGGGGGTGAGCAGGGTGAGGGGGTGAGGGGGTGAGGGGGTGAGGGGGTGAGCAGGGTGAGGGGGTGAGCAGGGTGAGGGGGTGAGGGGGTGAGGGGGTGAGGGGGTGAGCAGGGTGAGGGGGTGAGGGGGTGAGCAGGGTGAGGGGGTGAGCAGGGTGAGCAGGGTGAGCAGGGTGAGCAGGGTGAGGGGGTGAGGGGGTGAGCAGGGTGAGGGGGTGAGGGGGTGAGCAGGGTGAGGGGGTGAGGGGGTGAGCAGGCGAGTGTGAGGCCCGGCCTGGCTGCAATTGGGTTCCGTTGCCCAGGAACTGCCCACCTTCTCTGGATTTCCTCCCAGAATGCACTGTGGGCAGCAGATGCACAGGAAGCAGAAGTGCCCGGGAAGGGGACCGCTCTCCTCCCTCCGGCCATGGAAGTCACTTCCTTCCTCCTCACAGACTCTGCGCCAGGAGGAGCCCACCAGCTGGAGGGGCCCCTCACCGTGACCCTAGTGCCTGAGAACCACAGCATCCCATCCTCCGGGCCCGGGGTCCCCCTGCCGGGGCCCCACCTCCACGCTCTCCCTCAAGCCCCCTGCACTGGAGAGGGCTGGTGGAGGGCAGTCCCCTGTCCTGGCCACACCTGGGTTTGCCTTCGGGCCCCCTTCCTGCACCAGTAGCAACGGGCAGAAACCTCAGGGGGTAGGTGTTTCTGCCCGGATTTTACAGATGCAGAAACTGACGTTCAGAGAGTGTAAGCCACCTGCCCAACGCCACACAGCGAGTCAGCAGTGGGACAAGGACGTGGGCTCCCATGACTGCGCTTTTAATCGGCACGATCCCCGCAGTCCACGCGATCCCCCCAGCGGGCTGGTCTTACAACCTCCTCCTACGTACGGCCTAGTGACACAGCAGAGTGAGTGGCTGCTTGGGGTCCTGGTGGGGACCAGCGCCCAGGGTTTCCCCATTGGCCACACCCCAGGGTTAGCGTTCGTTGCTAACTGGTTTGGGGAGAAGCAGAAGGCCCACTGCAGCCTCCCCAGCCCCTGCCTCACCAAGAACAACCCTGAGGATCGGAAAACACGGATGGGGCATCCTTTCGCCCGCAACATGGATCCCACGTTCACCGTGCCAGGGCGCGTTAGGGTTAGGCCCTTGTACAACTGTGTCCTGAGAGACAAGCACCGGCCAGGAGGCCAGACACTGGAGGTCCAGGGCGGGCGGGATGGGGGGGCGGGGCAGGCGCCCAAGTCTGGAAGGTCCTGTAGGAATGGTGCCCCCTTCCCCTCCCCTGGTTGTCCTGTGTCAATGGCGCCACCTGGTGGCCAGTGGGAACGCCCTCACCTGCAATGTCTCCCTCTCTTTGTCGCTGCTTCTCCCTCCAGGGGTCTCAGGCTGCCCAGCAAGGCCAGGCCAGGGCTGCAGAGGCAACATGCTGAGCGCTGGAGGGGGCAGGGGAAGGGGCCGGCTGGGCAGGGGAAGGGCCGGCTGGGGAGGGGAAGGGCCGGCGGGGCAGGGGAAGGGCCGGCTGGGGAGGAGAAGGGCAGGCGGGGCAGGGGAAGGGCCGGCTGGGGAGGGGAAGGGCCGGCGGGGCAGGGGAAGGGCCGGCTGGGGAGGGGAAGGGCCGGCTGGGCAGGGGAAGGGCCGGCGGGCCAGGGCGCGCTGGGCGCTGTGGGAGCGGAGGTGCTGCAGGACACAGGAGCCGCCTTCAGAGCTGGCCCACGCGGTCCCAGAGCTGCTGAGGCCGGAGCTGGCCGTGAACTCCTCCTGCGGAACCTTCACCAGGGGAGCCGGTTACGGCCACCAGGCGACCATTCCCGCGGCTGTGCAGTGACAACCGTCTGGGAACCACCCCCCCCACACACACACCCCTGTGGGTTCTACGGGGCAGAGGCCTCAGGACCTGTGGGCTGAGGGGTACGTGTGGCAGCCACTCGGGATCAGGTTCCGGGCCCCGCCCCAGAGGCCTGGGCCCAGGAGACTTTGGGACGCTGGTTCTCACTTGGAGAAACTCACCGCCTGAGGCAGGTTCCCGAGGGCTGTGGGCGGCTGAGAAGGGGGGGGAGGCGGGGTGGCTTGGCCACCAGCCAGGAGGAGCCCTTCAAAGAGATTTGGTTCCCCTCCCCCCCCACCCCCCACCCGCCTTGGGAGCCAGTGAGGTCTCCGACCCTAGAGCCAGGCCCCTCGGGGTGCACGTCATCCCCTAAGCCCAAGGGGGCCGTTCCCCATCTACCATGTGGAAGAGGTGAACGCAGCCTTGGGCACGGATTCCTGCCGATGCACAGCTGGAGCCCCCTCCCCACCCGAGACGAAAGCGCTTGGCAAAGAAGAGATGCTGGTTGAAAGCTATTCTGCGAAAACCGTTCCTGGGGGTCCCTCTGAGGCCTCTTTCCGAGGGGCGGGGCGGGGGTTTGCAGAGAACAGCAAGGGTCCCGCAAGGGGAGAGGGGCAGGCACAGGCCCGAGGGAAGGCTGGGGGGGCGGCAGGGGGCAGGGTGGGGAGCGGGGCTGCGAGGAGGGGCAGGAGAGGGAGCCCAGCCCACAGGAGTCTGGCTTGGAGCTGGTTGCTGTCAGGGCTCCAGAGGTGGGTGCTGGGGGCTGGGCGGTGGCAGGAGGTTCTCCTGGGGACCCTCCCAGCAGCGTGGCCTCCTCAGGGAAGCTCTCCTGCCGCTCCTGCCGCCTCTCTGCTCTCTGCCCAGCAGTCCTCTGCCCACTGCCCCGGGGCTGGGCCAGCCCCTCCACCCCCACGGGGAAGCCGGGGTCGCAGTCAGAAGGCCTTCGGGTCGTGGACAGCAAAGAACCAGGCCGACACCTCCCTCTTCTACGGGCGTCCCGAAGTCCCCCAAAGCCCCGCAAGGAGCTGTGGGTCACTTGCTCCTCACTCAGCACAGCTCCCCCGGGTGATCGGGGCCAGGCCCTGTCCGGGGCCCCTCCGAGGACAGAGCTTGGCACCCACAGATCGAAGTCACAACCCAGCGGAGCCCGGCAGGAAGGGGCACCGGCCCAGAGCGGGCTTCCTGCCGTGGAAGCCCATGCCACGGCACCCCAAAGCCTCAGTGAGAAGCTTCCAGAAACAGACGAGGGCGGGCAGGAGGAGGGGCTGGGGGTCGGGTCCAGGCCGAGCAGCTGAGGCAGGAGAGGGGCCCGGGGAGCCGGGCTGGGAAGGCCTCCCTCACCCTCTGATGAAGCCACCTTCTCTCCTGTGTCAACAGTCAGGTGAGTAACCACACTTGCCCTCCTGCTGGAATTCTGGTGCTGCCGCTGGTGTGGTTCTCCTGGCTTCATCGCACGCACAGATGCAGAGTCAGGGCGCGCAGTCAGGCAGCTCCCGCCCGCCTGGACCTGGCGTCGCTGATGACTGACTCGGTGTCTGAGCCGAGAGACTTTCTCCGGAAGCAGCTGGTGTGGAAGGTTCGAGGCTCTGCATTCGCTGCAGCGACATCCCTTCTCCCCAAAAGGCCCTCGACCCTGGAGAGGCAGGTGGTCCTTTTGGGACCGGAGATCCCCGAGAGGCGAGCTGGTGGGCAAGAACGCAGCCTGTCCTCCGTGGGGCGGGAAAAGGAGGGACGCCAGCTGTGTGCTGGCCGGGGACCGCCTGCCGGGGACGGTCCCCCAGGTCACCCGGAGGGCGGCCAGGGCTTCCTCCCGAGAGCCCAGCCCACTGAGGCCCACAGCACCGTGCGTCCGGCTGTTCTCGTCTGCCTCGGGAAAGGGATTCATTCACAAGCAGCCGCCTGCCTGGCAGGGAGCCTGCGCCTGCGCCACCCTTGCCCGCGCCCTGGTGGCACCTTCTCCTTCCCCTCGTCCACCCGCCGGTCTGCCGTCAGCACCTCTGGCAGAGACGCACCGGACGCGGCCATTCCTGAGCTGCGCGAGGGACGGGCCGACTCCTTGTTGGGTGCAGCTGACCCAGAGCGGGCAGGAGGCCCTTCGTCCGCTGGCCAAGGGCCTGGGCCTCACTCCTCACCCACAGCCCTCCTGCCTCGACACCCCCCCCCCCCCGCGTCTGAGGGGAGGTGGCTGGGGGAACGGACACCCAAGGAGGGAACGGAACTCATCTCTGCCAGATGTTGGGCTGCGTCCGTCCTCTGAGCCACCCTGCCAGGTCCTGCTGTGCACCCATCTTACAGGTGAGGAAACCGAGGCTGGGTTTTCTAAGGCCACACAGCCACCGCAGGCAGAGCTGGGGTTTCAGTCCCGCCCTGCCTGCTCACGAGCACTGTGGCAAGCTTTGGGGGCTCCTGCCCCCCACCCCCACCCCCCGGCTAGACTGTGAGCTGTCAGCCTGGTCACCTTGCCATCCCCAGCCCCGCGCCTGCTCCACCCGCAGCAGCCCTGCTTCCCAGGCGATGCCCCTTCATCTGTGCCGGTGCTCAGGCCGCGCAGATGTAGCTCTTGCTGAACAAGCAAATGGGAAAGTGGGCGAGGAGTCCCTGTGTGAGGCCCTTCCCCTGACACAGCGGTGAGCGGGCCCCACGGGGACTCCTAGCCAAGTCAGCCACAGCTGAGCCTGGCTTTGGTTACACACTTGAAGAAAGTAGGTGTCAGAATCTGCAAACAGACGTTGGCCCTCCCAGGAAAGAGCTGGCCAACATGAGTTACAAATCGGCAACGCGGCCTCAGCAGGGAGCGTTCTCCCTTCGGTCAATCCCGAGGTGGTCAGGGGTGCCCGGGGACAGGGCTCCGTGCTGAGGCTGAGGGCACAGGGCAAATGACACCCACCGACCCGCCCCTGCCCTTCCCCTCAGGCGGGACCCCAGCCTCCCACGTCACAGCTCCCCTCCCAGGGACACGTGCCGAAGCCAAGGGGGACGGGAGGAGATTGCTAACAGCTCCTGGGCCCAGGGGTGGGTCGACCACGGTCACGGCTGTGGTCAGGTGGGAAGGGTGGGAGTGGGAAGCCCTGGCTGCTTGGGAACAGGGGGTAGAGTGAGGGTGGGGAGCAGGCTCAGTGGGCTTCCTAGGTCACTGCCCCCCCATAAGGGCCTGGGCTCCTGCCCCTCCCCCCTTCTCCCCCAGCCCTGCCCCTCCTCCCATCTCTACTGTTCTTGTCCCACAAGTGGCCAGAGACTCTCAAGCTCACGAGAAGCCCCCACCTGATGAACAGTCGTGGCCTTGGAGTTTGCCCCCGGGCCCTTCTCGCATTTCCTTCCCGTGGGTGAGAGTTTGTGCCGCTGCCCCCCAGCCCCCCAGCCCCATCTCCAGGCCAAGACATCCCTGGCCCTGTTCACTCCCCCCACGGAGGGCTCCTCCCCCCGCAGCTCCCTGGTGCGCTGGGATGACCCCTCCCCCATTCTGGACAGTCACCTCGCTTCTGGGAGGGTCCCCTACCTCCGTCTGGATCCCCCACTTCCTCTGAGCTGGGATCCCACCTGGCAAAGCCCGAGCCCTGCCCTCCCCGCAGCGGCCCATCCGGAGGGTCTGTAGGGAGAGGGACAGTCTTGGAGCCCCGCTCCCCGTCCCGGCTGCCCCACCCTGACCCCGCCCCTGGCATCACTGGCCGAGACTGGCCACTGGCCACTTCCATTTAGAACAAGGCGCTCGGGGAGGGAGCCAGAGCTCAGGCGGGGGTAACGCTCGTGCACAGAGCTTGGCCCAGGGAGGAACTGAGCCCTCCCGGTGGCACAGGCATCAGGGGAGACCGGGAGGGAGCCGGGAGGCCTGCAGGCCCTTCACACGCCCAATCTCACAGCCCCCGGGTGACAGTTCCCAGCTTGAACCCAAACTGAGAGGCGAGTCAGCCGCCGAGCCCCCCTTCTCCGTACACTGCCCGGGGCCAGCCCAGAGGAAGCGGGTGCGAGGCCTCTCACTGGAAAGAATAACCCGCCTTACGAAGCCTGACTCAGGCGTGGCAGCGAGCATTCACCTCCCTGCACACGGGAATAGAAACCACCAGCCACAGACTCTAAGACGGCCAAATCCGGCAACATCAGCTCAGGAGAGTGACCGGGCAGCCCACGGCCACCGCCCGGCACCGGCCACGGCCTCTCTCCACTCTCGTCGCCTGTCCCACGAGGGCGCTGCCGCCCACAGCTGCAGGGAAAGGACAGACTGGACCGCGCGCCCTTCCCAGGTGAGCAGCAGGGATGCGGGGCAGGTGGCGCTTCCTCCTGCAGGGACCCGTTTAAATGCTCCTCACGGGCCGACACTCGCTGCCCAGCGTGGCCTCGACCCCTCGCTGCAGGGCCCGCGGGGAGCTGTGTGAACGCGACATTTCCGTGAAACCAGCAAGACACTGACATCCTTTCCACGCGCTCGCTACACTCACCCCTCCTCCCTCGCGGCCTCTCGGACAGACGCTGTGATGGATGGAGTGGGCCTCCGCGGGGGAGAGACGGAACTGAGGTTAAAATGTCCCACGTTGGCAAACTGTACAGAAACGGGTGACCCGGGGACACCGCAGTGACAGTGCGACTCCGTGGCGACACCACGCTGGTTTTTACTGAATGGCACTGACAGGCACATGCGGGTGGCCATTGCCGGGGAGGTGCCGGTGGGGGTGGCCTGTGCCTTAGAGGAACCCAAGTCTGGATGTGGAGGCCGGAGATCTGGGTTCGAGGCCCAGCCCTGCCACTTCCTACCTGTGGGCCCTCAGCTTCCTCCTGGGCGAGGGTGAGGGCAGCAGGAGCGGAAAGTGCCTGTGAGCTGTGCCCGGCTGTGCTGTGCCCGGCTCTTCCCTCTAGTAAGAGCCACCTGCCTGGGGAGTCCCGCCATGTGGGGTTCTGCTGCAGTGGCCCCAGGGGCCCGGTTTGGGGAGTTCATCTGCCCCCCCAGACATGGAGAAGCTGTGCTTTTTTTAAAAATCAGGCTCCTGAGCCAAATTCCAAATTGGTTGTGGTTTACCAGCAAGCTGACCCCCAGAATCCCATGGCCCTGGCCTGCGCCTGTCCCTGTCCACCCTGGTCCCTCTGCCCGCCCTGGTGCCTCTGCCCTGGTGCCTCTACCCTGGTGCCTCTGCCCGCCAGCCCGTGCCACATCAGCAGCCAGGCTCCAGGCTCCAGGCTCCAGGCTCCAGGCTCCAGGCGGAGACACAGGGAGGCCTCATTTCATTTTCCCTTCCAGGCTTGATGGATGATGGTAGACTCCGCCTCCAGCTGTCAGAACTCCAGCCCGCACTTTGCCGACAACTCATCACGCAGGACCCGCTCCTCTTCATCCTGGCATCAAACGTCTGTTTGATCGGCTTTTCATCCATTTTCCCATCCATTTTCCGCAAATGTGGCGGTTTAGGGATGTTCTGAGTCTCGCAAGACTGTGCGTGCTGCACTCTGGCAATAGATCAGTGTGGTCCCAAACGTGACACCGGGGGCCCTGCTCTCAGCCACCCCTCATCCCCCCTCCACACGCTCCCCCCTGCCAGCCCGGCCCCCTCCCCTTGCCAGAGCCAGGGTGCGGGACAGAGGGAGCCCGTCCACGCTGGGTGGAGATCTGGTGCCCCCTGGAGGCCCATGGGGAGGGCAGGGCAGGAGGGGAGGGGCTGGGTGGCAGGGAGTGGGTGGGCCCACAGCCCCTCTGCCCAGCCTTCCTGGGTAAAGCCACGGATTGGGGCTGGCTCAGTCTGCGCATCCCGCGCCTTTGGGAATAAGCAAGCTTCCGCCTTTGGTAGCAAATCCCGGGTTCCAGGGCATTGTTTCCACCATTTCCCCTGGAGCGCAGAGCCTGTGGGGCTGGGGGCACCCGCCCCGCTTTCAGAGAAGGGGGCTGGGGATCTGAGACGCGGCGCCAAGGTCACGAGTTCCTGGCCGGGGGGGCCCAGGTCCATCAAGTGAGAGGAAAGGCCAGGGGCCCTGGGTGGGGGGGTCTGCAGGGAGCCAGGGCCCTGGGTGGGGGTCTGCAGGGAGCCAGGGGCCCTGGGGGGGGGTCTGCAGGGAGCCAGGGCACTGGGGGGGGTCTGCAGGGAGCCGGGGGCCCTGGGGGGGTCTGCAGGGAGCCGAGGGCCCTGGGTGGGGGTCTGCAGGGAGCCAGGGGCCCTGGGTGGGGGTCTGCAGGGAGCCAGGGGCCCTGGGTGGGGGTCTGCAGGGAGCCAGGGGCACTGGGGGGGGGTCTGCAGGGAGCCAGGGGCACTGGGGGGGGGTCTGCAGGGAGCCAGGGGCCCTGGGTGGGGGTCTGCAGGGAGCCAGGGGCCCTGGGTGGGGGTCTGCAGGGAGCCAGGGGCACTGGGGGGGGGTCTGCAGGGAGCCAGGGGCACTGGCGGGGGGGGGGGTCTGCAGGGAGCCGAGGGCCCTGGCGGGCAGGGCAGCAGGTGGCGGGAGTGGACCCTGGACCAGGGCTCAGATGGAAGCGTGAAACTCCAGGGGTGAGGAAGGGGGCAGGACCGAGCAGGGTGAAGTCAGACCCAGCAGGGGTGCTGGGGGCAGAGGGCAATCAGAGCTCAGCAAGTGCGATCATCAAAGGTCCATAAAGGAAACGCTAATCACCCCCTCCCTGCCCCCAAGGGTGCCCGCACCCTCACGCTCGCCTGCACCTTCCCACCCTTCTAGCTACACACACACACACACACACACACACACACACAGGTGCACACGTGCGCGCACATGCACACGCACACACGCACGCACGCACACGTACACACATGCACACACACGAAGCAGAGAACCTCAGCGGGGCACCTGGGCTTGTTTGTTCCTCCCGCGTCCTCGCCCTTTTTAGTCCAGTGCATCTTGCTTAGGGCTGGAGCCAGGCCCACTGGGGCAGCTCCAGCCTGCGCCTGGCTGCCTGGCCGGTCAGCTAAGTCAGGAGGGGCCTGGGCAAGGCTGGAGAGCAAAGACCTGCCTGGGGAAGGCACGGGGCCCAGGGAGGGAGGCAGAGGCAGGGAGCTGGAAGAGGCAGCGGGAGGAGCAGGGGACAGCCCTGCCCAACAGCATGTCCAGGAGGACATGAGTCCCCCCAGGAAAAGCAACGCTTGGGGGTGAGCGGTGGGGGCGGGGGTGCTGGGCAGGCCCAACTAGCAAGAGCTCCCTAGCACCCAGGGTCCGTTGTAGGGGCTCCTCTAACCCACAGTCACCTCCACCCACTCCGCCCTGTCAGCTTGTCTCCTCAGGGACACACAGGGGACGCTGCTGGGGAAGGAAGAGGGAGAAGTAGCAGGTTTACTAGGAAAAGCGAGTTTGTGATTCTCCGCTGCTGTGGCAACTCTAGCTCACCTCCCGGCCCCTCCCCCAGACCGACAGAGGAGACGGGGAGAGCCTGCCCCAGTGCTGGGGGTGCTGAGGTCTGGGGGTGCTGAGGTCTGGGGTGACAGCAGAGGACAGAGGAGGCTGCAGGGCCTCGCCCCGTGGACGGAAGGGCATGTGACCTGGCTTGGGAACGGGGCCACTGCAGACATAATTAGTTCTTTCATCTGACATCACCCCGGGTTCAGGGCGGGCCCTAGATCCGCTGGCTGGTGTCCTGTGAGAAGGGGGCGCACGGGGACCCAGGCAGGAAGGCCGTGTGGAGCCGGAGCCGGAGCGGAGCCATGCAGTTACCAGCCAAGCCCCGCAGGGCCAGAGGCTGCACAGGCCAGGAAGGGTCCTTCCCAGATCCCCGTGGAGCAAGGCCGGCTGGCGGCCGGTGTGGGACGCTGACCTCTAGGCTGAGAGGGGACAACCCGCTGTGTCTTAAGCGCCTGCTTGCGGTTCTTTCTATGTCAACCTTAGGAACTGAGACACTGAACGAAGCAATCAAGGGTCAGCTGCAAGAACGGGACCCTCCTGAGGAGTCCATTCACCCCCACTTTACCCCCTTCTGCCTCCCCCAGCCCCCCTTTCCCTCTGGCTAACACGCCCGGAGCCAGGTTCGGAGCAACCCCTCACAACAAGCAGCTGTCGGAGAAAGAAGCCGCCTTTACGGTGAAGCCACACCACCTTGTGAAGAGTGTGGAGAATCGGGAAGAGCGTGGCACCCTTTGGACCCGCAGACCCGGGTTCAGACTCCGGCTCCATCCTCTTCCTTTCGCCCTGAGGCCGCGGCGCGAGGGTGATAGTCCTGCCCCCTCACTGTGTCAGGGTTCAAGGGGGAGCGAGGGCTCAGCCTGTGCCTGGCTCCTCCCACCACTCAGAACGGTGCTCACGCAGGGCCGGTCCCTGACAAACACGCCAAGGCCATAGAATCGGATCGGTTCCAAGCCCCTAAATGTGGATGTGCCACAGCCTTCTTCTGCTCTTATTTGGAAACAGTGAGCGTTTTTCTTCTCTAACTTGACATTTTTTATTTTAAAATGTACATTCAGTAACATGTTTAACTCTTTGTTATACAGCCCTCTGGGGTCTGACGAACGCCCGGGCGTGGAGCCACTCCCACAGTTACTACAAAGAACAGCCCTCTGCCCCTTTGTGGTCAGCCCCGCCCCAGCCCCTGGCCACCCGGGGCCTGCTCTCCTTCGCCTTCTCCAGGGTGTCATCCAAGTGGAATTACATAGCGGAAGTGATGGGTGTTGCTTCTGAGATGAGGCTGTAAGAGAATAGGCTGCCCCTGTCCCTGTCCCCACTTCCTCTCCCTCTCCCTCTCTCTCCTACTCACTTGCTTTTTATTAAATACTAGAGGCCCGGTGCACAAAATTTGTGCACGGGAGGGGGGTTCCTCGGTCCAGCCTGCACCCTCTCCAATCCAGGACCCCTCGGGGGATGTCCGACTGCCAGTTTAGGTCTGATCCCACCGGGCCTAAACTGGCAGTCGGACATCCCTCTCGCAATCCGGACCGCTGGCTCCTAACCACTCGCCTGCCTGATCGCACCTAACTTGCCCCCCTGCCAGCCTGATCGCCCCAAAAGCCTCTGCCTGGGCCCCTGGCCTAAGCCGCAGTCTGGCCTCCCTGTGCAGGAGGCAACCTGGCGGATCAGGGGAAGGCACCACACCCATTACCCCACTGCTGTGGCCACTGTCAGCCTGAGCCTCAGCCATCTGCAGCTGCTGCGGCTTTGTCCGGAAGGACGTCCAGAAGACGTCCACTCTAATTAGCATATTACCCTTTTATTAGTATAGATATTGGGGTGACATTGGTTAATAAAATTATATAGGTTTCAGGTGTACAAACCTATAATTCATCATCTGTACACTGTACTGTGTGTTTATCACCCAAAGTCACGTCTCCTTCCATCACCGCTTACCGCCCCCCTTTACCCTCTTCTGCCTCCCCCACCCCATATCCCTCTGGTCATTACCACACTGTGATCTGTGCTCAGTGTATTTAAAAGAGTTAAAATCACACAAAGTATGCCCTCTCATCACAACGGAACTAAATCACAAACTTATACTGGAGAGATCTCTGAAAATGCCCGAATATTTGGAAACTAAATGACACACTTCTAAATAACCCATTTGCCGAAAAGGAAGTCAAAAGGGAAGTTTGAAAGGATTTTTAACTAACTGAAAAGGAAAACACAACAATTCAAAATGTGTGGCACTACTGCCTACGGGTTTTTGGGAGATGCTTTGATGAAGTTGAATAAATTCCCCTTCTATTCCCAGTTCGTTGAGAATTTTGAGGTTTTAAAATCATGAATGGGAGTTGGGTTTTCTAAAATGCCTTTGCTGTGTTAGTTGATATGACTGTATGATACAGTCTTTAGCCTGTTGATATAGTGGGTATGTTAATTGATTTCTTTAACGTTGAGACAGCTTATATACGTAGAATGCATGCTATGAGTACTTGGTTACGCTACACAGGGTGGGAAAAAGGAGGTTTACAGTTGCTTGTATGGAAAAAGGCACGCAGGTGGTACCATTACAACAGCTTTATTAACTCAAAGGAATGCAACTCAGAACTGTGAACCTACTTTTGCCCACCCCTGTATAATTCTTTTTATATATATATATATATATATACTAGAGGCCTGATGCACGAATTTGTGCACTAGTGTAGTCCCTTGGCCTGGCCTGCAGGATCAGGCTGAAACTGGCTCTCCAACATCTCCCAGGGGATCCCAGATTGCGAGAGGGTGCAGGCCAGGACAAGGGACCGCATGGTCGGGGCCAGGGAGAGACGCGGGAGGTTGGCCAGCCGGGAAGGGACTGTGGGAGGGCTCCAGGGCGTGTCCGGCCCATCTTGCTCAGTCCTGATCGGCCAGACCCCAGCAGCAAGCTAATCCACCGATTGGAGCATCTGCCCCCTGGTGGTCAGTGCACATCATAGCGAGCAGTTGAGCAGCCATAGCATATCATTAGCAATTACGCTTTGAATGGTTAAATGGCCGACTGGTCAACCGGACACTTAGCATATTAGGCTTTTATTACATAGGATTGTTGAATTTGCTTTAACATTTGGTTGAGGACTTATCTAAATTCATGAGAAATATTGGCCTATAGTTTTCTTTTTCTTGTGCTGTCTTTGTCTGGTTTTGATGCCAGGGTAATACTGGCCTCATAACATGAGCTGAGAAGTATTCTCTCCTCTGTTATTTTCAGAAAGAGATTGTGCAATATTGGTGTTAATTTTTCATTAAACGTTTGGTAAACTCCTCTATTGAACTTGCCTGGACCTAGAGATTTTTTTTTTAACGGAAGATTTTTTTTATTATTATGAATTCAATTTCCTTAATGGTTATAGTAGTTTTCAGATTATGTATTTCATCTTGGTTGGGTTTTGGTAGTCTGTGGTTTCAAGGAACTGGTCTGTTTCATCTACGTTAGTGACTTACGAGTATAAAGTGCGTGGGACTCCTTGAGGACCCTTTGAACAGCTATAGGATCCGTATGATATCCTTGTTTCAGTCCTGATACTCGTGATCTGTATTTTCTCTTTTTTCAGTCTTTCCAGAGGTCAGTCTTTCTAGAGGTGGACAACTTTTATTTTTTATTTTTTCAAAGAATCGCCTGTTGTTTCATTGACTTTCATCTATTGTTTCCCTGTTTTCAGTTTCACTGATGTCTACTCTTCATCATTTCTTCCCTTCTGCTGGCTCTGGGTTTGTTTTGTTCTTTTTCCGGTTCCTTTGAGGTAGGAATTTAGGTTATTGATTGGAGACTTTTCAAGTATAAGCACTTCATGCTCTGTAGTTCCCTTTCACCTTCACTGCACCTGCATTCCGCAAAGTCCCAGGCATTTGCATTTTCGGTTCTACGTGGAGGGCTATTTTTGAAGGTGGCCCAAGAGGTGTTTGGAGGAGACAAAGAAGCTGTCTGCCAGAGCCACCCTCCTCCCTCAGCGGCACCGAGGTGCTGCCGGAGGTGGCTGTCCAGCCAGGGACTCCGTTTCCAAGCTGGCCGTGGCTCCGGCGAGGCCCGATAGCAGCTCTTGCTGATGGGGGGCCAGGGAAGTACCGTATGTCACTCCCACGCCAATGTCATTAAAAAGTCAACATCCTTTCTCCCCTCTCTCCCTTTGCACTGATGGCCGAAGTGTCTGGGGGCAGTGGAGCCAAAAGGTGGGAAGTACGTGGAGGAAACCACGAACCAACCTCAAACACATATTGGTCTGCTTTATGGGTGAGAAACATGTCTTTCCTGTTAAGCCATTAATGCTTTGGGAGGCATTTGTGAGCAGCAGCGAGAATTTCCTTGCTGTTAACCTCAAAAATCAGCATTGCAACTTGAAACACGTCTTCCAATAACCCCTTAAGGACACGGCATCCATGAACGTACTTGAACTTACTGATTTTATCCAGAATCAATTCTTGGGTATTAAAGGCCTTAACTTTACTGCCTTATTATACCCACTATAATGGGAACATTACAAAAAAAAAAAAAAGTGGAAAGATTTTAGACATGAGACCTGATCAGAAATCCCGGTTCACAGCATCTGGGAGTGATTCAGAAAACCACAGCCCTGCCTGGCCGGTGTGGCTCAGTGGCTGAGCACTGACCTACGAACAGGAGGTCACAGCTCCATTCCCTGTCAGGGCACATGCCCAGGTTGCAGGCTCACTCCCCAGTATGAGGCATGAGGGAGGCAGCCGATCAATGATTCTCCCTCATCATTGATGTTTCTATCTCTCCCTCTCTCTTCCTCTCTCAAATCAATAAAAATATATTTTAAAAGAAAAAAAAAACACACAAAACAACAACACAGCCCCGGAGCTACCGCCTCCCACGTCCCGGTGGCACCTCAGCTTTGCCCTCTTCCCGTCTGACCGACGTCGGGGGTATGAGCCTCACTGTCCCGGTGCCTGCAGCCCGGGGGTGGGCACGTGGCCGCCGCAGGAGGGCTGACGCCTGAGCTACTGAACCGGCCCTCCGGCGGCCGGGCTCCATCGCTGTGTCAGGCAGGACGCGGCCCGGACCCGCACACAGCACCCGCCCCCCGCCTGCCCCCTGCCTGCCCCCCGACTGCCCCCCGCCTGCCCCCCGCCTGCCGTGCGTGTCCAATTAGGACAACAGCCGGCTCCAGGCTCGGGCCTCTGCTGGGTCATTTGCTGAACCTCTCTCGTTGGCGGCCTCTTTTTCAGCCAAATGCACTTCTGTTTAAAATAGAGAGCGGACGGCTTTATTTATAAAAGCCAATAAACGCCTCCCGGCCCGGCCCGGCCCGATGAGGGCCTGTGCCCATCTTTCCTCTCCGCGCCGCCTCTCCGATGACCAGTTTGCGCTCTGCCAACGCCTGTCTGCTCCGTCCGCTGGTTGACAGAACGAGGCACCTGGGTGGCTCTCAAGACGGAGCCTGTCAGTCAGATGACACTGGGGATGATCCCGGCGCCCCACCCCCACCCCGTTACTCATTTATGGTGGGAGAGATCCCCAGCCCAGGTCCCCGTTCCCCGTGCTGCGCCTCTCTCCCAGGCCAGCCTCCCAGGCCAGCCGCTCCCATAGAGACACCACGCGCATCCTCCTGTGATAAGGTCAGAGGACACGAGCGAGGGGGGGGGCGGGGGGGAGCGGCGCAGGCAGAGGCCAAGCTCTGAGAGACGAGGCCTTAGCAGTGGGGTCGGCGCAGAGGAGGGGCAGGTGGGAGAATGGGGTCCCCTCCCAGGGCCAGGCCTCCGGATGCCCCGGCGTTTCCCTGACTGGGCAGCTGCGGTCTCCGCCCTCAGCCGTCTGTCTGTCCCGCTGGGGACGAAGATGCCTGCAGACCTCCCGCACCCGCCTGGCCAGGCGCCGTGGCCGGCTCATTTCCTGATAAAGCTGTCAGTTGATAGAGCTGATAGGAGAAATGGTTCGCTCTCTTAGCGGAATCTTAATCGGCCCGTCCCCCCTCTTTCATGCAGTCAGCACATGCAGTCCCCTAGTTCCCCCCCCCTGCCCCCCCCAGGGAAAAGCACCTTTGCAGAGAAGCATCCAGAAAGACAGGAAGGTGGGCCTTGCGAAATGGCTAGCTGGTGATTGCGAAGTCAGAGGTTAAGAAAACGCTGGGGAGGAGCACAGGAGGGGTTCCAGCCACGCAAACCCCGCTGACGACATGCTCGCGGGCGAGCGCCCACACACGGCAGAGGGCGTAGAGGGCACAAGCTCCATAGGGAGACCCATGCTGCCCGCCGGGTCTCGTTGGAACATCGAGCATCTTTCAAGGCGCCGGGCACCGAGACGGGGCGGAGAGCAGAGTGACTGAGACACGGAAAAACTGGGGCCATCGGTTCCACGTGACCAGAGCGGCGGCGGGGCAGCCAGGACACGGGACACGCAGCGGGTCGGAGAAACTCCGGAGAAGGCCAAGCCGGAGCCCCGCCCGGAGGGTAACTCGGGTCAGCGGCAGCGCCGTCCAGCGGGAGGACATGGTCGGTGCAAGGTCAGGGGTGGTCCATGGGAGGAGCCGCTGGCTGAAGGTTAAGGTCACGCGGAGGACCAGGTCACAGTGGGGGGTGGGTACCCAAGCAGGTTTCCCCCCATATAATCTCATGCATTTTTTCAAATAGCCTTATTGAGATGTAATTTATATCCCATAAAATTCACCTGCATTCAGCCTGCAACTCGGCACCTTTGGCGTAGTTGCAGAGTTCCCTGCTAGCACCATAGTCTAATTTTAGAACATTTCCTCAATCTCCAAAAGAAACCGCCTGAGCAGGGGTTTTTTTTTTCTTTGTGTTTTAATTTTTTTTTAACATTTATTTCAGAGAGGAAGGAAGAGGGAGAGAGAGAGAGACACACACACCAATGATGAGAATCATTGATCCGCTGCCTCCTGCATGCCCCCTACTGAGGATCAAGCCCACAACCCGGGCATGTGTCCTGACCGAAAATCGAACCGTGACCTCCTGGATCATAGGTCAATGCTCAACCACTGAGCCACACTGGCCGGGTGTGAGCAGGGTTTTGATAGGGGCCTGGCTTGGGCCCTCATCCAGCCCAGAACATAAGCAATGACACAGCAGCGACCGTGCCCGGGGCTAAAGATCTGTGGCAATGACAGAGTGAAACGGACCCCATTTCATAGATTCTTTCCCGACAGGAAAAGAACTGGGTCATGAGCACTCGGGCCACTTTCTGCTGGTTGGCTATTTCACGTCAGTGTTCTTCAGAAGCGCAGCCGACTGACCAATAAAAATGGACAGAGAGGCCACATCACAGCAAAATCCAGAACTCTGAAGTTTCTGCAAAACGGGATCGGCACGGACCACTACCCCTATGTCTCATGCAGCCCAAACCGCAGCTGGTCAGCACCAAAGAAGGGCCAGGGCTCCGTCTCAGAGGCTCCAGAGGGTGACTGGAGTGTAGTCACCATGAGCTGGGGTGTGAGCGGCCTGCTCTGTGGGGTGCAGGTGGCCCATTCAAACCCAAAGTCCTCAGCGAGGCAAGGACCAGCGAGAATGGGCAGACCTCGGCGGCGGCTCCGGGCAGGGGGGCCTGCTTGGAGCGGATGCTTTGATAACTGGACCAGTTAGGGTTTTTCGTTTGTTTGTTTATTAATTTGACAGAGGAAGGGAGAGGGAGAGAGAGATAGAAACATCACTGATGAGAGAGAATCATTGATTGGCTGCCACCTGCGCACACACACCCCCAACTGGGGATCAAGCCTGCAACCAGATCAAGCCTGTACCCTCGACCGGAATCAAACCTGGGACCCTTCAGTCTGCAGGCTGACACTCTATCCACTGAGCCAAACCGGCCAGGGCTAGATTTATTTTTTTAATTGTAAGAAACAAAAACAAATTAAACCAGCTTTCACAATCAAGGGAACTCAGTTCTGACAAACTCTGGACTAGGATAATGTGGAAAAGCTCTCCCTCCAAACTGCAGAAATGCGTGACAAACTAACCACGTTTGTCCGCTGTGAGTTCTTGGCTGAGTTAACAAGCCAGAGAGGAATATCCCCAGAACAAGGGGCCAGAACAAAGAAGGAAAAGCCAGGGTGGAAATCAGGTGATCTGACCCCATCGCTGCCTCAGGGCAGGTGCAGGGGAGGGGTGGGAGCACATCAGAGGGTAACCCAGTGGCCGTGGCTTTGGCCTCCGCACTGAGATGAGATGTGGAGACAGGAGATAAGATCGCAGCCACGGAGGCGGAGAGTGGAGGTGGAGAGTGACACTGTGACTCCTCGCAAAGGCAAAGCCAGGCTCCCCTAAGGGCTGATCTGTAGGCGAAAGGGCGGGCGGGAGACCTATCCCCTGGCACAGGGGGTGACACGGACGCTTGGCTATCGGCACAGGCAAGCGCAGCGGGGGCTTAAAAAAGGCTCCTCTGAAAAATGCAAACTGCAGGTCTGCACTGTGAGTTCCACATTTAGATTGCATGCCTGGTCTGGGAGCTCTACGTCAAGAGAAAAATATCGGTCCCAGGCCGGTGATAACCAGAAACCACCTGGTAACAGCAGATGCAAATGGCTTTAGAGGGACACTTCACATTCAGGTAGCAGGAAACTCCAAAGGAAAAGCCAAGCTCATCCAAAGATGAGCTCACAATATCACATTCCAGTGTATGTGAAGAAAGGGGTCTTTTTAAAAAAATTATTATTATTCACTGATTTAGGGAGGGAGAGAGAAACATCCATTTGTTGTTCCACTTATTTATACACTCACTGGCTGCTTCTGTATGTGCCCTGGCCAGATGGAACCTGCAACCGTGGTGCAGGGGGACAACGCTCCAACCAACTGAGCGACCTGGCCAGGACCACGCGGTCATGTCCAACACCCTGTATCCTTCCATCCAGCAACACATCTATCCATCCACCCGCCCACCTACTGTCCACCTATCCACTCACCCACCCACCCACCCACCTATCCACCCACCCACCCACCTGTCCACCTATCCACCCACCCACCCACCCGTCCACCTATCCACCCACCCACCCACCTGTCCACCTATCCACCCACCCACCCACCCACCTACTGTCCACCTATCCACTCACCCACCCACCCACCCACCTATCCACCCACCCACCCACCTGTCCACCTACCCACCCACCCACCCACCCGTCCACCTATCCACCCACCCACCCACCTGTCCACCACCCACCCACCCACCTGTCCACCACCCATCTGCCCATCCACCTGTCACCTATCCACCCACCCACCCACCTGTCCACCACCCACCCACCCACCCAAACACCCGTCCCCCTGCTTCTGTGTCCTATGAAGTCCAGGCACCGTATTTAGGGACTTGACATGGAAAAGGGTGACACTGTCCCCGTCCGTAAGTGACTGCACTCCACTTGGGAAGACAGATCAGCAGACGGTCTCGGTGCATGTGTGGCACGTGCTAGGCTAGAGGTAAACGAGGAATGCATTTTTAATGCATTAATAACGTTCCCTTCCTTCATTCCACCAGACTTCTGTTTGCCTCCGGGAGGACGGGCTTTTCAGAGCAGGACTGTAACCAGAGAAAAAAGGCCCTTTTACCTCCCAGTCAAGACCGACCGAAGGCACAGGAGACACTCGCCTTGAAAGGGGCTTGGTTCCGAGAGCAAAGGGATTTCCTGAGCTTCAAAGGCTCCGCTGAGAAATGATAATCGAGTCTGGAGGACTCGGATCAGAAGCAGGTTCAAGGTCAGAGGATGTGACTTGGGGACGTTCCCATCAGGGACGGCGAGACAGGAGAGCAGACCGAGGGCCCTGCTCCCTCCTGGGGGCAGAGCAGCAGTGGGAAGAGCCGGGAGGAGCCTGGCACCAGGACCCGGGCGGCCCAGGCCGGACGCCGGACGCTCGGTGGGCACCAGGACTGGCAACGCGAACCACCTCAGCCGCCGCGTTGGAGGCGGGAGCCGGGACCCTGCCGGGCAGGAGGCGGGAGCCGGGACCCTGCCGGGCAGGAGGCGGGAGCCGGGACCCTGCCAGACAGGAGGCGGGAGCCGGGACCCTGCCGGGCAGGAGGCGGGGGCCGGGACCCTGCCGGGCAGGAGGCGGGAGCCGGGACCCTGCCGGGCAGGAGGCGGGAGCCGGGACCCTGCCGGGCAGGAGGCGGGAGCCGGGACCCTGCCGGGCAGGAGGCGGGAGCCGGGACCCTGCCGGGCAGGAGGCGGGAGCCGGGACCCTGCCGGGCAGGAGGCGGGGGACCCCCCACGGGGCCTGACTGTGCGTGGCTGTTCCCGGGGTGCCTCTGAGTTAACGAGGAAGGAGGGATGGAGCCCAAGGAGGCTGACTTAGCTTTGATGAGCAAGTTCGTGTGTTTTAATTTTTTCATTTTTGTGCCCTTAGCAGGAGGGGGGACTTGTGAGCAAGACGCAACCAGTTACAGACCATGTTCAGTTCTGTTTCTGGCCCCTGCTCCCGCCTGCAGATTTGACGCAGGATGGAGGCTGCCTTGTGCTGAGAGACAGGGGCCGGGGAGGCGTGGGGGGGGGGGGGGGGGCCAGCTCCATGGTCCTGCAGCCGGGCACGCGCAGGGCCACGCTCGGAAGGGCCCCGCATTTAGGGTTTCTTGCTCTGTGGTCACTGCCTGGAAATCCTTACCAATTTTACCTTTAAATTAGTACTTTGTAAGTGAAGTCTGATGGGATAATGGACATCTGAGGGCTGGAACCCCAACCTACACGCAGTTCTGTCTCCCACTGCCTCCTGGGACTAGCCCAGGGGTGGGCAAACTTTTTGACTCGAGGGCCACAATGGGTTCTTAAACTGGACCGGAGGGCCGGAACAAAAGCATGGATGGAGTGTTTGTGTGAACTAATATAAAATCAAAGTAAACATCATTACATAAAAGGGTACGGTCTTTTTTTTTTTTTTTAGTTTTATTCATTTCAAACGGGCCGGATCCGGCCGCGGGCCGTAGTTTGCCCACGGCTGGACTAGACGGTTCTCAGCCCCCCTCCCCTCCACCCCAGCCCCTGCTCCCTCAGCCCAGGCGGGTGACTGGGTCGGGTTGCGGGTGGGCTGTCTCCCTGACCTCCTAGCGGAATCTAGGGCAGCTGTTCTAACCCCGGGCTGGCGGGGCCACAGTGTGTCTGGCAGGGAACTCGGTGGGAACAAATCTCTGTTCCGAACTTGCTATCGCAGAGGAGGGGGCCGGTGTCACTTGGTTTTGGCAAAGACTCAAAGGCAGGCAGAGTGGGAAAGGGAAGGCGATGGGTGTGCCCTGATGGGAGCCTCTGGGCCCGGGAAGCTGGAGGCGGGCTCAGTAAAAGCCGCCGTTGTGTGGTTGGCTAAGGTACCTCTTTGGCTTTCTCTGGTTGGCCCTAAGTTGGAGGCGGGTGGGGGAAAAAACGAGGGAAGCTGTAGGTTATTAACTTCGATCTCGTCATTTTGGCTCCATGTAGTAGAAGTGGGTTAGCTCCTGGGGCTGGCACCAGGGACAGGAATGTGCCTTCCTGAGGTCTGACTGGCAGCAGGCTGGCCTCCGGGCTGCTCCCTGCGGGTGAGGGGGTGGCTCCTGGGCAAGCTGCTGCGGGTCATGCATGGGTCAGAGTCCTGTTTTGATCTATGGTCTGGCCATTGCCCTTTAGTATATCCAGTGTCTCATGATAATTATGTAAGAACTAGAGGCCCGGTGCATGAAATTCATGCACGGTAGGGGGCGTCCCTCAGCCTGGCCTGCACCCTCTCCAACCCAGGACCCCTCGGGGAATGTCCAACTGCCAGTTTAGGCCCAATCCCAGCAGTCGGACATCCCTCTCACAATCCGGGACTGCTGGCTTCTAACTGCTCGCCCACCTGCCTGCCTGATCACCCCTAACCACCTCTGCCTGCCTGCTGGCCCGATGGCCCCCAACTGCCCTCCCCTGCTGGCCTGATCGCCCCCAACTGCCCTCCCCTGCTGGCCTGATTGCCCCCAACTGCTTGCTTCCCCATGCCAGCCTGATCTCGCCCCTAACTGCTTGCTCCCCTGTGGCCTGATCACCCCTAAATGCTTGCTCCCCTGTGGCCTGATCGCCCCCTAACTGCCTCTGCCTCAGCCCCACCACCATGGCTTTGTCCGGAAGGAAGTCGGACATCCGGAAGATGTCCGGTCGACCCGGTCTAATGAGCATACTACCCCTTATTAGAATGGATTGGTCCAATATGCCCATTCTTCCCTTTGAAGGGTTCAGTGGTCCATTCAGCAAGTTTAAAAGGTGACCTTGCCGAGTGGAAATTATCTGCCTCCACGGTCAGATCTCAAGCAACTTCACAGAGCAAAGCCAGAGGCCGCACGTATTGAAGTGCGGTGCCTCACACAGAACTGAGCTCGCGTTTGACAAAAGTGTGGGCGTGCACAACCCGCTCTGGGAGAGAGGCCACGGCGTCTCCTCTTTCAGCCGCCGAAGCTCGATCCTCCCACCTCCCCTGCCCGGCTCACACTGTCTCCCCAGGCAGCCACTGGGTGAGTTCTGATAGAGGACAGAAAAGCAAGAAAAGAGGCCCTGGCTAGTGTTGCTCAGTGGTTAGAGTGTCAGCTTGCACACAGAGGGTCTCGGGTTTGATTCCCGGCCCCAGTCGGGGTGCGTGTGGGAAGCAAACAATCAATGTGTCTCTCTCACATCAATGTTTCTCTCTGTCTCTCTCCCCCTCCTTCCCTCCCTTCCACTCTCTCGAAAAATCAATGGAAAAAAATATCCTTGGGTGAGGATAAAATAAATAAATAAAATCAATAAAAAATATATTTTTTAAAATGTATGTTTTCTTCCTAAATTATTAGGGCAAGTAACTTAGCAAGACGCCCTCCTGCAGTGGGGAGGGAGGGGTGCTGTGGAAGAGCCGCCCTCAGTCTCTGCCTGTCTCTCTCTCTCTATTTTTTTCTTTTATTGATTTCAGAGAAGAAGGGAGGGGGGGGGAGAGAGAGAAATAGCAATGATGAGAGAGAATCATTGATGGGCTGCCTCCTGCATGCCCCACTCTGGGGATCAAAAGCCCGCAACCCAGCATGTGCCCTGACCAGGAATCGAACCGTGACCTCCAGGTTCATAGGTCAACGCTCAACCGCTGAGCCACACCGGCCGGCTCTCCTGCCTGTCTGACCGCGGGGATGGAGGAGCCGCCCCTGGTTCTCTGGGGTCTGGCCTGGGAGCTTTGCTCTGGGAAGTCCATTCCGGGAGGCTGGTGCCCCTGCTCCCTCAGCCGGGCACTCCCATGGCCATGACGTCACTGTGGCACCACCTTCCAACCCCGCGAGGAAATGGGCGAGGAGGTGAGGGCGAGGCCAAGGCCATGGGCGCAGGGAGGGTCCGCAGCACCTGGGTCTGCCCAGCTTCGCCCCTGAGCCAGCAATGACTGGGCGGCCCATTTACCTCATTTCTTTTGTTGCAGATGTCTTACTGGCACAATGAAAATTAAAATAGCAGGGTCCGCCCCCTCCCTCCACTCTTCCACTCAAGATACACCGAGCCCAGGTTGGTGCCAGGCAGGGTGCCATGCAACAGACCAGGCCCCGCCGTGTGGGTCTTCCAGCTACCGAAATGGGGTGGGGGAGGGGGTAACGGGGGTGTGTGTGTAACAGGGGCGGGGGAGGGGGTAACAGGGGCGGAGGGGAGGGGGTAATGGGGGGGTAACAGGGGCAGAGGGGTAACAGGGGCGGAGGGGAGGGGGTAACGGGGGGGGGTAACAGGGGCGGGGGAGGGGGTAACAGGGGCGGAGGGGAGGGGGTAATGGGGGGGTAACAGGGGCAGAGGGGTAACAGGGGCGGAGGGGAGGGGGTAACGGGGGGGGTAACAGGGGCGGGGGAGGGGGTAACAGGGGCGGAGGGGAGGGGGTAATGGGGGGGTAACAGGGGCAGAGGGGTAACAGGGGCAGAGGGGAGGAGGTAATGGGGGGGTAACAGGGGCGGAGGGGTAACAGGGGCGGAGGGGAGGGGGTAACGGGGGGGGGGGTAACAGGGGCGGAGGGGAGCAAATGAGCAAATTAGCACATGAGCAAATCAGCAGCTGAAGGACCGGAAAAGCCCAGGAAGGAGATGAACCTCAGCTGCCCAGCCCCCACCCCACTTCCCGTCGGAAGGCAAATCTCCTGCTCCGTCTCCCGCGGGATCCTGGGGGGTCCTGGGGGCCCTCACTGGCCTTTCATTCAGTTCCCATCAGGACAACTAGAGCAACCCTTTCCCACATACACCAGACCCTATTGTTCTGCGCAAACCCCCCCCCCATGGCTTTCACCTCCCCCAGAGTCACAGCCGAGGTCTCACAGCCATGCAAGGTCGGACCCCCGCCCTCTCCTCCCCCTAGTCACCCGCTGCCATCCAGCCACCTGTCCTCGCTCTGGGGACCCTGCCGTTGAGAGGCGACCGGTGTCAGGCGCGTGCCTGTCGGGCCGGCAGGTTATTAATTGTTCCGCTTTCCCTCTCGCAGGGCCCTGGTCTGGATGATGAATGAGGCGGCCGCACTGGCCTCTGCCCCTGCTGTTATGTCTTCGCTCCTCCGCCCGCCGCTCTCTCCCTGGATCGCGGCCGCCTCTCTCACCCGCTGCGGGCCTGTGCCCGCATGTCACCCTCAGTGATGCATCCCCTGACCCGGCACTTCCCCAGCACGCTCCCCTGGCCCAGCCGCCCCTCCTCCGCCCTCACCCCTGCCACACTGTTGATGTTCCTTATTTGTTTACTAGAGGCCCGGTGCACGAATTTCCTGCACTGGGGGGGGTCCCCCAGCCTGGCCTGTGCCCTGTCACAGTGCAGGAGCCCCATGATTGATCGCCCCAAAGAGGGAGGCCCCACCCACCCATCCGGGGCTCCTTGATGGATTGCCCTAAAGAGGTAGGCTGGAGCCCTAACCGGTTTGGCTCAGTGGATAGAGCGTCGGCCTGCGGACTGAAGGGTCTCAGGTTCGATTCCGTTCAAGGGCATGTACCTTGGTTGCGGGCACATCCCCAGTGGGGGGTGTGCAGGGAGAAGCTGATTGATGTTTCTCTCTCATCGATGTTTCTAACTCTCTATCCCTCTCCCTTCCTCTCTGTAAAAAATCAATAAAATATATATTTTTTAAAAAAAGAGTTAGGCTGGAGCCGGGGGTCCCACCTCCGCGCCGCCAGGAGGAGGTGGGACCCCCAGGCGGACCTCGCCTCGTGAAGCCCGGGGACCTGCCTCCCAGGCAGGCTTCGTGCTGCACACACAGCGTCCAGCCCCGCCCCGCCCACCGGCCTGCGCCCACTGTGTGCGTAGCCACTTAGGCTTTTATTCGTAAGGATTGTGTCCCCACCGCCCGCCCCATGTAGGCCTGGTGAGGGCAGGGCTCTGTGTCTCGCCCACTGCTGAACCCCTAGGGCCTGAAACAATGCCCAGCACCTGCAGGGGCCAAGAGCAGACCCGGAGGGAGGGCGGGGTGCTGCTTGAGAAGAGGTGGTGGGAGAAGGCTTCTGGAAGGGGTTGGCACTGAAGTTAAGATCCGAATTAATTTCCTATTGTTTCTGTAACAAAGGACTACAAATTAGTGGCTTAAAACAATACAGATGTGTTACCTGACAGTCCTGGGGGTTAGAAGCCCAAAACGGGCCTCACTGGGCTAAAACCAAGGAGTTGGCAGAGCAGCGGTCCTTCCCCGAGGCTGGGGGGAGATTAGGTCCTTGCCTCCCAGCTGCTGGAGGTCGCCCACACTCCTGGCCCCTGGCCCCCCTCCGCAATGGTCAGCCAAGTCCTTCTCACCTCGCTAGCCCTCCGGCTCTGCATTCTCTGCCTTTGTCATCCCCATTTACGACCTTTATGATTATGCGGGGCCCACCCACCCGATAATCCAGGATAAAGCCGTTATTTTAACGATTAGCAAGTTCATTCCATCTGCAACCTTAAGTCCCCCTTGCGTACAACATAATACATTCAGGGGTCCAGGGACCGGGATGCGGACATCCTCGGAGGGGGCATGACTGAGCCTACCACAGTGGGATGCTACTTTGGAGAGGAAGAGCTGGCATTGAAGGCAACATCTGAAGGACAGGAAGGAGCCAACCATGTGATGAGCCAGAAGAGCTTTACAAGCAGAGGGGGTAGCATGTGCAAAGGCCCTGGGGCAGGGAAGAGCATGGCCTTTCAAAAGCAGAAGGTAGACCAGAGTGGATTCAGTGTATGAGCAAGGGGGAAGTGGTCCCAGGTGAGGGTAGAGAGGGAGGGGAAACTCAGATAGTGCAGAAATAAATGCCTGTTCCAGAGCCTCAGTCCATGGCATTTTTATCACTGCAGTCTGAGCTGACAGACACCAGCAATCCTCGGCGTTCCCAGGCTGTGGCAACATCACTCCTAACTGCCTCTGTCCTCGCACAGAGTCACCTTCCCTCTGTGTCAGTGTCTCTGTGTCCAAATCTCCCTCATATCATAAGGACACCAGCCACTGGATTCGGGCTCACCCCAACCCAGGGGAACCCCACCTTAACTTGATTACACCTGAGACCCTATTTTCAAACAAGGTCTCATTCACAGGTTCCAGGCAGACCTGACCGTGCGGGGGGCAGTGTTCAGCCTGGGACAGCTCCAGTTCCCTAAGCCCTCCCTCCCTAAGCCTCTCTGGGCCACCCGCCCGCTCTCCTTGAGCTGCCCTCGCCCGGAGCCACCTTCTCAGACACACTCCTCTTGGCTGTGGGTCTGCATACAGTTCCCCGTCCTCCTCACCCATCGCCCTTTCCCAGCCTTTGATTCCAGCTACAACGTTTTCTTGATCAATACGTCTTTCTACAGTGCATTTTCCCACCCGAGTGAGTGCAGTTTAAATCCTCCAGATACCGCCTTTCAGGCCAAGGCTCTCCGTAAAGTGCTTATCTTAGGAAATCTGGGTAGAATCCAAGTTTGATCTCGATACCAACTAATTAGTATACACACAAGCTCCCTCTGCAAAATGGTTCCGCCCGCCCGCCCGCCCGCCCGCCCGGAGAGCTGGCTGCAGCCGCACGCACAGGAGGCCGGGAGAGGAGGGCCCGAACGCAGCCGACGGCTCTCCATCGGCCCCGGTGGACACTCACCGCTGCGTCCTGTAGGCAGATGGCCTTGGACCCAGGGCCACTGGCCACCTCCATTGGGAAAGGAGGCAGTTGGGACCCGGAAGTTCATGGGGCTTCCTCAAGGCCACAGCAAGTGCACGATAAAAGCCCGGAAGCCTGCCCCCGCCTCTCCATCCCCCACCTGCCCGGTGAGGCCGCCAGCCCACGTCTTGGCAGGACCACCAGCGGGTCTTGTGCGGTGCCAGCTCCTGGTTGTGCTCGTAACAGCAAGAGTCCCGCCTCCAGTTAGCTCAGGTCCTGGAAGATGTGCCACTACTTCCTGCCACGGGGGCCACCGCCCGAGGGATGTGGGTGTTTTTTTTTAATATTTTTTTGATTCAGAGAAGAAGGGAGAGGGAGAGATAGAAACATCCATGATGAGAGAGAATCATGGATCGGCTGCCTCCTGCACTCCCCCCACTGGGGATCGAGCCCGCAACCCTGGCCTGTGCCCTGACCGGGAATCAACCTCCTGGTTCATAGGTCGGCGCTCAACCAGGCCAGCGGGTGGGATGTGGGCATTATTGTCCCTGGGGTGGACGGGCCGGTGAGGGGAAGAGCTGACTGGTGTTTAGATCATGTTGCGCCCCTTCAAGCACAGCCAGCTCCGCCTGGCTCAGGGGCGGGTCCCTACGCTTTAGGTCTTCCCAGCTTTCAAGTGACTGAGCATCAGCCCCCACGTCCGAGCCGCGGTCTCCTGCAGGTGCAACGCGCACGCAGGTGCCCACCGCAGGCACGGTGCTCACCCAGGCCCCCAGGCCGCGGAGAGAGCTGTTCTGAGTGGCTTCCACAGCCTTTTCCAGAAACGTCGTCACCCAGTCAGTCGGAGGTCAGTTCTTAAGCCAGAAGTAGCCCCTTTGGAAGGAACTCTGGAAGCTGATGGGGCCGACGGCACCGCACAGGGCGCTAACGGCAGGTCCGGGAGGAAGCGGCCTTAGCACGAGGCCTTAGTATCTCGGATCTGGGGACCTGGGGTTTGGGGGGGAGTCAGGGGGGTGGGGGTGGCATGGCCAGGCTCACAGTGGAGTGGACACACAGGGGCTCCGCCATGAGGAGGCCACGCCACCCCGCACACGGCCGACCCTCTCCTAGCCGCGCCCGCGCTGACTCAGCAGCAACGCCGCGGCCGGATCTGGGGGGTTGCGTTCAGAGCACAGGGGGCCTCTTTTCAGAAGGTCTTTACCTTTTCTTTTTTCTTTTTTTTTTTTTAATATATTTTATTGATTTTTCACAGAGAGGAAGGGAGAGAGATAGAGAGTTAGAAACATCGATGAGAGAGAAACATTGATCAGCTGCCTCCAGCACATCTCCCACTGGGGATATGCCCACAACCCAGGTACATGCCCTTGACCGGAATCGAACCTGGGACCTTTCAGTCCGCAGGCCGACGCTCTATCCACTGAGCCAAACCGGTTTCGGCACCTTTTCTTTAAATAATTACTGGAGCACCATTTAGACCCCGGAAATGTGTGCTCATTTTAAAGTGGGCCGTCGGAGGGGTTTTGGTAAATGCGTGCACTTAGGCCACACTTTTTACTGTCCTCAGCACTGGCGAGCTTTCAGCTTTCAGAGGTGAGGTGAATTTCTGGGAATACGCGAACATGATTGCAACCAGCCTGATTAGTAAGGATGTTGATCAAAATAAGTCCTACCATTTAGGACCCAGAACAAAACAAACCTCAAATGTGGCTACAAATGAATGGCTTTGTGTGTGGCTCTGACTACCTCTGAGTTCTTTTTAAGGGAAGTTCCAAAGGTTTTTCTTGGTGAATGACATGCCCAATGTAAATATTCTAGAGGTCTAAAGATCACTGACGAGGGTATAAAGTACGTTGTCCACTCCACTGAGGAAGTGTTTTGTTGTTGTACAGTAGGTCCTTGGGTGACGTCGGAGATCCGTTCCCACGGCGCGACGTAACGCGATTTTCGCCGTGGGTCGGAACCCACCTCCATAAGCACCTACGTCACCCACATGGAGCACAGACACAGCGGTAATGAAGGGAAACAGTACAAGAACTTAAAAGAAAGATAACAATTCCTGACCTTTACTTGTGGTAAATAAATAATAAAAAACATAAAGCACATGTGTACACACGTCGAAATGACGGAACTTTTTTTTTATAAATAAATGGGAGATAGCGACGTAACCACGAAACGACGTACCTCGAGTCTGACGTAACCCGAGGGCTGCCTGTACATATTTTACACATACTTCTACCTAATTTTTTTAAATCCTCACCCAAGGACAGGGAGAGGGAGAGAAAGGGAGGGGGAGAGAAACATTGATGTGAGAGAGAAACATCAACTGGTTGCCTCCCATACATGCTCTGACTGGGGACCGAACCGGCAACCTTTCGGTGCACAGGACAACGCTCAACCAACCTAGCCACTCCCGCTGGGCACGTCTGCCCGATTTCTAAAAGCCTTCCAGGAACCAAATCTCACTAGTCAGAGAGGCACTGAAGTCTAAACTCCAAGGCTTACAACCGCGGTAAAGGGAGATTAAGGTTAAAGTTTCAGAATTGAGGCCTGCCCGTTCTGAATAGGCCCTTCACACTCATGCTGTAAAGCAACAGTCAATTACCTTTCAAGTTGAAAGACAAACCTTACCTGCAGGATATTTTGCCCAATATCATATTCCAGTGGCATATTCGCACTTACCACGTGCCATGCGACAGCTCAGCCTTTAGGTGAGTTAACGTGTTCATCACAAAAACTGTGAAGATAAAGAAAAAAAGAAAACTTGTTCAGCACAACTCATCCCCACTCTATGATGAAGGAACCAAGGCTCAGAGAGGTGAAGTAACTCGCCCAGAGTCACACAGCAGACACGCGATGGACCAGGGTTGAAATGGGCCATCCAGCTCCTGAGCCTGAACACACACCCCTGCACCCCATCCGGCACCATCTCACAGTGGGGACCCGGAGGCAGAAAGGGCCAACGGTGACTGCCACGGGGCGCGAGGTGGCAGGAGGCCGCAGAAGCACTTGGGGCTGCCCCGAGCCGGGGACTCCTAACCTCTTGTGGGTCACCGGTCCTGCAAGACTCCAGTGAGGGCTCTGGAACGGTCTCCACAAGCACGCACGTGGGCACAGCACACCCAACTCCACGTCGGCCGTGGGCGGTCTGAAGCGCGTGGGACCCGGATCAGAAACGCGCCTGCTCCCCTCCCCGATCCTGGAGGACTGTCACCTCGTGCAGCCTTTCAGAACTCTGGATTCATTCATCCCAATAACCGAAACGTTTAGAATAATAAACCACCTTCTTCTTCAAGACCGAAGTCCCTGCCTCCTCCCCACACAGAAGCATTCTGAGGAGAATTCTGAGAAACCAAGGCCGGATCCCAGGAGGAAGCTAGCGCGGGGGGCAGGCTGGCAGCGCCCGGGGTGATGGGCTGCGAGCGTTCATTCATTGGCTCACTCAGTTTACGAAGGGCCTGCTAGGGGCCGGTGCTTGGGATGCAGTGGGCACAAAACCCCAACCCGAGAAGACCCCTGCCCGTCTGCTGAGGGAGACAACGAGCCAAGAACAGGCCGGAGAGCAGTCTGTTACCGTGAGAACAGAGGAAGGGGGGATCCGCCTGCCTGGGGCAGAGAGGGTTCTAAGGCAGGTGGTCCGGGCAGACCTGTGAGGAGGTGGCATTTAGAAAAGACGTGGAGGAGGTGGAAGAGCTGGTCACCTGGGCAACGAGGAGGGACAAGTGCCCACGGGGTCCAGGGGCTGCTGTGTAAGGGCACAGGACAGAGCATGCTGGGTGCATTTAAAAGAGGGGTGTGGCCCCGGCCAGGGTGGCTCAGTGGTTGAGCATCGACTTATGAACCAGCAGGTCACGGTTCGATTCCCGGTCAGGGCACATGCCCGGGTTGCGGGCTCGATTCCCAGTGTGGGGTGTGCAGGAGGCAGCTGATCAATGATTCTCTCTCATCATTGGTGTTTCTCTGTCTCTTTTTCTCTCCCTTCCTCTCTGAAATCAATAAGAAAATATTTAAAAAATAAAAGGCCAGTGTCACTCAATGGTTGTGTGGCACAGAAGGGTCGCAGGTTCGATTCCCAGTCAAGCGCACGTACCCAGCCCCCAGTCTGGGTTGGTGTGTAAGGCAATCAATCGATGTGTCTCTCTCATATCAAGGTTTCTCTCTCTCCCTCCCCCCTCCTTCCTACTCCCTCTAAAAAGCAATGGGAAAAATATCCTCAGGTGAGGATTACAAAAATAATAATAATTAAAAGGCCGATGTGGCTGGAGGGCGAAGAGTAAGGTCAAGGTCAGCAGGTGAGCTCCTAGAGGCACTGGGCCTGGTGGCGAGAATCAGAAGCCACCAATGAATGTATAAATACCGTAAGTGGAAAAACAAATCAATCTTTCTCTCTGTCAAATCAATCAATCAATCAATAGAAAAGGAGAAGCAGGTGGAGGTGTGGTGGCAGTATTCCAGATGAGAGACACGGGCGGCTCCAGCTGGCTGGCAGCAATAGAAGTGGCAGGCCCTCACCGGTGTGGCTCAGTGGATGGAGTGTCGGTCTGCGGACTGAAAGGTCCCAGGTTCGATTCTGGTCGAGGGCATATTCCTTGGTTGCGGGCACATCCCCAGTGGGAGTTGTGCAGGAGGCAGCTGATCGATGTTTCTAACTCTCTATCCCTATCCCTTCCTCTCTGTAAAAAATCAATAAAATATATTTAAAAAAAATAGAAGTGGCAGAAGTGGACGGCGTCTGCATCTATTTTAATGCGGAGCCAATGGCATCTCAGGACAGACTGTGGCTGGGGGGAGAGAGGAGATGAATGAGTGTAAAGATTTGGGCCTGAGTGGGGGGGGGCGAGGAGGGGTGCAATCCCTGAGAGGCAGCAGGCCTGCGGGCATGACGGGATGTGTGGAGGGGACAGCCGAGATGGATGTGCAAGCCGGGCGCACGGGGGTGCTCAGGGGAGAGGGTCCGGCCAGAGATACCAAGGGCAGCTGTCAGGCATGATCAAAGTCACGAGAAACTGCTGCCAAAGGAGAGAAAAGGTAAAATTAAAAAATTAATGTCTGGTTCACACGGAAATGTTAATGGCATTCAGAGAGAGAAAATCATGACTATATTCATTAGGGCTGCACAGAAAATCAAGCCATCATTTATGAACTTGGTATAAGCTGGGACTGAGCGGATGGTACTTTCAGCTCTCAGCTGGGCCTCTTTCCCTTCATCCTACACTGATTTGTATTTTAAAAGTATACAGCAGCCTGGCTGGTTGGCTCAGTGGTTGAGCGTTGACCTATGAACCAGGAGGTCACCGTTCAATCCCCAGACAGGGCACATGTCCAGGTTGCAGGCCCGATCCTCAGTGTGGTGCGTGCAGGAGGCAGCCGATCAATGATTCTCTCTCATCATTGATGTTTCTAACTCTCTCTTCCTCTCCCTTCCTCTCTGAAATCAATAACAATATATTGGAAAAAAATTTTAAAGCTATTTTCATCTACCATTTGTTTTAGGCCAGACACCGAGCCAGGCCCCCTTCTGGCATTACCTCATTGATTCAATGATTCAATACAAGGTCCCAGAAGCGTGCTGGACACAGCAAATGCTCAGTAACCATGTTTATCTCACTCAACCTCCATATACCGAACAATTCCTCATGAGGGAAGGAATGCTGTGCCCCACCATCAATGAGGACACGGTGCTGGGTCCAGGGCGGCCCAGCGAGGCCCAGCAGAGCCCAGCCAGGGTCGGGTCTGACGCTGACACTTCTCATTGCACACCTGATTCCAGAACATTCCTGGGAAGGATTTAGTGGCTGGTCAAAAAATATATGCACCAAATGTCAGTCCAGGTGAGACACGCAGCACCGTGTAGACTCCATGCGGACTGGAGAATACTGACCCACTCCTGTGGGCCCTGGGGTGCAGAGACGCCAGAAAACCAAATCTGGGTGCTGCCATAGCTGCTGGGGGGCTCCTGCCTCCAACACCCCCTTGCTGAGAGCCAGCTCTGCACAGGCCCAGAGATGTGGACACGGAGGCGGAGAGAGGATCAGTGGCCGGGAATCAGTGGAAGGTGGCCAGTCAGTGGCGCTGACAGACCAGTGGAAAGAGCCACAGGCAAACTGGGGCGAGTGGAGAGAGCAAGCAGGGTGCGGGGTCAGGGACTGGGGTTGCACGTCTAGCTGTTCAGGAAGCAGCTTCCTGCAGTTTTCTATTTAGCGCTTTGTAATCCGATCCTGCGGACAAGGAAGCGCCTTGAGACTTTGCAAGGCGGAGAGAGGAGAGACGTTCTTTAGAATTTTTGACCCTGAAATGGTCCTGGAACCGAAAACGTTTGGAAACCGCCACCCAAGTGTCTGTTCATGTCTCTCCATTTTCTCACACAAGGGGGGGGGGGGCGGGCTTCCTGTCCCTTTTCTCTTTCATTCAAACCAGGAGCAGCCGAAGTAAAGGACAGCGCGCCTCGGAAGATGCTCTGAAGGCGGGGGCCAGGGTCCCCAATGGCAGCCGCCGGGAGGACCGCGGCCAGGGCTGCAGCCAGGCGAGGCGCCGACAGGGGGCGCTGCCGCCTTCCCGGGGCCGCCTGCGCCCGAGGTCCCGCCGCCCGTGTATGGGCGGTGCTGCCCCCTTGGGATCCCGTGCGCCCCTCGCCGCGTCGGTCCCCTTTTTGCTCGCATTCACTTTAAACTCCGCAGCGCCGCCTCCATCCTCGCACCCGGCCCACCGCCTGGCCGCCCGAGCCGCTCACAAGAGGCCGAATTCGGGGTCTGCGGGAGGGCGGGCCCTCCTCCAACTCCCCCCCCCCCCCAAAGCCTCCCACAGTCGCCGCCCGCCGGGCTCACGTCTGGAAGCTCTTTCGCTAAAACAAGTCGCACATGCCTCGACCGGGATGGAGATGCACCTCCCCACCCCCCGCCGCAGGGGTTCAGAAGGAGGGGGACCGGGATTGGGGCTCAGTGAGGACGCCTACACACACACACACACACACACACATACACACACACACACACACACACACACACACACACACGGCCGCCTACAACACACACGGAGGCGGCGCACACCAGCTTCTGTTGCCTCCCCGGGCGCGTGCCGCCTGCACTCTCTCGCCTGGCCTCCACTCCCACCCCGCGCCCCCACCCCCACCCCCACCGCGGCCCCCAAGCGCGTGCGGGATCTCCCGCGGACCCCCTCCTCCCCGCCCCAGTGCCCGCGCGCACCCCGCCTTGCCCGCGCCCCCTTGCGCACCTGGCCGCAAACCAACGCCATGAATCCATCCGAAGGGCGAAGGGCGGGAGGATCGCGTGGGATTGAATCCACCCGCAGCCCGTGGGCAGCGTTTCCGCCCCCGCCCCCGCCCCCGGCCCGGGGATGGGGTAGAGCGCCCACCGGTGTCCGCAGCGGCAGCGTGGGGGCTTGGATGAGGTCTTCCCTGGAGCCCGTCCGAGGGTCTCGGAGCGCCGGCGCCTTCGGCCGGAGACTTTCCCAGGCTCCAGAGGGGCCGGAGCCGCCGCTCCACCTGCGGGAATTCCTTGAGACAAGAAACAGGCGCCTCTGGGGTGGTGAACACACGGCACAACACACGGACGGTGTGTTCTGGAAGTGCGCGCCTGGAACCTATATAATTGTACCAACCAGTGTCACCCCAATACATTCAATACAGTAGGAAGAGAATGGAGAACAGGAGCCCCGCGGAGGAGCTTGGTTACCGCGCAGCCGGCGGAGGGGACCCAGGCCCGGACAAGGTGATGGCAGGAAGGATGAGGGGACGGAGCCCCGCGCTGGTGGACGCTCCGTCCGATGGAGGGGTGCAGCCAAGCTGGACGGAGCACCTCACATCCGGTCCCCAGGGCCGTGGGGGGCTGCGGGGGGGAGAACCCCAGTAAAGACGTGGTGCCAAGGCCAAACTTAGCCTCCCTCCCGCGGTCGCTCACACCTGCCCTGCACACCTGAGGCCGCAGTGGCCACTGCTGCGTTTCATTTAGCAAATAGTAGTTTAGCGGGCCTGGTGCAGGCCCCAGGGAAGGACGGGTGCGCACTGGCGCAGTCACCGGCACCGCCAGAGCAACCACAGTGGTTAGGCCACCAGCCCCCTGGAGCCGTAGCCTCCCGTTTCGGGTTGGGTTCCCCGGGAAACCGGAAAGGAGTCCCTGAGATGCGCCTGCTCACCGCTCACTGGGCAGCGATGAGGGACCAACCCGGGAGGGAGGAAGAGAAGCCGGAGGGACAGGAGGTGAACTGGGAACCTTGGCCAGTTCCGCAGGGAGCTGGGAGCTGGGGTGGTCCTGCAGGGTTGAACCAATGTAAGGGGGCAGCCCTTGGCACCCCTGCGAGGAGGACAGCTAATGGCCGTGGGCTGCCCTCAGTGAATGGGCAAGTCTCAGGCAAGAGCCCAGCTGAGGGTCGCCACAGCGACACTCGCCGGCAGCGGCAGGAATGGCGCCTCAGTCCTGGCAGGATTCTGGGGGGCGCACGGGGCACCCACTATGCTCCGTGAGGGCAGCCTGTTTCGTCCATCCTGCCCTCTGCACATCCGATGTTTTCCTACCACTTGGGCTGCAGGGGCGATGATGGTCGTACCACAGCGCCTTCTTTCCAAGTTCCTCTCCTAAACGCAAGCCCGACCGCAAAACACTAACAACCCAATTAAAACCAGACAAAGAAGCCCTAGCCGGTTTGGCTCAGTGGATAGAGCGATGGCCTGTGGACTGAAGGGTCCCGAGTTCGATTCCAATTAAGGGCACGTGCCGGTGTTGCAGGCTTGATCCCCAGTAGGGGGCGTGCAGGAGGTGGCCAATCAATGATTCTCTCTCATCATTGATGTTTCTATTTCTCTCTCTCCCTCCCTCTCCGAAATCAATAAAAACATTTTTTTAAAAATCTTCCATGTACACTGCATCGGCACATCTCATTCTCCAAGGTCGTTTGTCCTCACTTCTTTTTTAAAAAATATATTTTTTATTGATTTCAGAGAGGGAGAGAGAAACATCAATGATGAGAGAATCATTGATCAGCTGCCTCCTGCACGCCCCCTACTGGGAATCGAGCTGCAACCAGGGCATATGCCCCTGACCAAAATTGAACCCAGGGCCTTTCAGTCCGCAGGCTGACGCTCTATCCACTGAGTTAAACCAGCTAGGGCTGCTCTCACTTCTTAAGTACATACTACCGCTTTAATAAATTTACTGTGCTCTGCTAAAAAAAAAAAAAAAAAGTGCTACCTGGCCCCCCTTGGCCTGCCTCCTGGCCCGGCCCAGAGGCCCTCACCCAGAGGTCAGGCTGGAGCCTGCTGCCAGATATACATGTGATCCATGAAGGTGTGGCAGTGGGTCCCCAGGGCAGCAGAAGAGAGAGCCTTTTCACTGGAGTCACCCCATTGCTCTGTCACCCCAGGGCCTGTGATACCCAAAACAATCCTGGAACTAATGGACACCATTGTGCGTGAACCCCTCATAGAAATGGCCTTGCCAAGCCTCCCTAGACCACCCCCTCAAAATAAAGTCCAAACTCCTTAGCCCCACACGCAGCCCCTTCCCCACATTCTGGCTCCCCTGGCACAACCTCCCAGCCCCTTGTCCTGTGTTCAGGATCTGGCCCTGCCCCAGCCGCAGGGAGAATTCATAGCTCTCTCCCCAGCCCTCAGCCTGCTGGATTCTGGTTCACCAGTTAGGGGCTCTGCTGGACTGGGACCCCCTGAGGGACCACATGGATTCACTCCCAGGCCTTCCAATTAGCAAACTGGTGACTGAACAGGAAGTACTTTTCCTTATTTGTCCTAGACTTGCCACTGTCAGAGACGCAAAGGGTGCACTTTAGGGCCTTCATTACAGCATTTAGTACCCCAAACATCTCCTTCATGGCTTGGGGTTCTAGGTCAGTGGTTCCCAATGTGGGGCACAAGCCCCACAGGGAGGCAATTTGATTTTTAAGGGGGGTAATTCGAGAATAAGTTATTGACAGCGAATTTTGTGCATTTCCTATGGTTCTTAGGAGCCTCATATACAGTGTATAAATATAGTGACGTATTTATGCATTTCAGTTCTCTATTACAGCGGTCGCCAACAGGTATTCCGCAGACCACTGGTGGTCCGTGAGGTCCGAAAGGTTGGCGGCTGCTACTCTATTATGTTTTGAAATTTTATTTGCTATTTTTTCATATCACTCCATATTATTATTTTTAACAATTTCTTAGTGATTTCTTCCTCCGTATGTCAACTGTCCTTTCGTTCTTTTATTTTTCTCTCTCATGGATGCCATGTTCTATGGAAGCTTATTTAGATCAAGTGAATGGCCTTTCAGGCTCCGACCACGTGCATAGGAGTCATTTTCTGAATAATAAGAATTCCATGTCACAGGGAGGGGGGCATCAGGACTTAGAGATGCTTAGGTGGGGCGTGGCCAAAAGAGGTTGGGGACCACTGCTCTAGATCCTTTTCAGGCCCAACCTCATTGTCTATAATCCTTCCCCGTGGCGGGTGGGGGAGTCCTCCATGCCCTCATTTTACTGGGATGCCTCAGCCGTTCGGCCGTACACCAATACTAAGGCTGGTTCTTGCCAGGCGCTGACTGCTGGGCCCAGGCCGCGGCGGGAACGCGGTGCAGCCCCGGTGGACGTTAAACAAAAGTCACCCCACACTCAGCCCTCAGTGCAGGCCGATGAGGGCCCAGGGGTTGCCCAGATCCCTGCGGCTGCTTCCCCAGCTGCAGCTCCAGGTCCCCGCGGGGCCGGCGGCCATGGGCACAGCCCAGGGAACGGGTCCCATCACCCACGTGCCAAGCACAGCCTTCTCCGCTCCCGCGACACGGCCCGGACGGAGCCCGGAGTTCTGGAGGCCGTTGGGCCACAATCCCGGGCTCTCCAGCCGCGCGGCTCACAGCCTCGCCGCGACGAGCGCACTTTCCTACCGCACGCGGCGCCCGAGGGCGGGCGCTGCACGGGACAGGCCAGCGAGCTCCGGCCGCGCCCCAGGAGGGTCCTCCGGCCGCGGAGTGGGGCGGGGCCAGGAGGCGGGGCTTGTCCGGGGCCAGGAGGCGGGGCTTGTCCGGGGCGGGACCTGGAGGCGGGGCGGGACCTGGAGGCGGGGCGGGACCTGGAGGCGGGGCGGGACCTGGAGGCGGGGCGGGGCGGGGAGGGGCCGGTAGGGCCTGAAAAGGCGTCCGTGCTCTTGGGAGCGACCTCCAGGCGGACAGCGACGGCCGCCGCGCGATCACGGGCGCTATGGGTGAAGACCCCTGTCCAGGGACCCTTGGACCCGAGCGGGAGGGGGAGGCCACCCGCGCGCTGCCACCCGCCCGCCCACTCCCAGGGCCCGCGGCGGGCAGGACGGGAGGGTTCGCCGGCCACGCCGCCCTCCCTCACGTCGCGTCTCCGAGCCGGGCCGGCAGGGTGGTGGGTGGGACACGGGAGTCCCAGGTAGGAAGTTAAGCTTCCGGGAGTTTAGGGGTGCAGGTGCCCAACCCCGTGGGGAGGGCAGCAGGGTAGAGCGGCCGCTCCGGGCGGCCGAGCAGGCAGCCCCGACCGCCGGCGGCAGCGTGGGGCGGGGTCAGAGCGGGTCCGGGGCTGAGTCCGGCTCCAGCTCTCCCTCCCTGTGACCTCGGGCCTGTACTGCACCCCATGCCTCAGTTTCCCGGTCTGCGGAGCGGGGTTCTTAACATTAAGAACCAGCCTTAATACTTGTGTGGCTGAACGGATGGATGCATAACTTACTGTGAAGATGTGGGAGATGGGCCCCTGCATCTCACCCTCAGCAAAGACTCGGAAAATGTTGGCTATTATTATTATTATTGTTATTATTACTGTTTACTCCAGTTTACAGAAAAGGAACCGAGGCTGGGTTTTCATAACTTTGCCCACGGTTGCGCGGCCAGCAAGTGGCAGAGCCCAGAGCTAGCCAAGCCCCAGACTATTCTGGAAGGTTCTGTGGTGAAGCCCTTCCAAGGTTTTCCTCACTCAGTGGACCCAGTTTCTCTTCCCCTCCCCTGGGGATCCCCAGGCCCACCTCCGGGTCTCTCCCCGTCACCGTGGGGGCAGCACAGGAATCCTGGGTGTCGCTGATGCCCTGCACAGTGGGGGTGAGGGGCTGGGCCCAGACCAAGGCTCCGAAGTGCGGCTCCAGGACCGAGCTGATGGCTTTCAGGTCTGTTCTCGGAGCTGAAGTTGGCTGTGCCCTGGGGCCACATCGCCGCCAAAGCCTGGGGCTCCCAGAAGGGCTCCCCCATTCTCTGCCTGCACGGCTGGCTGGACAATGCCAACTCCTTCGACAGACTCATCCCTCTCCTCCCAAGAGGTGGGCTGGCGGGAGGAAGGCCAGGGCGAGGGGCAGGGCTGCGGGGGAGTGAGAGGGGAGAGGCCAGTCCGACACCTCTCCCCCCTCTTCCCTCCGCCTCAGACTTTTACTACGTGGCCATGGATTTCGGGGGCCACGGGCTCTCGTCCCACTACAGCCCAGGCCTTCCCTATTACTATCAGAACTTCGTGGGTGAGATGCGGAGAGTCTCGGCAGGTGAGTAAGAGGCAGAGTGTTGGGGAGCGGGGCACCCCCTCTCTCGGTGGGAGTGAGTGTGGTAGCCAGGAAGCAAGGCTGGCCTGGGGGTGACCTGTCAGGCCCCAGCTCTGCCCCGAATCCCTGGGTGACTGGGAAGCTGGAGGAGGCCGGCAGGAGGGCCCACTCCCTCCTGCGGGGTCCGCCCCCGAGGGGGGCGCCCCAGATGCTGGGACAGAGGTGGGGAGGCTGGACCCCAGCCCTGGCTCTGTGCTTTCAGCCTTGAAGTGGGATCGCTTCTCCATCATGGGCCACAGTTTTGGTGAGTACCCGCGGCCCGGGCCGGCGGGGCTCCGGCGGGAGGGGGGGCGGGGCTCCGGCGGGAGGGGGCGGGGCTCCGGCGGGAGGGGGCGGGGCTCCGGCGGGAGGAGGGGGGGCTGCGAGAGGGGGCGTTGGTACTCAGGTCCCTTTCCCCTGCACTTCTGGGAACTTCAAGGGAAATGAAGGGGTTCATTCGACATTGACCTTTGGACACTGAGGCTTCTGGGCTCAGGTAACTCCCTTGAGGCACCTATGGCCCAGTAGGTAGTTGTCTCCCAATTTTTTTTAATATATTTTATTGATTTTTTACAGAGAGGAAGGGAGAGGGATAGAGAGTTGAAACATCGATGAGAGAGAAACATCGATCAGCTGCCTCCTGCACACCCCCTACTAGGGATGTGCCCACAACCAAGGTACATGCCCTTGACCGGAATCGAACCCGGTACCCTTCAGTCCGCAGGCCGACGCTCTATCCACTGAGCCAAACGGGTTAGGGCTGTCTCCCAATTTTTAAAAAAATAATTTTTATTGATTTCAGAAAGGAAGAGGGAGAGAGAGGTAGAAATGTCAATAATGAGAGAGAATCATTGATCGGCTGCCTCCTGGACACCCCACACTGGGGATCGAGCCCACAAACCAGGCATGTGCCCTGACCAGGAATTGAACCGTGACCTCCTGGTTCATAGGTCAACACCCAACCACTGAGCCACGCCGGCCGGGCAGTTGTCTCCCAATTTGATGAGGGAAATACGGCCCCCTGAGTGGTCAGGTCTGATGAAGGGGCCATCTGGCCCCAGGGAGGGAGCCCCAAGGGTGGCAGGAGCCCCATCACTGGTGAGAGAGGAGCTGGGAGGAAGTCTGGTAGGTTTTGATGGCTGGGGAGCTTCAGCCACTGCTGTTTTGTCTCGTAGGTGGCACTGTGGGTGGAATGGTGAGTAGAAGGCTTTGCAGTGATCACCTCTGGCCGGCCGTGGGTGCTCCTCCAGGTGGGGGTGGGGTGGGAGAGCAGGAGGAGGAAGTTACCTGGCACAGGAAGCGTCTCTTGGGGCCACGAGTTTCGGGTCAGCGTTTCATTAGCTGTGCCAGCGGCTTGGTAGCTCCCAGCAGTAATCGCTGTGGCAGACAGAGCCCCAAACGCAGGCACCCCCGGGCTTCGGAGCTGGGTGCTGGGTGCGGACGGGGTGGGCAGGGGAGAGGAAGGTGCCCTAAGGGATAGAGGGTCTCGTTCCGGCCTCTCGGTCAGCACCCTTGCCCCAGCCTGAGAGGTGTTTCAGGAAACACCAGGGAAAAGTTTGAGTCCCTTTCTCTCCTCTTCATTCTCCCCTTTTTGTGTCGCACACTAGTTTTCCTGTATGTTCCCCGAGATGGTGGATAAGCTTATCTTGCTGGACTCATCCCCTTTTGCGCTGGACTCTAATGTAAGAATGGGGCTGTCCCTGGGGAGACCCAGGTCCCAGGTGGGGCCCTGGGCACTGTCTCCTCTGGTGGGTAGCAGGGAGGTGGGGGGAGTGGCAGAGGGTGGACAAGAGGAGTCCGCCTCCCTCCCTCTCTCTCTCTCTCTCTCTCTCTCTCTCTCTCTCTCTCTCTCTTACACACACACACACACACAGGACAGAGCTATGCTGCTACACTGCTTGGGGTGGGGAGGGATCTGCAAATGCCAGGTCAGCCGGGAAGTGCCAGGGGGTGGGACAGAGCAGGAGCGGTGGGTGCGGAAGCTCTGCTCACACTCAGCCAAGGGCCTGTGTGCCCGGGAACATGGCACAGCAGCCCTGGGTGTGGGCTGGGGGGAGGTGCTGACCCTCCCCCACCGCCACCAGTGACAGTTGCAGGCTCCTCCCCGGCCTTGGTCGGGGCATGTGCGAAGGCAACCAATCGATGTGTCTCTCTCACATCGATGTCTCTCTCTCTCTCTCTCTCTCTCTCTCTCTCTCTCTCTCTCTCTCTCCTTCCCTCCCTCCCTTCCCTCCCTTCCATTCTCTCTAAAAAATAAATGGAAAAATATCCTCACAAAAGAAATATATATATATATATAATCTCCTCAGGTGAGGATTTTTAAAAAGTATTAAAAAATAAATAAAAATCAATGGATAAATATCCTCAGGTGAGGATTAACAAAAACAAACAAAAACCGAGGAGGTTGGGCCCTGGCCAGTGTGACTCGGTGGGTCGTACACCGAGCGCGGGGGGCACGCATGGTCGGGACTCGGAGCGGGAGGCGGCCTGCAGCTCTGACGCTGTCGCTCTGCTCCGGGGCTCGGCTCCCGGCTGTGGCACAGCCCCTTCGGCAGCTGCTTTCTTGTCTGCCGAGTGACCATAAGCTCCGTAAGGGCGAGGGCCACGGTGTCTTTTTGGCGCCACGTGCCCATCCCGGCTTAGCAAGTGCGCAGTGAGCTCGGTGCATCACCCGTGGGTCCGATGAGATGGTGGCTGCCACTCTGGCTTTTCATCGGCTTCACCCGCTGAGTTGACAAACACGGTGCCCGGGGCTGGTGACTGCTTGGTCCTCCCTGTGCTCTCAGCAGAGTGTTGCGAGCACCGTCCCCCCCCCCCCGCCCCCCCCCCCACTCCAGCCTCTTCCCAGGGTGAGTAGGATGGAAAGGGGTACACTCAGGGGCAAGCTGGAAACCCCTGGGCGGCACCCCCGCCAGTCTGCACGCCACCATTCGGAGTGACAGCATTAGTTAACCAGGTGAATTCTGGTTGAAGCATCGTTCCAACCACCAGGTGGTCCCTGACTTTGCCGGCCATGTTCCCCTCCATCGTCCAAGCTGCCCCTCCAGCTGTCATCCAAGCTGAGCCTCCGCCGTCCCCACCACAGGCTGGGCTGGGCCAGGCAGGCAGCCTGCTCTGGGTCAAGGGTTAACTAGCAGGCCCGATCCCAGTTAACCCGCCTGGGTCAGAAGGCATGGCCAGGGCTGCTGAGGGCAGAGCCTGGGCTGGGGGGGGGCGGGCCCTGTCTGCAGGGGGCGCTGCCCAGAGAACCACGGGTATTTAGGAACTGGAGAACCTGCTGACCTACAAGCGGAAGGCGATAGAGCACACGCTGCTGGTGGAGCAGGCCGCCC
Source organism: Myotis nattereri (assembly GCF_964212035.1). Taxonomy (NCBI): domain Eukaryota; kingdom Metazoa; phylum Chordata; class Mammalia; order Chiroptera; family Vespertilionidae; genus Myotis; species Myotis nattereri. The sequence continues at coordinate 212,339,960 of NC_138076.1, forward strand.
AGGAGCCCCCGCGTGCGCTCAGCCCCCAGGAGATGCTGCAGAGGTGGGTGCCATGGGCGAGGCGGGCTGGGGGAGACGGTGGGAGGACATGGGAGGAGCCAGTCACGGGGCCGGAGGAAGGAGCTTCGGTGGCAAGTCCACACCAAGCCTGCTTCTCTCTGTGCCCACCTGGGCCTCAGGCCCCCTGGCACCATTGCAGCTGCAGCTGCCTCACTCTCCCCTGTGCATCGACGCCCCCTGCTCTCCCCTGGCACACTCTCTCCGTCAGCACCTTTGCTCCCTCTGGGCCCCTCCCCAGGCCTGTCCCGGGCCCTGGCTCACCGCCCTCCTCTGGGCCTCAGCCAGGTGGCACTTCCTCTGAAGCCTGCCCCGACCCCCTGGCTGTGGGGAACCGCAGGTCGGGGTGAGCACGCTGGCTGTCACACCTGGGCCTCCAGCACCTGTCCTTGCCTGGTGGGCAGGGCTCCGTGGAAACACCCGCCCCCACGGATGTGACAGCCCCTCCCCCCGCCTGCGCCCTGGCGGGGTGGCCTCCCTTTCCCTGCCCACTGGCCCCTCCTGACCCACGGCACCCAGCGCCCTCTGTCTCCCCAGGCTCCTGAAGAATAACAGCCACGTCGGCGAGGAGTGCGGGGAGCTGCTGCTGCAGCGGGGAGCCACCCAGGTGCCCACAGGTAAGGTGCTCACCGCCTGGCCCGCTCGTCGGCAGGGTTCTTGGTGAGGAGCCATAATAACCAAGCTTGTCTTGGGCCAGGCGTGATCCTGTGTGCTTTGCAAGTAGCATCTCATTTAATGCTCCACTGCCCTCTGCTCAGCCCGTTTGGAGCTGAGGCTCGGCAAGGCCAAGTGACTTGTGCCGTCAGACGGTGCTGCACACCCCGGAGGCCGCTCGCTGTGCGGGTCCTTGCGGTGGGGCCCGTGTCCGAGGCTGGGCTTTGAGGGTGTCCTGAGGGGCCGAGTGGCTTTGAACGGGAGAAGTGGAGCTGGTGGAGCGCCGGCCCGTGTTGTCTGCTTCGCTTCCCGTTACATTCACTCAGGAAACTGTTGGGGACCACAGGAGAGACGGCTGGAAAGTTGTGAGGAGGACAGTCTGAGAGGGGGAGTGTGCGGAAGGCCGCCTGCCCTGTTTATGGGTGTTCCGACTTAGGGGAGCGCCCCTAATTATCCCTTGACCTTTCCAAACAAGTCTGTGCTCGTGCAGACCCCGGGTGTTTACTGGAATCCTTATGCTTAATCCCCGCATGCCCTTGCCTAGAGGACAGTGTTAACACCTGTGTCCTCCCAAGATTATTTACCCCACTGGTTGTGTCTAAAAGATAAACTTTATCTCCAGCTGCTGCTACAATAAAAGGCTAGTGAGACAGGCAATCGAGGCTGCCTGGCTGCTATCAGCCAGGTGGTCCCTTAGCCCTCTCTCAACAGCGAAGCTGTCACCTGTTCATCCATCGTTCAGGGGTTGCTGGTCAGCCCGGCAGGACACCTTTATGGAGAGAGCTCTGTGCCCGCCCCCAGCCCGGCTGACTGTGACTCCAGTTTATAAAGTACCCAGGAGGCGGGATCAGAACCCAAAGCCTGTGGGCGCTGGGCAAGTTGCAGAGTTAACCGGCTGCTGGGAGTGAGCGGTAGGGAGTGGTGGGGACTGTGGAACTGGCCCAGCCTGTCCTTCTTATGGTAGGAACTCGGGCCTAGTCTGGTCAGAATTTCCAGTTGCTCAAGAGAAACCAGAGGCCTGCTCTCTTGTATTGTTTTCCAGAAATTGCAGAAGCCAGAGGTCAAAGGGACTGGACAGGACCCGGCACTGTTTTACCTCGGCCGCCAGTCTGACCTGTTGTGGGGGATTGTCAGTTATCATTTGAGCCTCTGCCTGCCCCTCCCTGCAGATCCTCATGGACAGAGGGCAGAGCGCCTGGGCCAGGCTCCCCACGTGCCCACACAGATGTGCACCCAGGCGGCCCCTGGAGCAGAAGTGGGCTAATCGGGAGGCACAGAAGCCGATTAGGCCAGGCCAGGGTCACGTGCAGAGATGAGCACAGACGCTGAACCCGATGACTAGGGGGTGGGAGAGGAGGCGGCGGAGTGGCAGTTGCCTGGATCAGTGTGTGGGGACCAGCCCCTCTGCAGTGGTCGTGGCCCTTTGGGCCCTGGGTTAACCTAAAGGAAGACCAGGCGGGTTCCCAGACGCCATGGGAACAGGGCGGTGACATTGGGGGAGCTGCCCCCCCGCACCCCTTCCCCCCAGAGACCCTGACAGCCCCCATCCGTCCTGGAGCAGGGCAGGGGACTGGGACACCTCCATCACTGGACCTGACCCCTCTGAACTCTGTGTTCGCTTCCTAGGGCTGCCGTTACAAATCCCACAACCCGGGGCTTACCTCTCCATTCTGGAGGCCAGAAACCCAAGGTCAGGTGCAGGCAGGGCTGTGACAGACTCTGCGATGCCTCTGTCCGAGCTCCTGGCGGCCCTTGGCTGTGCGCATGCTCCCTTGGGGGAGGCCGGAGCTAGCAGGATGCAGAACAGGGCGTCGGGAGGCGCAGGAGGTGGGCGGAGCTTGCAGTGTGACATTCAGGTAGAAGGGGCTGGGTTGGCTTCCTGGAGGAGGTGACTTTTGAGCAGAGCAAAGTGGTGCAGGTGAGGGCGTGCTCACAGGGAATCCAGGAGGGAGGTGGCCTGGGAGAAGAAAGGTGCCGGCCAAGGCCTGTGGGAGAACCAGGGGGCTGTGAGCAGAGTGGAGAGGGGCGGGTCCCTGGCTGCCTTCTTATTTGCGTGCTGCCTCTGATGGGCCTAGGCTTCTGGGAACAGCTGGAGGGATTGGCCTGAGGGGAGAACCCAGCTCTGGCTCCCTAATGACTGCAGTGCCCAGCCCCTGCCACCTGCCACCGCGGGGACCGAGCCCTCCCCACAGGCTGTGTGGCCCTGGGGTAGCGGGCAGGATTGGTTTCACTTGTGTAGTTTAAACCCCAACATTTGGCCTGGAGGGGATTTTGAACAGGTTGTTCATATATAAAACAGAATTCCCAGTTTCTGTTGAAAAATGGGAAGGCCTGGCAACATTCTGTTTCCCATGAGCAGCAGCTGCTGGCACGGCCCATGGCCAGGACTGGCACTGCTGGCTGGAGTCTGTGACCTTGGCCCCGCATGGAAGAGGGAGGGAGCGTGGAAAGGCTTCCTGAGGTTTATTCTCTTACCTTTGAACTTGGGCCTCCTGAGTCAGAAAGCCTCCGCCGGGCCTGCTGGCTGGGGTGGCAACCTCCTCCGCACCTGGTCCTCCCCGCTCCGAGCAGCCACGCTGTCTCCTGTCCCCGCCCAGGGCTGCAGCAGGCCCCGCAGGGCTCAGGGCCCCCTCGCTTGCCGATGCCCACACTAGGCCGTCACCTGTGCTCTGACCGACTGGCTGTAACTGGCGTCCCCACACCCTCGGGTTCAGTCATTTCCTCGAGTGGCTCACAGAGCTCAGGAAAACGTCTGCTCAGCCCTGGGTCATTGTACAGGACACCGCTCAGGCCCAGCCAGATGGCAGCTGCGCGGAGCAGGCGCAGGGCAGGGTGGGGCTCGCAGGCTGCCTCCTCCCCGCACGCTGCTCCCGGCCTGCCTCTCAGGCAGCTCCTGTGCTCCAAGGACTGCATGGAGGCCTCATCACACAGGCCTGGCTGATGGACTCGATCCCAGCCCCCGCCCACTCCCCGGGGCACGGCTTCATCTTCCAGGGGAGCCCTCCCAGCCTGTCAGGAAATGCCAAGGGGTCCGGGCTGTGTCAGGACCTGGGCTCAGAGACCAAATATCACGACAAAAGATGCTCCTAGCACTTTGTCACTGAGTTAAGTTTTGTGGCTTTTCCAAACCAAAGGAAGTTCTACAACGCAGTGGGTATTAATGGACAGATGCATTGATGAGTTGATTGATTTTTTCGTTTTTTTAGATTAATTTTAGAGAGAGGGGAAGGGAGACAAACATTGATTTGTTGTTCCACTTATGCATTCATTGGTTGATCCTTGTTTGTGCCCTGACCGGGATCGAACCCACAGCCTTGGCGAAACCGGACACCCTCTACCCAGCTGAGCTACCCGGCCCTCCCGGCAGCCACTTCTTGAGGGGACATTGCCAGGTGTGGGTTTAGCATGGCAGCCGCCCTCCCTGGTGGAGCCAGGATCACTCACCAACCTTTCGACCCTCCAACCTTTCTTTTTGCTCGATTTCTCTGACGAGTGGTGATGTGATGCCTCAGTGTTGGGTACCTTATGGTGTTTGAAGACCCGCAGGGTCATTTAAGGTTCTCAGAGACTCTGAGGCCAGGAGGGGCCATTCCTACGTCCATCCTTCTGCGCTGCCCTCTGGGGTGGCCGGGGAGGCACCGGGGTGGCCACATGGCTTATGGCCAGGTGGTGGCGGACAAGCTCTGCCCCAGCTGAACCCCCAGGGCATGTTGGGGATGGTCCCTGCCAGTCCAGGCTGAAGGGCCAGGCTCCCAGGGCAGCTGAGGCGAGGCCTCGCCCTCACCCACACCGTCTGTGCTTCCCTCCCAGGCCTGGTGCTGAACAGAGACCGGAGGATCGCCTGGGTGAGTGCCACCGCCCTCCTCTCTTCACGTGCCTGTCGGCCTCTCTTGTGGAGAAATGTACATAGCAGAGTATTTATCCTTTTCATCCATTTGTAAGTACACAATTCAGTGGCATAAAACATATCCATGATGCCATGCAACCATCACCACCCCAACATTTCACATCTCCCCAGTATAAACTCCTTACCCATAACCACGGACTCCCCCCACCCCAGCCCCTGGCGACCACATTCTGTTCTCTGAATCCGACAGCTCCAGGGACCTCATGTAAGGGAGAGAGAGAGAGAGTCAGAAACATCGATCAGCCACCTCCCAGGGAGTCATGCCGGGTGTGGCCTTGTGTGTCCGGCTTATTTCGCTCAGAGAACGTCCTCCAGGTTCACCCGTGCTGTATCTTGCGTCAGAATGCATTCCTTTATGGCCGGAGAACAGCCGCTGGACGGCTACTCCGTTCATCCGTGGGGGGCACGGGAACCTGTCTGCGGGAAAGCACCCAAGGTGATCTTAGTCTGAAGAGTAGGAAATGGCTGGGAGGGGTCCAGGCAGAGCAGGCAGAGCCTGTGGGCTGTGGCCAGCATGTGTTCATAGGAATCGAGTCTTCACCACCATGCACACAGTAGCTTAGTCGGTCCTTCCGGGAGCCTTCGTGAATTAACCCACCGAGTACACCCTGATCCCATCAGCTGCCCACTGAGCTCGGACGCAGGAGACCCGGTGCCCTCAGAGGGCTCAGACTAGAGCACCCAGCGCGACAAGTATCTGAGCCTCCTTAAGTTCACCTCCCCAGTAGCCATATTAAAAGAGTAGAGAGAGCCGAAACCGGTTTGGCTCAGTGAATAGAGCATCGGCCTGGGGACTGAAAAGGTCCCAGGTTCGATTCCGGTCAAGGGCATGTACCTGGGTTGCGGGCACATCCCCAGTGGGGAGTGTGCAGGAGGTGGCTGATCGATGTTTCTGACTATCTTTCTCCCTTCCTCTCTGTAAAAAATCAATAAAATATATTTAAAAAAAAGAGTAAAGAGAAACAGGTGAAGTCATGTTCAATACTTTTAACTCAGGGCATCCAAGATGTTGTCACTTGAGCATGTAATCAATATAGAACATTAAGATCGTTGACTTTTTTCTTATCAAGTCTTCAAAGTCCAGTGTGCGGTTTACACGGCAGCCCATGCCAGTGTGGCCCAGCTCCCCTTCCAGCACCACAGTCCCCGGCGGCACAGGCCTAGCCATCGGAATGGTCAGACGGTGGTCAGGGCTGTCGGAGGCCAGCAGGGACTGTGGGCATCACGCTGCACTGTCTCATGGCACCTGTCCGAGCAGGCAGGTGGCTGCGCTGGCAGAGCCCAGGGCCAGGCTGGCAGGGCAGCCTGTGGACCAGGAAAGGGAGTGGGAAGGGGCCACACCTGAGACCTGAAATCTAGGCCCAGAAGTCGCCCGGACCCCTCTGCTTTCAGTCACACGGCCTCGCCTGGCTGTAAGCGTCTGGGAAACACCGTCTGGATGGGCAGCCGCAAGCCCAGAAAGATTTAGGGGGAAAGGGCCTCCGGCCCGTGGCAGTGAGAGGCCCTTTGGGAAGGGGGTGTGGTTGGGCCCCGGGCTCCATCCTGGGGTAGGTGGGTGAGGTGCCCCACCAGGCTCCCCAGGGCCAAGAGACAGGTCTCACCCACAGCAGTGCCCGGTGCCTGGCCAGTGTGGGTCAGTTGGTTGGAGCGTTGTCCCATGCACCGAGGGGTCACTAGTTAGATTCCTGGTCAGGGCACATACCCAGGTCACAGAATTGATCCCTGGTTGGGGTGTGTATGGGAGGCAACCCATTGATGTTTCTCTCACACACTGATGTTTCTCTCGCAAATAAATAAAATATATTTTTTTAAATTTTTTTTTATTGATTTCAGAGAAGGGAGAGGGAGAGACAGAAACATCAATGATGAGAATCATTGATCGGCTGCCTCCTGCATACCCTACACTGGAGATCAAGCCAGCAACCCGGGCTTGTGCCCTTGACCAGAATCAAACCAGGGACCCTTGTCCCCAGGCCGACGCTCTGCCCACTGAGCCAAACCAGCTAGCTAGGGCAATAAATATTTTTTTAAAAATGCCCGCCAGTGTGGCTCAATGGTTGAGCCCAGCCAGGAATCGAACCAGGTCAGTTTGATTCCCAGTCAGGGCACATGCCTGGGTTGCTGGCTCACAGTCCCCAGTTGAGGGCATGAGGGAGGCAGCTGATCAACAATCCTTTCATCATTGATGTTTCTCTCTCTCCCTTCCTCTCGGAAATCAATAAAAATATATTTTAAAAAAGAAAACAGATCCTCGGGTGAGGATGAGAAATGATTCACTGTGGTTCTTGCCTCTGCAGCCAGAGCACACCTTCGATTTCATCAGCAAGGAGCTGTGTGCACACGCCATCAAGAAGCTGCAGGCCCACACGCTGCTCATCAAGTAAGTCTGAGCCCAGCAGCCACCGTGAGCACCAGGGATCTGCAGGCCTCCCAGTGCCACTCGCTTGGGAAGCCCTCGGCGGCTGGTTGGGCAGCACACCTTTCAACAGGCGACGGTGGAGGGCACCCCACCCTATGCTGCCGCTCCTGCCTGCCTTTCTCCCCCAGGCCAACACCTCAGGGTCTCACGGCAGTGAACACCCTTTACTGTGGCCGAGATGCCACCCCCCTGCACTGCAGCCCTGCACGTCCATGCCCAAGGCAGGATCTGTGACCTCCAGGGACACTTCTGTCTCTGGTGCCGAGCACAGGGTCTACAGAGTATGCACTCGAGACATGCACATCCAAACTGCTGCGCACCCGCAGCGTGGCTACTCTCACCTGAGCGCAGTGTGGCTGGCGGATGGCCGGAGCCCGTCCTCAGAGCGATGGGACTGTCCAGCGGTGCGGCCACAGTGGCAAACAGCCTGCGTCTCTCAAGCAGTTACCACATGGCCCTCTGGCTGGGCAGTCCCACTCCCAGGTGCAGACCCGTCAGGCCCACACTGGTGCGGGATGGTCCAGAGCATTGCTCACAACCACCACCAGGTGGGGCAACCCCAACATCCGTCCACCACGGACTGTTTCCGTCCTAAAAAGGAAGCACTGACCGGTGCCAGAGGACGGCCGGACCCTGAAGCATTCGGCTCCGTGGAGGAAGCCAGCACGGAGTCCACCATGGGGCGCCCCTCCCATGCAAGCCCAGGGAGGGACTGCACAGAACGTCAGCTAGGCCTGCAGTTGTGTGTGGGAGAGGACATAGGTTTGGGATTTTTTTTTTTTGAGATGAAAATGCTCTAAAATTGACTACTGGTGGTTGCACAACTGAATATATTTAAAACCAAGGAATTATACACTTGAAATGGGTGAAATTATCTCAGTAAAGCTATTTTAAAAAAAAAAAAAAAAAAGAAGAAATTCCAGCCAGTGTAGTTCAGTGGTTGAGCATCAACCCATGTACCAATGTTTGCCAGTTCAATTCCCAGTCAGAGCACATGCCTAGGGCTAGGTCCACAGCAGCAAGCATGCAAGAGGCAGCCAATTGATGCTTCTCTCTCTCTAAAAATCAATAAAAACACTTTTTTTAAAAAGGAAAGAAAAAGTACAGACTCAAACCATTCACTGGCTCTACATTCACTGGCTGTGACCAGGGCAAACTGGACTTCAGGTGTGGGTGGGTACCGAGTGGCTGAACCCAGCTGTGGACGAAGGGGGGTAGCTCAGGCCAGGGTGCAGGGCACTGCTGGAGGCGGACCCGAGATGAACCCTGGTTTCTTGCTTTCCAGAGCAACTGAAGGATTTTTTGACGTGAGGAGAGAATATGATGCTGACAAGGGGCTCATACTGTTCATGACTGACCAGCTGAAATCTGCCCTAGGAGAGGTGGGTGTGGGGCTCAGGGTGGCTGGGTATGGAGGGGCATCATGCCCTTTGGGGCTCTACCATGCTACCTCTTCTTTTTTAAAATATATTTTCATTGATTTCAGAGAGGAAGGGAGAGGGATAGAAGCATCAATGATGAGGCTGCCTCCTGCACACCCCCCTACTGGGGATCAAGCCCGTAACCCGGGCATGTGCCCTTGACCAGAATCGAACCTGGGTCCCTTTAGTCCACAGGCCGGTGCTCTAACCACTAAGACTCCTGGTCTGGCTCAGCCCCAGGTCTACCAGGTGCCCCCGGAGCTACCAGGCCTCACTCCCAGCTGTGGGCAACGTAAACCGGCACAGAGTAGACTGTTCATTGGCAGACTCTCCCAACTTTATTGTCCTCACACCCAGGGGGCCAGGCCCGACTCAGCCAGCGGCCATCCCAGTTTCCTAAGGTCCCAAATGGGAAAAGATGGCCAGTCCCCTCACTGGGTGCTGGCTGCAGGTGGGGGTGGGCCCCAAGCAGGAGGGCTGGGACTTGTGCTTGACTGTCCCTGGGGAGCACCTGGCCCCGGAAACAGGAAGCCCATGTGGCTGCGTGGCCATCAGCGGTGCCCTCCCGTCCTGTCCGTTGGCTCCCTCCCGGGCGGGTCGGATAGAGCAGCAGCATCGCCACTTGCTCCGCCCAGCCTACTTCCCCAAGCTCACCGCTCAGCATGCCCAGGCCCCCAGGGCTGGCACACTTCCCTCCCAGAGGCCTTTCTCATGAACTCAGAGCCAGGCCTGAATCACCCAGGGACGCCATGACAACCACAGGGAGGCAGCAGACCCCAGGAAAGCCCCACCAGAGGGGCCCCTGGAGCCACCACTCACCACCTGTCCCCTCCTTCCCCAGCGGTTCCAGTTTGTGGAAATTCCAGGCAACCACTACGTCCACATGAACCAACCCGATCACGTGGCCAGTATCATTGGCTCCTTCTTACGGAGCGGGAACAGGATCCCAGCCCAGCTGTAGCCCTGGGCCCGGGGCCTGAGACCTCTGCTCGCCACACACCACCGACGCCCAGCTCCGGGCCCAGCCAGGCAGGCGCGACGGGGCCAGGCCTCACTGGTCTGGAGCAGCAGGAGCTGGCAGAGCAGAGGTGTGGGGTGTGACTTCTGGCTCCAACATTTGTGAGTTCACAGGGGAGACTGTGTCTGGATTCGGGGTCTGTGTTGTGGCTGGAAACCGGCAGTGAGCTGGGAGTGCAGGAGGACTGGACAGGCCGCCCGGCTTGCAGCCAGCAGCTCTTGCGCCTTTCCTGTGTCCGCCTGGATGAATAAATTGTTCTTTTCTCTCTCACTGCCTTTGGGGCTTTCACAGCTGCGGGGCTTGGCCACTGAGGGTTAAGGGGAGAACATGGCGGACACTTAGCTTTTAGCGGGAGATGCAGACAGACTGGGAGGAGACAGGAGCAGCAGGAACCCCTTCCTGGGCCGGTGGCCCCTGAGAACCAAGTCCTCATGCTGGGCAGGCTCACCAGCTCCGGGCTCGGGGCTGCTGAAGACAAGGGCTGCGGTGGCACTGTCCTTTACCCGCCGCCTGTGGGCTGATGCTTGGTGCTGTTTGACGTGGCAGCTTCCGGGCCGGGGCAGTCTGAGAGCATCTAGGCCTTCGTGTCCTTGCTGGCCATCCCCACCACCCTGTCCGCGCGGCTCAGTAGGGACGGAATTTGCGTTGGGCCCGCATCAGCTCAATCCTCTGCTTGTCCTCCTCGAACTTCTTGCGCAGCTGCGCTAGATCTGGGGCGTGAGGGGAAAGGGGAACGGCCAGGATCAGACAACGTGCCCGTGGGAGCTGCGCCCCATTGCCCCCATGAGTCTGCCTGGCCACACACCCTCTCCATAGCAGCCTCTGCACCACAGCCAGCACCTGAGGCCACACACACACACACACACTCCTCCTGCAGTCTGGCCCCAGCACAACTACATTCCAGGTGCCTGCCTCTACAGCCCTAAGTAACCCAGACGACCCCACAGCAACCTCTAGGGAGCAACAGTGGGACCAGCACACAGGTGCTGCCGGGCTGGGATCCCAAACCCAAAGCCTGTTGGGAAATCTGGGCCTAAGGACACCCTGGCCCAGAACCCAGGTCCAATGCCTGCCTCTGGGGCTCAAGACTAGTGGGGCTGGCCGAGGGGCTGGCTGACGGGCTGGGGGCGCGCCCTTACGCTCCATCTTGGTCTCCCGGTGCTGCCAGGCGTAGAAGTTGAGCAGCTCCTTGCGGGCGCGCTTCCGCTTCTCCCTCTCCAGCACCCGCAGGCTGGCTGCCTCCGTCCGGGGCAGCACGGGCCGCCGGCCACGGCGTGTCACCTTCACCCAGCCCTCCTCGTCCGGGACCCCTTCCTCCTCCTTGGCCTTCGCTTCCTCCTGCAAGGACATGACCCTGTGATGGCCCGGGACCCGCCTGCAGCCTCGGGAGCCTGCTGGGAAGAACCTGGGCACCCAGGGGCACCTGCTGCCCACTCCACCCCAGCAGTGAAGGTGCCTCCTCCAGCCTCGGACCGTTCCTCCTCTACAGACCTAGTGAGTAGACGCCACCAGCTCAGGTGACCGGGACTCAGCAGGGAAAGGGGTGTCTAGACTGCATGGTGACCAGGTCAGCTGCCTCCCCCGCCCCCTCAGGAGCCACCCACACCCGTGGCACCGCCTTCCCCACAGCGACAATGATGTGCAGCCCCCCGCGAAGCCCTACCTCGGCCATCTTCCTGTCGTACGCCTCCATGAATGTGTCCACTTCCACTCGCAGGGCCTCCGGGTCCAACACGGAGTCTGCGTAGTCACTGATCCACTCTGAGGGAGGGAGCGACGGACACAGGCCTCCTCAGGTGACGTGCGGGCCACCCCAGGACCCGCCGGGCCAGCTGGCTTATCGCACACAGGCCACGGGCATGGAGACTGGCCCGGGTTCGGTAAGGGAGGTTCTAGTGGTGGCAAGCTGGGCCCCACCTATGCCACCCAGTGCCAGGCTCAGGCCTCCCACGCGCTGCTCTCAGAGCAAGTGAACATGGCGATGCTGCCCCCACGAGGACCCCACCCACTCACCCAGGGCCCGGGAAGGAGGTACCCCCCCCGCCCCCCCGCCTCCCAGCAGCACTGACTGTGAATGCCGCTCTTCACGGGGTGACTCTCTGTCGAGACCAGCAAAGGGCCCTTCAGGGCTAAGGCCGCTGACACCCCTTTCGGCTTCTGGAACACCACGTAGGCCACCTGGAAGCCCTGGGGGGAGAGAGGTCACAGCGCCGGGCCTCTGTCCCCCAGCCGCTCACCCGGCACGAGCTGCCCCTGCCCGCGCCTGACTGTCACTGGACCAGCGAGATGTGCAGGGCTGTCCCTGAACATGAAGATCACCAGGAGGTTGTCCCTAATCCACAGGCAGGATGGGTGTGTGCCAGTTACCCGCCTGAGCCCCCAGTTACCCACCTGAGCCCCCAGTTACCCGCCCGAGCCCCCAGTTACCCGCCCGAGCCCCCAGTTACCCGCCAGAGCCCCCAGTTACCCGCCCGTGCCCCTAGTTACCCGCCTGAGCCCCTAGTTACCCGCCTGAGCCCCTAGTTACCCGCCTGAGCCCCTAGTTACCCGCCTGAGCCCCTAGTTACCCGCCTGAGCACCTAGTTACCCGCCTGAGCCCCTAGTTACCCGCCTGAGCCCCTAGTTATCCACCTGAGCACCTAGTTACCCACCTGAGCCCCTAGTTATCCACCTGAGCCCCTAGTTACCCGAGCACCTAGTTACCCGCCTGAGCCCCTAGTTATCAACCTGTGCCCCTGGTTACCCACCTGAGCCCCTGGTTACCCACTGTGCCCCTAGTTACCCACTGTGCCCGTTCCCACCAGGCCTTTCTTCCGTTATGGGAGGGACTCGGGGAACGGCGTCCTGAGCCCTGGCCAGGAATGGATGGACACACAGGGCGCAGACTAGTTCCAATTCCACTGCAGCAGGAGGCGTGAGCTCCAGGCCACAGGGAATGACAGTGGGGCTCAAGGAGGCCCTCGGGGTGGGGGTGGGGGTGGGGAAGAGATGGACCCAGAGCTTTCAGGACACTGGAGAGAGGCGACAGGAAGCTAAAGGTAGTGGCAAGTCTGGGGTAAGGAGTGGAGGGGTTTACCTGCCAGCCCTCCTGGACCACATGTCTGGCCTAGAGCCATAGGGCAGGCCCTGAAAGTCCCACTGCCACCCAGCATCACCGTCCCCTCACGGGGTCCCTGCCCTAGCCCCCGTGCCCCATGCTGGCAGACCCCAGGAATGGAGGCTTACCGCAACAGGCTTGGGGTGAAAAAACTTCGACTTTGGCTCCTTGGGGCTCTCGGTGAGCTCGGGCTTCCCCTGCAATTCCACTGACTGGACGGGGCCACAGGGGGAGAGGAGGCGGGCCAGGCACTCCTGCCGAGGCGGAGGGAGCAGTGTGAGGGCTGCAGGCCCTTCCAGGAGCCTCCCTCCGCCCCTGGAGATCCGGGATCCCACGTCTGTGCCCCAACCGGGGACACGCAGGGAGGGCTGGGCAAGCCACGGCCTCAGCAGGGGTTAAAATCCTCTCCTCCCAGGGCCCGGGACAGAACCTTGTCAATTTACACGTTAAAAACAGGGGTAAGAGGCCACCCCTCCACTGGCAGGGCCTCAGGAGGTGGGGGAGACGGAATTCAGGCCTAAGTTCTGGCTTTGTGACAGGATCCTGCGGGAGCACATGCCCAGAACGCACTGGCTTTCTCACCGAAGTGAAGGGATTTCTCATTGGAAAGTACATCTTGCTGAAAGATCAGTCTTTCCTATCAATTTCTCTGGGTAATGATACCGAAAGAGGGATTAGGTTCTAAATAAATCTATAAACAAACGTTTTAAATGTAAAAAGAAAATTATTGCAAGAATAGGTGGGGACATTTTTGGTGTTATTCCTAGTATTCTGATTTTATGAGCCAACCAAGAAAGTTTTACCACCTGAATCTGCCTTTTAAAAACAGTGAAACCTGCCCTGACCGGTTTGGCTCAGCGGGTAGAGCGTCGGCCTGCGGACTCAAGGGTCCCAGGTTCAATTCCGGTCAGGGGCATGTGCCTTGGTTGTGGGCACATCCCCAGTGGGGGGTGTGCAGGAGGCAGCTGATCGATGTTTCTCTCTCATCGATGTTTCTCTCTCATGGATGTTTCTAACTCTCTGTCCCTCTCCCCACCTCTCTGTGGAAAATCAGTAAAATATAAAAAAAAAAATTAAAAACAGTGAAACCTGTGCTGCTGGAAGGGGGGGCGGGGAGCGAGAGACGAGGGATCTCTGGGTGCAGGTGGTGATGCTTCTGTTTGTGAACTCCTGTGGGCTGCACACATCTGGCCAGGCCTTCAGTAAAGGCTAAATTAATGGCACCCTCTCCTCTTAATGGTTTCTTCTCTTTAATTGTAAGCATTCAGCCCGGCCAGCATGGCTCAGTGGTTGAGCATTGACCTATGAACCAGGAGGTCATGGTTTCATTCCCAGGGCACATGCTGGGGTTGTAGGATCGATCCCAAGCGTGGAGTGTGCACGAGGCAACCGATAGATGATTCTCTCCCATCATTGATGTTTCTATTTCTCCCTCTTCCCTCATCTCTAAAATCAATTAAAAAAATATATTTTTAAAACAGTAATCGTTTAGAAATTTTTTTGAAAAAACAAAAGTAGTTTCTCTTCTGTAAAGTTATATAATACTAAATTTACCAAATTTGTAGAGAAAAAAATAGGCATGTCTAGATAGATTTAGAAATAATTTTATTTTCTTACAGTTTTCCTACCTTTTACTATGGACAGGGGAAAACAGCATGCAGTTGAAATAATTCTAGGTAATAAAAAACTTTGGGCTCCTCAACATTAATATTTTTAAAAACATACCTTTAGCTCGGCCGGTGTGGCTAAGTGGTTGAGCATCGACCCATAAACCAGGAGGTCATAGCTCATCCCGGTGAGGGCACACGCCTGGGTTGCAGACTCCCGGTGTGGGGTGTGCAGGAGGCAGCCGACCAATGATTCTCTCTCATCACTGATGTTTCTCTCCCGCTCTCCCTCTCCCTTCTGCTCTGAAATCTGTAAAAAACTATTCAAAAACACATCTCAGGAGAGAGGCTGCCCTCTGGATGCCCGCCCTTGGGGCTCAGGTAGCCGCCTCCATCTCTCTCACGGCTCAGGCCCTGGTGGGGGCAGGGGAAGCACGGCTCTGCCCAGAGCCCCACCCGCGCCCGCGCCCGCCTCCCGGGCACCAGCTCACCTCTGTGCAGTAAGGCGGCACATTGAGGACAAAGAGCGTCCTCTTCTGAGGCCAGGAAGACTTGGCGCCCTCTCGAACTCTGTGCTCTCTCATGTACAGGTAATGGGAAGCCTTCTGCTCCCCAGAGAACTTGATGGGAACGGCTGGAAGGAAAACGGGGCAGGAAAGGATGGGGTGAACGTCAGGTCAGGCTGCCCCTTCTAGTCCCATCTGCCTGTCCACCCACCCACCCACCCACCCCGCCCTGAGCCCTTCCTCTGGGCAAGACCTGAGCAGGGTGCTCTTCAGTCTATGACAGTATCTGAGCCAAGAATCTGCCCACGAGGGCCCCGAGCTAACAGAGGCGGCAATGATTACAGGAGGGAGTGAAACGAGGACAGTTTGAGGTAAACACCGAAACCCTCCCGGTGGCCGTGGCCGGAGCCCAGCTGGTGCTGACAGCACCCCCACCCCCGCCCCATGGCCTTTTCTCACCCCCTCCTCCCGCCACCAGCTGGCAGGCCACTCTGCCTTCTCTGTTCCTCCAACTCGCGGGCCTCACACACCTGTACCCTTTCCCGGAAAGAGCAGCCCTCTCCTCTCCACCTGTCTTTCTTTTTTTAAAATATATTTTATTGATTTTTTACAGAGAGGAAGGGAGAGAGACAGAGAGCCAGAAACATCGATGAGAGAGAAACATCGATCAGCCGCCTCCTGCACATCTCCCACCGGGGATGTGCCCGCAACCCAGGTACATGCCCTTGACCGGAATCGAACCCGGGACCCTTCAGTCCTCAGGCCGACGCTCTATCCACTGAGCCAAACCGGCTTTGGCTCCACCTGTCTTTCTGTGCCTTCGCAAGTTCTCTTATGGTCCTACGTCTGTATTTGGAGGATTATTTGGGAAATCGCTCATATTCCCATACATTTTAATCCTCATAAAACTAGGGGCTGGCTGTCTTCTGATCCTCCCACCACCTTCTTCAGAGCACAGGGGACGCAGCGCAGCCCCGCACTCAGCAGCTGCGTGCGGAGGGAGGCAGGGAGCAGGCATAAAACGAGGCTGCACCGGATCCGAAAGAAACCGGGAGGCAGCACAGGGTGACGGCGGCGAGGCCTTAGGTAACACCCCGAAGGCTGCCTGGCGGAGGGGGACGAGCGCAGTCGGCACCGCGGGTGGCGGAACTCTGAGAAGGGGCCACACCAAGTGCAAAACCCCTGAAGAGTCAAGAGCTTGCAGCCTCAGCGGAACAGAGAGCTGGACCTGATGAAGGTCCGCACCCGCCAGAACACGTGGGGCCACGGGGTCCATGGGAGCAAGTTGGGGTTTTACTTTAGGCGCTAACTGTAGCCACCGGGGAGATTTGGGGGTGCGGTAGGAGTGTGAGGCAAAATCTGATTCACATCTGACTTTAGCCCCGGCCGGGGGCGCTCAGCTGGTGGGGCTTCCTCCCCGGCACCCGGAGGCTGCGGTCCGACTCCCGGTGAAGGGCGCGTGCGGGGGCGGCGGGCTGCAGGCCGATCCCGCGTAGGGAGCGTGCGAGAAACAGCACATCGACGTTTCTCTCTCTCCCTCCCCCTCGCTCTAAAAATCAATAAAGATAATTTTAAAACAAAGAGAAAAACAGACTTGTAGATGCAGAGAACAGACTGGTGGCTGCCCAAAGGGAGGGGTTTGGGCACGGACCCGCCCAGGTGAGAGCTGCCGGGGCCGGACTCGGAACCGCAGAGGCAGCGGGGAGTGGACGTGCTCGCCGAGGGGGGCAGGTGTGGGGCCCGCCCCGGGGAGAGTGTGGACAGAGGCGGGTTCGCCAAGGGAGGTGCTGGCCAAAGTGGGCTCGTCCCGGGAGAGGCGATGCTGGGAGCCGCGTGGGCCTCACGCCCTGCCGGGCCACGCCGCCCCCGAGCCGCCTCTGGGCGAAGCCTGGCTGTACCCGGCCCCGCACCTGTCCCGCGGCCCCTCACCTGAGTAGCCAGGGGGGCTTGGAATCCCCTCTTCGGCGTTCCGCGCCGCACGCTTCCTCCTGCGCGCCACCATCTTGCCGGCCGGAAGCCGCGCGGGCCGCTGGGAGTTGTAGTTGGGAGCTGGGAGGTACGTGTTTCCATGACAACGGCGCAGCGTGGGGTTCCCACCCTTTCTTGGGCCACTTCCTTCCTGGAGCAGAATAAAGTCAGGACGTAAATGTGGGAGTAAATGAGGGCGTGTGATCTCTCTCATCATTGATGTTTTTCTCTCTCCCTCTCCCTTCCTCCCTGAAATCAATAAAAAAATATTTTTTAAAAAGTACCGTTTTTAATTTTGATGAATTTTTTGTGGATACCCCGTTGTCTTTGAAATATTTTAAGGAATATGAACTTTTTAAAAAAAAATTTAAAATTGATTTTGGAGAAGGGAGAGAAATATCAATATGAAAGAGAAACATCAATCTGTTGCCTTCTGCATGCACCCCAACCAGGGATTGAACCCACAACCTGGGTATGTGCCCCGACTGGGAATCAAACCAGCAACTTTTCAATGTGACATTCATCCAACTAAATCACACCAGCCAGGGCTGAACCATTTATTGAAAAGATGATTCTTTCCTGCACTGAATTGTCTTGGCACTCTTGTTGACAATTAAATGACCAGATAGATGAGGCATTATTTCTGGACTTTCCATTCTATCCCATTGATCTATGTATTTTTTTGAAATTTTAAAATTGACCTTTTAGAGGGAGAGAAAAAAACGATTTGTTGTTCCACCTATCCGTGCACTCACTGACTGATTCCTGTATGTGCCCTGACCGGGATTAAACCCGAAACCTGGGCAGATCGGGATGACACTTGGACCAACTGAGCCACCTGGCCAGGGCTGATCTATATTTCTATCCTTACCCTAATACCACACTGTCTTGATTACTGTACCTTTGTGGTTAAGGTTTGAACTCAGAAGTGTGAGTCCTTCAACTCTCTTCAAGACTGTTTTGGTTACTTGGTTTCTTTCAACAATGTCTTGCAGTTTTCAAAATATAAGTTTTGCATTTATTTTGCTAAAACCTTTCTAAAAATATTTTTTTATTGATTTCAGAGAGGAAGAGAGAGGGAGATAGAAACATCAATGATGAGAGAAAATCATTGATGGGTTGCCTCCGGCATGTCCCCTACTGGGGATCAAGCCCGCAACCCCAGACATGTGCCCTCGACTGAATGGAACCCAGGACCCTTCAGTCCTCAGGCCAACGCTCTATACACCGAGCCAAACCGGCTAGGGCTATTTTGCTAAATTTATGTATAAGTATTTTACTCTTTTTGACACTATGCTAAGTGGAATTTTTTTTTAATTTTAGAGGATGTTTATTAAAGCTGGGGACAGTGAAACAAGGAAATGAGCCTAGGCTGGGCTGCTTTGGCTCACTAAGAAGTCAGAGAAAAGGGGGCCTTGGGGACAGGTTCAGGGGGTGGAATCATTTTCTTAACTTGATTTTTAGATTGTTCATTTCAATTATCACCGACGGATTTTGTACCCAGTAACCTTGCTGTTTATTTGGCTCTAGTAATCTCTTAGAGGATTACTTAGCATTTTCTGTATACCAGACCATATCATCTACAAATACTTTTACTTCTTTCTTTCCAATCTGGATGCTTTTCCTTTCACCCTAATTGTCCTGGCTAGAACCTCTTGTACAATGTTAAATAGAAGTGATAAAAGCAGACATCTTTGTCTCTGATCTTAAGAAGGAAACTTTTACATCTTTAACCCAGGGATTCATTCCATGGTTACCAAAGAACATACTATAATTTCAGTTCTTTTACATTTGTTGAGATTTGTTGTATGGCCCCGGGTATGATCTGTCTTTACGTATGTTCCATGGGCATTTGAAGAGTGTGTATCCTGTTGTTGGGGAGTATTCTGATTGGATCCTGTTGGTTGATGGTGTTAAGTTCTACATCCTTGCTGATTTTCTTCTAATTGTTCTACCAGTTGTTAAGAGGTGTTGGAGTCTCCAAGTAAAAATGTGGATTTTCTGTTCCTTCCATTCTACTACATTTTGCATCATTTTGTAGCTCTGTTATTTGGTGAGTACATGTTTAGGATTATGTCTTCTTGTTGCAATGAACCTTTTTTCATTATGTAATGTCCTCTGTACCTGATTTTTTAAAAAATATATTTCTATTGATTTCAGAGAGGAAGGGAAAGGGAGAGATGGAAACATCAGTAATGAAAGAGATTCATTTATCGGCTGCCTCCTGCACGCCACCTATTGGGGATTGAGTCCACAACCTGGGCATGTGCCCTTGACCAGAATCAAACCTGGGACCCTTCAGTCCACAGGTGGATGCTCTATCCACTGAGCCAAACCGGCTAGGGCTGTACCTGGTAATTTTTTTAAAAAATTATATTCAGTTGGACAGCAAAGTGCTTGGTAACTTTCTTTGCTCTTAAGTCTAATGTACCTGATATCAAATATACAGACAGTCCTCAGGTTACGTCAGACTCGATGAATGTCGTTTCGTGGCCATCTCCCACTTATTTATATTAAATTCTATCATTTCAATGTATGTACATATGTGCTTTATGTTTTTATTATTTATTTACCATGAGTAAAGGTCAGGAATTACCTTTTAAATTTTTTTACTGTTTCACTTCATTACTGCTGTGTATGTGCTCCATGTGAGTGACATAGGTACTTATGTAGGTGGGCTCTGACTTACAGCGAAAAGCGCCGTGGTAACAGATCTCCGACATAACCCGAGGACCTACTGTAGTTACTTTATTTTGCCTCTTCTTTTTTGAGTACTGTTTGCATATTTACCATTTTCCCATCCTTTTACTTTCAACCTACTTATACTGTTATATTTGAAGTGAGTTTCTTGTGGATAGCATATAGTTAGGTCACGTTTTTTCATCCACTTTGCCAATTTCTTTCAACTGACAGATGTATTTAGAACATTTATACTTAATGTACTTTGTGGTATTCTAGGGCTTACGTCTCACTTTTTTTTTTTTTTCTGTTTAGTTTTTCCTGACTTCCAGTAGATTGCTTGAAAATTATTTTTAGAATTCCATTTTGACTTCTCTACAGTGTTTTTGGGTGCACTGCTTATCATTTTAGTTGTCAGTCCAATAATTACGTTATACATTACAATATACTTTGTCCAAATTTTACCAATTTGAGAGAATTGTGGAAATCTCCCATTTAGATCCCTTTGCTCTCTCCCATTTATAAAGCAATTGCTTTAAATATTTCCTATGTTGAAAACCACATCGATGTTATAACATTTGCTTTAACAATCAACCATAATTTAGAAAACTGGAGAAGGCAAGTATTTTATTTACCAAGGTTTTGTTTTGCTATTTCTGTTGTTCCTTCTTTTGTGATATTCTAAGTTTCCTTTTCAAAAAATTTTTTTTTTAAATATATTTTATTGATTTTTTACAGAGAGGAAGGGAGAGAGATAGAGAGCTAGAAACATCGATGAGAGAGAAACATCGATCAGCTGCCTCCTGCACATCTCCCACTGGGGATATGCCCACAACCCAGGTACATGCCCTTGACCGGAATCGAACCTGGGACCTTTCAGTCCGCAGGCTGACGCTCTATCCACTGAGCCAAACCGGTTTTGGCCAAAAATTTTTTCTTTATGTTTAGAGAACTTCAACCATCTTTTCAGGATAGGTCTACTGGCAACAAATTCTCCTACTTTTTCTTCATCTGAGAATGCCTAAATTCTCCCCAATTCCTGAAGGATATTTTTTGCTGGGTATAGATTTTGTTGACAGTAATTTTCTTTTGCTACTTGGTAAATATACCATTCCTCTGACCTCATGGTTTCTGATGAGAAGTGTCACTCAATTTTTTCCCCCTACAGGCATCATTTCTCTTGCTGCTTTCAGGATTATTTTTAGTTTCCTAAGCATCCTCGACTATGCAGGGTCCTGGTGTGACTCTCTTTGTGTTTCTCTTGAGGTCCTGTGAGATTCTCGAATCTGCAGCATTACATCTCTTGCCATTTCTGGGGAGTATAGGGGTGGGTTGCCAGGGGCGGGGGGAGGAAGAATGGGGAGTTATTGGTTGCACAATGTGCATGTATTTAATACCAATGAAATGTACACTTAAGAATGGTTAAGTCAGCCCTAGCTGATTTGGCTCAGTAGATAGAGCATTGGCCCGTGAACTGAAGGGTCCTGGGTTCAGTTCTGGTCAAGGGCACATACCTGAATTGCAGGACTGATCCCTGGCCCTGGTCGGGGTGTGTGCGGGAGGCAACCAATCAATGTGAGAGTTGTTCTCTCTTGTCTCTTCTCCTTTTCACTCTCTAAAAATCAATGGAAGTCCAGCTGGTGTGGCTCAGCGGTTGAGCGTCGACCTATGAACCAGGGGGTCACGGATGCTCGGTGTTGCAGGCTCGATCCCGTGGGGTGTGCAGGAAGCAGCTGATTCTCTTACTGATGTCTCTCTCTCTCTCTTCCTCTATCAAATCAATAAAAATAGAGGGTGTCCTCGGGTGAGGATTAACCACCACAAAGGAATGGTAAAGTCAGTAAAATGCAGTGTACTTATTCCATCAGTCAGGCTGACCATGCTTCATACCCAGTGCGGTACTTCAGGTCCAGGAGGTAGTCACTGTGCCAGGTGCTCCCACAGACACCCTGCTCACATCCTCTCAGCCGTGGAGAATCAGGTTCGGTGAGTGCTGTGAGGAACTCTGACCCAAGGCCGGAGTTGGGAGTAGGAAAGCCAAGGCAAATGCCTGCCTCTGGTTATTAAGGCCACTTAGTAAAGCTTTTAAGAAATGACAGCTCAGAGGTAGGAATAACAAACATTTATTCAGAAATGTATAAGTAACAGAGTCTCTTCCATCCCTTAATGCCTCTTCCTCTTCTTTTGAACAAAAGAGACACAGATGGGGAACGTAGGGGAGCGGGAAGTTAAGAGGGACACGAGGATTGGCCCACCACCTTCTCTTCGATGCCATCCTGTAGACTAGGGGAGACAAACGGGCTTCACCCCACAATGTACCACATGGCTGTCCAGGACCGGGTCCAGGTGACCAGGTGGCTGCAACTACCTCAACAACACTCTGCTACCAGAGCGGCCTGGCCTGGGACTGGAAGGGGGAGGGCAACACCATGCAGGCAGGACGTTTACCACCTCTGCTCGGGGCAGAGTCTGAGCGTGGCGGCCTGTGCTCTGGGCCCCAGAACGAGGCCCCACGCCTTGGATGCTCCCTTGGGCCAGGAGTTTTGGGAAAGTGTCGGAGGAATGTCTTTCAGCTGCTGAGAACTACATTTGCACCCATTTAAAGGGGGAAAAGGGAACAAGAACTGCATTCTTTACGGAACCATAAAGGGAGCACCACCAAGCACATCCCTTGGACTTGCTGGGCCTGTGCAACCTCGGAGCTGGAGGATGGAGCTGGGTTCAAACCCCAGGCCTTCCTGCTTGACAGATTTAACTCTGAGGAAACGTGTTTAAAGGTCTGTCTTCACTGTGCTGGCCCCAAGCAGGTCACGAGAGGCTTAGTGTCTCAGCCCCTTTCCTTTCTTGGCCTGTGCCTTTCACAGCACTTGCTACTGATCCTGTGGGGCTCCCAGAATCCTGCTCCCCAACTCTCTCCAGCTCTGCCACCTGGACTCCCTTTACAGCCCCAGCCAGCTGGCGGGGCATGGATGGTGACTCTGGAGCCATGCTGACTGGGCATTCAGGGGCTGCCCTGAGTGCTAAAGTTTTGCCCCAACTCCCTGGAACCATTCTGAGAGAGGAACCTAGTGTTTGCCTGGACGGGCTGCTTTGCTCTCTCTACTCCCTTCTTACCACCACTCCCCCCCCCCCCCCCCATTGCCAAGGCAGGAAAAGATCCCTCTGCTCATGTTCCGATGGGCCACTTACCAAGGTGGTAGCTGCATATGTGCTCCCAAGAATCCTGACTATTGTCCTGTAGACATCTGAGGCCAGAAAAAAAAGAGGCAGGAGCAAGCCAGTATCTCCCCTTTGAATAATCCTCCAAACCCACAGTGTCACAAAACGAGGGGAGAGCTGGCATTAACCAGAACCAGGGTGTGATGAGCTCTGGGCTAGTGAAAACTTGAGGCACCAGCAAGCCCTCCCAGCAGTAATAACCGGAGACCAAGGGAACTGGGGTGGAGCACTGGGCCTAACCCATGGGAAAGGGACCTGTGACCTCAGGATTAACTCTGAGCTGCCCGAAACAGCACAGGCCCTACAGGCAAGAGCTGGGGTGCACACTTCCTGGCAGAGCAGCAGCCTCACCATGCCCTTGCCAACAGGGCCCTCCAGACCACACTGGTGTGGAGACAATTGTGGGGAGAGGACAAGAGCCTGTGGCCTGATGCCCACCCAGGCCCCTCCACTGACCAGGCCGGAGAGTGGCACAGCTCTGGAGCTGACCCGGCTCCCATTAGGATGGTGAAACTTCTCTTCTCCACTTTGTTCAAAAACTTCAAAAAATATAACGGGAGGAAGCCCCTCACCCCTGGAAAAAAACAGTATCCTCTAAACAGCCCCACTCTGTATCCCATGGAGCCACAAGAAAGCACACAGAGAATTCAGGACACCATTTCCAGGAAAGAACTTGGTTTGGAGCTGAGTTTAAGGGGAGAGACAATCTGAACAACACAAACCTACCTTGGAGAGAAGGTGGAGGGAGAAGAAACACTAGAGGAAATGTTAACGTACAGAGCACAGGGTAGAACACATCACAGGAAGGCGGGTCTGTCCAGTGAGGAGCTCTTACCCCCACCTGGGGCCTCCAGTCCAACGGCCCATTGGTCACAAGCTTTGCTTCGGGAAACAGAGCCACCCTCCTCTGCCCCCTTCTGGCTGCCTTGCTCCCCCGCTCAAAGTTTGATTTTGAATTCTGTGGGCTGTGTGGCCACAGAGACCCCCGAGGACTTGAAGAGCGCCTTCAGGATGGTGTCGGGGTCCACCTCAGCTGGAGGGTTGGACGAGGCAGCAGAGTTCGCCCTGCGAGGCAGCTCACTCTCCTTTCTCACCGAGGGGCTGTCACTCAGCCGTCTGTGAGCAGAGAAGAGTCAAGATCCTTGTCAGTTTCCCTTAGACGCAGAGGGGCCACCGTTTATTGATCATTACAAGCTAGGCCCCCAATGTAGTGCTCTCTGTAGCCTGCATCTCACTTCCTCTGCAGCAAACCTCCCCTCTTCTTGCTTGCGGATGAGGTGCAGCCTGCTGTCAGCTGGGGTGTTAAGTTTAGAGAACAATGCACATCCCTCAGGGATGGTCACACACATCAGCATGTTATATATTCTGAGAAGTCTTGAAGAAATAAATTTAACTCTGCTTAGCCCAATGGTTCTCAAACTTATTAGGACATAGGACCCACACTTTTCAGAATACAACTTAGTCCTGCAATACAGTTTAAGAAACTAGTCCAAATCACACAATTCAATATCCAGGGTTCACATTCTGGTCTTTTTGAATTTTGAAGTCTACTTCAGGCCTGCCCCGCACTACCCCACCCGCCTTGGCAAGGATAACATCCTCCCCAGGTCTCTGCCTCCTTGTCTATAAGAGGACAGCCTACACATTAGGCACTGCAGTCCCACACCCGGCACGTACACCCAGACGTGTGACACAGAACAAGGGCAGCAGCCAGCACCGTCTCCATCAGAGGCAATCACAGGAGGTGGAGTTCCCTGTCCCCTTGGACAATGCACCCAGTTTTGCAAAGAGGGACACATCTGGCCTGCTCTCCACTTTCTCCTCAAGTGTGTCTAGAGCAGGGGTGGGCAAACTTTTTGACTCGAGGGCCACAATGGGTTCTTAAACTGGACCGGAGGGCGGGAACAAAAGCATGGATGGAGTGTTTGTGTGAACTAATATAAATTCAAAGTAAACATCATTACATAAAAGGGTACGGTCTTTTTTTTTTTTTAGTTTTAATCTAGACCACGGCTGGTCTAGATTATAGGCTGGGAGCAGGTTGTAATGCTAGCCCGTGAGGCCAATCCCCTGTGGAAAAGACGAGACAAGCCCCTTTGCACAAAGTTGAGCACCCCGACTGCCGGCCTGCCAGAGAGCACAGGAGGTGGGGTGGAGCTGTGTGCAGGCCAGGTACCGTCAGGATAGAGGTGACCAGGCAGAGTCAGCGAGGGGAGAGCCCCACCCGCCCCAGCACGGCTGCCTTTGGGACTTACAGCAGGATGGGCTGGTCGGAGGTGATGACGTTCCCATTCATGTGAAGGTTGCACTTCATTGGTTGCCCTGAAAAACCAAGAGAAAAGGCTCTGCTACGAGACCACAGCTCTCCACACAAAAGGACAAGGCCGCCACCTGCATCACGGGGGTCAAACACCCACCGCTGGCAGCTCTAGCTTCACACTGGGGGTGGAGCTGCTGGATTCTGAAGCAAAACCCAGGGACTAAGAAAATCCCAGTGTGTGAGGCCCATGAAACCTCGGCAATGACAGCACCAAGAAGCAAACTGGCAACAGACCCTGCCTCACAGCGGAGAAGAGCGTGGAAGTCAGGGAGAGCCAGGGCTCGGTGTGGAGCCACCCAACCTGGCTTGTGGAGAATTAGTAAGGGAAAATGTTAGGCTAGGAAATTAAGTGCACAGAGGATTCTAAAGTATACGTACAAACTTCCACTTTGTCTATGAAAGATTAACTGTACCGAGTACTACACTCCCAGTGTACATAGAATGTGACAGGGAAAATAACAAAAAAGAGTATGATAAAGAAAAAAAATTACTTTTTTTTTTTTTTAAATATATTTTATTGATTTTTTACAGAGAGGAAGGGAGAGGGATAGAGAGTTAGAAACATCGATGTGAGAGATACACCGATCAGCCACCTCCTGCACATCTACTGGGGATATGCCCGCAACCCAGGTACATGCCCTTGACCGGAATTGAACCTGGGACCTTTCAGTCTGCAGGCCGATGCTCTATCCACTGAGCCAAACCGGTTTCGGCAAAAAAAAAATTTCTTAATGTAAATATTAAAAAAACAGCACAAAATGAGGAAATGAAGCCATACAGAAGTGACGTTTCTATCTCTCAGTGGAATGAAGTTAGTATTAATCTGAAATAGATTTGATATATTCTATCTATTGGAGATTAGATTCAAAGATACAAAAAGGTTGAAAGTAAAAAGAGATATATGTCACCCAAACAGCAACCCTAAGAAACCTGGAGTGGTGCCAAACCGGTTTGGCTCAGTGGATAGAGCGTTGGCCTGCGGACTGAAGGGTCCCGGGTTCGATTCCGGTCAAGGGCGTGTACCTTGGTTGCAGGCACATCCCCTGTGGGAGGTGTGCAGGAGGCAGCTGGTCGATGTTTCTCTCTCATCGATGTTTCTAACTCTCTATCCCTCTCCCTTCCTCTCTGTAAAAAATCAATAAAAAAAAAAGAAAAAAAAAAAGAAACCTGGAGTGGCTATATGAGTATCAGCTAAAATAGACGTTAAAACAAAATGTTACTAGAGATAAAGAGGGATGTTTTATAACTGATAAAAGGGTCACTCCACTAGAAAGAAAACAATTAGAACAATTATAAACATTTATGAAACTAACAAAAGGCTCAAACACATGGAGCAAAAGCTGACAGAAGTGAAAGGAGAAGTAAACAAACAACAGCTGAAGGTTTCGGTTCTGCCCGTTCAGTAATGGACAGAACCAGGCAGATGAACAGAGAAACAGACATCTCCCCAATAGCAGCTAAACACATATTGTCCCACGTACCCAGGAGAAAGTTTGGAAAATTCACAAATACATGGAAATTAACAAAACAACCCTATATAACCCATGGGTCCAAGAAGAAAAACATAGGTAACTTAGAAAATACTTTGAGATGAATGAAAAGACACAACATACCAATACTTCTGAAATGTGGCTAATGCAGTGCTGAGAGATAAATATAGCACTCTAAATGCATATGTTAAAAAAGGAGTGAAAAGACAAACTACATATTGGGAGGAAAGATTAACAAACCATTTATCTAAGAGACCTTTATCAAGATTATATATAAAGAGCCCTGGCTGGTTTGGCTCGTGGACAGAGCAGAGCGTCAGCCTGTGGACCGAAGGGTCCTGGGTTCAATTCCGGTCAAGGGCACGTGCCTTGGTTGCAGGCTCCAGGGCGAGTGCAGGAGGCAACCAATCAATGTTTCTGTCACATCGATGTTTCTGTCTTTCCCTCTCTCTTCCACTTTCTCTAAAAAATCAATGGAAAATACCCTTGGGTGAGGATAAAAAATATATATATATTGAGAAAACAGGTAAGTAATAAAAAAAAAAAGAATATATAAAGAACTCTTACAACTCAATGATAAAAGACAATTCAAAAAGTGAGCAAAGATTCTGAATAGACATTTCTCTAAGGAAGATACACAAATGGCCAAAAAGCACATGAAAAGATGCTCAACATCATTAGTTATTGGGGAAATGCAAACCAAACTCCCAGCGACTGTGTTTTCTTAGTTTCTGCCCCTCCGCTGCAAGCACAGGGCCTTGCTCCACAGTAGGGACGCAACACACACACCGGAAGAGCAAATGGTGGACAGGAGGACCGTGCAGACAGCGTTCCTCTCCCTAGGCTGCCCCGAGATGAATGGGGAATCTGCATTCAGTGAAATCAGTGGTTTACTCACTAGAAGCAGAGCTCACCGGGTGCCAACAGTCAGACGAGGCTCCAGGCCATGCAGGAGCCTGTGTCCTAGCACCGAGCAGACCCACAGCTGGCTGGGGAGGCTATGGCTCACAAGCACTGCCGAGACTCCCTAAGAGGACCACCCGTGGAACAGGTGTCCCCTGCTAGCTAGCTTAGGTGCTAGGCCAGGTGACACCCAGGGCTGTGGGACAGGAGCTGGCAGCTCAGCACCACCCAGAGACTCCCCTCCCTGCCTGCTCCTGGTACACAGAAGGCCCCAATGGGGACTGCACAGGATGCCCTCCCCCACTGCAGGGGAAGGATGCGCTGAAGGCCTGCTGCCCGGCAGTAGCAGTGAGGAGTGGGAGGGAAGTAGCTGCTTTCTCCGACTCACCATCCAGACACCGGTTGTTGTATTTCTTGTATGCGGTGATGGCATCATCCTTCTTCACAAAAACCACCTCTGCTACCCCCGGATGGACCAGCCGAGCCCGCTTCAGGGCTCCACACACACAGAAAAGCTCCTGCCAAGCAGAGGGGCTGGGGTTAGGGGAAGAGTTCAGGCCATCATCCTGCCTGCCATTCAACACATTGCAAGGGCTCTGGGTTGACTGGTGGCCGCACTACGGCTGAATATGCCCAAGATTTCAGGGAAGCTCCATTCTAGGGGGTGTTCTGGGGACATCCACAGGCCTCAGCATGGACCAGGAGAGGGGACAAGCTGTGCGCAGGCAATGAGAAATGGGCCTGAGCTTACATTCAACAAGTCACGCCCAAAGTCCTCCCGCCTCGGTGCCCACCTCCTTCCTCAATAAGGATAATAGTTATGGAATTTCTCTGAGAACTCTGGCATGAGGATGAATGTACAGGCTTATCCGATAACAACAGTGGCTAATATGTCGCACAGGCATCTGTTAGGAATAAACTCTGGAGCTCTATGTAGAGTGACCAATTCCACTGACACAGAAGTGGCTGGAGACGGGAAATTCTCGCAGGGCACAATACTCACAACAATGTCCTCCTCGGTGACCCTAGGGTGTAGGTTATTCACAGTCATCTTGGTCCCTTCCAAAGGGCTGAGGACAGGCTGCCACAGACAAGAGTGTTACCAGAAGGCAGAGAACAGCTGTGCTCAACAGCAGAACTCACTCTGGGCCAGTGACCTGGAGGCCCACCTCCTATTAGAGACCTCAGCGCCCATCACGCCCCCCAGCCCATGCTAAGGGAGAGAGCCTCTTGCTTCCAATAAGCAGAGCCGCTCAGGCGTCTGTGCCTCTGCCTGGGATGCCACTCCTACCTCAGCACCCACCCGACCAGCCTTCCCGGCTGTGCCCCGTGGACGCGGCGCTCCTCAGTGCCCAGCAGCTCGGAGCACAGCTGTTCCAGCACCAGACACAGGCTGTCCCCCCTCGCCGGCGAGCTCTCTGCGCCAGGGGCCCTGGGTCTTGGTTTGCTCATTTGTGAAATGGGGGTGGCAACGCGTACCTCAGAGGGGCGCTGTGAGGACGCAGCAGGGCACCTACAGCACACTGCCCACCCAGCACGGCCACTCTCCACTGGGTGGTCACTTCCACTTCCTCTCCTTCACCTTCACCTCACCTCAGCAGGCGGCAGCTCTTTGGGGGAATCCTCCTTGTTCACGAGTGTCCGGGACACGTTGGTCAAGGCTTTCGTTCGAACCGAGGAGGGGAGAGCAGGAGCTGTGTACGCATCATTCTGAACCACTTTGGTGAGAGGGGGGGCCTTGGACAGGGAAAGCTTGGAACTGCTCAGCCCGGCCTAAACAAAGAGGCAGACAGGAACCTGAGGGGCTAGCGACTTGGATGCCCAGTTAGGGACCGACAACCCCCACCCTGGAGCCCCCCACCATTTCCCCAATTCCATTAGTGGCCTGAAGCCAAAAGGCTGCCAATGACATCCACAGGGAGGGTGCAGAAGGGGAGAGAAACACACAGCCTGCACACGCGCTCACAGAAGCCACTTTCCAGGGTGAGCAGCCCTTGCTGAGAAGCTTACACGCAGCCCTGACCAGGATCCACAGGCTCACTCAAACCGTTTAGACCTCGATTACCTAAATGAGGCATGCGGCCCGCCGGCCGCGAGTTTGACATGCTTTAGACTTTATAAAAATCCAACAATTTGGGGCTGGTCGGAAGGTCAAAAGCTTGGGATTCCCACATATGCTTCTATCACAATGACTGACCAGCTCCAGGCTGGCTGGGCTTAAGAACCCCCTCTCAAGAAGGCCCAGACTCCCAGCTGTCTGGCCCCTGTTCTGGCTCTACAGGGGCACCAGAAACAGGCCTCGCCCTAGCAGCTCCCGGAATGTCAGGGAACATGCAGACGTCCTTGATGTTCCCGATGCTGCTTTCTTTCCTGTTCTGCCTGTATCTGACCAGTATCCTAGTTATCAAGCTTCTCTTGTGAGACTGCACTGGTGGGTAAGGTTCAGATTGTTTTGCTAACACAGTAACGAAGGGAATCAGATTTAAGAACGGAGGAAAGGGAAGCATGTAGAATGTCCTGCGGCAAATGAAAGAACATGGATTCCTCCTGTGGGTCATCACGTTTCTCATGAAGCGTCTCAAACCTGAATCAATGGGGAGCTGTAGCTCTGCACCTCACGACCTATGGGACCTTGAACAAGTCACCAGACACTCTGGTCTCAGTATTGATAAAATGAGGGGCTGGGCTAGTTCCAGTTCTGAAAATCTTAAGACCCAAATGAAGAAATATATCTGAGTCGAAAGGCCAATTCTCCACCACCTCTACCATCCAACTAATCACACACACACAGCGAGTGTCGGCAAAACATGAAACACCCTACCATGTGGTGGAGAAAGCTGCTGGAGGTTGCCAATTTCATCTGTTTACTAGGAATGGGAGCTGCAATGTCATCATCTTCATCCAGGTCATATAAATTCTGAAAATAAATCAATATAAACTAATGTGGCGTAAAGGCTGCCAACAGCATTTGGAGCGAGGACAGCAGGGCGAGGGCTGCTGGAGCGATGGAGGTGGAGGAGAAGCGGGCGTGTGGGTGCCTGAGGAGCTGAGTGAGGCTCCCCGCCCACAAGGGCAGAGGAAGAGCTGCAGCTTCCAGGTCCATCCTTTCTACCAGTGGACGAGGCCTAGGAAGAGCCCCCAAATGTCTGCGTATATCCTGTGGCTAGGAAAGCCCCACCCTGGCACTCTGGCCCAAACCCTAGAAAGAACATTACCCACAAAGATGTTCAGAGAATTTCTAACAGTGAAAAGTACAGTAAAATGGTTTAAATCAACTGGAACGTCAACTCAATGGATTATGCCAGGGGACCTCAAACTTTTTAAACAGGGGGCCAGTTCACTGTCCCTCAGACGGTTGGAGGGCCGGACTATAGTTTAAAAAAAAAACTATGAACAAATTCCTATGCACACTGCACATATCTTATTTTGAAGTAAAAAAAAACGGGAACAAATATAATATTTGTATTTGCATGTGGCCCGCAGGCCGTAGTTTGAGGACCCCTGGATTAAGCAGTTATCCAGTTAACTGACACGCGTCCAAAATGGAAACCATCCTGCTTGCATCTATAGATGCTTATGGCGAACCAAGGGTTCAAAATGTCGTTTACAATAAATGTGAAAACAGAAAAATGCTTGTTATAAAGTGAAAAAAGAATGATACAAAAATGGATTAAAAATATAACCACAACTACAACTATGCAATAATTAAATAATGATGACATTTAAAAAACAGGAAGGAACCAGGGCAGAATTTCTACAATGGTTGGCTTAGGAGAATAGGAGCGTAGAAACTTCTTCTTCCTAATCTTTCTCTGGTTTGAAAATTTTCTGTATTAAGCACATATTAATTAAAAAAAATTTTTTTTCAATTTGCTTCTGCCTCTTATGCCTCTCTCCTCAGTTTTAAAATTTCTTCTTAAAACTTATATAGTACAGTCAAATGTAATCTCTCCCAATTCTTCAAATTGTGAACCTGAAAGTAGCATGAGTTAATCCACCCAGCAGGTCCAATCAAAACACATTTGTACACACACGTCCAGAACACATGCACACGCACGCACACACACTCTACCTGTCTCCCCTGGTGATTGTTGACGACGTTAATCCTCATTCCAGCGGGATGGGCATGAGGCGGTGTCATTGTCTTCTGCTGTGGAACCTAGAAACACCGCTGGTCACAATCCATCACACAGGGCCCAAATATTCTCTACGGTCACTGAACTTGAACTATGAGGGGCACTCAGTTTGGTCTTTGGAAAAGGCCCTACAGAGTGCCTCAGTCCAAAACAGGAGAGTGACAGGAAGTCTCGCCGTCCCAGAGATCCCCTGGCAAGGCACGCGTGGGGCTCAATGAACCGGCTCAATGCCTGCTCCCGCTGCCTCTGTTCCTGTTACCACAGTGTGTGGAGATGAAATGATCTCCCCGTTCCCTGTGGGGTGCTGGCTGTGCAGGTGGCCAGGGCACTGTATGAGGAGCTGTGTAACTCTGGGCATAGTTCACATCTCCGGGACCGAGGTTCTTAGATAAAGCTGAGGTAATAACCCCGGGGCTGCAGCGAACAATATAGTAAGTAGGGAGGTCATATATGGTAGGTGCCTGCCAGGTAGCACATGCTCCATAAATGTTTTGTCCCTTCCCCTCTCTTCCCTCCACCGCTAGCTCACCTGGGAAAGTCACCTCATTTCACTGGACCTCCCCTGCTTTTATATAAAACTGGGCAATACCTTGCCTTCCTCATATGGTTACTACACAAACCCAGGAATGTTATGTTCCCCAAACATTCCTGAGCCCTGCTCTCTGCCAGAATCTATAGTTGTTGCTGGCTTCCTGGGATTTATGACAAGAGCCATACCTACCTGGATGGTTTTAGTGAGCTTCAGCGCTGGAGTCACCGTCCCGATGGGGGGGCTCATGAAGGAAGCAGGGGAACTCCGCTTCAAGCTGAGCTTCTCCCGGGCATCAGCAACCTGGTGGGGCCTCTGGGGAGCCATGCTCTGCTGCTTGCGGGAGTTCAACATCTCTCTGGCATCCTGCACTTTCCCTTTGATCCGGAAACGAGCATCTTTCTGCAGAAGCTTTTCTCGGGCATCCTTGACTCCCAGCTTGAGCCGGGCATCCGAGAGGCCGATCTTCTGCCGGGCATCAAACTTCTGCTGGAAGGTGGCTGTGCGTGCTGGCTGGCTGAGGAAGCTCTGCTGGATCCCAAAATAAGATCGGATACCTCCAACTCCTGGTCTGACACTAAGCCTGCAAATAAAAATTGTCATATTAAGCCCAGCCGGCGTGGCTCAGTAGTTGAGCATCAACCTATGAACCAGGAGGTTTCGGCTCCATCCCCGGTCAGGGCACATGCCCGGGTTGCAGGCTTGATCCTTGGGGGGGGGGGGGGGGGGGGGGGGGGCAGCTGATCAGTGATTCTCTCTCATCGTTAATGTTTCTATCTCTCTCTCCCTCTACCTTCCTCTGTGAAATCAATAAAATAGAATTTTTTTAAAATAAAAATCTTCATGCTTATGTGAATTCCTCATGTGCATGTATTAAAATTTTATTTTTTCTGTTAATCTGTCTCTGTTACTCTGATTAGCCCAGTTAGAACGTCAAAGGTGGAGGAAAGTATCATGCATATACTAGAGGCCTGATGCACGAAATTCATGCAAGGGGCTCAGCCCTCGCAGCCGTGGCAGCTGCCTCGGCCCTCGCAGCCTCAGCTTCGTCTGGAAGGTCGTTCAGCTCTCTGGTCTAATTAGCATATTACGCTTTATTATTATAGAAGATAGAGTTTTAGCCTCCACTGGTTTTATTTAATGATTTCAACTCCCTACATCTGTTGATGATGCCCATCACAGAAAAGTAACAGACTATCAGTTCACACCAGGAGCTACTACTGAAGGTCTACTCATAAAATAAGGAAAAAATATTTTGATAAATATGTAAGGTCCAGACAGATAAAACCGAAGTTATCAGAAAGCATTCCAGATGAATCCTTCACTCATCAGGCACTGAACCCTTCCGAAGCCAGAGGCCCTGGGCCCAGCAATCAAGTCGCCAAAAGGGCACAGCAAGGAGCAGGTCTCCTGCGGCTCTGACTTGGGGGTGGAGGCATACAGACACCCACATAACCACCAGACTCCTGTTCTAGGAAAGTCCAAAGTCTGCGGGGACACCACAAGCAAGTGGATGCCTGCAGGTGGTGGGCAGGCTTAGAGGCCAGGGTGTCTGGAAAGAGAAGTGAGTCAAGGGCATTCTAGGCAGACTATGGAAATGTCCACTATGGCCCAGCTAGGGGCTTCTTGCTCTTGCAATGCTGGCAGCAGGAGACAGTAAGCTCCCCACCTCCCATTCCTTCACTTCCCCTTATCACTTCCACAGCTGGACAAAGCTTCCATGAAGGCACCTACCGTGCTGCATCACAGTGATTTGTTCACAAGCCTGCATCTCCTGGGAGGGACTAAGAGCTTCGCAGGGGCACACTCTGCAGTTCCTGACCGGTGTCATCCTGGCACCAGGGGAATGACAAAGGCTCCAACAGTTTTTAGATCCTGATCCAGGGAAGTGTCAAGGCCCCTACGTGGCTCCTATCAATCATTAACCTTCCAGGCTCACAATGGCTGTTAGTTGCCATCACCTCATCTCCTCTGTAAGAACTAAATCACAGCGCTAGTAGCATGGTTGGGACTGGACACCAGGTCCACCTGACTCCAGAGCCCACAATCTTTCCATTATAACAGGCCCAAGCTTCCCTACTTCCTACTCAAGTCCCAGGGGAGGTGAGAGAGAAGTGATGGCTGTCCCTGAAAGCGCTTCTCCTAGAGAAGACTGCCTCCACCGACCAGTCCCACACCCTGTTGTGACCCTGGCTACTAATTGCTCCTCCCAGCTCCTACCCATGTAGCCAGGGCACAGAGAGTAACCCAGGGCTTGACCCTAAAAGTGGGACCCACAACGATCTTGCCTGCCAGGTAGGGGCATTACAAATGGAACCAGGCTGCAAAAACACTGACAGTGGGAGATGTCACTGATGAGCACATCCACCAGTGGGGGTCAGACACACCCTAATCCCAACTCGAGCCTGTCCTGAAGACTTCCTATCTTCATCTGCCTTCTCCACATCCCACCCCCTCCCATCACCAGGGCACCTTCATTAGCAAAGGTTCCTGATATTTATAACTAAGGGAGGGAAGATGCTCTTATCATGTGATGCTCCGTGATTTTACAATACCATGAAATTGGGCAAATCTAGCCGCCATGCCATCAATCACACTTTCAATAAAGAAAACAATGCCCATAAACAGGGGGCAAAAAGATAACCAACTGAAAGTGATTATTTTGAATACCTAAGGAACAATGAGCTTCTTTATTTTTTTCAGAGTAGCTTCTATTCACTATCACTAAAATCTGAAAACACACCAAATGCCAATCACCAGGTGAATGGATGTACACTGTAATATATTCATACAATGAAATATTACTCAGTGGTAAAAAGGAATGAACTATTGATACACCAAGTAACACAGATGAAGCTCAAAAACAATGTGCCGAGTAAAAGAAGCCAGA
The DNA here is from genome assembly GCF_964212035.1 of Myotis nattereri. Lineage (NCBI taxonomy): Eukaryota > Metazoa > Chordata > Mammalia > Chiroptera > Vespertilionidae > Myotis > Myotis nattereri. The sequence continues at coordinate 212,374,780 of NC_138076.1, forward strand.
CATTAAGAGTTCATACTGAAAGACTCCGTCTCTATGAAGTTCTAGAAAAAAGGCAAACATCTAAAACTCAAAGGCTAACAGGGGCCAAATAAATGAGGCATGCGGCCCGAGGGCTGCGAGTTTGACATGCTTGATCTACAGTAATAGTAATCAGATCAGTGGCTACAGAGAGAACAAGATTCTTGAAAACAAATTTCATATACCTGAACAGAGAATGGAGAAGGGGCAGATTAGTAAACTGGCTTAGTAGGGGTTATGGAGAGTAGCCTCTATAACCTTAATTTATTCATATTTCTCAACAATTTTCCTCTGATGATCAGTAATGGCTCTTAAGTGCTCTACTGAGAATTCACAGGAGTCTATGGTTGATAAGCAATGTCTGCCATGGCCACATAGGGGCAACTGCTATCAGGGTGTACGAAAGATTTTATAAAGAAGATGATCTCAACTAACAGTCCTGAGCACTTACTAAAGGTCCAAAGACTTTGACACACCTCCTTTAACCCTCACAACTCTGAGAATTCGGCTATTATCCACATTTTATGGGGGAGAAAACTGAGAATCCCAAATCACAGAGCTATAATGGTGAAGGCTGGATTTGAACTTCACTGTATCTAGGTGAAGTCCTAATAAATTAAGCATGGGTCAAAAATAAAGGCCAGACTTTGAAGAGCTAAGGAAGGGTGAGTAGTACAGTCACCGGCTGAGGAAAATCTCAGGACTTCAGTCATGTCGAGGGAGAAAGCACTCTCGCTAGCGACTGGAGGGTGAGCGTGCACCGAGGATGTCCACATGCTGGAGACCCACACACCATGCTGCCTGTCAGGCCAGAAAGACCACCAGAAACACCAGCCTGGTGCTAGTGTTTTACCCACTGAACAGCGCAGAAGGTACATTTGGGGGAGGGAGGTGATGTAGTTGTGGTGAGTAAGCCACTTTCCTGCAATTCCATGCCTTCAGTTCCCCGGCTACACCAGTTCTTTCCAACTCCTGTCATGAACGGCTTTAGGGGGTTCAGTGTTCAGGCTTTTTATAATCACTGCTCCTCTTCCTGCATGAAAAGACAGCTATTCATCCCAGCAGGTAGCAGTAGTGGTTATAAAGCAGGCATAAGTCATCAGGAATTTTCCAAATGAACATCCCTGCTAGAAGCAGGTCTCTAAAACAGAATCAGTTATGTTACCTCCTGCCCCAAGAACTGTTGAGGTTCCCTAACAAAGCCCAACCTCCCTCAGTGGAGCCCCTGGTCTGCCCCAACTTCGGCCTGCAGCCTCACCTCCAAATGCAGGCTATCAGAGGTTCTGGAAACACATACTGCACTTCGGGCCTCAGTAAATGTTTGCAGAGGGGAGAGGGACATTTTGAGCAAGTCTCTTAACAGCCCCACCCTGTCACACCCACAACAGTGCACCTCCGCACTGCGTCAGCCACTCGCCAGGCATCCCCCTGGTCTTGGGAAGAGTACTGTGGATTAAGAGGGCAAATGCCCCACTGGAGTCTGAGCTCTTTTTCCCAGACCCTGACCGGAGCCAGGATACGTGTGATGCCCAAAGAGGGTTTGTATGGGGCTAGGAAGGCCTCACTCTCTTGGCTCTATCTGTGGAGGGCAGAGTGGCAGCTGGCTCTGGACATAAGTCCAGCCCCAAGGATTCAGGCCAATGATGGGGCATGGATTATTATAAAGTGGATTTTAACCCATGGGGATCTCTGGGTTAGAGAACATGTGTGTTGAGGTCATCTTTATAGGGAGAAAACACAGTTTCATTCCATTACCCTGGGTCAATTCTGAATTAGCTACTTGATTATTTTTTAAAAATATGGAACACTTCACAAATTTGCGTGTCATCCTTGTGCAGGGGCCATGCTAATCTTCTCTGTATCATTCCAATTTTAGTATGTGAGTTGCCGAAGCGAGCACTGAATTTAGGTAGAGACATAAAGAAAAATAACACACTACCCTCTTACCTTCCAATAGAGTCTTGTGCAGAGGTTTCATTTTAAATACTAATTCTTTCCCTATAAGTTATGTAGTAACTAATTTTCCTGTTTTAGGCATACATTTCCCTCTCCTATTTCAACAGACAAACAAGCACTGAGGACCCAGACCAGGGCCCTGGCCTCAACTGAAAAGCTCTCCAACTCCCACCCTCCCTGGTTCCAAGGACCCTCAGTCAGGGCATGTGGCCCAGGGCTGCTCAGCTCCCACACACTCAGGGCCCAACTTTCCCACTAAGGTGCCTGCCAGCTTCATCTAACACATGGACGCAGTGGACAGACAGCTATCCCGAGGGTTAAACTAATCAAACCAGATGTTGTCTTGACTCACTCAATCGCGATGCTCTCACATCTAAAGGAAGAAATGACCAGCTGGTGCCAGTGCTGTCCTGAGGAGACTCATCCATGGGTCTTGAGCAACTGAAGTCACTAGAGATGTGCTATGTGTGGGGGAAAACAGTGCCTCACCATGGCCTGGATGAAGGAGCGCTCAAAACTACCCCCTCCCTTTCTATAATTTCAAATTAATCAAGAAAACCTCCGAAAATTAATTGGAGTCCAGGTAATAATGATAGTGAATTGGGGTCCAGGTAATAATAATAGTGGCCCCTTTCTTGACTTACAAGGTGCAATGAACATGAAACAGAAAGGCTGTTCTTGCCGAAACCGGTTTGGCTCAGTGGATAGAGCATCGGCTTGCGGACTGAAAGGTCCCGGGTTTGATTCTGGTCAAGGGCATGTACCTGGGTTGTGGGCACTTCCCCAGTGGGGGATGTGCGGGAGGCAGCTGATCGATGTTTCTCTCTCATCGATGTTTCTAACTATCTCTCTCTCTTCCTCTCTGTAAAAAATCAATAAAATATATTTTAAAAAAAAAGAAGAAAGGCTGTTCTTAAGTACTAGTACATTCCATGCCCTGTGGGGAAAGAGGCTATTTACACCTCCACAGGCTATGGCTATGTCCATGTCCATCAAGAGGAAAGACATTTTCTGAGATAACCATAGGTTCTTCCTAACGTATTAAGATAAAAGTTCCTGGGACATCCATGCAATGTTAAACCAAAGTTCCCAGGAAGGAATCTCCTAGTAAACATGTAGAATAGACTATATTAACTGTTCAGAACTTTTACATTTCTTGACACGACTCCCAGATCTAGCTTTTCTCTTTGTTGGCTGGGCAAGTAAAATAAAAATGGACACCTAGCTGGTTTGGCTCAGTTGATAGAGCATCGGCCTGCGGTCTAAAGGGTCCCAGGTTCAATTCTGACCAAGGACACATGCCCAAGTTGTGGGCTCAATCCCCAGTGGGGGATGTGCAGGAAGCAGCTGATCTATGATTCTCTCTCATCATTGATGTTTCTCTCTCTCTCTCTCTCTCTCTCCCTTCTTTTCTGAAATCAATAAAAATATATTAAATAAGAATCGAGACCAGTCCGTCCGTGCTGTCAGCCGCCCAGGACTGCAGCTGCTTGGGTTGATCTTCATCTTTCACAACAACAGGCCGCAGCAAAGGATGAACAGAGCTCTGGGGAAGGTGCTGTGTTTGAAGAACGTATCTTTTTTAAGAAAGCCTTTCCCCTCTTAAGATTTGAAACTTCAGGACCCCATTTGTTCTGCAGGGGGCATTCTGCTGCGTGTCAGCCGGTTCCACAAGCCCAAGCCCACCCATGGCACTGAAGATACAAGCACCCAATTCAAGCACAAGAGCCCAAGAAGACGGCGGGACAGTGAAACTGAGAGCCATTAATTTGGGGCAGATTGTGAACATGTGGTTTTGAACATTCACATGACTGCCTATGACATGGCGCTGGCAGAGTTCTGCCCAATATGCTCACAACCTCTGCAACATCTCTCCATTAAAGGGGAGGAGAGGTCTGAAGGCTGTGCATGAACTATTCTTGGTGTGGGAGGGTGCTCTGCTTTGTTGTTGATAAATGAGATTTTGAGATATAATCTACATGTGGTAAAATTCACCCTTTTTAGATATATACTTTGCCACAATCAAAATATAAAACTTTTATTAACCCCAACAGTTCTCTGGTGCCCAGGTGTAGTCAATCTCCTCCCCTCTCCCCTTGTCCGTGCTGAGGTTCTCCAGAACATCCTGGAGGAGACTCAGACAATCCGTAGCTGTCTGGCCTCTCTCACTCCGCACGATGTGTTTAAGATTTACCCATGTTTTTGTAAGTGTCTTATTACTGAGCATTGCATTAAATGGTGGGTTTTAATTCAATAAATAAAAACGGAGTTTCCAGCAGATTTAACTCAAACACAGCAGGCAGTCCTTTCTTCCACACCTGTCTCTCTGCCTGCATTTCCCCCACGCAACCCTCTCCTACTGGGAACTGCTCACGTCCACGGGGCGCTCAGCCCTCATCGGACACGTCTGAAGAACTTCAGATATTAATCCACCGGTGCTGGCAATAGCCAATGAAGCCAGGACTGCCCACACTTTATCGATAAGGAAATGGTAAGTAACCTGCACAGACCCACAGCCAGTGGGAGAGGCAGGGGGCTGACCTCCGCTGTCTGACTCTGGGCCCCACTGCAGCCCAGCATGCCGCCAGGGGAGGGGCCTGGCTTCCAGCCTTTAGGGCCCTCGGTCACTGCCCCACTTGCTAGCACGTGCTACCCGGTGCCAACTGGAAAGCATGCGCTCTCATATCCTTACATGCACACCCTCAGGATCCACCAGAACCTCCGTCACCACTGAGGACGCGGCCCAGCTCGGTCATCGGGCCAGGGAGGCGCCGGACCCCGCCCCGGGGCTGCCCACGGGTTCACCACCGGCTTCCCCGCCGCCCCGCCCGCCGCCCCACGCGAGGCTCCGCACAGCCACAGGCGAACAGCACAGACCCGCACACAGCGCCCCTGCCGCCAGCACCGAGGGGCTCGCTCAGCAACCACCCGGCAACCCTGCGAAACCGGGACGCGCCTACACGCGGCAGAGGACCCAGCGCCAACGCCTCGCCCGTTCCTCGAGGACGAGACCCAGGGGAGGCGCCGAGGGAATTAATACCGAGGGCGGGTCGTGGGCCAGAAGCCGGTGAGGCGCCGGCCGCCGAGCCGGGGCGGGGGCGGGGGGGGGCTCACTTTATTTATTTCTATTTTTTGGTGGGACTCATTTTAGACAGCAGGGGAAAGAGGCTATTTTCTAGCTTCAGGCACCGGGAGGCATTAAAACCACGGTGCGGAACACCTTCGCGGCCTGGCTGTTTACAAACAGTCCGGCCACGGCAACGTGGGCAGGAAACCCCGGGCGGGTCCCCGCTCCCGACACAGGGCGGCCCGCGGGCCCCAAGTCCGGGGCGCGGACGGCACGCCGCCCCTGCAGCTCCCCGCCCAGCCCCAGCCCCTCTGCGGACCGGAGCTGCGGCCGCCGGAAACGGCCAAGCCCCCCCCCCTCCCCCCGGGTCTCCTCCCCCGCCGAGGCCCCTCCGGCAGCAACTTCAAGCGCAGCCCCGCTCGCCGCGGCCTCGGACCCGGCGCTCTGCCCCTGCCAGCCTCGAGTCCGCATCTGTAAAATGGGGACAACCCGCCGGCCGGGCCGGGAAAATGCCAACGAGACAGTGTCCTCGGGCGCTCGGGGTCCCCGACACGCCGCACACGCGGGGACGGGGGCGAACAGCGGCGGCGCGGGGAGGGCGGTCGGCGCCGGAGGCGGAGGCCGGTCCCCGCAGAGTCCGGGCAAGTCACGGCCCCGTCGCGGTCCACTCGTCTAACCCGAAGGCCGAGGGGAGGGCGCGGGGAGCGGGGCCCGAGCGCCCGTCTTCTCGGGAGGGGGCTGCGCCGGGGAAGCGCTCGGGACCCGGAGGTCAGCTCCGCCCCCTGAGGGCGCCCCTCGGCCGCTCCCACAGGCCGCGTACCCCGGCCCCGCGCCGCCAGCGGCCACGCCAGCCTCCCCTGGCCCGCGAAGCGACGGTGCCTGCAGCCAGTGGGCGGCCGGACGGCCCGGCCTGTGGCGGCGGCGGCGGCGGCCGGGCCAATGAGCGGCGCGGCTCCGGCAGGGGGCGGGCGCAGGAGGCCCTCCGTCGCCCCGGGCCGCTCCCCCCTCAACCCGGGCCGCTCCCCCTCCACCCCGAGCCGCGCTAAGCCACGGGCCCTAAACCCCGAAGGGAGGAAAGGCCGCTTACCGCCCCTTTGCCGCAGCTCCCCGCTTCCGGATAAGCTCGTCCAGGGAGATGTCCGCCATCTTGCACCACGGAGCAGCTCGGATTCCCTCACTCCTCGAGACCGCCCCTTCAGCCGCTACTGAGGAGCTGTTTCCGGCGTTTCCTTGACGAATTCTCGCGACAGTTCAAAGTAGGCAAGAACCGGAAGGGCCGGAGCGCTCCCCGTGAGCCTTAGCGGCGCTAGCCGCTTATCTGCATACGAAGTGTGAGGTCACTATCATCTCTATTCTCTCCCCGCGCCGGACAAATAAAACGAAAAACGACATAAAATATTAACTAGTATTTAGATCAACTTTAAAGGGACGGGGATCTCAGTTCAACGGTCAACTTTTACACTCACCGTAGCACTAATGAGATTCAGAATCACCATTGTAGCGAGGAACGGACGAGCCTCTTTATGCCTTAAACTTATGAGTAAGGAAAATAACGATTCGGGGTGACGCCCGAATCCTCACTGCTAATGTGAGACGAATTTTTGAGCGGGTAAAGGTTGCCCCTGAGGCGACCCGCCTACTTTGCGGGATGCCTGGGTGCTGCGATCTGCCCGACCCCCTCACGCTTAAAGGACAGGCTGGTGCGAAGGCAGCAGAGGGGGAACTGGCTCTGTCTACTGGGCAACCTGAGAACGGCGGCACACAGTAGGCGCTCCCTTTGTGGCGTATTAAGAGGCAGTGGTTTCCGGGGTGACGAGTGGAGGGCCGCCTGGCTCGGTCCCAGAGCCCCACTTGGCCCTGCAGATGCAAATAGCTTAGTGCCTTATGAGCTGTTAATTATTTTCTTAGTCCAACACTGCGCGTGGAGTTACGTACCCCTTTTTTTTTTAATTGTGACATTGGCCCTAGCGGCCGGTTTGGCCCAGTGGGTAGAGGGTAGGTCTGCGGACTGAAAGGTCCCGGTTTGATTCCAGTCAAGGACATATGCCCGGGGGCAGGCTCTATCCCCAGTAGGGGGCGTGCAGGAGGCAGCCAATGATTCTCACTCATCATTGATGTTTCTCTTTCCCTCTCCCTTCCTCTCTGAACTAAAAAATGTATTTTAAAAGTATGAAAAAGTCCACTTTAAAAAAAAATAAAAATAAGTTGTGACTTTGGTTAATGAGTTATGTGCACTTGACAGAACATCACACTACAATTAAAAATCTGGCATCAGGCCCAACTGAGGTGGCTCAGTGATTGAGTGTCGACTGACCTATGAACCTGGAGGTCACGGTTCAATTCTCGGTCAGGGCACATGCGATGTTGCGAGTTCGATCCCCAGTGTGGGGTATGCAGGAGGCAGCTGATCAATGATTCTCTCCCTTCTTCTCTGAAATAATCATTACAAATCTGGCACCAGAAGCTCCCTGGAAAAACTGGGCAAGAGCTCTGGGCGTGGGCACCAGACAGAGGGGAATCCAGGTCCCACCTGGGCGGCTGTGATTGGGTGCTGGCTGGCCTTCCTTTTCTCAGCTGCCAACAGCGGCCATTATCCCCTCCCTCCCAGGGGTGCAGAAGGGAGGCCCAGGTTCCGCCCCAGCTGGGGCCAGCTGGACCATGGAGGGCAGGTGCAGAACCAGGAAGCAGCCAGAGGGTGCAGGAGTTAAAGCCCTGTGGTGCCTTAAGTGAAAGGTATAAAAGTCACTTCAATAATTTTTAAAAGCCAGCACAAATGAAATCAGTTTATTCTGGGACTCTCAGCGGGGTGCCTCCCCAGGGGCATTTCCGAGCTTTGCGGGGCCCTTTTTGGTTGTCCAGAGGACAGAGATCCGGTCACGTGGAGGTGGGACAGTCTCCCAACCCCAGCGACATTTCTGGAGCTGAGAGGCCGGTTGCGACTGAGCCTGGCTTCGCTCCAATTCTTGTATGAACACACGGGACTTTTGTCCGGAGTGAAAAACATGGACTTGCCAGGAAGGTAGCTGCGCAGGAGCCGAGGAACTGGGTCCTGCTTTGTTTGGAAATTGAGCAAGAATTGTGCCCGCCTGGGAGCCCAGGAGCCCGGATACAATTCGGCTGAGACAGTTCAGGGGCCTGGCATTTGGGCAAACCCTGACCGAACCCCATTTTATAAATTCCTTTTCTTTCTTGCTCTTTTATAATGTAGTTAGAGCTGTGTGTGTGTGTTTAAATTCTGTACAGACTAGTGATATTACCTGTGAATTCACTTCTCAGGTCTGAGAGGGTGAAGAATCACTGACCTAGTTCATGTACCCATTTTACAGGTGGGGAAACTGAGACCAGGAGAGGGGAGACCAGATGCAATTCATGCCCTTCTTCCCTGCTCCAGGAGACGGCTTCCAGCAGGCTCAGGCAGATGTGTGTTCAGACCCTGACCCTCAGGCCCATTTTCTCACCCTCCAGATGGAGGCAGGAATGAGACGACCGACTGTGTATCCAGTGCTCAGCAGAGCCCAGCATACAGTGGGTGTGAAGGGCCATGGGGGCCTGGGGTTCCCAGGTCAGTCCCTCTCCTGACCACTGGAGACAGAATAGAAGGTAAGAGAAGAGGAAAAAGGGACGCTCCTTTTCCTGTTAACTACCCCATCTCCTCTTCCCCCCTCCACTCCAGCCACACTGGCCTTTACCATGTTCCCTGTGCCTCCCAGCAGGTCCCTGCCCCAGGGCCTTTGCACTTGCTGGTCACTCCGATCCAACCTCATCTGCAGTATCACCTCAGCCGCCTGCCTCCTCTGATCTGTCTGGAAGTCTATTCCACGAGCTTGTTCTGACCACCAGGGCTCTTCCCTTGCTGCTCCCACCACCTCAACACCTACCCCAGCAGGGCAGATCCTTCCCGCCACAGCCCCGCAGGTCCTCTCCTGGCAGGGCTTCCCTCCCTGGCATTTACCACCACTACTTCCTTGCCTGGTGCCTTGCTCGCTAGCTGCCCAGGAGCGGGGAGGCGCGCGTGGGGCAGCCAGAGTCCCCAGCACGTGGAACGGCTGGTGAGATGGGTGCGGAAACCAGTGGGCGCCTTTCCCCGTGGAGCCTTCCACAGGGCAGGACACCGGCCTCACCAGGCCCCACCTCCAACCCCAAAGCCATTGCTTGCTGAGCCTGTCTCTGCAGCAGAAGTGGGGCTGATGACTTTGCCCTACTCCCCTCGGGGCTGTCGGGCGGAGAGAACTAAAAGGAAGCCCCTGGGACATGCGGAGAGCTCAGGACAGACCTGAGGTCCCCCCAGGCCTCACCTCGGGGATTTGACATGAACAGGATGGGCACGCGGGGAGTTTAAGTGCTGGCCTCCCGGGGTCCAGCCCCAGCTCGGCCCCTGCCCCCAGGAATCTGTCCTAGAAGACAGCCTGGAAGGGGTGAAGCAGCCAGTCACTCAGAACCCACCAACTGGGAACAGCCGACTGTCCGACCGCGGGGGTCCTGGTGAGTGATGATGGGGAGAGCCCCCACCCGCCGGCATCGGGGAAAGCAGGGCCCTCGGCGGCGCGTGTGGGGTTGCTGGTCACCAGCGCGGGCCTCGGGCGGGTTTTCCCGTGTACTTTCCTGCACCAAGTGCCAGGCCCGCGCAGCCTGTCCCCCCCTGGCCCCCCCCAGGGACACAGGCCACAGCTCAGGGAGCCACACGAGGGTTACCATTAGCGAAGTTTTATTTCAACCTTCTTTCTGCTCATAAATGACTCTGAAAAAGCTGATATGCAAGAGGCTAACCCACTGCTGTCTAAAGGCAACCACGCGGCCACTGAGGATGTGGCGCGGACAAGAGGCTCCGCTAAGTCTCCCCCACGCGGGGCGGGGCGCAGGCAGCAGGAGGCGGGTTCGGGCAGAGGAAGAAATAACCAGTAGCTCTGTCCTCCCTCTGCCGTCAGGGCTGGGGCCCAGGACCCTGAAGTGGTCGCTCTAACCACCGAGCCGACAGCTTGGAACTCCCAAAGCTGCCCAGAGTCTGGGTGCATTGGGGAAGATGTGGAGGCTCCGGGAGGACCATGTGCCAGGGGGGGCCCCTCAGCCGGCCCCTCCTCCCAGCCCTGGGGGGGCAGCCTCTCACCCCAGCAGTCCCTGCCAAGGGGACCTTTGGGTGGTACCTGCCCTGTAGTGTCAGGTGCTGACGCCTGGCCTGGCCCCGAGGCAGGTAGTGAGGGGCGCTGGCGGGGGTCCCCAGGTGGTGGCAGGGGAGTCCCCGGCACCCGCAGCTCTGACTGCCGTGTATTTCCGGTCATTTCCGCCTGTGGTCGGCTCTGGGAGGGCGGTGGAGCTGGGTGCTGGCGGCCTGGGCCCAGTAGTGTGCGGGGTGGGGCTGAGGGAGGGCTGAGCCCGGGCGGCCATCACTGTAAGAACCAGTGAGGGTCAGACAGGAGCCTGTCCTGAAGGCGGCCGTGGCGTCTACAGTAACCGAACCCTCATCCCGAAGGGGCGCCTTGGGGGCCAGCCCAGCAGGGTGACCGCCGGGCGGGCGCGGGCAGGCCAGGCCGAGCCCCGGGCCACAGTGAGGGATGTGGGGGTGAGGGTAAAGGTGGCGGGGGGCGGGTGCGGGGCGGGCATGCGCGCAGCAGTGCCCGGCCTCAGAAGGTGAAGAGGCGCTCCTTGGGGTGGCCCACGCGGTCCAGGTTGGGCAGGCAGGCGTACTGGATCATGGGCGGCGGCCCGCACATCAGTACCAGCGGCTCCTCCTCCGGCGGCGGGAGGTGGTCCCGGATCATCTCCTCGTTCACGAAGCCCTCGCTGTAGTCCCAAACTGCGGGGGGGGGGGGGGGGGGTAGAGACTAGGTGAGCCCAAGCACGGCCCCCCTGCCCAGCACCCCTCCCACGCGGATGAGGTCCTGGCCCGAGAATGCTTCCCTTGTCCCGACAAACACTGCAGAGTGAAGAGGTTGATCCAAGCCCCCCTCGCGCTGATGCCCGCCCAGCCTGGCCTGCCCACGGCACAGCGCAAGCCCTTCTGGGTCTCCGGTTCACCAAACCTTTCATTTCCATTTGGCCCTCAGAACCACCAGTGTGTGGACAGCGAGAGAGCTAAGGATCCCATTTTACAGACGGGGAAACGGAGGCCCAGAGGACCCAGAAATGAGTTGCCCAAGGTCACACACGGAGGCATCCGCTCGGCTAGGATGTGGACTCCAGGTCCCAGGCGTCTGTCCCCCAGCCAGGGTCCAGCTCCAGGCTGGTCAAGGTGACAGTCTCTACCAACACCTCCTCCACGGCCCATCTGACTTGCCACCACCAGGGTGCCGGCCCATGCGCTGTGTTCCCAGTGCCCAGACAGCCCGCACATAGTACTTGCTCAATTAATAATGAAGGAAGGAATGTGTCCCAAACCAGCAGTGAATGAGCCTGGAAATAGCAAGACCCAGACACAGCGGTCTTGGCCCTGCCCGCACCCCATCTCGCACACAGTGTGTCTCCAGGTTCGCCTGAGGTCTGGAACCTCCCTTCATTCCTCCGGGTGACTGACGGTGCCCTTGGTGAGAACCTGGCACCTAGGCTGGCAAGGGCTCTAGTCTAACCGGACCCTCAGGGGCCGGCCCGCTGTAGGGGCTGCTCAGAGGGGTGCAGTGGACCGATGGGGACCGAAGGCTGGCAGAAGTCCGATGGGAGGGTGGGGCTCTGACCGCTGGGCACTGCCAGGGGCAGAAGAGAGGAAGGGGAGCCGCCCCCTCTCTGGCTCTGGCTTCCCATCTGCTGGGCATCAACCCCGCTGTGCCCCAGTGTCCACGTGTCCTCACAGTGCCATCCTGCCTACCGCATGGGGCCACGCGGTCCAGGGGGGAGGGGGTCTCCCATCTTTCAAACGTGCTGCCTAACCACTGCCTCCTCTTTCAGACGAGTGAGGAGGGGCCCGTGTGAAGCTCACCTTCCTTCACGGCTCCCAGGTTCGGGCGGGACACACCTCCTTGGGGACTGAGGGCTCTCACATGACCCTGTGCCCAGCAGCTCAGCCCGAGAGACAGACGAATGGCTGCCTCCCCTCCAAGGAGCCCACTGGCCACCTCCTGATCCCACCATGAGGGCCCAAGCCCAGGCCGGTCCGTGCGCTCTGGCCAATGGGTGGGGTGGTCACCCAGGCAGATCCTCTAGCTGGGCTCTGGGGGGAGGGGCACAGGGGCAGCGGGGATGGTGGGAGAGGCAGCAGGTAGAGGGAGGAGGGCAGCAGATGGGAGGGGGAGGAGACGGAGGGACGCTGGCTTAGAGGGCTCAGTGCTCCGCCAGGGCTGGCAGAGGCTGGGGACGGCTCTGCTCCGAGTCCCTCCACCCTGAACCCTGATTACCTGGCTGGTCTGTTTTCAGGCTGGAAAAGCCCTGGACACCAACGGAAACAGCTCTGGAAGCCAAGGGCAAGCGCAGGAGACCAAGGGCCTGGCTGGATGGACACTCATGGCACCGCTCTACGGGGTCCCGTGCCAGGGGCCACAGTCCCAGCTCGCCTTGGTGATGGGGTGCTGAGCAATGGAGCATTCTCTATCGTGTGGGCACTGACCACATCCCCTTTTCCCTTTGGCTGCTGGGAAGCTCAGGAGCTGCAGCAAGTGTGCATCCCAGTCCACGGTTTCGTACAAACCTCGTTCCTGATTCTATGGCACGCCCTGCCCTTGTCTTCCTCACCCGCTCTGTTTGTACCCCTCTGACTCACGCTGGGAGTCTTCTTAAGCTGCCAAACAGCCTTCTGGAATGAGTCAGGGCACAGACACGTGACATTTTTATAGCTGGGAACGTATCTGAAAGGACCTCGTAAAAAACCGCAGGGAACGGAACTGTATTTGCTCACGGGTGGAATGTGCAGGCCTATGGCACACCTCCATTTCTACAGACTGTGCTTTTCTCCACGCGTGCACGGAGGTGGCTTATGGGGGAGCGTGTCCGCTGCATCTGCCACATGGGCGGGCCCCCTCCTGTGCCCCCGCTGAGCTCAGGATGGCTGTGCTGCTCAGCTGCCATTTCTTTCTCAGCATCTACAAGTCCAGCTTCTGCTAACGTTACAGCCACACCTTAATGCTCTCGAAACGGGGGTCAGGGAACGCTAAGCATAAATGTAAACGAGAGGAGAAAGCCCACGGCCCCTCCCTGGGCCCCGAACTGGTCCTGCCCGACAGTCCCGGGGAGGCAGCATTTGGTCTTGGCGTTGCCGTGTGCCGCCAGCAGGGGTCAGTGTTGGCCCCTCCTCCAGGGGACGGGCCGTCCATTGGCAACAGGCAAGGCGGTTCCCGTGGTGGCTGGTGAGCCTCCCCTACCACTCTAGAACCTGCACCAGAACACAGCTACCTACCCCTCACTCTCCCCTTTTTTGTTGAGACCTGGGTGCAAGAGAAAGGTTCCTTTCTTTGCTAGAAGAGCAGCTCCGACTCGCAGAACCAGTGCGCTCACTGCACCCCCACCCCCCAGCCTTCACTCAAGGCCTTGCCCGACCAACGGTACTGTCTTCCCGGGTCTCGCTGGCCACCTGCTACCATGCTCTGTGATTTACTAATAAACCTGCTTCCTTCCCACTGGAACATCATGATGCCCCGGGGCCAGGCTGGCTTCATGAGCACCCACAGCGGGGGACCCGACCGGGAGGGAACCTGTAACCCAGGTGAGCTGGCCCAGGATGGCCAGTCCAGCCAGAGGCCTCAGGACACAGCCGTCAGGTCCGCAGTCCATTCAGCCCGGGTCTGGCTCTCGGCCAGGAGGCCCAGGACCCGATTTGGTCAGGACGGGTGACTTGGAAACAGGCCCAGGTGTCTATGAGACGTTGTATACGATGCAGGGGCATCGCAGCCTGAGGAGAGACGGACATGGGTGTCCATCTGTAAATATCTAATGTAAATATCTGATATGCAGGATGGTCTTGGGCGACTCCTGCTGGCCCCTGGCACGGGACCCCGTAGAGTGGTGCCGTGAGTGTCCAAGCCAGGGCTCGGGTGGAGCCTGTGAGCTCAAGCCCATCCCTCATGTTTTCCAGCGTGTGACGGGCGCAGAGCACGGCGTCCCTCTCTCAGAGAGCGGTGTGTTCCCCCCACGTGGTTGAGTCCCAGTGAACTGTGGGGCTGGGTGAGAAGCTGGAGGCCAAGCAAGGGGGTCTGGCAGAACCGAAGGAGATTACAAGCTGGCGCCTACATGGCTACTTAGAAAATGTTATTTCTAACATTTGAAATTTCCCATGAAAATGCAGGTCCAGCTCCCTTAAGGAGTGGAGAGGCCTGGTCTGCAGGCGGAATTCCTGCGTGGCTGACTGACATGCAGCTGAGGGGCAGATGCTCTCCAATTCGCCCCACTCCCCACCACTCCCTGTTGCCTCTAACCCCGAAGCAAACATCACCGCTATTATCTACCAAGAAGCCTGACCTGCTGCTTTTCCCACAGCAACGAGGATAATTGTTTGCATCCGCATCTACCGAAGGCAGGAGATGAAGTCGTTTAGCTCCCAGAGGGCAACCTTGTTCAAGGTGGGGGGGCAGCCCTCACTCACTGTCTCCCACATGGTTTTGGCTCCTCCACAATCAGCTGTGTGACCCTGCAAACAGCTTAAACACCTGGACAGGCAGGGGTGACCGTCCGTCAGTCTAGCCCACCCCCAGGCTGACGACCGGAGAGAAAAATGGGCCTAACAGGGCACAAACCACAGGGTGGGAGCCATCAGCCCCCAGCTCGGCCCCTGGAGACGTGCCCACACTGAGTCCCAGCCCCAGGGGAAGGCCAGCCTCCTTCGTCCAGCAGGGGGCAGTGCAGCCAGGGCTGGGGAGGAGCCCGTGAGTTCAAGCCCGTCCCTGATGTTTTCCAGCTGTGTGACAGGCGGGGATCATGGCGTCCCTCTCTCAGGCCACGGGAGAGCATGCAGAGGAGAGCAGGCGCCAAGGAGCCCAGCGCCGCCACCAGCCCGCCCTGCCCGGGCGCCCACCACTCACCCTCAGGGGCTTTGTCCACCGTGAACCAGAGCTTGAAGCGCGCCGAGTGCTCGTTCCTCAGCTCCTCCAGCTCCGGCCGCAGCAAGATGTCCTTCTCGGTCTGGGGGGGACAAGTCCGGGTCAGGGGGGCGGCGGCAGGGACTGCCCTGGAGACACTCATCGCCCAATGGCTCGTCGTCGCCCACCCATGGGCACACGCTGGCACAGCCCGCCAGACTCCTAGACACACGCCCCTCCTCTCGCACAGGGCGGGTCCCGCCGCAGGCGGGTTTGAACGCGGTGGGGAGACGCGCGGCACAGTGGGAGCGGAGAGTGGGGACCAGCACTGCAGGTGGAGCGCTCATCGCCCGGACAGAGGGGAGACTGGGAGGAAACGGCCAACCCCCTGGTCGTGACGGCCCCTGGGGGGGAGTGTGATGCTTCAAACAATGTGTGGCTCAGAGAAAGAATGACAGTCACCACACGCATCCCTGGGACAAGCCCTCAGGGTCCGGCGTCTCAGGTGCACATCCATCCATCAGGGAATCGGACGCCTGCAGCCCACACAGCCCGAGTTCAGCTCATGGCCCTCTCTTCCGGGAAGCCTTCCCAGACTCCGCAGGGGCACGACAGGGAGTGTCCATGCTCCCACACCATTGCCCACACTGGGTAGTAACTGTTCAATCTTTGCCAATCAGACCGGTAGAAGGTAAACCTCATGCTTTGTATTTTACTAGTGACCCGGTGCACGGATTAGTGCACATTGAAAGGAAATGATTTAGAAGATGGCCAGCGGGGCGGGACTGGGCGAGACAGGCCAGACACGCTGGAGCCAACCTCCCGCAGCCCCTCCCCAGCCGGCCCCACCTGGGGTGGCGCCGGGGCCACGGCTCAAAGGGCGTCTGCAGAGTGAGCAGGGTCCCTCCGGTAGGTGGGGTCTTGCAGCCTGGTGGAATCTCGCGGCCAGGCTAGAAATTGGGCTCCCTCCTCTCTGGTTCAGGAGTGCGTCACCTGAGAACCACCGCTGCCAAGTCACCGCAGCTCAGCAGCTCCTGCGTTAAGCGCCTGCCCCCTGGTGGTCAGTGTGCATCATACCTACCGGCAGGTTGGCCTGTCGCTTAGCCTTTTATAGATGCAATTAATAAATAAGTTTGTCACTGGTCTAGTTGTAGCTTTTATTACTTTATAAAACTCTTAATATTAAGGATAGTCTATTGGTGATACGGTTCTTCTTAGTTCTTTATCTTTCTACATTAGTATGTTCTACACGGATACATTTTTAATTTTCAGCAGGGAACTCACTCCACCAGCCTTTCCTTGTGGCTGAGTCTCTCTCCGTCTGGCCTAGCTGGCCGTCCTCAGCCACTCACTCACTCAGCAGTACTTCTTGGGAAACGCTCCCCTCGGTTGTTTTGCTGTTGTTTTTACATGTACATCTTTGACCTAAGCTTCACTCTACGTAAGGTAAAGGAGGGATCTACTTAGCTTTTTCCAAATGCATAGCAACTAACCCTGCACTCGTTTTCTTCTTTTGTGTTTGTTAGCTGTTTGTTTAACAAGAACCGGCTCCTAAGCTCACCAAGGCAGCTTCAGGCTCAGGAACACGGGTGAGGGACAAAGCTTCCGTGGCTTCAACCCACAGACATTCTCTACAGCCAAGGCCACCCTGCCCCCCGAAAGCGCCCGCCTCAGCCTCCCACGGAACCACACTTCCTTGGAAGAATATGGAACACTTCCCCCTTTTGCGTGTCCTCCTTGTGCAGGGGCCGTGCTAATCTTCTCGTATTGTTCCCATTTTAGTACCTGTGCTGCCGAACATGCTAGAACATGTGGCCATTCACATTTAAATTAATCAAGATCAAAATCTAAAACTTGCTTTTCTTTTTTATTTTTCTTAATTTTTTAAAATATATTTTTATTGATTTCACAGAAGAAGGGAGAGGGAGAGAGAGATGGAATCATCAATGAGAGAGAATCACTGATCAGCTGCCTCCTGCACACCCCACACTGTGGATCGAACCTGGGACCCTTCAGTCCACAGGTTGACACTCTATCCACTGAGCCAAACCAGCTAGGCCATCCAATACACATTAAAAAAATGTTTTTATTGATTTGAGAAAAAACAAATCAACGTGAGAAACATCTACCGGCTGCCTCCTGCACGCCCCCCACTGAGGATCGAGCCCACAACCCGGGCTTGTGCCCTGACCAGGAACCCAACCAGCGACCTTTTGGCCACAGGATGCCGCTCAGCCCGAGCCCCACCGGCCAGGGCCCGACACCCATGTCCATCTCTCCTCAGGCTGCGATGCCCCTGCATCGTATACAACGTCTCATAGACATCTGGGCCTGTTTCCAGGTCAGACGTTACAGAACCTTCTGCAGTGATGGGAATGTTCTAGGCCTGTGTCAGCCGATGCGGTAACCACTGGCCACATGTGGCTACGGAACCCATGCAATATGGCTAGTGAGACTGGAAAAGCAAGTTTTAGATTTTAATCTTGATTAATTTAAATGTGAGTGGCCACATGTTCTAGCATGTTCCAGCACAGTCTAGGCCAGTGGTTCTCAACCTTCTGGCCCTTTAAATACAGTTCCTCATGTTGTGACCCAACCATAACATTATTTTCGTTGCTACTTCATAACTATCATGTTGCTACTGTTATGAATTGTAATGTAAATATCTGATACACAGGCTGGTCTTAGGCGACCCCTGTGAAAGGGTCGTTCGACCGCCAAAGGGGTCGCGACAGGTTGGGAACCGCTGGTCTAGACGGTCGTTGTTACCCAGAAATGCAGGAGGACCAGTGAGCCCAGGTCTCAGGTGCGGCTCTCGAGCTGCGGTTCCGCCAGGCGCCTTTACAGTGCGACGTCACATCGTGTGCTAAGTCCCTCCTGTTCCTCTTCCCTCTCAGACGCCCTTGGCTGCGCATGTACCGTCCCCCTGACCACCCTGCACTGCTCTGTCGTGGGAAAGGGGGGATCCCCACCGGAAACGAGTATTACTTTGTCAGGAACCGGCGCCTTTAGAATCTCAGCCCCACTGCTCTTAACGCTCCCTAATGTCCCGCTTCTTGTTTTAATCCTCCCCTGAGGACACCTTTCCCACTGATTTTTTTAGAGGGAGTGGAGGGGAGGGAGGTGTGGGAAGAGAGAGAGATCCATGCGCGAGAGCCAAAATGACGGCTCCGGCACGTGCCCCGACTGGAGCTGGGGATCGAGCCTGCACCTGAGGCACATGCCCTGACCAGGAATTGAATCCTCTACCCTCAGGCCGTGGGCTGACGCTCTAACCACTGACCCACCGGCCAGGCTAATGTCCTTTTGAAAGGCGTGTTCCCTTAGGTGGGGCTTGGCGCAGAGCCCCGTGTCCTCCCTCTCGGGACAGAGCGGAGGAGCGGCAAGACCCGGATGGGCAGAGTGGCCATTCCCACTCGCATGGCCTGTGAGCCCCTGGGTCCCGGGGACCCTCCTGGGGGCTGTGAGGTCAGATGATTTTCATCTGATACGAGGACTTGATGGGCATTTTCCACTCGTTCCCTGAGGAAGGCCGGGGGACCTGCTGGGGGCATCGTGACCGGAGCCACCGCACGGAGAGCAGAAACAGGCCAGGAGCCAGACATTACAAAGGCTTCCCAGATGTAAAACAAAACGACGTTCTCAAAAATACGGCTATTTTCCATTAAATAGGCTTGGGTCCCAGTGATTTTTCATAAAATGTGCCATTTTTCATAAATACCCTGGCTCCACCGCTTCCTGTAACACATGGGCCACACCCTCTCTGGGTCTCCATGTCCAGAGCGTGGAGGTATCGGGCTAAGAGGGGCGGGGTGCCCCGCGGGGGGACAGAGGGCGGAGGCCTCCAGAGACTCACCCAGCCCGGACAAGCGCAGCTGCTGCCGGCCCTCCTGCCCCACCAGCAGCTTGGAATGGCTGGCTCTTTCCACCCACCCCGGGCCCCGTGGAGGCCACCCTGGTTGGCCACGGGGCAATTTTCTGTAACTGCGCAGGGTCCAAGGACCTTAGGCCAGTCTCCATCCCCCAGGGCTGTTTCCTCAGACGGATGGTGCAGAGACTGGGCCAGGCACAGCCCGCACCTGGCACGGCCTCCACACTGTGGGAAGGAATGTCTCATCGAGCCTCCCCATAAGGGGACGTCACTATAAAACCCCTATCATCAGCCATGAAACGCTGAGCCAGGAAGGACTGGTGATGGCCTTGCTCATTCCAGCCGAGGGGAAGCACAGAGAGGGAAAGGGACTTGTCCAAGGCCACGCAGCGGCCAGGGTGGGCAGGCGGCGGGCGCGGGGAGGACACGCACTCAGGAGTGAGAGACCAGGTCCAAACCCTGCCCGACACCCCAGCTCAGGGCCCTAGTGCAGGTGGACTCGGCACCTCTCCTGTGACACGGCCCGTCTCCTGGCCCGGCCGGCGTCTGCCCACTTCACTGGGGGGTTCTGAGCTCTGCTCACGGAGGGAGCGCTGAGGTTCGGAGGAGCAAGTCTCAGGTGGGGGTGCTCCAGGTGCCTGATGCCTCTCCAACCCCCAAGTGTCAGGCCAGACACGGGGCTCTGGGCTGAAAAGCCCCACCCGCTGCTGCAAAGGGTGCCGGGCACACGCGCTCAGAGCACCCCTCATGTTAGCTGCCTGAGCGCCTCACAGACCGTGTCCCCCCAGGCCCTGCGCCCCTCTCAGCAGGGGCCGGGTCTGCACCTCAGGAACGCCCACTGACCTGGTTGGCAAAGAGCAGGTGGCACACGGTGTGGTCATCCGGGTCCTTCATGATGGCGCGAATCACCTGCAGCATCGGGGTGATGCCTGCAAAACGGCAGCCCCCCAGGCTGGGTGAGCCCCTGCTGCACACACAGGCCAGGTGCCACGCAGGCGCCAGGGGAGGTGCCAGGACCTGGGGCAGCTCACAGCTGCTCACATCTGTGCCCCGTCCCACACCCTGACCCCACGCACAACATCCACGCGCTGGGGACTCTGTGAGGGGCTCCGGGACCACACACCTGTCCCGCCCGCGATCATGCCCACGGACTTCACCGTCTTGATGACTGGGTTGGATTTCTTGTCCGGACGGATGGCGAACTTTCCTGGGGAGAGAAGGGGTGAGGCCCACTCTCCAACATGCTGTGTCTGGGGGTCAGATGGACTGGAGAACCCGCCTGCTTGGGGGTCTGAGGCGCAGGCACCCACCATCCAACACCAGCCGGTAGGGGGAGGGAGGGGCGGTGGGACAAGGACCAACTGGAATGCCAGAGGAGCCCAGCATGGCTCCCTCGTGTGGACGGCGTGGGGAGCGACAGCGGCTGGCGCCCGGAGGCTTCCGGCACAACCTCCCCTTGTTTTCAGCCACACGAGGCTGGTCTGTGGGCTGGATGTGGCCAAGGGCAGCAGCCGCAACCCTGCGCTGGCCCACTGTCCCCTGTACAGCTGGGGAAACCGAGGCCCCGCAGAGGGGACAGCTTGTCCAACAAGAGTCACCCAGAAGCAGCAGTCAGGCCCTGCACCAGCACCCACGGGCCTGCGGGTCTCGGGGGCCCAGCCCGCGCACCTTTGCCCTGGTAGACCAGCAGCCCGTTCGGGCCCCGGAACTCGATGGTGTCCCCGATCTTCATGCCTTCCAGGTACTGGGACATCTTCCCTCCGCTGGGGAACTTGGGGTGGGTGTCTTTGAAGTAAACCTGCAAGGCACACCCACAGGCCTCACTCCCGTTCCCAGGGTTGCCTCATGCGAAGTGACTCTGAGGGGCTCCTCTGCAGCCTGGGGGTGGCCCTCAGAGCGCCCCACCCACCCATCAAAAGGCACCGGCTGTGCCCGGACCCCCAGGAGCCGGCCCTCCCCCAACGTGTCCTTGGGAGGCAAAGCGTCAGCCTGGTGGACACAGGCAGCCGACCCCGTGGCTGCATCTGACGTACTGACGTTCCTCCAAGAGCTTCTCCGTGACCTTCCAACGAGACGCCAAGGCTGTCAGCTCAGTAAAGGCCAGCGGCTGCGGCTGCGGGAGGTGGCCGGCCACACCCGCCCGTGCTGTGCAGCTCTCCCATCCTCCGCTGCCATAAAAGCCTCACCCTCAGAACAACTTCCTGCCTTGTGCCCTCTGGGGCTCCAGCTTTGGGAAAAGGAAGCAACACAACCCTCAGACAGAGACGGAGGCAGGCGCACTTGCCTGCCGCACGGGGCCTGTTCCTGGGCCTTGAAGGGCAAGCCAGAGTGATGGGCAGACAGAAAGGCGGCTGGGGAGGGAGGGAGTGCAACAGCCAGGCGCCTGCCAGGGCTGGGCCTCAGAGAAGGCGAGGAGCCCGATGGCTACAGCACAGGGGCGGTGTGTGGGGGTGTGGGGGGACAGGGAGTGCAGGGAGAGGGAAGGGCGGTCAGGGCACACTGTGTGCCAGGCCAGGACTGTGACCTCTATCCTGGGCCAATGGTGGCCAGCATGGCCCCCCAGCCAGGAGGGGCCTGGTCAGCGTGAGTTTTTTATCCTCTACTTGAACCCCCCCCACCTCCGGAGTGGATTCCACAAGGACAGATGCGCGAACCCTCACCCCTTCCCTCTGCTTCTGCACGAAGCCCCAGACCTTACCAGCACCTCCCAGGCCCCGCTGACCCATCGGACCTGATCCACTGCCCTCTGGGGCCTTAGCCCTTGTGCTTCCCCCTGGCCTCAGGGCCTTTGCACCTGAAGGCCCTTCTCCTCTTCAGCTATCGCTGCCTCCTCACCGCCAGATCGCACTCGCTGCTGCCCGCTCAGGAGCGGCTCTCACCCACCCCTGCCCTGTGTCGCTCCACTCTGCGCTCCCCAGGCCACGCCCGTGTGCCCTCACCCCGCACCCCACAGGTGTGCGCAGTTTCCTAGGGAAGGGTGCCCAGAAAGGGACCCGATGGGCATGGAGCTCGTGTGGCTGAACGCAGTGCAGGGGAAAGCGAGCTGGGGCAGCGCTCGGCCCGCCTGGTCCCTCTTCTGCAGATGAGCTGTCCCTGTGTGAGGACCCGCGCCCGGCCCTGCCCTCTGCCCAGACACCACGCGTGGCTGCTGCTGGTCGGGCACATTTGCTCTGCACTCAGAACCAGGCGCAGGAGGCACCGGCGTGAGAGGCACCGGGCCCGCAGAGACAGGCTCGGGGGACAAGGGTCCCTGGAGGCCTCGGCTATGATGGGGTCACCCCACACCTGTCTCCGCGTGGTGTGGCCCCCAGACCTCACCTTGATGACCAGGTCCACGAAGCCCTTGTCGTCGTCACTGGAGACGGGCGTGTAGGGCCGAATGACCAGGTTTCCATCGATCCGGGCCGAGAGGTAGATGTGCTGGCCTGCAGGAGGGGCAGCGGTCACCTGGGCCAGGGACGATCCCTGCAGGGCCGCTGGGCCTGGTCAACCAACCGCCCGGTGCCCACCCAGCATTCAAACCGGCCCTGGCTCGGCTCCCACTGCCACCTCAGGGGTGCCCAGCTTCCCGCCACCAACCTCTGCTTGTGCTGAAGCCACCGCCAGGGCCACCGGGTAACTCCTCTCTCGTTCTGACACTTACTCTAAGGCCCGTGGCAGCTGTCACCTCCTCCTTGAAGCCCTCCCTCACTGAAGTGCAAAGTCCCCCCTCTGACCTAGCACCCGCCTCCGTCAGAGCTGGGTGGGGCCGCACTCACCAACAGGGAGGCCCAGGACGTGCTGCGGTGACGGCAGGGCAAAGCGGAACCGCCGGGTGTCATGGCTGATGATCTGCAAAGAGGCCGAGCTGTGGGGCGGCGCCCAGGGCAGAGCGGCCGCCAGACCTCAGAGCCCCCCTCCTCGCCAGTGTCCCCAAGTCTCTGAGGGGAGTGACGCCGATGTCGCGTGCAGACCGTGTGAGGGCGCAGGGTCAGGCACACGAACAGGTGAGCCTCTGTTCTAGCTGGCCCTGGGAAGGGCAGTCACTGCTCAGGGCCCAGCAAGCCTGTCAGAGCGGGAGGGGAACTCGGGTCCTCAAGGGAGGCTGCGATGGCCCAGAAAGTTCCAGGGGCAGGAGGGAGGGACCCACCTGTGCCATCAGCCTGAGCGGGGTCCTGGGTGGCAGGAAGAACCCAGGGACTGGCTGGAAACTAGGGATAGAGCTGAGACAAGGCCCCACATGGGCTCCAGAAACTACCCGTGACCCGGGGCAGCCATGGCTGTGGCCTCGCTGCTCCAGTCCACGGCGGAGGTGGCAGCCGTTTCCCCTCCAAGGTGGGGCAGAGGCTGGTGAGGGGGAAGCAGCTGTGATCAAAACCTCAGAAGCCCCACTAAGTGGTCTTACACGAGGCCAGGCAGGCTGTGGTCAGAGCTGGGACCGAACCTGGGCCCTGGCCGCTGAGCGGGGCTCCAGCAGCCGCTGTGGGGGCTGCCCTGCACCTGGTGCAGCCAGGAGGATGGTGTGGCGCGGCAGCTCAGAGACAGCTGAGTGTCCAGCACGTGTTCACAGGAGGCTGGGAGACATGGCAGGTCCACCCACAGGCAGTGTTCTCACCGGGTGGGGTGGGCACAGACTCCTCAGAGGGACAGAGCATCACTGGAGCATGTGAGCCAGGCAGGTGGCCTGGGTCTCAGGAAAGATGGCTCCCAGCCCCGCTCAGGGCCTGAGGCTGCTGGTGGCTGGTGCCTCTCTACCCCAGCAGCCCAGGCCTGCAGCTGCCTCCCCAGAAGCCTTTGCCCTCTGGGCAACAGAGCCCCAAGGCCTCCTGGGAGCAGATTCCAGAATTACCGACTGGTCCTGAGGCTCACGGCCAGAAACGCACGCACGCACCAGACAATTTTGGAGGAAGAACAGAAATGAGAGGAATCGAGAATTACTGCGCTGGGCCCCCTCTCTCAGGGCCCAGCGGTCAGGCCAGATCTGGGCACGGCTCAGCATGGGGCCGGCACCAGGAGGCTGCTGCCCGCGGTGATCTGAGAGCAGACCCAGCGCCTCCGGGACCTTCGGGTCACCTGTCAGGTCCAGTTCAGAGAAGGGCAGCAGCAGGCCCTTCCCCGGGCCCATGGGGAGCACAGCAGAAGTGTCAAAAGCAGGACCCCTGCTGACCGTGCAAAGCCATCAGGCTACTGCTCGGACATCTGCCACCTGCTCTTCGAAGGGGACTGGAGGTCTACGGTGTGACATCCCTATGACCATATACTAGATAGTCGTCAAAAATGAGCCGAAACCGGTTTGGCTTAGTGGATAGAGCGTCGGCCTGCGGACTGAAAGGTCCCGGGTTCGATTCCGGAAAAGGGCATGTACCTGGGTTGCGCGCACATCCCCAGTGGGAGATGTGCAGGAGGCGGCTGATCGATGTTTCTCTCTCATCGATGTTTCTAGCTCTCTATCTCTCTCCCTTTCTCTCTGTAAAAAATCAATAAAATATATTTAAAAAAAAAAAAAAAAAAAAAAAATGAGGAATCAGCCCGGCCGGTGTGGCTCAGTGGTCGAGCATCAACCTATGAACCAGGAGGTCAGGGTTCAATTCCCAGTCAGGGCACATGCCCGGGTTGCGGGCTCAATCCCCAGTGTGGGACGTGCAGGAGGCAGCCGATCACTGATTCTCATCATTGATGTTTCTTTCTTTCTCTCCCTCTCCCTTCCTCTATGAAGTCAATAAAAATATATTTTTTAAAAAGAAGGAATCAGCTTTGGGATAGACATGGAAAAGTGTCCATGCTATATGGCTGGGTGAAAAAAAGCTATTAAAATTCAATGTATGCACACCTGGACCTCCACCACCAGGTGTATCCAGACGTGATGCTCGAGAAGGCTCAGGCTGACAGTAATGGAACCCACTGCACAGTGGGGGTGGGGTGGGGGTGGGGGGGCTGGTGAGTGGGACGCACTGCACAGTGTGGGGTTGGGGGGGGCTGACAGTAATGGGACCCACTGCACAGTGTGGGGCTGGGGGGGGCTGGTGAGTGGGCCCCACTGTACAGTGTGGGGTTGGGCGGCTGGTGAGTGGAACCCACTGCACAGTGTGGGGTTGGGGGGGCTGGTGAGTGGGACCCACTGTACAGTGTGGGGTTGGGCGGCTGGTGAGTGGAACCCACTGCACAGTGTGGGGTTGGGCGGCTGGTGAGTGGAACCCACTGCACAGTGTGGGGTTGGGGGGGCTGGTGAATGGAACCCACTGCACAGTGTGGGGTTGGGGGGGCTGGTGAATGGAACCCACTGCACAGTGTGGGGTTGGGGGGGGCTGGTGAGTGGGCCCCACTGTACAGTGTGGGGTGGGGGGGGCTGGTGAATGGAACCCACTGCACAGTGTGGGGTTGGGCGGCTGGTGAGTGGGACCCACTGCACAGTGTGGGGTTGGGCGGCTGGTGAGTCGGACCCACTGCACAGTGTGGGGTTGGGCGGCT
The DNA here is from genome assembly GCF_964212035.1 of Myotis nattereri. Classification (NCBI taxonomy): domain Eukaryota; kingdom Metazoa; phylum Chordata; class Mammalia; order Chiroptera; family Vespertilionidae; genus Myotis; species Myotis nattereri. The sequence goes on from NC_138076.1 coordinate 212,400,071, forward strand.
GGTGAGTGGGACCCACTGCACAGTGTGGGGGTGGGGGGGCTGGTGAGTGGGACCCACTGCACAGTGTGGGGTGGGGGGGGTTGGTGAGTGGGACCCACTGCACAGTGTGGGGGTGGGGGGCTGGTGAGTGGGACCCACTGCACAGTGTGGGGTTGGGCGGCTGGTGTGTGGGACCCACTGCACAGTGTGGGGTGGGGGGGGGGGCTGGTGAATGGGACCCACTGCACAGTGTGGGGTTGGGCGGCTGGTGTGTGGGACCCACTGCACAGTGTGGGGTGGGGGGGGGGCTGGTGAGTGGGACCCACTGCACAGTGTAGGGTTGGGCGGCTGGTGTGTGGGACCCACTGCACAGTGTGGGGTGGGGGGGGGGGGCTGGTGAATGGGACCCACTGCACAGTGTGTGGGGGGGGGCTGGTGAGTGGGACCCACTGCACAGTGTGGGGTGGGGGGGGCTGGTGAATGGGTCCCACTGCACAGTGTGGGGTTGGGGGGGCTGGTGAATGGGACCCACTGCACAGTGTGGGGTGGGGGGGGGCTGGTGAGTGGGACCCACTGCACAGTGTGGGGGTGGGGGGGCTGGTGAGTGGGACCCACTGCACAGTGTGGGGTGGGGGGGGCTGGTGAGTGGGACCCACTGCACAGTGTGGGGTTGGGGGAGCTGGTGAATGGGACCCACTGCACAGTGTGGGGTTGGGGGGGCTGGTGAATGGGACCCACTGCACAGTGTGGGGTGGGGGGGGCTGGTGAGTGGGACCCACTGCACAGTGTGGGGTGGGGGGGGCTGGTGAATGGGACCCACTGCACAGTGTGGGGTGGGGGGGGGCTGGTGAGTGGGACCCACTGCACAGTGTGGGGTGGGAGGGGCTGGTGAGTGGGACCCACTGCACAGTGTGGGGTGGGTGGGGCTGGTGAGTGGGACCCACTGCACAGTGTGGGGTTGGGGGGGCTGGTGAATGGGACCCACTGCACAGTGTGGGGTGGGGGGGGGGCTGGTGAGTCGGACCCACTGCACAGTGTGGGGTTGGGGGGCCTGTGAATGGAATCCACTGCACAGTGTGGGGTTGGGGGGGCTGGTGAAGTTGAAAAGGGAAATGTCAAAGGAGGGCCAGAGCGAACCTCTCGGAGGGCGGGGAGGAGGGGGATGGAGGGGCAGGTGGAGGCGCAGAGGGAACAGCCCTGGGTAGAGACCTGGGGGTGGGGGGCAGGGGGAGGAGGAGCCCTTGTCTTCAAGGAAGAGGCACTGGGATTGGAAGCACCTGGGACCACCCGGAGGCCACAGCCTGAGTCCTGGCTCCACCCCTAGCTGACAGCGTGACCTAAATGCCCTCTACTCCTCTCTTGCCCCGATTTCCCACCTGTTAAATGGGTGCCTGGTCTTGAAAATCCTGAGGGGTCCCTCCCCCTCGGACCTTCTGTGGGACAGTGAGTGTGGGTCAGAGAATGTGCTCTGTGGCCAGAGACCTGGGTTCAAATCCCTCTGCCACTTACTGGTAACCATAGAAACTGACATCACCTTGCTTTCCCCACCTGTTACATGGCAGATAACAGGACCTGCTTCAGAGGGGGCCGTGTCCTGAGCACAGAGCAGGCGCTGGGGAAATGCTGTGATGCTGACAAGGGGAGAGGTGCCCTGGGGCCCGCGCCCTGTGACCCCGCAGGGCCGCACTCACCTCCTTGTCAATGAGCCGCAGCGGGTACTTGATGTCCGGGCTCTCGAGGGTGATGGCCGGGGTGGAGCGCTGGAACAGCTTCATGAGCAGGTTGTAGAGGAACCAGACTGGGGAGAGGACCACGTGGCCCAACTGAAAGGACAGGGACAGACCCAGAGGTCAGTGCGGGCACGGGGCGGGGCCTGTCACCTGCCCTTCCCGCCAACACCAGCTGGTTCCCTCTGAACCCCCTCTCACCTCTGCACCCAGGGAACCCCAGCATGCATTCTGGAGCCGCCTGGGAGCAGTTACAAAAACCAGACTCCTGGAACCCATCAAGGCAGTACTGAGTCACTGGAAACCTCCCTTTGCCCCGAAGAACAGGGATGAAGAAAGCTACATGACGGAGCATGCCTCCCTTTTCACTCTGGCTGCCAGGAAGCTCGGAGTCAAGTTCCCAAGTAATCCTGCTCCCTCCCTCCCTTTCTTCCTTCAGTCACCTTCCCTGGTCCGATTAAGCTCCATCTAGACAAGCGGACAAACCCCTGAGCCCTGGGGCTCTGCCTTCAGGTGTGAGGGCGGCTAAGGCACTGAGCTGGCTCTAGGAAGCTCTGGTGCTTGTGGCTGTGTGACCCGGGCAAGTCCCTCCCTCTCTGAGCCGAACTGGGCCAGCCACCTGCAGGGTTCTGGAAGCTGAGAGGTCACTGCCCAGCACCACGCTGGGCCCCGCACAGGCGGTAAGCTCCTGACAACCCTCTGAGGTCGGTACTGTCATCACCACCATTCACAAATGAGGAGAAAGCTCAGAGAGATGAAGCAACTCGCCCACGTGACCTGAGTCCACCTGCTTCCCCAATCACACACTTAAACCTCAGGCCCACACTCCCTTGCGTGGCCCGAAGCCTCCTCCTGCCCCCCACATCTCAGTCTCACAAAGACACTAAGGGGTGCTTTGGATTTTTTTAAAACAGAGAAAACCCAAAACCCACGGCAGGATAGCTCATTGCTCAGTTTACCCGGAGAGGACAGACGCCTTGGCAAAGACAGACAACAGGCCTCCCGCCCGTTCTGGCTGTTTCCGTCCCTGGCTGATCACTCAGCCTCTCTGAGCTCAGTTTCTCTATCTGTGAAATGGGGATAAGCCACACCCCAGGCTGTGAAGATGGAAATAAGCCATGGAAAGTGTCTAACCCGGGCCAGGTCCCCGGCAGGCCCGAGCCCACGGAGCATCCGCTGTGCCGCAGCGACCCCTTGGCCACCCAGAAGCTGGGTCCTGAGCAGCCTCCGCGATCTGGGCCACAGGAAAGGGGCGGGATGTCAGGAGCCTCCTGACGCCACTTAAGGGCCCAACACTGCCCCGTGGGCTCCCCGTCTCCAACCACAAGGAAACGCTGAGGGCCGTTCTCCAGAATAAGTGGCCACAACTTCAAAATGTCAACGCCCCAAACAAAGAACGTCTGAGAAGCTGGTCCAGCTTGGAGGAGGCTCTGGTAGGCTGAGTGCGGCCCCAGAAGAGACGTCCACCCGGAACCTGGGGATGTGACTCTGGGAAAAGGGTCTTGGCCCATGTAATTAAACTGAGGATCTTGAGATGAGATCATCTTGGATCACCCCAGGGGCCCTAAGTCCCATGACAACCTCCCTTATGAGAGAGAGGAGCCGCAGAGACGGCCATGTGAAGTGATGGGGCCACAAGCCAAGGAAACCGAGGATGGCCAACAGCCACGAGGAGAAGCAGGAAGAGGCGGGAAGGGCTCCCCTCGACCTCCAGAGTGCGGCCCTCCCACATTCCATTTCAGACTGCGGCCCAGAACTGTGAGAGAATACATTTCTGCTGTTTCATGCCACCCAGTTTGTGGCAACCTTCACGCAGCCCTAGGACACTAATACTGAGGCCAAGAGACAGAACGACTGAATGCAATGTGCAGTCTTGGATTAGATCATGGCCCAGGGGAAAAACAGTCATGAAGGGCAATCCTGAGACAACGGTGATATAAGAACCCGGGCCCACGGATCACACAATGGCGTTGTGTCCATGTTACTTCCGTAGTTTGCTCACTTCCGTGTGGCAGGCAAAAGAATGTCCTTCTTCTGAGGAGAAAGTATTTTAGGGCAAAGGAGCATCGTACCTATGACACGCAAGTAGTTAAAAAATATACACACACAATAAAGCAAATGCTAACATTTGGTACATCTGCAGGAAGAGTATACAAGTGCCCTTTAGACAGTCTTGCAACTTTAGTGTCAGCTTGAAATTATTCCAAAATAAAAAGCGGGGCATGGTGTAGGGGAGCCCACGGTGGTGGTTCAAACAGGGAGGCTGAGCCCCAAAAGTTCACACAAAACACTGGCTCTTAAGAAAGCTGTGTCAGCCCTGGCCGGGAGTTCAGGTGGGTAGAGCATCATCCCGATACACCAAGATTTCAGTCAGGCACATATGAGAATCAGCCAATGAATGCATAAATGAGTGGAACAACAAATCAATATTTCTCTCAAAGCAATCCTATATAACAGTGGTTCTCAGCCTTCTGGCCCTTTAAATACAGTTCCTCATGTTGTGACCGCTAACCATAACATTATTTTCGTTGCTACTTCATAACTGTAATGTTGCTACTGTTATGAATCGTCATGTAAATATCTGATATGCAGGATGGTCTTAGGCGACCCCTGTGAAAAGGTCTTTCGACCCCCCAAGGGGTCGCAACCCACAGGTTGAGAACCGCTGCTATATAATAAAAGCCTTGCCCTAGTCTGTTTGGCTCAGTGGATAGAGTGTCGGCCTGCAGACTCAAGGGTCCCAGGTTCGGTTCTGGTCAAGGGCACATGCCCGGGTTGTGGGCTCAATCCCCAGTGGGGGGCATGCAGGAGGCAGCAGGTCAATGATTCTCTCTCATCGATGTTTCTATCTCTCTCTCCCTTCCTCTCTGAAATCAATAAAAATATAAATAAATAAATAAATAAATAAATAAATAAATAAATAAATAAAAAGCCTAATATGCTAAGTATCCGGTTGTCCATTCAACCAACCAAGCGTAATATGCTAATGATATGCTAAGGCAGCTCAACTGCTAGCTATGACGTACACTAACCACCAGGGGGCAGGTGCTCCGACTGGTAGGTCAGCTTGCTGCTGGGGTCCAGCCGACTGGGGACTGAGCGAGATGGGCCAGACACACCCTGGGGCTTCCAGCGGTCCCTCCCTGGCTGGCCAACCTCCCACATCCCTCCCTGGCCGATTGCACTGGTGGGGTCCCTTAGCCTGGCCTGCGCCCTCTCACAATCCAGGACCCCTTGGGGGATGTCCGAGAGCCAGTTTCAGCCCATCCCACAGGCCAGGCCGAGGGACCCCACTGGTGCACAGATTCGTGCCCTGGGCCTCTAGTCACTAAATAAAAGTTAGAAAAAAAGTTGTTTCACAGCTGGTTCACACACTCTCCCTAGGAAACCTCCCTGACTTCAGTTCTCTCAGCAAATGACTGTGTGATCTTATCATAATACTACAGGTTCCCCTTTTTGCCTTGGCTGCCAGGAAGCTTAGACCCCAAGTTCCTTGCTTACATGGGGGCCTCTCTGTTTCCTTTGTGGGACTCCTGAGGTGTCATATTATTTTTTAAAATATATTTTTACTGATTTCAGAGAGAAAGGAACAGAGAGAGAGAGAAATATCAATGATGAGAGAGAATCATGGATCAGCTGCCTCCTGCACACCCCCTACTGCGGACAGAGCCCACAACCTGGGCATGTGCCCTTGACTGGAATCGAACCTGGGACCCTTCATCCACAGGCCGATGCTCTATCCACTGAGCACACCGGCCAGGGCGAGGTATTGTATTCTGCAGAGCACAGACCTAGAAGTGGCCCCTGCCCTACTGAGGGCTCAGTGAGATGACCTTCACCTCTCAAGGCCAAGCCCTACTGCTCCCCACTTCCTGGAAACTCCCCCCACCCCGCCTCTCTATCAGCCTGGGAGGCTCTCTGAGCTCGGCGTTCTCTTCTACAGAAGGAAGAGGACAGCCATTGCCCTTCCCACCTCCTAGGGCCGTGGTCAGCAAACTGCGGCTCGCGAGCCACATGCGGCTCTTTGGCCCCTTAAGTGTGGCTCTTCCTAAGCCTTAGGAGTCCCCTAATTAAGTTAATAACAATGTACCTATCTATATAGTTTAAGTTTAAAAAATTTGGCTCTCAAAAGAAATTTCCATCGTTGTACTGTTGATATTTGCTCTGCTGACTAATGAGTTTGCTAGGGGATCTGGGAGATGAGATGAGATGAGGGTGGCACAGGTCACGGAGCCGTCTATAACCTGAGAATTGTGGGTACACACAGAGGAGCTTTTCCTGCCACCCTCATGGGGCCACTACCCCTGGGAGCTGGAAGCCACAAGCGAAGGAAGGGCAGCGGCTCTCAGCTCCCACACCAGGCCTGGCCCTGCCTCCCAAACCGGCGCAGCAGCTTCAAGCTGCCCGGCTGCCGCTGGGTTACAGCCCTTTGTTGTGTGTCTCCCAGGCAGGGCCTCCAGGCTGGGGCAGCAGGCCTTGCCCCATGGGGCCCCTGGCCTGTGACCGAAGGGTCTAAAGGGAAGGCCTGCAGGGGCCGGGCCAGACCCCCCGCTGCCCAGGGCCACCTGCCCATTTAACTAGCACCTACCGTGTTCTGGGAACATGGGCATTTCACCCCTCCCGGGTCTCATTTAAGGCCTGGCTGGCAGCCCTGGACTCGGGTCCAGAGACCAGGGTTTGAGGCCCAGCTCAGGACTTCAGGAGAGAGTCCCCACCTTTCTCAAGTGCATGAGGGTGGTCCCTTTCACGGCTGGGGAGGAAATGAGGCAGGAGAGGCTGTCACTGCTTCAGGTACGGGACCGGAGTTCCCTGGGATAATCCTCCCTCCAGCCCTCAGCCTCAGGTGCTGGCAGGTAACTGAGGCCCAGAGAGGACCAGGAACTTGCCCCGAGTCACACCAAAGCCAACCTCGGAGGCCCACGCTCATGACAAGTGGCACTGTTGTCCCTGCTTCTCAGAGAGATTAAGTGACTTGCCTGTGGTCACGCGACAAGTCAGGGGTGGAGCCAGGATCCAAACCCAGGCCTGTCAAGCCCCAAGAATGGCTCTTCCCAAGCCGCCTCCCAGGGCAGGTGCCCTCTCTGGGCCCCAGTCACAGAGCCCAGAGCCCCACTGACCCCCCACAACCCGATATCCCCTCTCCACGGTGAGGCCCCAGCTGCCCAAACCAACAGGCCGCTCCACCCCCTCCTCAAACACCCACCATGGCTCCCCACTGCCTACACTCAAGGCCCCACTGATGACCACACCACCAGCCACAAGCCCTTCTTGCCTTAGGCCAGTGGTCGGCAAACGGCGGCTCGCGAGCCACAGGCAGCTCTTTGGCCCCTTGAGTGTGGCTCTTCCTAAGCCTTAGGAGTCCCCTAATTAAGTTCATAACAATGTACTGCCCTGACCGGTTTGGCTCAGTGGATAGAGCGTCAGCCTGTGGACTCAGGGGTCCCGGGTTCGATTTTGGTCAGGGGCATGTACCTTGGTTGCGGGCACATCCCCAGTGGGGGGTGTGCAGGAGACAGCTGATCAATGTTTCTAACTCTCTATCCCTCTCCCTTCCTCTCTGTAAAAAAAATCAATAAAATATATTTTAAAAAAACAAAAAAACAATGTACCTACCTATATAGTTTGTTTAAAAAATGTGGCTCTCAAAAGAAATGTCACTCGTTGTGCTGTTGATGTTTGGCTCTGCTGACTAATGCATTTGCCGGCCGCTGGGTTAGGCCTTTGCATATTCTCCCTTCTGCCCAGAACTCCCCTCCTCTTCCCTCAGCCAACCAGCAAACTCCTATCCACCCTTCAGAGCCCAGCTCAAATGTCCAATCTGACTGGCACTCCCTAGCTAATTAGGCCTTCAGCAGACTTCCACAGCCCTGGCCTCCCTCCTGAACTCCCTGGGGGTGAGGACTATTCAGATGATTCCTCTGCCGTAAGCCCCTCCCTTGTCAATCAGAAAAGCCACATCCTTGGGGAACGCTGTTTAGGGGAAAGTTGATGGGGTTCCATTCGCAGGAAGTCGCCATTGTTGGGAGCCTGGAAATGAACTGAAACGGCCTTAGAGGCCTCTGTTGGCGCTCCCAGAGTCAACCCCCCAGCACAGCTGTTTAAGCGCACAGCCAAGTTCAACAACACAAGACCCTGGTGCAGCTGGCTTCAGCCTGAGAAGCATCCTCCCTTGCATTTCCTCGGTGACTCACCCTCGCCGGTGGGAGATAGCCAACTGTGTTCTTCATTGGACAAATGGGGAAACTGAGGCTCGAGAGGCCCAGGGAGGAGTCTGGGCTTTGGTTCCGGGTTTTCTGTCCCTCACCCTGAATCTCTCCAGCCCCAAGCCCACACACGCTCGCCTGTGGTTAGTGTGGGGCCATGAGAGAGACTCATATGTCAATAGCCCTGAAGGCAAGTCCAGAACACGGCCTCAGCCCTGGCACAGCCCTTCGAGATCCTGGACGCCAGCCCTGGGGGCAAACAGCCGGCCAGCTCCCCACCCTGGTCACAGTCAACACCAAACAGCGGAGCCCGGAGCCCAGCCCCAGGAGGGCAGGGGGTGTGGCTCACCTGTGCATCCCCAGCGCTTGGACCAGGGACACTCGATCAATATTTGTGGGTAAACTTGTGAAGGGACAAGTCCCACCCCCATCTCTCTCTAACTCGTTGTGTCTGGAAGTTTCAGGAACAAGGGCAAGAAGCCAGATCCCTCCCTGGCGAGGGTGGGGCGTGCACGGCCCATCCTGTGTATCCTGCAGCCCACGGCCCTCCCCGAGCACCAGCGATGGGGTCTGGGATCCGGCTTCCTGCTGTGCCCTCACCTGTCAGGCTGCATTGGAGCCGCTGCGGGAAGAAGGCGCACTGGGCGGCTGATAAGTGCCGGCGGAGGGGCGGGGGGGGGGGGGGCCTTCCAGTCCCGACTCGCAACAAAGGGGACTCTGTAGAGCTGGGAGGCGGGGCTGTACAACCCCCATTTCAGACGAGGAATCTGAATTCCTATCTGGGGAGGCCGCTGTGGGCAGGCCCGCACTGCCGGCCAGTCCTTCAGGCCACAAACCCCAATGGGCACACCTGCAGGGCCTATGCAGGACTTGGGGGTCACAGGCCAGGGGACCCCGCCCTGAGGAGCTCAGGTCAGCGGGCGAGACAGACACGGCAGAGAAAAGGCGCAGTGGAGGGCGAGGGCTGTGTCTGCAGAACGTGGGACGCGGTTCCCACACTCGGGGGTGAAGCAGGCTGTGAGCCCCCTCCCACCCCTGCACGCAGCAGGCAGAGTAAACAGGAGGCAGATGGCGGAGCCAAGGCCTCGCCCCAGCTCCTCAGCTGTGCAGCTTGTACCCATAAACATAGACACACACACACACACACACACACACACACACACACACCACCGCGCCCCAGCCACCCCAGGTTCTAGAAACAGCTGCCTCCAGGGCCTTGACCTGTTGCTCTGTGGTCTGTGCTCTGCCCCATGAGGGAACCCCCCACCTGCCTTTCCTCACCTCTGATAACACGGGGGGGGGGGGTGGTGGTGGTGAAGAAAACGGGGTGCCAGAGTCCCAGGATGTCTCACCCACTGTAGCTGAGGGGCTGGGTTGCCTTGCTCCCCGCCACAGGGCACCATGCCCAGCTGCTCACCCCTGGCATTCCCCACCGGGACCCTGGCATCCACTCTGCCCAGGTCAGGTCTGGGTGGGCGGAGGGATGTGCCCGGCCCTCCCCACGGGCCAGCCCCTGCGCTGAGGCTTACCTGCCTGCTGCCCGACTGCCAGCTGTCCCCCTGGGATCTGAGCGGCCACCTCCCTCCTGGTCCCTTGCAGGAAGTGGGAGGGAGCGGAGGAAGTTCGGGGGGCGGGGGCTCCTGGCCAGCAAGTGCAGGAGAGGGAACCCAGGAGGAGGGGCAGGTGGACTGCAGAGCTGCCTTCTGCAGGGGGGCCACCTGGTTTCCCAGGGTCACAGCTGAGGCAGGGGCTGCCAGCGACACGTGGGCTGGGCCCACTGAGCCCTTTACAGCGGCTGAGGGCAGGGGAGCCAGTCCCCAAGCTCCCCGCAGGTGGCTGGTAGACTCAAGTGCCAACCCCTCAGCTGGGCCCCCCAGAGGGGAGGAGGCCTCCCTCCGAGCCTGGAGCCTGCACATCCCAGATAAGCTGCCTGGCGCCCCAGCCCGGCTGGCCTCCCTCAGACTGCGGGCGGCCCCTCACCGGGCAGCCCAGCTAGGTCTGCTGTGGGTATTCTGGGCCGGGGGGGGGGGGGGTCCCCAGCAGGGCCAGCGAGGAAGGGGCAATTCCCACCAACCCCTGGTGGATCAGGTCTCCTGACCCCAAGACAGGACTCTGCCCCTCACTCACATGGGAGCTGCCAGGGGGCCCTGGCAGTCCAAACCACGTGTGCAACAGCCACGTGCTGGGGACACAGAGACAAACCCAGCCAACCAACCAACCAACCAACGCTGGGAGAAGGTGAGAACCCCGCGGGGTGGGGGGCGGGACGGGAAGGCAACTTCTGGGAACATCGTCAGGAGTTAAACTGAGGCGGGGGGTGCCCACAGCTGTGCCTGGCAAGGCTGCTTCTTGGTCTGAACACCCCCGAGTTCTGGCCGGTCCTGGAGGAGCCTCCCCGCCTGAGGGAGGAGGCAGGTGCCTCCAAGTCCAAGAGCTCTGGGTGGAGATGGAGGCAGAGGTGCTGAGCCTATCCTCCCCCCGCCCCACTCCCGCACCCCAACCCCAAGCCAGCAGGGTGCCTGGGGGCTGCCCTCTGTGCAGGGCTTTTGGGAAATCTGAGAGGAGGTGGGCCTGGGGGAGGGAGGGTAGCTCTGGGACAACCCCAAAGGGACAGCACCGCCTGGACTTTGGAGCCCCACAAATTCAGGCCCAGTCACAAGCGCTGGCCACATCTGAGTCCGATTTCTTCATCTGCTGCATGGCTAACAGCACCGCCCGCAGGGAGGAGGCGGGCGGGGAGGTAGAGGCCGCTCAGGGAGGGGGGTGGTTGCTAAAGATGCATAAAGCCCCTACCATCCAGCGACATCACACACACACTCTCACTCACTCACACACTCTTCACACTCACTCACACACACGCACACACACTCACACTCACACCCCACACACTCACACACACCCCACACACTCACACAAACTCAAACTCACACCCCCCCCACACACAAACCCCCCCCCACACACACTCACACACTCTCACACACACATGCACACACACACAAACTCACTCACACACACACACTCACAGGCATACTTCACACCCCCACACACACGCATACCCTCACTCATACACTCACACCCCCACTCACACTCACACTCACACTCGCTTCCACTCAGCCGCTCAGCTACACACATTCATTTCTCTCAGCCTCACACCCTCACTCACACACCTGCACTCACACTCAGCCACCACGTGTCACAGACCTGAACTCAGACCCACGTGCATTCACTCACACGTGTGCACACTCACATGCACACGTGCACACTTGCTCGGCCACACACACTCACACCGTCACACGTCACGTGCTGTCACCCTCGGTCGCACCAAACCTTCCAGGTCACAGACCTTCGCTCTCGCTCGCGCATAAAAGCCTCCGCCCCGCGGGGATGAGGGCGGCGGGCGGTGCCCGCGGTCGCCCATCGGGGCAGCAGGGCTGGTCCCGGGCAGAGGCCTGGGTGTGGGTCAGGGCGCCCGCGGGCACGCCCAGGCTGGGCGGGCGGGGCGGGTGGGTGCGGCGAGGTGGGACCCGCACCCGGCACCGGCCCCCCCGGCCCCCGGACTGGTCGCAGGGGGCGCCGCCCCCGCCCGAGGACGCGCGCCGGTCCCCCGCCCCCCGCGCCCCGCGCCCCGCGCCTACCGTGCTCAGCTGGGCGCCCATGGTGCCGCCGCCGCTCGCTCCGCCGCCGCCGCACAGTCAGTCCAGCGCCGCGCCCAGGCCCGCCCCGCCCCGCCCGCCCCGCGTCACCCAGGAGGGCGGGCCGGCCCGAGGGTGCACGGCGGGGGCTGGTCGGGCCCGCGCGCCTGCACCGCCTCCACCACGGGGTGCGCGGAGGGGGGATCGGGGTGGGGGGGTGCGCGTAGCGGCCGCGGGGTTCTCGGGGTGGGGGGTGCGCGGAGGGGCCGCGGGGTTCTCGGGGGGGGGCGGTGCGCGGAGGGGCCGCGGGGTTCTCGGGGGGGGGCGGTGCGCGGAGGGGCCGCGGGGTTCTCGGGGGGGGGGCGGTGCGCGGAGGGGCTGCGGGGTTCTCGGGGTGGGTTGGTGCGCGAAGGGGCCGCGGGGTTCGCGGAGGGGGGATCGGGGTGGGGGGTGCGCGGAGGGGCCGCGGGGTCCTCGGGGTGGGGGTGCCGCGGCCGGAGGGGGCCCACGCTCCCCGCTCCGAGGGTGTGCGTGTGAGTGGGTGCGTGTGCGATGTCGCTGGCCCGGCGCGGGCCCAGGAGGAAGATGGCGGCCCCCTCGGCGGGTCTGAAATTACCCCCGGAAGCGCCCGCAGGCCCCGCCCCCCGGCCCCGGCGCCGCCCACCCGCAGGCCCCGCCCCCCGGCCCCGGCGCCGCCCACCCGCTGCCCCGCCCCCCGGCCCCGGCGCCGCCCACCCGATGCCCCGCCCCCGGCCCCGGCGCCGGCTCGGCCCTCCCGCCTTCTGCTCCGTTGACTCCCGTGGACGTCAAACCATTGGACCAGGAATTGCTGTGCGTTTATCTGAGCCGCTCCGTCCGCGGGTGCGGGAAGCAGCCTCCCCGAGTGGAGATGATGCTCGGAGGACGGGCTTCAGGCCTCGTTCTTATAAATTATCTTCAAAACGCAAAGGAGTGGGTGACTGACATCCGCTGGCGATAGAAGAGGGGGCGGGGGACGCAAAGCGGGCGCCTCTGGGATTGGATGACAGTGAAGTGATGGGCACGGGCTTCTTCCATCCATGGGCACCGATGGGCACCGATGGACACCGGGCAGTTGGCACAGTGAACGGCTGGCCATTAACTTGAAAACAATAGTAACGAGGTCATGTCCTGGTGCCATGAGTTGTGCCCTGAGGGGTGGGAACCAAAAGGGGAAGTTACAGGTTCCGAAGACATCCTGCAGATCCGTTATCTCAGAATTAGATGCAAAAAGACAAATGGCCCTGTAAAGATCTAATTGATCTTTGGGTGGCGGGGGGGGGGGGGGGGCGGGGGGGGGAGGGGACATGACCACCGACTCTGACCTGTTTGCAGTTAGAGTTCAATTTCAGACCATCCTTGGGGGTTCCTCTAGGTCTCGGGTTTTGCAAGAACACCATGCAGGCCTTCCCTGAGCTGTCAGGTTAGCGCGTGGCCCCTTTTGTCCACACTCGCCTCCCCCTCCTCCCTCTGGGACACGATCCCCAGCTGCCTGTCCCCGGCTGCCCTTGCTTACTGTGTGGGCATCACATCAAAGGTCCCCTCCTGCCGTAGCCGGTGTGGCTCAGTGGATAGAGCGTTGGCCTGCGGACTGAAGGGTCCCAGGTTCGATTCCGGTCAAGGGCATGTACCTTGGTTTCAGGCACATCCCCAGTGGGGGGTGTGAAGGAGGCGGCTGATCGATGTTTCTCTCTCATGGATGTTTCTAACTCTCTATCCCTCTTCCTTCCTCTCTGTAAAAAAATCAATAAAATATATTTTTTTAAAAAAGGGTCCCCTCCTCCACCATGAGGCTGCCCTGCGGTTCCTGGTGCCTAGTACCGAGCTAAAGTCACCTGTGCGCTTTCACCCCAGTGGACCAGGGCTCCCTGCGGGCAGGACTCTGCCTTGAAGTCCCTCCCCTGCATATAGTAGTTGCTCAATAAACACTTGTCGAGGGGGTGAATGTAACAGACCGTGGACCCCTCCTCTGTGGGGGCCCACGCTGGCCCCACACGCACTCTCTGGCCTCACCCTCCTGGAATGACCCGGATAGAAGTCCCTGCTACTCTGACCAGCCAGCCTTCCTGGGTGATGTGTCCCGCAATGTGACGCTGGCCGGGCAGAGGGAGCTGGGCAAAGCCTGGAAGTGGGAACGGGGTGGACAGATAGGGCCAGCGAGGCCAGAGCTGGGAGCACAGTGGTGTAATGGGAGGTCACAGTGAGGCAGTGTGGGACCCCGGATGGAGGGAGCTGGGGTGTGGGGGAACGCAGGAGGCCCTGGAAGAGTTAGGCAGGTGGGGCGTGACTGCTGGCTTTGAAAGAACTGGAACAGCCTGGAGGCGGGGCAGGGAGAGGGTTCGACTCCCAGAGAACACAAGGGTATAAAATGAGAGAGCAGATCACTTAGGTGTTTCCGTGTTCATGATCACATTTTAATATGTCAAAGGAAGTCATCACATCGCAAAGCTTGACTTCAGCGCCCCTGGCCAGGAACCTCGCGGAGCCAGTGCTTCCTAGGCCAGCCCCGCCTGGGTGCCCTCTCCAGGGAGGCCTGGGAGCAGGTCACCCGCCCTGCTCACCCCCCCGTCGCTTCTCAGTTTCCTCACGTGCCTTACTGCACCTGGACTGATGGCGGGTCTTCTGGTGACACTCGGAGCTCACTGAGCTGGCTGCCCCGATGAATCACCCTCCGCAGCCATGAAGACCCACATGGAGCTTTTCCTGGAAGGACCCGTCACCTCACTGGCATTAAAGAGACAAAACCTAAACACCGTTTAGATTGAGGCCATAAGTGCCGGTCCAGCAAACAACCCCACAAACACAGGCGTAGGATGGAATCCATTTTCCTGCCTTGAATATGTACTTGTGGACTCAAAAAGGAAGTCGCTTTCCTCCTAAAGTTATGTATGCTATGACTTCCTCTCCTTTTCTTTTTTTTCAATCCTCACCCCAAGATGTGTTCTTATTGATTTCAGAGAGGAAGGGAGAGGGAGGGAGAGAGAAACATCAATGGGTTACCTCCTGTTCACACCCCAACCAAGGATCAAACCCACAGCCTTTCAGGGTAAGGGATAATGCTTCAACCAACTGAGCCACAGCGGCCAGAGAGCCTCTCTTAAGATCATTTTAACTATCTATTTCTTCCCTTGTTTATCTGTGTGAATTTCCTCATGATTATTTCTGTCCAGAAAATTTAAGGTTGTTCACAACATGAATGATTGAGGCATTTTGCTCTCCCTGCAGTAAATCCTGCCTGCGTTTACACCACGGGCACATTTCACTGAGCAAAGCCCAAAAGGGGATTTCACTCCTGGCTTTATCTGGAAGCCTCCCTTGAACCTGACCTGCCCGCCAGGCCTGTGGCCTGACCCCGGCCTTACCCTGGCTCCTGCTTGGCTGTGTGACCCTGTCCGCGGTCACACATGAACTTGAGGAGGTCACACACCTGGCGCAGAAGTGGACAAAGGCTGAAAATGAAGCCAAAACGGGGGGTGGATTCTGTCTGCTTGTGGCCCCACGTGGTCAGGACAGTTGCTTAGGAGCTCTGGACAGTCACGACTCCCGTGTCACTGGACACCCCTTGCAGCCGCGCCCTCCAGCCCGCGTGGCCCCAGGCCCCATCCTCTCCCAACTGCCCCAGCGCTGGCGAGGGACTGGCCGGGGGGTGTTTGTTTTGCTCAATTACTGATCTGGGCCTCGACTCCCCGGTTTCTGCCCGGGGTTTGGGCCTGCTGGCATCGCCGGCGAGACCCACCGGGGCCCAGGACTTGCTCTTTCCAGGGACACGGTTAGCATTCCTTCCCCTCTTCTCGGGGCTCCCTGGGTGACCTGCCTGCACCTTGGGAGGCAGGTGTCTCTCAGGTGGAGAGGGAGGTAGATTTCCCAGACCCCACGGGGCTGCTCACCTGTAGGAAAGGAGGGCGACCTCGGGGGGTGTGGGGTGGGGTGCAGGAGAGACCGGGGTGACGTTGACGGGTGCTTCCTCCTGCTCTGGGGACTCAGACCAAGGGGGTGGGTTCAGTTGCCATTCACTGTGTGACCACAGGCCCGGCCTCTGTTCTCAGCCTCCTCCTCCAAGAGAGGGCGTGGGGTCTTTAAGACGCTCCCACTTCTGATATTTTATGCTGGGTGTACGTTCCCTCAGACTTTAAAAAAAATTTTTTTTTATTGATTTCAGAGAGGAAGGGAGAGGGAGAGAAAGATAGAAACATCAATGATGAGAGAGAATCATGGATCGGCTGCCTCCTGCACGCCCCCCACTGGGGATCGAACCCGCAATCTGGGCCTGTGCCCTGACCGGGAATCGAACCCTCACCTCCTGGTTCACAGGTCAACACTCAACCACTGAGCCAGGCCGGCCAGACCCCTCAGGCTTTTTATTTTGAGAAATGTCCAATGTACAGAGAATTTGCAAAAATAGTACAAGGAACTCTGATTCTCCAACTGTTATCATGTGACCCCCCCCCCCCCCTCCACTTTATCGACCCGTCTGCTGACCCGTGGAGCGTAGCGGCAGTGAGTGGGCCTTTACTTCCGCACGCGTGGCTCCTGAGACCAAGGCCGAGGTTCCACCGCGGGCAATGACACACCGAGGAAATGTGCCATTGATACGACGCTATCTCCGGATCCCAGGCCTCATTCCTCCGCCCGGGGCCCCATGGTGCCCTGCTCGCTGCTGTTTTTTCTGGCCCAGCTCTAAGCCCAGGCCAGGCGTGGCGTTTACTAGGCAGGTTCCTTTGGGCTCCTTTAATCTGGAGGCTTGGATCAGAGGCCAGGTGATGAGTGGGCAGCTGTGGGCGCCCGCCAGGCCTCCCTCCTGTAAAGGGAACTTCACTTTGATACCGTGTGAAAATGTCATCGGTTAATGCTTTTAGCATCCGTTAATGGTCCGTGCCTGAACCAATTACCATGGAGGCGGGGTAACAGGTTTACAGGCGCTTTGGGAGAAACAAAAGAGCTTTGTCGGTTTCCTCAAGGTCCTTCAGCCAAAGAACAGAGCCGCCCCAGGCCCTGTGGCTTCCTGGGCCTGTCCTGTCCTGCGAGGCCCCTGCTCTCAGGTGTTTGATCCTGGGAGAGGCTGGGAGGCGGGGCAGAGAAGCCATCAGGGTCTTACAGCGTGGAGGAAACTGCGGGAAACTGCGGCCAGAGGGGAGAGCAGTGGGCAGTACAGAGTGGCTCCTCCATGGACCGGGAAGGAGGCTTTGGGGCCAATTGGAGCACAAAGTTTCAGGGTCCAGGTTGGGGCCGCCTGACCCCTGGCAGGCCCTCTGGTCCCCGCCCGCTACCTGTGCAGACCTAGGTGGTCAGATTTAGCAAATAAAAACACAAGGTTCCCGATTACATTCGAATTTCAGGTAAACAATGAATAATTGTGTGGTATGTGCCCCAAATACGGCACTTGAATATAGTTATACTTAAAACCCAGCCACCATGTTGTGAGGAAGCCCAAGCCGCCCATAGAGAGGCCCGCGTGGAAAGGAGCCGAGGCCTCTGACCCCCAGCTCAGCTGAGCCCCCAGCCAACGGCCAGCACCAACTTTGCCAACCATGTGAGGACACCATCTCCGGCCCCCAGTGGAGCCACCCCACCTGACACCCTGGGGAGCAGAGATGTGCCAACCCCCCACCCCCCTCACCCCCCACACAAGCCCTGCTCAGAACTCACATTCATGAGCAAATGAACAGACTGTTATTTTTCATAGCACTAAGTTTTAGTGGTTGGTTACACAATAATAGTTAACTGGGGAAAGCCTCATGAAGAAACTCTCCCCATTTTACAGATGAGAAACTGAGGCACGGGGGATTGAAATCCTTCACCCGGGGTCTCCCAGCCAGTTAGTGGGAACTGGCATTTGAAATCAAATTCTTCATGTTGTATTTTGATGAACGGATGTTCTTAATTTTAATGAAGTTCAGATGATTAGTTTTATGATTAATATGTTTTTTAAACATGTTTTTATTGATTTAGGAGAGAGAGAAGAAGGGAGAGGGAGACAGAAAAATCAATGATGAGAGAGAATCATTGAGCAGCTGCCTCCTGCACTCCCCCTACTGGGGATTGACCCCACAACTCACAATGGTCCTGGTATCTCATCTGACCTTCACGTAAGGTCCTGGTGTCCCAGCACGTGGAGTGCTACCATGTATCTGACCAAGTTCCACTGAGAGATATTTAGTTTGTTCCTAATTTTTCACCATTTTGGACAAAACTGTGGGGAAGACCCTTGCAGGTATATCTTTGCATCGCCCCAACTATTTCCAAAAAATAAATGCTTAGACGTGGAATTTCTTGGGCAAAGAGAGAGCAAAGTTTAACGATTCCTGGTAATACAGCCAGAAGGCCAATGGGCACCCTGTGCGAGAGGCATTTTCTAGGAGCGTCATAACAAATCATGACAAACTGGCTGGCTTCAGAAAACAGACATTTATTCTCTCCCAGGTCCGGAGGCCAGAAGCCTGGAACGCAGGTTGGTTCCTCCTGGGGGCCCTGAGGGAGAAACCTTCCGCTGCCTCTCCTGGCTCCTGGCGCTGCCCCCAGCCTTGGTGTTTCTCGGCTTGCAGCCGCATATGGACAACGTCCGCCTCCACCCTCTCTCTGTCCTCTCCCCTCCTGTAAGGATGCCAACCTGGGGATTTAGGGCCCATCCTCAATCCCGGATGATTTAATCTTGAAACCTTTAAGATTCTGCAAAGACCTCTTTCCCAATCAGGTCGCAGCCTGAGGCTCCAGGTGAAGGGAACTTGTTGGTAGACAAGGTGTTCCCAGCTTGGGTTTAAGCTGTGGGCACCTGGGGCTCAGGCAGAGCTGGGCGGGTCTGGGCAGGCCAGTCCTGGCTGACAAAAGCCTGGCTGACAGGTGTTTGTGTCAGGGGCTGAGCAGCCGCCTGGGGAGGGGAGCCAGCCTGGGGGGGAGGGGGAAGGTACATGCACGGGAGCTGGGCACCACAATTTCTGCCCTTTCTGAGCACTTGCCAGCACTGTTCCAGGTGCCATGTGTGGTAAGCTGGGCCCAAAACAAAGTTAGCCGTGGAGGGAAGAGGTATTCGGAGTCCATCTCACGGTGTCCATCACTGGCTTTGGTCTCTGAGCCACCCCGGGGCCTGGGCTGCCTACGCTGGTTTTTGTTTGTTTGTTTTTAATCCTCACCCGGGGATATTTTTCCATTGATTTTTAGAGAGAGTAGGAGAGGGAAAGACAGAAATATCGATGTGAGAGAAACATCGATGGGTTGCCTCCTGCATGAGCCCCGACCAGGGCCCAGGCCAAGAAGGAGCCTACAACTGAGGTACATGCCCTTGACCAGAATCAAACCTGGGACCCTTCAGTCCAAAGGCTGATGCTCTATCTGCTGAGCCACACCGGCTGGGGCCTGGGCTGCCTGCTCTGGAAGGCCAGACTCTGAGCTCCGCCCTCCTGCATAGAACCAGGGAGGGCAGGGCCGGCCAGGCGGCCTCGTCACTAAGGCGTCCAGCTTTCAGCAAGAAGGAAGCAAACCGCAGCCAGGCTACTCGGATGGACAGACTGGCTGACTGTGGGCACCACGGGGGAGGCACCAAGGGCCCCCGAAGGTGTAAGGTCCAGAATGCTCCTGGTTGAAGAGCTGGTGCTATTGAGCGCTTCCTGTGTGCCAGGCGCTGTTATAATCCATTCAATCCCCACAATAAGCCAATGTGCGTTTCAGCCGGGGAAACTGAGGCACCAAGCTATTTAGTGAGATGCCGAAGGTGGCACAGCCAGTGAGTGCTGGAGGGGATGCAAAGCCAAGGCTGGCTGGCTCCAAAGTCCAAGTGCTTAGGTGGGGGGTGGGGTGAGAGGTTGTGGGGGGAGATGCACTACCACCTGGGGGCAGAAACCAGGAACTTACTGAAATCCCTTGAATAACTCACCAAATCAAAGGAGGTGGCTTGGGAAAGCTGGAGGATGACCAGGGCTCCCCTCCCCACCTCTTTGCCTCTCTCTGCCAGTGATGGGTGTCTTCCCACTTGGGTGGGCCGCCCATGATCCACCAGCGGTGATCAGAGAGGAAAAATCCTGGGGAAGAACTCTGATTGGTCTGTTTTGTTATGTGTCCGATTTTGGACCAATCAGTGCCACCAAGGGGCTGGCACTCTCCCATTGGCCCAGTTTGGGTCAGGTGCCTACCCCTTAGCTAATCACTCTGGTGAGGGAGGCAGGGTCAAGTCGGGGGAGATTGGTTTCTCCCATTGGGATGACAGGGCTGGTGCCAAGTGGGTGCAGGAGGGTCCCCATGAGAAGGGGACCGCACCCTTGTGACCTCGGGGGGAGCTGCCTCTTGGTGGGGGTCACCACTGGATCCTAGAGCTGGAGAAGGCTCCATTCTTGACTTGCTGTGTGACCTTGGGCAAGGAGAGGATGGGAGGGTGCTCTAGGGACCTCAAAAAGCTGCATAATGATATGCAAACGAAGGCGGAAGAGAGAACGCCACCCTAGAACAGGGCACTGTGCCAGGTGCTTGCCTGTGTGGAGAGTTAGGATCAGAGATCATAATCTGGGCTTCTCTCGTCTTCCCCTGTATTTCCGCCTTCCTTTCCTGTGCTCACCTCCCCAGGGGACCATCTGGGCGGAGCTGAAAGCCAGCAGCCTGTCTGGAGTGGGGAGAGGGTTCCCAGCACGGACAGAGCTCCCTGGGGACGCAAACAGGAGGAAGAGCTCCCAGCCCTGACCAGGGAGGGGACCCAGGGCTGGGGCGAGAGAGGGCCTAAGGGAGGTCCATTGATTCCTGGGCCAAGGGGCCTGCCCCCTCCCCCGCCCCGCCCGCCCCCGCACTACTGCAGGCCCATAGGACGTCTTATGTGAGTTGGAGAAAGGTGCTGATGTTACCAGACAGGGACTGGGCCCGAGTGGGCCTGCCTAGGGCCAGCTGGTGGTGTGTGGGTTTTTGATTGCCTGCAAGAAAGATTTCACAATACAAAAAGAAATCTAAAAATAAAATAAAAAATAATAAAGATTTCCCAATATAAGCCCAGGTGATCTTGAGAATATGTTGATTCAAGTTGGGGACAGTGGCCCAGCCGGAGGGGCTCAGTGGCTGAGTGTCAACCTATGAACCTTCCGGATCTGACTGTAAATTGCTTGGCCAGTTTGTTCAGTGTCTCAGTTTCTCATTCTACTTGCCCAGAGGTTCCCCAGCTTCTTACTATTCAGCCTCACGGCTCTGGGAGCTGCCCCAGGCTGGGCTCCAGGGCTGGGTGAGCGGCCGCGCCCACCTCTGCCGGGTCCTTGCACAACAGGCGCGATGGTTCTGCCTGCACTGCTTCCCGTGTGGGCTTTCCCGGGGTATGTGGGTCACTGGGACCCAGACAGTCTCCCCAGAAAAGCCTCCCCGCCCCCCTTCGGGATAAGAAGAAAGCAGGAAGCTGTCAATGTCAGCCGCTGCCCCGTGATGCTGGGAGGCCGCGGGCCAGTCGTCACCTGAAATTCCTAGGATTCTGGAGCTGAAACGTCTTTCCTGCCGGCTGGGCAGAGGCGGGGCTTAGAGGCTGAAGCTGCCTTTTAGGAAACAAACAGTGTTCCCCGCCCAGCGGTGTGTGTGGAGTGACCTCATGCTATTCTCATGTCGACCCCAGGAGGCAGGAAGGACCATCCCGTCTCCTAGATGAGGAAAGCCAGACGGGTTCAGAGAGGTCCAGGGGCCTGCCCAGAGCCACACAGCCCACCGCAGCGGCACCGGAGGCACCCATCTCTAATTCCGTCTCTCTCGCGCCATTTCTGTCTCTCCTCTGTTTTTTCCTCCGTTCACTCATTTGACAATTTTAGTCACTAAATACCCCACACACCCTTGGGAGGTCCTAGGGCATGCACAGGGCATGGACCAGGCCAAGCAGGGAGCGGGCGGGGGGCGGGGGAGGCTGAAAAGTGTGGCGTAGAGGTTGTCCGCTCAGGCTTAGTGGCCTCATCTGTAAAATGGGTCTAATAATGGGGCGTTCCTTCGGGAGAAGTTTCTACGCACAGCCACACTCGAGCAGGGAATTCTGCTCCCCCTCCTGGAGGCCGGGGTGTCCACACGAGTTGTTTGGAATTCTTCTGCTGGGGAGATTTGTGTCCTCACTCTATTTACCGACTCAGTCGTTCATTTATATCAGGCGTGTTTTTATTTTTGTGGCATATTTTTATTTTTATGGGCATATATTTTAGACATTTTCCTACTTTGTGCTATAATCCAGTTCTTTCTTCCTCTCTCCCATTGTTCCGTCTTTGGCCATCGGTAGCTCTGTCCCTTGGCCCGTGTCCCTGGACATGGTAATTGTGTGGTTCAGCATTTCCTTGGTTGCTGGTTTCTGGCACTATACGTGCTCAAGGCTGCTTCTGTGTCTTTCCTGCCCCAGGCCCAGAGCAGCCGTTTCTCCAAGGAGCTTGGTTCCCTTCATTGGAGAGTGGTGTTAGAAACCATTGTCTGGCCCTAGCCGGTGTGGCTCAGTGGATAGAGCGTCAGCCTTCGGACTGAAGGGTCCTGGGTTCGATTCCTATCAAGGGCACATGCCCAGGTTGTGGGCTCAATTCCCAGAAGGGGGAGTGCAGGAGGCAGCCAATCAATGATTCTCTCTCATCATAATGTTTCTATCCCTCCCTCTTTCTTCCTCTCTGAAATAAAAATAAAATAAACTAAAATAAAGAAAAGACAGAAAAAAAGAAAGGAAAAGAAAAGAACCCATTGTCTGGATGGGATATACACTTTGTCCACTCATCATCTGTTGATGGGCATTGAGGTTGTTTCCACTTGGGGCTTTTATGAATCATGCTGTGGACACCTGGGGACAGATTTTGGTGTGGACATGTTTGCATTGCTCTTGGAGATGTACCTAGACGTGCGACTGCAGGGTCATACAGTCATTCTGTGTTTACTAACGGAGCGACTGCCAAGCTACTTTCCACAGCGGCTGCACCGCTGTCCACGCCCAGCAGTGCGTGAGGTTCCAGTTTCTGCTCATCCTGGCCAGCACTCATCCGGCCTGTCTTTTTTTTTTTTTTTAAATATATTTTACAGAGAGGAAGGGAGAGAGATAGAGAGTTAGAAACATCAATCAGCTGCCTCCTGCACACCCCGTACTGGGGATGTACCCGCAACCAATGTACATGCCCTTGACTGGAATCGAACCCGGGACCCTTCAGTCCGCAGGCCGACACTCTATCCACTGAGCCAAACCGGTCAGGGCCCTGCATGTCTTTTTGACGACAGCCACCCGGGAGGCTGGGAGGGGTGTCTCGCTGTGGGTTTGATTTGCATTTCCGGGATGATCACTGGCGTCTGGCACCTTTTCACGTGCTCCTTGGCTCTCTGCGTGTCTTTGGAGAAATGTCTGTTCCGATCACATGTCGCTGTTAACTGGGCTGTTTGTCTTGCCTGGCACTTTTTGGCGTCCCCTTCAATTTGGCGCCTGAGGGAGGGGGTTGCCTCTCTCACATCACCCTGTCCCAACCTGAATCTGAAAGAAGAGGACGGGGTGCCGTGAGCCTTTGCGGGGGGACTGCCTCGATTCCCGGAGGTTTTGGTGACAGGGTGTGGGACGGGAATGGGCCGGGATAAGGATGAGGCGGCCTAACTCTGGGTGGGTGGGGTTCTGGTGTGAGGAGGGGAGGGCACTAGGGGTGGGGACCCTCGGGGCACCTGTCCCTGCATGGCTGACAGAGGCAGAACCTGCTCCCCAGGGGCCCCCACCCTCCGTGCCACGTGGCCTCCGGGACCCAGACCCTCCACAGCCTCCACGGCCGGAGTCGGCAAAGGGAAGAGCGCAGGCTCCAGCGTCAGTGTGACCTCGGCTGGCGTCCGCTTCTGTCTGCACGCGGAGAGGACGGCACCTGGGCGGCACACGCCGCACGGGGCCCGGGCTCCCCCCTCCTTGAGGGGTCTCTCGCGGGGCCAGAGGCGGGTGCATTGGGGACAGAGCTGCTGCTCAGGCAGCCACTCAAGGGCTCCACCATCCCGGCCCCCCAGGCCCAGGCTGCCAGCCGAGAGGCTGCTGGGCCTGAGGGAAGGGGCTCAGGTGTGGCATGGGGGTGGCAGGCTCCCCCCAGGCAAGGGGCTTCTCGGTCACGGTCACGTCCCCTCTCCGGGCCTCGGCTTCCTCCCCTGTGCGAGGGACGAGCCCCCCACAGGGCCCCGGGGGAGGCTGCGAGGCTCAGAGGAGCACTTCCTCCATTTCCCAAACCGCAGGCACCCAGGGCACCCCAGAGGCTTGCTTCCTCTGAGCCCACTGTGTTATGTCCTTAAATTCATTCACTTTTTCCCTTAAAAAATAAGCTTTCTGTCATCACAGACAGAGAATGGGTCGCACTTGCCAGAAATAGACAGTAACCATAGAGATGAGCACAATGGAAATAATGAGATTATCTGGCGGATGGAGGCTGACCCGCAGGGCCTGCTGGGTTCTGGGCGAATGAGCACTCGGCCGGGTTGCGGAGGCCGCAGGTGTCCTAGCAACGAACGGAGGCCAGAGGAGCGTGAAGAGAGGAACCTTCTCGCCACGGGCGTCCTCTTTAGTTAACGCCGCGTCCTGGGAGCACGAAAGGACCCAAGGACCCCAGCCCCAGTGGGACCCTTGCTCGGGGAACCTGAAGTGCCTCCCACCGTGGGGCTGGGCTTGTGGCTACAGGCCCCCCACTGCCCCCCGCTGGGCAGCCACCCGCAGGTGTGTCCGTCTGTGTGAATTAGCACCTGGCCACCCCAGGTTCTTGGTCAGTTTCTCGGAGCCTGGTTAGCAGAAAGCCAAGTCCCACAGTCCACTCCTGCTGGGAATGCCAGGGGCAAAGGAGCCAACCACAGGCCCCCAAGAGGCCCTGTCCCCCGTCTCATCGAGACACACCCGCTGCCCACCGGGGACCTGCTGCTTGTGCACTCGCACACTGCACCGCGGCCTCCGTGGGCCCGCCTTCAAGGAGCTGAAGGTCCGGGGGCCTCAGGCCCAGAAACAGGTGGTTACAGAGAGAAAGGGGGGGGGGCACTGAGGAGGAGGGACGGCTGCAGGTCCCCCGTGAACCTGTGGGCAGCCCATGACACACAGGCAGCCTCTGATGCTGGAGTGAAGATGGAGAAGGAAAAGGAGGAGTCTGGCGACGGCAGGGGAGAGGGGGCATGGCCGAGGGCCCAACTGGCCAGGTGAGAGGCTGCCAGGCCACCCAGGTGCCCGTCTAGGCCCTATTGTAACCTCCGTCAGCAGGCGAGGCCCCCCGAACTGAAGCAGGAGGAGAGTGAGCCACAAGTGGCACCTGGGGGTCTGCCGGACTCCTGGTGAGCGGGGGTGGGGGGGGTGGGGGGTGGCGGGCAGGTGCAGGTGAGCATCATGGGGGAGGAGCCATGGGCCCTGAAGGGAGACCCCCAGGCCAGCCATACGGAGTTCTCCCTGCAAAGCTCCAGTCACAGCCTTGTTATCCAGCGCCCCCAGGTGGATGGTTGGAGAATGGGTGAAAACACTGAAAAAGCAGGGCCTTTACTTCCCAGATGGGATGAAGCCACCCCCCTGCAGCAGCGTCAGGCGGCGGCCCCTGAATCTGACCTCCACTGGCCTGCTGGGACCTCAGTTTTGTTCCATGTAAAATGGGGTCCGGTCCCAGAGGCTCTCAGCTAAGTAGAGGTCGCCCCCGCGCCCCACGGTTTGTTTTCACTGGCCTGGCCAGCTGGTGACAGGATGCCAAAGCCACAGGGCGACCTTGCAGGTCTCAGAAAATCTGCTGAAGGCTGAAATACTAACCCTGCCGTCTAACCCTGCTGCCAGCGGAGGGCAGTGGGGGGCAGTGGGGGGCCTAGAGCTATGCAGACTGTGGGCAAGGGCCCAGGGCTGCGCGATGCCCCAGGAGCTGCAGGCCACAAGCGTTCCGAGCAGACAGGATTGGGGGCCGGGACAGAGAGCGTGGGCTCTAGGAAAGGGGCCCCGCTCTGTCACCTGCCTGCTGTGTGACCCTGGGCCAGTGGCTTCCCTCCCTGAGCCTCATAACTGAATTGTGGAGAAGCCTACCTCTCACCAAATGCACTGATTGTAGGAGAAACATCAAATGAGTGTCTCTGCTCTAGCAGGTTTGCTCAGTAGATAGAGCGTTGGCCTGCGGACTGAAGGGTCCCAGGTTCGATTCCGGCCAAGGGCATGTACCTTGGTTGCGGGCACATCCCCAGTAGCGGGTATGCAGGAGGCAGCTGATCGATGTTCCTCTCTCATCGATATTTCTAACTCTCTATCCATCACCCTCCTCTCTGTAAAAAAATCAATAAAATGTATTTAAAAAAAGAAAAAAGAGTGTCTTGATAGGTGCTGAGGAGGCATCTGATGCAATCCAACCTCTAGTCCTAATGTTAACGTAGGGATAGGTTTTATGCTTTCACGTGATAAAGTATGTAAGTATATGAAACCACAGCCAGCATGACCTTCACTGGTGAGACCCCCAGTGCCTTCCCATCCCCTGGGAGCAGGGCAAGGGCGTCCTGGCCCCGCCGCCGTGTGACCCTGCTCTGGGGCAGCGAACCCGCGCAATTAGACGGGACCCGTAAGTAAGGGTAAGTGTGGGAAAGGCAAAGGCAAAACTTCCACTGTTTTCAGATTATTCCCTAGAAAAGCTGAGAGAATCACGTAGGAAAAAAACTTTAAGAAGATTTAAAAACATTAATATTTAAAAATCAAGTGAAACTAGTCTTTATGGTAGTATAATGGTGGACACATGTCATTACACATTTGTCCAAACCTGTAGAATGTACAGCACCGAGAGTGGCCCCTCATGGACTTCGGGGGACAATAATGTGTCATCGTAGGTTCGGCAATTGTAACCAATCCACTGCTCTGGCGGGAGCGGTGATCCTGGGGAGACTGTGCATGGGTGGGGCAGGGGGCATTTTCAATCTCTGTATGTTTCTCTCCATTTTGCTGTGAATCTAAAACTGCTCCAAAAATAAAGTCTATTAAAAAAATCAATTGCGTATATATATACACACTATAGATATATAGCAATCAGTTGAAATATGTCTCGGATGAAAAGACCTCATTCATAATAGCATTTAGGAAAAAAGAAGTGGGGGAAGGAGATAGGGGTGAGCAACAAAGGAAAGAGAGAGAGAGAGAGAGAGAGAGAGCGCGAGGAGGGTGGGGGGGAGGTGGGAGAGGGTGTAGGAGGGATAAATGGTGATGGAAAATAAATTACATTTTAAAAAAGAAAAAGGAAGTAAAATGTTAGGAAATACATTTAGCGAGGATTGGTAAGCTCTATGTGAAGAATAGGGGCATACGGAATTCTTCAATTAAAAAAAAAACAGGCTTTATCCTTGGATAAGAAACCCAACCTCATTAAAATGTTTGTTTTTTCTAAATTACTTATGCATTTAATAAAATCCAAACAGGATACTGAAAAAAATTAATCAAAATGACTCATCTAGAAAGTGAACACAGCTGGGAAAATTCTGAGAAGGAAGAGCGGGGAAGAGGGATGGACTCCATTAAGCGGCTAAAAGATGGAATGCTTATTATTATAATCATCTGAGGTAATTGAGCACTTAATATGTTCCAGGCCCCGTTCCAAGGGTTTAGAAACACTAACCCGTTTGATCTTCATCACAGCCCTGGAGGTGGCAGGTATGAGGGTTTTAGAGGCTTAATTCATGTATCCTGTCCACCCGGTCAAGTTCAAACCCACTGAGAGGACAGGGAATCGGGGACATGGAGATCAACACAGCCTTCCTATTACTCATAGCTGCGGAGTTAGAGGAAGAGGTGAAGTTCTAAAAGCAGAACTTCACCAGGAGAATGAAAAGGCAAGCCACAGGCAGGAGGAAAATACTGGCAGAACAGAGCTGACGAAGAACTGCATCCAAAATACGCCAAGAACTCTTATGACTCCACATGAAGAAAACAAACTACCCAGTTTGAAAATGGGCAAAAGATCTAAACAGACACCTCGCCAGAGATGCTATCCAGATGGCGAATAGTATATGAAAAGATGGCCAACATCATGCATACGCGGGACTTGCAAATTAAAACAACACACCTATTAAATCCAAATGGCTGGAATCCAAAAACTAAAAAAAAAATTAAAAAATCCCAAATGCTGGTGAGGATGTGGAGCAACAGACACTCTGGTGCTGGTGGGAATGCAGAACAGTACAGCCACTATGGAAGACAGTTTGGCAGTTTCTCACAAAGCGAAATATAGTTTCCCATATACTCACCCAAATATTTAACACACAAAACCCTGCACATAGAGACAAACAAACAAAAAAACACACTACAAAAACAAACCAAAACACCACCTGCATGTTCAAAATTGTCAAAACTAAAAGCAGTCTGGCCAGTGTGGCTCAGTGGTTGAGTGTTAACCTGTGAACCAGGAGGTCACCGTTTCATTCCCGGTCAGGGCACATGCCCAGGTTGTGGGCTTGATCCCCAGTGTGGGGTGTGCAGGAGGCAGCTGATCCATGATTCTCTCTCATCATTGATGTTTCTATCTCTCTCTCCCTCTCCCTTCCGACTGGTTGACCAGTCGCTATGACACACACTGACCACCAGGGGGCAGACACTCAACACAGGAGCTGCCCCCTGGTGGTCAGTGTGCTCCCATGGCCAACCTCCCGCGGTCCCTCCTGCCTGGGCCGGCCCCAATCGCCGTCAGGCCTAGGGACCTGAGCCATGCATGAATTCGTGCACCGGGCCTCTAGTAAAAATATAGTAAAAGAAAAATAATGAACCCAGAGCTAGACAGACTTCCTCCATCCAGTCACACGCTTTGTGAGAATGGCATGGCATGAATGCCATCGCCCTCCCATGTGGGAAAGGGAAGAGCTCTCTGGGGACAGCGGGGAGGGTACCACCTGAGCGTCCAGTTCCTCATCCCAACTCACCACTCAGGTGCGCCTCTCCTTGGCTGGGGCCAGAGGCCTAAGTGCGGAGGGAACTCCCTTCCTGGTGAGGGGGTTCAGAACATGTCTCCCCAAACACACTGCTCTGGCACGCCGAGGACTCGGAACTGAAGGCCCTGGAGGAAGTGGCCTCCCTGCCCCAGGAGGGGAGCACTCTCGCCACCAGGGACTGGTGTCCAGGACGAGATGGGCCTGTACAGCAAACTGCAGGGAGAACCCTGTCCTATTAGCTCCCCCATATACTTGCGAGTCATCGACCCACAGCTCCCTACCTGGCCCAAGCCCCTTCGTCTTGTCACATCCCCATAAACCAGCGGTTCTCAACCTTCCTAACGCTGCGACCCTTTCATACAGTTCCTCATGTTGTGGGGACCCCCAACCATAAAATTATTTTCGTGGCTACTTCATAACTGTAATGTCGCTACTGTTATGAATCGTCATGTAAATATCTGATATGCAGGATGTATTTTCATTGTTACAAATTGAACATAATTAAAGCACATTGATGAATCACAAAAACAATATGTAATTGTATATGTGTTTTCCGATGGTCTTAGGCGACCCCTGTGAAAGGGTGGTTCGACCCCCAAAGGGGTCTCGACCCACAGGTTGAGAACCGCTGCCATAAACGCATTGCTCTTCATGCAAAAGGTACATGAGCTCTGGGCCCCCATCGCTTATTTGGGTCCTCATGTTTCTTCTGCAGACTCCCGTGAATACGTAAAACTGTTACCTACATTTGTGCGCTCTCCCTGGTTAATCTTTGTTGTCCGTTAACCCTCAGGCCAGCCGGGGAACCAAAGGCTAGGGAAGTTTTCCTCCCGCACAGGGAAACAGAAGGGGGGTGGGGGTGGGGGGAGGGCGGAGCTCCAAACCCCACCGAGGAAAATCCTCCTGTCCCAGGCAGAACCGCCCCCAGGGGGACTGGGAGTCCAGGGACAGGCCTCAGTATAAAGGGGGCGTTTCAAATTGGGGGTGGGAGGTGGGGAAGGTGAACGGGTTGAGAGAGGGAACCTGCCTCCACCCCAGCCGGCACCTGGTTAAGGAAGGCCGCCCTGGCCCAGGACCAACCGCACCCTCAGAGCAGCGCCAGCTGCGCCCATCTCCTTGCGGGGAGGTCTGGCCCTGAGAGGGCCATGGGGGAGCGGAGCAAGGGGCCTGGTGGGGAGGGTGAGCATGGCCTGGGTTCTGGGAAGCTGGGGAGTATTACCTGTGCCCTGCAGCCAACCCGAGTGAACAGCAGCAGGGGTTTGGGGTGGGGACACAGCCTTCTCCAATGTTGGGGGAGCACCAGCCATCCTGGAGATGAGGCACGTGGGCAAAAGGGTGGCTCTCTCAGAAAGGCCTGTGCGCGCGCCCGCAGGTAGGCTTGTGAGGGCGCATGTGCAGGGGGGCTTGCCTGAGTGCGCGGGCACGTGCGTGTGTACCCCGGTGTGCTCGTGCCACCCAGCGTGCGGACAGGAGGAGTCCGGGCCTAAAGGCCTGGTCCGTGGCGGATTCAGAGCTGCGGGCCCTGGAATGCTCGTTCCCTCCCCCTCGCCCACCCCTCCCCCCCCCCCAATTGGAGGTGCCCATGGAGGAGGCGCACGGTCTTCGCAGACCCCCACTCCGTCCACCCAGACCCCGAAGCTGGGGAGGAGCCGGGGGAGCAGGGAGGAGAGACCCGGCCTAAGGGGCTCAGGAGGCGCCCTTGGCCCTGAGATCAGATGTGGGGGCCGGTACGCGCCTGCTGGTGTCCTGGGCCTCCAGGGGGGCGCCCTCGAGCCAGGAAAGGGCTCCCTGATGCCGCACACGGTCCTCTGGTCCTTCCATCCCTAGAACCCACCCTGGGCGGGGGTGCGCGCCTCGATGGGGCTTAGCCACGCGCCCGCTCCCCGCGGCTCCAGGAGATGTTCCAGTTCACCGGGCGCCGGTTCACCTTAGTCCTGCGCTGCGCTCGCGGGGTCCCCCCCTCCGCCTCCGCAGACCCCTGGGTGGGAGGAGAGGCCGCCGGACCCCGAGGGCGGAGCTGTGTCCCCGGCTAAGAGGAAACCGGGGGGCGGCGGAGCAGAAACCCGTCCAGGGGCGGGTGGACGGCCGGAGGCTGCCCGGAGGCTGCCCGGAGGCTGCCCGGAGGCTGCCCGGAGGCTGCCCGGAGGCTGCCCGGAGGCTGCCCGGAGGCTGCCCGGAGGCTGCCCAGGGGCCGGGCGCAGTTTCCTGGGTGAGAGCGCTCCTGGCCCAGGGCACAGCTGGGACGAAAGCCCGGAGGTGGGAGAGCTGGGGTGCCGGGGACACCGGAGCCCTGGGTGGGGAGGCCTCGGAGACCTGGGCCCCCATCCCGGCGGCCTGCAGTCCCGGGCGCCCTCGGATTCCTGGGCCGGCGGCAGGGCGTCCCCGGGAGAGCGCAGCCCGCCATCTCCGTGCCCCGCGCAGCCTCCAGGCGGCAGCACCGAGTCTCTGCGCTCTCGCTCCGATCTGCCTGCCACCCCTTTATCCAGGTGTTTCTCCTCCCTCCCCCGCCGCACTTGGCCCTTCTAGCTCCGCGCCCCCCAGTTCTCCCGCGCCCCATGGGCTCCATAGGATGGTGGGAGGAGGCGCGGGGATGGGCGGCAGGGCGTGCGGGGAGGCTCTGGTCACTGCTGAGGACAGAACCTGAGACAGAGACGGTGCTGGACCCTGAACTAGCAGTCCCCCCACCCTCCGGGGGTGCCCGACACTCCCTCCAGCTTAACTCTGATTCCTTCCGTCCCTTCCCACCTCCCTCCCTTCAAGACAGACTCAGCTTCCTTTCACTAGAAGTCAAGAGACACCCAGCCCCTCCCCTACTATTAAGAACTTAGTAATTCCCCGTCAGGGTTACGTGTTTATGTTATGAGAAAGGTCAGGCCAAGTGGCACCTTAAGCCCAAAGGCAGCGGTCCTGATGGGATTCAGGCAGAGCTCCAGGCCTCTGTCCAACCAGGTGCCGGTGGGCCTGCGGGTCTACAGGTCGCGTCCTCCACCTCCTCTCACCCGTCCAGGTCAGGCTCAGGCGCGGAGCCCGGTGTGGGGGGCTCTCCTGAACCAACATTTCCCAGGGCACTTCCTGCAGAGCCTGGGCAGGTGAGCCCTAAGTACGTGAGGTCTG
This sequence comes from Myotis nattereri, assembly GCF_964212035.1. Lineage (NCBI taxonomy): Eukaryota > Metazoa > Chordata > Mammalia > Chiroptera > Vespertilionidae > Myotis > Myotis nattereri. The sequence goes on from NC_138076.1 coordinate 212,431,565, forward strand.
GCAGGTGAGCCCTAAGTAGGTGAGGCCTGGGCAGGTGAGCCCTAAGTACGTGAGGTCTGGCAGGTGAGCCCTAAGTAGGTGAGGCCTGGGCAGGTGAGCCCTAAGTACGTGAGGTCTGGCAGGTGAGCCCTATGTAGGTGAGGCCTGGCAGGTGAGCCCTAAGTACGTGAGGCCTGGCAGGCAGGTTTGGATGGAGGATGCAAGCGACACCATCTCAGGCTGCTGGTCCTCCTGCACAGTGGTGATGAGGCCACCTGTGACCTCTTGAAACCCTTTCCCACAATTCCAAAGAGGGGGATGTCCCTGAGGGCCGAGGTGGGGCCTGGGCCTGGCTTTGACACTGACTCTGACCTTGAGCTTGTTACTTAAATCCCGGAGCCTTAGTTTCCTGTCTGTAGAATGAGAATAGTTAAACCTGCTCTGCCTCTGGCAACGTTTTTAATGCCTCCATGTTTTTACCTATAAAATGGGCTTAAGTATAGCCTGTCCCGTGTACCTCACAGTTTTGCAGTTAAATCCAGCCAGCCAGCCCTAGCTGGTTAGCTCAGTGGATAGAGCGTTGGCCTGTAGACTGAAGAGTCCCAGGTTCGATTTCAGTCAAGGGCACGTGCCTCCGTTACAGGCTCCTCCCCGGCCCAGGTGGGAAGCAACCAATGGATGTGTTTCTCTCACATCGATATTTCTCTCTGTCTTTCCCGCTCTCTTCCACTTTCTCAAATAATAATAATAATAATAATAATAATGAACACAGCCCCTGTGAGGCTGAGATGGCCCCTGTGAGACTGAGACGGTCCCTGTGAGGCTGAGACGGCCCCTGTGAGGCTGAGATGGCCCCTGTGAGACTGAGACGGCCCCTGTGAGGCTGAGACGGCCCCTGTGAGGCTGAGACGGCCCCTGTGAGGCTGAGACGGCCCCTGGGAAGCTGAGAAAAATATCACATGATCTCACTCATTTATGGATAATAAGGACCATTATAAACTGATGAACAAAAATGGATACAGAGGCAAAGCAGCATTGAGCAGACTGTCAAACTACAGTGGGAACCCTGGGGAGGGTTGGGGGTGGGGTAGGAGATCAACCGAAGGACTTGTGTGCATGCATATAAGCATAACCAATGGACACAGACACTGGGGGGTGGGGGAGGCCGGGGAAATGTCAAGGGGGTGGGGAAAGGAGACATGTGTAATACTTTAAGAAATAAAATTTAAAAAATAATAATAATGAACAGAGAGTGTCTGCTATGGCCCTGTGTACGTGCTTTAACGCATCCATTCCTCCTGTCCACTTGGAAGGTGGATGTCTGTATCGCCACCACTCCACAGATGAGAAAACAGGCCAATGATTCTCTCACCAGCTTCACACAGCTCAGTGTGAGTCAGTCCGGCCCCATGCCCCCCTCTGGACACAGCCCACTGCGTGAGTGACGGTTGCATGGTAGCCCCGATAAGCAGGAGTTCTGTTACAGGTTGGGAGAGGGGCTGACCTCCCCCGACTTGGAATGGGAATGGAGTTCTTGCAGTATCCCAAGAAAAGGAGTTTTCTGAGACTCACAGACAGATTGGGGGTCTGGGAAGACCGTGTGCCCCCCCGTGGAGGATATAGGAGAAAGCCTTACTTCTGTGGTTGCCAGAGTCCCGTTTCCCTTAGTCCAGCCATAGAAGCAGTGTGGCCGGGGTTTCGGTAGAGCTAACAGCAGGGTTTCCTTTCCATGTTGGAGCCAGGTCAGTCCAGCGTCAGGCTAGCTCAGCTTGTGTGTCCCGCTGCATCCATTCGTCCACTGCATGGGGGATCCGCCGAGCTCGTGGCCGTGGAAGAAACACGGGCAGCAGCAAAACAAGAGACCCCCAAAGCCAAGAGCCAAGCGCAACTGGAGCCCCAGAGAGCAGACGTCTTTGCTGAGGGGATTCTGTATTCCCAAACGTTCGCATGCTTGCAGGGGCCGCGCTCATTCTGGCCACCCATTACTGTCCTCAGGTGTGACTGACAAGCAAGTGCCTTCCCTATGTCAGCCCAGCGTGACTGGGCATGTGTCTCTCTTCCCTGTGTGGCTCCCTGGGGAGTGCAGAACTGCAGCTTCCTGGTGCAGCTGCCCAAAGGACATGCCTATGATGACTGATGTTCCCTTTGCTCCTTTTCCATTATTAATGCCCAGCTAATTGCAATGGTTCCAGTTCAGCGAATGACACTGCAAAGGTGCCCTTTGGAGAGGGAGAGGCAGGTCAGAGTGGGGGCTGGGGGTGTCCACACGCCACCCTGCTCATTGGCACAGATGAGTGTTGTAGTTTTTTGCATCGTAATATACGAAGGATGGCATTTGCCATGCAGGCTCATCCCCATCTGAGCTCAGGGAATTTTTTTTTTTTGGGGGGGGGGGGCGTGCTCTGGGTAGTTGCAGGGAGACAGGTTGGGACTCCCTGGTGTGGCTGAAAGAGCGTGAATTTTATCCTCAAAGAGCCAGGAATTCAAAGCTTGACTGTGACCACCTCCCTGAACCTCAATAGCCTCATCTCTAAAATGGGGATATGTATGGCACTTAGGAAGGTGTTTGTGTGAATTAAACAAGGTAGGCGAGGACACCTACAACGTGCCCGGGGCCATGGGAGCCGGAATCCACCCGTCCGCTTCCGCGTGCCCAGTGACATCCCGGGGGAAGCTCACAGAACCCCCCGGGCCCTCGCGCCCCTGTTTGATGCCACAGACCATTTCCTCTGGGGAACAGCATGGTGGCTGCACCAGAAAAAAGTGAACGGTGCCTGGAAAACACCCTGGGGGTAGCTTTTGGTCATCTCAGCTTCCCCAGTGCCCCAGTCGTTGCTGGGGTCACTCGCTCTGCTTAATTAAGCTCTTTGTGGAAACAGAGCTTAATTTGCAGGTAAAGCCCTAGCCGGTTTGGCTCAGTGGATAGAGCGTCAGCCTGTGAACTGAAGGGTCCCAGGTTGGATTTCCGCCAAGGGCACATGCCTGGGTTTCGGGCTTGATCTCCAGTAGGGGGCGCGCAGGAGGCAGCCAATCAATGATTCTCTCTCATCATTGATGTTTCTGTCTCTCCTCCCTTTCTCTCTAAAATCAATAAAAATATATTTTAAAAAATTTGCAAGTAAAGAACCTGCTTAACTGACCCAGGGCCCTGGCAGGCAGAGGCGTCGGATGGCACTTGTTTAAATATCGATGCAGAAGAGCCGCACGCCAGGCTCTGTCCCAGCCACAACGATTTGTTTAAAGCTTTCATTCCAGTATCAATTATAAAAGAAATCGACCCCATCGTTTAAAACATGAAATCACATAATAGTTTGGGTTTGAAGCCAGCACGTCTCCGCTCCTTTCTATTTCCGCTTCATTCCCCTGAAAGCCTGAGCAGTTCCCCGTTAGCTCCTCCCGCCTCTGGGTTTGGTGGCCGGCAGCTGAGCACAGCCGGCTTTGCTTGGAAACCACGGTAACTAGATCTCCGCGTTCTCTGCACACCCTTCCCTCGCTCCCTCGCTCGCTCGCTCGCTCACCCCGGCAACACGAAAGTTGCCGCCCCATGTGAGGTTCCAGCCCTTGGGCACATGCCTAGGGTGCAGGCTCAATCCCCAGCCCTGGTCGGGGCACATGCGGGAGGCACCAGTCAATGTGCGTCTCTCACATCGATGTTTCTCTCTGCTCTCCCCTCTCTCCCACTCTCTAAAAAAATCCATGGAAGAGTCTGTTTGGAGTGGATTCAAACGCTGTTTTGGAATCTTCACTTGACTTTGGTGAAACCTGGAGGCCCTCAGACGGCCTCAGGGGAGTCCCAGGGACTCCAGCTCTACTCCTGTGGTCGGCCCCCCCCCCCCCCCCCCCCCCCGCTCACCAGCCCTGCTCATCGCAGGACAAGGGGCCGTCCCTGTTTACCTCTGCGTGTCGGTTCTGTTCGCCGCCAGCCCGTGGAATAGCCAGACAAGCCCATCGCATCCGCCCAAAGGAACCAGGGGCGCCACGCCCTCTCCACGGCACACAGCCGGCCTCCCAGCCCCACGCCGCTCCCCAGCGCAGCCCCTGTGGCCGCGGTGTCCTCTCTCCCCGAGCTCTGAGTCTAGGGGCCTCCTTAACTGCTTCCGTGACATCTGTCCGCTGTTGCGTGTCATGCTTCGGCCACTCCCGCGACCCAAGCGTGGGGATTCTTTCCTCGCCAGTGAGAGTAAAACAAGTGTCAGCTTCATTCTAACCGGGTGACGTTTTCCGCCGCAGCCGGCACCGAGCTCCCCACCGCTCTGCCAGCCCGGGCCTTGCACTCACGGTTTCCGCGACGACCTGACCCAGGCCACGTGTCTGCCGCGTTTGGTCCCCGGCACCCCACTTCTGCAAATCCAATGGTCTTGTGGGCAGCGTCTCTGCATGCCAAACCCCCTCAAATGCGGCAGCTTAACACAGAGACCATGCACTTGCTCACGGTTCCAAATTTTTGTCTCTCTCTCTCTTTTTTTTTTTGCTTTGTTTTGTTAATCCTCACCGGAGGACAGTCTTCCATGGATTTTTTTTTTTTTGTATTTTGTATTTTTTTAAAATATATTTTTTATTGATTTTTTACAGAGAGGAAGGGAGAGGGATAGAGAGTTAGAAACATCGATCAGCTGCCTCCTGCACACTCCCTACTAGGGATGTGCCCGCAACCAAGGTACATGCCCTTGACCAGAATGGAACCTGGGACCCTTCAGTCCACAGGCCGACGCTCTATCCACTGAGCCAAACCGGTTAGGGCTGTATTTTGTATTTTTAACAAATTCCCGGATAATCCTAACCTGCTGGTCCTGGGACCATGGGAACCACTGGCCTAGAATTTTGTCATTCTTTTCTTCCCACTGATTTCGAAGCAGTCAGTCGGTTTGCAAATTAAACCGAAGACCAAGGGACTAGAAGATTCCAAAACAGCGTTTGAATCCACTCCAAACAGACTCTTCCATGGATTTTTTTAGAGAGTGGGAGAAAGGGGAGAGCAGAGAGAAACATCGATGTGAGAGATGCACATTGACTGGTGCCTCCCGCATGTGCCCTGACCAGGGCTGGGGATTGGGCCTGCACCCTAGGCATGTGCCCTTGGCTGGAACCAAACCTGGGACCCTTCAGTCCCGCAGGCTGATGCGCTATCCACTGAGCCAAACCAGCTGGGGCTCCCAGTTCACAATTTCGTGGGCTGGGCAGGATCGTCCCTCAACTCCACGTGGCATCAGCTGAGACAGTGGCTGCCGGTATGACCAGTTCCCAGATGGCTCACTCACGCACGGGGAGCCTCGCCCGTCCTCCACGTGGGCCTGTCCAGGCCGCAGCGTGGGATTCCTCACAACATGGCGCTGGCCCGAGAGGGAGGAAGTGGAAGCTGCCTGTTCTCTGCCACTTTGCCCTCGGTGCAGACCGAACTCTCGGGGTTAGAGCTAAGCTCCAGCCCTTGATAGGAGGGTGGCGTGTGTATACAGAGAGGGGCGGGGTCGTTCGCAGCCACACACCCCTGACTTTACATATGAGGAAACTGAGTCTCAGAGATGGGACTGCAGGCTCAGGGGCAGAGCGGAAACAGACTTAACAGTGTCTATGGAGCTTTCCCCACGTGCCCAGTACTGTGCTGGGCGCCTCCGCATGCAATCCCATAAGTCATATGAGGCAGGAAGAGTTATTATCCCCATTTCACAGATGAGGAAATGGAGGCACGAATAGGTACGTAACTCGCCCAAAGCCATGTGGCTTGTATGTAGGAAGGGCGCCCAGAGTCAAACCTGAGCCCTCTGGCTACAGAGTCTACCCTCGGAACTAGAGGCGGAATCCAAAAACCATTACATTTTTGTCTCGGGACGTGGTTTTGGACCAACAAGGAGGTGGCACCGTGCCCAAGATGCTTGCGAGTTCCAAACAAAACAAAATGCGACATTCCTCATCATTCGGCACAGTGCGTTCTGGGAAATTTTGCCATGGAATGGCCTGCATTTTCCCACAGGAACCCTCTGTGGAGACATGCGGGTTTCCCCCCAACATCCACCTCTGCTCATACAGCAACAGACTTTATAGCTGGGTACCTGACTCCCCACCCAACAATTATTTCTCTTTCTCAATATATTTTTATTGATTTCAGAGAGGAAGGGAGAGGGAGTGAGAATCATTGATCATCTGCCTCCTGCACGCCCCCTACTGGGGATCCAGCCCCAAACCCAGGCGTGTGCTTTGATGGGAATCAGACCACAACCTTCTGGTTCATGGGTCAATGCTCCACACCAGCCAGCACTTTCTTCCTCCTCCTCCTCCTCCTCCTCCTCCTTCCTCTTCTTTTAATATGTATTAAATTGATTGGGGTGACATGGGTCAACATGAACATATAGATTTCAGGTGTGGGTGGGTTTCTATAAGATCTGTATATTGTGCCGTGTGCCCACCACCAAAAGTCAAGTCTTTTCCTGTCACCCTATATGAGCAACGATTGCTTTTCACAGCTCCGCTTCCAGCGAAGGGGAGTGAGGTCCAGCCGGTGGGGTCATAGCAAAAGTGATGAGCGCGCCCTCCGCGCCAGGTCTGCTGGCCGCGCGTGGTGCCGCGTGTGGTGCCATGGCAGGAGCTGCAGCGGCTGCTCTGGGCCATGAGATGAAAAGTGTCGAGGAGCAGAGCAGGGGAGCAGGAGCCTGAGGTGTTCGGATGACTTTGGGGAGCAGCTAAATCCCTGAGCCCTGACTATCTGCCTCTGCCTCTTGCCTGAGGGGAAGAATAAAATTCTGCCTTTAAAATATATATATATATATTTTATTTCGGCGGGAAGGGAGAGGGAGAGATTGAAACATCAATGATGAGAGAGAATCATTGATCAGCTGCCTCCTGCACGCCCCCTACTGGTGGGGATCAAGCCCACAACCCAGGCATGTGCCCTGATCAGGAATTGAACTGTGACCTCCTGGTTCCTAGGTCCACGCTCAACCACTGAGCCACGCTGGCTGGGCAAAATTCTACCTCCTCCTCTTCCTCCTCCTTCTCCTCACCCGAGGATATTTTTTCCATTGTTTTTTTTAGAGAAAATGAAAGAGAGAGGGAAAGACAGAGAAATATAGATGTGAGAGAAACACATTGATTGGTTGCCTCCTGCATGAGCCCCAACCAGGGCCCGGGCTGGGGAGGACCCTGCAACTGAGGTACATGCCCTTGACTGGAATCAAATCCGGGACCCTTTGGTCCACAAGCTGATGCTCTATCCACTGAGCCAAACCAGTCAGGGCACTTCTTTAAAAAAAAATTTTTTTTAAAAAAAATTGATTTCAGAGAGAAAGGGAGAGCGAGAAAGATAGAAACATCAGTGATGAGAGAGAATCATTGATCAGCTGCCTCATGCACACCCCTTACTGGGGCTCAAACCTGAAACCCGGGCATGTGCCCTTAACGGGAATCGAACCCAGGACCCTTTAGTCCACAGGCCGACGCTCTACCCCCTGAGCCAAACCTGCTGGTCAAAACTTCTACCCTCTTTAAGCCAGTGTTAATGTCAGTGTTTTCCATAACTTACAGACTATCTTAAAATAGAAGAGGGGTGCTTGTCCAGGGACGTAGCGGCTGGGCCAGTCCCTAGGGTCCCTCCCAGTCCTGAAATTCCAGGACTCTGTGGTGGGAAAGGGGTGGCTGGGTGGAGGGCTCCCAGCCGTTTCTAGGCTCTGGACCGAATGCTGCTCTGTTTCTCCCTCTCTTCACGTGGACTATTTTCCCTCACCCTCAGCTCTGACCTTCTGTAACAGAGCCGGGGGTGGGACCGCAGCTCAAACCCAAATGGAAAGTAAGAAGCTGTTTGCAGATGAGCTTCCCTTTCGGATGCTCTGGAAATTGGGACATTTTATGATCATTTTGCAAAGGCCAGAAATCCATTTTGTGAAATGCTTTTTGTGCGTGTGTGGGTGTTTTTTTTCCGCCTTTACCAAAACATCATGGAGTCATTTGTGTGTATTTTTCCCGACTCTGATTTTTTTTTTTTTTAAGCAGCTTTGTTTTCCTGGCATAGCTAGGGTGTGGCGTTTCCTGATGGAAAAATGTTCAAGTTTATTTGGCTTCTCTGGGACCCACTGGGCACGTGGGGACGTCTCAGGGACAGGGAACAGGAAGGGGAGCCTCACGGGCTGGGGGAGACAAAGCAGAATTGAGATGTGGGAGGGTTGCCAGGGGATGGGCCTGACCTGGCCCAGGCGAGGCTCGGGCAGAGGCAGAAGGAGAAGAGCGGGTGGCAGGGCAGAATCGGCTCAGGACAGAGGTCTGAGGGCCGAGGCCAGGGAGCAGGCTCCAGGGACACAGCCTTGAGACCTGGGCCGCTCTCGGATGGGGCATTGTTGTCCGGGCACACGCCTAGTGTGCTTCAGCAGAGGAGTCAGGAGTCAGAGCGGCCAAACAGGAAAAGCGGAAATCGGTTAAAGGCCAGTGCCAGTCCTGGCCAGCTGGGCTCAGTGGATAGAGCACAGGCCCACAGACAGAGGGGTTGTGGGTTCAATTCCGGTCAAGGGCACATACCTCAGTTGCAGACTCGATCCCTGGCCCCGGTTGGGGCAGGTGTGGGAGGCAACAATCGATGTGTCTCTCTCACATCGATGTTTCTCTCTGTCTCTCTCTCCCCCTCCTTTCCACTCTCTCTGAAGATCAGCGGAGAAAGTATCCTCTGGTGAGGATGAACAACAACCACAAAAAAGCCGATGTCAGAGCGACATTAACCATAAAGGGATCATCCTGATGGAGACGTTGCTTCAAAATCTTGCAGAGTCAACAAAGCCCCTTCCTCAAAGGGTGAGTGTGGAAATTGAGTTAAACATATATGTAAAGTGCTTACAGTAGTGCCTGGCTGAGAGGAAGGGCTCAAAAAATTAGTCGCTACTGCCATCATCATCATCATCACCATCATCATCATCATCGTCACCACCATCATCACCACCATCATCATTGTCACCACCATCATCATCGTCACCACCATCATCGTCATCACCATCATCATCACCATCATCATCATCATTTTCATCATCGTCATCACCATCATCATCGTCACCATCATCATTTCCTCCCTGTTGTTTCCTCCCAGACTCCAGGAGAATGAACTCTTCCTGAATACAGGGGTGGGCAAAAGTAGGCTTACAGTTGCTTGTATGGAAAATAGGATAATTAATAAATAACAACATAAGAATATGCTCTGTGTTTCACTATACACCTACTTTTGCCCCATGCTGTATTGAGCTTAGAGAGGGTCACATCTTGGGCCTTTAGACCAAGCTGGGGTCAAACCTGATGCCCCCACCCCCCACCCCATCCCCGCCCCCGGCTCTGCTCTGCAGCTGGAGGGCATGTAGTGTGGACTTTACCCACAGCCCCGCGGGGACTCTCCCAGGGCAGAGCGGGCCTATATGAGCGCAAAGGTGCCCAGAAGCAGTGGCAGGACCCCCTGACGACTCCGTGGGAGGCCACACTTGGAAAGATGGGGTTCTGCCATGGTGGGTGCAGTGTCTGCACAGAGTCAGGGACCAGCATGCCTCAGAGCAGAGCACATAGCCAGGAGCCATGACGACACCCTGTGCAGCCACGCACGGAGTTTTTCTTTCCGATTCCCGAACCTCAAAGTGGGGAGGGCATCCACCGTGCCCAGAACAATGGCTCCACTGAGCTGAACGCCGAGCCGGAGCCGGCCTCCTAGCCACGCTGGGCTCCTCGTCCACTGAGCCAAAAAAGAGCAGCATATACGATATTTAAAAAACAATAACATTAGTGAGATGCCGTAACGTCTGCCCAGGGGTTTTTCCATGTACTCACAGAGTTGTGCAATCATCGCCACTAAATTCAGAACCTCTTCATCTTCCCCAAAGGAAACTCTGTACCCACTAGCAAGCACTGCCTTGGCAACCAGGCCTACTTCCTGTCTCCATGGAGTTGTCTATTCAGAACATTTCACATCAATGGAATCATACAGTACATGGCATTTTTCTGTCCAGCTTTCTCACTGAGCATGTTTTCAAGGTTCATCCATGTGGTAATGTATATCTGCACTCCCTTCCTTTTCATTCGTGAATACTATTCCATTGCTGTTGTGTTGTTGGATACCTGGGTCGTTTCCACCTTTTGGCTATTATAAACAACTAGACGCCCGATGCACGAAATTCATGCAAGAGTAGGCCTTCCTTCCCCCAGCTGCCAGTACCGGCTTCCCTCCGGCACCCGGGACCCAGTCTTCCCTCACAGCCCTGGCTTCTTCCGGAAGGTCGCCTGGAAGGATGCCTGGTCTAATTAGCATATTATGCTTTTATTATTATAGATAGTATGCAGTGGCCTAATGGATAAGGCATTGGCTTCCTAAACAATAGTATGAACATTTATGTACATGCTTTTGTGTGGATACGTGTTTTCGGTTCTCTTGGGTTTTACCTAGGAAGGGAATTTCTGGGTCACTTGGTAATTTTATGCTTAGCTTTTTGAGGAACTGCCAAACAATCTCCCCAAGTGGCTACACTGTTTTTTGTGTTTTTTAAAAAATATATTTTGTTGATTTTTTAGAGAGGAAGGGAGAGAGATAGAGAGTTAGAAACATCGATGAGAGAGAAACATCCATCAGCTGCCTTCTGCACATCTCCTACTGGGGATGTGCCCGCAACCCAGGTACACGCCCTTGACCGGAATCGAACGTGGGACCTTTCAGTCCACAGGCCGATGCTCTATCCACTGAGCCACACTGGTTTCGGCAACTGGCTGCACATTCCCTCCAGCCAGGTGTGAGGCTTAGAGTTTCTGACATCTTTCCTGACACTTGTCATTGCCCGTCTTCTTTATGATGGCCATCCTAATGGGTATGAAGTGGTGACTCACTGTTTTATTTTATTTTTATTGATTTCAGAGCGGAAGGGAGAGGGAGAGAGAGATAGAAACATCAATGATGAGAATCATTGATCAGCTGCCTCCCGCACGCCCCCTACTGGGGATTGAGCTCACACTGACGGGAATCAAACCGTGACCTCCTGGTTTATAGGTTGATGGTCATGGTTCAATTCCCTCCACTGGGGATCGAGCCCGCAACCCGGGCATGTGGCTTGACTGGAATCGAACCGGTACCTTTCAGTCCGCAGGCCGATGCTCTATCCACTGAGCCAAACCAGCCAGGGCCTGATTTGTGCTTTTGGTGTCATATTTAAGAAACCATTACCTAACCTAAAATTATAAAAATTAATTCCTATCTTTTCTTCTAAGAGTTTTATAGTTTTCGCTCTTGCATACATTTTGCATTAAGCTCTCTGATACTCGTTGAACTGATTTTGGTGTATGGTGTGAGGAGGGAGGGCCAATCTCATTCTTTTGCATCTGGATATCCAGTTGTCTTTCCACCACCGTATGTGGAAAAAATGCTTTTCCCCACCGGACTGTCTTGGCCCCCTGGTCAAAAGCATCAGTTGACTGCAAGTGTTTATTTCTGGGCTCTTCAGGCAGCGGTGGCACTTGGTCCCAGTTTCAAACTCTCCTCCCCACGCAGAACAAGCTGCACCCCTCCTCAGCGGCCTGGCTGGCTCGGAGGGACCATCCTGCAAGCCCCAGGGGCAGCAGGCCAGCCGGGTGGCATCGCCTCCGCGGGGCAGCCTCCTGGCCGAGGTGGGCTTCCAGGGCCTGGGGCATCTCCTCCAAGCTTCTAGGTTCCAGGGACCCCACCTTTGCCACGTGGTCCCCAGCGCTAGCTGTGGTAGCTGCTTCGGGGCGGCGGGTGCGGGGTAGGGCTGTCTCTGCTGACCTCAGGGCTCCCTTTGTGACTTTCCAGTTCCTCTTTAGCCAACTCCTGGTATAAAATCCTTTACGAGAAAACAGCTGGTAAGGTTCCTCTTTTCCTGACTGGACCTGGGAGGTGCATGGAGACGCTGCTTCCTTTCTCTCATTCATTCATTCACTCACTCATTCATTTCACAGAGTCGCCTGACACCTGAGACAATAGTTGCGACAGGGCCCAGGCAGGCTGGCGCTGGGGGCTCATAGAAGGATGAACCAGACGTGGGTCGACTGTCCCCTGGAGGAGCTCACAGTCCGAGGGGGGAGGCACTCACAGACACAGAGTGAGGAGCCAGGGTAGCTGCGGAGGGCAATCGGGGCCACACCTCCAAGGGCCACGGGAGCCGTGAGCTTCCTTCCCCCTCCCTGTCCGGGGACTCGGGGCTCTCCACCCCTCGGAGCTGGGGGAGCCGCGTCAGCCCAGCCTGCGGTCCTCTGGGGCTGTCTGGGCGGCTCAGCGCTAGGCAGCCCCCCGCAGGCTTATGGGATCCAGATGTGCTGGCACCTGCAGAGCCCGGCTGAGGCCTCTCCGAGGAGCTGGGGGCGGGGCCAGGCTGCCATCTGAGAAGGGGCTTCACTCTGCCGGGACCCTCCCTTTCCACTGGCTCCCAGTGCCCTGTGGCTTACCGGCCGGGATGCACCTGGCGGTGGAAGGAGGGGTCCTGCGAGCCTCCCTGCAGCCCCCCCGGAAGGAGGCGGAGGGTGGCGCAGCAGCGCCGGGCCTGGGCTCGCGGTCCCACAATCTGAACGGCGTTCTGGCCCGGCCTCCGCCAGCCCGGACGTCGGGCATCAGATGTCTCCTGGGCGAGCGGAGGTGCTACCTGTGCTTGTGCAGATGAGCAGACGGACCCTCGTGAGGCGGAAGCCCCTGCGCCCGGGGAAGGGTGACCTCCCTCTGTCCTGGTCCCTGAGGCTCTCCGGCCCAAGGGGAGTCCGAGGGCTCTGTGCATGGAGGGCCTGGGCCACGGTGGACGGAAGGAATAGGCCGGAGGTGGGGCGTTTCTGTGCTCAAGATTGCGCTGTTCTGGTGGCCGGAGTTGGCTGTGTGACCGCGGGAACACATCTGCCCTCTCTGGGTACCTATCTCCTCTTTGGCAAAATGACAATCGTGAGAGCCATCCCCGAGGGCTGGGTGAGGTGACACGTGCACTGTGCCTGCCGCTGGGACGTCACTCAGGCCTCCGCTGCCTCGGGACTTGGAGGCGTATGGTCTCCTGGCTCTTTGTGGGGGGGGAGTGGGGGGACCCTAATGGCTCCGTGGCTGCCGCCCAGGGGCTGATGCACCCACCGCCACCCCTCGAGGCAGCAGGGGCAGAGCCTGCAGCCTCAGCGGGCCTCACACAGACCCGTGGCTACCTCCCAGCTCTAGCTCCCACAGCCCGGAAGATCCTCCCTCATTGGGGATGTCAGGGCCAGCAGCTGCTTAAAGACACCATGCATGGTTCACTGCCCCCATTTTGCAGATGAAAAAAACTGAGGCTCAGAGCGGATGTGATTTGCTGGAGTCTCGCGGGGAACTGGGGCCCTAGAGCACTCCTTCCTGCAGTCCACGCAGGGCAGCCCTCCAGCGTCTCCACTGAGCACGACCTGCACACCCCCAAGGAACTCTCGACTTCCCAAGGTAACATTTGAGGTGACTATGCCAACAGCCCCAGGCCCTGGGCCTGACGTGGTCCTTCCCCTCCCGGCTGGGCTGGAGGCCACCCCACCCCTCAGCCCTCTGTGGGGGCGCTGAGGTCTTTCAGGCAACACTGCTGGGCCCCGAGGAGCCAGGGGGGCACCCGAGGCTGGTGGGGGTTGCAGAGCAGCCCCTGCTGCCGGGTCCCTGGGCCTTTGGGGGACAAGGCTTCCTCCGTCACTCAACTCTTGGCAAGCGAGCATGTCCCGCCGGGCCCCGCACCGGGCAAACACGCATGTCCCGCCCAGCCCCGCACCGGGCAAACACGCATGTCCCGCCGGGCCCCGCACCGGGCAAACACGCATGCCCCACTCAGCCCCGCACCGGGCAAACACGCATGTCCCACCCAGCCCCGCACCGGGCAAACACGCATGTCCCGCCCGGCCCCGCACCGGGCAAACACGCATGTCCCGCCCGGCCCCGCACCGGGCAAACACGCATGTCCCGCCCAGCCCTGCACCGGGCAAACACGCATGTCCCGCCCAGCCCCGCACCGGGCAAACACGCATGTCCCGCCCGGCCCCGCACCGGGCAAACACGCATGTCCCGCCCAGCCCTGCACCGGACAAACACGCATGTCCCGCTCAGCCCCGCACCGGACAAACACGCATGTCCCGCCCAGCCCCTCACCGGGCAAACACGCATGTCCCGCCCAGCCCCGCACCGGGCAAACACGCATGTCCCGCCCGGCCCCGCACTGGGTGGGGCCGAGACCGGTCCGGGCCCAGGCCTCCGAGGAGCTCAGAGTCTGGGGGCCGGGCAGGCAGGCTCTTGCGCCCCCGGGGTAAGGACTTGGAGGCCCAGAGAGGAAAAGAGCTCCCTCGCCCGGGCCACTGCCTTCAGGCCAGCCCTGCCTCTGGCCCAGTCACAGTGGCCCCTGCCTGTCCTCCCCTCTGAGGGCGAGGATGGGGCTGGCAAGGAGCCTGCAGAGCCTCTAGCAGCCCCGCCAGCACTGCTTCCGCCTGGAATCCCTGCCAGGCCCCCCTGATTGCCGCAGCCCCTTCTATAAATAGGCAGGTGTGGCCTGCTGGCTGCCTGAGCCCAAGGAGAGGGCCTGGGCCGCTGACGGGGGCTCGGGGGGCCCAGCTTCTGGCTCTCCTCCCAAGGCCCCTGTGAGGCCTCTTTCCCCACTGGCTCCTTTCTCGGACACCCCTGGCCCCTGGCCCTCTCTCCCCCTCCGCCAGCTGCTTCTCCAGCGCCCACTCTCTGGGGGCAGGCACCCTCTCTTCTGCACCTTCCCAGAGCCGGCCATCCTTCCTGAGGCATCGCTGGCCACGGCCTTGGCGTCAGCGCCTCAGTCCAGGCTCCGTGGAGCCTCAATTGAGCTTCTCAGCTGCTCGTCCCCCCACCCCCAGGCCTGAAGCCCGTGCCCCCCGCTCCCCGACGTCCAGTCCTGCAGGCTCCCTGACCGCGCCCCTAGCCCTGTCCCTCCACCCTCACGGTCTGTCTTACTTGTTGTTTTGTGTACGTGTTATTGAAGCGCACGGACCCTCAGTGTAAGACCAGCAAGATCCACAAAGCAACACCCCCGTGTGTCCAGCACCAGATGGAGAAACAACAGCCGGAGGCCCTTTCCAGGGCAGCCGCGGCCTGACCTCCAACACGGGGCGTTCCCGTGCTGCCTTCGAACTGCACACAGACGGACCTCGTGGTGGTGGGCGGGGTGGATGCTGCGATGCGCAACCCAGGCCCCCTCCTGGGGGAGGCGTGTGTTCCCGGCCGCTGGGAATGCTGCCCTCCATTCTTCAGGGCCGCCTGGCCGGAGAGCGGCCTTGCCCGAGGTCACGTCTTCTTCCAGGGACAGCCTGCACCGTGACTAATCAGTGGGCTATACAGGCCCTGCCCCTTGCGCAACTCAGAGCAGCTCCGCAGGCCCTGCGGGCTGTGGGCCGGGAAGGGGCCGCGTCAGGGTGACGCCTCCGCAGCTACGCGGTCCTCTGACCAACTTCCTGCAAATGGCGTGCAGTGCAGTTATGGGTGCCCTCGCCAACCGGCAGGGCACGCTGCCCCTTCCTCCTGCCTTCTTCCTTCTGGCTGGAATGCAAATGTGACGCTGGCCCTGGGGCAGCCAGCTGGGGCCATAAGGTGGGCGCCAGGACCTGGGGTGGTGCAGCCACAAGCTAATGGGAACCCTGGTCCCCATGCTGTGGAGCTGCCACACCCGCCCCAGCTGCCCAAGCGAGGGATGAACTCCGGCCTGGCTCAAGCCACTCTTCCCTCTTTGCAGCTGAGATAAATCCCGACCGGTGGTCCTCACCAGAAATGGGGCAGCACAACCAGCCCCGGATGAGCCAGAGGCCAAAACAATGAAACCGCCCTCGTCTAGTGAAACGGATGTAAAGGGTGGCTCTGCAAAGAGCCTCAGGGCACAGCGAGCCGTGCAAGCAGTTTCCATGTCGGGGAACACTCGTGTTTCTCCAAAGAGACAGCCGGCGACGCCATCGTGAGCTAGCTCCCAGGGCTCTTCCTGCCGGTCTGGGAAGGAAGCGCACAGGACGCCTGCGGTGGGAAGGAGCCTGTCGGAGAGTCCGGCTCACCTGCCAGGTGCCGGCTGTGTGGCTTTAGGCAGGTCCCTGCCTGGGCCGCCCTGAGCCTGTGTCCTCATGTGTAAAGGGCAGACGGCGTCCTCGTCACAGGGCGGGGGAATGAAATCGTGCGCAGGGAAGATGGACGCTGGGCGGGGGCAGAGCAGGCGGCAGGGAGTGCCAGGGCGCACAGGGGCTCCTTCCCCGCCGCATCCCACCCTCCTTCCTGCTGGCGAAGGAGGCCTGGTTTCCCTCGGCCCTCAGACGAGGGGTGCCGTCCAGGAAGGGGGGCCTCCGCAGCTCCTGAATCAGACCAACCTCAGTGGGTGTAAGCCAGTCCCGCATCCCAGTCCCGTGGCTGGTAATTGAAGGGGCCAGTGAGTTAGAAGTCGGCTGAACCAGGGGCTTCTCAGAAACGTGTCCTAGCCCCGGCCGGTCTGGCTCAGTGGATAGAGCGTCGGCCTGCGGACTGAAGGGTCCTGGGTTCAATTCCAGTCAAGGGCACATGCCCAGGTTTCGGGCTTGATCCCCAGCACCTCAATGATTCTCTCTCATCATTGATGTTTCCATCTCTCTCTCCCTCTCCCTTCCTCTCTGAAATAAAAAAAAAAAAAGTAATGAAACCAGGGAAGATATTCAGTAAAAAACAGTTTCTTTTCTTTTCTTTTCTTTTTTTTTAAGAAAGAAATAAACGTTTCCCAGACACAGGGCAGAAACATTCTCTTTTCTGTCTTTGGGCGCTAGAGCATGCGGGGGTGATGGCAGGGGCAGTGGCTGCCACCCTGAGGCCATGAGGATAAGCCCAGTCCACACACCGGATCCCTGAGGGTACAGAAACGTTGACGGGCGCTGAATTAAACAGCCCTGGAGGCCCCTGCCCCAGGTCCCTGTTATGTGCGGCAGACACTGCTAACAGTCCTCCAGTGCCCACGCTTCCCGTCATCCACTTGGTAACGGAGCACACTGAGTTCTGGCTGGGTATTGGCCCCTAGATGCACACTACCCTTCCCAACACGCTTGGCAGCGGGGCGTGGCCACGTGACTAAGTCCAGGCCAATGGGATGTGAGCAGAAGTGGGGCTCACAACTTTAGGATTATCTCCTTAAAAACATTTGCCATGCCGAAACCGGTTTGGCTCAGTGGATAGAGCGTCAGCCTGAGGACTGAAGTGTCCCGGGTTCGATTCCGGTCAAGGGCATGTACCAGGGTTGCGGGCACATCCCCAGTGGGAGATGTGCAGGAGGCAGCTGATCGATGTTTCTCTCTCATCGATATTTCTGACTCTCTGTCTCTCTCCCTTCCTCTCTGTAAAAAATCAATAAAAATATAAAACAAAACCTTGAACAAAGTTCTCATGAGCTGGAAAATAGCAGCAGCTGGCGCCCTGGGGAAGCCTGTGGGGGGTGGCAGAGTAGTCCCATGGGTCTCGGAGCACTGGCCTTGGGCTGTGATGGGAGAGAAACATCTCCCTGTTTACGTGGCTCTATTTTGGAGTCTTTTGTTACAGCAGCTTCCCCAGAGCCTTAGCCGATAATACTGTCCCCAAGGAATCAGCCGCCAGAATTGTTTCTGTCACTGGCGACCTCTCTGATCTTTTTTCTCTCCTTGGAGGTTGGTGGGGACTGGGGCTGGGGCCCAGTGTTTCTCGGTGGTGGACGAAGGTGGTGATGGTGGATGAAGGTGGTGATGGTGGACGAAGGTGATGGTGGATGAAGGTGGTGATGGTGGATGAAGGTGGTGATGGTGGATGAAGGTGGTGATGGTGGATGAAGGTGGTGATGGTGGATGAAGGTGATGATGGTGGACAAAGGTGGTGATGGTGGATGAAGGTGGTGATGATGAAGGTGGTGATAGTGGATGAAGGTGGTGATGGTGGATGAAGGTGGTGATGATGAAGGTGGTGATGGTGGATGAAGGTGATGGTGGATGAAGGTGGTGATGGTGGATGAAGGTGGTGATGGTGGATGAAGGTGGTTATTGTGGATGAAGGTGGTGATGGTGGATGAAGGTGGTGATGGTGGACGAAGGTGATGGTGGATGAAGGTGGTGATGGTGGATGAAGGTGGTGATGGTGGATGAAGGTGATGGTGGACGAAGGTGGTGATGGTGGATGAAGGTGGTGATGGTGGATGAAGGTGATGGTGGATGAAGGTGGTGATGGTGGATGAAGGTGATGATGGTGGATGAAGGTGGTGATGGTGGATGAAGGTGGTGATGGTGGATGAAGGTGGTGAGGAATGTCTTCTGATTTAGAGATGCCCTGTCCCCGCCCCCCAGGTGCAGTCTCACCCACCACCTGGGTTCCTTCCTGCTGCTGTCCCTGCCCGGCGAGTGGGTGCTCCCCCACCCCACCCCACCCCACCCGGTAGCCCAGATCAAACCTGAGTCCTCCACCTGCTCTCAGGTGTCCAGTGTGCTGTGTCCAGTCCTGCCCCCAGCCGGCCAGCAGGATTCCCAGCGCCTGGCACGGCTGGCCCTGGTTGGGATGAGCAGAGACTGAGGAACAAGTGAGCTGTGAAACCTCACTTCCAGGAACGCAGCCCTGAGTTCCTCACTCAGCCCGGCTTCCCGCGGGCACTCAGACGGAGGACATTGCATTTAATATTTAACAAGAAGCTGAATATTGACTCAGCAACGAGGGTTTCGCCCCTTACCCAGAGCTGCTGGGAAGGCTGCCTCTCACCTGGCTGTGCTCGCCAGCTGGGGAAGGTTCCTTAAATGACTGACTAAGCTTGCCCGCCTCGCCCAGCGGGCCTCTCCCCTCCAGCCCCGCAACAAAGGGATGGGTCCTCATCTTCCCCAACCCCCAGACCAAAACAGCAGCCGCGCGCTCAGCGGGAAGCCAGCCTGGGGCTCCTGGATCTGATTACTGTCCCCAGGGCAGGCTTCCACCCCAGTCTGCCCCTCCCGCTCCTTCCGAGAACTGAGGACTGAGCTCTGACTCCTACTGGGGGGCAGGGTGGGGGGGAGGCGGGGGCCGCCTAAGGCTGAGGACAGAGCTCTGACTCCTATTCCAAGGGGGAGGGGAGCGGGGGGCCGCCTAAGGCTGAGGACTGAGCTCTGACTCCTACTCCAAGGGGGAGGGGGGCGGGGGGCCGCCTAAGGCTGAGGACTGAGCTCTGACTCCTACTCCAAGGGGGAGGGGGGCGGGGGACCGCCTAAGGCTGAGGACTGAGCTCTGACTCCTACTCCAAGGGGGAGGGGGGCGGGGGGCCGCCTAAGGCTGAGGACTGAGCTGACTCCTACTCCAAGGGGGAGGGAGGCGGGGGGCTGCCTAAGGCTGCCAGGCACCCGGCACTGGGTTTGGGATGGGACGGAACAAAGCGCAGGGCCTCCCTGGAGTCAGAGCCAAGCAGAGGGGCTGGAGGAGGGCTCTGGGCTCTGTTCTGTGGGCGCCCCACAGGGAGGTGAGGAGCCCTCTCCAGCTCCCCCGGCTGGCCTCCTTCCTGCCCTAGCTAGTCCTCAGGGTGGCCACGCCCCGGTCCTAACCCCAGCGCTGCGGCCTCCCTGCTGAGCCCCAGTTCCCCACGCAGAGGGTGGAGGTGTGTTGTAATAATGTGCTCCACGCCAGGGGCCGCGCTGGCTCATGTGATGGCCACAACCTTGCTAGGAGGTAGGTACCATCCATCTCTGCAGAGCTCTGGCTGGGGCAGGAGGCCAGGAGGCAGGGAAAGGGGGCTTTGGGCTCCCAGACCCTGCCCTGGGCATTAGGACAGTTGCTCCAAGCCCAGAGGAGGGTAGGAACCTAGTACTGGGGTGGGGGAGGCAAGGGCTCCCGAGGCTGGTTGGCCAGGGCAGCAGAAGTCACCTTCCTGCCTCGGGTCCTGGGTCTCGCCCCGCCCACACCCGCCCCGGCCTTCGCTCCAGGCCAGGATGCTGCTGTTATTCCTGGCAGCTGGGCGAGGTGTTCAGCTGCTGCATTAACGGGCTGGCTCAGCTGGCACAGCCCCTCCCGCCCCACCCCCCCGCCCCGCCCCCCACTGTCCCGACGGATGGATGGATGGATGGAAAGTCAACCCCAAACCTCTGCGGTAGGCCATGCCCACAGAGACCAGACGCCAGGAACATCTGAGTTCTCCCCGCTTGGCCGCCTGGCATGACGGGAGGAGGCTGGGCCCAGGCTGCCTCCTGGACCGCGTCCCCTGCGAAGGCCTGGAAACATGCAGGGGCTTGCGTCCTGCAGAGCCGGCTGCGGCTGCTCCCGGCCCGGCCCGGCCCGGCCCGGCCTCTGGGTTAGTGTCCGGGGAGCTGAGGGCCCAAGGCTCTCTTCCTGCTGTCCCCAGGGAAGTGGGGTCCAAAGCTGCTGCCTGGACCTATAGGAACTTCTGGAGGCCCTGGCAAAGCAACATGGGTGTCCCCCACGGGGAGCCCGAGTCCCACCCCAGGAGTGGCCCTGAGGGGGCCTTGACACGGCTCTGCCCTTCAAGATGTGGATGGCCCAGCCGGTGTGGCTCAGTGGTTGAGCATCAGCCCATGAACCAGGAGGTCACGGCTTGATTCCCAGTCAGGGCACAGGTTGTGGGCTCGATCCCCAGTAGGGGACGTGCAGGAGGCAGCGGATTAATGATTCTCATCGTTGATGTTGCTGTTTCTCTCTCCCTCTCCCTTCCTCTCTGTGAAATCAGTAAAAACATTTAAAAAAAAAAAGTTTAGAGGAATGGACCAAGAACCCAAAGGTCATGGAGGGTGCCGGGGGCTGTGGGGCTGGAGGAGGGGCAATCGGGGAAGGCCTCCCAGAGGGGACATCAATCAGTCTCATGGAAGGAGCAAGCGTTTGTGGGTGAAGATGAAGATGGTTGAGAAGGGCACTGCAGGCAGCAGCGAAGGCACAGAGAGTATCAACATGTGGACGTGAGGTGGGGAAGGGAGTCAAGAACATTCAGTTAAAAAAAAACCCAGAATATACAGTTTAGTCCGGATGGAGGACAAAGCTCAATAGGGAGGCGGGGCCAGATCATGGAGAGCCTTGAATGCTGGGCCCAGGAGGTAGTCACTCCCTACATGACGACCAAATGGCTAACTGAACGATGCTTGGCCCTACGAGGTCATCTCACTTGTTAAGTGTGTGTGTAATTTGAATTATTAAAGTAAAACCTGCTTATTCTAAAGGAAATTAAGATAGGTGAAATGTGGTTGGGGAAATAAACTGACATGGAATCCACTGTTTGCATCGAAAACATCACCTGCTTCTAGAGCCAGAGAGCTTACCCCCTGCCCAAGAGTCTGCAGGCAGAACCCAGAGGCCTCGAAACACTCCCCCCTCCGCTGGCAAAGAGCAGCGCGCAGAGCCCCCGAGTTCCTGGCAGCAACTCCCCCCTCCCGCCGGGGCCTGTGCTGGGCCGCCCAGCTCCCAGCAGCTTCCTCAAAACCCACCAGCTGCCGCCTCGCCCTTCCGCCCTTCCAGAGCAGATCTCCCTCTGGCACAGGCCTCCGATCCAGGCAGGTTGCATGACCTCAGGGACATCTCCTCCCGCCCGACCGCCCGCAGTTCCAGCGAGTGTGTTTCATCGACCACAAAGCACTGGCTGTGGGCGATCACTTTTGTTATGTTTATTGTTTGCCTGTGTTTATGACCAGCAGGGTGGGAGTGTTTCCTTTAAAATGCTGTGCCCGAGCCAAAAATACCCCACCCCCGGTGCCCCTGGAGTGGGCAGCTGTCCCCTTGCAACATCTGTGGAAGGAATACAGGATGGGCGGCAGGCAGGGCCTCCCCCCACAGGCTCCCCAGGCCTCTGCCAGCCTCGGCCTCTCTGAGAACAAAAACACAAAACCAGGAAGGAGCAAAGCGCCGCCCGGCTCGGGCTCAGGCTCAGGCTCAGGTTCTGGCCCGCCAGGCCGGGTTTGCACACTGCTCTCCCACACGGCCGCCTTCCTCCCCCGTTCCCTGGACTCCTCTCAGGCTGCTCCCCTCACGGCACCTCGGCCCAACCGGCCTGTCTTCCCTGGGATGCCTGGAGGAAGATGCTGTGATGTTCATAGCGCCCACGGGCGATCCAACAGGCCTGGGGTGCCCCTCACCCCCGCCCCGCTCTCTCCAGCTGATTCTGGCCGGGGCCCTTCCCCACCACTTGTCGCCTGGACCCTGAGACAGCACTCGGGCCGGCCGAGGGGTGTCCCCCCAGCCCCACGCTGGCTTGGAGGGAGCACACCTCGGGGCTTGCAGCAAGTCCTGCAATAACCCTTCACCCCTCATCTCGGCCCCTCCCCCCAGGAAGGGAGGCTGGGGCCCTTCTCCAGCCCGGCAGGCCCCTCACAAGTACATCTTCATGGCCTCGTGCGTCGTGGGGCAGTAGCGGGCGTGCAGCTGGGCCAGCAGCGCCCGGGACGTGGCCTCGAGGCGCGTGCCCTGGCTCTTCTTGTTCCACACGTGGACGGCGTAGGTGGCGTTGAGCAGCCGGGGCAGCTCCTCGGGGCTGATCTCCTCGAAGTACTTCTTCCAGTCCTGCCAGGGGATGGGGTAGAAGGCCTCGCAGGGCAGGGCGCGCACGCCGCGGCAGGCGTGGCTCTCGCCCAGGCTGCGGATGGAGCACCACTTCTTGAAGACCCGCGTGAGGAGCTGCGGGCCCTGGTGGCCCCAGATCCAGCCGTTGTAGTGGGCCACGAAGTCCCGCATGCACAGCGCCACGAACTCATGGTGGCGCTCGAAGGCCAGGAAGGCGCCGTTGAGGACGTAGCGGGACTGGGTGCCCAGCGTGTTGGTCAGGTTCCCCAGGTTCTGGAGGACGATGAAGTCCGTGTCCAGGTAGATGCCCCCGAACTTCCACATGAGCGCCAGCCGGGCGGCGTCGGACAGCACGGGCAGCGGGTAGGGCTCCCAGCGCCCCTGCCTGGCTGCGTGCCAGGCGGCCAGCGGCGTGCCCCGGAACAGCTCCCGCAGGTCCAGCGGCAGCACCCGCACGTTGGGGAAGCAGCGCAGCAGCGACAGGCCCAGGTGGCGCGGGAGGGAGCCGTTGCGGCCGCGCAGCCCCTTCATCAGCACCGTCACCTGCCGCTCGGGGTGCGCCCGGGCGGCCGACTCCACCGAGCACATGAACAGGAAGTTGGGGTTGGTCCGGTCGGAGGTCTCCAGGAAGAAGATGTTGCCCGGAGGTGGGGTGCCGGAGGGCCGCCGGGGGGGCTCCCGGTGGGGGCAGGGGATGTCGACCGGCAGGTTAGAGAGCTGTGCGGGGCTCCCGGGCTCCCCCGCGATGTGCCAGTAGATCATGACGGAGACCAAGCACATGAAGTTGAAGCTGATGAGGAAGAGGGTGCAGCCCCGCTGGCTCGGGGTGCCCCGGAGCAGCCCCAGCAGGCAGTCCGGGGGCCTGGGCATGGTCTCCCCGGTGCCGCCAGGAGCCTCCAGCAGGAACTGGCTGGTCTGCAAGAGATGACACCACATTCGGGCGGGCTGCGGGCACCCCTGACCCGAGAATACGCTTCCTACACACAGCGGCCAGCGCCGAGGCCAGCGCCGGCTTCCGGAGCCCGCCGGCCTGCCAGCTGCTCACTGCCCCTCTCCCTCCTCACCTGGGCGCGGTGGGCCGTGGACTGAGGGCTGGTCCCTTTCACGCTCTGTGACACACCAGTGAACTCCCCGAGCACGGGGCCAGTGCCACCTACAACCTGTGGCCATCGGTGGCCAGGGCGGGGTCCGGCAGGCGCAGGAGCTGTCAGAAGTCATGCCTTTGCCACAGGCCTCTCTGCCAGGCCCTGTCCGGCCCCTCAGCTCCGCAAAGCAGGCCTGGAGCTGCTCCAAGAGGGCAGGCTGTCGAGTAGCCCCGGGGACTTGCGGCAGGAGCCTGGGCCTGGCCGGCCCGGCGCTGGCATGCATGCTCGCTCATGGGCAGGACGGGTGAACTGTAGGCACGTGGGGATGCTCGCCAGGTCCGAGGCCCCGGCTCAGACACACGGGGGTCTCCTGGGCCCCTGGCTTCCCCAGCCCGGCCCTGGGCGGTGCTTTCCCTGGAAGGGCCAGGGGCGTTTGCTGGCACCGCTGCCCTTGGGCCCTCACTCTCTGGGTAGTGCCCACTGGGCCGGCAGCCAGCACATTCCTGGGTGCCCTGCAGGTGGCTGGGAGGAACGGGATAGGCTTGGACTTCATCCCCAAGGGTGACCCCAAGTCTGTCTGAAGCAGCAGGCGAGACCTGGGGCAAGTCACTCAGCTGTCTGAGCCTCAACCTTCCCACCTGCAGGACAGGAACACTAGCACCCACTGATGGGGTGGATGCATTCATTCATTCATTCACTCACATCCTACATAATAAAGATGTGATATGCAAATGGTCATCACGCCATGAAGCGTAACGACCGACCGCATGACGGCTGGATCACGGGTCAGCAGGAGGGCGGGGCAGCGAGCTACAAGCGGGCGGGGGGGGGGGGGGAGCTACAGGAGCGGGCAGGGCAGCAAGCTATGGGGGTGGCAGTGGGGAGCTACAGGAGGGCGGGGCAGTAGGCAGAGAGCTACAGGAGGGCGGCAGCGAGCTACTGGCAAGCTACTGGCACACGGATTCGTGTGCAGGGCTTACTAGTATTCAATAAATATTGCCTGTCTACCATGCGCATGCCAGGCGACCTTGTCAGCATTTAGCAGATATTCACTCGTTAAATCCTAACGCTACCCTATCGGCTGGCAAGCATCACCCCCACTTTACCGGTGAGGAAAACGAGGCGCAGAGAAGTCTGAGAACTCACGCAGAATCCCACAGCCGGCAAGTGGCAGGACCTGGGTGTGAACCCTGGCCACTTGGCTCCAGAGGCTGCTCTCACCACTGCACCATCCTGCCTGGGAGCGAGTCAGCGCAGCCAAGGCACAGCCGTGCCTGGCGCTGGGGGAGACCGAGCTCACGGGCCTGGACTCTGCTCACTGTTAGCAGAACCCGCCACCATTTGCTCAGAGACAAAGCCACTCCCCTCGGGCTCTCAGCAACCCCAGGGGGCAGTTGCATCATTTCTACTGTAGAAGGCTGGGAAACTTGGCCTGACAGGGGTGGAGGGGCCAGACACAGTCTGGGGACCCCAGGGGGCTGGAGACAACCCCTCCCAGGACAGTTGGGTCTTGTGGCCAGAGAGCGGTGCCAGGCGCCTAGGATGTGAGCAGTGGGCCGGCCCTCCCCCAGGGCCCGGGGCAGGGAACCGAGACAACATCAAGAGCTGGAACTGACCAGCCTGGGCGGCCCATGGCGGCGAGGCGGGGATCCGGGCAGCTGGCAGCCTCCTGTAGACACGCCCTGGCTCAGCAGTCAGCCTCCTCCGCCAAGAGGAACGCGGCCCTTCCACCCGCTCTCTGTGCCCGCAAATCCATCTGCAAAAGATGAGAGAGAGTGAGGGAGGCGGCCGCGGGCTCTCCGGGGCCTGGGCTGCCATGCTCACTGACCTCGCCCTCGCTCGGCCCCCAGCGGGAAGGGGCCGGCTGGCGCAGCCCTGCCCTGGAGGGGCGCTCAGCCTGAGGGAGAGCACTGGAAAGGAGCCGAGGATAATAAACTAGATGATGGCGGAGATGCAGCCAGAGGGAGGTGACACTGGACGAGAAGGGAGCTGGCCGGAGGGACCGCCCCAAGTGCCATCGGGCCTGCACACCTCCTCTCCCCTGAGCCCCGTGCACAGTCACACAGGAAAATGCCCGTCTCCTCCACTCGCTCACGCGCGGACGCACTCACTCGGCAGCCAGAGGGACACTGAGAGCACGTGGTGGCCGGTCATTCCTCGGCTCAGCCCTGAGCGTGGGCGGTCCACCGGGTCCCGCGCGTCCCCCGGCCCCTGACCGCGTCCCCCAGCCCCTGACCGCGTCCCCCAGCCCCTGACCGCGTCCCCCAGCCCCTGACCGCGTCCCCCAGCCCCTGACCGCGTCCCCCACTTCCCTCCCCATCACCTGCTCTGCCCCAGCCACATCAGGCCTCCTTGCTCTTTCTCAACCCCTCCCCCGCCTGCTGCCGTCTCGGGGCCTTTGCAGCGGCTGCTCCTCCTGCTTGGAACACGGTTCCCATAGCTCGTTCCCTCACCACCCTCTCACCCTCACTCAGAAGGCACCTTCCCTAAAATTCCAACTCCCCCATCACTTCGTAGCCTCCTGGTGTAGTCTGCGAACGTAGTGTACATTTTTGTACTTGCTTGTGTTAGCTATTTATTTGGAACATAACCCCACGGGGTCAGTGAATACTGTAAGTGAGAAGTGAGTGGACGGAGCAATCAGTGAGTGAGTGGATCAATGGGTGATCAGTGAGTGGATTAACGAGTGAGTCAGTCAGTGAGTTAGCCAATCAGTGAGTGAGCAAATGAACCAGTGAGCATGTGAGTGAGGAGACCAGGGGTCAGGGGTCGGGTGAGCTGCCTGGGATCCCCCACGGGTTCCTGAATGGCAGAGCCCTGATATAAACCAAGAGCCACGTGCTCCCGCCCCAGTTTCCCCCGCAGGGAGAGGCTATTCTGGTCCTGAGGCCTCTTAACCCAGCGGGAACCATACCGAGGAGTGGGCCCACAGACAGAGGGATGGAGCGAGGCCCTGGCTGCTTGGGGCCCTGGGGCCCTGGGGGTGGGGTTCTGCCACAGGGTGGGGCAAGTACCGGGCTTTTAGGGGAGGCGGGCTGTGCCCCTGGAGCCAGGCCTGCCATAGCCGAGGGTGCCAGAGGCAGGCAGCACCGTATTTGGTGCCGGAGCCCAGGGCCCAGGAATAGAAACTGCTCATGGGCCAAGTTGGCCGCAGCCCAATCCCCGTGTGACCTCAGGCCCCAGGCACGCTCCTGGCCCCCTGGATGGGCCTGGCAGCTGAGGCCGAAGTCCTGGCCCTCATCAAACAGCCTGGCACATCGCTGCCACCGCCCCCTCCTGCCTCCCGCCTCCCCTTCAGCCCTGCGCTGGGAGGTATTGCAGTTAGCAGTTCGCTGTGGGGCATCCCGTGGCTCCCATCGTCATCGTCACCCCCACCCCATCTTTCTCGGCAGGAAGTGGGAGTGAGAAGGGACGGCTGGTGGAGACAGAGGGCACGGGCCTGGCCACACCCCCCTGGCCTCCCACCTCGGGGGCATCGGCATCAGCGTCCAGGTGTAAGTGGCTGGGAAAGGCTCCCTACCTGGCACCTGGCACCTGGCATGGCCCACACCCAGCTCGGCCCCGCAGTGGGCGCGCCCCCTCCGGCCCTCCCTGGGCTCCGAACCCGCGTGCTGCCACGCTGGGCGCTGAACGCCAGGGATCCCGATGCTCAGATGGGGACGGAGGCCCAGGGAAGGGAAGGGAAGGGAAGGGGCTCAGCCAAGGCCCCCAGCAGCGGAGGCGGCGCCTCCTGTCCCTCCTCGGCTGACCCGCACCCTCGGGGGCTTCCGAGAGGCGGCAGGAGGCAGACAGCTCGGACGTCTCAACCAGAAAACCGTGCCAGTGCAGGGACAGACCCTGGTCGGCTCCGGGGACAGCTTCCTGGGTGGAGTCTGGGGCTCAGCTCAGGCGCCTGTTTTCTCATCGCAGGACCCACGCCTGAGGTCAAGGTGTGGGCAGGCCCTGCTGTCTCTCACCTTGCGGGGGCGGGGAGAGCGGTGCCCGCCACTTGCGGTGTCTGGGGGCCCTCGGCTCCTGAGCTCATAGCCTGGTCCCTCCAGCCTCCGCCTGTCCCCACGCGGCCTCGCCGCGTCCCCGTCTCCCTCCTGTCTCTGTCGCTGGGTGCATGGCCCACCTGGGCGACCCGGCTCAGTCCTCATCTTTAAGGCACCAGCTGCAAAGACCCCTTCCCCCAACAGGTGGCATCCAGGGTGCTGGGGTTAGGACAGGACAGGAGGCCACGGGCCGCCCCCTGCGCCCCTCTGTGCCCTCCGGCGCCTCCGGGCGCCTGTGACGAAGGAAGCCGGGGCCTGGCCGGCGTGGCTCAGCGGTTGAGCACCGACCTGTGAGCCAGGAGGTCAGGGCTCGATTCCCATCAGGGCACATGTTTCTTTCTCCCTCTCCCTCTCCCTTCCTCTCTGAAATCAATAAAGATATATTTTTAAAAAGAAAAAGAAGAAGGAAGCTTTGTTCTCAATCACAGTCGAGGACGGGGGAGCGGCCCACAAGGAGGCGTGAGCGGACCCTGGGTCTGACCCGGGGTCTGAGGTTTGTGGTCTCACCCGCTGTGCGTGGACATCTGGGGGGGAGGGGGGAGGTGTCTCGGCTTCAAGGGTCCCCTCTGCAGGGCGCTCCCTCTGTGCCCCTCACTCTCGGTCACATTGCCAGAGCTCCTGCCAGGGCCCAGTCACAGGCCTGTCCCTGTGGGAGAGCCACCTGCAGGGCCTGGGGGGGCGGGGGGGGGGGGGACGACACACAGGACCTGCTGGAGAAGAGCCGGTCCCACGGGAGCCCTGGCGCCCGCACGGCTTCAGGTGTCGGTTTCCCACCCTGACCCACTGGACACGGCTGTTCCCAGGATGGGGGCCTGAACTGGGTGGGCCTCCCTCCAGCCAAGGGCAGTTCCCCACGGGGGACAAGTGCCCCCCTGGAAGGTGCTGGCTGGCCCTGCCAGGGAGACAAACGCCTCACCCCCCCACTGGCAGGAGTGCCCGGCACGGCTGCGGCCAGGATCACAGGGGCAGAGGGGACAGTGGTGTCCACTGGGTTCAGTACCATATATTTTTATTGATTTCAGAGAGGAAGGGAGAGGGAGAGAGAGACAGAAGCCTCAACGCGAGAGAGACACATCGATCGGTTGCCTCCCACACGCACCTGAACCAGGGCCAGGGACTGAGCCCACAACCAAGGTATGTGCCCTCGACGGGAACCAAACCTGGGGCCCTTCAGTCCTGGGGCCAATGCTCTACCCACTGAGCCACACCGGCCAGGGCAGCCTGCCCCCTGAACCGTGGGGCTCTGAGAGGCCAAAGGGGAGTGGATCCAGAGGCCCATCTTTTATTTCTTTCTCTTTTTTTTTTTTAAAGGGTCACCTTTTAAAGGAACAATTCATTCCCATAAAAACAGAGGAAGAGCCTTTCAGCAGAGAAACCTCTCTCCCAGTTTCCACCAAGACTTCCTGTTGACAGCTGCTCCAGGGAAATTCAACCGATTCAGATACAGAAGAAAAAACTGTTAAGGAACAAACACAGCATCCATGCAGAGGCGCCATATTGGCGCACGACAAATAAAATTCTAACCCATAATCACAACATGAATTAAAAAAAAACCTCGAAGGAAGACCAAAGGGCAGAACTACAAGAACTGGAGACGAAATGGAGAGGCCACGTGAGCCATGAGGACGACGGTGAGGACTGACAGGTCTCAGGAAGGAACCGGGAGGAAAGGACAAGTGCACTTCAGAAGTGAAGGCCAAACTGCGAGAAACGCAAGGGAGAGCGCACTCCGTGCGAAGTAGAGCAAGAAACCGTAGAGAGGAACGTAGGAAAACTGAACGGAAACCGAGCAGAAATAGTCACGGAGATCAAAGAATTCGATAAGAAAAAAGGACAGATCGGAGAGGCCACGGTGGCGTAACTGGAGTTTCCAGAGAAGAAAACTCTTTAAAAAATATTTTTATTGATTTCAGAGAGGAAGGGAGAGGGAAGAGGGAGAGGGAGGTAGAAACATCAATGATGTTGCCCTAACCGGTGTGGCTCAGTGGATAGAGCGTCAGCCTGCGGACTGAAAGGTCCCAGGTTCGATTCCGGTCAAGGGCATGTACCTGGGTTGCGGGCACATCCCCAGTAGGGGGTGTGCAGGAGGCAGCTGATCGATGTTTCTCTCTCATCGATGTTTCTGACTCTCTATCCCTCTCCTTTCCTTTCTGTCAAAAATCAATTAAAAAAAAAAAAAAGAAACATCCATGATGAGAGAGAACCATTGATCGGCTGCCTCCTGCACGCCCCACACTGGGGATCAAGACCAGAACCTGGGCATGTGCCCCGACTGGGAATCAAACCCTGATCTCCTGGTTCATAGGTCAATGCTCAACCACTGGGCCACGCCGGCCTGGCATAAGGAAGAAAACTCAACTGAACAGAAGAAATATTTAAAACTGTAACGCAGGAAAGCTTTCCTGACATGCGGAAGTCTGAGTTCATGAGGTGAAATGGGACACCAGCGGGCGTGGCTCCGCGGCTGAGCATCGACCTATGAGCCAGGAGGTCACGGTGTGGTTTCCGGTCGGGGCACATGCTGGCATGGGGGCCCCGTCCCCGGTGGGGGGCGTGCAGGAGGCAGCCGGTCAATGATTCTCTCTCACCATTGATGTTCCCATCTGTCTCCCATCTCCCTTCCTTTCTCTCTAAAAGTCAATAAAAACATATTTAAAACACAGTACTGCTCACAGAAGAGAAGCAATAGATAGATGCCAGGAAGAAGGCCGAAGACATCTGCCATATCAGTAAGTAACCCACTGATCTTTAAGAAAGTTTTTTTAGTGAAGATCCCAAGCAAAACCCAACTGGATCCTGCATTCAAGAGACAACCACCAAACCAAGCGCTTTGGAATGGTTAAAGGGAAAAGAATGAGCAAAGGCATATAGACAAATACAAACAAAAACAGAGTGGCCCTGGCTGGGCGGCTCGTTTGGTTAGCGCGTCGTCCCAATACCCCAAGGTTGTGGGTTCGGTCCCAGGTCAGGGCACAAACAAGCATCAAGCCAGGAATGCACAAGTAAGGGGAGCAACAACACTTGCTGCGTCTCTCTCTCTCTTCCTCTTTCTCAAAATCAATTTTAAAACATTTTTTAAAACATCTAGGGCCGTAATCTTAATGCCAGACAATGAGAATTCAAGCCAAACATCACCAAGGGAGCCAAAGAAGGGCCATTGGTACAACGGACAAGGCACCAAACAACAGGGCAGCCACGTTCAGGAGGATGTGGCGGGGTTCTAGGACAGACAGACAAAACACGCTCGTAAGAGATTTCAATTCGCCTCTCAGCCCAAGGAACGGAAAGTAGATCAAACATAAATACGAGTTCAAAAGGCCTCAATAAAACAATCAGTCAAATACAACCACATATCAAACTCTCTATGCTAATAATAATAGATAATGCACTTTTTAGGAACCGATAGGACATTCATGAAAACCGAAAAACTCAAGAACATCCAAAAGTACAAAAAAAGACAGATTATTTTATGATCACAAGGTCATAAATGACTGGACATTAATTTAAAAGTCCAGAAACTGGGGGAAAAACAACAGCCTCTCTTGAACAATTCTTAAATCAAAAGGGAAATACGAACTGAATCTGTCGGATTTCCATAAAATAATGACAATCAAAACAGCATGACTCTTATTCTACGGGACACAGCTGAGCAGTCAGATAGGTGTTTATAGTTCCCAACACATGTAATAATTACAACAGAACAGATAAAAATATTAGAAAAAGAATCATAAAATGAACAGAAAGAATGAGGGAGGAATTAGTGAAGATTAAAGCAGAAATAAATTTGAAAAACAGATAAGCCTCCGAAGAAATATGGCAAAAAGCTGGCTCTTTGGGACAAAGTTCAATAAAATATATAAACCACCATTAAACCTAATTGAAAAAACAAGGAATGGGGAGGAAAGCCACTTGGGAAAGCAGCCAAAGAGGGAGAGAAAAACACTGTAATCAGGATAGTACTTTGCAAATAAAAATTAAAACCTGAAAAAAAAACAATTTCTAGACAAATATAATAAATCAGGGCTGTTCCTGGAAGAGATAGATCATCCAGACAGACCAACTTGAACATAAGAAATCGAATTATAAAAGAGCATTAAAACCAAAAGCACCAGCCCTGACTGGTGTGGCTAAGTTGGTTGGGCACCCTTCCATGCACCAAGAGGCCACTGGTTCTATTCCTGGTCAGGGCACATGCCCGGGTTGCAGTCTCAATCCTCAGTAGAAGGCGTGCAGGAGGCAGCTGATCCATCTATCTCTCTCTCTCCGCCCCCCCCCCCGCCCCGTCTTTCCCTCTCTAAAATCAATAAAAACATATAAAAAAAACAAAAGCACCAAAGCAAGATATTTTTAGAGAAAATTTCTAGCAAACTCTTAAAGGACAGAAACCCAATGTTTTTTTTACAGTGTTCCGCAGCAAAATACGAGAGAAAACTTCAAAAAACGTTTGAAGTATAACAGATATGAAAACCCGAAAAAGATTTCATAAGGTACCCTATTGCCCAATATCACTTATATTACTGTAATAATCCTAAATAAAACACATTGAATAAAATTCAGCAGCATGTTAAAATAATAAAATATCAAAACTGCCCTGGCTGTTTGGCTCAGTGGACAGAGCGTCAGCCTGCGGACTGAAGGGTCCCGGGTTTGATTCTGGTCAAGGGCACATGCCGGGGTTGGGGGCTCGATCCCTAGTAGGGAGCACACAGGAGGCAGCCAATCAATGATTCTCTCTCATCATTGATGCTTCTCTCCCTCCCTTCTTCTCTGAAATCAATAAAAATACATTAAAAAAAAAAAGAATGCTAAAACGTGGTAACACACACACACACTTAAATATAAACAAGCAGAAACAGAAGTTGTAATGATAGAGAAGACCCGACTGATGACAACCATCACTACAGTACTCAGGGTTCAACTTCACAAAAGATGTTCAAAATCTGCGCGCAAACATGGGAAGTCCCCGAAAGGCACAAAATAAACTCGCACGAGTGGAAAGGCAAACCACGGTTCTGGGGCGGATGACTCAGCTTCAGAACGATGCCGCGTGTCTCTAAGCCACCGTATAAACTGTACGCGATCGAGAGTTCATGCAGAAAAGTGAGCAAGCGAGAACGTGCAGGAAAAGCCTGAGAAGGAGGCACAAGCGAGGAAGGACCGGCCTTCTAGATTGAGAATCGTCCTGTACAGCCTCAGTGATTCACACAACAGCGTCACCAGAACCGCCAAATGGGGCGGTGGAACCAAAGAAATCACAGCCATCACGCGGCACTAGCCCGGCCAGCCAGGCAGCGTCTCCCATCCGTACGGCAGGCGGAGCTTTCCATACAGACGTTGGCAACTGCAGTAGCTTCTAGAGCAGGGGTGGGCAAACTTTTTGACTCGAGGGCCACAATGGGTTCTTAAACTGGACGGGAGGGCCGGAACAAAAGCATGGATGGAGTGTTTGTGTGAACTAATATAAATTCAAAATAAACATCATTACATAAAAGGGTACAGTCTTTTATTTCAATAGTTTTATTCATTTCTAGAGCAAGCACGTCAAACTCACGGCCCGCAAATATTTTTGCAGCCCAGCCAATACAGCGGTATGTAAGAAACATTTTAATAAAAATTTCATAACTTAATTTTTACAGTATCCTGTTGTATATAATTATTAATAACAAACTACAACATTCGCTAATGACTGATTAATCGTGTCGCTTCATTTCCCTTACACGCCTCACGCGCAGGCGCACCATGTCTCTCCACTAATACCAGCAGCGAATATTTTAGCAGCCGACGGCCACGTCATTAGTCTTGGACTGACTTTGGTGTGCACAACAGGAAACATTTCGCTTTCAGAGAACAAGAAAAATAGGTTTATTTGCGTGACGCGTATTCATTTGTGCAGCTATTCAGTGTCTGGTAAGTTCATGTTCAAGAAAAAAATATTAATTTGTATTAAAACGTTCTATTATTTTATGTTAATGATGACTCACTTATTTCAGCCCTTTGTATTCAGCATGTCTCTGTCAAAATAAACCTATGTTTCTATGAAAATTAAAGGTTTTTTTTGTGTGTGTGTCCCACATACACTTAAACCTTGTTTATTTGGCCCGAGTTAGCCTTTGAGTTTGTCATGCCTGTTCTAGAGGGAACAAGTTGAGTTCCGAGGAGGGAAGGCGGGGGAGGGTGGGTGGGAGGTAGTCAACCAAAGACGTTGTGTGCATATAAACATAACCCACGGACCCAGACAACGGGGTGGTGAAGGCCTGGGGCGGGGTGGGCTAGAGGGGGTCAGTGGGGAGAAAAGGGGGACATATGTAGTACTTTCAGCCACGAAGATTTAAAAAAAAAAATTAAAACCTCCACTCATATTCCCCCCCACAAAAAAGCACAAGCCAAGTTCATACCTCAGAACACGCCCCAGGATAAAATCCCAATAAAACCCATAGAACTTTAGAACAAAAGACGGGTGAATTCCTTTATAACCTTAGAGTTGGCAAAGATTTCTGAATTATGTATGAAATCCAGGAGCCATGAAAGAAAACATGAATAAACTTGACTCCTTGAAAAAACAAACTTCTCCTCGTCCTGCCCCCCAAGATACCAGCACGGAAGTAAAACCCCCCCACGCAAAACATGGCCCTCACACCCGCAAGCAGGACCGAGGATCTTTTTGTGGGCAGGAGACGGGCAAACGGCCACGCAGGCAGCATCGCTCACCTGCGGGCTCGGCCGAAGGCCAGAACCTTGGCACGTTCTCCCCGCAGGGAGGGAGCCGGGCCCCACACCCGGCTGGTGGGCAGCTCGGCACCGCTCCGGCGGCGAGGGCGAGGGCACGGGAACCCCACCGATCAAAGTCACCCGCAGCCGCCCTTCATCACGCAATCCTGCTCCGTGACCTGAGCCGGCGGAGGAGTGATGTTTGTGCAGGTCACAGATTTGTTTGCAATTGCCAACGACTAGAAACTACCTCAAGGTCTTTCCTGAGGGGACTGACTAAACAAACACACAGGGACACACTGATCGCCCGGGACACAGTGCCAGCGGGCAGGGCCCAAGGCTGCTCTTAGTCCCCCGTGGCCAGCACAGGCCCAGCACACGCACACGCACACGCACTCATTTTGTCCATTCTCACCTGAGGATGTTTTCCTATTGATTTTTAGAGAAAGTGGGAGGGAGAGGGAGAGAAACATCAATGTGAGAGAGACACATCGATGGGTTGCCTCCTGCTCATGCCCTGACCAGGGACGGGGATTGAGCCTGCTACTGAGGTACGTGCCCTTGACCAGAATCGAACCCGGGACCCTTCAGTTCATGGGCCGATGCTCTATCCACTGAGCCAAACCTAGAGCTCACATACATATTTTCTAAATGAATAAGGACATGACCCCGAAACTGCCCCCAATGCCAGGATCCACTGTGGCCACTGACCTGGGGGAGGCCTTTGGGAACCTGGGTCACAGCTGTGTCACTGGCTTGTCCTGCCTCACGGTCTGACCTTGGACTCTTCCTATGAAAGCACCTGCGGACTCACGGGCCCCAAGAGAGAAAGGTGACCTTCCCGCCTTCCCAGGCTGCACAGGCAGTGACAGGAGGCAAGACGGCACCCAGGTCCGCCCACCAGGTCTCAGACCCTCTGCCCTCCCCCGAGGCCATCCCCTCCCTGCTCACTCCAGCTCTGCCCTGGAGGCTGGACTGCCGGTCCGCTGCCTGGGGTGGGCTTCTCGGGGTCAGCAGGACATCACCCTCCCTGAGCTTCAGGGGGCAGTAGGTCACGGTGAGCCCGGACTCCCACTGCTTGCTCAGGGCATGTGCACACACACACACACACACACACACACACACCGGGACCTCCTGGCGTGCCAGGGTGGCCAGTGGGGCCGGGCTTCCCGGACCGGTCACTTGCTGTGCCCAGATCACAGAGCGCTCTAGCAGGGAGAACTCCAGATCAGATAAAATCGTGTTTGGCCAATGAAACGCCATGGCAGAGGCACCTGGACATTCTGGCCTGAACCAGGAGTCCCCAGTTCACGCCCCTGGGGAGCAAGTTCCCAGGCTGCCTCGCCTTCTCCTGTTTTCCTGTAAGTATTAAAGCAAAAAGCAATGGGCAGCCAAAGAGAGGGCCACCCCACCTCCCACCCCACACACACATGCACAGCACTGCCAATAGGGGGGACTCATTACATATATATTTTAAATTGTTTTCAGAGAGGAAGGGAGAGGGAGATAGAAACATTAATAATGAGAACCACTGGTCGGCGGCCTCCTGCACGCCCCCTACTGGGGACTGAGCCTGCAACCTGGGCGCGTGCCCTGACCAGAATCAAACCAGTGACCTCCTGGTTCATAGGTAGATGCTCAACCCCTGAGCCACACTGGCCAGGCTTTTTATTTTTATTTTTTTAATTTAAAAAAACAATTTCTTGTTTCGGTGCTGACTGCTCTATAAATGGGAAGTGAGTGCGTCCACGTGGCCGCCTCCTTTGCAAAGGAGGCTGTGCTTACTGTGAACTGTCCTGCTCACTGGGTCTTGCAAGCTGA
Source organism: Myotis nattereri (assembly GCF_964212035.1). Classification (NCBI taxonomy): domain Eukaryota; kingdom Metazoa; phylum Chordata; class Mammalia; order Chiroptera; family Vespertilionidae; genus Myotis; species Myotis nattereri. Next base: position 212,467,606 of record NC_138076.1, read on the forward strand.
GCGAGGGGCCTGGCTTCTGTCTGTCCACACTCGCTCTGCGACCTCGGAGTCTGACCCCTCCCCCCCAATTCTGAGCCTCAAGTTCCTCATCGGTGACATAAGAGCTTGGAAAGGACAGTGCCTACGGACTCCTCTAGGAAGACTTTCCGGATCTGGTCTCTGGCCCCGGCTCTGTCCATCCCGCCAGAGCCCGTCACCCCTGGCATCTTTGGACAGGGTACCTCAGGGCCACCTGCCCCGGGGGCCAGGCGAACAGCACAGACAGATGATGAGGCCAGGGGGACGGTCACACACGGATACGAGCATCCTTGCTCGACCTGATATAAAACATCATCTTGCGGGGGGGGGGGGGGGCGGGCAGGGGCAGGCAAGAGATCAACCGAAGGACTTGTATGCATGCATATAAGCATAACCAATGGACACAAGACACTGGGGGGTAGGGGAGGCCGGGGGAAGGTCAATGGGGGAAAAAAAGGGAGACATATGTAATACTCTTTGTAATACTTTAAGCAATAAAACAAAATTTAAAAAAAACAAACAAAAAAACCCACAACACATCATCTTGGAAAGAGATTGCTCAAGCCCTTGGCATCGCTCCCAGCACCTCGGTCATTCACGCAGCAAATGCTTGACCACCTACTATGCGCCAGGCCCCGCACCAAGTGAACAAATGGAAACACACACAGCAGGGAACAAATCGGACAGTCTTTGGCTTCGTTCACGGAGCTGACATTGTAGTGGGAGAACAAGTGAAGAAATATCTCAGGTGGTGAGACATGCTACAGAGAAAACAGCAGCAGGGAAACTGGGCTGGGAGGACTGTGGGCGGGGGTGAGGAGGGCTTTATACAGAACGGTCAGGGATAGTCTCTCTGAAAAGCTGACATTTGTGCAAACCTTGGGGGTGCCTGGGGAGAAGTGTCCAGGAAGGGAAACGGTGGGTGCAAAGGCCCTGGGGCCATGTGCCCAGAAGGTGTTGATGGAACATCAGGGTGAGCAAGGCAGGGAAGGGGGATACCAGGAGAGGAGGGCAGAGAGATAACAGGGAAGCCGGGCCTTGGGGGCCCTGGGGCCACTGGAAGGACTTGCCTCTCTGATTGGGAGGAGGTGCCGCTGGGAGACCCTGAGGAGGAAAGGCCGTAGTGTGATTTAGATCTCAGAGATCTTTCCTGCCTGGCTGCCATTTGAGACTCACCACAGAAGACATGTGGCAACAAGAAAGCAGTCACGAGGCCACTGTGATAAACCAGGAGCGCGAGGCGCAGGGAGGGGGGAAGGGGAAGGACCTCTCATCACACAGACACCCCCCCCCCCCCCCGCACCTCTCCCTCTCCGCCAGCCCACGGCTTCCTGACCAGCCACCCTGACCTCTGCTTTGCTGCTCAAACCACCAGGCTCTGGGAATTCCAGGTTTTTGCAATAAGCTCCTCCCTCTTCCCAAAATACCTCTCCCCCCCGCCCACCCCCTCCCCCCTGCCCAGGACCATCCAACCACAGTCCAGAGGAAGTGCTTGCCATCGGCCAAGAACCAAGCAGGCACCCCGGCCCACCACACCGCTAGCACTGCAGCCTCATTCTACAAATGGGAAGGCAAAGGCGCAGAGAAGGGGACCGTCGCAAGGCCGCGTAGCTAATCTGTGAGAGGCAGGGTTGTCTGCTCCCAAGTCTCAGACCCCCCTTCTCCAGGAGTCTCTCCTGACCTGTGTGCGCAGAGCAGCCACCTCCAGGAAGCCACCTGGATTGCAGCACAGCTCCCACCAAGGCTGTGGACTGGGCACATGCCTGGGTTGCAGGCTCGATCCCCAGTAGGGGGCTGTGCAGGAGGCAGCCCATCGATGATTCTCTCTCATCCCTGATGTTTCTATCTTTCTCTCCCTTCCCTTCCTCTCTGAGATCAATAAAAATATATATATTTTTTAAATGAGTGGGTGAGTGAGCAGCACGACCCCTAAACCCTGAGCCTCACCCACAGCCTAGACCAGGGGCAGACCCTCAAAGCCGCTGGGTGGGTCCTGAGGGAATGACCAGGGTGAGCCTGGCCTTGGAGTGAACTGGCAGCAGCGGAAAGCGGCCGCTGAGCCCGATGCTGCCCACCCAGCCGAAGACTAAATGACGCTGAACCGGGGAGGTCCTGGCACACGGCGGGCACCCCATGCCCGAGCGAGGGGGGATAAAGGAAAACCGTCCTGACACTCTCGGTACCTCTGACAATGACGGCAAAACCGTGAAAGGAAAACCAGCTCTGCTCCCGGCTCAGAGCCACCAGCTTCTAGGAATTCTCCGCGTCTGCAACGAGCAGTGTCCCCTTCCCCGCGTCCCTCCCTCCGCCCAGCTGCCTCCCAACCATAATAGGTAAGAAGAGCTGCCATTTGCCAAGAATCCACTAAAATGCGATGCTGGTTTTCCTCCTGGCTCTGAGGATAATGGGCGGCTTTCGCTCTGTCTTCAGACCTTCGATTCTTGTCTGTATTTGCACAACGTGAACACCCCAACTTTCAGCACAGCCGGTGGGGCTGCCTGTGCCCGGTCTTAATAGAGAGGTGCGTGTGAGTGTGGGGTGGGGGGTCCAGGCACCGCCCTGCGTGACACCTCCTGCTTCGCTCTGTATCTTGAAGGCACTTGGAGCCACGGAGCCTGGAGGGAGGGCATGTGACAGCCCGTCTTCCTGTGGCCTTTGTTGTAGTCTCTCTGGCTCTTTCTCGATGCCTGACACGGAGCCGCGCTCACCCAGAGCCCACACAGGTGACCCACAGAAGGTGACCGGTACACGTGCCTTCTACACCTTATGTTTCATTTAACAAGATGCTGGCGCCCTGGCCGGTGTGGCTCAGTGGATAGAGCGTCGGCCTGTGGACTGAAAGGTCCCGGGTTCCATTCCGGTCAAGGGCACGTACCTCGGTTGCAGGCTCCTCCCCGGCCCGGGCCCCTGGTTGGGGCTCGTGCAGGAGGCAACCAATCCATGTGTTTCTCTCCCATCGATGTTTCTCTCTGGCTCTCCCTCTCCCTTCCGCTCTCTCTCAAAATCAATGGAAACGTATCAGGTTGGGATTAACAAGAACAACAAAACATCCACGTTCTCTCCAGTCTCGGGTGCCCCATCCTCTCACCCCGGGAGGAGGCAGGTGGCCAAGTTAACACACATGGAAATCTCCCGGCAGGTGAGGAGCTACGTGATCCAACAACACTGTGCTCCTGGCGGGCTTACGGCACCGCCACTGGTCAGCGTGGTTTTCATGCAAAAACGTGCTTAATTGTCCCAACTGTCCCGAGGAAACCGAGGCACCACTGGGATTCGAACCCCCTTTGCAGGTAAGAGGAGTCTGCCTGTGACCCAGCCCAGTTCACCTGGGACCGCCCTGGGGCTGGAGGCCCAAGTCTCACTGTGACCAAGAAGGCGTGTGAAAGAAAGGGGCCGCATGCTGACCCGACAAGCTCAGGAGAGGCCTGCATGGCAGTTCTGCAGACCTAAAGTCACCACACAGGATGGTCTGAAATTAAACCTTAACTAAAGCAGTTATGGTGGGCAGTTACGTCCTAAGCCGATATCTTCACTGATCAGGTCAACCTTTACCGTAACTGAGCCTATCTGTCTTTTTGCATCTGTGATAACATGTCCCTAGGATGTCTGGGTAACTTGTGACTTCCCTTTTTCTGGAGCCCCTGGGGCACAACCAGGTGTGCTGGGTCCCAGGACAGATACCACAGATTCCTTCATCATCATGTTAATTGTTCCTGCACCCACCTAAGTATGTGTCCATCATTTTACTTTTTATCCTATCACAGAGGTTTCCCCACTTCGCTTAATCCCACCTCCTTAAATGTGTCACCAATGAATTTCACGTATAAATACGGATGTAACCCTGCCATTCTCCGGAGCACTATCTCGATTCCTTGCGGTTCTGCTTCCCGGCATATGTCGACAGTTTGGCTCAAATAAACTCACAAAAATTCTTTACAGGTTTCAATGGTTTTTTACGTTAACAGGCGCTTGACTCCAAGCCTCAGCTTTCTCATCTATAGAATGGGAACGGCAGCTCAGGGTGGCTGAGAGGGTGAAATGAGATCAGGTAGCGAAGTGTCCGGCACCGAGCTGGGGGCGCAGTTGGTGGAAGCCTGCCCTCAGCTCACGGGGTTGCCTTGGAGACCGTGGGAGGGAGCAAATGAAGCCAGGAGACACCCGGAGGTGGGGGGCCTCTCCCCGCTGTGTCTCCATCCAGGCCAGTGGCTCCTGCTGTTTCTAATCCAGCCAGTTCCCCCACCATGGGAGCCTGTCCACGGGCTCCATGTTCGCCAGCTCAGACGTTGCCCAGGTGTGACATGCAGAGGCTGTGTGGCTTCTGGAGCGCCCTGTGGGCGCCCGCCTGGAAAGGATGGGGGCTGTGCTAGGCCTGGGGTCCACTCGGCTTCTGCTGGAAGCCCCTGGACCCACGGGGGTCTGTCCAGAAAGAAGACAAAGGCAGAAAGAGAGGAAGGGACAGGCTCACCCAGATGCGGACAGGGGAAGGCGGGTGCGCGTCCCGACAGCCACGAGGCACCGGGGCCAGAGGAAGGGTTCTCAAGGGCACCCAGCCCTGCCACGCATCACCTGACTGGCCCTGAACACGGTGCTCCCCTCCCCCCCGGGAATCTGTCAAAGGGGTGATAACACCTGCTCTTCCCAGGGGAGCAGGGAGGGCCCGAGGGGAGCGGGCCAGCACACGGCAAGGGGAGCTGGGACTCAGGCCCAGAACCCCCTCTCTTGACGCTTTCCGCCTCTCTAGGAAGATCAAAGCCATTTCATAAGGTGTCCTCCAGCCCCTGCCTCCGGGCCTCACCAGCTCAGGTCCCTCCGGACCAGGGCCAGCCCCTCCCCCTCCCCGCATCCCCTGGGACCTTGGTCCATGTACCCGCCCTCCTTCTCCACCGACCCCTCTCCTGGCTCTTTCCCACCAGCTCATGAATGTCTCCTTTATCACAAAGCGCACACACAGATCGAGCAGAACAAGCAAGAAAACATGTTCTTTAAACACACAGGCAGCAGCACAAATCAACGCCGAACCAGAACCTGGGAGAAGTCGGCCAGAGAGACAAGAGGCAAGGAGCTCACCGATGAGCCCAAACAAGGGACTCGCAAACACCCAGAGACCACGGTCCTGCATAGCCTCTGACGCAGGGATTCCGTTCCTAGGAAGTAACGAGACGCACACCGCGGCCCCGGAAGCTCGGTCCCGCCAGAGAGCCAGCTGCTCTAGGGGCGGCCCTCCTGGAGGCTCCTATGCCCTGGATGGACGGACGGACGGACGGAACGCCGGGACAGCCAGCGGCATATGCATTTACGCATGCATTCAGGGCAAGCACCACATATAAACACTCCACATGTCCTGAGACCCATTAACTGGATATAACGTAACAATATGTAAGTGTTGAAAACATAAAAAACAATGCTGAGAGCGGGGAGGAGTTTGAAACATTTATAGAGCCCAGACAGGCCAATATGCCTGGCACAAGGCGCAAATTGTAACAATCATTATCCACTATCTCCAACTGACGCAACTATGAGGTTGTCGTCCGACTTCTGTTACTTCATTCCTTCAAGCACATTTGGCGAGCACCTCCGGTGGGCTGGGCTGGGCGCCGGCGGCACCGAGCACCTCCGATGGGCTGGGATGGGCGCCGGCAGCACCGAGCCAGGCAGGAGGAAGTGCATTCCAGAGGGCACAGGGGGCAAAGCTCCGGGGACAGGTTGCAAGCATAGCCCTCCACCCCACCCGCAGGAGACAGAACCCAGAGGGGCAGCCGCTGGTGGGGAGGGCAGGGGGGGCGGGAGGGGAAGAGCTGTTTCCACATTTCAAGCTTCCTTTTTTAAAAAAATATATTTTTATTGATTTCAGAAGGAAGGGAGAGGGGGAGAGAGAAAAACATCAATGTAGAGAGAGAATCATGGATCGGCTTCCTCCTGCACGCCCCCTACTGGGGATCGAGCTCGCAACCCCGGGCATGTGCCCTCGACCAGAATCGAACCTGGGACCTTCCAGTCTGCAGGTCAACGCTCTATCCACTGAGCCAACTGGCTAGGGCAGTGGTCGGCAAACTCATTAGTCAACAGAGCCAAATATCAACAGTACAACGATTGAAATTTCTTTGGAGAGCCAAATTTTTTAAACTTAAACTATATAGGTAGGTACATTGTTATTAACTTAATTAGGGGACTCCTAAGGCTTAGGAAGAGCCACCCTCAAGGGGCCAAAGAGCCGCGTGTGGCTCTCGAGCAGCAGTTTGCGGACCACGGGCCATGCTTCCCTTTCTCGTCTGCCCCTTCTCTCAGTCCCAGACAGCCAACTCCTCTCACCCGCCCTGGTCCCAACACAGACCTTGGTTGGGGGGGCTTACCTCCTGTGAGGCCTGGGTGTCTGGAGCTGAGCTGCTGGGCAGGGCTGATGTGCTGGTTGTGGGTCACCACTCCCTGATGTTGCCAGTAACAGGAGAGACTGCAGACCCTGCCACAGTGGGGTCGGGTCCCTCACACACACTTCCGCACAACCCCGCTCACCCAGGTAGGTAGCTAGCAGGCTTCGATGGGTACGAGGAAACAAAACACGCTTTTAAGAAGTTTCATCTGGGCCCTGGCTGGTTTGGCTCAGTGGATAGAGCGTCGCCGGACTGTGGAATGAAGGGTCCTGGGTTTGATTCTGGTCAAGAGCACATACCTGGGTTGGGGGCTCGATCCCCAGTGGGGGGCGTGCAGGAGGCAGCCCATCAGTGGTTCTCTCTCATCATGGCTGTTTCTGTCTCTCCCTCTCCCTTCTTCTCTGAAACCCATAAAAATATATTATGGGCTTTATGAAAAAGAAAGAAGAAGTTTCATTTGGGAGTTTGTCCTCTGACCCTGAGATGTCCCGCAGACAGGCAGGGACAGGCGCCCAGGCCCAAGAGGAAAAGAACCACAGAGAGGGTTCCAGCTGGACTCCCCTTTTCTTTCCCTTTGTGTTGGGGCCTGATCGGGGCTTCCTCTTGGGGGATCTCCGCAGTGGGAACCAGAGTGCCGGCGTGAGCAGGGGGGGGTGCAGTCCCGGCCAGCCCGGGCCCTGCTTCGTGGCCTGGGCAGGGTGGTCCCCCTTCTTTGGGAGGAGGTGACTAAAGGGAAGCCCTGGGGCACCCGGAGGAGAGAACAGGAAGGCCAGGCCAGGTGGGGCCGGTTGGGTGGGGTCCCGCCAGGTGCTCCAGGGCGTTCAGTGAGTGACCGGTAAGTGGCTTTGGTGACTACAGGGCCTGCACAGAGGATGGACTGATCAGTATCTGGGGGAGATGAGTGTCCCCTGAGAGCGGCAGGGAGGTGGCTTTTAACCCTCTCGGAGCCAGAGGCTCAGCGGAGCCTGGCAAGGCGGTGGGAACTGCCACCCCAGGGATCAGATGGGGAAGCTGAGGCCAGGGCACTGCCCGGCAGTGAAGAGGGGTGGACTCCCGAACGGAGACCGGACCTCGCCGCGCACATCCCACTCCCAGTTCCCTCTGGGGGCTTCGAGGGAGAGGAGCCGCCGGAAGGGAAGGTCCCCGCGGATCCGGGTCCGAGAGGCACCGCGGAGGCCTGACTTCCCGACTTCCCGACTTCCCAGCTCCTCCCCAGGCCGGTCCCCCACCTGGAGAGCCCTGCCTTCCCGGCTCCGTGCGCCCGAGGCCGCGGCATCTCCCGCCCCAGCGGCCTCGGGCCGGCGCCCCCCGCCGCACTTACGGGACCTGGAGGCGGGCACCGCGGGGCCAGGCTTCCCCCGCCTCCTGCGCCCCAGACGCCGCGGCGCGGCTCACCCAGGTCGGCGCGCTGGGCGGGCGGGGCCCGCGCTGGGACCCCGGCCCCTCGCCCTCGGCCCCTCCCCCACACCAGCCCCTCTCCCTAGACCCCTCCCCCCCTCTCCCCCGGCAGCCCCCGGCCCCTCTCCCCCCGCGGCCCCCGGCCGTGTGTCAATACCCGAGGGCTCGGGCGCGGCGCGCTCCGCAGAAGGGCTGGGGCTCCCGGTGCAGCCGCGCGCCGCGCTCAACTTCGGGGCGCAGTGGGTGGAGGCGGCAGCGGCAGAGGGGCCGCCGCGCCCATCGGTGCGCACTCACAGGTCCCCGAGCAGGTGGCCCGCCAGCGGCCGAGCCCTCCCATCCCTCCCCACCTGGGCCGGGCCCACCCCGGCCGGCGTCCCGACCCCCGGCCGCGCACCCTCCGCGCGGCCCCCGTACCTCCGGCTCCCGCGGCGGCCAAGGCTGCCCCGAGCCCCGCCGGCCGAGCGCCGCCCCTCCGGCCCGGGGCGTGGTCAGCGCCGCCCCGCCCGCCCGCAGTCGTCCCCGCTGGTTCCCGGCGCCCCGGCGCGCGCGGGGCTGGACCGGCACCGGCCGCGGCCCCCGGGCCAGAAGCAGGGAGCGCTCCCGTGCCTCCAGCCGCCTGCTCTGTGGGTGTATAACCCCATTCTCCCCGTTTAACAGATAAGGAAACTGAGGCAGGGCAGTGTCAGTGTTGGGCCTCCCCTGGGTCCATCCCTGAACTCCCCGCCTGCGCCCCTGCCGCCTGCGCCCGCCGGTCCTTTCCCTCGCTCTCCCCCGGTCCGTTCCTCCCGCCCGTCCTCTCGCTCAGGCGGTGACCGGGTGCCCAGGCCCCTGAGCTCACGGAGACACGCCATCCCAGCCCCGGAGCGGCCTGGCAACGAGGGGCGCCCGGGATGATCCTGAGAATGAATGAATCAGAAGAGAATCCCCCCAAGACCAGGCTGCCCAGGCCTCCCGCGGGTCCTCCAGATCCGCCCTCAGTCATTCTCACGCCCCTCCCACCGCAAGACTAAGACAGGAAAACAGAAACCCCGCTATGACCCTTCTGCCCCCCAGCTACTGCTGCCTCACTTTCTCATTTTTAAAAAATATGTTTTTACTTCAGAGAGAGGAAAGGGAGAAGGAGAGGGAGAAAACATCAATGGTGAGAATCACTGATGGATCGGCTGCCTCCCGCACGCCCCTTACTGGGGTTCGAGCCTGCAACCCCGGCATGTGTCCTGACCAGGAATCAAACAGTGACCTCCTGGTTCATAGATGGCCACCCAACCACTGAGCCACCCAGGACGGGCACTTTCTCCTCTTTATAGCCGACGTCCTGCCAGAGTGGTCTCCAGCCGTCTGCAGGCTCTGTCCTCCCACATTCCTATACCCACTCTCAACTAGCCCCCCCCCCCCCCCCACTAATCCACCAAATCCGTCCCACGATGCCCGTCACCAGGTCCCTGTGAGTTTCCATCCTCCTCCCCTGACACCTCCAGGGTTTCCGGGCTGCTCCCTTCCTCCTTGGAGCACCTTCCTCTCGTGGCTTCCAGATACCACCCTGGCCTCTGCTCCTCCCCTTCCTCCTCCTCTCTGGCCACCCCCAGGCTCCTCTGACCCTGATGCTGTCGCGAGGTCCCCGGCTTTGGAGACACGATCAGGAGATGCCCACGCGTGGCCAGCAGCCACGCATCTCGCCTCACCCCTCGTCCACGTCTCAGGCTCTCCCCAGGCTGCATGCAGGGACCGCTCTCACGGCATTCCTGCCTCTCTCCCGCCCCTGTCCTAACAGCACCAACGGGTGATGGTGGAACCGGGCCGGATCCCATCCCTCCTCAGCCCCAGCCCCACCAGCGGCTCCTCCCTGAACACAGACAACCTCTGATGCCTCCCACCTCATCCCTTCTTCTCCACCCCGACCCTCCCAGCCCCACCGGCCTCCTCGCTGTCTCTGCCTCGCCCTCCCCAGGGCCTCTCCTCTGGCTGCCTCCCTCCCTCACCTCCTTCAGGTTCAAGCCTCAATGTCAGCGTCTCTGATCCCCCATTTCAACCCGGACACACCCACCCTGCACTCCCCAGGCCTGCCTTCCCGCCCTGGCCGTCCCCACACATGCGTCGCCCGCGTGACATGCTTCACATTATTTTCTCGCCATCTCCTGCGCTAGAATGTGAGCTCCGTGGGGCAGGGGTTCCTGCTCCATGCTCACTGCTGTGTCTCCCTCCTGGAACAGTGTCTGGAACAGAGTAGCGGGCACTCAGCAAACACATGTGGCACGAATAAACATGCGCCCTTTCTGTTCACAATACCTTTTCTTTATGGTGGCTTTTTCGTTCCAATGAATGCATTTGAAAAGGAACCTTTGAATCACTGCCCTCCAGGGAGCACCATGACACTAAGCTAGCGTAGAAGGCAGCAGCAGAAGTGACAATGAAGTGCCAGGCCGGTGTGGCTCAGTGGCTGAGGGTTGACCTATGAACCAGGAGGTCAGGGTTCGATTCCCAATCAGGGCACATGCCCCAGGTTTGGGCTCGATCCCCAGTGTGGGGTGTGCAGGAGGCGGCCGATGCATGATTCTCTCTCATTAGGGATGTTTCTATCTCTCTCTCTCTCCCTCTCCTTTCCTGGAGAAATGAGAATAAAGCAATGCTCTCAGGCCCTGGGGGTCCCGGTGCCTGTCTGAGGCCGAGCCCCTCCTGCCCGCTCCTTGCTGTAAAGCGAGAGTCGCAGGCGGGCAGAGGTCCCCAGGTCAGACCGGCAGCCACTGGCCCCGGACCCGCATCCAGCCGCGGAGAGAAGAAACTGAGGAGATGCTTTCTCCTGGGAGCCGCTGGAGCTGCGCCAGCCCCACACGCCCTTTCTGGCTCTGCCTCCAGCAGCTTGTCAAGCTCACTCCGAGGTCAGGCTGTCATCACTCCTACTTTACAGACAAAGAGACTGAGGCCAAGATGGGGACGTGCCCACGCCCCCAGGTCATGTTAAAGTGGGCAGCGATGGGAATTCCAGTTTCTCTGGCCCTAAGCCCTCAGCAGACCCTGAGGCCAAATCCCTTCTAGTCTGGTCTGGCCTGGCTCTTGGGGCGGTGTGGGGGAGGGAGGGCATGGAGGAAGAGGCCCTGCTCTGGCCTCAGTTTACCCATCTGTAAACTGGCCTCCCGTAGAAGTCTGGGGGACAGATGTGTCCTTTCTCCCGCATGGGCTCTGGGTGCGCGGTCTCTCTCCTGGACTAGGAGGGGGGGTGTGCACACTAGAGCTTCTTGGTGTCTGACCACCACACGAGGGGGCGGGGCGCAGTCCATCTCAGAACAAAGCCCACCCTGGGGAGGCCGGGCCAGGGGTCACCCAGAGGGGAACTGGGCACCCCAGGAGCCTCTGCCCGCGGGGCTGCCCCAGGGGCCCCCGGGCTTCCTATTACACAGCTCGGTTTAACCAGATGAGCTAGATTCTTTTCCCTCCACAGAAGAACCCTAATGGACACTTTCCAACTGCCCGCACCTTCTGCTCCGCCCAGAAGCGGGGGAGCCCCTCCCATCTTCATAAAGGAGACAAGACAAGAAAAATTGAAAAACACCCCCCCTCGTGACATCATGACCTCGTGACCTCGAATTCTCTCCGCCTCAGCCAGCGCCCCGAAGGAGTCACCTCCTCTCTCGGCTCTGATCCTTCCCTTCCTGGTCCCCTGCCTGCTCTCTGCTTCCTGTTCCGACTGAGCCCACGGGCCTGGCCAGTGTCATAGTGACCCGCCCGCTGGCGGCCAGATCCTGTCGATATCGGATTAATGACAAGATTGTTAACAAAACCACCCGCGGAAAGGACTTACTGTCAACTTCTGACCTGACTAGCATGGAGGTGCTCCGGGCGTTGTTTCTGGCAAGAGTGGCCCCAACGCCACAGAGACCCGCGGCTCAGGAGCATCCAACTGCCTTCTCCTCCCTTGAAAGGAGGCCAGGATTCCTCGGAGCAAAGGAGGAAAACGAGGCCGGGAAGGGAGGCCACCCCCAGAAAGTTTGGGGGAGCAAAAGAGAGACAGGGGAGCCCTGGAAGCTTCCCCAATGCCAGCCAAGCTATAACGATGTGAGCATCAAAAATGAATCGCTGAAATAACGACAGTTGCTTTGAATAAATTCACCCTGTGAAAGGTCATGGCTATAAGGAAACACCAAAAAGTTAGCGTAAGGCATTTGAAGAGAGTTGTAATATAAGAAAGATGACTGTCCTATGACTCTTTGGAATTTTTATTGACCTTAATCCGTTGGGATGTGTGTTTTGCTTCTTTTATTGTCGTTAACAAATTAGAGCCCTGGCTGGTGTGTTCAGTGGTTAGAGCGTCACCCCCCCCCACACACACACACACAGCGCCGAAGGGTCTCGGGTTCGATTCCCGGTCAAGGGCATGTACCTGGGTTGCAGGTTTGATCCCCGGTCTGGTCAGGGCGGGTGCAGGAGGCAACCACTCAATGTATCTCCCTCACATCAGTGTTTCTGTCTCCCTCCTCCCGCTCCCTTCCACTCTCTCAGAAATCAATGGAAAAAATACCCTGGGGTGAGGATTAACAAAGAGGCAAACACAAATAGAGAGGAGTGTTTGCTTTCTCTATGTAATCAAAAAGCATGAATTCGAAGCGGGGGGCTGGGGACTTGGGGTGCTGAGGGTCTGGGCAATGGCGGGGGGGGGGGGGGAGGGGGGAGGTGCTCTGGGGCAGGAACTGTGTCATGGAAAAGAAGGACAAACTCGTGGCCTCTGGTGGCTGCACAAAACCGCCCGGACGAGGCTCCTTCAGGCCCCAGGGCAGGGTCACCTTGGTTGCCCAGGGGGAGGCGTCACCTAGGAAGTGTCCCCCTGGGAGGGGCAGCCACGCCCTGCGTCCCAGCCAAGGACGGAGGTCAAACATCCGCTTGTCTTGGGAGATTATTTATCACCAACAGGAGGGGGTTTCCAAATTCCACCAGCAAAGCCCTGGGGAGAAACCAAAACCAGCGCAGCAGACTCCCGAGCAGGAATGGAGCCAGGCTGCCAGGCAGACACCGGGGCCCTGCCTGGCATTCCAGAGCAGTTTTAAGAACAAACTTTCCGAGGCATTGTTCTCGGATCAGCCCTCAGAAATCGGTAATTACAGTTGACGTTGTCGAAAGGAATTCACGTAACCAAGTTTGGGATGGAGGCTGGAGCGCAGGGAAAGCTGGATTCCTGCGTCTCCGTGAGGAGGCAGAGGAGCTGCAGGGCAGCCCCGTGGCGGTGGCGGTGGCTGCGCCCTCGGGGGACCGAGATCTCCGGAGAGAAATGGCTCCGCCTGCAAACGCCGTGGGTGTTCGGTGTTCGCAGGCTGACCCCTGACTTCCTGGCGGCATCAGACAGCTGACCAGGAACCCTAGGTGGCCTCGGCTCCTGTCCTGCTGACTGGTCACCCTCAGGGGGACTCTGGTTCTCAACCGATCCCTCCCTCGGGCTCCGCTAGGCCCCTCCCCGGGGCCCTCTCCCCTCACCCCCGCGCACAGGGAGCCTGGCTTCCTTCCGAGCGGAGCCTGGTGCAGCCGCCCAGAGGCTGCGGGTTCCCATGTCAACCCCTCGCCACGGTGGCATCAACCCTGTTGGGCCCTCACCTCCCCCACATCCCAGCCACCCACCAGCGAGTCTCGCTCTCGCAGACACGGCTTCTCCTTTCGGTCCCCCCACACCAGCCCTCAGCCCCTGTCAGTCCATCATTTGGTCATTTTAAATATATATATATATATTGATTTCAGAGAGGAAGGGAGGAGATGGAAACATCGATGAGAGAGAATCATTGATCGGCTGCCTCCTGCACGGCCTACACTGGGGACCAAGCCCGCAACCCGGGCATAAGCCCTTGACCGGAAATCGAACCGCGACCCTCTAGTTCACAGGCGAGACGAGGCTCATCCACCAGCTGTGAGCTGGAACCGACTCACATCAGCTGAGGGGAGTTGATGGTGAGCGCCTCTTCCCAGCTCGCGTTCAGTGAGGGCACATTGGGAGGGTGAGAGTGGCCATGGTGGGAGAATTTACACCATGGAAACTGGCAAATGCCACAAATCAGGGCTTCCTTCCTGGAGAGCAAGTGGTTAAATGTGTGCCAGCATCGCTGGTCTGGGGGCCAGGGACAGCCTCCTGGAGGAGGTGACATCTGAACGGGACCTGGTGGGATGGGCGGGAGGTGGCCAGGTGAGCAGCGTTGCCGGAATATTCTATCGCCTGCTGAAGTTTCACACGGGGGGCGGGGGGTGTTGAGGGGGGAGCAAGAGTAGATGGTCTATTCTAGAAAGGAAGTTTCCGTGGGGAAGAGGCTGGAACGCGGAAGGGGCTCTACTTGGAGGACAGAAGGGAGAGGGTCATTGGCCCTGTGCTCCCCCAGGAGAAATGGCTTGAGTTTATCCTGCACAGCCTGGGGCTGGTGGTGGTTTGCACGCAGGGAGGGGCGCACATGGATGTCTTTGGGGGAGACCTGGTAGCAGTGGGGGGAGGAGAAGATGGATGAGAGGGGCTATGAGGAGGCCAGTCATATCAGCTGAAGAGGCCCTGAGGGCCGCTCTAGGACAACGCCTGGGCAGCTGCGAGCCCACTGGCCAGCTGTGAGCATCATAAAACCTGGTGACCGCCCTGACTGGGTAGCTCAGTTGGTTGGAGCATCATCCTGAAATGCCAAGGTTGTAGGTTCAATCCCCAGTCACATACAAGAACTAACCAATGAGCCCTAGCCGGGTGTTCAGTGGTTAAAGCATCAGCCGTGGGATGGAAGGGTGTCTGGTTTGATTCCAGTCAAGGGCACATACCTTGGTTTCAGGCTCGATCCCCGGCCCCGGTCAGGGCACATGTGGGAGGCAACCAATCGATGTGTCTCTCAAGCGGATGTTTCTCTCTGTCTCTCTCCCTCCTTTCCACTCTCTCTAAAATAATAATAATAACAATAATAATAATAATAATAATAATAAATAATCAAGGAAAAATATCCTTGGGTGAAGGTTAACAAAAAAGAATCAACAAATGAATGCATAAATAACTGGAATAACAAATTGATATTTCTTTCTCTCTTTTTCTCTCTCTCTCCCTCATCAATGAAAACAGAACCTGGTGACTGACAGGTGCTACAGGGCGAGGAGAGGCGAGTATCAAGAAGAAAGCTGAGATTGAACTCGAGTTGGAAGAGGCGAGTCCGGTCTCAAAATGGAGGTAAAACTGCCGCCCGGTTGCCCCAGCCCGACTCCAGCCGCTGCCGCCGCCGCCGGGGGTGGAGGGCCATGACCCTGAGGAACCAGAGCAGTTGAGAAAACTGTTTATTGGTGGTCTGAGCTTTGAAACGACAGATGACAGTTTAGGGCAGTGATGGCGAACCTATGACACGTGTGTCGGAGGTGACACGTGAACTCATTTTTTTGGTTGATTTTTCTTTGTTAAATGGCATTTAAATATATAAAATAAATATCAAAAATATGTCTTTGTTTTACTATGGTTGCAAATATCAAAAAATTCCTATGTGTGACATGGCACCGGAGTTAAGTTAGGGTTTTTCGAAATGCTGACATGCCAAGCTCAAATGGTTCGCCATCACTGGTTTAGGAGAACATTTGGAGAAATGGGGCACACTCACAGATTGTGTGGTGATGAGAGACCCCCAAACAAAACGTTCCCGGGGCTTTGGTTTTGACCACATGAGGTTGATGGGCGTGCAGTAGAGCCAAAGAGAGCTGTTTCTAGAGAGGATTCTGTAGCGCCTGGTGCCCATCGAACAGTGAAGAAAGTTTTTGTCGGTGGCATTGAAGAAGATACAGAAGAATATAGCTTGAGAGACTGCTTTGAAAGGTATGGCAAGACTGAAACCATAGACGTTATGGAGGACAGGCAGAGCGGGGGAAAAAGAGGGTTTGCTTTTGTAACTTTTGATGATCATGATACAGTTGATAAAATTGTTGTTCAGAAATACCACGCTATGACTGGGCATAATTGTGAAGCGAAAAAGGCCCTTTCCAAACAGGAAATGCAGTCTGCTGGGTCACAGCGGCCGCGGAGGTGGATCTGGCAATATCATGGGTCGGGGAGGGAACTTTGGCCGTGGTGGGAACTTTGGTGGAAGAGGAGGCTGCGGTGGTGGAGGGGGCAGCAGAGGTCGTTATGGAGGAGGTGACGGTGGCTATAATGGATTTGGAGGTGATGGTGGCAACTATGGCGGTGGTCCCGGTTATAGTAGTCGAGGAGGCTATGGTGGTGGTGGTGGACCAGGATATGGAAACCAAGGTGGTGGATATGGTGGCGGTGGTGGAGGATACGATGGTTACAATGAAGGGGGAAGTTTTGGCAGTAACTATGGTGGAGGCGGAAACTATAATGATTTTGGAAATTACAGTGGACAACAGCAATCAAATTATGGACCCATGAAGGGGGGCAGTTCTGGTGGAAGAAGCTTGGGCAGCCCCTATGGTGGTGGTTATGGATCTGGTGGTGGAAGTGGTGGATATGGTAGCAGAAGGTTCTAAAAACTCAGAAAAGGGCTACAGTTCTTAGCAGGAGAGAGCGAGAGGAATTGTCAGGAAAGCTGCAGTTTACTTTGAGACAGTCGCCCCAAATGCATTGGAGGAACTGTAAAAATCTGCCACAGGAGGAACGATGATCCACAGTCAGAAAAGTTACTGCAGCTTAAACAGGAAACCCTTCTTGTTCAGCACTGGCATAGCCACAGTTTGCAAAAAGTGCAGCTATTGATGAATGCAATGTAGTGTCAATTAGATGTACATTCCTGAGGTCTTTTATCTGTTGTAGCTTTGTCTTTTTCTGTTTCTTTTCATTACATCAGGTATATTGCCCTGTAAATTGTGCTAGTGGTACCAGGAATAAAAAATTAAGGTATTTTTAACAAAACAAAAAAAAGAAGATGAAAGCTTAGATTTCTGACTGGGGCACCTGGGTGCCCATCACTTGAGATGGGACCGAACTGTGGATCTGTTTTGAGGGGAAAGATGGCGAATCCCAGCTGGACATGAGTTGGAGGTGTGCGGGGACACCCGGTGGGCGGCCGCAGGCAGCTGGACATCGGAGCTAAGCACTGGACGAGGGCTGGGCACCCGCAGTCGGAGGCCATTGCATTACAGTGATGGACGCCTGGCCAGGGCGGGGCGGGCGCGGAGCAGGGTCTGGAGGATCGGCAGGGGCTCCCGTCAGGGTGGTGAAGTGTTTGTTTTCTCTTAAAAAAATGGGGATTTCCAGTTTTCAGTCCGGCATGTAGGAATCGGAAGTCATCACTCCCATTCTCACCAGAAAAAAGCAGAATAAGCTGAAAGTCAACAGCTTTCAGAGAACTGAGAGAACGGAGGTCACAGGGCAAACCAGTGGCCCCCAAGCCGGAGGGAGGCCGACCGGCACGGCTGCCCGGGCACAGGCCGGCTCCGGCCGGAAGGGCCAGCGCTGGGGGCACAGCCAGGCCGGGGCTGACAGCTTGTGGGGGCTCGGTGCACACCAGCCGGAGTGAACGCCTGCAGGGACCCCCACGCTCGCAGGCACGTGGGCTGTGGGCAGGGAGAGGGCGAAGCCAGCGTTTGAGACACACCACGAGCGCCCGTCCTCCGCGGCGAGGGGGGAGCTGTCCCTCTGCCCGCTCAGGGCTCCAGCTGGCCTGACGGACGGACGCAGGCTGACCGTGCAGCCCGCACAGGGCACTCACCCCGCGGGGAGCCCCAGGAAACGCAGCCGGAGGAGTGAGGAGGCCAAGCCATGTGTGCACCAGGCTGAAGGAAAAGCAACAAAATGCAGGGCGAGACCACAGGCGGGCAGGGACTGTACCAAGGTCTGTCTGCCGGTGCCTCGGCTCAGAATGCTGCCTTCTCCCTGGTGGAGATGCTCCTTCTATTTGCTGTTTTACAGGCGCCTTCCACTCAGTGATCAACGCGCCAAAGGGGCACGTGGGGCAGGGGATGCCCTGACTTCCTCACTGGCCACTGATGGCCAGCCCCGCGGGCCAGGACTGCACCCAGCCGCCAGCCACCGGGGCGCTGGGAGGTGGCTGAGGGGCAGGGACTAGTAGTTGGCACCTGATTTGAAGGTTGGAAATGGAAGCTCTGGAGTCTCCGTGTGTCCTTGTGTGTGTCTGTGTCTGTGTCCGTGTGTCTATCTGTGTCCGTGTGTCTATCTGTGCCTGTGTGTCTATCTGTGTCTGTGTGTCTGTCTGTGTGTCTATCTGTGTCCGTGTGTCTATCTGTGCCTGTGTGTCTATCTGTGTCTGTGTGTCTGTCTGTGTGTCTATCTGTGTCTGTGTGTCTATCTGTGTCTGTGTCTGTGTGTCTGTGTCTGTGTGTCTGTCTGTGCCTGTGTGTCTATGTGTATCTCTGTATCTGTGTCTGTGTCCGTGTGTCTATCTGTGTCCGTGTGTCTGTCTGTGTCTATCTGTGTCTGTGTGTCTATCTGTGCCTGTGTGTCTGTGTCTGTGTCTGTGTCTGTGTCTGTGTGTCTGTCTCTGCCTGTGTGTCTGTCTGTGCCTGTGTGTCTGTGTGTCTGTGTGTGTCTGTGCCTGTGTCTATCTGTGTGTGTCTGTGTGTCTGTCTGTGTCTATCTGTGCCTGTGTGTCTATTGTGTCTGTGTGTCTGTGTCCGTGTGTCTATCTGTGCCTGTGTGTCTATCTGTGTCTGTGTCTGTGTGTCTGTCTCTGCCTGTGTGTCTGTCTCTGCCTGTGTGTCTGTGCCTGTGTGTCTGTGTGTGTCTGTCAGTGCCTGTGTCTGTGTGTCTGTGTGTCTGTGTGTGTCTATCCGTGCCTGTGTCTATCCATGCCTGTGTCTATCTGTGCCTGTGTGTCTATCTGTGTCTGTGTGTCTGTGTCTGTGTCTGTGTCTGTGTGTCTGTCTCTGCCTGTGTGTGCCTGTGTGTCTGTGTGCCGGGAGCCGGTCCATCCTTGCTGTTTCAAGGGACTTGGCATATATGGCATACTGTTCTTAATATGTTTGCTCACCTTCTTGGCACTATGTGTTTTAACCAAGGTCACCTCTCTGAGAAAGGTTGTTTCCCCAGGTAGGGATTTTCCCCTGAAGTTAGGGAGGGAATAAAACCCCTTAACTAAGTGCCAGGCGGGTAATTAATCACTTTAACTACGAACAATCATGCTTAAGCTACATAATCTTTACTCCCTGGAATGGAGATAAGAAACGCCCTAACCTTTGGGATAGAGATTGATAGGATTGGAATCAACTGGTATAAATACAGATGTAACAAGACAACAGGACACAGAACCTAGACACAGAACCTAGACACAGAACCTAGACACAGAACCTACACAGAACCTAGAGACAGAAGAACTTCGCTGAAGAGAACATGGCAAAAGATCCTGGACAGAAACTGGACACAGAACCTAGACAGAACCTAGAGACAGAAGAACTTCGCTGGAGAGAACATGGCAAAAGATCCTGGACAGAAACTGGATACCGAACCTAGACACAGAACCTAGAGACAGAAGGACTTTGCTGGAGAGAACATGGCAAAAGATCCTGGACAGAAACTGGCCTCAGAACCTAGAGACAGAACCTAGAGACTGAACATGGCAAAAGATCCTGGACAGAAACTGGCCAAAGAACCTAGAGACAGAACCTAGCAAGAGAACCTGGCTGAAGAACCTAGAGACAGAACCTGGCTACAGAACCTGGATAGAACATGGCAAGAGAACCTGACTAGAACCTGGTGACTGAACCTGGCAAAAGATCCTGGACAGGACCTGGCTACAGAACTTGGTTGGAGAACCTAGCCAGAACCTGGCTGAAGAACCTGGCTACAGAATCTGGTGACCGAACCTGGCTGGGGAACCTGGGGAACCTGGCTGGAGAACCTAGCAAGAGAACATGGACACAGAACCTGGCTGGAGATCCTAACCAGAACTTCGCTGGAGATCCTGACCAGAACTTGGCTAGAGATCCTGGCTAGGCTGCTGATCAACTGAACGCTGTCTCCATGTCATTCCTTCTTTACCGACTCCGTCCACACCTTTGGGGACCCCTGGACCTGCTGGGGTTGGACCCCGGCATCTGGCGCCCGAACAGGGACCCCTAGGTAAGCGCCCCGCACTCGGGACGGATAGGGCTCCACCGTAGGAAGAGCGTGGATAGTCTTCGCCGACTCCGTCCACACCTTTGGGAACCCCTGGAACAGGATTCCCCTAGGTAAGCCCCCCCCATTGAGAACCCCACACTCGGGACGGATAGGACTCCACCAGGGTACTGCAGACCCCCCTATAGAGGATAAGTAGGGTAAGAAGGTGGATAGTACAGAACTTAGATTGAGAAGATGTGCCATACTGAGTCCAAAGAAAGAAGACTCTGTATTGATCTTTAGATTAAGAAGATGTGCCATACTGAGTCTAAAGAAATAAGACTCTGTATTGATCTTTTAACACATATGCTTGCTAGCAGAGGAATTAAGGTTACTCCCAGTCAGACAGAACGTTTTATACAAGAAGTATGTCCATGCTTTTCTGAGGAAGGAAAGGTAAATGTAAAGGCATGGGAGGAGGTAGGCCCAAGGAGCCTTATCCTTAATCCCACTGCAGTCTTTCCATCCCGGGAAAGTGCAGGATTGGCAAGCTCTCCCTGGGGTGATAGATCAGGACTCAGGTACTAGCGGAAAGCACCAATCTTACTCTTAAAATGGATACAAGAGAGCATTTGGGGTTTTTCTTTTTAATGCCTGCTTTTAAAAAATAAAAAAGGGGGAATTTGCCGGGAGCTGGTCCATCCTTGCTGTTTCAAGGGACCTGGCATATATGGCATACTGTTCTTAATATGTTTGCTCACCTTCTTGGCACTATGTGTTTTAACCAAGGTCACCTCTCTGAGAAAGGTTGTTTCCCCAGGTAGGAATTTTCCCCTGAAGTTAGGGAGGGAATAAAACCCCTTAACTAAGTGCCAGGCGGGTAATTAATCACTTTAACTACGAACAATCATGCTTAAGCTACATAATCTTTACTCCCTGGAATGGAGATAAGAAACGCCCTAACCTTTGGAATAGAGATTGATAGGATTGGAATCAACTGGTATAAACACAGATGTAACAAGACAACAGGACACAGAACCTAGACACAGAGCCTACACAGAACCTAGAGACAGAACATGGCAAAAGATCCTGGACAGAAACTGGCCAAAGAACCTAGAGGCAGAACCTAGAGACAGAACCTGGCTGAAGAACCTAGAGACAGAACCTGGCAAAAGAACCTGGACAGAACCTGGCTGGAGAACCTGGAGAACCTAGCAAGAGAACATGGACACAGAACCTGGCTGGAGATCCTAACCAGAACTTCGCTGGAGATCCTGAACAGAACTTGGCTAGAGATCCTGGCTAGGCTGCTGATCAACTGAATGCTGTCTCCATGTCATTCCTTCTTCGCCGACTCCGTCCACACCTTTGGGGACCCCTGGACCTGCTGGGGTGGGACCCCAGCATCTGTGTGTCTATCTATGTGTGTGTCTGTGCCTGTGTCTATCTGTGTGTGTCTGTGCCTGTCTATCTGTGTCTGTGTCTGTGTGTCTGTCTGTGCCTGTGTGTGTGTCTATGCCTGTGTGTCTCTCTGTGCCTGTGTGTCTGTGTGTCCACATGTTTATCTGTGTCTGTGTCTGTGTGTCCGTGTGTCTGTGGGTAAATGTTATGTATATGTGATGCTTTCCTACCTCCAACATTATCTTGTAAAAGAGCTCTCTTTAACTGAGCTTCGCTGTCAATAATGCACTTACGTACAGCGAACAATGTTCTTCTACCTGCTGGAAGGACAAGGCTTTCTTGGGCTATTGGTCGGTTCCAGATAAGATTTTGGAAAGTTCTCCTTTGCCTCCTAAGTTACCTGCCTAGAAAGCAAAGATTCAGCGCTTCATCGGAGTAATTCCTGTGCTTCCGACCACCGTCATCGGGTCTTTGATGATTAAGAAAACTGAGTCTTCACTCAGAGGCCCCAGTTGTTTTTACGCTGTAAGTTCTGCCCTTGCCTTTTCCACGCGGGGCCACTCGCACGCCCATCACAGAAACCAGACCAATGTGGGGTGTGGGCGCCCCTCTCTAGCTCGCCAGGATCGCCTGGTGGGTATCTGGGCATCGCCACTCCAAGCAGGAGTGATGCACTTCCTTTGTGTGAAGGAAAAACCAGCTAGGACCAGTACGTTTAATCCATGGGATCCTCCCCACACCCATCCAACACTGGCCTGGCACTCACTGTCCATCACACTGCCCCACAGCCCATCAGACGGCTGACGTGACATACGGCCGGGGGGGAGGGGCGGGGGGGGGGGGCGCGCGGCTACGCTCAGATGTGGGGTGTTTGTGTGGCACAAATCGTTGGCTGTGGCTTCCACCTGGGAGGCTGGGCACCTACACCCTGGCTTCCTGGGCACAAGGGAGAACCTGCCCACGGGAACAGTAGTTGCCAGCCCCTCTCCTCCAGGCCAGGTGGGCACCTCCTGCCTTCACCAGGACAGTGATCCGTCCGCCGTTCTTGCCCTCCATTGGCCGGGGGCATTCCTAACACATAGACCAGCCCTGACTGCATTCGCAGCCCGTCCAAGGAGAGCCACAGCCCGTCCCTACGCTGCTATGTCCCGGATGCGAGAAGCCGGCCTCCCGAACGGGGAGGCCTCAGACGCGCTCGCTGCATCGTCCAAACAGAACGCGTGTGCACTGCTGTGTCTGCTCACCGGTCCTCGTCGGGACACCACCCGGACGTGAGTGAGCGCCCTGAGTAGTCCCACCCGGGCCCGGGACTTACTAAACCACTGCCTCAGATCCTGGGGCTCTTGGGGGGAGAAACTATTCCTCATTTTGGGAATCGCTAGCTTAACCTGTTTTCTCTTACATGTGTCTACACTGTTGCTGTGGCAACTGCCTCCGGTGCAGCCAGGTAGCTGCCAGTAAAGCCCCTCACTGACCACCCGGGGCACCCGAGCACGAGCCCGTCACAAGGGGGACAGTGTTGAGGGAGCTGGACCTGGGCAGCTGGAGGCTCTGCCGGCTCCCCATCCTGGGGATGTGTGTTCTGCTGCCTTCCCTGGGCTCCCAGGACCGGCTGGGAGGGCAAGGGGCAGCTGAGACCATCTGGGCGGCCTACGGGACGGAACCAGCTGAGGCTTCTGCATAAACTTGGAAGGTCCTGGTGGACGGTGTGGAGACCTACGGGTCTCACGCGGCCCAGGACAGGCCTGTGCGTCCCCTGGCTTATCAACCCTGCACCCCCACCCCAGCCTCTCCGCACCTCCAGGCTGGGGGCTGGTTTCAGATTTCACCTGGGACGCTCCTCAGGTGGCAAAGCAAACACTGGGAAAAGGGAGTCAGCCAACTCCATGCCCCCTGGCCCTTTGGTCCTACTTAAAAGGAAGAAAAAAAATAGCTAAGAAACTCCTCCGACGCCCCTGGCCGGTGTGGCTCAGTGGATAGAGTGTCGGCCTGTGCACTGAAGGGTCCCGGGCTCCATTCCGGTCAAGGGCACGTGCCCGGGTTGCGGGCTCGATCCCCAGTGGAGGCCTTGCAGGAGGCAGCTGATCAATGATTCTCATCATTGATGTTTCTATCTCTCTCTCTCTTCCTCTCTGAAATCAATATAAATATATTTTTTTTAAAAAGAAATTCCTGAGTGAGGCTTTTAAATATGCCTTCAGATCATAGTCCGCCCCCCCCCCCCCCCCCCGCCCCACACACACAAAAACAACCCCATGGAGATTTAATCATAAAATGATAGAACGTTTCCCTTCATGAGCTTCTGAGATAGCAAGTACCAGGCCCAGACGGGTTCACACGTTCGAGGAAGAAATGACAGTGACTCTCTACAATGTCTTCCGGGAAACAGAAGCAGAGGGACACTCCCGGACAGTCTGCGAGGCAGCATCCCCCTGAGGCCCACACCCGATACAGACGGGAGGAGGAAGGGGCACGACAGGCCAATGCCTCTAACGAACACAGATGCAAGAAGCTCCAGTGAAAGATTAGCAACCTGGACCCAACGATGCATAAAAAGTCGCCGGCCACAGCCAGTGGGATGTATCCCGGTCACGAAGGCTCGTTTAGCATTCAAAAGCCCGTTCCTAGAAGCCAGCACGTCACAGGCAGGAGAGAGAAAGCATCTGATCACATCCATAGATGCAGAGAAAGCATCGGACCAAAGCCCAACCCCCAGCCAGCAAAGAGGGCCCTCCTCCCCTGGACAAAGAACTTTCTGCTCACAACTGCGCTATCGTTTAAAATGTGTGCATTAGCCCTGGCCAGTTTGGCTCAGTGGATAGAGCGTTGGCCCGCAGACTGAAGGGTCCCAGGTTCTATTCTAGTCAACGGCACGTGCCTCGGTTGCAGGCTTGATCCCCAGCCCCAGTCGGGCACGTGCAGGAGGCAACCAATTGATGTGTCTCTCTCACACCGATGTTTCTCTCCGTCTCTGCCCGTTCCTTCCACTCTCTCTAAAAAATCAATGAGAAAGTATCCTCAGGTGAGGATTAACAACAACAGAAAAATTAAAATGCGTTCATTAAAAATACTTCAAAAACAACAAGTGTAGAGTGATTTATTGGGGTGGGTAATACGTGCATAGGGCACAGAATGCAAAACGTTTGGAGGGGAGTGGTGAGCCTCCTTTCCACCCCAACCGCAGCTACCAAATGCCCCTCAGGGGCAGCTCTTAGCGGACGGCGGGTGGGCGCTGTGGTCGTGCCCCTGCGTGTTGCCGCCTGGTGCCTCTGGGTGTGGCTGCTGTGTGGTTGTTTAAATGGTGCTTTATTGATGGACACCTTTTAAATGCTTGTTTCTTTCCGTGTGTGTGTGTGTGTGTGTGTGTGTGCACGTGTGCGTGCGTGCGTGCGTGTGTGCGTGTGTATGCGCGTGTGTGTAGGAAGGGATGGCTATTATGAACAGTGTTGCAATTAAATCCTTGTGCTGTCAAACATAAGAAACATTTAAACCCATAGAGTATTTTTGTGAGTTTATTTGAGCCAAACTGTCATCAATTGTGTGTGGGGGGGGATGGGGGGAGCAAATATAGCCACCTTATTTTATACATTATAATCAAAAGAGGATACGTTAAGTGGGTTTCATGAAATCTATTGGCGATAGATTAGGGAGGCGGGAGAAAGCAAAGTGGGGTCACCTCTGGATTGGATGAAAAGTAAAGTGACAGACACGTACACCTGCTCCATAGGTGGGTACGGGGTAGTTCGCAGTCAACAAGTAACACGGCAACAGGAAACAGGAGAGGATGTAGGTCCCCCACCAGGTGCCTGGCGCTGTGCTGGGAGGTCTGGAAGGGGGAGCCACCCTGACGTTCCAGAGGAATGTTATCTTAGAAGATAAGAGAGGCTCAGTTCAGGCAAAGATCCACCTTTGTCCTTGTCCGGGAGGAGACCAGGACACGACTACCTGACAAGAAGCGCTTTTAGTTAAAAAGCTTTAATGTTTGTGGCGACTTCAGGTCTGAGTTTGCGAGGCTGCCACACAGGCCCTCCCCGAGCTGGTCAGTTAGCGTGTGGCCACAGCGCCGATAAAGCAGACTGGACACAAACCGGACCTCTTCAAGCCTCGATTTGCTCTCATCCTTCCTCCTGTTCTGTTAGGTCCCTGGTGGGCAAACTGCGGCTCGCGAGCCACGTGCGGCTCTTTGGCCCCTTGAGTGTGGCTCTTCCACCAAATGCCGCGTGCGGGCGCGTACAGTGCGGTTGAAACCTCGTGGCCACGCGCAGAGGTGGGTTGCGGCCTGGGCGAGTCCGTGTTGAAGAAGTGCTGTTGATGTCTGGCTCTGTGGACGGATGAGTTTGCCGACCGCTGCGTTAGGTGAACAGCGTCTGTCCTTTCGGTTCTGTCTTCTAGGCCTTCTGCCGCTTGGATGTGATTCCTTCCTCCCCAAGGGTTGTTTAAGAGGGAGTGACGCTTCCTGGGTGATAGAAACCCTGGGGGTTTATTTTACTGTCTGCTCGGGGCTGACTTGTGTCCCCCCAGTGTCGGTGTTGGAGCCCTCGCCCCCCCGGAATGTGGCTGCGTTTGAAGATGGGCCTTTGAAGAGGTGATAAGGAAAATGCAGTCACAGGATGGGCCCTGATCCAATAGGACGGTGTTCTCAGAAGAAGCGATGAAGACAGAGACAGAGGGACCTGTGGGAAGCCGCCGATTGTCCTCACTAGCAGAGAGGTGTGGACAAGGAACGGAAGGCTGGTGGCCCTTGAAGCCCTGGCAAAGGTCAGGGCGGTGCACCCACTGTTAGTCCAGACAATGGAAGCAACTTCCCCACTTATTATTATGTTAATCCTTGCTGAGGGGCTAGTCTGCCTGTTACCGGAAATTGCCTGCCTGAGGGCTATGGGTGGATCCCAAACCAATAAAAGGTTGGCGAGGCCTGAGCACCAGAGGAAGTCCTTCCCCTTGAGTTGGACTTACCCGCCTGGCCCCCCAATATTTCCAAATTATTACTTGTCTCATTTATGTGCGGCCCCTCTTCCAGATCCTGAACCCTGAGCCATGCGGGTCGTGGGGAGAAAATGTATACGCACTTACCCTGGACGCCCACGGGAGGGGCCCCCCCAGGGCTCGCGCCCGGGACTCGGCCTGCACTGGCCAGCACTGGCCTCTCCAGCTTCTTGAGAGGTAGGACCATCGCCTCCCTCCAGCTTCCCAAGTCCCGTCCTGCCTCCTCCCCTGGGGTCTCTGTCCCAGAGGGCTTGTGCCTTTAACTCCTCCTGTGCCTCTTAGGTTGTGTTTTGGAACAAAGGGGAGGTGGTTCTTGGGGTTTTGTTTTTGTTTTTTTAATCTTTATGATCATTTTTTTAAATTGGCTTTCTTTTGTTTAAGTGTAATTTTATTTATTTGTTTTATTTTTTTGTTAATCCTCATCTGAGGATATCTTTTCATTGGTTTTTAAAAAATATTTTTTTATTGATTTCAGAGAGGAAGAGAGAGGGAGGGATTTGCGCCCAATTTGCCACAGGCTAACTGACCAGCTCGGGGAGGGCCTGTGTGGCAGCCTCGCAAACTCAGACCTGAAGTGACCACAAATAGTAAAGCTTTTTAACTAAAAGCGCTTCTTGTCAGGTAGTCGTGTCCTGGACAAGGACAAAGGTGGATCTTTGCCTGAACTGAGCTTCTCTTATCTTCTAAGATAACATTCCTCTGGAACGTCAGGGTGGCTCCCCCTTCCAGACCTCCC
Source organism: Myotis nattereri (assembly GCF_964212035.1). Classification (NCBI taxonomy): domain Eukaryota; kingdom Metazoa; phylum Chordata; class Mammalia; order Chiroptera; family Vespertilionidae; genus Myotis; species Myotis nattereri. The sequence goes on from NC_138076.1 coordinate 212,494,502, forward strand.
AGCACAGCGCCAGGGCACCTGGTGGGGGACCTACATCCCCTCCTGGTTCCTGTTGCATGTTACTTGTTGACTGCGAACTACCCCGTACCCACCTATGGAGCAGGTGTACGTGTCTATCACTTTACTTTTCATCCAATCCAGAGGGGTGCCTCAGGTGGAGCACCGATCTCGGGGAAGGATGAGGGGTCTCAGGCAGATTACCTGGGGCGGGGGGCGGGGGTTGGTCCAGAAATTCCAGGCTGATTGGCTTAAGGTCACAGACCTAGGAGGGCGGAGACTGCAATGAAGTCTGGGTTTGCCATCTTGGGGGGGCCAATATTTTAAAAGGTATTTTTATTGCCCTCGCGGGTTTGGCTCAGCGGACAGTGGTGTGAGGCCTGGGGATGATGTCAGGACGCCTACAGGTGGTTCCTGAGGAGTTGACCAATGAGGGGCTGTGGGAACAGGAAGGTGGAGCTGAAGCAGAAGTAAGAAAAGGAACCCGCAGGAGAAAGGGGAAGCCCGAGGAGGTCCCCAGGCAAGTGCAGCAGAAGCCCTCGGGCCTCAGCCAGGGCATGCAGACGGCCGCACCAGCACCAGCAGGCTCCCCACAGCAGAGAGAGGCGGCTCACAGGCCTTCGCTGCTCAAGGCAAATCCATGATGAGAACCAGAAACGGACCAACAAATGCCAGGACATCCTGCCCAAGAGACACCTCCTCAGGCAGAGCCCGCGGCCTGCATCCTGCAGGGGATGCTCGGAAGGCGTTGCCATGGGAGACGCTCTGTGCCTGCTATTGCCCCCCAGGCCAGCGCAGCCAACCCATGGATATGTTGTTCTCCCCCTCCTCTGTCCTCCCTTCCACTCTCTCTAGAAATCAATGGGAAAAATGTCCTCGGGTGAGAATTTTTTAAAAGGTGCCAGCCCAGCCTTGGCTGGTCTGGCTCACTGGATAGAGCATCAGCCTGCGGACTGAAGGGTCCCAGGTTCGATTCCAGTCAAGGGCATGTACCTTGGTTGTGGGCACATCCCCAGTGGGGGGTGTGCAGGAGGCAGCTGATCAATGTTTCTCTCTCATTGATGTTTCTGACTCTATCCCTCTCCCTTCCTCTCTGTAAAAAATCAATAAAATATATATTTAAAAAAAACAAAAAAAGGTGCCAGCCCAACCCGCATGGCCCAGTGGTTGAGCGTCGACCTATGAACCAGGAGGTCACGGCTCAATTCCCGGTCAGGGCACATGCCTGGGTTGCGGGCTCGATCCCCAGTGGGGGGCATGCAGGAGGCAGCTGATCCATGATTCTTTCTCATCATTGATGTTTCTATATCTCTCTCCCTCTCCCTTCCTCTCTGAAATCCATAAAAATATATTAAAATGTAAAAATAAACTGAGTGTTGCCTACGTGGCCAGTGCTTACAAAGCCCACAGTCGCGGACAGTGACGGCTCGGCCTTCACACTCATCCCTGACTCCAGAGCGGCCTCCAGCCCCGCAGGATCCATTCAGGGCAAGTGCCCAGCACAGGTGAGCCATTTTTAAAATATATATTTTTTATTTATTTCAGAGAAGAAGGGAGAGGGAGAGAGGATAGAAACATCCATGATGAGAGAGAATCATGGATCGGCCGCCTCCTGCACGTCCCACACTGGGGATCGAGCCTGAAACCTCGGGCATGTGCCCCGACCTCAAATCAAACCATGACCTCTTGGTTCGTAGGTCAACACTCAACCACTGAGCCACACTGGCCGAGCTAGCGCTTTTTAAAAAATCCTCATCCGAGGACATTTTCCCCATTGGTTTCTATGGAGAGTGGAAGGGAGGGAGGAGGGAGAGAAAGACAGGCGTCCATGGGCTGTCTGCCACACATCCCCCTCCTGGGGAGCCTGCCAAGGAGGCACCCATCGAACCTGGGACCCTTCGGTCTGAGAGCTGCTGCTCTAACCACTGAGCCGCCGGGCAGGGCTTCTATCACGTCCACTGTGTCCATTCTACGCGTAGGTACACGAGCATTCACCATGTGTTACAGTTGCCTGCATGTTCCGCACAGTCACATGCCCAACAGGTGTGTGGCCCGGGAGCCGTGGCGAGACCACCCAGCCTGCGGTCGGGTCGGCACCTCGTCTGCCGGGAACCCGCCTGCCTGGAAAGGTGGTGGCCGGGGCGGCCATCCTGGGCCGAGGCTAAAACCCCATTTGTGCCCCAGCCCTGCCTCCCTCCTTGGGGGCGGCAGAGGTCTGCCCGCCTTGCCCCTCCCCCCCCCCCCCCGGGACCCCGATTACAGGGGGGACATGGCCTGCTTTCTCCCCTCTGGGCCCCACTGACCAGGACCTTCCCGGGGGCTGCCCGGGTTCGGTTCCAGCCCCGCGTCTGCCGAGTGAACGAAGGAAGGAAGGAAGGTGGCTTCTCCCAAAGGGTCAGCTCCCAGGGCCTTTCTGTGAGGAGGTGGTCTGGCCGGTTCTCCCCCCGCCCTGCCCCTCTCTTTGGTCTCTACGGACAGAAAGCTAACCTTGCTTCCCGAGGGCAGGGCCAGGCCCGTCCTGCTCTGCCTGCAGGTGGCCGTGAAGCAGGTGCGATGGAGGTTCCTGCCCCCACTCTGCAGTGGAGAGGCCGGCCCCGGGGTGCTGTGAGCCCCAGCCGCCTGCCCCCCCAGCTCAGGCAGAGGCGCCCTCTGAGCTGTCCCCGTCAGGTCAGGGTGTCAGCCGCGCTGAAATCTGATCCAGGACCCAGGAGGGAGTGCCCGGCTCTGCTCCAGGAAGGCCTTGGTTTGACAGCTCAGGGCGTCTAGGGCGCAGCCCGCAGAGGGGACAGGCGGAGCGGAGCGGCCTGGGGAGCCCGGCGAGTCCAGCTGTGATGGGCCGCCCCTGGGCCGGCTCCTCTGCCTCCGGATGTCGCCCAGAGGTCACAGAGCCCACGGGGCTGGGCTGGCGACGGGCTGGTGGACACACTGCCCTGGGAGTGGTGAGGGGAGAGGAGATGAGAACCAGCCCAGAGCCCAGGCGGACAGCATTCCCGGACCAGCCGGGGCAGGAGCAGCCTGGGGGAGGGCCCAGGGGATGACTGAGAGCCGGGGCATGTGGGCAACAGGTGCAGCTGATGAAAGCGACAGGCACTGTCCACAGGAAGTAAGACACCCCCCTGCTCCCCCCCCGCCCCCGTCCCGCCTCCCCTCCCCCCCCCCCCCCCACACACACACTGGGTTTATGGCTTAAAACCAGCTCCATCCAACATGGTGACTCATTTCACCTAAAGGTCACCCAGCCTCCCCATGGCTCACTGTGAGGCATTGTCGGGCTCGGAGGGTATCCGACATCTAGATAAGGACACGAAATGGCCCGCGAACTCCGGGAAATCTCCACCCCTTTCCCAGGAAGAACCCTCATTGCTCCTCTCATTGAACACCCTCCCCCCAACCTCCCTTAAATGCACCTCCATGAAGGAGGCGAATGCTGAAAGGGGGCTGCTCTGCCTGGGCGCGGCCCCTCTGCCTCTGCTTCACTGATAAACGCGCTTTCACTTCAAAGGCTACCTGGCCCGTCTTTACACTCTCTCTGGGGCAGTGGGTCATGGCCCCTGGGGTACCCACCCCACCAGCATGCCCGCCTGTGGCTGCAGGGAGCAGTGGCCAGAGGGGGCGGGGCGGGTGGCACGCACAGCTCCTGGGCAGTTTGTGCAGGAGGAGGCCACGGCCAGGACCCAGGGCAGGAGGACATGCTTTTGGTTTCTGTTTGTCTCAGGGCTGGGAGCCCTGGGGCCCTGAGGACAGTGGCCCCCCTTTCTCAAGGCTTCGCTTTCTGCCGTTACCCCCGCAGTTGAAAATATTAAATGGAAAAATCAAGAAATAAGCAATTCATGTTTTAAATTGCCTGCCGCTCCGAGGAGCATGATGAAACCTGGGCCGTCCAGCTCTGTGGCCGCGCCCCCCCCGCCCACCCCCCCCCCCCTCGCAGGTGAGTCCTCCCTTTGTCCGGGGCACCCAGGCTGCAGACGCCCGCCCGCCAGTCACTGGCCGCCTCCCAGGTCCCAGAGCCGCTCTGCGAGGGAGGGCAGACTCACATGCCCTGATTGCCGCCACTGCTGTTCTCGGGCCGTGTTATAACCTGTTCTTGCTGCTGATCTCTTCCTGGCCCTAAATTACAAGTGACACTTTATCGCGGGTGTGTGCGTACAGGAGAAAACACAGGGTGCAGCACCATCGCTGGCTTCAGGCACCCACTGGGGCCTTGGAACATATAAGGGATCTTTTATTGTCAGTGTCAGAACCCGCTCTGCCCGTGGCTCGGTGGTTGAGCATCGACCTGTGAACCAGAAGGTCACGGTTCAATTCCCAGTCAGGGCACATGTCCTGGTTTTGAGCTCAACACCCAGTGGGGGGCGAGCAGGAGGCAGCCGATCAGTGATTCTCTCTCATCATTGATGTTTCTATCTCTCGCTCCCTCTTCCTTCCTCTCTGAAATCAATAAAAATACATTTTTCTTTTTCAAAAAGAAAAGGAACCCCAGTTCCCACTCGCCTGGACACAAAGGGGACTCATTGGCTGGTGGGGCCTCACGAAGAGCTCAAACTGCAGGGAGGAAACCCCGACCCGCTGGCCCGGGCGTCTGGGAATTAGCAGCAGCACGACGAGCAGGAGAAAAGCACACGGGGTTTTCACCGCGTTCTCCTGTGCGCGGGGACCTCCAAAAGGACAACGCAGACCCCCCGAAGCTGTAGGCCCCAAGCTCAAGTACCTTTTGCAGAGAGAGCAATGCGTTTATGGGGATGTGACCAGACGCAGGGGCTTGGGCCGGGTAGGGAGCTGTGGGACGATGACTCGCCAGCACATGGGGGAGCTAATAGGACAGGGTTCCCCCTTCTGTACCGGCCCATCTCGTCCTGGGCACCAGTCCCGGTTGGCGAGAGTGCTCCCCTCCTGGGCAGGGAGGCCTCTTTCTCCGGGGAGGTTGCCCCGCCCACTTTTAGGTAGAAGGGGGGGTGATGGGCGGAGGAAACAGAGAGCCCCTCCTGCACCTGCTGCTTCTCCAGGGCCTTCAGCTCAGAGTCAACGCACATGCTGCAGGGAGGCGTGTCCTGAACCCCCTCAACACCAAGCCCTGGGGTGCTCCCTAGTGGGGGGCTCCAATGCCCCAGCCAGGAGAGGAGAGGGCGCCCATCTTCTTCCTCGGGGGAGTGCTGATCAGCTCCGATGGCCGCGTATCCCACGCGCCAGAAATGGCCCGGCCAAAGGCGCCCGAGGTTCACCTGGGACCGTCCCCACCGTGGGGACCTGGGGACCTGGGGCCGCCATTCCCTTCCTCAGCTCCAGGTCACAGCTGGGATCTGGGCTCTGACTGGCCTTCCGGGCGCACCCCTGGGACAATCCGCTGCGCAGGGAGCGTTCCAGGCGGCTGGCCTGGCCGGGCTGAGGGCCCTGATACCGGTTCCGTTCACACCTCCGGCAGGCGCTCTGCTGGCTGACCAGGGTCCTCTCCCGGGAGCACGGCAGGGCCCACAGTCACCGGCGCGGCAGGAAGTGGGAGACCGATGCGGGGGAGAGGGCCTCTGCCCTGGGCTTCTTGCTGGCCTCCCAGAGGACAGACCGGACTCTTCCATCAGGCCAGTGCCCCTGCCTGCCCGACCTGCTGGGGTCCCCGGGGTCAGAGGGGACCTCTGGGGTCCCCTGCCTGAGACCCCCCCCCCGCCCCCCGCCTCTGGGGGCAGGAAGCCCTGATCAGAGGGGGTTTGGAATCGGCTCAGGCTCAGCCCTGGGGACAGCCCCGCAGGAGCCCGCTGGCCACCCCTCCAGGGCCTCTCCATTGTTTGGCCTTGTTTGCCCCCAGTTTCCTAGGAAACGAGCTTCGGGGGAGACTCCAGCTGGTTGGTCTCACACGCAAAGCTCCCTGGTCTGCGGTCTCCGTCCCTGGAGCGGCAGCTGTGTGTGTGTGTGTGTGGGGGGGCTCCCTGGAGGCTGGGGGGGCGCTGCAGGGTCTGCAGTGGGAGAGGGAGGGGCAGGGAGAGGGAGATGGGGAGAGAGAATCAGAGGGGGGAAGAAAGAGGAGGAAACGGTGAGAAGGAGACACAGAAAGAGGACCAGGGCCGGGCGGGGAGGAGGAGAGATGGGAAGGGTCAGGAGGGAGGACCAAGAGCAGGGCCAGAGGAGGGAGGGGAGGCCTTGGGAGGGACTGCCCGTCGCCCCCAACGCGCACACACTGCCTCCCCAGGTGCCTGAGGCCAGTCTCAGCCCAAGGAGAGGAAAAGTCGCCCTGGCTCAGGGGCTGAGCGTCGGCCTATGAACCAGGAGGTCAGGGTTCGATTCCCGGTCAGGGCACAGGCCTGGGTTGTGGGCTCAGTCCTCAGTGTGGGGCCTGCAGGAGGCAGCCGATCCATGATTCTCCCTCATCATTGATGTTTCTATCTCTCTCTCTCTCCCTTCCTCTCTGAAATCAATTTTTTTTTAATGTATATTTTTTTAAAGAAAAAAAAAAGAAGAGAAAGAGTTGGCTGGGAAGGGCCCGCAGGTGGGAATCCGCAGGTGTGTGCCAGAAGCACCTGCAGGTGGCAATTCTCAAACTGGGGGACAGACCAAGGCCTGACCGGGGCCCAGAGCAGGGTGCGGCACAGTGGAGAGCGGCATGGGGGGTGGGGAGGGGACACTGGGGCCACGGAGCACGGCCCTGAGGGGCCAGGAAGAGGACGTCCCCGCAGAGCAGAGCTGGGAGAAGGGCACAAGGAAGAAAGGGGTGACGCTGAGGAACCCCGGCAGCCCCACATGAAGCCGAGGTCTCCCAGGGGCCACGAAAGTCCCAGGCCAGTGATGTGGACACAGAAGGGGCGATGGGACACAACATACATCCCGAACCGACAGGCCATGGTGGGTAGCCACGCCCCAGGCATCCAGCTTGTTAGCAAAAGCTTTATCTTTTTCCTCAGTGCGCCTCTAGGTTAACACGCCTTTGAAATTTGCCCCATCACCCTCCAGAGCGTGTAATCTTAACCCCTGCGATGCACCCCCCACCTGGCGTCCTCCCTCCTGCTCATGTTCCCGCCTTAAAAGAAATCGCAAAGCGGCCGTTCCCTGGAGCAGCTGAGACCTTGCTTCCTGGCGATGTCCTCCGTTTGGCTCAAGTCAACTCAGGAAACTCCTCTGCGGGTTTGACATTTCCAGTTCCACCGCGACGGCCGGCGGCTGGGTCCTGGCAGAAGCAGGTGCGAATTCTCTTTGGAGGAAAACATCCCCGGTGTAGGCCCCTCTGATTCCCAGATCAAATTCAACAGTGTGCGGACTCACAGCACACGCACGGCACGTACACACACACACACACACACACACACACACACACACACACGCAGAAACCAGCCACTGTGAGTGAGTCAGCTGAAATAAGACACAAGAAATGTAGACATAGTCCCCCCACCCCCACCCCCCACCGGAAACGCCTACGGGTGGTCAATATCAGATTGTGGACAAAAAGGGATTTTAGGGAAAGTAACCTCACAGGGTGATCTGATCTTCAATTCCTGTCGGGGCAGGTCCTGGTGGACAGTCACGACCCAGATGTATAACTTCCTTAGCTTACCTTTGCCTGGAGCAGCCTGCCCAGGGCTTCTGTGCGTCTAGGTGGACTGACCGCCTCAGGGAGCACATTCCTTCTCCCTTGCCTTCCCTCCTCCATCCCACATGCATAAAAGAGACCGCACACTCCTCTCCAGGGCCATTGGAGGTCTTGCTTCCCGACAATTGTCATTTGGGGCTCAAATAAACCCCTAGGAAAATCCCCTACAGCTGTGGATGTTCCTACGTTGACAAGATATCTCTCTATATAAAAGCCAAGCGCCCGGAACACCAGAACGACCAGAATGACCTGTCACTGTGACACGCACTGTGGCGGCCAACAGGCCCCCCAACCACCCGCGGGCCCTCCCCCTGGCCATCCCCGCCCCCTGATTGGCCCCCATAGGCCGGGCCAGCTGGACCCCACCCGTGCACAAATTCATGCACCGGGGCCTCTAGTAGAATATAAAACAACAACCACTTTCAAATGTTTAGAAACATACGGGATGAAATAAAAATAGTGACCAGAGGACAAGAGACCCTAAAAAATGGCCAGGCTGATTAGAAATTAAACCAAACAGGACTTGTTTGTATTATGAATATGATTTTTAAAATAACATTCTCGCTGGAGAGGGGCCCGCACAGCAGATGAGACGCGATGGAGAGTCAGCTGGAAGAGACGCGTGGAGACTGCAGGCATGGGGCCCGGGGAGTAGACCCTGAACATGTGAGCTGCTGGGGTCCAACCCCAGCAGGTCCAGGGGTCCCCAAAGGTGTGGACGGAGTCGGCGAAGAAGGAATGACACGGAGACAGCGTTCAGTTGATCAGCAGCCTAGCCAGGATCTCTAGCCAGGATCTCCAGCCAAGTTCTGGTCAGGATCTCCAGCGAAGTTCTGTTTAGGATCTCCAGCCAGGTTCTCCAGCCAGGTTCTCCAGCCAGGTTCTGTAGCCATGTTCCCTCGCTAGGTTCTCCAGCCAGGTTCTGTCCAGGTTCTCCAGCCAGGTTCAGTCACCAGGTTCTAATCAGGTTCTCTTGCCATGTTCTATCCAGGTTCTGTAGCCAGGTTCTGTCTCTAGGTTCTGTTGCCAGTTTCTGTCCAGGATCTTTTGCCATGTTCTCTCCAGCGAAGTTCTTCTGTCTCTAGGTTCTGTGTAGGTTCTGTATCTAGGTTCTGTGTCCTGTTGTCTTGTTACATCTGTATTTATACAAGTTGATTCCAATCCTATCAATCTCTATTCCAAAGGTTAGGGCGTTTCTTATCTCCATTCCAGGGAGTAAAGATTATGTAGCTTAAGCATCATTGTTCGTAGTTAAAGTGATTAATTACCCGCCTGGCACTTAGTTAAGGGGTTTTATTCCCTCCCTAACTTCAGGGGAAAATCCCTACCTGGGGGAACAACCTTTCTCAGAGAGGTGACCTTGGTTAAAACACATAGTGCCAAGAAGGTGAGCAAACATATTAAGAACAGTATGCCATATATGCCAGGTCCCTTGAAACAGCAAGGATGGACCGGCTCCCGGCAGTGAGCGGCCCCGAGACGGAGGGCAGAACCAGAAGGCAGGGGTGCAGGAGAGGTGGCCAATGAAGAGAATTTTCCGGAAACGGTGCAAGTCCTCAATCTACAAATATAGGCAACACAACATCTACTGAGCAGAATAAGTACAAATAGTTGAAACCCAGGTATGTTTTCAGCAAACTGCGAAGGTCAGACGCCTGTGGCCTCCTGTGGTCCCTGCCCACCCCCGGCCTCACTGCCTGCCCCCCACAGCTTCGGGGACTTGCTCCCCGGACCCGTCTGCTCCCGGAGCTGCCTGTGCACCCTCCCCAGCCTTCTAGGCCAAGAGGCTGACCCTTCCCACCCCCATGCCTGGTAGGGGTGCCGTTGCCTCCCTGCCCAGTCCCCGGGTCCACCTGAGCCAACATCTCTCTATCCTCAGCCTCAGGAGCTGGGTCCAAGTCCCGCCCCTGATGCTGTGTGGTCTGGCCAAGTCCCTTGCCCTCTCTGGGCCTTCGCTTTCTCCTTTTGAACATGGAGTTAGGCCATCTGTCCAGCCTGCCAGACTGGGCTGGGAGGACAGCCCTGGGCTGGAGGGAGCTGGATTCCTCAGCAGGGGAGGGAGTGCGAGCCCTCCCGGGGTTCAGGAGGGCTGCTGGCTAGACATAACAGCCAGGCCTCAGTTGCATTTCAGCCCCAGGCCCAGAAAAGCAGCAAAACCAGCCAGGTGACCCCCGAGTAGGCCTCAGGACCAGCTTTTACCTCCCAAGTCACTCAATACTTGTCCCAGCCTTAGGTATCACGAACAAACGCCACTCAGCATAGCACCCCCCAATCTTCGGGGAGAGAATTATCATCAAACACTGACTGTAATGAAGGATCTGGCCTGGGCTGGGGATGTTTTTTCTACATCCCTTCTGAGCAGGAGACAGAGTTCTCCTCAAAACATGGCCCGTCCGCGTGGATGGGACCGTGGGACGTGCGTCTCACCACTCCAGCTGCTCCGAAGCTGGGGGGGCGGGGGGCGCCCTGGGTCCATCACACCAGAGCGGAGAGGGCACCGGGAGGGGCGAACAGGTGACTGGCCCTAGTAGGTTTGGCTCAGTGGATAGAGCGTTGGCCCGCAGACTGAAGGGTCCCAGGTTCGATTCCGGTCTAGGGTACGTCCCTCAGCTGCAGGTTCTATCCCTGGCTCCGGTTGGAGCACGTGCAGGAGGCAGCCAGTTGATGTGTCTCTCACACTGATGTTTCTCTCTGTCTCTCCCCCTCCCTTCCACTCCCTCTAAAAAATCAGTGGAAACATATCCCTGGGCGAGGGTTAGAAAAAGGAAAAGAAAGAAGAGGTGACTGAACCCTGGGAGCTCCTCAAGGAGGAGCCGATGCAGGAAGGCCTTTCCCTCCCGCCTCGCAGCAGCTGGGCCACCCACGGCTACCACAGGCTCACACGCACCCTCTTCACGGGGAGTCGCAGGCGGGCGCTCAGCCCCCATCCGGGAAAGGACGAGGATGCTTTCCCTAAAGGTGGCGGCGGCGGCTCCCTGTGACTGACTTTGGCCCGGTGTTCTAGTTACTATTTAAAAAAATGTCTCTATTGATTTCAGAGAGGAAGGGAGAGGGAGCGAGAGAGAGAAAAACATCAATGATGAGCGAGAATCATTGATCGGCTGCCTCCTGCTCGCCCCGCCCTGGGGACTGCGCGCACGGCCCGGGCGTGTGCCCTGACCTGACCGGAATCAAACAGGACCTCCGGGTTCAGAGGTGGGCGCTCACCCCTGAGCCACGCCGCGGGCAGGGTGTGGGAGTTACTGTCTTGCAGTGCCTGACAGCTGCGCCATGAATTGTTCTGGCAATTTCCCCCTCCCTTAGGGCAGTGGGCGTGCCAAGCTGCCGCCGGGTCTCGGGTGTGTGGGCACCTACCTGCTGATCTTCTACCCCTGCCACCAGCCCTGGGACGACGGACAGAACCTGGAGACCTTCGCTCCGATGAAGAGTCATCACTGACAAACAGAAAGAGGAGGGGGTGGGGCCTGCAGGACAGACAGCACGTTGGTCCGTCGCCCTGCAAAAGCTTCCTGCCGCCCAGCCCGAGAGCAAAGACCAGGAAGCGCCCGCTGGACAGGGGAGTCGGACCGTGCAGGACGGCCGGGCCCTGTCCCGGGGCACCTGCCGCACACCTGCGTCCCCCTCCCCCAATCCCAGCCCAGCGCAGCCTGACCACTGGCCTCCCGGGGGCTGCACCTCGGGGTGGAACGCCAGCTCCTGGGCCTGCCGCCGCCACTCCCCTGCTCGGGGCTGCGCAGCCCTTCCCTGTGGATACCCCAGCCCCCCTCCCTTCCCTCAAAGGAATTCAATTTTCATCAAAAACAAATCAACAATAACGTGAGGGCTGCTGGGAGAGGGTGCTCGGCCTGGCTCTCCCTCCCCCGCTGGCCTCCGCTGCCTCGGCTGTGGGAGCATCGCTTCCCTCCCTGAGCCCAAATGGGCAGGATTGTTGTGACGTGCGGGCGGTGGGGGTTGGGGGGGTGGGTGTGCAGGAGGTTCCGGCTCAGGGCAGAACCCAGTGCCTGGTAAAGCGTGTCTTTTCCCCCCTCCCTCCCCCCTCCCCCCTCCCCTCTCCCCCTCCCTCCCTTCCTCCCTTTTCCTTTACAGCAACGGTTCTCAACCTTCCTAATGCCACGACCCTTTAATAGGGTTCCTCATGTTGTGGGGACCCCCAACCATAAAATTATTTTCGTTGCTACTTCATAATGTGATTTTGCTACTGTTATGAATCATCATGTAAATATCTGATAGGCAGGATGTATTCTCATTGTTACAAATTGTACATAATGAAAGCATAGTGATTAATCACAAAGACAATATGTAATTATATATGTGTTTTCCAATGGTCTTAGGCAGCCCCTGTGAAAGGGTCGTTCGACCCCCAAAGGGGTCGCGGCCCACAGGTTGAGAACCGCTGCCTTAGAGACTGTACCACATAAGGGCAGCTTTTAAGCTCAGCCGGGGTCATCCTGCGAAGCCAGGAAGCCAGTGTTAAGGGGACTGAGTGTCCGCGTCACCTCCAGACCCCCACATGGAGGGGCCCCAGGGATGGGGAATGGGGAGCGCTCTGGGCACCCAGTTGCTGCCCCGCCCCCCCCCCCCCCCAGCTGCCTTCTCTCTCAGCAGACCCTGCCCTCTCTGGGGTGATGAGTGTGTCCCCAGCTGTCCTTTCCCACTGGGTGTCTCTCGGGTGCCTTCCTGTGTGCGCCATCAGAGGCTGGGCACACACCCAGCCAGGCCTCTTCTGGGCATTGCAGTGCCCGGCCTGAGGGTGCGGCCCACAGCCAGCAATGACTGGCCCCCAGCCTGGCGCCCAGAGAGCAGGTCCCTCGTCGCTCTAAGCTAGGATCCCGCGGTCGCCCCCCCAGCAGCCAGCGCTCTGGCTCCGGCCATTTAGTCATGGCTCTCGGCCAGTGAGCACCCAGGGGTGGCTCAGCGCCAGGCCTCTGGGCTCCGGGGGGCAGGTCGAGTTCTCGCTGTGGAGGAGGCCGGGCAGGACTCTGGGGCCGGTCCCTGGAGCCCAGGTTCCGTGATGGGGCCAAGGCCAGGCCCGTGTGAGCCCAGACCCGTCAGGAGGAGCCAGGCCCTGGCGCCAGCCTCTCACAGGAGGACATTCCCACCGGCTCCTCCCTCCCAGCGGACACTCCCTGGGGCCCATCGGACTCCCTGCTCCCTCATCCCAGCTGGTCTGACCTGGTGTTTGAAGGAAAACAACCGAAGACAGAGCTGTCTGCTAATCCACTTAAATGTTCTGCAGAAAAGGAGGGCAAAGGCCAGGCTGCCCAGGCTGACGTCAAGGCCTGGGAACCAAGAGAGGACTTCACATTGTCCCTGAGGCAGCTGCCGACTGGGGAGGGGGTGACAGCCCCGCCCTCACAGGCAGCACCTGCCCTGTCCCTGGGTCTGCGGGGGGTGGGGGTGGGGGTGGGGGCAGGGCTAGCAATGCCAGAGCCCTCAGCTCCCCCTGGGCCAGAGGGCAAGAGGGGGGAGGGCTGGGAGCTGTGGGCCCCCCACCCCGTCCTCCCTGCCTGGGGCACACCTGGGCTCAGCGTCACTCAGGGACCCGAGGGCCACTCAGAGCCTCAGTTTCCCCATCTGCAAACCAGGGGGCGTTCTCACACGTCCCTCCCAGGCGCTGGGGGGGGGGGGGGGGAGAGCGCTGGTGACCTGGGGCCTTGCAGCGTGACCCCAGCAGCCACGAGGGCCTGTGGGCCCCCAGCCCGCGGCCTCCCCGCCTCCGCTCCCAGGACACCTGGCGGCCGGCGCCCATGCCTCTGGACTAACCGCATTACCTGGCATCTGGCTCCAGCCCCGGCAGATTCCCCAGCTGCTCCCCTCACCCAGCGATGGGGCAGCTGATTAAGGACCAATTATCTCCCTGTGACCCCGCCGGGCTTTCCTGGCCGGACACGCGGGATTTCTCTAAGTGAGAGGAGGCGGTCAGAGAGGCAGCCTCCTGCCAACTCCCAGGCGCCCGGGCTCTGGGGGTGCAGGCTCTGGGGGAGTCCCGGGAACGCACCCCAGGCCCCGCGGCGCCTCCTGCAGGAGCTTCGGGAATGCCTATCTCCACCGACTGTGTGAGAGGGGCTCTGAGCTCTTGTCCTCCAGCTGGGCCTCGAGGGACCGTGCCTGGGGCCACCAGCCCCGATCTGGGCGCAGGGCGCTCTGAACCACAGTCACCCCAAAGCACGGGCTCCTCACCGTCATCAGCCCTTACTCACAGCAGCCTGGGAGCCGGCCTGTCTGGACTGCAGTCCAGCTCTGCCCAGGCCCAGGCCTGGTTCCCGAGCCTCAGTCCCTCCTCCGCAAAGGGTGGGGGGTGGGGACGGCCCCGCGGCAGGCAGGGAGGGCTTTCAACCAGAAGGCGAGTGGACGGCCCTGGGGAGCCAGCACATAGTCCGGTTCCGCGAAGGGGCCGGTGCCGGGAGCCGGTCCATCCTTCCTGTTTCAAGGGACCTGGCATATATGGCATACTGTTCTTTTTATATATATATATATATTTTATTGATTTTTTACAGAGAGGAAGGGAGAGAGATAGAGTCAGAAACATCGATGAGAGAGAAACATCGACCAGCCACCTCCTGCACATCCCCCACCGGGGATGTGCCCGCAACCCAGGCACATGCCCCTGACCGAAATCGAACCCGGGACCTTTCAGTCCACAGGCCGACGCTCTATCCACTGAGCCAAACCTGTTTAGGCGACATACTGTTCTTAATATGTTTGCTCACCTTCTTGGCACTATGTGTTTTAACCAAGGTCACCTCTCTGAGAAAGGTTGTTTCCCCAGGTAGGGATTTTCCCCTGAAGTTAGGGAGGGAATAAAACCTCTTAACTAAGTGCCAGGTGGGTAATTAATCACTTTAACTACAAACAATCATGCTTAAGCTACATAATCTTTACTCCCTGGAATGGAGATAAGAAACGCCCTAACCTTTGGAATAGAGATTGATAGGATTGGAATCAACTGGTATAAATACAGATGTAACAAGACAACAGGACACAGAACCTAGACACAGAACCTAGAGAGAGAACATGGCAAAAGATCCTGGACAGAAACTGGCCACAGAACCTAGACACAGAACCTACACAGAACCTACACACAGAACCTACACACAGAACCTACATAGAACCTAGACACAGAACCTACACAGAACCTAGACACAGAACCTACACAGAACCTAGAGACAGAAGAACTTCGCTGAAGAGAACATGGCAAAAGATCCTGGACAGAAACTGGACACAGAACCTGGATAGAACATGGCAAGAGAACCTGACTAGAACCTGGTGACTGAACCTGGCTGGAGAACCTAGCAAGGGAACATGGCTACAGAACTTGGCTGGAGAACCTAGACAGAACCTTGCTGGAGAACCTAGCGAGGGAACATGGCTACTGAACCTGGCTGGAGAACCTGGAGAACCTGGCAGGAGAACCTAGCAAGAGAACATGGACACAGAACCTGGCTGGAGATCCTGATCAGAACTTGGCTGGAGATCCTGGCTGGAGATCCTGGCTAGGCTGCTGATCAACTGAACGCTGTCTCCATGCCATTCCTTCTTCGCCGACTCCGTCCACACCTTTGGGGACCCCTGGACCTGCTGGGGTTGGACCCCAGCAGGCCGGCTCCTGGGGAGCAGCTGCGGCCCCGCTAGTGACCCCAGCACCGCCCCCCCCCCCCGCCCCCCGTGGTCCTTCCGTTCAGTGAACCTTTAAGAAGCCGCACAGCGTGAAATAGAGGGGAAAGGTGAGAGCTCACAGACTCACTATAGGGACAATAACACGCCTGCCATGGCGGCGAGGGGCCCACGGCGTGGGGATAGCCGCAGGCCATGAGTGAGCTTCCCTGCCATTCCCACACCACACACAACACTCAGTTCCCAGTGGGCCGAGGAGCAAACCAGGGAAAGATAAATAATCCGGCTCCTATGAGGAAACAAGGAGTCACGCAAAGAGGATGCAAAAACCACTGACCACAAAGGAGATGATGGCTGTTCCAGCCCCATTAAAATTAAACTCTGTTTATCCTGCGAGCAGCTAAGGCGGCCCCGGATGCGGGGAGATTTGCTGTGTGGGCTTATGACCTACGCCTGCATCTAGAGCAGCCGTGGGCAAACTACGGCCCGCGGGCCGGATCTGGCCCGTTTGAAATGAATAAAACTAAAAAAAAAAAAGACCGTACCCTTTTATGTAATGATGTTTACTTTGAATCTATATTAGTTCACACAAACACTCCATCCATGCTTTTGTTCCGGCCCTCCGGTCCAGTTTAAGAACCCATTGTGGGCCTCGAGTCAGAAAGTTTGCCCACCCCTGCCCTAGAGTACAGAGAACGCCTCCACTCGCTATGAGGAGGGGAACTGAAAAGTGGACAAGTGAGCTGGGCCGGTGTGGCTCAGTGATGGAGCGCCGGTCAACCTATGAACCAGGAGGACATGGTTCGATTCCCGGTCAGGGCACATGCCCGGTTGGGGGCTTCATCCCCAGCTGGGGGCGTGCAGGAGGCCGCCGATCCATGATTCTCTCTCATCATTGATGTTTCTCTCTCTCTCTCCCTCTCCCTTCCTCTCTGAAATCAATACAAATATATTTTTAAAAAAGGAAAGTGGACAACTGACTTCACAAAACAGAGTCTGGAAATGGCCAAGAAACACATGCGCACAAGATCACGGGAGCGAGAAACACGAAGCCATGTCAGCCCTGCGCCCCCGCCCGGCAGGGCTCTCGGGGAAGACGTCAGGGGCTGCAGGTGAAGGCTGGGGGCGGGCACACCTCTGGGGGTGCGAGTGGCGACAGCCTCTTTGGAGAACCTCCTGGCAATGACCTACCAACAGCACATCCTCCCACCCAGCAAGGCCGCCCCAGGTCTACACACAGACAGCGCCAGGTGCTGCCCCAAACCTGGGACCTGAAGGTTCGCAGCAGCTTCGTGCAGATAACCCCAGGCCAGAAACAACCGGAAGTCCCTCACAGGAGGATGGAGGCAGGCAGGGCGCGCTCCCACAGTGGGACGCAGTCGCCATGGAGAGAGCAGACCCCCATCACACGGCGCGTGGCGAGCTCGCCGGCGGCACGAACAGTGAGCGAGAAAACCAGACGCTCCGACGCGGGCGGGCTCTGTATTTGCTGTTGCGGAACATCTTACCCCAAAGCTTTAAAGAGTAACAGTCGTCACCGAAAAGCCAGCCCCGACGCCTGTCCCCGACGCCAGCTGACCGGGTGGACAGTTTTCCTGAACGCACCTTGACCGGGTTTCGGGACGCACGTCCAGCCGGCAGATCGGGCGCTCCCCGTGTCTTCCTTTCTTCTAAAGCGGGAAACGGTGCGAGCTGCGGGCGTGGGCCTGGGGCCTGGACGATTCCCGGGTCCGCCTGGCTCCCACCCGCGTGCGGCTGCGAAGGTGGAAGCGATTAACATCAATGAGCCGTGGCCTCCTTGGAGGAGATTCTCCTGGGAGCTGTGGGTGGGTGGGTCCTGCCAATGGAAAGGCCTTGGAGCCAAATAGGTTTCAGAGGAAGAAGAGATTCCGCCTGGACTGGAAGGGGGGAGGGGGGTGCGGGGGGGGGGGCAGCCTGCCCTCGAGTGTCCTGCTGCCCCTTCCTGGCGCTCCCCGCACAGTCCCCACCTGAGCCCACGGGCCCCCTGGGTGCTCAGGTCACATCTGGGCTCAGAGGCTGGAACGTCTCCCGGGGGGACCATATCGATGACGCCTCACCCTCCCCACCTGGGACCTGGGGGTCCTTGCCTCTCCGATGGCCTGTGGCTTCGGAGCGGGTTTCTCCAAGTTCGGCCGCGGCCTGTGGGCCCAGCTGGCAATGCACCATTGACCAATGCGGGGCCTGCAGACAGAGAGAAGAGGGGGCGCTTGTGATGCAGAGCTGGGCGCCGGGGGTGCTGGCTGGGGCCCCCCGCTTAGCGGCTGTGGGACTGTGAGCAAGTCGCTTGCCTGTGGCCTTAGCTTCCTTCCCCGGGAATCCAGGTAAACGTGCCTCCCTCAGACACTCACGGCCGGACTGAATGTGTGGGAATACGAGGAGCTCAGTGCCCAGCCCGTTCCGGGCGGCTTGCTAAAAGCTAAAGTTATTGTTTAATATATTTTTTTTTATTTATTTTTAAAGATATATTTTTTTATAGATTTCAGACAGGGAGAGAGAGAGAGAAACGTCAATGACGAGAGAGTCATGATCGGTTGCCTCCTGCACGCCCCCTGCTGGGGATCAAGCCTGCAATCCAGGCATGTGCCCTTGATACGAATTAAACCTGGGACCCTTCAGTCTACAGCAGTGGTTCTCAACCTTGGCTGCACATTAGAATCACCTGGGAATCTTTTTAAAATCCTGATTTCTGCCAAACCGGTTTGGCTCAGTGGATAGAGCATCGGCCTGCGGACTGAAGGGTCCTAGGTTCGATTCCTGTCAAGGGCATGTACCTTGGTTGCGGGCACATCCCCAGTAGGGGGCGTGCAGGAGGCAGCTGATCGATCTCTCTCATCGATGTTTCTAACTCTCTGTCCCTCTCCCTTCTTCTCTGTAAAAAAATCAATAAAATATATATTTAAAAAAAAATCCTGATTTCTGGGCCCCATCCTCCGGAAATTCTGTTTCTTTGTTACTAATGTTGTGGCCCCACCCCATAACGAAGAAATAGAATTTCCGGAGGATGAGGCCCAGAAACCAGGATTTTAACAAGATCCCCAGGTGATTCTAATGTGCAGCCAAGGTTGAGAACCACTGGTCTACAGGCTGGCGCTCAATCCACTGAGCACACCGGCCACGGCTGATTGTTGTTTTGATTACAGGGATGTGTTTGGGAAAGAGCCAGATGGGCAGCCCCTGAGCAATTGGCATCACCGCCTCCCAGAAGCCCTCCCCGCTTGTCTTTACATGAAACTTGTGATGTTTGACCATCACACAAATCCAGCTAAGCAAAGCACTGGTAAGAAACGTCATGTTGGCCAATCATTTGAAATCAGAGGAATGGCTTTTACTGGAATCAACAGCGTCAGAAAACAAACAAAAAAACCACCACATCCCAGATTTCCCAAGTCCCCACTGGGGCTGACCCCTGCGGGTGGCATTGGGGCTTGTGGGTGGGGCCACGTGGGCCTGCCAACAAGACATTCCCAGCCCCCCACCTCGTTCACCACCAGAGCAAGGCGGGGGCCCACTGCTCACCGCCCCCCCAGGTCCTCGCGGGTGACGAAGAGCGCGCAGACCCTGTGCACAGGCCGCGGTCGCGGGGTCACTGCAGGTACTGGGTGCTCCCTCCGAGCTGGCGTCCACGTAGCTTCTCCTCTCTCTGTTGAAACAACAGGGCAGTTAATAAGCACACACAGACAGACAGACACACAGACACACACACAGAGACACACACACAGACAGACAGACACACAGAGACACACACAGAGACACAGACACACAGACACACACACACAGAGACACACACACAGACACACACACACACAGACACACACAGACAGACACACAGACACACACACAGACACATAGACACACACACAGACACACACACACACAGACACACACAGAGACACACACAGACACACACACACAGAGAGACACACACACAGAGACACACACAGACACACACACAGAGACACACACAGAGACACACACAGACACACACACACACAGAGACACACACACAGAGACACACACAGACACACACACACACAGACACACACACACAGACACACACACACAGAGACACACACAGACACACACACAGAGACACACACAGAGACACACACAGACACACACACACAGACACACACACACAGACACACACAGAGACACACACACACACACACACAGACAGACACACACAGACACACAGACACACACAGACACACACACACAGACACACACACACAGAGAGACACACACACACAGACACACACAGAGAGACACACACAGACACACACACACACAGACACACAGACAGACACACACACAGACACACACACAGACAGACAGACACACACTGTCTCCTCTCCTGGGCTTGGTTCTCAGTGACAAACAGGACAAAGTCACCAGCATCTCTGCCGCGTGCGCGTGCCCGGCGAGGGCGCAGTGGAGAGGAGCCGCAGGCGGCTAACCCAGCACAGAGCCCGCGAGGAGAGGGTCCGTGTTCGCCTGAGCGCGCCCTGCCCGTCCCCGTGCGCCGCGGCTCCCACGCCCGTGCAACGGCACCCGCAGAACCACCTGAGACGGCCGTGACCTTGTTAACTCGGGATTCGACCCGATCGCAGCTCCCCTGCGAGCTTCCTCCTGCCGCCAGGCCAGGTCCTGCCTCCCTCCCTCACCCCGAGGGCACAGCACGGGCTGTCAGACGCCGCAGTGTTGCTCTCTGGAGGCATTTGAGGTCCGGCCCCCAGGAGATGCCGGGGGAGGCGCAGAGCGGAGGCAGGGCTGTCACCAGGCCCGTGGCCCCCCATGTGGCCCTCAGTGTGGTTCCGCCGACGCAACTGCTGTTCCACCACCTCCGTGTCTTTTTAAAAAAAATAATTGTAAAATATATTTTTATTGATTTCAGGAGGAAGGGAGAGGGAGAGAGAGAGATAGAAACGTCAGTGATGAGAGAATCACGGATCGGCTGCCTCCTGCACGCCCAGGAGAAGCTGGAGGGCACTGGCTTCTCTTAAAGATGCAGGCCCGGGGCCCTGGCTGGTTTGGCTCAGCGGATGGAGCGTCGGCCTGCGGACTGGGGGGTCCCGGGTTCAATTCCGGTCGAGGGCATGTGCCTGGGTTGTGGGGGGCGTGCGGGGGGCAGCTGAATCCATGTTTCTCTCTCATCGATGTTTCTAACTCTCTATCCCTCTAAGTCTCCCTTCCTCTCTGTAAGAAATCAATAAACTATATTTTTTAAAAAAGATGCAGGCAGTGGGGGGGGGGGGCAGCCATGCCCTCTCCCAGGACTGCAGGACCCCACCCCGCATGAGTGGGTGAAAGTCAGGGCGCCCGGAAGCCACCGTGGACCTGGAGCGGAGCCTGACCAGGCCCCGGTGGACCTGCAGCCCCCCAGCTCTGTGACTTCCTGCAGACCCGCAAGTCCCTGACACACAGCAATGCTCAGGCAGCTTTCCACCTCCCTCTGGAGGGCACCTGCCATTCTGCTGCCCGGCCCCCCCCCCTTTCCCCAGGAACACCCCACCCAACTGTGTGGTTCCCACAGGAGCACATGACTCTACCCTCAGGCTGCTCATGATTGGCCAGGGGGCGGGTCCTGACTGGGGCAAAGCCAATCAGAGCCCTTTCTGGGAGTTTATTCTAGCCCGGAGCCAGTAGGGCTCCTGTAGCGGGAGATGCTGTTGGCAGTCCCGCCCCTGCCTGGTGAAGCTGCGATCTAGTGAGGAGAACGAAGCCGGGGGCTGGAGACCCAGGGAGGACACTGCTGGCCCTAGAGATCCTGCTTCCAGCTGTTTCCGAGCCCTCCCCCGCCCTCCGCCCCGCCAACTCCACTGCCCAGCCCTTCCATGGGGTCTCACTCACCCCCCTGGAGGCCGCCTGCACATTTGTCACAATCTTCCTCCCCCCATAAAACAAAACAGAGCTTTGGTGAATAACGTAGGTTCACAGGAGACTCAAGAGGTAAGACACCACCCAGCACTTCGCCCATTTCCTCTTTCTCTCCCTAGCACCGCCCCCCGCCCCCACATACTCACCCCCCAGGCCCCTGTCCAAGTCTCTCCTCTCCCCACCCCACCCCCGCCCCCCTGGCACCGCCTCCAGGGTCTCCCCTTCTCTCTGTCTGTCCATGGGCAGCAACGCAGCTGCACAAACGGCTGAGGCAAAACCCACAGGGACTGGGGGGGTGCCTCCGTCACCTGACCCCTGACCCTGGAGAGACTGGGAGGCTCCCCGACAGAGGCCGTGCGGCTCCCGAGGCATCAGCAGCCTCTCTGGTCTGCGGTCCAGCCTCCCCGCCCCCCGTCGCTAGGGCGATGCTTTCTGCTGGGCCCGCTGGTCGGCAGGGAACCCTGCAGCCCGGCCTCCAGGGAACCTCACGGGCCAGGGCGCTGGTTTCTGTCAGGGTCAAGTGCAGTTGGTCAGTCCTGCTCAGGCCTTTGACCCCCGTCCCGGTGGCTCAGGCCCTCCCTGGCTCCTGGAAGGCGAGAGGACGACCCGGGCGCGGGCGCTCAGGCGGTGCCCAGCCCTGCACCGGAATGGAATGCCGCCTGCCCCCTCCCAGCCCTTTTTGTCCCTGGATTTGCCTTCTGCCCGCTGTGCCTTGGCCTGCCCCACGGAAGGGACTCAGGTGTGGTCTCTGAGACGGCTGGCGGCTGGCGGGTGGGAACCGCCTCCAGGCCTGAGCCTGCCTGGCCGGGGGCCCTGGATTGTAACCCAACTCCTGGCTTTGTTCTCAGGCAGCGGCTTCAGGCCCGGCCCACAGACCCGCTCCCCAGGCACAATGTGGGCGCTGCTGTGGGCGCCCTGCTGATGTTTCTCTGGTCTAGAGAGATCCGTGAGCCTGAGCAGCTCCTCCCGCACTGGCGAGTCCCTTTCGAAGGTGTTGGGCCCGGGACAGGACCTGCAACTGAGTCCCCGTGGACCCCAGCCTTCCTGGGGTCTGTCACCAGTGCACCCCCACGCCCTGTCCTGCGAAGACATTTCAGCAGCTCAGTTCTAACCGTGGCGCGGGGTCCTCTGCCTCTGAGCTCTGCCTCAGGCCACCCGGAGGTCCCAAGGCTCTCGCCTGGACGGGATGGGCCCTGGCGGTCACCACGGGGCAGGCCCGGGGCACCGCCAGGCTCTGCTGCTGGCCGCTCAGCTGGAGGTAAGACACGGTGTGGCTCTGCCTTAAACGCAGCCCAGGGTCTGATGGGAAAGCTGCTCCTTCTTTAATTCTCTTAGAAATATCATTGTTACTTTACTTTTTAAAAATATATTTTTATTGATTTCAGAGAGGAAAGGAGAGGGAGAGAGAGACAGAAACATCCGTGATGAGAGAGAATCACGGATCGGCTGCCTCCTGCGCGCCCCACATGGGGGATGGAGCCCACAACCCGGGCATGTGCCCTGCCCGGGAATTGAACTGTGGCCTCTTGGCTCATGGATGACACTCAACCACTGAGCCACACAAAGGGAAAGTTTCTCGAACTTCTTTGACCAAGTGACCACAGCACGGAGCCAGGGGGACACTCTTGGGAAGCCGGGAAGCCCCAACCTTACGACAGGCCCTCAGCCAACTGGAGGCCCCAGGGCCACAGGCTTCTGCAAATGTGAGGTAGTGAGACATTCCCACCCTCTCCGACCCCGCCCCTCCCACGTCACCCTCTGGGTGTGAGCACAGGCATTTTGGAAATTCAGCTCAAGGGGGTGGGGTCAGGGGGTTTTAGGTTTGGGTGAGTGGAATACATTGATGTGGTCTACACTGGCCACTGAGTCCCCCCAAACACAGCTGCCCAAAGAGTATGCCACCGCGAAACAGGGGTTCCCAGGCCAGGCCAGAGGGAATGTGGGTAAAAGGGGAGAAGCGATGTACAGTGTTGGGCAAAGGTTGAAATGGAAGCTGGCTGGTGGAACAGCCTTCGTCCAAACAGAGGAGGCCAAGGTGCATGCAGGGAATCCGATGCCTGGTCAAATTATCTATGAAAAAACTCCGATTAAGATGCTGGAGGAAAGGCAGCATTTATATCCTTTAAATGAAAAATACATTATTACAGAATTGTCATTTTACAAGAGGCAGCCGGAGGCATATGGGGGAATAACGACGCAGGACCATGGTATGGTAGAGGCGTCAGGCCGCTCACACAAACGGTCAGGCGCTTCTTTTGGATCTTATCTTGCTTGTGCTATTTACTGGATTTCCAAGTTTTGCAATTCGTGGTGACTTCTTTACTCTTAATACTCACTTTCACACCTAATTTCATATTCTCAGGCTTTTTTTAAAAATATATTTTATTGATTTTTTTTACAGAGAGGAAAGGAGAGGGATAGAAACATCGATGAGAGAGAAGCATCGATCAGCTGCCTCCTGCACATCCCCTACTGGGGATGTGCCCGCAATCAAGGTACATGCCCTTGACCGGAATCAAACCTGGGACCCTTCAGCCCCCAGGCTGACGCTCTATCCACTGAGTCACACCGGCCAGGGCTGTTCTCAGTCTTGAGGGTTTTTTTCTCATAAGGAGGCATCCAAACAGCCCGTGTGCTGCCCAGCTGCCCCCCTCTGCAGGGCACTGCCCACTGGGGTAGTTCGCACTGCTCCCCGGGGATGAGGGTGTGGGACCCTCAGGGGTCACCTGTATCTCATCTCAGTGACAGTCACAGGGAGCGTTGGCCGGGGGCTCAGTGCCAAGGGGCAGGCGGGTGCTGCCCAGGGGCGAGGAGCCCTGCGGAGCCGCAGAGCAGGGGGGGGTGGGGGGGGGGAGTCACTGCCGGTCCCTCTGAGGCTTCCTATTGGCCCGTCCGTGAGCGTCCGCCGGTGCCTCAGTTTCCCCATTTGTAAAGGCAGCTGATAAGGCGCGGACCCACAGAGCCACTGTGAGGATGAAACGAATCAGCGATGCCCGGTGCCCTGCAAATCCGGTAAAAGCTCGATAATAAATGTGGAACGTGCTCGCCACTCTCCCCTCTACTCTGAAGGGATCCACGCTGTGGCTCTGAGCCACGGGGGACTTTGCGTGGGAAGGGGGGGAGGATCGCCCTCCCCCACAGCGACTCCCATGAGTCATCTGTCCCTCCGCAAGTCTCCCTGCCCACACTGACCCCCCCCACCCCCAGGCCTCTGCACCCAGCGTCCCGCCCCGTCAGGCAGCTCCATTACTCACTGCTCTGGTTTCCTGGCTCGAACCCCTCTGACGGCCACTTACCGGATAATCCCCGGTTTCTCTTCCGCGTTCCCTGCCCGCAGCCCCACAGCCTGCCCCAGCCTGGCAGCGGCTGAGAGAGGCCTCGGGGACCGTCTTACCAGGGACAGCCAGGAGACCCGGGTTCAAGTCTGGACCCCGGACGCCCTTGCTTTTCTGGGCTTCGGTTTCAGTTTGCGAAACAAGGTGGAGCGGGTCCTCAGATCCCTCCGGCCCGCCAGGTGCGAGGCTGAACCTGGACAAGGTGGGAGGCTCCAAGGCCTCGGGCCCCTGCCGCCTCATCTCAGGTTTGGCTGCGTCCAACCCCAAGTCCATCATCCAGGCCCGAGAGTGAAGGCTGCAGAGGGAGCTCTGGGCCTTGGCCCCGACACTGGGGCCGCAGCTCGGGGCGGGCGGGGGTGGGGGGTGGGGGTTCCTATGCCGGGCTGGTTAGGGAGGTCTGGGCAGGGCATGCCTGCCCCCCAGGTGATTGTGAACAAGCCCTTTAATACCTCGGCATCTCTGAACCCGTTCCCTCATCACCCCACCTCGCCTAAGGGCCTGAGGCTGCACACCTACTGTGTGCTTGGGCCCCTCCAGGGGAGCTCAGCTGTTTCCTGTGGTTCCCCACCCCCCTGCCACCTCGAGGTGGTGGTACTGCTCTTCTCTCCACAAGACGGGGTGAGCGGCGAGGGTGTCTGCACCCCTCATGCCTGTTCACCCCCGGGACCAGCTCCTAATCCTCCCTCTGAGGGCTCCTGACTGGCAGAGGCACCCGCTGGGAGCGGCAGGAAAGAGAGATGAAGCTGGCTGCCCGGGCTGGCGAGGGGCAGGGGTGGGGGAGGCCCCTGGGCTCTGGAGCAGAAAGGAGCCGATGGGGGTCTCGGCTGGGAGGAAGGCGCAGGGTGCTGTCACGGGGCCGCTCTGGGCCAGTGAGCGGGCAGTGGGGGCCGGGCTGCAGGAGGGACTCTCGGGGCTGCAGAGGCCTCCTGGCCAGAGACGCTGGGCCCAGGCCAGCTGATGGGGCTGGGGATCCTCAGGCGGTGAAGGCCACAGCCCCTCAGGCTGTTCGCATGGATGGGAATGGGGGCGGGGGGGGGGGGCAGCAGCTGGGCTGAGCAGCTGGGCAGGGGGGGGTGGTGGGGGGCTCCAGGAGTAAGTGGGGGCTCCGGGGCCCCATTGATGGCAGGGTGCCCGGCAGTGAGGATGTAAACCCAGGTGGAGCCCTGGGTGCTGAGCAGACACACGACCTTGCCCAGCCGGGCCCTGAGGGAGGCAGCGCCCGTGCCCACGGGGTGTGGTGGAGACCAGGGCGCAGCCGCCAGGTGACAGGAGGGGCAGCCGGTGGAGAGGAACTGGGCCAGGGCTCAGAGGTCCCGTCTGGTGCAGGCGGCGCTGCCGGGACGAGTCAGGGAGAGGGCCTCTGAGGACGGGCCCTCAGCACAGCGGGCTCCTCACGGGGGCTGGACAGTGTCCCCACC
The DNA here is from genome assembly GCF_964212035.1 of Myotis nattereri. Taxonomy (NCBI): domain Eukaryota; kingdom Metazoa; phylum Chordata; class Mammalia; order Chiroptera; family Vespertilionidae; genus Myotis; species Myotis nattereri. The sequence goes on from NC_138076.1 coordinate 212,520,334, forward strand.
ACCCGCCGCCTTAGGGGTGTGTCCAGGCCCCAGAGAGGGACCAGCACAGACGGAGGGGAGGGAGGGAGACGGGCCACGGGAGCTTGTTTGCAAGACCAGCCTGGTGGCCGGCGACCCCTGGTGTCTGCTCCCCACTATCCCTGTCCGTCTGACCATCCATCCGTCCGTGCCAGGTCCCTGCTGGCCTTCCTGCCACGGCGCCCTGGCTTTAGGGAGACACCTGGCCTGGGGAGGCCCCGATGAGGACTACAGAGGAAAGGTGCCGGGGTTCTTGTTCCGGCATCAAGAAGGGCTCAGCAACCTGGAGAAGGCTGTGTGCAACTTCAGTCCAGAGACGAAGCATAATGTTGAAAGGCATTTGGGGGTCAGAGGAGCCTAGTTTTAAAGGAACTAAGGTCTCCTCGTCTCAGGGCCCCATGCTTTTTATTAACAGACTGTCCCGAGGGAGGCGGAGACAGACCCGTCAAAGGTCAGGGTTTCCTACACAGAGGCCTCCGTTTGGGGACCTGCCTACGCTGTTCAGGCGTTTGGCCAGCAGGAGGCAGTAACATGTGGCTTAAGATGCCCTGAGCTGTCTGGCAGCAAACAATCAATTTAAGGCATCCTTTTCAGGTTTGGGGAAATGCCATCAGCCACTCCCAACAGGTGACAGCAGATGTGACTCAGACCTTGTTGCATCCCCAAGTTCCATCAAACTTTTGATGAAACTCTTGAAATTATGACCTGCTGGAACCGGCTTCCCGCAAAAGGGGAAGGGAAGGAGGGGAGGGGAGGGGAAGGAGGGGAGGGGAAGGAGGGGAGGGGAAGGAGGGGAGGGGAAGGAGGGGAAGGGAAGGAGGGGAAGGGAAGGAGGAGAGGGGAAGAAGGGGAGGGGAAGGAGGGGAGAGAAAGGAAAGGGAGGGGGAGGGGGGAGGGGGGAGCACGTGGCCTCACAACCACCCACAGACTCAGCACCAGCAGCTGTCTGGGTCCTGTGACCGCAGAGCAGAGCAGCGGTCAGGGCTGGGGAGGGCCAGCGTGGGTCCTCAGAGTCTGACTCTGGGAGGTCAGTCACCGCGACTCCCAGAGGCAGGTTTCCCCGAGGCCAGGGTGCCCGAGTCCTGCCCCTGCCACCGCCGCCGTGCATCCTGGGAGATGGGTGCAAGTCCACCCGCCGTAGCAGCCTCTTTGGTATGGTCATGGGCCCCCGTGGGCGCTGGGGCCAGGCTGGGCAGGAGCGGCCGTGAACTGCCCGGGCGGCGCCGCAGCACTGAGGGCGCTCACACCAGCGCCTGGTGTCCCGGCAGAGCGGGCGCTGGGGAGCGCCGAGGCCTGGGCCGGGAGGAGTGGGGCTGGCTCTGCTCTGGCCCTGGCCCGGCTCTGGCCCCGGCCCTGGCCCCGGCTCTGGCCCCGGCTGCTCCTCCCGGTCTCTGGACGCCCTGGTCTCCAAGGCAGCACCGACACCTGTGTGTCTGTTTACCTACGTTCCCAACGGCTCTTCAAGGCGATAAAAACGTCCCAATTCTTTCTGGTGAGAGCTACGGGAGCACCCCCTCCCCCCTCCCTCTGCTTCCCGTTCCCCAGAAACATCTGGCCCTTGGATTGTCAAATCGCCGTGTTCTTCACTACGCAAGCACTCACGCGCGCTGTTCTAACACAACACTGAGGCCACACACACACACACACACGTACACACATGCACACGCGTGCACACATGTACACACACACACGCACAAAGGCACCCGTGCTGGGGGGTAGTGAGCCCCCTCCGCTCAGAAACACCTCCCGCAGGCGCTGAAGCTGCGGCCCTGGCGAGGGCAGGGGTGGGGGGCGGCTGCCCAGGCCCCCGTGAGGGCCCCGAGGATGGGGAAGCGCAGGGCACACTCAGGAGCCACCCACCGCCCCCCTGAAGAACGGGAAAGGGCGTGTGCTGGTCGCCTCCCACACGCGCCCCAAACAGGCCTGGGGTTGAACCCGCAACCCAGCAGGTTCCTGGGACGCGGACCCAGCCAGGCGCCCGCGGGGGCAGGACACCCCGAGGGAGGGCTCCTCACGGACACGGCTGGGCTGGGCGCTGCCCTCACTCCTGCGGGCTGTTTGGAGACAGGCCCCCGACGGCACCTTGACCTTGGTTGGGCCTGTGGCCTCCGGGACTACGGATACTGTCGCATTCTGCTGTTGAAGCCCCGCCGGTGGGGTCTTGTTACGAGAGCCCCTTGGGCTTGAAAGATGCCACTCTGCTCACCTCACTTTCAGCAAGGACCCCCCCCCCCCCCCTGCGCTCTCTCAGTTAATGACGAGACATCAGGCCCCAAACGTACATTGAAAACAGACCCGGCGAGCCCTGGCCACTGGGCACAGGCCTGGGTTGCAGGTTCAACCCCAGCCCTGGTTGGGGCGTGGGTGGGAGGCAACCAGTGGATGTACCTCTCTCGCATGGATGTTTCTCTCTCTCTCCCTCCTTCCCTCCCTCCCTCCCTTTCTTAAAAAAAAAAAAAAGGAAAAAATACCCTCAGATTAACAAACAAAACAAAACACCAAGTCCATCGGTAGTTGTGTCATCATTCAAATGCACACCAACGCCCCCCCCCCCCCCCCCCCCGTGAGCCCTCATGTCCGATCACTCGTCTCATAAACTTTGGTAAAAAAAAGTCAGCAACGCACCTGCTGCAACTGTTTATTCAGAGTCTGATCATTGGAGCTTTAAGAAAGATTCACAAAATATTCATCTGAAACTGTATTTCTGGTTCATCACATTCCAAATACACTTTACTGTTCTGAGCAATATGTTCAATGCTGTCTAAAACACAGCCAAGCTATTTTTCTTTATTTATACACATTCTGTAATTTTTAAAAAACAAATATTAAGATAGAAAATATTAACAAAACTACCCAATTACAATTACTATTTTCCCACTTACTGAAATGTTTCCCGTGAGTGTATCTTCTTACCTTATTCATTTTTAATTCTGAACACTCTATCGATTTATAAATGCACTTAAGGAGTTCTGATCTTATATTTCGCATAGATTCAAAACTTAGGTTTGTTAAAAGCACTCACTGAAATTATTTTTGAATTTATAGATCATACAAAATAAACCATTTACAAGGGGACAGGTGACTTTAAACATTATTTTGAAATCACCTGACTGTGTGCAAATATGAATGAAGCAATCTGTCAATTAGACACCAGTCATTTTGGTCTTTTGTTTTTATTTTTTGCTCCATTTTTACTGAGATGTCTGTTGTGAATTTCATTTCTCCAGGCCCAGCTGGCACCGGCGGATTCGAGTCCCCAGCCCATGGTCGTACACGCTGAGACCCCCACACAAGGCTCTCTCTTCTCAGGGGGTGGGAGGGGCCGTGTCTCCAGGCCCCCAGATGTCGGAACTAAAGATTCCAAGAAAATAAAGCGAGGATAGGCATGGATGGCAAAGAGGGCATGTGCAGGAAGTAACAGAACAGAAATGACAAGAAGGCTTCTACATCAAAGGGAAGGTGACGTCAGCTGTGTCTAGGTCGCGGGCCGAGGCAGCAGAGCCACCTGCAGAACGGGCCGTCTGCGCTGCAGTCTGCGGGCCTCGGTCCCTTAACGAGGAATTTCTCCAGGAAGCACATGACATCAGGATTAGGAACCATAGCGGTCCTACAGAGAGAGAGAGAGCCCGGGTGAGAGTCACAAACACTCGAGTCACGTCCCCTTTCCCGCCGCCTGGCTCTGCCTGGGGAGCCCCAGAGGCAGGCGCGAGGGGACGGAGGCGCACAGGTGGAGGCTGCGCCTGGCCTCTGGTTCACTGAGGGGCGCACTCCCGCTCTCTGCGCCTCCACTGCTCACCTCCAGGTGACTAGGATGGATGCTCATCTGTCACCAGGACTGTCACCTTCGTGGCAGGACCGACGGGCTCAGCTCCCCAGGGACGTGAGCAGCTCTGCCTCCCAACCAGACGCCCACTCCCCGCAGGGCCTCAGCAGGGGTCTCGGGAATTCTCCCGGGGCCGCCCCCACCTGGGAACCCTGCAGGCACCAGGCCCCACCAGGCCCTCCTCCTGGGGCCATGTCTTTTTTTTTGGTGCTCCAGGTGAGGCTCGAACTCACAACCTCGGCATAATAACTGGGGCCACGTCTTACACTCGCGACAGAGTCCCCGGCAATAACCTGACGTGAACAGAAGGCTCAGAGAGAAGCCTTTCGCCCAATCAGGGCGGCCTTCGGCTGCTACACAGGGTGGGCAAAGGAGGTGCACAGGTGTGGGAAGCAACAGTAATCAATAAGTAATAACAAGGATGACCGTGAGCCTGCGCTCCCCACCTGTACACCAGCTGCCGCGGGGCCCGCCCGGAGGTGGGAGTGCTCTCGAGAGCCAGCCGAGAACTGGGACGTAAATTCCATGTATCCCCATGGCAGAGAATGTGGGTTTTGAAGAATTTTTACTCACACGGAAATGCTCATAACAAAACGTCATTTAAAAGCAGGACTGCATATACACAATGTAATCTTTTTTAATTTGGAAAAGATATGCATAGAATACCTTTTAAAGATAAAAAAATGTCATTTTTACTTTCTTAATATTTCTGTTCCAACATAGGAAAGGATGGATAAGGACCATGATAATTCCTGTAACAATTCCCCTAGGGTCATAAATTAGAAAGTTTAAACAAGCAGGAAATGGTAACTGGACTTTCATGATGTCCTGGGTCACACGTGGCAAACGTCTAGATCAGTGATGTAAAATCGAATTTCCTTGCGAATGAAGAGTGGCCCCAGCCTCATTTTCACAACCACGAGCCCACCCCCCTCCCCAGACCCGCCCCGCAGCCCCACGGACCTGGATGGAGGTCATGACTCCGTTAGCGAAGACGGACAGCTTCCCGGCGACGGACCTCACGCCCTCCTTCAGCTGCGCCATGTCGGGGGCCGTGGGCAGCACGCTCGAGAGGGTGTAGTTTCCTGCACACGGAGCAGGCGCGGTGGTCACGCTGCCCCAGGGCAGCCGCCCAGTGACGACACGATGACCCAGAGATGGGGGGGTCCCCCGCCCCTGCTTCCCAGGAGCAGCCGGTGTGGCAGGGACAGGACACTGCATGGGTCAGGGCTCGGGTCCCAGCACAGCCCCACGTCCTGCGTCCACGACCAGCTGCACGGCCCCACCCAGGAGGAGGGTGGCCCGGTCTGAACCGTCTGGTGCCTCTGCAGAGACCCTCCCCCTCCCGCGCCCTCTTCCTGCAGGTGCCTCACACCCGCCTGCCAGGCCAGCGCTCAGGAAGCAACCGGTGGGCCTTTGTGGGCCAGCATCCCCCTCTGTGGGGGAGCCCTCCGCCCTTCCTCCCCGTGGCCTCTCCCCTGGGCCCCAGCCAAAGGGATGGGCCCACCAGAGCCGGCCCTGGACGAGGCACACTGAGCGCGGGGAGCCCTCTGCTTGCTCTGGGGCTACGGCGGGCTGAGGCGCCCCTCCCACGCGCAGCTCAAGCACAGGCGGAGGGAGCCTGCCCGAGAACGGGGCTCCCCGGGGAGTGAGCTGGAGGGTGGGTCTCCCCGCTGCTCAGGTCTGAGCCTCCCGGGTGCGAAGCCGGCCCCACTCCCCGCTCTGCCGCGGCCGTGGCAGCTGGGCGTGTGGCTAAGGTCTGGCTGCCCCACGGGAACGCCGTGTCCCACCGCACGGTGAGTGCCCAGTGCTGCCACGCCGCGAGCCCACACCGGCCTGGTGACCTGCCGCACGACTGCAGCCGGGGCTGGAGGGGCTCAGGGACTGGGTGGCCCACACCCGGCGGTCCCCCAGGGCCAAGCCCAGCTCCTCCTTGGCTCCACACACGGCCATCTCCACCCGCCTGCCCTTAAGCAACAGGAGAACAGAACACGATTATCCTTCAGCACAGACAGCGCCCAGCCCGCCGAGTGGGCAGGGCTGTGGGCACGGGGCTTCCCCCTCCGCTGCCAACGCCAGAGCAAAGCCCAGGCCGTGAGGGTCCCTGGGCTCCAATCTCGGGTCTTCACAGCAGACCAAAGGCCGTGCGAGATCCGAGCATGAGGCCAGAACCTCAGCGTCTCCACTACACGGAGGGCGCAGGGGTCAGGGGGCGACCGCAGGGAAGCACCTCCACCTACCAACCCGAGAAATGCTTAGGGCGAGCACGGCTGAGGCAGGACAGAGGGCCCAGGCCGAGCAGCTGCGGGACAGTGACCTCACCGACTACTTCCACCCCCGGTGCCCGGAGACGCCTAGGAGACGGCTCACCCTGCCCGTCAGCCCTCTCCCCTTCCCCGAAAACTCCCGAGTTCTAACCCTGCAGCACAGTGTGGCCAAACGACCGAGTTCTGGTCAGTCGGAGGCCCTGTGCCTCCCTCTTCCCCCTTCCTGCCGGCCAGCCCAGCCGGGTGTAGGCGAGGTGAGCAGAGCTGGCACCGCGCTGGGCGGAGGGGAGGGGAGGGGAGGGGAGGGGAGGTGGGGGCCAGGTGAAAGGGGCCGGGTCCCGATGTAGGGAGCACAGGGCACAGTCCCCAGCTGCCTCCCAGAGGGCGTGAGACACGGCCTCACACTGGGCTCTGCCTGGCTCTGTCCCTGCCGCCCTCGCTCCCCGAACCCTCCCGATGAGGGTCTGAGCCGGGGCAGGCACTCGGCAGCTTCGGGAGCAGTGGCAGCCCCAGCGGGAGGCCCCCTCCTCCCTCCCCTGCGGCTGCTGCTCCAAAACGGCCTGCAGACCGTGCCTCGCAGCCCCCTCCCCCGGCCCTGGGCGCTATGCCCGTTGGTGCCCTGGCCACGGGCTCAGCCACACGATGGGCGCCGGGCAAGGGCAATGCAGGCCTCCACCCCCCCGCCGCCGTCCGCAGCACCCACAGGGGCCTGGGCCAAGGACACCCAGCGAACGGGCCTGCTGGGGGCTCTGCGGCGAGCACCCAGGTGCCCCTTCCCGTGACTGCAGCCCCGCGGGCCGGAGCTCAGGGCGCACACAGGACAAGCGTTATGGGCTCTGTTCTCTGAAACGGGAGTGTCCACCGTTCCCCTCAACCACGGAAGGGCCTGCTCGCATGTGGTCAGCAGAGGGTTTTAGCAAGAACGACGTTTCAGAGGGAAACTCCGCAACCTGAGCCGAGGTGCGCACAGGGCTCCTTCCCGGTGACCCAGCACCACCGTGGGGACGGGCGGGACTGTGGGGAGCCCTCCAAAGGCCGAGCCCCCTCAGCCAGGGTGGTCACAAAGGGAAGTGGCCTTGACAAGGGCCAGGACACGGAGAGTGAAGATGAGGACAGTGCATGAGCCGCTCCGCCCTGCCCGCACCCCAGGCCGTGCAGGAACCCCAGTCAGCAGCCAGCCCCTCCTGCGGGAGGTCGGGGCAGAGCACAGGGAGCTCCCAGGCGCAGGCCCCCTGCAGCGGCCGAGGCCCGGCACCACCTCGGCTCACCAGGCACTGCGGCTGGAACGCACCTTCTCACTGAGCACAGCTGCCTGGCAGTGCCCCCTGCACCGAGGGCCTGCTAACACCCCCCCCCCCACGTCACCCCCCCCTCCGCCTTACCTGCTGCCTGCCTCCTCTGCTCGTCAAACAGGTCGGCCGAGCTGATGGAGGAGCTCCCCGAGAGCCTCTCCAGCCGCGCCCGGGTTTCAAACTGGACAAGACCAGGAAGAGAAAACGTCAGGCCCAAACACACGCCGGAGGGGCCGCACTGCCTGCACCCAGGCTCCCCCACAGCGGCTGCAGGCACGCCCAGGCCCCCATCAGTGCGACAGAGGACGCCCAGGCCCCCATCAGTGTGAGGGCACCAGAGGCAAGAGACGTGAGAGAGGGTATCTCTGTTGTGGGGCTGCTCTCACTCCCCCACCCCCACCCCAAGGGCCACGACATGAAGCCTCCCTCCGACACCTGTCATGCTCTGCTGTGACTGAGCCTGAACGCGGTGGACGTTAGAGCAAGGAGGGTTTCAGGGCTGGGAAAAGCCTAGAGGCACGCGAAATACTCTTAAATGCAGCGAGAGTGCTACTGCTACCAAATAAAACCAGGACGTTTGAGGAAGAATTCTCTGACAGTCCCAGGCTCTGCGTCGGCACACAGGCTTCCGAATTAGAAGGAAGCCGAAACCTCTCCGATCCCATTTGAGTTTTACTGCTTAGCAAGGTGCCCCTAAGACAAGCAACAGCCTGAAAACAAATCTATCCACGCCCCCAGAACCCACACCCGTACACTTCGTCTAACTCTGGTTAGAAATTAAGTGGCAGATGTATCAACATTGTCTGAAGTTTATTGAAAAGAGATTGAATGGCCCTGGCTGGTTTGCCCAGTGTTTAGTATGTTGGCCCTCAGGGTTGTGGGTTCAATTCCCGGTCAAGGGCATGTACCTCGGTTGCAGGTTTGGTGCCCGGCTCTGGTCAGGGTGCACAGGGGAGCCAAACATCTCTCATATCAATGTTTCTCTCTCTCCCTCCTGTCCCCACCCCTTCCCTCCCTTTCACTCTAAAAATCAATGGAAACAATATCCTCAGGTGAGGACTAGAAAACAGACAGAGTGGATGGCTATTCAAAACACTGAGAATGAGTAAGAGAAACATGAGGCGCAGCTCCTATCTTCCAGTCACACCCCCCCTCCCAGCTCCCGCCCCCCCGCCCTCCCCCCACACCCCCCGGCCAGCCAGGGCAGCCAGGTGTGGTGAGTGGTCAGAAACACCTGGTTCTGAGTTCTGGCCCCAGCGCCCCGGGGCCAGGGCCTCTCGCAGCCTGAGCCCATCTCGCCCAGCATCCACCACCTGCTCTCCCCACTCCCAGGCCCCTGCCCTAGGGGCCCACGCAGAAACCCTCCGGACACTTACATCAGCATGGTCTTGTCTTCCAAAGTACATATCTGAGGAAATGGCTTTGACGTTGCCAAACTTCTTCTGGGCCTCATCTGTGTTTCCAACTGGCTCATAGTCTGGCTTGCGGCGAGTCGTAGGCCTGCAGTTAGGAACAGCCGAAGTCGGAGTGACATCAGCAAGACGGCAGAAGAGGAGCTTTCTGCCACCCTGCTCCTCCCGACCCCGATCTCAGCGCCCCTGGTGGGGTCGAGTCCAGCAGAGGTGCCAGCACACCGGGGGCCAGCAATCCAAGACGGGGCGCACTGGCGAAGGCGAGGGGAGCAGTTTCACTTGGCTCCCAAGATGGCACAGCTCGGCGCCAAGAGAGACCCGCTTGGCCCACAACTTCTCCTGCGGGGGAGGTGAGAGGGCAGTGAGTGGTGCCTGGTCCCCCGCTGTGTGGGGCATGGCCATGGGCTGGGAGAGGCTGGCAGACGGGGTCCTACTAAACATTTGGCAGGCTCCACGGGGAGGCCGGCCCACAGCCTGCTGGGCACTTTATCGGCAGAGCTGCCAATTGGCCCACGGTGCCGTCCACTGCTCTGCGCGCTTCACCACACAACCCTGCCCTCGCCATGGCTGGCACCCTGCACCTGCAGATGGGGGGTGCAAGCCTTTGCAGACAGCCAGTGCGCAGGTGCAGAAAGCCACCTGGTGCTGTGGGCCTGGGAGGAGGCACATGAACCTTGCATTTCAGGAAAGGAAACCCCAGGGAGGCCCCCAGCCCCGGCCTGGCTCTGTGGGGGAGAGAGAGATGTACCGTCTTCAGAATCCACCCCGGGAGGGAGTTAGCGTGGAGCGTGTGTCCACACAGGGTCTGAGAAAGCCTCCGGGTGCCCAGCAGGGCGAGTGGTGAAGGCCCTGCTCACCCAAAGCCAGCCCATCGCTCACTGTGGGGAGGCGAGGCTTCCTCAGGGCAAAGGCAGCACACGCCTCCAGGAACACGGACAGTCACGGAAACGCGACGCCACAGTGGCCTTTCAGTAGCTGCCCCCAGAACTGCCCGGCCAAGAATGCAAAATAAGGTTTTAAGGCAGCTCGCCAACCTACAGGAATCGGCAAGATAGACAACTCAGCGAAATCTGGAACCTGACACACTGACACTGAGGAGCTCAACAGAGACAAAGAAATCATAAAATAGAACAGACAGAGACTCCGGGGCTGAGAAGACAAAACTGCAGCAGAGAGCACCCACCTCCGACTTAAGCAGGAGAAAGAATGTGTGAACTGGAAGATAATTCATTTGAAATTATCTGGTCAGAGGAGAAAAAAAGAATGAAAAAGTGAAGAAAGCCTACAGGAATTATGGGATGCTCTTAAGAAGATACACATTATGGGAGACTGAGGAGAAGAGAGGGAGGAAGAGACGGAAAGTGTATTTAAAGAAATAATGGCTAAAAACTCCCCCAATCTGGAGAAAGACAGGGACATCAGGTGGATGAAGCTCATAACCCCCAAACAGACCCAATCCAATAAACTGTCAGAGATCGAAGCCAAGGAGAATTTTGGAAGCAGCAGAGCAAAGACACTCATCACAGACAACGGGGCTTGGGAGGCTGTGAGCAGGCTGCTCAGCAGAGCCCTGCAGGCAGGAGATAGTGGGTGACATTAAAGCTGCTAAAAGGCCCGGGTGGGGAGCCCAGTTGGCTAGAGCATCGTCCTGAAATGCCAAGGTTTCAGGTTCAATCCCCCGTCAGGGCACATACAAGAACCAACCAATGGCCAAAACCGGTTTGGCTCAGTGGATAGAGCGTTGGCCTGCGGACTGAAGGGTCCCAGGTTCGATTCCGGTCAAGGGCATGTACCTTGGTTGTGGGCACATCCCCAGTAGATGTGCAGGAGGCAGCTGATCGATGTTTCTCTCTCATCGATGTTTCTAACCCTCTCTCTCCCCCTTCCTCTCTGTAAAAAAATCAATAAAAAAAATATATATTTTTAAAAAGAACCAACCAATGAATGCATAAATAACTGCAACAAATCCATGTTTTTATCTCTAAAATCAATCAATAAGTAATTAAAAAAAAAAGCAAACAACTGCTGGGGACTCTTCCCCCCTCCCACGTGGGAGTCTGTACTTGTTCTTCAATAAATTCCCACCTTTGCTAGACCATCTTCCGTCCGTGGATTCATTCTTTGACTCCGACGGACAAAGAATCCAGGAACCATCCTGCCCAGGGGAACCCTGCGTGTGCCAGTCCAAAAATCCCGTATCAGAACAAAGTAGGACATATATTCAGATTATTTGCATAAAACATAAATATAAAGCTCAAAGAACAATCACAGTGAGCACGTGAGGAGCCACTAGGCACCCAGGCAGGTCGAGAGTTGGAAATGGGCAGCGGTCCAGAAGTGAAGCGCCCTTTGGGCCATTGCCTATTTTCTTCCAACCCTCAGAGATGAACATTTCCATCTCCAGCTTGGGGAGATGAGGAATAACGTTGCGCTAGCTGGTGTGGCCCAGTGGACAGAGCATCCATCAGCCTGTGGACTGAAGGATCGTGGCTCAATCCAGGCCGAGGGGAATGACCTTGATTATAGGCTTGGTCCCTGGACCCGGTCAGGGTGCTTAAGGAGGCAACCAATCCATGTGTCTCTCTCACATCAACCGATGTTTCTTTCTCTTTCTCTCTCCCCGTCCCTTCCACTATCTCTAAGATATCAATGGAAAAGGTATCCTAAGCAAGGATTAACAAACAAACAAAACAAATAACGCTGTTCTAAACACAGGGTATCTATAAAATTTTTTGGTTGTGTATATAGATAGGAGTTGAATTGCTGGGTCAAAAATGGTGCCAGTTTTCCAAACTGGTGTTACCAATGTATTCTCCCATTAAAAGTATGAGAGTCTCTGCTCTTTTCTATCTTACTAGAAGCCCGGTGCACGAAATTCGTGCACTCAGGGGGGGTGTCCCTCAGCCCGGTCTGTGCCCTCTCGCAGTCCAGGAGCCCTCAGGGAATGTCCGGACCATCAGTCAGACTTCCTGGGAGAGGCTCCTGCCACTGCCGCTGCGCTTGCCAGCCATGAGCCCGGCTTCTGGATGAGCGGTACTCCCCCTGTGGGAGCGCACTGACCACCAGGCGGCAGCTCCTGCATTGAGTGTCTGCCCCCTGGTGGTCAGTGTGAGCTTAAGCGGCCGGTCATTTCACCATTCGGTCGATTTGCATATTAGTCTTTGATTATATAGGTCTAGAGGCCCAATACACGAAATATGTGCAAGGGGCTTGGCCCTCACAGCCCCCGCGCTGCCTCCGCCCTCACAGCCCCCGTGCTGCCTCCGCCCTCACAGCCCCCACGCTGCCTCAGCCCTCGCAGCTGTGGCTTGGTCCGGAAGGTCATCTGAAAGGTCGTCCAGACAGTCGTTCTGCTGTTCGGCCGTCCGGTCTAATTAGCATATTACGCTTTTATTATTTTAGACTAGTAGTTGGTGTTGCTAAATGTCTTAATAATTTTGACTGTTTTTGATGCATATAATAGTACTTAATTTTAATTTGCATTCCCATGATTACTAACGAAGATAAGCACATTTTTATGCAAGCTCATCAATCTATTAAATAAAGAGGAAGTATGTGCTGAAAAACAACAAAAAACAGCTGCTGAAGGAGACCTGGCCAATGTGGCTCCGTTGGCTGAGCCATCATCCCATGCACCAAAAGGATGCCCGTGCAACTCTCAGCAGGGCACACGCTCAAGTTTCGGGCTTGGTCCCCAGTAGGGGCGTGCAGGAGGCAGCCGATTGATGTTTCTCTCTCACATCAATGTTCCTCTCTCTCTAAAAAACCAATTAAAATATTTAAAGAAAAAACAAAAGAACAAATAAAAAACAACAAGACACAACTCCAGGCTGCCTTCAGGACACACATAGGTTGAAAGTTAAGAGACCAGAAGAGAGTAGGGTAGCCACATTTATATTAGGAAACACACGTTAAGCCAAAACCTGTAACAAGAGACAAAGGTCATGTAATGGTAAAGGAGGCAGTTCTTCAAGAGTAATAACAATTGTAAATATATATGCACCCAACCGATCTGACAGGAGAAACAGACAGTATGGCAACAATGAGAGACTTCAATACCCCACTTCAACAATGGACACATCACCCTGACGGAAAATCAACAAGGAAAACTGCACTTGAACTGTATGTTAGACCAAATGGGCCAACAGACATGGAGGGCATTTCATCCAACAGCAGCAGCACATGCATCTGAAGTGCACACAGAACATCCTTCAGGGCACGTCACATGCTCGGTCCCGGGGCAAGTTTAAATCACGTGAGCCCTTAACAAATTTAACAAGATTGAAATCATATTAAGTATCTTTCCAACCACAATGGTTATGAAAGCAGAAATCAACAACAGGAGGAAAACTGGAAAATTCACAAATATGTGGGAACTAACACATTCCTGAACAACCACAGGGTCAGAGAAGAAATAGAAAACGTCTTGAAACAAATGAAAATGGAAACACAACATCCCAACACTTATGGGCTACAGCAAAAGCAGTTCTAAGAGGCAAGTTTATGGCCAACAGGTGGGCACATGGAAAGGTGGTCAGGTCAGCATCACTGATCATCTGGGGAGCAAATCAAAACCGCCATGAGAAATCCGCATCAAAAAGACAAGCGGTAGCCCTGCCAGCGTCGCTCAGCAGTTAGAGAATTTGTCTTTCACACTGGAGGGTCGAGGGTGCGATTCTCTGGGTTGCAGGTTCAATCCCAGCTCCATCGAACTGCATGTGGGAGGCAACCAGTCGACGTGTCTCTCTCACATGGATGTTTCTCTTTCTTTCTCTCTCTCTCCCTCCCTCCCTCCCTCCCTCCCTCCCTCCCTTCCTTCCTCCCTCCGCCCTTCTCTCTCCTAATCCCTTCCATCCTCTCTAAAAATCAATGGATCCGTAACCGGTTTGGCTCAGTGGATAGAGCGTCGGCCTGCGGACTGAAAGGTCCCGGGTTCGATTCCGGTCAAGGGCATGTATCTTGGTTGCGGGCACATCTCCAGTAGGGAGTGTGCAGGAGGCAGCTGATTGATGTTTCTCTCTCATCGATGTTTCTAACTCTATATCTCTCTCCCTTCCTCTCTGTAAAAAATAAATAAAATATATTTTTTAAAAAATCAATGGAAAAAATATCCTCCAGTGAGGATTAACAATAAAACAGTAACAAAAAGAAGAGGTAAGTATTGGTGAGGATGGGAGAAAAGGGAACCATTGTACACTGTTGGGGGGAAGGTAAGTTAGTGTAGCTCCCATGGAAAACAGTATGAAAGTTCCTCAAAAAATAATAGAAATATCAGATGCTCTAGTCATCTCACTTCTGGGTGTGTATTTAAAGGAGAAAAAGTCGCCCTAACCGGTTTGGCTCAGTGGACAGAGCGTCGGCCTGCGAACTGAAGGGTCCCAGGTTCGATCCCAGTCAAGGGCATGTACCTTGGTTGCGGGCACATCCCCAGTAGGTGTGCAGGAGGCAGCTGATCGATGTTTCTCTCTCATCGATGTTTCTAACTCTCTCTTCCTCTCCCTTCCTCTCTGTAAAAAATCAATAGAATATAAAAATAAATAAATAAAAATAAAGGAAAAGAAGTCAACATCCTGAAGAGTCAGCTGCAATTCCATGTTCACTGAAGCTCTACTCACAAAGCCAGGCCTGGAGAGGCCTCAGTGCCTGTCGGTGGGTGAACGGAGAAGGGGTGGTGTAAATGGGATACGACTTTGCCATAAACAAGGACGCCCTGCCAGTGGGGACAGCATGGATGAACTGGACATTATGTTAAGGGAAGTAAACCAGACGAGAAAGACAAATACTGCATGATCTTATTTACAGGTGCCATCACAACTTTATAAAAAAAGGTCAAACTCAGAGAAACAGAGCAGAATGGTGGGGGAGGGGTTGGGAAATGAGCAGATGTTGGTCAAAGGTACACATTTTCATTGATAAGATGAGTAAGTTCTGGGGACCGAAAGTGCACACGGGGCTCGTTAACAATACTGTAGTGTCTACCTGACATTTGCTAGAGCAGAGCTGTGTTCTCAGCACAAAACAAACAAACAAAAACCCCAGTGAAATAGGTTAAACTAATTTGAGGTGAGGCAAATGTGTTTCTTATTTATAATGTATACACATGCCACTTTTTTTTTAAAAGCCAACAGCAATACTTCTATAAAAGGATTTCAGGCAGCTTTTTAAAAGCCTGAAAATTCTAGTAAAAAAAATCAATACACATCCAAACCACACAACACTTGAAGGAATTTTCCATTTAAAACAGGCCTTCTCCCCTCTTTGGTCCCGCAGATCACTCAGTAAACACTGAGCACTCCACAACGCACGCACGGCGCTGGTCCACGTCACGCGGGACACAGCGGGAGCGGGCTGAGCGCAGTGCCAGTGAGCAGGACAGTCCTGGCCGCACCTGCTGTCCAACGTACTGGCAGTGTCACCTGGCACTATCAGCGTTCCCTGGTTTGGACAATAAACTAAATAGCCTTCACTCACAATCCCCCAAACTGGAGATAGCTCTCCAACAGGTGCATGGGTAAACATAAAGAGGAATGAATAACATGACGTCCCAAGGCACTAAGACAGTGGTGGGCAAACTGCGGCTCGCGAGCCACATGCGGCTCTTTGGCCCCTTGAGTGTGGCTCTGCCACAAAATACCGACTTCTGCGCATGGGACACGAAGTTTCAATCGCACTGTACGTGCACGCCCACACGTGGTATTTTGTGGAAGAGCCACACTCAAGGGGCCAAAGAGCCGCATGTGGCTCGCGAGCCGCAGTTTGCCGACCACTGCACTAAGAAAACGGAAATAAGTCAGTCTACACAGGCCAGTTACTGCCCAATTCCATTCCAACCCTGTTCTGGGAGAGGTAAGGCCAGAACACCGGGTGCCAAGAATGTTCTTGAAGCAGCAGAACAAAAGCGTTACTTCCCAGAGACGTCCTTGGAGACCCCGGTTCACAGCCCCACGCTCCGTCCGCATACCTGTCTGAATAGCCCGTGGTTTTCAAAATCGTGTCAGCCTCTTTGGTGTTCTTCTTCTTCCAATAGAAATCTGAACTGTCATCCCAGCTAGAAAAAGAACTGCTCCGTAGCTCCATCGGCTCGTCGAAGAACCTGCTGAGAAAGGGAACAGCGACGTGAGGCCTCACAGTGATGTCGGGTTCAGGGGGACGGCGCCTCCAGCTCCCGTGAGTGGCGGGCAGCCATGTGGCCTGACCCGTGAACAGGAGCAGACACGAGGCGAGTCATTTCCAAGGACTTTGCTCAACTTGCCCGGCCCCATCTCCTGCTGCAAGAGGTGTGTTCCAGGGGCTGTGGCCTCAGGCAGGTGCTGAAACCTCTATTCATCCGGACGGTCAAGGTGCCACGTGAAGGACACACAATCTGGACAGTCACCTGTACCCGCAGCTGACATCAGCGAAGAACAAACCATGGTGTGTTAGGAGCTGAGGGGATGTTTGTCACTGCAGCATCAGCTAGCCTATCCGGACAGCACGTGGCTACAGGTTACATATTCCATTTTCACTGGGTCTCATCCTGCCAAGTTAGTCACAGCTGCTGCTGCCGGGCCTGGGAACGGACGGCATCCGAGGAGCTCCTGCCGGCAACGCCCGCCCGTCAGCCCCAGGACAAGGCTGCCGTCCTCGCAGCATCTACCACTCACTGTCAGGAACGCTCACCGCCTCCCTCTGGACTCAGATAGAGCGAGGGATCGGCCGCGAGGCGGTGCCCCTCCAGTCTGAGGGGCGTGAACGGGGTCTGCGAGCATCGCTGAGCAGGCGGCCTCCCGGCTCCATTTACACTTTCCGTAGCTGAGCGTTGCCCAGCAGGCACCGCCCAGAGACCAAGCTCGACAGCGCTCGGCTTCCGGTCCTGTGCGGTGAGAGTCTGACCAGAGCAGCGGGGTTTGCGGGAACAGCTCGGAGATCGAGAGGGGAGGCAGGTGTGCCAGGGCCTTAAGAAAAGGGGACTGTGCCCTGACCGGTGTGGCTCAGTGGATAGAGCGTCAGCCTGCGGACTCAAGGGTCCCGGGTTCGATTCGGTCAAGGGCATGTACTTGGTTGCGGGCACATCCCCAGTGAAGCGGGGTGTGCAGGAGGCAGCTGATTGATGTTTCTAACTATCTCTCTCCCTTCCTCTCTGTAAAAAATCAATAAAATATATTTTAAAAAAAGAAAAAGGGACCGTGTTATCCCAGAATTCCTAACTGCTTTGGATGGAAAAGCCCAGCCAGCCACGCACGCCCCAGGAAGCTGGAACTCAGGAGGGTCAGGAGAGAGGCGGCCTCCAGCTTCGGTCTCGGGAAAGGAAGGTGGTGGGAGAGAATGTGGCTTCCTGCAGGGCGTCGGGCCGGAAGCTCGAGGAAACCGGTGAGCACTGGCTCCCGGGCCACAGGGAGCCGCTCAGACAGACAGACAGACAGACAGACAGACCGACCCCTGGGCTGTGGGAGGGGCCTGCAATCAGAGATGAACAGAAAACAAGTGGGCAGGGACCCCAATGAGCCAGGACTGAGGGGTGGGGGGAGCGAAGGACAAATACACTTTTTCCTGACAAACCATGACAGAGGAGGGGTAAACCTGCTGTTTGACGCAGGGGGGAGGGCTCCTGTGGGCAACAGGGGGGAGCAGGGCTTCCGGTGTGGGTCCCGCCTCCTCCTCCAGAGGCTCACTGAGCGCAGATGGCGTCCGCTAGCCTCTCGGGCAGGGAGCGTGGAAGCTGAGCAGCCCTCCCAGAGCTGTGGGGCCCGGAGCCCCGAGCACGGGCTGCTGGAGGAACAGCCCCTCCCCACGCAGAGCAGAGACCAGACGACGGGGCTGCCTGCTGCCTGGGGAGTCCGCCTCAGGGTCTGTAAGGACCAGGGAAAGACTGAGCCCAGGTCCACGAGGGATTTAACGCCCCTTGATGAGCTCTGTGAGGCGAGGAAGCGGGGCGAGGAGACAAAGTCCCCGGAAACCCAGGGGGATGTAAGTCTGAATGGACTGAGGGGGGTGCTGCAGGCCCCGGAGGGTGCTGGGTGCCCGGGGCACTGGACAGGGCGGTTGGAATTTCCAGGCTCTTCACACTCTGAGGTTGTGAACTTACTGGATTTTGCTGATTTGATATCACTGTAAGGAAACACTCATTTACATAAACCAAAGTGCTGGGCCACCGGGGCATCAGATTTTAAGAAAATGACTGAATGATTCAAAAACAGGAGAGAGAAGCCACTCTGCTGGGATCCTACTGGTTAGCAAGAGCCCCGATGCAGCATTCCACGGGCTGGCTGGGCGGCGCTCTCTTCCTACATGCCCCCGCCCCCGCCCCCGCCCCCCACTCCCCGCCCCCCCCCACTCTCTGAGCTCTCCCACATGCAGGGGTCTCACTGCGGGACAGAGAGAGTCTGGCCAGGCCCCAGCCGCCCGCTGGAGGAGGGCAAGGGGACTGTGAAAGGCCATGTGCACTGGCCTCTCCTCAGAAACACGGCCGCCTCCAAAGCTCACCTCCACATTGTTAGTGACCGTCCACTGTTCGGATTTCTAGGGCCTAGCGTTCAGAGCTTTTTAAAAATATATTTATTGATTGATTTCGGAGAGGAAGGGAGAGGGAGAGAGAGAGAGAAACATCCATGATGAGAGAATCATGGATCGGCTGCCTCCTGCACGTCCCCCACTGGGGATGGAGCCCGCAGCCCAGGCCTGTGCCCTGACCGGGAACTGAACCGTGACCTTCTGGTTCACAGGTCAACACTCAACCACTGAGCCACGCCAGCGGTGCTCAATGTTTTTACTTTAATTTTGCCCTCCCACCCCGTCCTTCTCAACCCTGAACCTCCGTAGCCCCCGCTGCCAGCACCCGAGCATCACATCTGAGTTACAGGGGCTGACACCGTGACCCCCTGCAGGCCACGCCAGCATTGTAAGGCTGAGCAAACTGTTCTAGTCTCATCCCTTTGTACTCAATATATAATTACATTGTCCATGTCCTGGAAATAATGGAACTCAATAAAAAACAAAGAGATGGTTGACCTTCTTTTTAATAGAAACAGCCCTCTTCCATAATTCATAATAGTCAAGTTCTAATGGGCTAATGAATAATTTGGAAGCAATGAGAGCTCTTCATGGAGCTAATCTGCTGGCTTTCCGAAAGCCCATGTGCAGGAACTCGGCTGCCAAGGACGGCCAGCGCCCTGTGCCACCCACGGGGTGAGGACGAGGCTATAGAGAAGGCGGCAGCTCCTCACGATCCACACGCTCAAGGTCGGTCTGGCAGGGACCAGCAGGCCTGGGCCCTATAAACACCATCTGCTCCCAGGTTTCAAACCATAACTAATTGTGTCCTAGCAACGAGGGGAGGGCCTCAGGGCTGGCGCTCTGGCCGAGCTTTGGGGAAGCACGGGCAGGTCCACGGGTCTCCAGGGCCCCGCCCTTTCCCACACGCTCCAAGCAGCAGTGCTGCCAGAGCCTGAGACGTCCCCCCTTCCTGTGCCTCCTCTGCAGGAGCTGCTCCCGGCCAGGGAGGCTGTGGAGAAGCCGAGAGGCAGTGCAGAGCCGCATCCCCGGGGCCTCAGAGCCGCGCCCGCCCTCATGAACCCCAGCTGAATGATCTGATCTGCACGCGGCTTCCAGAGCAAGTTAGACGTTTCCCTCCCCTTGTGGGAAAGGATTTGCATTCTTTTAAGAGGCATGACTGGGGTGTTCCCTCTAAGTAAGACCAGCCCTGGTCCAACAGCCAGGTTACTCACACAGGCAAACAGGAAGCCGCCCGGTCGCTGAGGTCCTGACCGGGGACACCACTGACCCAGGCATTTCTTCCTTTTTTTGATAAAATATCTGGACTTGAAAGAATTTGAGGCGATGGACAGTGCTCTCTGGGAGCTTGGACAGGGGCAGAATGAAACAGAACAAGTGCTACATATGTGAACATGCTCCAAGCCTGCGTGCCTGCTCCCCAACTCTACTGCCCCCGCCCCCCATGGCAGTGGCAGGAACCGCCCGTGAGCACCACCGCTAACGACAGGCCCACATTCCATTTCCCCCAACTGCTCACTCGCAGGCGGCCCTCAATGAGGCTTATTTAAGTGTCTAACAACAGTGATCAAACATGTAGACTGAGTCACATGCTTCTGGAATTGAGTTTCTATGCAATAACTGCAGGTAAAATAACATCAGTAACAGACACGCACCATTCCAAACGCTCTATTTGTATGAATGCACTTGACCCTCACACTGCCTGTGAGGCGGACACGCCAGCTCCCTAACGCACGGAGAGGCCACCGTCACCGGTACTAAGTGGCAGAGTCAGGATTCAAATCCAGCCGCCTGGTTCCTGGGCCTACACTCTGACCCCCTCGCTGCTCAGCTGGTGCCCCCTCCAGTAACATCCCTAGTTTACTGGGTGCCTTTTTAGCAGGACTGTCCCTGTGCTGGTCAGGTTGTTGGAGGAACCTCACAAGTGAGATGCTTCAAGTTCACACCTGCTCCCTGCCTTTCCCCCTCCCCTGCCCCTGAGGCCCCTGGAACCTGAACCAGGGCCTTCTCCAGGGTCAGCTTCACACCAGCTGGGCAACGTGTCTGATCAGATGGTGGCGCTCAGGGGCAGGGAGTGGCTTGACCCTGGGAGTCTTCGGAGCACAGCAGTAATTTATTAATAAACACGCACACACAGAGAATGTGTGTATGCTCTGCCCCGCAGACCGGGACCCCTGAGCTGGTATCTGAAACAAGAGGCTCAGCTGTGAAATGTTCCGACTCTGGGAATGAGACTATAACTCAGTATGTTCCTTCAGGAGTTTGCACATTTCTCCACTTTCCCATTTTCCTACCTTATTATCAAACATCTTTTTAAAAATATTTTTTTATTAATTTCAGAGAAGAGGGGAGAGGGAGAGAGAGATAGAAACATCAGTGATGAGAGACAATCATTGATTGGCTGCCTCCTTCAATACCCCTACTGGGGAGCGAGCCCACAACCCGGGCAGGTGCCCTGACCAGGAATCAAACCGTGACCTCCTGGTTCATAGGTCGACACTGAGCCATACGGGCTGGGCCAAACATCTTAATATTAGCAAACACTGCCTTCTTACAAATGTTTCCCTGACTTTTTCCAAAGGACCCCTGACTCCAGCCAAAGCATTTAAAAACAGAGAAGTAGCCCAGCTAGGTGTGGCTCAGTGATTGAGCGTCGACCCAGGAACCAGGAGGTCACCGGTTCCACTCCCGGTCAAGGCACAGGCCTGGGTGGTGAGCTAGGTCCCTAGTAGGGGCCATGCAGAAGGCAGCCGGTCCATGATTCTCTCTCATCATTGATGTCTCTATTTCTCTCTCCCTCTCCCTTCCTCTCTGAAGTCAATAAAAATATATTCAAAACAAAACAAAAAGTAGGGAAGTAAACGAATAAATTCATGCTAATCACTGCTTTTCAAAACAACACTTTAAGGATGATTTTAACACACTACCTTGAGCTGGAAGTAAAATATGAGTCATCGTTGTCATCGCTGTACTTTTTCCTTGGTTTTGCTATGACTGGTGTTTCCTGTTCAATGGTCTGCATATCTGAAGTTGCTGAATGTGAAATACCACTTGAGAAAAGAGAATAAAATGGAAAAAAACAACACTAGTTAGTTCATAAAGACACTATATTCACCAACGAATGTTTTCATCTATACTCTCAACAAAAATAAATTGATTGGTGGGGTTAAAAACATGAACGATAAAAACTACTTCTTGGTATAAGCACTGAAAACTGCTGGACCATAGTGAGGACCATACATAACCAGTCACACAAGTGCAGTGACATCATCGGCTCTGCCTGGGGCATCCACTGAGGGCCAAGTCAGACCTACTTCCTATTTTCTAAGAATCAGATTTGGAAGTTTTCATGCCATAATCAACACCAGCATAAAGCAAACCATCAAAGACAGGAAGGAAGATGAGAAATACTGCTGAAGGTGAGAGGAACAGGCAGCCGTCAGGATGAGCGAACTGGCTGGCGTTCTGCCCCGAGAAAGCGGGAAAGCGGGAAAGCGGGCTCACGTACCTCCTGCAGTTTCCAAACCCCATGCCGAGCCGCTCCGACTCCGCCTTCGTTTTCCCACTCACGTTCTTCTTGTCATCGTTCTTCATCTGAATCTCGAGATCCTTATAGGCCAACCGCAAGGACGAGACACTGCCAAAAACCAACGCTCCTTAACTCAGCGCTCACTCTGGGCTAAGATAAAACACTGAGCACAACCGAACAGGCCACCTATCCTTCTGGCTTTGTGCTTCTCCATGGTTAGCAATTCGGAGGCACGCTGGCATTTGTTAGAGTAAATGCTCAAGAAAGTGCAAATGATGTGATAGCCACGTTTTGGTTGCTGCTGAGCCTACATTACGGCCCTGGTTCATATTTCCTATTACCACGCAGTAATAATTTATATTACCTATTATGCATAACGACGTCCACCAAAATTACTTCCAGATAGAATAGTCAAAAGCAGAATTTCGTACTTGGACTGATATTTATTATACTTCCACATTCCACATCAAAAGTAAGAGATTGATCTCATTGGTTTCCTTTGGTTTAAGGTAAAAATATATATAACTTGGCTTTACAAATAGATAAATTAAGGGGTTACTAACTGCAAAAGATGCTTCAATTTACAAAAACGTTTCCTGTTCTCTGTGTCGTCAGGCTTCTGAAAGCATTTCAAACGGAACAGTCCTTCCTCTGCCGCAGACTTCTCTGCGCTGCCCGTCAGTCAGACCCGAGCACCTACTCCCCAGAGACCTGGTACGAACGATGCACCACAAGGGGCAAAAGGAGGGACACAGAGCAATGTCCTCACTCTGATTTCTAAAGACGCTTCGTTTTTCATAAAGAAAACCACGCCCACATTAGCAGTAACAAGAGTGCGTACACTAGGAAGAGAGCAGCCAGGCTCAGGCCCTGAAAAGCGATGCATCTACCATCTCGGGTCTCGGGCCTCTGCTCTCAGCCAGCTCACGAAGTTGTGTACAAGGTCACGGATGCTCCTGGGCAAGGCGCCGCACGCACTCCACACCGGGGACCTGCATTTCTGCGCAGGCACAGGGGCTGACGCGGAGTTCTCGCTCAGGAAACGTCATCTTGCTTTTACTGGTTCCTTCCCTAAGGAGTCAAGCAGGGCTCTCTGCTTCGCGTTGAGCTGGCGGATTGCGCTCCTTACTATTTCTTGGTCTGCAGAGCGGTTGGTGGCAAGAGACCCGTTGGATTGCTCAGAAAAACATCCTCTTCCCAGCGCACTGGGAAGGGAACCACGGATCTGTGTGAAATCATGAATGATGGAACTGGCACAGGTTCTGCCGGAGAAGGTGAATGGACGGGGATGAAAGTCTAGCTCTCCCCTGAGGACCGCCACGGGCGGCTGTCACTGCTCACAGCGAGCACCTGCACACGGGCTCCCGGTGCCATGCTGTGCTCCGCGAGCACTACTGTGATAAGCCAGGCTCGTGCTGCTTAGAGCTGCTGGAGCCCTTCCAGTGCCAGCTCCAGGCAGGGCCTGCAAGACACTCAGATGGGGAGGGGGGGCTCTGCTACTTCTCTGCCTGCTCACTGCGCACACACACCTCAGGGCTGGACGAGAGGCGGCCAGCAGGCGAGGATGAGGTGCTGCATGGACAGTTTGGTTGCACAGTCTGGGGTACAAGAAACAACTGTGTTCCTGGCAGTTTACTGAACTGAACTTTATTTACTTTAATGAAGTGAACAACTTCATTCACTGCAGAGTAGCAGCCGTACATCTTGGGGATAACACAGCTGGCACAGGCCCGGTCTGAAACCGAGCGGCGGTGGGCAGGGCGGACGGGGAGGCAGGCACAGCGGTGCGGCTGTTCTGAACAGGCCAGGGAAGCTGTCAAAACGACGTTCCCAAATCAAATTCATAAACATCCCACCCCCGCGTCTTCGCTTTTATGGTCTGTGACACGGTCCTGGTGCTGCTCCCATGTGACCGACCTGCTCCAGCCCCCGGCCTGCAGAAGGGAGGGTGCTGTCCACCCGGGCTGGGCCCTCCTGGCAGGGGCCGGTCCACGCTCGGGCAGAGCCCCCTGGAGCCCTGGGCACAGCCCACTCCCAAACGCCAAGAGAAGCCCCCTCCCCAGGGTCTGAAACCAGCTCATTCAGAGAGATTACAGTGACGCTGAGCAACAACATTTTCCATGGATCTTTTCAAACCACATTTAACCGTAACACAGTTTAGTGCTGCCCCCTGTGTTCTATGAGTTAAATGACAATTTCAAGTTATCTGGGTTCACCGTACAAGTTCCAGTTAGCAAACAGTTCGGGTGAACAGCAATTAATCAGAATGATGAGCATTCACTATGTCCCAGGCACGGTTTAATGTATTTTAATGAGCAGTAACTAAGTTGATCCTCAAAATAACCTCATAAAATAATTATTATTGTCTTCATCATGCTGTCTGTAATTGCTCAAGCTACACCTGGTAAAATACATGTGCAAATAACCGAGAAGCAGGACGATGCTGCCTTCCTTCTGCGTAGCGTCCCCCCCCCCCCCACCTGCCAGTCACCCACGTCCCCGCCCAGATGCCATGTTTCTCTTCTGTTTCCGGCACAAAGGAAACAGGAGTCTCAGTGTTTACTTCACACGGTCTCCTGGTGTCAGTTTCCTCCCACTCTGCCTAATGCGGACTCACGCCCAACTGCCCAAAGTGCCGCCCGCAGCGCGGCCTCCTCGCAGACATCACCCAACCCCGACCTCACCGAGCTCCACGCACCACCCCACCCCTCCCGCAGCGGGCCTCCTCGCAGACATCACCCAACCCCGACCTCACCGAGCTCCACCCACCACCCCACCCCTCCCGCAGCGCGGCCTCCTCGCAGACATCACCCAACCCCGACCTCACCGAGCTCCACCCACCATCCCACCCCTCCCGTCCAGCCGTCCCCACCGCACACGCATCTCAATTCCCTTCATCTCCTCAGACTCCTTCCTCCCCTCCCATCTGTGCTGAGTGTGACTCAGACCGATCCAGCTCCGGCCCCTGGAGACCACATACCCCCCGCCTCCCATCATCTGTTCAGAACTCAGCCGCCAGGTTCAGGGGAGCTTCACCTGATAAATACTCTCACTGCGGAGCTACAATTCACACACCATAACATGCACCCTTCAGAGTACACAGTCCACAGGGTGCCACCATCACCACTAATTCCAGAACATGTCCATCACTTGCAAAACCAAGCCACACCCCTGGGCAATCAGCCCCTCCCCCTCCCCCACCCGGCAAGCACGGGGCTGCTCCCATCTCGGGGCGTTTGCCTGGACATTTCCCATCCGTGGAGCACACAGACGTGGTCTTTGCGACGGGCTTCTCGGCACAAAGGCTGCAGGTTTATCCAAGCCGCAGCACAGTGCCAGCGCCTCCCTCCTTTTCAGGGTGAATCTGCCCGGGTATGGACACACCACTGTGCCCATCCGTTCCTCAGCTGACGGACGTCTGGGCTGTTTCTCCCTTTCGGCGACCGGGAGTCATGCTGCTCTGACACGCAGGTACAAGTTTCTTGTGGGGACCTATTTTTTACCTTCTCGTAGGAGTGGAGCTGCTGGTCATACTATAACTTCATGCTTAACTTTTTACATGACCATCAGCAACGTGGAAGGGACCTCATTTCTCTACATTCTCGCCAGCGCCTGCTCCTGTCTTCTCCATGCAGCCGCCTAGCGAGTGAAGTGCCTCCCTGTGCGTTTCCCTCGTGATGAATGGTGCCGAGCACCTTCCCCGGGTGAACACCACCGACACGCGTGGGTCTCTCCCTTCCTGCCCTCACTGCTCTCCCTCACCTCGGCCCTCCTCCCTTCCAGGCTACACTTCATTGCGACACTCGTTTTCATGAAACTCAGTTTTGCATTTCGCTCCTCACACACGTGAAGACAGATGGCATGAGCAGAGCAGCCTGGGCGTTAACGAGCAGTTCCAGCCACTAGAGCCCATTACTGTATCCGACTTCAACTCACATCGATTCTTCCTTCGGCGCCGTCCTGGCCAGGTCTTCCTGTTCCTTCAGTTTGTCTACAGCTTGGGCTTGCTTCTCCATTTCATTGAAGCAGGTGCTCGTCAGTTTCTGGGCTCCCAAACTTCCTTTTTTGGCCCCAAGCTGGAAGACACACAAGATGACATTCCACCAACCTGCTGACAAGGTTTGTGCCAACAGCTGACACTTATGGGGGCACCGTGACAGCACTGGCCACCGCCCTCCTCCTTGGTCCTCACAACTCGAGGAAGTGGGCACTCCTCTCCCCACGTTTCAGACAGGAGCTGACGCTCACGCAAGCTGAGCGCCATGAGCCGGATCGCAGCCAGGGGGTGCGGTGTCTGCAAGCTCAGCAGGTGACACCCTCCAGGCCCACGAAATGCTACAAAACACCACCAGGACAGGAACGCCCGGGAGCCCCTGCTGGTGTGTGTGTAAGAATTTCGTCACCGACAGAAGGAGTGTTAAACACCCATTCTAGCCAATCTTCACTCGGTGCCAGTCCCCTCACTGAGCAAAACATGGAGTTTTAGCCAGGCCGCACGCGTTATACATAATACGGCTCAAAGTCAATGAAGGCAGTGGCAGGGTGGCTTTCTGGAGGGCGGGCCTATTTCAGAACCGAACTACCCAACATCTCGCACGTCATACTCACGCCTCGTTTAGCTTGACTTGGTTTCTTTTTCATGATCGAGGACACCTCTGTCAAAAAACACAAAGCCCAAAGTCAGGCCAACAGAAACGCACACTTTTTCTATGTCATTGTGCTCTTTAAAACGCTACGGTGCTGCACAGTATTACTCAGGGGACGGTAACATTTCCCACATTAGTGTGTCATCCAGAAGACAAGCACAGGGTGGGGCAAAGTAGGTTTACAGTTGTTCATAAAGAAAATACAAAAATTAACAAATAATGCCGAAACCGGTTTGGCTCGGTGGATAGAGTGTCGGCCTGCGGACTGAGAGGTCCCGGGTTCAATTCCGGTCAAGGGCATGTACCTGGGTTGCGGGCACATCCCCAGTAGGAGATGTGCAGGAGGCAGCTGATCGATGTTTCTCTCTCATCGATGTTTCTAACTCTCTATCTCTTTCCCTTCCTCTCTGTAAAAAATCAATAAAATATATTTAAAAAAAAATTAACAAATAATACTTATTATTCGCGTACTTACGACTGTAAACCTGCTTTCACCCACCCTGTTTGAGTGCCTCGGAGTGGAGTCCTCGGTATTTGCACGTGGCGTCCAAACCCAGAAACGTGTTTCCCGGGCACCACGCTGAAGAGAAAGGCAGCGCCGGCGCCCAGGGCTGGCTCAGAGCTCGCCTCAGGGCGTCAGAACACGCTCTCCCGGCAGCTCTCCTCCTCAGAAACTTGCAAAATTCTTTCCCCGTATGAAGCTGGCAGCATCGTGTGCACAGCTCAAGCAGGTCGGCTGTGCCTTCCCACCTCCACTTACAGACAGATTTCATCATGTCACTCAGTAAGGAATGCAAAGCTCCGTTATTTTAGCAGCAGGACTTTCTAAACTGCACACAAATATATAATGCTTGTTTAGAAAAGTTCCTAAGAATTGTTTTTGGGAAATCTTTAATCATAAGTTATATATTCTGTTTTTAGACCCATGTGTCAGAGACCCATGAAGGAATACAATTTTAATTTTTTTCTTACAAAGCTGAGAATGGACTTTAACGGGAAAAGACAGCATGAAACCACAAGCTACAACAGATTAAAATGCTCAGCCTCACGCGAGAACAGCATCATTCCATTGCAAGTGGAAAAGAGACCCACACACTTTCTTCCCACCACTTCTTTTAGGCTTGTGCTCCCACCCTCCTACAAGCCTATTCATACACGATGACACGATCGGGAACGTTTCTAATGGTTTAGTTATTTTTCACTAAAGCAGCTGCTTTCCAGTTAATGCAGTGCGATATGCAGCAACTCAGATTCTACTTGCCTGCTACTGAACAAGTAAAGGTTAAGTTCACCTGCTGTGAACTCAGGAAGAGGAGGCGATGCTGAGAGCCCCTGAGTGAAAGGCGGGGTGCGGCCGCTCTGGCCTCTACCGACGCGGGAACAGCAACCAGCCCAGCACACTCGCCAGGCAAGCGCCCCACCAGCCACCTAGGCCAGGCCCGCAGCTGCGGCTGCCGGTCAGCCCGGAGCCGGCTAACACAGGACGGCATGTTGGCTTAATAAAACCTTGTTAAGAAACTATGGGTTAATAGTCACGGTGCCACAGACTCCATACCTTCTAGCAGAAGGCAAAGACAGGATTCATTTCTTTCTTAATGAATGTCATTCTCTAAATCAGAACATTACCTAGAGTTGCCTTGGTTGGTACGTTAAGACCTTCCACACTTGGTCCTTGCTCCGGTACACCTGCAAGTTAAAATATTGATATTAATGCAGAAAATATACTCACCAAACTTGCTTTTGAATATATCTAACTACATCAATTTTGTCAATGATCTGCTTTCTTTTTAGCTCCATATTCCATTATAAGAATTTTTATTAAGCCCTGGCTGGTGTGCTCAATGGTTGGAGCCTACGAACCAAAGGGTCTCAGGTTTGATTCCTGGTCAAGGGCATGTCCCTCAGTCAGGGCGAGTGCGGGAGGCACCCAGTTGATGTGTCTCTCACATCGATGTTCCTCTCTCTCTCTCTCCCCCTCCCTCCCTCCCTCCTTTCCTCCCTTCTACTCTCTCTGAAAAGCATTGCAAAAAATATTCCCAGGTGAGGATTAAAAAAGTAAAAATAATTTTGATTTAAAAAGTGCATTAAAATAGAAGTGTGTTTTCTGTCCAGTTGCTTTATAGAATAAGATGGTAGTGGTCTCCCTAATTAATGTCATTCAGAATTCTACCTTATGACCTGGTGTTTTAAACTGTTCAAGATACCTAGTACATATGTGGACTATACATCCAACATATGTTAATATTTGGAAATTCTAACACCAATCATATCAATGATGGAAACCTAAATTTTCAGTTGCCAAGAAATCTGCCATTTTCTAAATGACCTAAAAAATGATCCTGATTAGGAACTCTTATTAAGTCTTTAAAAACTTTTTATTTTAATTTTATTACTTTAAAAATGAGAAAATAAAATGTAGTGTATCCACGCAATGGAATGTTATTTGGCCATAAAAAAAGGAATATTAGCACATAGAAATTCTACAACATGGATGCCCCTTTAAAATACTGTCCTAAGCACAAGAATCCAGTCACAAAAGACAACATATTATCTGAGTCTACTTGTATGAAATGTCCAGAATAGACAAATCCTTAGAGGCAGAGAGCAGCCTGGTGGTTGCCAGGGGCTGAGGGAGGGGCAGGAGAGAAGGGGGAGGGGCTGTCAATGGTACGGGTTTCTTCTGGAGGTGATGGGCATGTTCTGGAATGAGTGGCGATGGTGGCACAACCTTGTGAATATACTAACCACCACTGAATTGCAACTGTTTTATCTTTATAAGTATTTAAAGGTAAACTCTAGGTAAGGCTTTTAAACAGGCAAAGCAGGATGAGTAAGAACAATGCTACTTTGTAGGAAAAGAGCTGCCGGCCGTGCAGGGTCGCCCACGGCGGCCGGAGCTGCTCTGGGCGGTGGAGAGCAGCGGTAAGAGCGCAGCAGCGGAGCATTCCAGGCCGCCTGTTCTAGTTGTTAAATTCTCTTGTTCTCTCCTTTTCATTGCGCAGTCCTTCAGTTTACTCAAGACCGCACCTGGTCCCCGGTGCTGACACATGCAGTTCCAGGTTAGGCCTCGGACAGCGAGTCTCCCTCACCACCAGCTGCTTAAGAAAAGTCCTGGGCGGAGAAGAGGCAGGAGAGAGCTGCTGCAGATGCACTAGGAGCGGGGATTCTAAACAAGAAAACCTTTTAGGAGAAACTCCTCGGCGAACAACGTAAATGAAAATACGTCCAAGGATGAAATCTTGTTCTGCTTTCAGTTACCTGGGTCATCCGTCAGTGAAAGGAATGGAGACCCCAGGACCTGAGTGGTACGTGGGTCTCCCTGGCGGGACCCTTCAACCTCAGAAGGCCTTCTGTGGGGTGAGTGGTTAACGGTAGCACGTTCACATGGCCGTCCGAGTTTCAGAAGGTACAACCCCACCTTTTCTCTGTTAGTCAGGCGCGTGTCAGAATTAGTTTCTCTCTTCTCTCTTGTGGATAATGACAAAGCAATCCCTGGCCCAGGGAGATTTCTTCTCTTCAAAAAGAATTTCTCCCCGGAGGAGTTCACAGCCAGTGGGAGGAACACACAATGGACATGGAGGCTAAGGGACGCGTTCGTTCCCAGGACTGCGGCGTGCTGTGCATGAGGAGGCAGCATACGTAGCCTGGTTGTGGCTGGAGTGCTGCGGGGAGGGAGGCCTTCTCCGAGGAGAGGACTTGGAGCTGAGGCTCCAGTAAGGAGGTGGCCGGCAGATGACCAAGGTCAGAGTCCCAAACAGAACGCAAACACAGGACAGGCGCGCAGGCCAGTGCGGCGGCAGCGAAGTGCAAGGCGAAGAAACCAGAAAGCTAAATGCCACTCTGGGATGTAATGCCTTCTTTGCAGGCATTCAGGGCCCTGTGCGCGCGCGCACACACGCACACACACATGCACACACACACGCACACACACATAACCACAGGCTGCAAATCATACAACACCAGTCATGTCAGAGTTCTTTGCACATGAAGGAGCCACGCTTTTGGTCCATATATGAATTGCAAATGCTTATCATGTCTTTGAAGCACTTCTTCAGACCCTAGCAGTCGGACTCACTAATCTCTTCCTTTCACGAGGCCTGGATGTGCCCAGAAGGGCTTCCCACTCCAGGGTGGCAGGAAAGCCTCACCCCTGTTCCTTCTAGGACCCTCATATTTTCGTTTTTTAAATATGTATTTTTTTACTGATTTCAGAGAGGAAGGGAGAGGGAGAGAGAGGTACAATCAATGATGATAGAGAATCATGGATTGGCTGCCTCCTGCACACCCCACATTGGGGATGGAACCTGCAACCTGGGCATGTGCCTGACTGGAAATTGAACCCTGACCTCCTGGCTCATAGGTCAACACTCAACCACTGAGCCATGCCGGCCGGGCCTCATATTTTCATTTTTAAATCTTTGATCCATCTGAATTTAGATTGGTATAAAGAGTAAAAAAGGAATTCTGCTTTATTATTTTTTTCCAAAATGTTAGACATTTGTTCCACATTGATGTTTCTCTCTCTCTCTCTCTCTCCCCCCTCTCTCTCTCTCTCTCTTCCTCTCTCTGAAATCATTTAAAAAACATATTTAAAAAAAGAATCAACCAATGAATACATAAATAAGTAGAACAACAGATGAATGTTTTTCTTTCTCTAAAAATCAATAAATAAATTTTTAAAAACAACCTTCATTATTTGCTGGGGGGACTTCCACGTTCCTGGGTGTTAAAGACGGTTCTGGGTGTGCGGAGGCCCATCCGGTGCCACTCACCTGAAGCAAAGTGAGAGAAGTCACAAAAAACAAAGCAAAGCAGGGGAAACCTAGTCATTTACACTCACCTCTTCGTACCTGGATTAGTGGGAAGGAAGGATAATATTTAAACGTGTGTAATATTAGGTCTCTGTTTCAATGCTCAAATTCCGTATTCTCCCTTTTAAAAACTATTTTTATTGATTTCAGAGAGGAGGGCAGAGGGAGAGAAAGAGAGAGAAACATCAATGATGTGAGGGAATCATTGATTGGCTGCCTCTTGCACGCTCCGCACTGGGGATTGAGCACGAGCATGTGCCCTGACTGGGAAATGCTCAACCACTGAGCCAATTTCCTCCTTTTTAAAAAATCTAAACTGTGCAATAATTTCAGGTTTGCAGAGAAGTTGCTAAGACAGAGTTTTTACTTTTCACCCAGCTTCCTTTAATGTTAAAATACCCATGGTGCATCTGTCAAAACTAAGCGTTAAGGGCACATCCCCAGCTAAACTCCAGCCTTGACTTGGATTTCACCAGTCTTCCTTCTGTGCTTCTTTCTGCCCCAGGATCCGTCCAGGACCCCACTCTGCATGTCTCTTCTCCTCCGTCTCCCTGCTCTGTCAGAGTTCCTCCGTCTCTCCTTGTTCTCCTGACCTTGAACCTTTGAAGGGTACTGGTCACCTATTGTGAGAATGTGTCTCCATTTGGGTTTATCTGATGCTTCTCATTAGATTGGAGTTGGGGAAGAAAGCCATGGAGGTGCGGTGCCCCTGTCACCACCTCACGCCAACATGACTGAACCGGTGATGCCAACCCTGAGCACCCGGTCAGGCGGTGCCTGCCAGTCTTTTCTCGGTAAACCTCTGCGTTTCCCTTCCATCGTCTAGTCTTGGGGAGCTGGTCACTGAGTCCGGCCCACACTCAAGGGGAGGAGGATAAAGCTCTACCTCCTGAGGGGGAGTATCTATTATCCATGATTTGGAATTTTCCTATAAGGAAGATTGTCCCTGGTCCCATTGATTTATTCAATCATCCATTTATATCGGTGTAATTATCCAAAAAGAGGAGAACAGGACACAGATACGGACTTTATTCTTTGGATTATAATTTGGTATGTGAATTACTTATTTTGTTCAAATTGTCCCAGCTTTGACCACTGGGAGCTCTTTCAGGCGGTTCCCGAGTCCTTCAGACCCTGCCCCTCATTTCGGGCGCCCTCCCCCAGCACCTCCTTACTGTCTATCCCTGCAGGGTGCTCCAGGCTCAGCGGCCCCAGCAGCCCCAGTCCTCCACTCTGCGTTCTCCAAGGCAGCCCTGGCTCCTTCCAGTGGAGAAGGATATTGAGAAACCAACACCTGGGTGCTGGGTGTGCTTGCTGCACTGAAGCCTCACTGTACCCCATCCCTCTCTGTGGACAGAGCCTGGCAATCCATGTATGTGTCTACGAACCCACTAGTACACACATCTAGAATCAGTTCTCCATTGTGTATGCACGCGTGCGTATGTAGAGAGTAAAATAAACATGAATTCGTACTAACGTCTCCAACTCTAACCCACACCAAACTAGTCATTTCTCTGCTTTTTAGCCCATTTCCATTCCAAACATTTCTCAGCTACTAATTATGGATATTCTGTATCTAGTTCTAAATTAAGTAACAGCAAAGCTCACAACAGAACACATCCTTTTAAAAATTGTTTTCTGTTCTTTTTTTTATAGTTATTTCTGGCAACTATTGATTGCATCAATGCTAACATGTATATGCAAATTATAATAGCAAAAATATCAAAGTCTAGCAATTTATAAAACTTTGCACATTTTTTATTTGAAAATTAAATAAAGAATGAATTGAGCCCTGGCTGGTTTGACTCAGTGGATAGAGTGTTGGCCTGGCCTGCGGACTGAAAGGTCCTGGGTTCGATTCCGGTCAAGGGCACATGCCCAGGTTGCAGGCTCTAACCCCAATAGGAGGCATGCAGGAGGCAGCCGATCAGTGATTCTCGTCATTGATGTTTCTCTCTCTCTCTCCCTCTCCCTTCCTCTCTGAAATCAATAAACACATATATTAAAAAAACACACACAACTGTCTTCATTCTTTGTCAGCCCTGGAGCTCTAAACTGAACTGTGGCGGAACACCAGCCACCACACTCAGCTTCACTGGCAGCTGCTAAAAGACATGTGACTACACCATCCAATAGGATCTGGGCAGAGCGATGGCACTACCTCCAGGCTGTGTCTGTAAGAGGACGGGGCACTGGTTTCCTGGGCGTCTGTCCTCTTCCCATTGCTGGGAAAGGCCATGAACCCTGAGGTGAAAGCCACCCATGAGAATAACAAAATGCATCCCTCTGTCACCCTGGACAGCTCCTCTGATGAGAAATGAATTTCTCTCCTTAAGCCACTGTATTTCAGGGTGGTTTGCCACCACAGCTTGGCCTGTCCCCTAACTGAAATGTTCTAAATACACACCCGTCCTAAATGTCAGAGTGAGCACACGGCAAATTCTGTGAGCACCACACTTACCTCAGGGAAAGTGTGAGAGGCAAAGAAGTCGTCCTCCTTCGGCGCAGGGGACAAAGGCGGCGTCACGCAGCCATCGAGCCACAGCTGGAACAACATGAGGCACCGTTAGCACTTCCCCTGGCTTTGCGGGTTCTGCTTAATACGCTTCACTCCCTTCCTAGAGACCTGTTTGCCCAAGATTGGTATTTCCATTATTATAAAACTAGAGGCCCAGTGCACAAATTCTTGCCCGAGTGGGGTCCCTCGGCCTGGCTGGTGATTGGGTCAATCGGGGCCATCTTGCCCAGTCCCAATCGGGCGGATCGGCCAGTCGGGGGGAGGGACTGTGGGAGGTTGGCTGTGGGAGCACACTGACCACCAGGGGGCAGCTCCTGCATTGAGCATCTGCCCCCTAGTGGTCAGTGCATGGCTGTTCGGTGGACCGGTCGCTTAGGCTTTTATATATATAGATCAGCAATAGGCCTATGTGGGGCCACTGAGCACATTTCAGTCAGGTATTGTAGTAAAATACAGAAATGTTTAAAAATGCTTAAAGAATGTGAGAAAAGTTAAAAATGTTTAAGTTAATTTCCCTTAAAACTTAAAGTCTGATATTAAAGATACATTCCCCACTGCCCTGAAGCGTGTGTACCCAGAGATAAGGATTTGAACTGACACAGAGTGACTTGTGTCAAGATAAACACTTGTCTGAGTGACGTACTCTCCTTGGCCCCTCGCCATGTTTCAGATGAACATATGTGCACTGATGTAAATCATCGACAGCCACCTGAGCTGCTACAGGCACGAACAAGCTTTAAATGTGGCCCCTGCCAGCCAATGATGCTCATCTTATCAAGACATTGCAAAGGCCTGTCCCTCTGTCCGTCTGACAAGTGACGCCGCTCCACATTCCTCTTCCTGCGAGATGACAGAACGGCCAGTAATCCCCAACTGAGACGCCACCGAGCTCCTGGGAGAAGAACGCCGGCCCCCTGCACCCGGACCAGCCCAGCCCAGCTGCGGGACCACAGAGAACACCACAGGGGTCCTTAACTAAGTTTGTACCCGCAGCTGCTCAGGAATTTATGTAATAAAAAGCTGTATGATTTGCAACTGCCTATGTTTCAGGTGGTATAATTCCTCCGGCAGTTAATTGAATTAATTTGTGTATGCTGAAAATTTAAATGAAAGCCTCTGGTCTTTGTTGGTCCTAAAGCAGGCCACTCTGGTCCTGCTGATGCAGAGCAGTCGCTCCATCAGCAACTACTTG
Source organism: Myotis nattereri (assembly GCF_964212035.1). Lineage (NCBI taxonomy): Eukaryota > Metazoa > Chordata > Mammalia > Chiroptera > Vespertilionidae > Myotis > Myotis nattereri. The sequence continues at coordinate 212,555,331 of NC_138076.1, forward strand.
AATGTCCCAACACCTGCACGGTTACAGTTCATCTCAAGGGACAGCTCAGATAAACACCCCAGATCCTTTCTGGGATCTACTTGGGACATGTATCAACCCAGTAACTTGTTCCCAGACCCTGAGGTGTCACAGCCACGTCTGAAAAGGAGATCAGGACCTCAGACCTACGGCAGGCCCCACAGGACAGCCCAGCCGCCTGTGGGTCCCTGACTTGCAAATCCACACACTGGCCACCATCTGCTGGTCAGCCCCACGCAGCCCTCGCCTCCTGGCCCTTCACAGACAGGCGCAGAGCAGCCAGGCCCGCGTCGCCAGCTGCGTGAACTGCGCACGCTGCCCTTTCCCAGCTCACACTGCAAACGAGTGTCCTTTCGCGGGTTACTTAGGACCACGTTTCCACATTCCTGTGCTCTTGTTGGTGACTTGGTGGTTTAAAATGGCCCTGCGCCGGGTGACGTGCCACCCAGTGCCCCTGAGCACAGGAGGCTGTGAAGTGCCGCTGGAGGAAAGTTTTCTCCGGGCCGGATCCATGTCGCCAACAGCACACGGTAAAGAGGGCGCCTCTAAAGGAAACACACGGGAAATAAGGTTCCGTATGGGCCGGGGGTGAAGCGTGGAGGAAGCTGGCCGTGGACTTGCCTGGGCGGCACCCGCAGCGCTAATGCGGGGTTCGCACAACAGAGAACCCGCGGGCAGGCTTTACTGTTTGGGGTAAAAGCCACCTTTCCTTCTGAAACCGGTTGCACTTACGGCAGCACCGTGCTTGCGTCATGCCGCACTTACGGCAGCACCATGCTTGCGTCAGTGCCACACTCTCGCCAGTGCCGTGCTTACGTCATGCCACTTACGTCAGTGCCGTGCTTACGTCATGCCACACTTACGTCAGTGCCGTGCTTACGTCATGCCACACTTACGTCAGTGCCGTGCTTCCGCGCGGCCTGGGAAGCCAGCGCCTTGATCTTGTCCCTGTAGAGCTGGGCCGCGCGGCTGTTGTACTTGGCCTTGGTGTCGCCGGTGGCGCACCCGTGCTGGTCGAAGAAGGACGACTGCGGAGGAAAGCAGCGGGTTACTAGCAATCCTGCCGAAACGCTACTGCGTATTATGAAGGACTGTTGAAAATACTGTGAAAACCAAAACTACGTAAACCACGGAGAATGTTTAATACTCTTATCTTGTAAAAATGAATACCTTCCACAGATGCAACATTACTATTTTGGTAAAACTGGACATGAGATGATTTGCAAAATGAAATAACTGGCCCTTCGTTTCTTCATTCAATCCTCCGTCACTCTGAATCTTATTGGGGGAGGGGGGATGCTATCCACTCAGGACCACTTTTAATTCATGAGAAATCCACTTCAGTTCGGATTCCACTAAATCGGAAATTTTACAAAATTGGTGAGGAGCAACGCTAACCTTCACCTTGTTCAGCACTATTTACTCACTCACAGCACAAGCAAGGTGATAAAATTAAAGAGGAAACTGTTTCCAATCACCCTGTAAGGGTCCGTGTGTAGACAGGAATTACAGAATTCATATCTAATTAAAGCAGGTATTCCAAAAACCTGTATGAGCAATGCTTTTATTGCCCCAATTGGCTAATAATGGTATTAGGCGCCCACATGTCCCAGATCCGTTCTGGGTATTTGGGCCCATCCCGTTAAATCCTCATGGCAACACCATGGGAGGTCACTGCTGCCTTCTACACTTCGCAGGCAGGGACACAGGTAAGTGAGAGGTAGGGCTGGCATTCCAACGTGAGCAGGATGCTCCAACCCCACTGCTTGAGTGGGATGACATGACCGTCCCCTCCCCATCCCCGCCTTGGCCCCCTCGGCTGGCTGGAGTTGAGAAAGCTGCTCTCCAGGGGTGGGCGGGGGGCTGCGCTACCTTGGGAGGGCTTAGAAATAAGGACAGATAAAATAAAACTCCCAGCATTAAGTTCTGGAACAAGTCTGAACATCATGATAATGGGCATGGGTTTCTAATAAGATGCTTGAAATATAAGGAAGTAAAAGAAATCGTAGTTATTACAGTGGTTTGTGGCCCTCCAATGCTCAACCCGACCCGACAAAATCATATTCCTTGGTATTTAATTTCTCTCACCAGAGAAATAATAAACTCAATTTAACTTTAAAATAATCTAATTTAAATTTAATTAGTCTACTTAAGGAACAATAATGAAAAAAGGTCGAGAAACACTAATCCAGGGAATCTGGTATTTTAAAAACTACTATTTTAGATTTATAATTTTAAATATTAAATTGATACCAGATATAACTTTTATTTGAAATGTATACAAATTTGATTTTTTTACACTTTGAATGTGTAATGGCATGTCTATGTGAATTCTACTTCTAAACCTATACCATTTGGCATAATAAATAAGGTACCAGTGCTTTGGGTGATTTTGCTGGCTAGACTTATAAGGCTGCCAGTTTATTTATTTATTTATTTATTTATTTATATTTTTATTGATTTCAGAAAGGAAGGGAGAGAGAGACAGAAACCTCAGTGATGAGAGAGAATCATTGATCGGCTGCCTCCTGCACGCCCCCGACTGGGGATTGAGCCCACAACCCAGGCATATGCCCTTGACCAGAATCAAACCTGGGACCCTTCAGTCCCCAGGCCGATGCTCTATCCACTGAGCAAAACCGGCTAGAGCAGGCTGCCAGTTTAGAGTTTGAGAAATCAAATATATTGAATTTGTACATGAAATTTAAAATGAGAATCCTTAGTTAGGTTTGAAAGTAGGGTTAAAAAGGTCTGCTCTTTTACAATTATAAATTAAGTGACCACTTAGCTGGTTATTATTTTTGCATAGAAATTACTAAGTTTATAAATGAATATATGATCTTTATATACTATATTTGAAAATTTGGAGGTTTTATTAAAACTTTGTAGATTTCATAAATTAAAATTCAGATGTAAGTGGCTGTAATCATTCATCCTATTCTAAGCACAAAAGTCACAGCACATATTAAAAAACTGTACTGTCATAATGAAGCCTCCCAATCCCTCTATCCACCTCTTCCTGTTCTAATTTTCTTCAAAAGAACGCTCACCGCCTGGCAGGTTCTTGTTTATTTGCTTCTTTATTGACTCTATGTCTGTGCCTCTAAGCGGGCTCTCACGTGTCTTGTTCACTCTACCCCAGCACCTCGCCCAAAGCTTCGTGTGTATTAGGTGCTCTGGATAAACAAGCCAACCGTCCGCCTCCAAAGCCCTCACGGCTTTCTGTCACCCCGGCGGCCCCGGCAGCAGAGCACACGGCTTTCTGTCACCCCGGCGGCCCCGGCAGCAGAGCACACGGCTTTCTGTCACCCCGGCGGCCCCGGCAGCAGAGCACACGGCTTTCTGTCACCCCGGCGGCCCCGGCAGCAGAGCACACGCTCAGAAGGAAAACGAGCCTGAGAGGAACTTACCGCGGCAGCGTTTCCTCCGACTTGCATGCAGCGCAGCTGAAACCAAGACCAGTTAGAGTCCAGCTCCGTAGACCTAAATGGAAAGAACATTCTTAAATGTTAATACTTTTCTTCCCCCAAATCAAGCCACTAAACGTTTGAGAACAAGATTCCTGGCTCTCCGGATCCTGAAGAATTCTGCGTTTGTGTTAACAGTGACCACGCTTCCAGGAGGCTGGGGCTCCGAGTGCAGGACCATTGGCACCGCAGCTCCTGCCCCCTCATCCTTCCTAGAAGCCACGGCGCTGATGGCCCCACCCACCGGCTCCCCTCCACACCCGGCCACAGACAGGCCACACCAAGCCAGGCCAGGCCAGCAGCACTGCCGCTGCACAAGCTCCAGCCGGCCGCGCCCTCTGGGAACAGAGCATGACAAGCTTGTGGGCTGCTGGACACTCGGACTCTTGGCCTCACATCCTTGGTGAGTCATGATCTAAAAGGCGGTGATGTGTCTCTACTCAGCACAGATGTCCTGTTTGGACTTTTTCAGGCGTCCAGTTTGACACCAAGCAGGACCCTTGGAAGATGCTCATCCTTCACCATCAAGGAAAGGACCTACCCGCCGTCACCGCCACGAGGCAGGAAGGACACTCGGGACGGAATGCTCGTGAAGTGAAAGCTGCAGTGCCTCCTTCCCCACCACACCTCTGCCCTGTTCACCTGAACCCTAAGATCACCCCAGAGCCAGGTAAAGGCAACGAGTGTATTTCCCAACAATAAAAATCCACCAAGTGATGAGTGTAAAGCCAGACAGGCCAGCTAGCACAACAATGCCGGGAGTCTTTATGCTGAATCAATAGATGTGAGCAAAGGCAAGGCTCTCCCATGTTCCACAGCAGCTCACCCTGCACTGACGGGAAAGAATGTGGACGTGTGAGGACAGGTGCAGGTGAGCAGCCTTCACAAAAAGGGCTCTCAGCTTGTGAAAGTTAAGATACTATTTTGAAGCCAAGAGCTACCTTCAGGTTAATAATGATACTAATACATGTCATTATTACATCTACAAATATCTACTTCACGATGATATAAAAAGTAAATATTAAACCATACTTTGTAAGAAACATATTTCCCAAAGACAAAAATAAACCACCTTTTGGAGCTTAATTACCGAGTAAGGTGATGAAATGACATAGGTTGTTCTGAAATTCTTTTTCTGAGAGATCTTGCTGAGTCACCACACTGTGATGACGGAGTGAGGTGCCATCCCCTCCCCGCCTGTCACTGGGGGGCTGTTAACAGCACAGGCTCTGGAGACAGGCTGAGAGGGCAGGCCCCAGCTCTGCCAGGATGAGCTGCATGGCCTGGAGGAGTTACTTAGCTTCTCTGAGCCTCACTTTCCTCATCATAACAATTTCAGGCTACCTATTCACTCCTGTAGAAATGAAGTGATATGTGCAAGTTCTGGGCTCCTGGGAAGCACCATATGGCTAAGGTTCTCGCCATCACTATCACCACCGTCATGGCGACCCTGTCACACTGTGGGATAAACACAAGCTCCAGGGGGCAGGCATAAAGTAGGTACCTGACTAAACGATGTCCTAAAACGGAAGCTACAGGTCCTCAGACTTACTAACCTACCTAAAACTTTTAGTTCTAAAGTATCTTTTAAAAAACAAAGCCAAACATTTTTTATATATTTCTTAGAAATAAAGATAAAAACCTAATTGTTCTTGAATCGAGCTGACAGGGACTCTCTCTCACACATGGGAATTTGAAACAAAAGGTGGCGATGACAATGAATAAGTCAGCCTTAGGAAGAAACTGGAAGTGCTCAGGGGCGGTGCCCGTTCCTACGAGGAGGTGGCTCGCTGTGGGCTGCTTCCTGTCTTTAGTTCAGATGAAGAGATGGTGAAGCCTGATGGAGAGCCTGAGTGCTCAGGAAAAAGCAGCGAAGGAAGAAAAGTTGAAGAACTAGTGTCACTTCAACCAATAGCTCCTGCTAGCCAACCACCGTAAAGGAGAAAACAGGTTTCCCTCAACCCCATGATCCTTCTGAGTTAAGATACATTTCCCCCAATACGCCAGCGTCTGTAATAGTTTTAATCAGAAAAAAAAAAATAATGTTCAAAGCACAGCCTTCCACCTCTTTAAAAACAAAAGCCACTGAGTACCCTTGTCACCCTTGACTTTGCCCAAATCCTAGACTATGCCCTCTGAACAGGAGTTTTTAGCAGTTGTTTTGAATCATTTATGAGCACCGTGATTCATACCGTTATATTTATCTGCAAATAGTTATATTTATCTGGCTGTTAGAAGGCTAGTGACTCAACCTGCAGGAGCCCAGAGAGACGCTGCTGTCCCGCCTGCCAGACTCCAGCCGGTCCTCCCTCCACTGAGGCCGCCAGAAAACCACTCATTTCCTGGAATGGTTTAAACTGCCGGTGCGCTTCAGTGGGGAGGAAAGGGGAGGCCAGATTAGAAGGGCAGGGCTTGGCAGCGAAGAGGAAAAGAGGCCTGACCGGTTTGGCTCAGTGGATAGAGCGTCCGCCTGCGGACTGAAGGGTCCCGGGTTCGATTCGGTCAAGGGCATGTACCTTGGTTGCGGGCACATCCCCCAGTAGGGAGTGTGCAGGAGGCAGCTGATCGATGTTTCTCTCTCATTGATGTTTCTAACTCTCTATCCCTCTCCCTTCCTCTCTGTAAAAAATCAATAAAATAAATTTTAAAATATATTTAATGTTGATCCTGTTCCAACATTAAAAGAAGAAGAAGAGGAAAAGAAGAGAGCAGAGAGCGAGAAAGACACGCAGCTCCGCACTGCCTCGGGGCCAGCCTCCCTGGCTCTGGGCAGGGCAGGTCCCATGTTAACGGTTAACAGCGGATCCGGGGTGTGAGGGAAGCACATTAAAAACAAAATGGTGGGGGTGGTGGGGAGAGATGGCTCAGGGAATTTATACGTATAGATGCAGAGCCCACGGACACAGACAGTAGTGTGGTGAAGGCCTGGGAGGGGCGGGTGCTGAGTGGAGGGGGTCAATGGGAAGAAAAGGGAATATCTGTAATACTTTCAACAATAAAGACAAATTTAAAAAAAGACATGAACAACAAGACCATCATAAAAACAAGCTAAACTTGCCCTCGCAACTAAACCCCTCAATATTTAAAGAGACAAGGACAGGATGTGAATTCAAAATATTCTGACACCAGCTAAGAAAAAGGGAGACAAGAAACTGGTAGATACTCTAAAACTAATAAGAACACACAGAAGAACCCCCTTTTCAAGATAATTACCTGTGGAGTTACATGGCTATAAATATTTAGCACATCAGGCCTTTGCAAATTGCTTTCTGAAAAGAGAACTCAGGAAAATGCATCAGGAAAGTTTTTTAAAAAGAAAATTATGTTGCTATTATTACTATTTAGTTTTTGTGCTAACATACAAAAATCTCCTTCTGAGTTATAAGACTTTATCCTTTAGTAATAAATGCTCTTTATAGTAATTGCATTGTATCAATAGTCCTCAAGTCAACATCAGATAAAATCGCTGTCACAATTCCAAATAGCCTGCCTCCTAGCTGGTTGCTCCCCTGGGAAAAGAAGTGGCAGGGGAGCAGGTGACGTGGTGGGAGGCGGCCAGTAACCACAGCGATGCCCAGAGGGTGCCTGGCCGAGGCCCAGGGCTGCTGAAGTGCAGGCCTCCTCGGCTTCCGAGCCCTGAGTTCTACTGGAATCTTTTTATTATTTCTTTTTAAAAAATATATGTGTTTATTGATTTCAGAGAGGAAAGGAGAGAGAGAGAGAAGCATCAATGATGAGAGAGAATCATTGATCGGCTGCCTCCTGCACACTCCTACTGGGGATCAAGCCCACAACCCAGGCATGTACCCTTGACCGGAATCGAACCTGGGACCCTTCAGTCTGCAGGCCAATGTTCTATCCACTGAGCCAAACCAGCTATGGCTATTTTTATTATTTCCTATATTCTTCTGTTTCTTCTACCTCACACCAGGGCACTTGCCACCTCCCACTGGACTGTGGGGCTGTGTGTGTCCAGAGGGGGCACCTTTCTCTCTTGCACACCAAAGCCCCAGCCAGGCTACTTCCATACCGTGTGAGTGGAAGACAGGAACTTGTCAGAAGGAGCCAATGCAGCCCAAAACTTTAGATGGAAAGAGAAGAAAGATGTTCATAGTATAAGCATTTGAAACTGCCACGAAAATGCAAACAAAAACCATCACTCAGGCTTTGTGGTATCAGCGGCCTGGGAGCCAGAGCTGTAGGATTGTGCTGGAACCCTGACATTAGCTCTCCACCTGACGGGGTGTAGGGTGGACCCATGGGGAGTGCCTCAGCGGGCCCCTCCACGGGAGGCCATCTGTATCCCTCCCTTAGCGGACAGTGTGCGTGTACCTGGCGCACACAAAGCGGGCGTGTCCGGAGCCCACAGACCAGCAGTCTAGTGGGCAAGCCCATTAGTTACCAGGTGGATCTCAGAAAGCAAGGACAGGATGCAAAAAGTTCCCTAGACAGGGGCCAAGAGGCATTGGTGATCTCAAGAAGAGTCTAGAAGGGCAGTAAGTGGCAAAACCCTGCGCAGGAAATGGCCCCATGGACGGAGGTGACGGCAGAGATGAGGTGTGCACAGCCCAGCGCAGGCAGGTCTGAGAGCGCCCCCAGATGGTCGGAAGCCTGGCTCCGGGGCAGAGCACGGGTTTCTAACTGCTGTTGTCAGATCACAAGGGAAAGGAGATGCTGTCTCAAGCCCTCCATCCTGATGGTCCGTGCCACGGCCTCATGCCTCCGACACAGAGCTCGATGTCACAGAAACTCAACAGAAGCCAGCTCGCTTGCCCAGTTTACTTAGCTATATCACTTAAATCTCCATAACTCATAGCCAACCTCTCATTTTACTTGATGTCAAAGGAAAAGTAACGGAAAAAGGGGGAAGAGCTCCATGTGACGCTGCACCCTCCCACCCCCACGGGGACAGATTCACTTACCGAATGAAACTCAAGTGGACCCCAAGTGACCGGTGTGACCCCGAGCAGTCAATGCAAAGAAACACCCCATACGTTATGCTTGCCCAGCTGGGGTTTTTGGCGCCACAATCAAAACACACCTGAGAGAAAATGTGAAAAGTCGACTATTAATTACTTTATAGTGGCCAAGTGAGCCCTCCCACAGGGCACAATATATGAGTTAGCTGGAAAACTGCTTAACTTTTACAATTTAAACTGGGGAATAGAAACTATCTCACCTAGATTTTTAAAACCTGAAATTTGACCCTGGCCAGGTAGCTAAGGCGGTTAGAACCCAATATGCCCAGGTTGTGGGGTCACCCTCCAGTCAGGGCACATGCAAGAATCAGCCAATGAACGCATAACCACGTGGAACAAGAAGTCGATCTCTCTCGCTCTCTCACTCCCTAAGGTTAATAAAATAAAAACCTCAAATTTCTATTTCTTTCATTATTATTTTAATTATATGTTAATAGAATTATATTACTACAACACATGAATTATATGTTATACAATTCTGAGTCTATTATAATACTCTGCAGTGCGGGAAGCGAAGAGAACTCAGGTGTGTATCTCAAACATCACCTGTCCATGAAGCATTCACAGGTCCTACCGAGCAGGTAAATGAACACGACGCGGAGGCCCTGCGGGGACACTCAGGCCGCACTGCCCCGGACAGCGGCCTGGACCGGAGGCAGGTGTTGTGCACACGTCTCTCCTCGGCCGGAGGAGGAGAGCGTGGGGGCCAGACTCCAAGGTGCCCAGTGAGCCCCCCGCTGGTGTTCACTCCCTGGGGAAGCCCACCCTCACTTTCAGGGCGGTCTGTGCGAGCAGGTTATAAAAGACGCCATGACTTCCCTTCTCTCTCTTGCCCTCTCTCTTGGATCACTGGCTCTGGGGGAAGCCAGCTGCCGCGTCTTAAGGACCCTCGGGCAGCCCAGGGGAGAGGCTCAAGTGGGGAGGAACGGAGGCCCTGAGGCCCACAGCCAGTGCAGAGTGGGCCGACGGAGCACTACATGACGCTCTTGGGGGTGAAAACCCCAGCTTTCGGATGACCGCGGCCGCAGGAGACCCCAGCCTTCCTTCCCCAACACTGACTGACGCCAAACATTCATCTGATAACAGGAGGGTAAAAGTACTTTAAAATATGCAGTGTTTGTCATGGAAATTAACACAATTAAAGTCAGAACTACAGGACAGTAACATTCCACAAATGGAATTGTTTTAAATTTTTTCCCCCAGAAAAAAGCACCCACACTTTAGATACACTTTATAGGCAGAGCCACCTATGTGAAGATTGTCCCAACTATCCTATCCTATATAATAAAACCATAATATGCAAATTGACGAACAGGGAAAGAATGGTTGCTATGATACACGCTGACCACCAAGAGGCAGACGCTCAATGCAGGAGCTGCCCCCTGGTGGTCGTGCGCTCCCACAGGGGGTGTGCGGCTCAGCCAGAAGCCAGGCTCATGGCTGGTGAGCGCAGCAGAGGTGGTGGGTGCCTCTCCGCAGGCACGTGGTAAGGAGCGAGGGGTCCCGGCCTGAGAGAGCCCTGGACTGCGCGAGAGGGGTCCTGAACTGCGAGAGAGCACAGGCCAGGCTGAGGGACCCCCACCCCCAGGGCATGAATGTTGTGCATCAGGCCTCTAGTAATCATAAAAAAGACCTGGCATCTGGCCTTTTGAGGGCAATACAAGAACAAAAACATGAGTGGGTTTTCCAAAGCCCCTCAGGGCAGACTCACATTCAGCCCGCATGAATTGTGGGGATGGGGAGGGATGCAATTGACATGAAAGGTACCAGGCACTCACTCACTCCAATGGTACTGGTACCAGACACGGGGCAGGCACTGGGGTATTAAGAAGTAGATGGCATCACTGGTTCCACAGACACTTGCTGAGCTCCTACTCATTGCCAGGCTCGTGCTGGCCTTAGGGAGAGAAGGGCATGGAAATTCAGAAATCATGTGGTAAAAGCTTTTAGAGTAAGGCATCCCTTTCCATGGGACTCGTCGTGCCAAAGGTGCTGTCCCTCTACGAGAGGCCATTTGTATCCCTCACTCACTCAACGGACAGTGTGCATGTACCTGGTGCAAGGTGCGCGTGTCCGGAGCCCACGGACTAGCAGTCTAGTGGGCAAGCCAATTAGTTACCAGGTTGGATCTCAGCAAGCAAGGACAGGATGCAAAAAGTTCCCTAGACAGGGGCCAAGAGGCTGGCTCCGGGGGAGAGCACGGGTTTCTAACTAGGTGACTTCAGCGTCCTCCTGCCCCGCCCCCCAACCTGAGACGAGGGGTTGCTAGAATGCAGCCCCACGGGGGGGTTGGGGGGGGGCCCAGTCTGTCTTATCAGCTGAGCTGAGCACCGGCCTGGCACAAAGTGGCCTAAACGCAAATACAGGTATTGGGGCAGTTTGGAGGGTGGAAGGCAAGGCGTTGTGAGTGGGACCTGAGGGCCTGGCAGTCGGGAGGCAGTTGGAAATACAAGTCCGGTTCTCACAATGCCGCCGTGGTGGCCCGGCTGGAGCCCGAGCCTGTGCTTTGAGAACAGGGGTTGTGCTGGGTCTTGATATGCGGTCAGAGCTGAGACCTGCTTTTCCAAGCAGAAGATCAGCTGTTACAGTGATGACAAAGAAATAGTTTTGACTAACCACTTGCTCTGCCTAATGATGAGAACAGTCGCTACAGAAATAATAGCTAATGCTGAGTGTTTACTCCTGCCAGGCACTGCCGCTGGCCAACTGAGCTCCACAACAACCTGGGAAGGTGCTGCTGTGGCCCTCGGGCCCTTCCAGGGAGGGTGTCATCGGCGCAGTCCCACAGGCCCGCACTCAGCCGGCTGTGGGTGGTCAGGGCTCTGCTGTCTCATCTCAAAATTCTTAATACTTTCAAACGAGGGCCCGCATTCTCATTCCGCGTTCCCCAGAATTAGGTAGCGCGGCTTTGATCCCCATTTTAGAGAAAATGAAGGAGTGAGGAAGTATCACAGCTAAGAAATGCCACCTCGGGGCCTGGGCCCGCGGTCTGCACGGACCATCCGCTCCCTGAGGCAGGAGCCGCTTTTGTGAGGGAACCAGTGCCCCTCACTGCTCCGGACCGTGCCCAGCACACGCAGGTGCTCAGTGGATATTTGTTGAATGAGTCACTCAAACAATCAATGAAAAAACAAGGAACAGCGAAGCTTCAGGAAGGAGTTCACAAACGAGGAAACTGACCCTTGAGTTAAAACCTGGGGTCCACACAGAGGGGAGGAAACTGGATACCACATGCTGAAAGTAAACCGAGTCGTTTTTCTGTCTCGTGTATCTCAGAGCTGCTCTTTAGAACCTGTTTTGAAAATGCTTATTGTCACCCAACTCATCCACTAGTTAAAACTAGTTTTCATCTTTGTTTAGGAAACTGTTACTAACGATCAGATAAAAGTCTTCATCGCGAAGTGTAGCAGGCGCTGTGGAACATTGCCAGGAAGTATTTTTGCTCAGCGCTTTTATTAGTCCTATTACAGACTAGAAAGTGTCCCCTAGGTGTGTTGTTCATAATAAAAATAACGAAAACAGCTGGCACGTGTTGAAGACTAGCGATTGCAGGTACTGCTCAGAAGGCTTTTCTGGGATGTTCTCGCTTAATCCTCACAATAACCCCTGAGTTAGATCATGTCCGGTTTCAGATGAGGAAAATAAAGCACAAATAAGTGACCAAGTGGCCTGCCCGAGGCGACAGTTAGAAAGCGGCAGGTCCGCACAACCACGCACAGGTGTGCCCGGGCGTGTCCCTCCACGTGCCTCCTGGCAGAAAGGCACTGACGTCCTCTTTTTTAAGAGCACCTTCCCTTGGATGAATTCCATCAAAGAGAACCATGTTCCGCTTCTGAGGGACAGCAGACCAAAACAGGTGACTCTCAACTGGAACATCCAGGGGAACAGCCGAGAAGCTGGCACTGGAGGCTTCCTCCTCCTGACTTCCCTTCCTCAGACGTCGCTTTAATAAATCGTTTCCTTTCTTGCTCCTGGAAAGGCTGTAGAATGATGAGCTCCCCTCCACCATCGAGATGTAAAAGAAGACATCTAACTACTGTAAAACTCAGGAACTCCCTGTGCCATCAGGTCGTGGCTCATGGCCATGCTCCTTAACAGCTGTTTACGTGGGAGGTGACCATGGGGCCCGGCAGGACAGTCACAGGAGGAGAGGAGAGAGTCCACGCTGACGGGACAGCCCTTTGCACTCTCCAGGTGCCACTCGGACCTGTGAGCCGGACCTGTGATCCCCGAAGAGGGAGTCACCGCAGCCCAATGCGTCATCACACCTCCAGCCGGTCTCCAAAAGTTGTAAAGTCTCCAAAAGTTGTAAGGGGCCCGGGGGCCGGGAGGGGGCAGCCTCCGGAGGTGGGAAAAGGAACCCCTCTCTCCAGGGAGACGCAAAGGGAAGGGAGGGGAGCGTCTGTGTTGGGGTTTCTTAGAAAGAGGAGCGAGCTGGGAGCCACGCACAGGCCTGGGCAGCTCCATCAGACCGGAGCGCGGCAGCTGCCGTCCAGGACCCAGGGAGGCAGAGGGGCTCCCACAGGCGCCCCCAGGAACCTGAAGGGTCCGTTCGAGGGTGGGGAGGGGGCGAGCGAGCGCCCCTCAAGGCCCAGGGCTACCAGCGGGGGTTCTGACCCAGTGCACGCGTCCCAGCCGCGTCCCAGGTGGCCTGCGGGCCCGCCCCACTCCCCGGAGCGCGGGGTACCCTCCCGGCCCGCTCCGGGACCCCCAAGCTCGTCCCGGCTCTCGGGAACTCAGTGTCCACTCGGCCGCCCGCGTCCCCGTGCGGGCTCCTCCGCCCGGTGTCAGGAACCCATGTGTCCGCCCCCGGCCCCTAGGACTCCCCGCCCCCAGGACCCCCGGCGGCCCGCCCCGCCCGCGGCCTCGGTGCCCCTTCCCCGCTCCTCCCTCGCCGAGGCTGGGGGGCGGCGCGCGGTTCGAGGACCCGGGAGAGGCCCAGCTGCCACGGCCGCAAGTGCGACGTGTCACAGGCCGGGCCGGCTCCTCCTCCCGCGGCCGCGGACACTGGCGTCGCAGGGGCCGCCCGCGGGGTCGGGCAGGGATGCCGAGCCGGCCGAACGCGCCCGGCGGCCGTTACCTTGTTGGTGGGCACCGAGCGGAGGCGCTTGAGGACGGCCAGGATGTCCTGCTTGCTGGGGTCCCCCATCGTCGCCGGGAAACCGAGGCGCGGCTGCCCCAGCCGAAGGGGAAGGGCTGATCTGGAGCGGTTGCCGCCTCCCGGAGCCAGGCTACGGCCCAGGGGGCGGGGCTGCGCGTGACGGCCCAGGCCCCGCCCCAGGCCCCGCCCCCAACGGAGCGCACGCGCCGCTGTCCTCTAAGGCCCGGCTTAGCTGTACCGATGGCCCCGCCCACCCAGACCCCGCCCACCGACGCTACACGCGCATGCGCAGGAGGCCCGCTCGCCTTTTCCAGGTCCTCTTTCGTCATCGGCGCCTGGCCGTGGGGCGGTGACCCTGGGCCTGGGTGTGGGGGGGGGTTCGCTCCCCGGCGCACGGCCTTCGGAGCCCCGCCATTCCGGCGGGTGGGTTGCCATTTCTGGAACGGGCTGCTGCTTTCTGGGCCAAGATCCTCTCACCTCGTCCCGTGAGAGCGGCAGAGCCGGTCACTCCAGGTGGCAAAGGAGGGAACTTGAGGGGGAGGGGCCTACCCGCCGTTTCCGGCGCCCGGGAGAGGGGACTCGAGTCCAGACGCCCGGTTTTCGTTAGTCCCCTAACTTTCTGCGCTGGGTGGGAGCTTTCCGCACGGAAAGTGACTTTCTTAAAGTGTCAGTTTGGGTCTCAGGTCAGGGAGAGAGAACAGCTCTCACGAGGCAGGATTGCTCCGTCGGACGGGTGAGAACAGGCAAGAAGCGCGCCATCCCGCCGCCTCCCGGCTGCATCCGCTTGGCCCCCATCGCCAGCCGGGAAGGTTTGACCGCGGACAACGTCGCCTCTTCTGCACCAGGAAGTGTCGCCTGCGGCTGGCTGGCGCGGGGAAAGAGGAGAGGTTTTGGAGTCAAATGCAACACGTTGGCGCCGAGTGCATGCAGCCGCCTCCCTCCGATCCCCGGGTCCGGGTCCGGGTCCGGGTCCGGGCGTTGCATCTGTTCCAGGGCGAGGCAAGGACTCGGTGCTGAGCTGCAGGAGAGCAGCTCCCGGGAAAGCCTGGCGGCGGGCTTCTGTTCTTGGGCCTGGATGGCGCCCCTCACCTGCCCGGCTGGACACCCCAGGGGACGCTGGGGGCTGGCCCGGAACAGGCTGGAACCTCCCCCAGGAGGGGCGTCGTTGCGGCTGGCACAGGCCCGCGCTATATTTTAGCTATATTTTCGCAGGCAGCTGTGACTCTTGGGAAGGTCTTCTTTGTATTGTGTCAAAATAGATACCCCTGTGTTTTGTGTCTGGCTTTAAACAGAACACCTGGCATGTTCACAAGAAACAGTCCTGCCCTTTCTGTTGGGCATGATGGTCCCACTTACCGCGTGGAGCTGAAATCTTACCAAGTTATGTATCAGATTAGGGCGGGCCTGTGCACTCAGCTCTCCAACCCAGATCCCTGAGAAGGAAAACAGGGCGATGCAGTGTAGACCGTGTCTGCCCTAATAGGCAGGCATAAGCGAAGGGGCAAATACCATTGTTGTCTTTTAGCTCATCTGCTTCAGTGTTCTTCGGAGCACTTATTACCCCCTGATACTATAATAGGTAAATAGATCTGCCTCCCTTCGGTTGGCTATACATTTCATGAGATCAGACCCGTTCGGTCTCCCGCCCTGCCCCCGGCATCTAGAACAATGCCAGGCATGTAGTACGCACTCAGTGAAGATTTTGGTGTGGGCTTAGAATGTATAAGCACGAAGGTCCTCAATCACTGCCCACATCGTAAGGAGAAAAGGCTGATGATCTACAAAACCATACCCTCTCTTGAGCCTCCTCAGAGAGCTGAGGTTGCAAAGCAACCAAGCAAACAATTCCGCGAGAGACGGGACTCTCCAAAAAGGGATGGAACGTAGAACCCCCTCACCTTTGGCAGAGCACGGAGAAAGAAGTGGCTGCCATTCAAGTGGGCGCAAGGAAATCACCTAAAATTTTAACGAATTCTTAAAGGCCAGGTGTGAGCTAGCATGCCAGTTTGGCGGAGCTGGGGGCCTCAGATACGAAGGGACTTGCATTCACTCACAAGCTCTTTTCCATAAACCTCCACCGGAATTCTTTCTTCACAAGACAGATGGAGACAGAACGAGTGGAGAAAAACCCCTGTGGGGCAGGCATGCACCTGTTGGGGGACAGGCGCAAACCCCCACCCACTTGCCTTCTCTCCTGGAAAGCAAAAGCGGCAAACTCTCCCTCCCTCAGGGTAGCCGCAAAGGTGCATTTCTGCCAGGAAAGGAAGAGACAAACTCCAGTAATACCAAATCCACAGGAGGAGAGGAATCCTCTAACTTTAAAAGGGTTAACAAAGTGTCATGGCTGCAGGGGGAAGGACAGAAGTGAAATCCCTCTATTGCTGGGGGTGAGGGGGACGTCAGGAAACACTTTGGGCTCAGATTTTTTTTTTAAATATATTTTATTGATTTTTTACAGAGAGGAAGGGAGAGAGATAGTTAGAAACATCGATGAGAGAGAAACATCGATCAGCTGCCTCCTGCACATCTCCTACTGGGGATGTGCCCGCAACCCAGGTACATGCCCTTGACCGGAATCGAACGTGGGACCTTTCAGTCCACAGGCCGACGCTCTATCCACTGAGCCAAACCGGTTTCGGCTGGGCTCAGATTTAATCAATACCCAACAGAGGTTTGCTACCACTGGAAGAGAGAGGAAAGTCCCAACCAAGGTCAATCAGACACCGCACAGAGGTTTGCTGTCACCAGGAAGCGGGCAGACATGTTGAGAAAGCCCCACCTCAAGCCCCAGACCCACAAGACCTGAGACTGAGGCTGGACCAGGACCACAGAGAACCTCCACCTACACGTCCACGAGCCTGGCACTAGGTCAGAAGCAGCAGCAGCCTGCCACAGGAGGCGGGACAAGCACGGCAGTAGATGACTCTGGCCCCCAGCCCACACGCTAAGCACTAGGTTCCCCCAGCCACCGCTACAGGAGCTTTAACCCTAAGGTGCCCTGGAGATAAAGAGCACAGTGACAAAACCAGACTGGACTGCTACCTGTGTTATCAGTCCCTACACTAGTGAGCTGACAGAAGTGTGCCCATTGTCAAGGGTGACTACTGCTAACTTCAGTCTCTAGTCCTCTCTGTTGGGATGATGGGGCAGTTGTGTGTCTTGACTGTGGTAGTGGTTACACAACCGTCTGCATGAGAACTTGTAGAACTGTACGTGCAGTGCAGTGCCCTTTGCTGTGTGTAAAGTATACCTGCAAAAACGAGAAAAGAAGTGGGAGAAAGCCAATGCTCAGCGTCTTCGGGGTCAGGAGAAAATGCTTGTGATTAAATGTTAAGAGGAGCCGAAACCGGTTTGGCTCAGTGGATAGAGCGTCAGCTTGCGGACTGAAGGGTCCCAGGTTCGATTCCGGTCAAGGGCATGTACCTGGGTTGCAGGCACATCCCCAGTGGGGGGTGTGCAGGAGGCAGCTGATCGATGTTTCTCTCTCATCGATGTTTCTGGCTCTCTGTCTCTCTCCCTTCCTCTCTGTGAAAAATCAATAATATTAAAAAAATAAATAAAAATGAATGTTAAGAGGAGAAGCAGGATACCAAACTGCAGTAACAACATGACCCCAACTTCGTAAAACACAGACACATTGATGACAACGACCACAAAGTGTGCGCCCATGGGTGTGAAGAGGAAAAAAGACAAGAAAAACTAGTCCCCCAGAATGTCAGCAGTGTTACCTCTGGAAGGCAGCACCATGGGTGACTTTAAAGTTTTTCTGAATGCTTTTCTTAGTTTCTAAATATTCATCTGAATTTTTGTTCCTTTTACAACTGAGGGGCCTGGTTAGCTTGACTCCAAAGTGGCCAGTGAGCTGCCCACAGTTTGCTTGCAGCCCTCGTCGCTTTGGTGACCGAATGCCCTTGGGCGCAGGGCTTTTTACCTTCATGTCTCTTGGCTGGGCACTCAGGTTTCTGGGACTGTGGTCGCGGCATCAGCTGCCAAACTGTGTCCTTTGCTCATCGGAGTTTTAGCCCATTGGCAGCTGGTGTTAGTTATCCTTTGCTCAAAAAGAGTGATGCCCTCCCTGTAGTTCCTGTGTCATCTGCTCCTTCCGCTCTCCATTTCCCAGTCCTTTCCACAAAGGATTTGAAGAAGCTTAAACCAATATGCCATCAATATATGATGGTTTGACTTAAAATTTTTCAAGTTTCTGACTTCATGATGGTGTGAAAGTGATAGGTGCTCAGTAGAAACCGGCTGGGCTAAGCTGTAATGTTCAGTAGATTAGATGTATGAAATGCATTTTCTTTTTTTAACTTCTACGTAACTTTTTTCTATTACATTCAATATATTAGTTTCAGGTGTACAGCATAATGGTTAGACCATCATATAATTTACAATAAATGCATCGTTGACTTAGGACACTTTCAACTTGCGATGGGTTTATCAGGACGGAACCCCATCCTAAGTCAAGGAGCATATGTAATCTGAGTCTCACTGATTGGCCCGAAATTGATTTCATTTTTTCCTTTTAGTTTGGGCTGGAGAGACAAGGTTGCTAGTCAGTGGGGGAGACAGTCATACCAGCAGCTTCGAGGGAGCAGGGAGAGCGCTGTGATGAGGTGCCCAGAGCATGGAGGAGGGCTCAGGTCAGGCAGCTCCGGTCCTGGTAGGCATCACTTAAAGAGCACCACTGGGAGCAGGCACCTCCTTGTCCTCTGAGGCCTGTGCCCTCATCGCCCAACAGCGCAGCCTAGTGGGCAGGCCCTGCCTCTGAATCCAGATCAGCTGTGTGGTAGCTGTCACACCTACACCTTCAGCAAGTTACCTAACTTCTCTGTGCCTCAGCTTCCTCGTCTATGAAAACAGGAATAATAGCCCTGACCTGTATGTTCAGTGGTTAGAGAATCAACCCAAGCACAGAAGGGTCAAGGGTTTGATTCCTGGTCAAGGGAATGTACCTGGGTTGCAGGTTCCATCCTCAGCCCTGATCAGAGTGCCTGTGGGAGGCAACCAATTGATGTGTCTCTCACATTGATGTTTCTCTCTCTCTCTCTCTCTCTCTCTCCACTCCTCTCTCCCTCCCACTTTCTCCAAAAATTAAATAAATGGGGAAAAAGTATACTTGGATGAGGATTAATAACAAAAATAGGAGTAATAATATTTACCTAGTTCATGGGACTGCTGTGAGGATTGAACAAGTTAATAAATGTTAGAGTTTAGAACAGGGCCTGTCACCAAGTGAAATACAAATGCTTGCTACTATTATTCCCATTTTATAGATGAGCAAACCAAGTAAGTACGCTGAAGGTCACACAGCTACTTAAGGTCACACAGTTGGCACCAAGTGTAAGTGAAGGAAATATGAGCTCACAGTCCATGCTCTTCATTATTGACTTCATTTTTATGCCTGTGTAAAACTGTCATTAACTTTTAGCGAAGAAACAAAATGTTTTGTCCGATTTCGGTGTGGAAAATCCAGCCTTCTTACATACAGTTTCATACATGGCTGAGTCTATGACTTGGAGGCAGCATTCATGCTGTTCCTGGTTGGGGAAGACGTGGCGTCTCACCTGGGGTCTGCACACTTTGGTTATCATCAGCTCGAGGTGGGATGGTGTTGGGGTTGAGGGGACCTTCATAACAAGCACTTTTACACCCTTGACCTCAGTTGGTCATGAACAGGGGAAGACAGGAATCCTTTTCCAGATGAGGAAACTGAAGGTCAGGGAGATGAGGGGACTTGCCTGAGTACAGGCGCCTCATCAGTGACACAGGTGCCCCTCTGACCCTGGTGGGACACCTCTCTGTAGCTGCCACCAACTCTCCCTGGTCATCGGAACAAATCAAGGAGCACGGAGATGGCTGGCATTTGGGTACCTCTGACTTGCTATTTGGATCAGTGGTTCTCAAAGTGTGGTCCTGGGTCAACATCTCCTGGGGACTTGTTAGATTGCAGCCTAGTGACTCAGAAACGCTGGGATGGGCCTCGCAAGCGGGGCTGTAACAGGCCCTCCGGGCGTTTGAGAACCAGTGGTTAGACAATGGCACCTGAGGTTTGCAGTTGGGCACCAGACTTCAAACCGCCACCTGCCGGGTCTGATGCAGGTGGCCCAGTCCCTCTGGTTTGTTTCCTGGTAATGCCTGGAGGGCAAGCAAGGGTGGTGTAGACACAGCCATGATCCAGTGGGGAGAAGGGGCAGCTTGGCCCGGGCCGTGGCTGTGGGAGGGAAAGGATGGAGTGGGCAAGAGGACTTAGTGGCCTTGTATGGAAGATGGCCAAGGATGCCAGAGTCCTGGCCGGGGAAGGAGAGGGGGGTGTCGCTCACTCCTGGGTTCCTGTGGCCTTTCCCTCCTTACTCGGACCCTCCAACTGGGAAGGCAGGCACCACTCTTCCTGGGGAAACGGAGGCCCAGAGGGGGCAGTTAAGGGCCAGGACAGGAGTGGGCAGGTGGGCAGGGAGGGCCCTCAGGATGCCTTGCGGGGGCTCTGGAAATGACAGGCTGAGAAAAGGGCCTCGCTGAGCAGAGGTTGTTTCGTCCGACTTTTGAGGATTCCTCTGCTCACACTCCTGCTCTTTATCAGTCAGTGGAGGGACCCGGGAAGGGGCTGCCCTTAAGAATCCTACAGATGCGGTTTGAATTAGTTCCGTCGGGGGACTGTGGGCAATTCACTGGAGTTCCCGGGCCTTGTGTCCTCTTCTGCAAAACGGGGTGATTCCCACCTCCCCACGGGCTGGAGTACCATGCATGAGCTCACCAGGTGCCCCGGAGCCTGCCTGCTCTGGGCCCTCCCTGCACCCTGTCCTACCTCTCCCCGTGGCAGCGGGCAGTTCCAGGGGGCCCCAACTCCTCAGAAGTGGAGAGCAGGAGCCCCATCACCCATCAGACCAGGCGACTAGGTGACAGACTCATGAGCCGGGCACTGACACTGCACTGGCAGCTGCTACCTCACTCCTGGCTCCGAGAGCCCGGTGCCCAGGTGGGTGCTTTTCCGCGGCTTCACCAGGTTTGCTGATGGTGGCCGCGCAGCCGTCTCATCTTTCTCATCTCACTCGGGCGTTTTTCCTCACTTCGCCCACGTGAGCATGGAGGGCTCCGAGGGGATGTGACTCGGGGTACGGGCCGCTGGGCCTCCTCAGGTGAGTCGCCCTTGGAGCCTGTTCCTTGCGGTGTCAAAGGGAAATGGGGAGACTCACCCACTCCCAGGTGTTGGGAGATGGACACACGCTCTGTGCAGGTGGTGCAAGAGCAGACAGGGCCCAGCGTGCAGCAGGTGCTCAGGAAATGGGCTCAGGGAAGCCCCTACACTGGGGAAGCCCAGGCCACACAGCAGCAGGTTTTGGGGAAAGAGAAACCCCGAGGGGCTCAGGTGCCTCCAATTCCACCACCTCTGATGCAGCAGGGGCAGTGGGACGGGGACACGGCCCTTGGGCAGCAGCCTGCCTGGGATCTCACCCGGCCCCAAAGCTGGTAAGTGCGACAGACACGCCCACGTGCTGATGTGAGCATGAGGTACACGCATGGCACAGAGACCATCACACTCACAAGATCAATAGTTTATTGATTCTTTTCCCTAAAATACTATACATTTAAAGAAACTCCTGAACTGAAAAGACTTGACAATTTTTGGTAATCTGTAGCAAAGGAATGAGGATTTCTGCTGGTAAGTCTTCAAGATAAACACATACACACATCCACTTCCAAGCAAGACGTCGCGCTCACTGGAACATGAGTAAATGCATAGCTTATATGGCGGCAGCCATTTCTCCAACGTCTGATACACAAAATAAAAGCTTTCCCCCCCTCCCCACCTGATTACAGTGTAGCTTCCTGCCACGTCTGCTCCCTGATGACCAAGGACGCTCCGAAGAGACCCTGGTGCTGTGGGTGAGGCCCAGCTTCTGTTGGCTCAGGAGGGACACGATGACGGGAATCCGCAGCTGCTAAGAGGCCCGGAGCACGTAGTGCTCTGCTACGGAGGGACGAAGGCGAGTGAGCAGTGGGCCTGCAGCTGGCCCGTGGCACGAACTTCCCTCCGGCAGTGTCCACTTCCAGGGCCCGAGGGCCCTGGCCCACGTCCAAGCCTGGAGAAGGCCCACCCAGCCCACCAGCCAGGCCTGGGGCCCAAGGCCACGGTCTTCAAGCAGTTTACAAATTAAATCCACTGTCAAGAGCCTTTAAAATCTCATGAAAACAGTAGACAAGCTCTTTAGATTCTCTGAATATCAAATAATATATATAGATACACCAGGACATGACAGTCCCACGTAAAGTGTCTTGATCTACAGGTGCTTGTGCCTGAAAAGCTAGTCTTTTTCAGTTTAGCCTTCCACATCACTGACAGAACTATTCATTTGCAAGAGTAAAGTTTTAAGCACGAAGAGGGTGGAAATAGTTTTTAAATATGGAGACTTCGGGGAGTACTATAGTTATTTCTGACACCCACATTCACAGTAGAAACCCAGCCACACGTGCTCCCATTCTCTACTGTGATCTCCCGCCTCACACGCCCTATCTGAATGGGCCAGGCGGCCCCAGGCAGTGGTGGGCAAGTAACAGCTCAACACGGAAGCAGAGGTACCACCTCTCATGCCTGGTATATGGCAATCTGTGCCATAACTTAAGCCTAAATGAATGGATTAACAGGTACAACAAAGTACAACTGTATACAGTCTTAAATTAAAGACCTCAGAAAATGGCATTTTGTTCATTTAAGTTACGGGTGAGAAGCGCATCAGAGAAAGAAGTTGGTGGAACAAGAATCAGGGTAACCCACCAGACGCGGAGGAGAGGCGGAAAGACAAGCCAGGAATATTCAGATCCATGATAAGCCACATGCACACTGAGCGGGGAGTGGGGAGCGGGTGTGGGCAAGGACGGGATGTCGTGTACTGCGTCTTCCGGTGCTCAGATCCCTCCAACTGCACTGTGGAAAGGCTGCCAAGTCCCAGGTGAAATGACCGGCTCGTCTGTCTTCAAGAGACACCATGAAGCCAAGAGCAATGGAACCATCATCTTCTGCAGGAAAAGGAGTGGACGCCACTGCCGGCTGGAGCTGCCGGAGTGCTGCCCAGGCCGATGGCTAACGGAGTTCCTGGGACCGCACCCCTCCGCCAGCCAGCCCACTGGGCTGTCACTGGATCGCTTCGACGTAATTTGCTGGGTACAGGCCAACCTGTCCATTGTCCAAGCGTCCCTTGCACCAGCCCTGCTCATCCTCGTCCTCTATCTTGGTCAGCTCATCCCCTGCAGGACAAAGACAGAGGGGTCTTGGTGAGGAGGCATGTGACACACTGACCCCCTCAATCTTAGCCCCACTCTGGGCCCAACTCATACATGGAATCTAATTAACAAAATAAACTGATGAACGGAGTGGATCCAGAGACATGGAAGCATGGAACAGAGTGCGGAATCTCGGAGGGAATGTGGGGGAGGGTGGGTGGGTGGGAGGCAATTAACGAAAGCCCTTGTATACATACATGCATAACCCAGGGACTCAGTGGGGTGGTGAGGGCTTGGGGAGGGGGGTGGGTGTGGGCTGGAGGTAGTCGATAGGGGGAGAAAGGGGACATGTAATACTTTCAACAATAAAGATTTAAAAATAATAAAAATAAAAGAGAGAATAAAAAAGACACAGGCTAGAAAATGCACGCAGCGTCCTGAGGTCAAGATGCAGCCTGTGCCGTAAAACCGAGGTTTCAGCTCTTGGCAACAGAGCTGTGTCGGTGGTAAAGGGGAACACAGCATGGCTATAGGGAGAGTGTGAGAGGTGCGCCCCTAAGGCGAACCTCTGCTGCCCAGGGCACACCAATGCCCTCAGGTCTGGGCAAGGCGGCACCGCCAGGGGGCCAGTGGAGAAAGGCTTCCCTAGGGGACTGCGGGACGGTGCTCGAGATGTTTGGGGGGGGGGGGGCGGCTGGGTGGTCCTGGCGACCAGCATCTCCTGCTCCAGTGCCTGTGGTGCCCAGGCCTCGCCCAGCTGGAGGTCCCATCTTAGCAAAGGCACAGGCACCTCACTACCTGCTAAGCTCTGGCCTTGAGCATCTGCTACATTTTAAAAATATATATATATTTTTACTGATTTCAGAGAGGAAGGGAGAGGGAGAGATAGAAATATCAATGATGAGAGAGAACCATTGATCGGCTGCCTCCTACACGCCCCCTACTGGGGATCAAGCCCACAATCCGAGCATCTGACCAGGAATCAAACTGTGACCTCCTGGGTTCACAGATCAATGCTCAACCACTGAGCTACACCAGCCAGGCAAGCATCTGCTACTCTTCAAGTGGGGGGACCCAACACTTGAAACTAGCAGGGATTTAGCAGCCTTGGTTGGCAGCATTCTTCCAGATGCCAACGGGGAGCCACCTACCAGCCTTGAAGCTCAGCTCGTCATGCTCCTGCCCCTCATAGTCGTAAAGGGCCCGGACCCGCACTTCCGTCCCCGAGGTGGCGTCCTCATCGAACGGGTTGGAGTCCCCATTGGCATCCGTGGAGGAGAACGGGTTGTTAGACTCGTCGTCGGACCAGTCAGTGGGGTAGCTCTGCGTCTTCTCGTAGCTGCTCACGCTGCAAGAAAGGGGGAAGCCGGGGCCCTGAGCATGGGGCTGCCAGAGGCAGGAGGCCCTGGCTGGCTGAGGACTCCTTCCGCAGGAGCACGGCCCCTCAGCATCACAGCGCGGCAGGCTCCCTGCCGGACCCGCACCAGCTCCCGGCAGAGGCAGGGCCGCAGCTCCAGCAGCGCCACCCGCGACCTGTCTTCCTGTGCAGAGGCCTTGACTACGGTTAATGGAGGACAGAGAAAAGCAACCACAGGTTAACTGGTGCCCCCCTCCCTGCGAAACTGAAAAGCCAGAGACTGTCCACAGCTGGCAGCCGGGCCACCGCCTGCGGGCCTCATGCATTGCTTTCAGGGCCAAGGGGCCGAGACCCTGGACAGAGAGAAGGAGAAAGACAGAGCGAGCGAGGTGAAAACCGGAGGGAAACGTCTGTTCACCAACTTTTTGGCCTTAATGTCCTCCTTCTCACTGACGGTGCTCCCCGTGTCGTCCTCATCCTCGAAGGGGTTGTAGCTGGACAGTGACTGCGCTGACCGTGTGGGGACGCTCGGGACACTAAGGTCGCTATGGGGAGAGAGAGAGCTTTCAGGGGACCCCAGCGTGGCAGCCCCTGAGGTCCCGGGTGCTCCCAGCTGCAGGTCACAGGGCCAGGGGCTAAAGGCACAAGTCAGATGGAAGGAATATGTTGTATGAGCAGAAAGTAGTTTCAGCAAAATATTGGCGATACTTTGGTTGTAAACACACAAAGTGTCTAAGACAGTGGTTCTCAACCTTCTGGCCCTTTAAATACAGTTCCTCATGTTGTGACCCAACCATAAAATTATTTTCATTGCCACTTCGTAACTGTAATGTTGCTACTGTTATGAATCATAATTTAAATATCTGATATGCAGGATGGTCTTAGGTGACCCCTGTGAAAGGGTCGTTCGACCACCAAAGGGTCGCGACCCACAGGTTGGGAACCGCTGGTCGAAGAGGACAGACTTGCATTTCCATCCATGCATCAGAGCCCTGGGGGGAGAACATGGGGGTTCTGTCCAGTCCTCCCCATCCTGGGAGCTGGCTGGCCAGACAGCCATGGCGCTCAGCCTGTGGGATGAGAGGAGGGAGGCTCCCAGAGCTCTGTGAACCCCACAGCACAGCGCACCCCTCCTCTGACTACTAAAGGGTCTTCTGGGCCTGGAGCTTCCAAACGCAGCATGGGAGCCGCTCAACAGCCCTGTCTAGGAAGGAAGAACCCCTTTTGTGCTGTGGAGAGAGAAAACCCATCTTACAACTATGTCCACTGCCTACTGTGTGCCAGGCCTGGGAGGGCCAGAGAGAAACTAGACCCACGCCTGGCCTGAGGGCTGGCAGCCAGGGGCGACGGGATGTAGGGACTGCAGGTGCCGAGCGCAGGGCAGATGGTAGAGAAGATAGGCCCCGAGAGCCAGGCACCCCGTGTAACTCTGAGCTGATGGGCCAGACACCAAGTCCCAGGACAGGCTCCGGCGGCCAGCACCACCTCTCGCCAAGTCCAGGCTGCGTGGAGCAGACACTCAAAGTTCTGGATAGACGGCTCAGAGATGGAGAGGGGAGGGGAAGAAATGCTTCAAATGCCACCGGAGTGACCCATGACCTCACCGACTTCAGGCCTGGTGGAGGGCACTGGACCCCAGCCTGCCCGCTGCCTACACCTGGGCCACGTGTCTGAGACCACCAGGCCCTCCTCCCTCCTTGGCACCTTTCTCTGACTTCCCGAGAGGGGATTGGTCCTGGGCAGCTGAATTTGTACGGCAGCCAAGGCACTCCCTGGGGTGGTAACTCATCCTTCCCACCCCACCCCATCACACAGGTGCTGGCATGATCCTGGAGATGGTGCTTACTGCTCTACTCACTTAACCACGCCCATCTGCCCAGATGGTGACAAAGCAGCTGGAAGATGACAGGCCACGTCTGCCCGGGAGGGAGGGGGTTCGGGCGGGGGCTTCGGTGTCTGGGGCTACAGACAGGCCTTGGAAGCCACGATCATGTGATGCATCATCACCACGCGATGCATCATCCCTCGGTGTGATGGAGGCCTCGGCCGGCCGGGCACGGCTCCCAGGGAGGGCCGCCTGCAGCCACAGCTCTGCAGTGGGCCAGTGCTTATCTGATGGGAATCTGTGGTGAGGACAGGCCTTGTCTAGCATGCACTGTCCAGAAGGCCTCATGACCTCAGGGCCACCTCTTCTACCCAAACAATGAGAAATAACCAAGGCTCTCAGCAAAGAGGTGATTTCAGAAAGGGGACACCTGACAACGCGCCCCCCCCCCCCCCCCATCCTCCCCGGTACCCGCATACAGCCTGGGAGAAGTGCAAACCTGGCCAGATGCCTGAAGCAGCCCGGAGGAGATGATGTGACCTCCACCTGCCTGTGGGCACCACTGGGACACACATGACCAGCACCGATCAGCTTCTCCCTTCACTTGGGGCCCAAAGCATGTGTGGCCAGGGCTCCCGCTCTGATCCTTCTGCAGCTCCAGCACCGCTGGACAGATGACCCTCCCCAGAGGTGCCCTGAGGCCGGCCCACAGAACTCACCGAACTCAGATGCCCAAGGGGACCCTGTGAAGCCCCACTGGGGACACGCCTAGGTGCCCAAGCTGCGGGCGGGTGTCCTGGCCCGTGCAGAGGGCCCAGGGATGGAGGCTGCCCACACCCACCTGCTGGGCTTGTTCTGCAGAGCCTGGTCGCCCGTCTGGTTGATGCCTGTCAGGGTGACGCCGTCAGTGGGCTTCTTCTTCTCTCTCCGGCTGAGGGTCCGATTCATGTCTGCAGACCACTCCTGTGCACAGGCACCGAAGGAGAGAACCCAGGAGTTCATTTGTGTGAGGCCACATCAGTCTAAGGCATGGGCAGAGGCTTGGCCCTCAGAGCTGACTGTGCCCGACACTGGACCTGAGCACGTCTGCAATGAGGAAACAAAACCCTGGGGTGCAAATAACACCGCGGGCTGGGGGGCCCTGCACCACCAAAGGGGCAGATAAGCTAAGTGATCACTCAAGTCTCCCAGGAGCGGCCCCCTCCCCTGGCACGCTTTGCTATTCCTATTCCATGCACCTATCTCCCAGAGGTCCACTCTTTCCCAGGAAATGAACCATTTTAGCAAATGCCCTGGAAAACGCAGAGCAGGGGAGGGGAGGAAGGGGCTGTAGCAGGACTCTCCAGAAACGCACGTGCGCACATGGCTGACGCGGTTCCCCCCTCCCGACAGCACCCATTATCAAACAGCGTTAACTGAGCCAGCGCTTGGTGCCACCGCGTCCCCCGCGTTGCTCACGTGCAGCTACAGGATCTTACGGTTCGATGCCATCTTAGAAATCCCAAGTCTAACAGTGGCTCAGAGGAGGAAACCGAGACCCAGAAAGAAACAGTTACTTTTCCACAGAGTTAGTGGGGGCTCAGGCACCCACTTGTCTATTACTGCTCAACTGGAAGAAGATGGCTCAGAACTCGGCTGGAACCCGAGTCCCCTCAGTGACCTTGGGATGTAAGTCTGTCCTGCCTGGTGGCCTGCGGCCGATGTGCTCAAGCCCAGCCTGACTGGCAGGCAGGGCCAGCACACGCTTCCAGAACCAGGCTGTGGGCACACAGACCCCGGGGCTGCACACGCCGCGGGAGGTTTGGGATTCAATGAGTTAGCCATAAACAGTAACTTACTTCATCCTCGTGGCATGGAAAACAAAACAAATCATTTCATTAGAGAAAGATAAGCATGATCCGCCCGTGTGGGCGCTGGTCCCGGATCCGCAGAGAGAAGGGCCACCCAGGGGCTCGCCCACACCCCCCCCACCCCCCCGCCCAGGAGACAGCCTGTCAAGTCTTCCTTCCCAGGCCATTCTGCTGTTTGGGTGCTGACACTGACAGGCAACCCTAAGGAGAGGGGGGAGGGATGGGGTGGGTGCTGTGTGCACAAGACACGTCTTCAACCCACTTCTTCCCACTGAGTCATTGGGGGGGGGGGGCGGGGAGTGGCGGGGGGGGAGGCTGGGCCTTCTTTCTCCTCCAGGTCCCTTACACTCAGAACGGCCCCAGGCCTGTTCTGTCCCAGGGCCTGAGGAAGGGGCACAGCCTGCTCTTGGCTTCCTGTTGGGAAGTGTCCTAAAAATGGTGCGGGGGAGGGGTGCTCAGCGGCAGGGGCCCTTCTGTCATCTGAAGAAGCTTCCTTGAGAAGCTCCAGAAAACACAGGCACACATGTGAGGACTCAGCAACTGCAGGCTAAGATGGGCCTAAGCCGGCACCCGAGGAGACAGCTATTGTCCACACCACATTTTAGACTTGGGGAAACTGAGTCACAAAAAGGGCAAATGACTTGCTCATCACCCCACAGCTGGTAAGTGGTGAGGCGGGACCTCACCGCACCTAGACTCTCGCTGCACTGAATCGGGGGAAGCCACTCCCCCGAGTCCGAGAGAGAGTCGCTTCCAACATCCTCCCGGGAGAGGCCCTGCTCCACCGCGAGGGGAGAATCCCGCCCTCGGAGAGCAGGGAGCAGGACCAGTGCCCACGGCCGCCTCTGCTACCGTCCAGGCGGGGCAGGCGGGCGGGGGCCTGGCAACCCCATCCTCGGGCGGGAAGAGTCTGAGATCCCCAGGCATTTTGCACGTAAAGACATTGGAAGGCTCAGACCCATGAAAATGGGGAAAGAGGACAGTTAACCCTGAACCCCAATTTACTGTCTGAAACAAGGAAAAGTGTGAAGGGGAAGAAGAGCGCCACACTGAGCCCACGCTCCCTTCAGGCCCGGACCGAGGCAGCTGAGCTGGTGCCGTGGCCCGCAGGCTGGTGTGCACTGTGACTGCTCGCCCCGGACAGCCCAGGTGGGGCAGGGAACTGGGGGTCGGGGGGGCCTGCACGTCCTGCAGCTCCCGGGACTCGCCCTGAGGAAACGCCAATGTCAACAGGTGACCAAAGTTCTTAGCGAGAAAGGGCATAACTGCACCGTCCCTCGAGATTCAGGCCCTTCCGCAACGCCAGAGGCCCCACAAAATTAGACATCCGCTTGCCTTCGAGCGCAGCTGCGTAACAGCTGCCTCATGAGCAGGGCCAAGGCCAAGGTGGAGTTGGAACGAGAAAGACAGTGCATGACTCGACCCGTGGGCCCAGCCCCGGCCGGGCCAAGGGGGTCCCGGGTGCAGCCTCCTCCTACCTCAAACTGTGGCCAGTTCATGGACATGCCCGGCCCGTGGTTGGCTCTGAACCACCTCAGGTCCTCCACCGCGTCGGCAGCTTTGAGGCTCTGCTCCAGTTCACGGTAAATGGTTTTGTAGCTAAATCAGAAAGAAGCGTGACTCTTGGAAGGCAGGGACGGCCACACTCATCCCAGCCCAGTGCCTGCCACAACGGGCACCGAGGTCTCCAGTGTCCACAGCTGACTTCACACTGGGACCAGGACTCCCTGCCCTGGCTCGGCTGGGTGGTCATCCAGCCTCAACATGCACAGATGACCACCAACAACGGTGTGGAAGCCACAGCTCCGGCTTCTAACAAGCCAGTTTTCAATCACCACGGGGCAACCTGGCTTTGTCTGTACCGGGTAATACAGAAAACACCGGCATCTGGGCCACACAGGCCATCAGCCGGGTGGTCCCACTTAACCAGCTCCAGAATCCAGTGTCGGAAAAGTTCCTCCTCGTCCCTTCAGAAGCGGGGACGCCTCCTGCTGGACAGCTCACAGCAGCTCGCTTTCCCAAGAAGCTGACCACGTCGAACAGGAGTATGTGTCACTATGGGTCACTCCTAACCTTTACGGCTGGAGGTCATTTACCCTCCCTAGACCTCAGTCTCCTCCTCCGTGGAGTGGGCACAATACCATCTATTAGGGGTTGAATCCAAAAGATGTTGAAGTCCTAACCCCCAGCACCTCAGAGTGTTACCTTCTTTGGACACAGCGTCTTTACAGAGGAAATCAAGTTAAAATTAGGTCATTAGGGTGGGCCCTAATCTATGGACATCTTTTTATTAAAAAGGGGGGATTTGGACACAGCCACGGAGAGGGAAGACCGTGTGAGACCACCTTGGGAGAAGACGGCCATGTGACTGAGGTGACGGTCTACAGCAGGGGTCCTCAAACTCCGGCCCGCGGGCCACATGCAAATACAAATACTGTATTTGTTCCCGTTTTGTTGTTTTACTTTAAAATAAGACATGTGCAGTGTGCATAGGAATTTGTTCATAGTTTTATTTTAAAAACTATAGTCCAGCCCTCCAACGGTCTGAGGGACAGTGAACTGGCCCCGTTTAAAAAGTTTGAGGACCCCTGGTCTACAGCTTAGGAAGGCCGAGGGTTGACAGCGGACACCACAAGCTGGCATCGACAGGAAGACCCTGCTAGAACTGCTGGGGGAGCCTGCCCTGCCGACACCTGGGCCGTAGACTTCCAGCTCCAGGAGAGAGAGAACAGACTTGTGATGAGGGAAACACCCAGTTTGTGTATTTTGTTACAGCAGCCCCAAGACACTACTACACCATCTACTGGCCAGAGTGGCCTGGAAAGCTAAGCAAGGCCTGCATGCTAACCTAGCACAAGCACTCACACAAGCACTCTAGTGTGGGAGCTATTCTACACAGAGAGGAGCCCAGCCCTGCCCCAGCCAGCTGTGTGGCCTCAGGCAAGTCACTTAACCTCACCCAGCGTCAGCCGCCTCAGCAATAAGACAATGCCACCTACTTTAGACTGTCATAAGATGAATTAAATGGTGGCAGGGTAGCTGTGCAATAATTGTTGCTTTTGTTGTTTTATACAGGAGACACAGGGAACGTAATTTCCTGGTAACAAGCACTGCTCTGTGGATGGCAGAAGTCTATGTCCAGGGTTGCCCAGACCTCTGCCTGAACAAAGGCATCATGGGACCAGAGACAGAGAAGTGCAGAAAAGGCTTCCCCGTCTCCCAGCACAATTCAGATCTGAGTCTCCGAGGGGCTGTGCTGTCCGGGCCTAGGACCACTGAGAAGTCTAGGACCGAGCTGGCAGCCAGCTAGTCTGGACAGAGAGGACTTATAAGGGGCCTCAAGGTCAGAACGTCATGGGGGCAGGGCATGCCAGCCCGGAAATGCTGTACTTGCATCGGGCTGACTTCAAATCCACCAACTGTAGCCAGTCTGAGCCGCAGCCTGCCCCGTGTGTAGACCCAGTACTGCACACAGAGCTGGTAGAGCAGGCCCCTCATTGTGCAGAATGGGGCCGTGGGGCTCAGGCCAGTGACCAGCTGCTGCGAGCAGCGGCGACAGGCTCAGCAGAGGGGCTCGCCCTGGGCAGGGGAACTTCACCTGACCAACCACTGCCACTCCATATCTGGAGACCAGTGACTGAGCTTTGCTCAAAAGCAACCTTCCGCTGACTTCACTGCGACGTGCTCTGTGGCTAGCAGGACACCCACCTGGACACATTGGACAGGTCTAGGTGCTTCTGAACCTCAAGCAGAACTTCCCGGAAGAAGCGCAGACGCTTCTCCTCAAACTGCTGGCACTGCTCGAACACCTGCTCCATGTTCTCCATGTACTGGGGGGTGCTCTGGTCCAGCTCCTTCAGGGACTTCTCGTACTTCTCTTTGGTCTACAAGAAAACGCAGACACCACAGAGGGAGGGTCACCACCAAGAGGAGGCGAGCCAGGCTCTGTGCCACGCGGGTCCTCATGGCTTGAGTCCCTCCCCACCACTTCGGAATTCAGCAGCAGCCGGACTTACTTATCAAGTGACAATATTACACCAGCCGCTGTGGGTGACTTTTATAAGGAATAAGCACGGTGAGGAGCTGTGACCTGCATCTAAGAAGCACCCTGATCTATTTCCTTTGCACCCCTCAAGTCCCTTGACAGTAGCAGCCTCTCTCTCCCCCCCAGAGAAAAGCAGATGGAGAGGCTGGAAGCTGGAGGCCAGGCACAGGCCCAGCCCACTTCCTGGGAACTATTCAATCACAAGTTGCTGGCTTGTGTTTAAGTCCTGTGACCCAGACCTTCCAGGCAGAAGCCCACCTGCATCTGAGGAGCCCTTCATCAATATCCTGTTTGATCTTCTCCCTAATCCACTGCAGGGGGAGGTGGGGAGAGCCCCCTTCACAGTGGAAGACACGATGGCACCCAGAAGCCACACTGCCTGTTCAGTCTCTTCTTGGCTGAGAGCACCTGCCCCACCACCCAAGCTCCTGCAGCCGCTGCCCACACCTCTTTGGGGCCCTCACTGCTGAGGCCGCCAGAAAAACCCTCCTGCTCCAGGCCCTGAGCTCCCTGCGGCCCAGCGCACCAGCCTCCACCCTCCATGGGACTCGCTTCCACACCAGAGCAATCGCTCTAAACGGCCTGGTCCGCCACACCTCTGCCCTCCCTTCTTGCAGTGGTTCCATCAGCAGCATCTCAAGCTCCTTACCTTGCCTGACTCTCAAGGCCACTGGCAATTTGGTCCTCAAAACCCTCACATCAGCTCATACATCAGTTCCCGCTGGGCTCTTCACACCTCCGTGTCCTGCACAAGCGTTCTTTCCCGCTCTCTGCCCACAGCCACCACAGCTGCCCAGCACCCTACCCCCGAGCACAGGAATCCTGAGGCGGGCACAGTGGGCTCTGGAGAGGCCCTCTGAGGGCAGGAATGCGTGTGACTGTGTATCCCTCTCTCCACCCAGGCAGCCAAGCAGCGGCAGAGGCTCCCATGAGCCAGATACACAAGCGGGAGAGGCGGTGCACTCACCACGGGAAGAGATGTGCATGATTTACCTTAAGGACATCTTGCTTGCACTTTTCTACTTTGTCTTGCAATTTCTTAAGCTGTTCAGGGTTCAGGGATGGGTCCACTTTGCTATTGCTCTCGCGCGATATCGCCAACTTCTCCTCTTTGCACGCTGCGTGGTAGGCTTTCTTTGCTGCTTCTACCTGCAGGGAGAAGGAGTTCCTGAACCTCGGGATTCTGAAAGGTCAAAATCCTCACCTGAGGCTACAGAGACCCTGGGAAGTGCTCGTGCTCTCAAGAGGCGAGGGAAGCGCAGGGACAGAGCCGTGTGTTCAGTATCACTACACGCCGTTATGACAGAGGGCCCCATTCAACAGACATGGACCGGTGCCTGCTTGGAGCCTGGCGCTGTCCTAGGCACCGCTGTCCTAGGCACCAGAATGAGGTATGGCACCAACAATGGACCTGGGCATCCATGGGGCTTACGGTCTCGCTGGGGAGGCAACTATAAGAAATAGTTCAAGTTCAGGGTAAATTAGTAGGTGGTAAGTGCCAAGGAGGAGAAGAAAGCAAGGGAGAGAGATGGGAAGCCAGTAGTGGAGCTGGGCATGGAGAAAGCCACCCAGGTGACATGGAGCAAGAATTAAAGGGGGGGGGGGGTGGCCACCTGAGGGAGGAGCATGCCCAGCAGCGAGAACAGCAAATGCAGAGAGAGCTTCACAAGAGAAACCTAACATGAGAGGAGGTAACGCTGGAAGGCGGGGTCATGGGCCACACTTCCCACTGGCCATTATTTAGCCCCCCCCCCCACACGCATATAGGTGCTGACGACATATGTATAACTTATTTAACGGAAGCTTCCTTACTTGAGCCAGTCATGGATTTCATTTTTAGAGATGAGCTTGTAACCACGGCCACATGAGGGGGATAGTGTCATTACAAACGAGGCCAGGGACAGAAAGGAGGCGACAAAAGCCAAGACACAGGGAAAAGAAGGGAAGACTGTAGTTCCCACCAGGAGACGCAGGTGAGGGAGTGATTCTGAGGAGGAGGGTGCATCTCCTGAGAAGAGCCAGGGGAGTGGGAGGGAGAGGAAGTGGCACCTCTACCGCAGAGGAAGGGGTTGGCCAGGGTGCAGGGGGTGCCGCAAGTGCTGAGGGCGGGGAGGGGCGTGTGTATGTCTGAAAGCCTCCAACAAGCCAAGGCTGGACAAGACTCAGTGGCTTCGGTTGCTCCTTTCAGAAAAACAAACTCAGTATCATTTTCAAATTTGAGAGAAAAACACATATAAGAGGGAAAAAAGTTTTAAGCCAGTCCTTTCCACTAGCCCAAATCTCTCTCGCAGACAATCCCAGTACGGGGGAAGTACTGCTGGTGGATAAGAGTGGGTTTTGAGCTCTATCAGCAGTATCTGATCCTCAGTGTCCTGACTGTAAAATGGGTTGATAAGGATTAAATTGAAACCTGGAACTTGGGTAAATGTTAGCCACTACAGGTTTATGGCTTGAGGTGTGGCCCTTTATTTCTGATGCTAACAAACGCAGGAATTCCTGAGAGTGTGGGGGGAGCACTGCTGGTAGGGAGGACGAAGGCCACAGGTCCCAGCCACGAGCACAGGTCTGCAGGGGGTGGGGAAGGGACCTGCGGGAGGGAAGGGACCTGCGGGAGTGAAGGGACCTGCGGGAGGGAAGGGACCTGCGGGAGGGAAGGGAGCTGCGGGAGGGAAGGGAGCTGCGGGAGGGAAGGGACCTGCGGGAGGGAAAGGAGCTGCGGGAGGGAAGGGAGCTGCGGGAGGGAAGGGACCTGCGGGAGGGAAGGGACCTGCGGGAGGGAAGGGACCTGCGGGAGGGAAGGGACCTGCGGGAGGGAAAGGAGCTGCGGGAGGGAAGGGAGCTGCGGGAGGGAAGGGAGCTGCGGGAGGGAAGGGAGCTGCGGGAGGGAAGGGACCTGCGGGAGGGAAGGGAGCTGCGGGAGGGAAGGGACCTGCGGGAGGGAAGGGACCTGCGGGAGGGTGCACCTCTTTCAGCTTCTTGGCCCAGGGCTTCTGTGCCTTCCGAAAGCCGTCCTCGGCTTCTTTGGTCTCCTTAAAGCCCCCCATCATCTGCTTGTGGAAGGCCTCCTTCTGCCAGTTCTTGATCTTCTCGAAGTCCTCGTTCATCAGGGAGGCCTTCACCTCCAGGTGCAGCTCGCTCACCTTCTCCGCCTCGGACATGACGGCCATCCAGGCCTTCTCCACCGTCCCGTACTGGGGCCCTGCACAGGAGAGAAGCTGGTGGTCACTGGTCCCCGTGGGGTGGACAGGCCCTCCAGGGGACTTCCTGTCAGTCTCTCCCCGCTGCCAGGGAGTTGGGGCCAGCAGCCTGGCTGTCTGGCCAGGAGGCTTCCTTGTGATTGTTTCAGATACTTTCCTCTCAGCAGCTGTTCCTTTTTCAGTTCCTGGGATGATGAAAAGAATAAGGAACTGAAGCTGAATTAGCTCGGCCATTATTTTGCTAGGGAACTTGAGAGATGAAATAAATTTCCTTTTTGAAGTCACTGGGCTCTTTAGAAACTCAAATTTCTGCCGTTTTAATTTGTGTAAGGCTGGCTGTTGGGAGAGGGCCTTCGGAAGAGCTGACCTCTCTCCCAGGACACTTCCCTCTGGGGGGCTCCTCAGCACCGTGGCCCCTTCTCCTGGGCCACACGCTCTCCCTCCCAGGGATGAGGCAGGACCTGTCATTCACTCCCAGGAAGAGCCCGGCCTGTGCCCTCAGCAGAGCAGAAGCTCTGTCTTGGGGGAGGAAAGAGTCGGAGGCAGGAACCTGCTCTGGCCAGATGGAAATCTCTAGATAGTGGGGTGGGGTGCCCGAGTCACCTCACTCACTGTTCTCAGGAAGGAAACTCACAAGCGGCCTGTCATTTTGAGGATGTGGGGTGGCATGAGGTGAGGGAGGGAGAAAGGCAGAGCTGGGGATGAACATGGAAGCTTCAGGTCCTATCTTTAAGGCACTCCCAGGGGACAATGACTGTGTGAGCTGGGCGATGACACAGAGGCACTGGTGGGGGTGGGGGAACCTCTAATCCCTGGCGTCTATGAAACCTGCAGCTCCCTGTCCTGCCTAGATCCGCGACGCCAGGCAGGATCCACAAAGTGAGGGGCAAGTGCTCTGTGACCCTCGAGCTCTGAAGGGACCAAGGGATTGTGTCGACAGCTGGATCCTGAGAGGCAGAAACAAATGACAACAGCTACCATTTACTGAGGGGTTGGGTCCATCCCTGGCTACGCCTCCTCCATGAACAGCCGCTCCGCTGGTCCAGACCCTGGGAGCCCTACCCTCCTGAACCCCGACACTCCAGGACCCCTGCCCCAGGTGCCCTGGTTGGCACCTTCAAGGACAGCAGTCATGGTAGAAGAACCTGAGAAGCTCCTACCAACCCGCTCTGTCCTAGGAAACCCAGAACCAGTCACGTGCCCTCTACTGCTGGGAAGTGCGCTGAGCACAATCCATGTCCACAGCAGCCTGTCACTGAGCTCCAGAATCTCCTGTTTGGATAGGGAGGGAGAGAGGCAAAGCCTGTTATTCCAATAAAATTCAGAACTGAAGCCCTGCTGGGTGTCACTATCCAGCCCCGCCTGACTCGCTCCATGGCCGGTCACACCGCAACAGCTCTCAGGGCCAGAAGCTCGGTGCCGAGTGGCCAGGCTTCTGCTCGGATGGAGCTTTCTCAAGTGTGGGCCCCTGGGAGCTGTTCTGCGTTAAACCAGCAAGCGCAGCATCCATGGGAGACTCAGATGCTATCCCCAGAGCAGTCCTGCCGTGAGGGGAGGAAATCTCACGCAGCCTGTGCTGCTGGGGGACAGCACCCTGCTGCTCTCCTAAAGGAATCACAGCCCCAGAACTGCAAGACGCACTCCTGCCCACTTCCTTGTAAGAGGAAACTGGCGCAGAGAAGTCACCGATTTGCCCAGAGCTGTCCTGGGCAGGGGCCTCCCTACCCTTCTCCACGAGCTGCCTCCAGCGCCGGGCCCACTCGGTGAGCTGCTGCGCATACGCCTTCTCGATGCGCGCCCGCTCATGCAGGCAGTTCATGAGGTCGCTGCACAGGCGGTGGCCATCGTCGATTCGCTTCACGGTCCGCTTGTAGTTGCCGACCTAGGAGACAGAAGCAAGGACGCTGGGAGGCTTGGGGCTCTGGGCAGCAGCCCACCGGCCAGACCCTCTGGGAGTAGGACAGCCTGACCGTCACTGCTGTTCCAGCAGCCTCCACGCGAACCAGGCTCCCGAAGGCCCAGCCCACTCCCATTTGAAAGGCATCCCCACATCATTAGACGACAAGCTCCCGCTTTCACTTAACCAGCAGGAACATACAAAACAGCCATTCGAAGCTTCTCAATGTCCACGTGGCCAGTGTCCCTGCTCTGGCCTATGGTCAGGGAGGGAGACAGACCAGCTCAGGGATGGCTATGATGGAGGGAAGCGAGGGGCTCAGGGCACCCAGGGGGGGCATCTTATGCAGACTGAGGGGCCGGGGACAGCTTTCCTGAGTAGGTGATGCCTAACTAGAAAGATTTAAAATAATAATGTTTTAGTAACTCATAGTAAAATGATCTTACATTACAGACTTTTGGCTAAAGGCCTTTGATTATCATGGGTATAAACAGCTGTCTTCTGCCTTGTTGTCATCACTTGCCGGATTATTATTGCCTCCCATCATAGCAATCAACACTATTTCCCACTTACTGAGCACCTATTATGTGCCAAACGCCACAACAGGTGTACTACACCACCAAACACTGCCACCACCGTAACAAGCAGGAGTAACTGTCCCCGCTTTACGATGAAGAGACCAAGGCTTAGAGAAGTCGCATCGTTTGCCAAGATCCCACAGTTGCAGATCCTTCTCTGCTTGGACAAGGACTAAGGTGAGCTTTGGCCACTTTTTCTCATATGTGAAAGGAGAGACTAGCTCATCTAAATTGTAAATAATTAATGGATAATTGAGAAAATTCTAGTGGCTAATTTGGAGGGATAACAGGGTGTTCAATGTTTCATTCTTTGAGCTGCTGGCTTGAATGGACACCGTGTAGCTCATCCTGGACACCAGAAATACCTGGTTCCTGGAGGAAATGGGGCAGAAAAACCATCTATTGTATTTTCGACCCCTTTCTCCCTGTCTTCAAAAACCCCAGCCAACCTTCTGCCAGTTTTAGCGTTTCTAAGTCTCTGCCTGGCTGACCATGCTCGTACTTCCCCCCGGATGAGAGTGAATCTGGAAGCTCCTGGAGAACAGGGTCCCACTCCTGCAGAAAAGGGTACGGTCCTCAGGCTGCGGAGACCAGCGGCACTGCTGTTCAGTTCTGATTTACGCACAGTGTGGCTACCAGCACCTCTCCTACCCCGAGCCTGGCTAACCCTGGCTAACCGGGTGAAGAAGGGGTTCTGAGGAGTGGTGGGAGGAGCCTGAGAAGGCACAGAACGCAGGCCTGCATGGAGATGGGCAATGGGGGGAGGGACTGAGATGTCCCGCTCCCATGGGGACAGAAGCCCTGGAAGTCAGGTGGCCTGGCAGCCTTCCCCAGAGGCCACTGGGATTTGCAGCAGCTTGAAGTTCACAGTGACACCAGGCACATGTGTTATTATTTATTAATTATTGTATTATTTCCCTCCACAGTCCCCCAGCCCAGGCCTGCCTGGCTGTAAGCCCTCAGTCAGGGAAGCAGGTGAGCAGCTCGCCAACACACACAGGCTGAACCCGAGCTTTCAGCCCTACCCTTCAGCAGTCCCTTTTTAGGAAGGCGAAAGCGAGCATTTCACAACCAGTTGGAAGTGACATCACATGCTCACTTCCCATTTAAAAGAGGGCCTTGCTGTCATTTTGAAATTTACAGCAAGAGGAAAAAAATCACCAACAAAACCCAAGTCAGTGTCGCTGAGCTGGTGGCCAGGAGAGCTGAGATCATCACAGCCCGTGCATACCTGACAGTCCCCAGGCAGCCACCACGCGAGCTGGCTTTCATCCCGTCACCAACAATATTCAAACTGGTGACCAACATCAAAACATGTCGGCTCTCCAGAAACCTGCCCATCTCTGACTTTCAAAACCCTTGTAGAAAGATTTACAGAAAAGAAAAGGATGTTTCTTAACAAGGTCCATGTTGGTACAACCCATCAGCACACACAAGGTGAGCAAAAGTAGGTTTACAGTTGTGAGTATGTGAAATACAGCTTATTCTTATTCTTGTATTATTATTTATTAACGAGGGGCCCGGTGCACGAAATTCGTGCAGGGGGTGGGGGGTGTCTCTCAGCCCAGCCTGCCCCCTCTCACATACTGGGAGACCTCAGAGGATGTCCTAGTGACGGCTTAGGCCCGCTCCCTGCTCCCCTTGGGGATGGATAGGGCCTAAGCCGCAGTCTGGCCTCCCTTTGTGGGAGGTGAACCGGCTGATCAGGGGAAGGCACCAACCCCATCACCCCGCTGCTGCAGCCACTGCCAGTCACCACAGCAAGCAAGGTTTTATCATCAACACAGACTCCAGCCCCTTCACCATGAAAAATGACAACTTTCTTCAGGCATTTTCAAGATGTGTCTTTCATATAATAATAATTTCTTCATTATTTTTTTTTTATCCTCACCTGAGGATATGTTTCCATTGATTTTTAGAGAATGTGGAAAGAAAGGGAAAGACAGAGAGAAACATCAAAGTGAGAGGAACACTTTGATTGGTTGCCTCCTGCATGAGCCCTGACCTGGGCCCCAGCCAAGGAGGAGCCTGCAACCTAGGTACATGCCCTTGGTCAGAATTGAACCCAGACCCTGCCATCGGCAGGCCAAGGCATTATCCACTGAGCCAAACCGGCTAGGGCAGGATATGACATTTCTTAGCCCTCCAGCAGCGGACCTCCATTTTTTTCGCCAGGAGTGTGGTGAAAACCCCTAGATCACCTTTTTGGATTCTTATTACTCAAGTTACTAAGAATATTACCAGTGGCATACAGGGAGCTTAACCAATGAGCGGTCAGAAAAGGTCTTTCCTCTGTAGTTCACACCAATCGCCGGCTTGGGTCCCCCTACCCCCCCAGGCCTGACGCCTCTGGCCCAGGCTTCAGGCCTGGGCAGGGGACCCCCATCTCCCTCCGATCGCCAGATCGGCCCCTCACCCAGGCCTGACGCCGTGGCCAGAGGCGTCGACCCCCATCACCTTCCAATCGCCGGATCAGCCCCTCGCCCAGGCCTGATGCCTCGGCCAGAGGTGTCAGGCCTGGGCAGGGGACCCCCATATCCCCCCAATCTCCGGCTCCGCCCCCCACCCAGGCCTAATTCCTCTGGCCCAGGTGTCAGGCCTGGGCAGGGGACCCCCATCCCGCCCCGATCACCAGCTCCGCCCTTGCCCAGGCCAGACACCTCGGCTAGAGGCGTCGACCTCCATCACCCTCCGATCGCTGGATCGGCCCCTTGCCCAGGTCTGATGCCTCCACCAGAGGTGTCAGGCCTGGGCAGGGGACCCCCATCTCCCCCCGATCACTGGCTTCTGGGGCCGGCCTGTGGCCGGGGATGGCAGCTCGTGCTGGCAGCTGTGCTGTCCCGCCCTGCCTGCAGTATGCAAATTAGCCGCCATCTTTGTTGGCGGTTAATTTACATATCGTGCTGATGAGCCAATGGGAGGCGTAGCAAAGGTACAGTCAATTACCATGTTTGTCTATTATTAGATAGGATTATTGTACTATTTTCTATTCAAACTGTAAACCTACTTTTGCCCCACCTTATATTTAAATAACTACTCTTGAAATCTGAAAAGCAGCAAGGAGTACAGGAAGGATGTTTCCAGAAGAACGTGTTGTAGGTTTAAGTGCTGGCACTGTGACCACTGCTGGGCCATGGGGAGAAAGAAGTGCTCAAGGTGACAGGCACTGCAAAGCCATCTATGTCCCTAACTCCATCTACATTCAGGCTCACCCCTCAGATATCAAGACACTAAAGACAGATGCTCAACACTCATGTGCCTGGGCACAGGACCACGATGCTCATCCTCTCCCTTCAGGACTGCCTGGCTGAGGGAGGGGCGGGGCAGGGAGGTATACTGAAGGCAACATCCGAGCTGAACTTTCAAGGACTTTCAAAGAGGCTGGCACATTAATGGGCAAGTAGGAGGCTGACCACCTTGATGGAGAGGTGAGGGAAAGGATTCCAGACAGAACAGCGCTGGCAAAGTGAAGAAGCTGTGATAGCATGGAGACCTGGGGCACTGTGAGACATCCACCAGGAATGGAACACGGAACACAGAACGCAGGGCAACCAGCAGAGACTTGGCCAGGGGTCAAGTGCAGCGGGTGGGGTGGGAGGTGGGGTCAGACAGTGAGAAATCTCCAGGGCGGGCCTTCACCCTGAAAGGTGCTGTGCTCAGGGCCTGGTGGGCTTCGGGAGGGTGGAGCTCCTGGGGGAAGGTGTGAGAGTGCCTCCTGAGACTGGGGCGCAGCTGTGAGAGGAGAGCTAACACAGGATAACTTTAGAAAGGGGCGGGGACTGAGTGCCAAAGGCAGGGGGAGGAGAGGGAGCAGACGGCTGTTGATGGCGTGTCCCATCCTACCTGCCCCAGTTTCAGCTCTGCAAGGCTCAGCTCGGCTTCCCCAGGGCGGCTTCCCTGCCGCCTGCCGTCCCAGCCGGACCACCAGTGCAGAGCACCTGCATCGCCTGCACTTGCACACAGGCGAGACCAACTCCCCGGCCCGGACTCCTGCTGGCTGGCCCACCCGGGGACCACGAGGGTCCTTCCGAACACTGCCCCCATGGCCCACAGTCGCAGCTGGTCCCGCACAGGTAACGACCGTGCATGTTAGCTCCCTGCCGTGCTGGGCTGCAGGCCTCCTGGCAGCAGGTGCCGCACGGTCTTGCCCCAGCAGCAGCATCACAATAGGCCTGTCCACACTGAGCCGGGCGGGGTGCTGACAGCGCCACAGGGGCCACATCGTCGAATCTGTCACAATCCTAGGCAGCGGGTGCTGCTTGTTTCCATTTTACAGAAAAGGAAACTGGTTTGAAGAAGCGAAGTCACCCATGATCATGCACCCAGGAGGCAGAGCCCACCTTACAGAGCCTTCCTCAGGCCGAGAGCAGAGAAGGCATAGAGCCAAGATTTAATGGTTGGTATCAGGTCACGTGTGTGCTTCCAACAGATTCAGGGAAGGCCACGGAGGTCAGGACGGTCAGGCAGCATGCAGGCCCTGTCCCTGATCCCGCCATGTGCTGGCGAGGCTATCGGGAACCCCAAACCTGAAAACTACTAAAACCGCCTGCTCAAGATGACCTTTATTTTACCCTCCGAACACTCATGCCCTTTAACCTGCAACCCTGAGGCCTAAGCACACTGCTCTCTCCACACCTGGAGGCACGTTCAAGGGTGAGCCAGCTGAGCGGAGTGGACAGAGCCTGCCGAGACAATAAACCCATTTGTCTTTGCTTTCTTCAGGCAAAAGCAGATGTTCTTGTCTACCGACAGTATGACAGCTAAGAATTTAGATGGGAGCCTAAGAGCTTAAATCAATGGCTTGTTAAAGCTACTTGATTTAATATATGCTGATAACATATTCTGGCAACTTCCACCTTTTTTTTTTTTTTAACCAAGCAGCTGCAGAATTCTGTAATAGCACTGCATTTAGCTACTTCATTTTCCCAGGCGCTTTCTGTCATCAACTGGGTCATTATGGTGATGCTGCCGAACGTGGCCTGCAGGAACAGGCATGCCGTGTGTGCTGAGACCGCATCGCCACAGCAGAGGCCAGGGCTCCCAGCCAGAACCTGTCCCGACATCTGACACCACTTTACATGTTCCCATTCCCTTAACCCTCACATATGCCAGGATGTGGGTATCAGCATCACTCCCACTCTACAGATTGGGAAATTGAGGCAAAGACAAATTAGCAACTTGCCCAAAGCCACATACATGTGAAGTGACAAGCCTGGGAGTCAAACCCAGGTCACCTGGCTTCAGAGCACGTGTCTGAACCTGCCCCGCTGCCTGTGTCGATCTCTCTTGAAGGCCTTCTGTGTGCTCCATCCCCTCCACATCGCCACCTAGCTCAAGGCAGGTACTGATTAATACCAGAAGCAATGTCATTCCATTAGGGAAAAAATTTTCCCCAAGACTCTAAAGCAGCGGTTCTCAACCTGTGGGTCGCGACCCCTTTGGCAGTCGAACGACCCTTTCACAGGGGTCGCCTAAGGCCATCCTGCATATCAGATATTTACATTATGAGGCCAGCCCACCAGGAGCTCCCAGGAAGTCTGCACAGCCACCACTGGCTCCTCCTGAGTGTCCTTCTAAGCGGCACAGCCTTCCTAGGGCCAGCACGCGGGGCCTGCCTGTCTGCAAACAGGGGGCAGAGGGGCAGCCTGAATGCCAGTACTGTCCCACGGGCACCACCAACTGCATCCTGTGACCCCCAGTTCTAACACAGCTCCATCCAGTCTCACCATCAACGTCCCCTACGCAGTGGGAGTGCACCTGACAATGCCAGGAAGCCGCTGCTGCCCACAGGCCGGGACACACCCGTGACTCTGTCGCTGCCCCTGTCAGAAGTGTTCTGCCTTCTAAGAAATGTTCCCTCAGACGATGTGCCTCTCTGGCTACTGAAATTTGAGCTCTGGCCCAGATACCCACCAGGAAGGTGCTATCACCTTAGGGGCAGGGACAGAGGGCACTGGCACCCCTGTGCTATTTCATTTACTCTGATCCCGCGGAAGCCAGCTACCCTCCTTGAGGGTAGGGACTCAGACTGCCACATTCATTGTTGGAGTCTCAAAGGGCCTACCACACAGTAGGTGATCAATAAACACATACTTTTAATAAAATGAAGTACTCAGCTAAAAGGTAGTATTGAGCTTTTCCCTAATACATAGGAAAGAAAGTGTGGATAGAAGTTTGAGCTCCTGGCCCATCTTTTCTAAACTTGGCCACCTGTGATCACTTATCTATTAGTCTATAATATCAGATGGTATTTGATGTCAGACAAATACACTTAATTATTCTAAGTTTATACAACTCCTTTGTGCTCATGCCCAGTAAGCCCCAGGCCATCATCCTCACCTTCTGCACCACTAGAGTCTCCAGGGTCAGAAAAGCACCCACGTGGGAGCCAATGTCTGCATTCTCATTTCATCCTGGCTGCCTCCCTCAAAGGCCAGTATCAACCCCTCTTTACAGATGAAAAGCCTGAGGCTCATAGTGTCAAGCAACTTACCCAAGGTCACACAGCTAGTAAGGGCACAGCTAGGATCAAACCTAGATATTTTCATTTTTTAAAAAATATATATATTTTAAATATATTTTTATTGACTTCAGAAAGGAAGGGAGAGGGAGAGAGATAGAAACATCAATGATGAGAGAGAATCATTGATGGGCTGCCTCCTGCATATCCCCCTACTGGGGATCGAGCCCGCAACCCAGGCATGTGCCCTTGACAGGGATCGAACCTGGGACCCTTCAGTCCACAGGCCGATGCCCTATCCACTGAGCCAAACCAGCTAGGGC
Organism: Myotis nattereri; assembly: GCF_964212035.1. Classification (NCBI taxonomy): domain Eukaryota; kingdom Metazoa; phylum Chordata; class Mammalia; order Chiroptera; family Vespertilionidae; genus Myotis; species Myotis nattereri. Next base: position 212,599,644 of record NC_138076.1, read on the forward strand.
AGAACCTAGATCTTTTCAACTGCAAAGCCAGTGCTCTTTCCATGAAACCCATGACTACAGGGAAAGTTACAGGGGTTTTACCATGAGAATAAAATTGGATCAAAAAAGGACTTTAGCCCTAGCCGGCTTAGCTCAGTGGATAGAGCATCGGCCTGCGGACTGGAGGGTCCCAGGTTCGATACTGGCCAAGGGCACATGCCTGGGTTGCAGGCTTGATCCCCAGTAGGGGTAGTGCAGGAGGCAGCCGATCGACGATTCTCTCATCATTGATGTTTCTATCTCTCTCTCTCCTCTCCCTTCCTCTCTGATATGAATAAAGAAATATATATTTTAAAAAAAGGACTTTACTTCAACCAGCAGGCAGGAAAAGTGGGGCTCAGGAAGAATGACTACCAAAACCACAAAATAATCTAATCAGGAAGGGAGTTCCTCATAGGCTCAGACAGACAGGAAGATGCTCCAACCAGCCCCAGGGCAATGTGTTTAGCCCTCTGGCCTTTTGCCTGCACTGGCCAGCATATCACATCACCACCGTCTGTTTTTCTACGCAAAACTGCCTTTCAGGCTAAGCCCAGTGATTTGTATATTTCACTCTAAGTCATACATGGTTGAACATGAAGAGGAAGATCAGTGAATGGACAAACTGACAAGACCTCTAAAGCACCCGACTTTTCTAGCAAGGCAGCTTCACTGACAGCTTAGCCATCCTGTTGCCATCCAAATCTGACCACAAATGCCTGGCTGGTTTGGGGGTATGTTTATCCCCCCGACCCCACCCTCCACACACAGTCCTGGCAGGCAGGCATCAGCCTGATTTCTGTATCATGGGGGGAAAGCCTGGGCATTACCTCCCAGAAGCTGTCGCTGGACACTTCTACTCCAACGGAATCATCATAAGTGACAGACATCTCTCCGAAGGGTGAGGGAGCAGCAGGTCAACTGCAGACACTCCAAATCCGAAGACAAACCTACAAGAAAAACGTATCATTGTGATTTTGAACTCCCAAGGTAAAAGCAAGCCATCCCCATAGAAGATTTCCATTTCCAGCATTGCCTGCGTACAAAACAGTCTAAAATGTTTTCTTTAGTTGGGAGAAGGTCAATAAACTCATGTGTATTTCACATTAACAAGTAAACCTCCTCAACATCCTGCTGAAGGGCTAGAAGAGCTTTCAGAACAGTTTGTGTTCTGAGATCAACAGATTGATGCCTTCACTAAACACTCTTGCTCATCCCTTGGAGAACGAGACACAGAACACGTGAGGAGAGCAGCAAATGAGGGCAGAGCCCTTGCATCTCGGGGCTCACTCTGTCCCAGCCTGTCCTAGCCATCCAGCAGGGAGAGGATCGGGGTAAACTGTGAGTGGAAATAATCCCACCTTTGACATGACTCTCCATAGGGTTGCAGCACATTCTGACTGTGCCGGGCACTGTCCTCCCCCACCCATGGCTGACTCATCTCAGCCACTGAAACCCCAAATTCAGACCAGTTTCTTTGGACACCATCTGTGTGAGGGTCAGCTACACAGAGTGAAGACGAACAAGCGAAAGTGGCCGTTTCTGAGTGCAGAGGCAGTGTTCTCAGCCCAGCAAGGGGCAAGGGGCAGCTGCGCCCCAGCGGGAGGGAAGAAGCTGAAGCACATTCGCAGACACAGATCACTGCGATGGAATGACCTTTCCCAGGGATGAGACTCCACCCTCCTTTCCATCACCCTGTGTTCAGATCACACAGCCAGATCCAAACTCTAACCACAGAGTCAGGATTCACAGCCTCAGCTTAGTGACAGCAGGGAGCAGGAGGGGTGGGCAGGCAGAATGCCCTACACTGCTACACCTGCAGGCGCAAGGCTTGGTTTGTTCTAGGCCAGTGATGGCGAACCTATGACAAGCGTGTCAGAGGTGACACGCGAACTCATTTTTTTGGTTGATTTTTGTTAAATGGCATTTAAATATATAAAATAAATACCAAAAATATGTCTTTGTTTTACTATTGTTGCAAATATCAAAAAATTTCTATATGTGACACAGCACCAGAGTTAAGTTAGGGTTTTTCAAAATGCTGACACGCCGAGCTCACAAGGTTCGCCATCACTGTTCTAGGTCCTTTACTCATGTTATCACATCTAATCCTCATGATTCCCTGCGAGACAGTCTAGAGCAGCGGTTCTCAACCTGTGGGTTGCGAGCCCTTTGAACAACCCTTTCACAGGGGTCGCCTAAGACCATCAGAAAACACATAATTACATATTGTTTTTGTGATTAATCACTATGCTTTAATTATGTTCAATTTGTAACAATGAAAATACATCCTACATATCAGATATTTACCTTATGATTCATAACAGTAGCAAAATCACAGTTATGAAGTAGCAACAAAAATAATTTTATGGTTGGGGGGTCACCACAACATGAGGAACTGTATCAAAGGGTCGCGGCATAGGAAGGTTGAGAACCACTGGTCTAGAGCCACAGTAAGGAATACAGGCTCTAGAGTCAGGCTTCCAGGGCTCCAATCCTAAATCCTTTACTCACTGTCTGGGCAGCAGAGGGCAAGTTATCTGACCTCTCTATGCCTCAAAGGCTTTATCTGTAAAAGACAGACAATAAGTAAATCAGAATTGCTGAGAGGGTCAGATGAGGCAATACATACAAGGGCTTAGAACAATACATGGCCCATAGTAAGTGCTATGGACATAGTAAATAATAATGTGATTATTATTAGACTAGAGGCCTGGTGCATGAATTTGTGCACAGGTGGCGTCCGGCCAACGGGGGGGACGGGGGACACACACATGGGAGGTTAGCTAGCCAGCCGGCCCCGCCCCCTGGTCAAACTCCTGGTCAAAGGACAATTTGCATATTAGCCTTTTATTATATAGGACAGTAACTATTATTAGTATTACTAGCATTACTTTGGTCTATACTTTACAGTTGAGAAAACTGATCCTTGGAGAAGTAACTTGCCCAAGGTTCGCCTAAGTAATGAATGGTAGAGACCAGCATTTGATACCAACTCTGCCTGTTTGCTAAGGTAACATCATGTCTCCAATTTAAAGAAGATCTATAACCTCAGATCTACTTGCTAGTTAAGAGGGCTTAATTTGGTGGAGCTTCCAAAGGTAAACACAGCACTGTATGCCCAATGAATTCAAAGACAGAGTATGGTACTTCAAAGCCACAGCTATAATGCACGCAAGTATAACTAGGCAGTCGTATGGGTGCCACCCACACACTCGTCCTGACAGCACGCTGACTAAATCTGCTCCATCATCACAGGGGCAGTGTGTCATCGACCACAGGGCTACCACAAAGGCCTAACAGGCCACCTGCCTGGGACATCATACCACCTTGTTTCATAGCACCCCCTTTTCCACAGAATCCTGTGCTCTGAGTCAGGCCCTCCTCGAAGCACCCAGCCTGCCTTTGCAGCAGCAGAAAGTCATCTACCCAGCACACCTGGTCTCTGCTCCAGGCTCCTCAGGGAATATCTAGGCATTTGGCTCAGGCAAGTCTCAAAGTGGTCCAATCAAGCGGCTGGCTGGGGGCCGGGCCAGCTCCAGGGAGCAGTTACAGGGAGGAAGGGCACCTGCTCTGGATGGAGAAAAGCTCAGAGGAACTCCTTTCTGCCTGGGTTCAGCCACGGTTTAGATACTAATGGAAGATCAGTTCTGCACAAGATTTATTAATAGAAGAATATAATTTTTAAAATTGTATATCATCAGTCAACAGTGGCCTGAACGAAAACCAGTGACTCACATGGCGCTTAACGTGTTAAGCATCCCTTGAAGCACAATGTGTACCTATATTCAACAATCTCATTTAGTTTTCATTAACAGTCCCATGAGGTAGGTATTTTTATTTCCTTTCCGCAGATGAGAAATTAAAGATCAAGTAACTTGCTTAAGATTATAAATGGTGAGATCAAGAATCAAAACCAGGTTCTGTGATTCTAAAGTTCAAGATTTTCCTATTATACTACATTGCAGATCTATATATATAAAAGCCCAGCAACTGGAATGGCGGAACAACCAGAACGACCAGTGGCTATGATGTGTACTGCGGCAGCCAACCAGTATGATCCGGCCCCTGATTGGCCCCCAACACCCTGATTGGGGGCAGGGCCAACTGCCCGCCCCCCATTGGCCTGGCCCAATGGGCCCCCATCGGGGCAGGCCAGCCAGACCCCACCTGTGCATGAATTTGTGCAACAGGCCTCTAGTAATTAAATAAGTTCATAGGTATAATGAATAAAATGCTGTGAAAATATCAAGAGAGCAAGAATGAATCCTTTCATGAACAGGGCGTGGAAAAGCTGGAGTGAGACTTACAGGGAGATGGGCTCTGTTTAAGTATACGAGAGGGGCCTCCTACCTGTAAGGGGAGGAGGGGATTGAGATGGATCAAAGGGAGGCCAAGGAATCTCATCTGCCCCTGGAAATCCATGGTTGGTGATTTTACAAAAGTAATAGAATCAGCTGTCAGCCTTCAGGGCTCAAACAAAAAATGTCCTCCACAATGTATAGTTAGATCTGTTCATTTATGGCCAGGATTTGACTGACACCACTGACTCAATATGGCACAATTATCAACCACTATTCCTGGGCCCATAAGACCTGAGCACACCAGCCATAGTTGGGTTCAGGAAGGGACTGGAAGGAAAGAACCCATAAAACATCATGCGACTCAGTGACACAATGGTCTTGTGTCAACAAAAATTGGAAAGAGAGGAAGACCTGCCATTATCAGCTGCACTTGGTGAGCCTCATTCATTCAAGATCTAAGTTTCAGAAACTGAGATAGTGCTGGGAATACAGAGAGACCATGGGCTAGACCTCAAATTCTGTCAAATAAAACAGAAAAACAATGAAACTGGACTAGATTAGTGGGAATCAAGAAGTCCCAAATGTTAACTTTGTCAAATACAAACAGAAAAAATATTCTTTGCCCTTTTAATACCATACATAAAAGGAAATTGATTGATGTGAAAATGCTTGATGACAATCAAAATAAGACCTCAGAATGCCTGCTCTACATAAGGCAAGAAAAATGGCAATATCCAATGTTAAGGGGTCTTAATGTACTAAATTGGGCATTCTTTTTTTTTTTTAAATGTATTTGTAACCTAGAAAGTTGTAATCTAAAAAAATCTATTTTTCCATAGAGAACTCAAAGAGAGTTTGGCAGAGAAAGGAAGGACAGGAAGAAGGATGGATTATCCATGGTCCTATCACGGGAAGACAACACAATGTATTTTCCTTCCTCACAGCTGTTTTCAGACATCATCTATTCCCTCCTTAAAGTAGGGGGCGGGGTGAGGTGGACACGTGTGACCTGGGGGCCTAGAACTGTAGAAAAATAACTCTCAGGTAAGAGGAGAGGGCATAGGACACAGCCTACAAAGAGAAAATGAACTTCTTGGACAAAGCCCCTGAAGTCCAAACACTGGCACTCTGTTCTCATAGACGGGCACTCACTTGAGTGTGGTAACCAAGTGGGGACCAGCTGCAGACCAGGCCACACCCAGGAGCCATGCTCAACCCCACAGAGAAACCAAGAAGGTTCTTGGCCAAAGTTGTCCATGTTTGTGTCAAATCAAGAATGCCTGCTTCAACCACACATGGTTCTGCTGTTCCACCTGGGAGCCCAGGGTGGGAATAAAGCAACATCAAAGCAGCCCCTAGGTACCAAGCATCTCTTATCATCAATAGGTGGTCTAAGTGAGCTTTAAATATATTATTTTTGTTCCTTAAAACCCTGTAAAAATGTATTATTGTCCCCATTTTACAGGGAGGTAACTGAGTGCAATGATTCAAATTAAAAGCTTGCAGCTCATATATAACAATCTACACTAATAAAAGAGAAAAATGGTAATTGGCGTACGGCGATACCGTTTTCATTGGCTAATCAGGGCTATATGCAAATTAACTGCCAACCAAGATTGGCAGTTAACTGCCAACAAGATGGCGGCTAATTTGCATATGTAGGCACAATGCAGGGATGCGAAAGGGAAAGCAGGAAGAAGCCCCCTGCCACTGACAGTGATTGGAAACCCTGGGGCCGCCTTTGCCCTGCCCCCCAGCCATGATCGGAGAATCAGGCGCCTTTGCCGCCCTGGCCAGTGATAGCAGGAAGTAGGGGTGGAGCCAGCGATGGGAGCTGAGCACGGTCGAAGCTGGCAGTCCCAGGAGCTAGGGGTCCCTTGCCTGGGCCTAAAGCGAAGCCCACGATCGCGGCGCCCCCTGCTGCCACTGCAGGTCCCCGCTGCCCGGGCCGGACGCCTAGGCCAGAGGCATTAGGCCTGGGCAGGGGCGGAGCCTGCAACCACGGGGAGCTGGAAGTCCCCTGCACAGGCCTGACACCTCTGCCGGAGGCCTCAGGCCTGGTCAAGGGGCCGATCCGGTGATTGGTGATCGGAGGGTGATGAGGGTCAACTCCTCTGGCCGAGGCATCAGGCCTGGGCGGGGGGCGGAGCCGGGGATTGGGGGGATATGATGGTCCCCTTGCCCAGGCCTGAAGCCTGGGTCAGAGGCGTCAGGCTTGGGCAGGGGGTGGAGCAAGCAATCAGAGGGAGATGGGGGTCCCCTGCCCAGGCATGATTCCTGGGCCAGAGGCCTCAGGCCTGGGCGGGGGCCAGAGCCAGTGATCGGGGGGAGATGGGGGTCCCCTGTCCAAGCCTGACACCTCTGGCGGAGGCGTCAGGCCTGGGCAAGGGGCCGATCAGGCGATCGGAGGGTGATGGGGGTCAACACCTGAGGGCTCCCAGTATGTGAGAGGGGGCAGGCTGGGCTGAGGGACACTCTCCCCCCACCCCACCCCCCGACCCACACCCAGTGCACGAATTTTGTGCACCGGGCCCCTAGTAAAAGCATAATATGCTAATTAGACTAATCGTCTTTCCGAATGACCTTCTGGACAAAGCCAGGGCTGTGAGGGAAGCCCAGGTCCCAGGTGCCAGAGGGAAGCCAGTGCCAGCAGCCAGGGGAAGGAAGGCCTACTCTTGCACAGATTTCGTGCTTGGGGCCTCTAGTAAATGCTAAGCTGGGATTCCACCCAGGCGTCTGGCTCCATGCTGCCGACTCCAGCAGGACACTGCATGACCAGCCCCGTCACTCCCAGACCTGGGAACCCTGCTTGGCTGGGAGGCTGCTCCCCCAGGGAAGGTAATATCGCTGCCCAAATATCCCCAAAGGCCCTGGGCCTGTCAGGGAATATTACTCGGAATTTTTTTCATGCAGAAATGTGAATCTGGCTTTAGTACCCACTGATAAAGTTGGGGAAACCAAGGCTTCTGAGGGCAACAAGAGAGGCCCTTCAGGCCCATTCTTTCAAAAGGAGATCTGACCGGGTAAACTTCTTGGTCCTGCTTCCCTCGCTCTGCTAGGGTCTGAGCCAAACCTGCCCCTCACCAAGGCTGTGCCCATGCTGTGAAACTCTGGTCTGTACTGCCAAATGGTACTGAGTGTTCCTGAGATGTACTTATCAAAGCCAAACCCATAAATGTGCATTTAATAATTAACTAGGTACTTCTCCACGGGCGGTGACGTTCCTGGGAAGACAGTGTGGCATCTGGGCTCCACCCCTGTGGACTCAGTCAGCCATCCTGAGAGCCTGTCCTCTGAAAGGCAAGGTCATCACCAGCGCTCCCTCCCTCCTGAGCGAGGAATGGCTCAGGGATGATAAGGGGCAAGTGAGCCAGAACTGCTCTTTCCGAGGACAGGACAGACTGCCACTTCAGTGTATTTCAGCCTGTCCACTGCCCAGTAGGTGACTGGTTGCTTCTTTCTTTCTTTTTTAAAATATATTTTATTGGTTTTTTACAGAAAGGGAGGGAGAGGGAGAGAGAGTTAGAAACATCAATGAGAGAGAAACATCGATCAGCTGCCTCCTGCACACTCCCTACTGGGGATGTGCCCGCAACCAAGGTACATGCCCTTGACCGGAATCGAACCTGGGACCCTTCACTCCGTAGGCTGACGCTCTATCCACTGAGCCAAACCGGTTAGGGCTGGTTGTTTCTTCCTAGAGAAACTGAAACCCAATACTCAAATATAATGCTGAGTGAGCTCTATGAACTCTGAACAAATGCTACACATACGTGGCTCCTGTGGGAGACTCCTGCGCATGCTTAGACCCTTGGAGACCTTAAATTCAGTTGCTCGTGGGACAGGGACTATGTGCTTCCGTCTGAACCTTGTCTGCCCATCAGAGGCTGTAGAAGCAGCAAGCTTGACAGCAAGACAATCAAAGTACAAAGATGTACAAATCATCACCTCGCCTCCCACTCCTGAAAACACACCGGCGCTCCTCCACGTGATCCTGGCACACGCGGGCCCTCCATCAATGTCTGCTGAATACATGTTCTAAGAGAAGGAGACACGTGCCCAGCTCTCTGGATTCCACTGACTTCTGCCACTGACGTATCTAAACACTGGTGAGTCAGAGCCACTCCTAAAATGATTCGCTGAGTCTCAGAGGCTAATGGAGGTGGCCGAGGGTGCCCTTGGCCCAGGCTGGGAGCGGCACAACCTCCTTCCTCCCCGCTGAGCCTGATAACAGGTATCCAGTAAACAAAAGGTACAAGTTACGTAAGTACATCTAGCTCCCTCTGAATGCCCTTAATTTGTTCCAAAAAAGAAAAACAACAGAACAGGCTGTTGGGCCAAGAGGCTATTACTATAAAGCAAGGACATTCTGAGCGAAGGCGCCGTTGCTCGCGTCCCCAGTCAGCCTCCGGAGAAAGCCCTCTCTAGTCCTGTCACCGCAGAGGCAGCGCCTGAGGAAGGTGTCCTCGAAGCTGCCCCACACACAACGCTGCGCGGCTCTGTGCCGCCCTGCAGGACTCGGAGTGAGCACACACTCCACCCATGGTTTGTTTCTTCAAACGCATTATCCAGGGTGGAAAATTCTTTCATTTAATTTTTAACAAATTGAAAGGCTTTTTTCTTTCAATTACAGTTGACATTCAATTTCATATTAATTTCAGGTGTACAGCACAATGGTTAGACATTTATATAACTTACAAAGTAATCCCTGATAAGTCTAGTACCCACCTGGCATCACATAATTATTATAATACTATTGACTATATTAGGGTGGAAAATTCGTCATTAATTTGGAAATGACTATAATTCCTTCTAAGTCACTGTTTGGCCCAGAGTTAGGGGAGGATCATTCCTTAGGTAAGGACATGTTTACCCATTCATTCCACAAACGCATGTCTGAGTACCTACTAGGTGCTGGGTACTTCTCTAAGTCACTAACAAGACAGACAAGGTCCCTGCCCACCCGGGGCTGACATCCTCGTAGGCAGACTGACACGAAATGGAGGGAGAACAGAAGGGAGGGGCTTGTGGATCCCAGGTGGATAGCAAGTGGGCATAGGGGCAACAGCCAAGGTCCCAGAGGAGTGCTGGGCCTGTCCTGAGGTGGCCCTGAAGACTCTGCAGCTTATTGGTAAGCCGCATGATAACTCAGATTCTGTTATCTGTGCTACCAGGTGCAAAATTCAAGCCTCAAGTGCTTATAAGATATGCTGCTGGCCCTGGCCAGGTGGCTCAGTTGATTGGAATGTCATCCCATACACCAAAAAGATGCCAGTTCCCGGGTTTGTTCCCTGGTCAGGGCATATACAGGAGGCAACTGATCAACGTTTCTCTCTCATATCAATGCTTCTCTCTCTCATCAATAAATGTATCCTTGGCTGAGGATTAAAAAAAAAGATATGCTGCTGAAAACCAAGCACATGGATGCACCCTCATTTCATGCTGGCCCTTACGCACTGTTATAGGCTTCTCAATGTGTGACAGATTTAACCAAGAAAATACCTATAGCCTTTGACCCAACTATTTCTTCTAAAACTTTATCCCACAGACTCACTCACCCAAGAGTCAAATGGAGGTAACAAAATATACACACTGAAAACCACTTCCCTGGCCATCAAGAATGAAAACTGGCCCTGGCTGGCGTGTCTCAGTGGTTAGAGCCAACCCGCACACCAAAGGGTCTCATGTTCGATTCCCGGTCAAGGGCATGTACCTGGGTTGCAGGTTTGATCCCCAGCCCTGGTCAGGGCACATGTGGGAGGCAACCAATCGATGTGTCTCTCCCACATCTATGTTTCTCTTTCTCGACCCCCTCCTCTCTCTTCCCTTCCTCCCTCTCTAAAAATCAACGGACGAGGATTAACAAAATAAAAATGAAAACTGCCAGTCCACCTGCGGAGAGGAGCGCAGCAGCGGAGGGGGGGTGGGCAGGACCGTGCACAGACATGAGAAGATGTTCCCACACATCAGAGGAAACCAGTGGGTTGTAGCACAGCAGACTCAGTCTGATCCCACCGGCATTACAGAACAATCAGGCACCCGCAGCAGCCTGCCCATGACAACTCGTACGGGAAGTATGAAATGAGGGTGCGCACATGTGGTTGGTTTTCAACAGCACATCCTATATGCACTGGAGGCTTGAATTTTTCATCCAGTAGCACAGTGGGTCTCAGACTCGCTCTGGGGAGTGCTGTGGGGGTGGGAAGGGGACTTTAGCATTTCACCTCGTAACTTTCTCATCTATTTGAAAATTGTGACTATAGGCAAGTAATATTTTTAAAATACAAAAACTAGTTAACAAAAAGACTCCACTTCGTTTCATTGATGGCCTGCACTGAAGTGAAGGAGGGTCTCTCTGCACCGCATGGCCACACCACAGCTCCGAGAAAGGAATCTGCCCACACACAGTTCAAGGACTGACGGTCAGGAACCCCACCTGCTCGGTGGGTTGTAGCACAGCAGACAGTCTGATCCCACCGGTATTACAAAACAATTAGTGTGATCTGCCAGAGGTGTGTGGTCCACCCTCGCCTCTCCCCTGGCGACTGCAGTCAGTTACAATCAGCTGTCCCAGCTTCCTCGTCCCTTCCATCTATTCTCAACACAGTGACACTCTGAAAACATGTCAGACCACGTCCCCCCTCTTAAGCAGAGCCAAAGCCCCCGAGTGCTCTGCAGAGTGCAGCGCCTGCTCACCCCACCAGCGGCCTCTCAGCCCTCATGCCCGTGCCACTCTCCCCACTGCCTCAGCTCCAGCCTAAGTAAGTCCTCTGCTGCTGGTGGCACTGCCAGGCACAGCCACACTTGCTCTTCTGCTCCAGGTCTTCCTCCAGGGAGCCTACAGCAGGAGACAGGCTGCCCCTCACCCCTCAGGCGGGTATCAGCCCCAGTTCAGGCAGGTCTTCTCCAACCCATCCCCCTCTGGGCACTCCCAGGCCCTTCTGTTTCTGCTTTCTCTCCCAGCACAGCTTCCTTCCAACAGCTACATCGTTTCCTTACCGTGCTGCTCACTGCCTGCCCCCTCACTGAGCACAAGCTCTGGGAGGGCAGGGGTTTTGTCTGTTATGTTCATGCTCTAGTTCCCATCCCGTGTCTGACATGTGGCAGTCACTCGGGAAAGACCTGGATGGGAGAAGGTGAACTGAAGAGCCTGGGTCATTTTTATTTATACAGACTGGTTCCGCAGATCAAAAATAACTGAAGCATTTATGTGAAGATGGTTCAACTCTAGTGGTTAGAATCCTTTTATAAACACTACTGCACACGTTAAACTAAACCACACAAGGGTTCAGCAACCATAGTGGGGATATGTGGTTCAGTCCCCAGCTGTCTGTCACCAGCCACACAGGGAGCCCCTCTGCCACTCAGCCCCATGGCCTGAGCACCGCTGGGGCCCCAGGTCCTGGGTCCGCTCTGCCTCCAGCCTTGGCCTGGCAGCCCGTCAGCACCCAAGAGAAAGGATGGGTCCCTGCTTCTCCCCAGCCTCAAGCCGCCTCCCCCATGCTGGGTGCTCAGGAATTAAGGCCTGAGGTAATACACCGCTTTGCATCATTAGCAAAACAGGAACACTTTTTCTACTCGCTCGAATATCTGGCACAGCCTATTCTGTTTCCAGTGATTTCATCTGGAAAAGTGAACATTCCTCAAAGGAAGAGATAGAGATCAGCAAATCAAGTGACTTGTATCTCTGGAAAATCATGTAGTGCGTTGACTTCAACAACAGCAAACAAATTATTCACTGCAAAGTGCTTGATTTTTTTGTTTTGTTTTGTTTTTCCTGATGAATGATTCTTTATTGTTTTACTTTCAATTACAGTTTCCAATAAATATTTAGTATTAGTTTCAGGTGCTCAGTGCTCAGTTGTTTTTAAATCCTTATCCAGGGATGTGTTCATTGATTTTAGAGAGAGGGGAAGGGAGGGAGGGAGAGGGAGAAGGTGGGGGAGGGGGAGAGGGAGAGAGAGGGGGAGAGAGAGAGAGAGAGAGAGAGAACATCGATCAGTTGCCTCCCATACATGCCCCGACTGCGGATCAAACTGGCAACCTTTTTTTTTTTTTCATCTGTGGAATCAGTCTGTATGTGCCCTGACCAGGAATCGAACCCACAACCTTTCGGTGCACAGGATTCGGTGCTGGGTTTTAAAGGCTGCCTCCTCAGGGGAGCCCTCAGAGGCCTGGGAAGGTCGTCCTCTGGCAGCACCCATCAGGATGGGCAGTGGGCACACTCAAGTGCTTCCAGAGATTGAAAAACAGTCAGCACCTCTGGGCAGAGAGCTAGGGGTTGCCATGGAAACCATCAGGCTTCCAAGAGCTTGGTGGCACAGAACTTCCTGCTGCACTCTGAAGGAGGCGCTGGTGAGGAGAATTTAGGAACTCTATTAGGACACAACCATTTCAATGAGAACAAACATGGCTCAGGCTTTAGAACACGAAAGGAAAGAAAAAGAGTGGGGAAAGGATATCTGATTTTATTCATCAATAGTACACAGCAACCCTCTTCCTCCTGCAGGAAAAACAATTGTGTTGGGGAAGGTTAAAGAAAAACGAATTCTTCTAAACAGACCAACCCAGAGAAGCTACTCCCCAGCATCAAACCCGTTGGCACCGGGGCTCAGCACAGCATCGGCTCTGAAGCAGGCACGTTCCCCCTCGGGCAACACCTGGCTTCCTCAGCTTCCTCCTTCAACCCCTGACAGGTCAAGTCCAAATGTCTACACCTTTGGGACGCAAGGGCTGTCAAAACCAACGAGGGTTCTGTTCCACCAACTTGCGTTCTCATTGCCCGCCCTTTCTTCTCCTGCCATCTCCAGTCTGTCCTTACAGCAAACAAGCCCTCTGGGGTCTGCTTTTCCCAACTGCATAAGCAGTTCCCCTTTGTCCCCGTCTTCCTGTCACTTCTAATGGCTGTAAAACATCAAGACTTGTCTTTCCCAGTCACAGTCATGCCACAGCTCATACAGCGTCCCCATTTCTGTCCTGCTACTTCGCTGGGGGCTCTAGGCACATGCATTCTAAAGACAGTTCGTGTAGCTCTCAGACCGTTTAAAAAGCAGGATTTTGAACTGACATTCTCAATCTGCATTTAAGGGGCAGATTACACACCCATGAGAAAGGATGGGAATATACCTAAGAGGTGCGGGAGAAAAAAATGACCCCAAAAACACATAGGCAGAAACATGTTGCTGCCTTTGGGGGTCCTGTTTGTTTCACACGATGAATCAGAACATTTCAGGAGGTGCAGTAGCACGTGCAAGATTACACAGGAACAAGAAGTGGGCAGAAGGGGAAGCAAGGAATGAGGCTCCATGAAAGGAGACTGGAGCTGGAGTGGAGACAGTGAGCCTCGCTTCCGATTTCTCCCTTGGAAGAAGTCAGGTGGGCTGTTTTGTTTGTTTGTTTTTAAGAAACTTCAAGTGAATAAACATTTATAATTTTTTAAATATAGAATTCCTTTAATGTGTAAGTTTTCAGAGGATTCAGACTCAATCCATTCAACCCTACCTTGACACTAGCTGTCCACACATGGACATCCTGGTGGACGAATGTCCCTGAAACTTCCTGGGATGGTGTGATCGTCTAAACACAATTAATTCCCCCCAAGAGACAAGAATGGTGGTAGTGAATCAGTCTGGCTTAGGGAACCACTGGGTATACCCTGCTGGGAATACAATTAAAACAATAACAACAACCAAAAAACAAAAACAAAAAACACCCAGACATTCACACAACACAAACAACAGAAAAACAAAATCAATAAAGCTACATGGAACAAACTTCAATTTTTGATGGTTTAGAAGTCAGTTTTCACTCTTACAAGGGGCTCTCAGGGCCAAAATTTGGAAGCTGGTCCCAAATTTGCCATTAAAGAGCTATGGAACCTTAGGCATCATTTCAGCACCCTGCTATCTTTACTGGGAAATCAGAGTGTGAGATTAAACAAACTCTTAGATTTCTGAGCTTAAAATATTTTTAAAAGCCTCCTACTGGCAAGAGCTTATGGGGGAACTGAGTGATTACAGCCAAGTCATTATAAGCGTGGTGCACTGGCAGTGACCTTCACGGCTGCAAAGTGCTTTCCTCCTCTATCCGGTCGGAGCCTCACAGCCGCCCTGCAAGGATGTCCTCGCCAGGACCCCAAAGTCCAAGCTTGACCTCACTCCCAGAGGCCCACGGTGAAGCAAGCCCTTGCTTCTGAGCACATCCACACCCCAGAAATTACAGCCAGTGTTGGTGACACAGGATGTCACCTGGGGTACAAGTCCTGCACATACAAATCCCAGGGCTTAAAGGGGAAGTCGACAGCAATTAACATGTGCATTTTATAAAGGAGTCAAAACAAGCATGACTGTCAGTAAGCACAGCCTCATGCACTTTGACCCTGGGTCCCAGGGCTTCTCACTGAAGGAAGCCCACCCCCCCTTTTTTGTTAATCCTCACCCAAGGATATTTTTTCCATTGATTTTTAGAGAGCGTGAAAGGGAGAGGGAGAGGCAGAGGGAGAGAAACACTGATGTGAGAGACACATCGACTGGTTGCCTCCCACACACGCCCCAACCGGCACACGGAATTGAGCCCACTATCAAGGTATGTGCCCTTGATCAGAATCAAACCCACAACCTTTCAGTCCAAGGGCCAATACTCTACCAACTAAACAAAACCAGGAGGGCTGAAGACCCCCTCTTAATGGCTGCTGGGAGGGTAGGTAGGCATGGTGACAACAGTGGGACGCAGTGAGCTGTGACGTATCAGGTGAGAGCAGGGCACCTGCAAATGGCTGAGTCCTGCCTCCAAAGAGTGGGCAGATTATCTCTGAACCCCACAAATGATCCCTCCAAGCTTTTTCTCAGGGGTAGTTTGTCCACCAGGGTGCTGAGCAAGCCTGGAGGGACGCTCAGCACAGGCAGCTTCCCAGCCAGGACACCAGACTGACTCCTGAGGAACCGATGGGAATCAGGCAGGTGTAGAGAGAGGGGTGCAGGGCATCCCAGAAAGAACCTTTAGGGAAGAGTGGGGCGGGGGGTGAAAGTGGGGTCAGAGAGGGGCACAGGTCAGTGTCAGTGGGACCACGCAGGATTCAGAGGGCTACACAGCAGGGCTGGGTGTCCACCCTAAAACAGGAACAGTGATGAAGAAAGGAGGAACTGGTGCCCCATTTCTGCACAGAAATCCCCATGTGGTTTAAACTTGATGAATTTCTCACAGCTTGTCATCTTCAGCTGCTGGCGAGGCTGAGATCTATGGTACACACTATGATTAGGTATATTTTTAACTGATGGGACCACACAGAGATCATTTTGTTATATTGTTATTAATAACCAGTGTATTTATTTACACATACAATACCTCTCTTCCAAAAGAGCCCAGAAAACTTCACAGAATCCCAAATCCCCAGGGTGCAGGTGGTATTAATAACTCTAAAACTTCAAAGCTAAAATGTCAATAAGTTTGCTTAAAAATAAAAAAAATCCCAATGTTAGGCAGAACAGAAAATCCACCCTCACTTCTGGTCTCCATGGAATAACCTTTTCCAATACTTACATTGTGTCACTTACCTGCTCCAACCCCTGGCACTCAGAGCTAAACCCTAACTCCTGCCCTTTGCTGCAAGTCCCACCATGACTGGCCCCAGATGCCCCCTTCCAATCTTCCTCACTGGCTGGCCCTGATCTGCTCCAGCCACAATGGTCCCCCCACTGTTTCTGGAACACACTAAACTCGGTTCTGCCTCGGAATTTTTGCGCATGCTGTTTCCTCTCCCTGGAAAGCTCTTCTCTGGGGTAAGTACATGGTCAGCTCCCTGATGGCATTTGGCCCATAGCCTCTCTGACCATCCTCTTGCATCCAGCTCCTCCTCCCCACCTCCCCCGCTACCTCTACCCTGCTAATTTCTATTCTCTTTGTATATTTCTTTAAAACACAGATGGCTACCTGGATTTTTTTACCCAAGTAGTCTGCTCCCCCCTCTAGAAAGCAAATTCACTGAGGTATCTCACCCACAATAGGTCCCTTTAACTTGTTGAAAGTGACAAATACATGCTGGGATCTTTATAAATGAAATGATGGCAAAGAAAAGCAATGACTTTACAGTAATGTTTTGTTAGCAACTGCACTTATGAAGCCGCATACTGACATCTCCTGGATTACCGAGGAAAGAAAAAAGACTACTCAGACGAGAGCAGAAATAATTTTTCAGTGATTCTTAAAAAGTCAAGTCTCCTACAACGGTCAGCTTCTGCAGTCACTGTCGGAAGACATTCCCACCTGGAGCCTCCTGGGCAGCTCCAGAGCACCCAGAGCCACGTTTCATTTTGTTTTTGTTGATCACAAGGGGGTCCTGTTAGTAGCAGCAACTGTTAGCAGACAAAAGGTCCAGTCAGTTACACCATACTCTAAATTCTCAAGTATTAGGAAGTGCTCTATCACTGCTCAGTCAGCATTTATATTTATAGTGGAATCTGAAAATGTTTGGCCAAGACGAGTCCCCTGTGGTAAGCCCCAAGCACACACCCAGACTCTAGTCTGATATTACATTTATGTGTCAGAGGAGAACCCAGTTACCCGTGAAAAAATGGAAGAGGTCAATATAAGAGACGGGAAACAAACTCTCTACGAGTCCATATTGCTCTGGGACTTTCTTTAAGTCCCGAACAATCCTTTAAGACACACACATTTCTCAAAGCAATGAAAGGCCGAAACATATCTCCTTGAAAATCCGAATGCTAGGAGAGAGTACCAGGCAGCTTCACCCGTGCCCGCCAGGATTGGGATTGCTTTGCTTTTCACTGCAGATTCTTGAAACAAGAGACGATCCCAAAGTGGAAGTCTCAGTCGAGTCCAAAAATAAATAAGAGTGAGAGAACAAAAACATGGGCACACTTGAGACAACCAAGAACCCAGGGTCTGTGGATGTCTGTACCAAAACACCTAATGCCAAAACTTCCGAAGCAAATGTGGCAGCCAGCCCATCCTGTGGCTTCAGCTGTGGCATCTAAAGGGGAAGCGGCTCCACACAGATGACACTGGTCTCCTCTCAGACCTCGGAGGGAAGCCCCCGAATAGCCCCACCACCCCACTCACAGAACAAACGCTCTCTCTTCCCAGCATCTATAGTGGGAAAAGCAACTAACTTGTGGAGAAAACGCATTTTGGAGAAAAAGCTATTGCAGCTGGAAAAGCATTCCTGGATATCATGAATAAGATACTCTGACTCTAAGGAATTGTAAATTTGATGCTGGAGTGTGTGAAAGTATGAATAAGCAGATTTAAGGAAATATTATGGAGCCATGGTAACAGAAACTATGGAAGAAACTCCAGTTGCACAGAACTGCTTAAAAATAAACCGGATACTAAAATACCAGCAAAAAGCTACAATGACTCACACTGTTCTCCTCAAATACTTATGAGAACAGCAAGTTCTTTGACAGTCTTCCAGGCTTTCTTCCTATCGGAGAAACGTGAGACAAAGAAAGTAAGAAGAAGGAAAAGAAGCTTTGAAAATTTTCTCTAATTTTACCATCGACCTGATATGAATAAGACCTTGTATGTTTTAGAGTTTGATGGCAGTATGGAAACATACACTCATGCAACAAGAATTGTTTTGAGACTTTTCATAAAAGCCAAACTGAATTCAGAAAGTATAACTGGGCCCCAGAGTGCCCTGCACTGACTGTGTTCTCAGTGTGGGAAAGAATCATTTCTATCATTAGCATACAACCTTTTAAGGCATTTTGTAGGAACGTGACCATCTTCTCCCTTCGTTCACTTGAGTACGCCCCACCGCCCTCCCTGGAACCTTGTCTCCACTGTATGTCCTCTAACTATACTTACAGAAGACCCTTAATCCACAGGTTTCAGCCATGGGGCTCCACTCTGGCCTACCCTACCTGCCTGGCCAGCCTCAGCCTCCTGCCAGGCCCTGAACAGCCACACATGCTGCGTGCTACTACCAGAGACTGCCCTTCCTTGTCAACTCCTACCCATCCTGCAAGGCCCATCCTGCAAGGCCCATCCTGCAAGGCCCAGTTTAAGTGCCACCTCCTCTGAGGAGCCTCCCTTACCCCCCACCATGCTAGTGACCCTCAGCCCCCCACTCTCTCCTTGTAGTTCCTCTGTGGTGCCATATTTCCCCAATGAAGCTGTTAGCTCCTGGGAAACCCTGGTGCCTATCACAGTACCTGCAGCTGTGCAGTGACAGCTGCTGAAGGAAGAAATGGAGCCAGGGAATGAATTTCTCAGGAAACCTCCAAGTCCTGGGGCATCCTCATTAGATTAGGACGGGCCTCCTCCCTGTTCCCCTTCCCCTGCCCTACTCACTGTATCTCTTCTCTCCTCTTCCCATGAAGTAATTATTCCCCTGTGCAAACGGCCAATCTTCCTCATGCCAGAGACTTGTTTTGGACGTACTACATCCTCACCTACAAGTCTGTCTGGAGTCAAGGCATCAGGAAAACTTGTTTGCGAAAAGGCTTTGCTGGCAATTGAACAGTTTTGACAAAGTGCTGGTACTTAAACGACCCCTTAAAATTTACTCTGTGAGGCCTAACTTTTTAATCTTTTGCAACATAAATTATTCAAATCCCACAAGTCACTGAGATTTCCATTTGGTTTGTTACCCAAACCCCAGGAGAATCACTCAAGTACACAGTGATGTTGAGCAGGGGAAAGCGTTGCCTATGCAGACAAATGTCAACCCAAGAAGGGACTCACGGCAGGACAACTCGAACGTGCGGAGCCTGACCAGCCGCATCTTCCAAAAACACAGAGCCAGGCCAGCGTGGCTCAGTGGCTGAGCACTGATCTATGAACCAGGAGGTCACAGTTCCATTGCCGTCTGGGCACATGCCCGGGTTGTGGGCTCCACCCCCAGTGTGGGGCATGCAGGAGGCAATGATCCTCTCTCATCATCGATGTTTCTCTCTCCCTCTTCCTTCCTTTTTGAAATCAATAAAAAATAGTTTAAAAACACAAGATCTGGAAGCCTGCTGCAGACACCCCCACCATGTGGAGGAGGAGATTCCCATGGATCTGTGAGGGGCTGCACAGTGTTCCCGAGAGCACTGCTAGGAACGGAACCCAATGGGACTGACTCAGCACTTGGGTGTTACAAGCCATGTGCCCCAAGCAAACCCCGTTACTGCTCTGTGCCTCTGGTTTCCCACTCATAAACAGGAAGGTGAGGCCCACCCTGCAGACTGCTTAAGGACTAGCTTAGCTAGTGCAGGAAGCCTGTCTCGTGCAGGGCACATGGAAGGCTGGTTCCCCTCCCGGCTCTGGTATGCATCTAATAAGATGGAGCAGAAAGACCTGGGGCTGAGCACGAGACTCCCTGGCCTTAGGTGAGCTTGTTCATAAAAGGAAGTGATCCTTAAGCTCTACTTAGACTCGAACATGCTAAGGAGAGACTGGGCATGTGGACAAAGGATGGACAGGGCTGGCTGTGCCAATCCCCAGTTCAAAGTTTTCAGTAAACATGTGCATTGTAAGTTTTGTGTTAAAACAAAAAACATGGTTTCATAAATAAATCAAGACAACAATCAAAAGGGAATTTTCTTTTTAATTAATCTGGCCTTTGTCCATTACGAGGGCCATGATCATCCACCCAGTCTACTGCTTGTTTTCCCTGCTTGTTTTCCCTTCCTTCAACACCTATGTACTGGGGACCACTGGGTCACATGATGTTCTCGTGCTGGAGAATCTAACGGTATAGGACAGACAAAACCCTGCCTCCTGGAGTCTGCGCTCCAGTGCAGGTGCCTGACAAAGAAACGAATCACACAGTAGCTGCTCTGCAGAGAAATAAAGCAAGGAAAAGGGATGAGGGTGGAGGCAGACAGGAGACTGCACGTGTAAACAGAGGGGCTGCAGAAGGCCACACAGAAGGTGACAGGTGACAGCTGAAGGAGAGGGAAGGAGTGAGCCAGGAGGGCCTCCAGGGAAAGGTGCCCCACAAAAGGAGAGCAGGGCTGACAGACTGCAGTGCTTCCCAGGAGAGATGACGTGAGGCCAGGCAGACAGGAGGAGAAATGAAGATGTGTGCGCTTTGGAAAACACTGAGGATAACACACAATGACTCATTCTCTCAACCGCTATCCCACCACGTTGTCCATCCCCGACTCTGACTCGGGTTCCTGGCTCCACCATTTAACAAGCATGTGCTGCTCAGAGTCCACCCGTGTCCTAAATGTGGAAGTACGGTGCCTGTCCTCGAAGAAGAGTTCTGTCCAAGGCACGTAAACCAACACATCCAATGCTGTTACTCTCCACCCCCGCCACCCCACTCTGAGGCTGCACCCCCTCGCCTACCTGAAGCCCTGTATTTCCCCCTGAACTCAGCTCTCCCAGACCCAGACTTGCCCACGGCCCACTGTGGGTAAGGAGCAGGGATGGAGAGCATGAGCCCTTTCCACTGAGCCCATGTGGCTCCCAGAAGCAGAAATGTCCAACATCCTAGGGGAACCATGCTGCCTGGGGACCAGCTGCGCAAATATGGAACCCGAAAGTCCTCCTCCCTCATCAAGTGGTCCGGGACCCCCATCTCCAGAGGCTCAGTCTTCCATTCCGCAGCTTCAGAGAGAGGCAATCAGGTGAGAGGTCCGCCGCCTCCTGCTGGCAAACTTCCCAGCTCACTCCTTTCCACCCCTTTCCACACTTGCACAGAGTCAGACAGACCCATTCTGCTAAATGCTGGGTGTGAGCTGACAACCCCAAGAGCTAATGCCATTTACAAAGAGCAGAACAGAAAATGTGTTTGAAACAAGCTAGCACTCACTCCAGGTAAGTCTGGGGCGGGTCCTTTAAGAAACACTCCCTCTCCATCTGCACCAGGGGTTTCATTTCCAATTGGAAAGTAACTGATTAGTTCATACTTCATAATTGTGTATGAACAGTGAATGCTCAGCAGTGAATTCCTTTGGCCTGAGAATGAAGAGGAAATGGTTCTGAAGACCTAGAGAAAGGCGGGTCAGTTCACTTTATTCTGAAAATTGGCCCGAGGAAGAAAGGAAAGCAGCAGATGCAGAAAACGCTCCAGGAAACCTCCACCTTTGGAACATGCAGGAGGCGGGAAAGGTTGGAGCTTTGCCTCCCAACGTGGGGAAATAAACTTCACCACGAGCTGCCGTACTGCACAGCAGCCTTCAGAAGCACCAAGGAAAGTCCCCTCTAGAAAGGCTCACTGGGTACGCACTGGCTCAAGGACCACACGAACAGAGGGTGCACGAACTTGCCCCCTGGCCATTAATCCTTCCGTGTTCTTTAGGACAGCCTGGCGACTCAGCACTCCCGCCCCGGGCCATCCATGCAGGCTCAGAGGGCCTTCTCCCACTCCACCTGAACTCCATGGGGAAGGTCTCTGCCCTTTAATCTACAGGTAACCCAACGCAGGTGCTCAAGGAATGAGACAGAACCACAAGGCAAAGGGGAGAGCAGGAGGGAGAGGGGGAGCTGTCTCGGCTGGATCCTGAAGGTTAGAGAAAGTGATACTCTCCATGGAAGAAATTAGCATTAAAAAAAAAAAAAAGCCAGCTCTGGAGTCACGTAGTAACCCTGAAATGACTAGGTTTGCCCTAGGGTCTTTTACATCTGAATAGCTCACAGAAAACAAGTCAAGGCCGGCCCCCAGGCACCTTCAGGTGGCTTCCCATGTTCTGGGCAGTAACTGTCTCAGCAGCAGAGGAAGGACAAAACCCATTGTCACCAGGTCTCAGTCCAGCTAGTCAGCTACTTACCCACAGGTTTCATCCAGGAGCCGGAGCGAACAGTGTTTACACATGTCCCCAAACTCATATTTCTTACATAACAGAAACATGTCAGCTGACAGGTCCATGTCTCGGACTGATTTTTACAGCGATACTTTTTTAGACCTCTGGCTGGCAAGCACCCTGGGAACGTGGGGACTTGGCTGAAGAATTCCCTGAGCTAAATATTGACTTGATGCTCCAATGGTTTAAAAATAGAAAAAGTTACTTTAAAAAGGACAAAAATGACACACTTTCCAAACTGATGTTAATGTGAGAATGCAAACAACAATGCAAGGAAATGTATAGGAAGGTTCCCAGATTTGAAAGAAAACTTGAGCGTAGGCCTAGCCAAGCCAGCAAACAAGTCGCCTAAAAACTCTAGTTATTCCATCCCCAAAACCCTTAAGAGGGGCAGCCCCACCATGGGAATGGAACATGCTCCACAGAAGAATATTTTTACGAGAAACACAGCCACATTTGTTTTCAAGGTTGGGGCGGGACGGTGGAGCCAGGAGACTTGGATTCTAGTGCTGCCTCTGGCCTTGACCTGCACAAGCCACTTCCCCACCTGCCTTAGCCTCCTCACCTACTGAAAGAGACGTTCCCCTAAATCGCTGTACAAACAGTATCACTACATCCTGCGGTCAGTCCCTCTAGTCATTTACTTATTCACTAATTCATGCACCTGAACAGCTGCTACAGTGCAGGTGTGGAAGACCACAGTGAACAGATCAAGTGCCGACTTCTCAGAACCGGCATTTTAGGGATCTGCACATATTCGGCCTTCCATAAGCTGCTGAATGCGGGAACGTTCTCCCTAGCACCAAACACAATGACCAGATTTCTCAAGCTGGACTCTTTCCTGGCCCAATTCATTAGTGCAGCCTGCTGCAGGGAAGGTGATGATGGTGACACTCAAGTAGGGCGGTGCTGTGACCAGTCTAACAAATGTCACCTATTATTATTACATAGTCAGCCATTAAAGAATGAAAATTGAAACAAAATGGAAATAGTACTGGCATAAAAACTCAATTTCCTTCTTTACTCAGTAATTAGGACAGCATTTTATTCCAAAAATAGATTTGTATATTCTATGCAATGAGAGGAAAGACACGCGTTGCAAAGTAACTTATTAGACTGCGCGCTGCTCAAGCGCAAGCTCATGTCCTCTTCATCTCGGAACCTCGGAGCTGCGCACAGGCAGCTGCACAGAGAAGAGCACTGGTTTGCTGACTGAATAACATCGGCTACTGATGCTGTCACAGCTATACCCAGAGGCCTGCCATGCGCAGGAGCCTTCCACACTCCTCTTTAATATCCACTCCCCCTTTTACAGATGTGGCAGGGAGGAGAAAAGAAAAAGTCACCGAGGTCAGCGAGTTAGAAAGTGGCGCCCCTGCACTGGGGACAGGGAGACTCGCATGACCTGGAGATGGGCACCTGCCAGTCCCTGGACTTCCCAATTCTCAGTTCCTTCCCTTCAAGCTGGCAGCCCTCCACTGCCTACACCTCCTCCAACTTCCCATTCTGTAGCTGTCTTTCTACTTTCTTGATATTATCCTTTTTTAAAAAATATATTTTATTGATTTTTTACAGAGAGGAAGGGAGAGGGATAGAGAGCTAGAAACATCGATGAGAGAGAAACATCGATCAGCTGCCTCCTGCACACCCCCTACTGAGTATGTGCCGACAACCAAGGTACATGCCCTTGACTGGAATCGAACCCAGGACCTTTGAGTCTGCAGGCCGACGCTCCATCCACTGAGCCAAACCGGCTAGGTTTGATATTATCCTTTGAAGTAGAAAAGTATTAATTTTTATACAGTCCAACTTATCCATTTGTTCAATTTATTATTTATTTATTTATTTATTTATTTATTTATTTATTTATTTATTTATGTTAATCCTCACCTGAGACATGCTGAAGGGAAGGGAAACGCTGATGTGAGAAACATCGATCAGTTGCCTTCCGTTCATGCCCCGATCAGGATCAAACTCGAAACCCCAGGACGCGCCCTGCCCGGGAATCAACTGGCCATCTTTCAGGACACAGGACACAGCCTCAACCGGCGGAGCCACCGGCCGGGTTTCTTTTTTCCTTTTGTTGTTTGTTTTGGTGTCACAGCTAAGAAACCACTGCCTAATCCAAGGTGCTGAACAGTTACGCCTGTTTTCCTCTAAGAATGTTATGGATTTAGCTCTTACACTTGGTCTCTGATTCATTTAGAGCTCGGTTTCTATGTGGTGTGGGGCAAAGGTCCGTATTCATTCTGTTACATGTAGATACCAGGTGGTCCCAGCACTAATTGTTCAAAACACTATTCATTATTCTTTACCTTGACACTCTTGTCTAAAATCAATTGACCATAAATGTTAGGGATTCATTCTGTTCTCTTGGTTCTACCCTCATGCCAATACCAGCCTTGAACACTTGTACACGTTTTGAAATTGGGAAGTGTGAGTTCTGCTTTTCCCAAACTGTTTTGACTATTCTGGATACTTTGCATTTCCATATGAATTTTAGGATCAGCTTGTTGATTTCTACAAAAGAAGTCGCTGGGCTTTTGATAGGGGTTACACTGAATCTGTGTATCAATTTAGGGAATACTGCCAACTTAACAATGTTAAGTCTTCCAATGCATGGATGTGGAATATCTTTCCATTTACTTGAGTTTACCTTTAATTTCTTTCAACAATGTTTTGTAGTTTTCAGTGTACAAGTCTTGTATTTCAAATTTATTCCTAAATATTTTATTATTTTTCATGCTATTATACGGAATTGTTTTCTAAATTTTATTTTTGGATTATCCATTGTTAGTCTACAGAAATACCGTATCATTTATATATTGATCTTGTATTCTGAAACTTGCTGAACTCGTATATATTAGTTCTAATAGTTTTTTATTAGATTCCTTAGGATTGTTACATGTAAGATCACATCATCTGTGAACTGAGATAGTTTTACGTTTTGCTTTCTGATCTGTATGCCTTTCATTTACCGCTCTTGCCTCACCGCCCTGGCTGGCGGTGAGTAGCAGTGGTGAGAGCAGACACCCTGCCCTCAGCCCTCTTCACCCAGCTCTGTGAGTTTTCACCACGCCCTCTATCAGGTCGAGGGCGTTCCTACCTTGAGGAGTGTTTTCATCGTGCAGGGAGTTGCACTGAAGGGATGTGCTCAGGTTTTTCATGTTACAGAACAAACATATCACCAGAAACCTAAGTTAACTTAGATTAAAACCCCTTGACATTACATTATATATTTGGATTAGTTTGAAGCGTCAGATGGAGCCAAATAAAAATCTATTTTAAGCAACTCAAAGAAAATAGCTTATTCTCTGGCTCCAAGAAAAAGATAAATTGTGATACTAAAGATACAAAAGAGACTGCTGGAACCTGAATCTTGGCCTCTCGCTTTCTCCCTGAACAACATGAGCTTCAGCACCCGCTCTGGCTTCTTTCTTCACAAACTACCGAACCCTGGGCTCCGTGCAGTCTCCCAGCCACTGAGCCCAACCTGCCAGTAGCACAGCCAGCTGGGGGCTCAGGCTCCTGGATCACCATATCCCACTCCACCAGCATCCAGGTGGCTGGGGTCCCGGGGTCTGACTGTGAGGATGGTTGGGGGGTCTGGCAGCATATGGGGGCATCCGGAGTAAGAAGCAGACTAAGCAATGCCTGAGTGACCACCTGGCCTCCTACTTGGAGAGGGTGAGGAGCCTGAAGGCTGATACTCAGGAGACTGGAGAGCATAATCCAGGAACACGTGGAGAAGGGACCCCAGGTCAGAGACTGGGGGCATTATTTCAAGACCATGGAAGACCAGAGGGCTCAGATCTTTGCAAGTTCTGTGGACAATGCCAGCATCATTCTGCAGATGGACAATGCATGTCTTGCTGCTGATGACTTCAGAGTCAAGTATGAGATAGAGTCGGCCATGCACCAACTGGAAAGTGACATCACTGGCTCTGAAAGTGTCACTTGGCTGCAGCTGGAGACAGAGATCAAAGCTCTCAAGGAAGAGCTGCTCTTCATGAAGAACCACGAGGAGGAAGCAAATGGTCTACAAAACCAGACTGCCAACTCTGGGTTGACTGTGGAGTTGGATGCTCCCAAACCTCAGGACCTCAGCAAGATCCTGGCAGACAGCAGGCCTAGTATGACGAGCTGGCTCAGAAGAACCGAGAGGAGCTAGACAAGCACTGGTCCCACCAGACTGAGGAGAGCACCACAGTGGCCACCTCGCAGACCGCTAAGATAGGCGCTGCTGAGATGACACCCCTGGAGCTAAGACAAATGGTTCAGTTCTTGGAGATAGACCTGAACTTGATGAGACCTCTGAAGACCAGCTTGGAGAACAGCCTGCGGGCGGTGGAGACACGCTATGCCAGGCAGATGCAACAGCAGGCGGGATCCTGCTCTACCTGGAGGCAGAGCTCCCCAGACCTGGGCAGAGAGGCAGCACCAGGCCCAGGAGTGCAAGGCCCTGCTGAACATCAAGGTCAAGCTGGAGGCTGAGATCACCACCTACGGCTGCCGGCTGGAAGCAGGGGAGAACTTCGGTTTTGGTGATGCCCTGGACAACAGCAACTCCATACACTCCATCCTAGAGACCACCACCACAGGATGTCTGGCAAAGTGGTGTCTGAGGTCAGTGACACCAAAGTTCTGAGATGTTAAGGAGGCAGCAGAAGTGGAGCACCCCTTGGGGGGCAGGAGGCCAATAAAAAGTTCAGAGATCATTGGGGGTAAAAAAAAAAAAAAGAAAAAAGAAAAGAAAAGAAATACCAGAGAAAAAGATGGATGTCCCCAAAACTTATGTAATTATTTAAACCTCTGCATAATAAAATGTCATGTGGAAAGCAAATAAAAATGGATTCAACACAACTGACAAAATCTTATGACCTAAACTATGTTCAGGGCTGATATGAAGACTGAGGGGCCAGAGGAGCTGCCGCAGGTGAGCATACTGGAGGAAAGACAGCTGGGCACCGGCAGGAAGGCTCCCTGAAGTTCCGCCCGCTAGGCCAGGCCCGTAACCAGTGAAGAGCCTCGCACAGTCCTGGCCCTCTCCCTTCTGCCTGTCATCCACCAAGAAGCATCCACTGCAGCTACAGGACAGAGGGCCCTCAACCAGCCTGGCTCTAGAGCGGCTGTGTGGAACTACCCCCCAGTGATAGGCACAATAAGAAAGATATTTTTGTTAGCTTAAGCCTGAGATTTGGGGCTCGCTTATTACTGCAACGTAACCTAGCCAAGTCTAACAGAGCAAATTACCATGTGAGGAAAATAGCTTAACTCCCTTTAAAAATGGAAATAACTTGCCCTAGCCAATTTGGCTCAGTGGATAGAGTGTCAGCCTACAGACCAAAGGGACCCGGGTTTGATTCCGGTCAAGGGCACATACCTGGTTGCAGGCTCCTCCCTAGCCCTGGCCCTGGTCGGGGCTCATGCAGGAGGCAATCAATCGATGTGTTTCTCTCACATCGATGTTTCTCTCTGTCTTTCCCTCTCTCTCCCACTCTCCCTAAAAATCAATGGAAGAATAGCCTCAGGTAAGGATTAAAAACAACACAAAAAAAGGCAGTAACTTATAAAAATAAGAAAAATTAAAATGACAATGCCAGTTTTAGTGGGGCTATAGGAAAATAGGAATGTATTCTAACACTGCTAATAGCCTTCATGGAAAAATCTGGAAATACAGAACAAGGCTGATAATAGTTACCGACCTCTAACCCAGCAGTCCCACTTTGGGGAATATGCCGCGAGCAAATAAACTCAAAGAAAAATAGCCTGAACAAAATGTTCATCTCAGTAATATTTATAACAACAAAGACTGGAGACAAGTCAAATGCTCGTGAACTGAGAAAACATGGTGAGTTGACAGAATGGATGCCACACGGCCATTATAAAGGACAAGCAGGTAAGCCGTTTTATATGCGAAACTGGGTGTAAGCAAAGAAAAGCAGAGTACAGCAGCACATAGACATTCATTTCACAAACTTTAAAGGCAAGGACTTCCTTCTCTCGGTATTTTCATTTTTGTAGCCCAGTGAGGTAGACGCTCAAATATTTGCTAAGTGACTGAATGTCTGAACCAACAAATGACCAACTGTGTGTGTGAGTGGGGGAGGGGGGTATACAAGGGATGGAGAAGACCGTGGTGACGCAGGGAGTCTCCTTAGCCTCATTTCTGTGAAGTGGCTTCAGTGGTCCATTTTAAGATGCATACATATTTGCACTAGGGAAAGGGAAATCATACTCATTCTTCACATAACAAAGCTGGATTCATGTTCAAGAGAATGGGTCATGCATGACTTTACACAAATAAAAACTCACTAAACTCCCAGCTCTCCAACACTAGGAAGGAGTCCTCAGCAGTGTTGCCTCTGAAGTTCAAGGAGAGGCTGGCAGGCCACCTGCCAGTGTTAGGCAGAGACAGAAGTGGGATCAGGCCCCCACAAGGTCGTGCCAAAATGCCAGAAGAGTGGTGGACACACAAAGAAGACTCATCATTCAGACACCTGGACGCTTTCTCAGTTGACTAATATTTGTAATCATAGAACCTCCTTCCATAACTATAAACACCATGTGTCTTCCTTTGGACTAGTAGTTGCATTAATGGGGAAAATTTACCAGAAATTTAAAGAGCAGTCATACTAAGTTGTCTTTCACCAACACTAAGCCATCTTTTTTAAAAAATATATTTTTATTGATTTCAGAGAGGAAGGGAGAGACAGAAACATCAACGATGAGAGAATCACCAATCGGCTGCCTCCCACACATCCCCCACTGGGATCCGAGCCCCAAACCCAGGCATGTGCCCTTGACCGGAATCAAACCTTCAGTCCGCAGGCCGATGCCCTGTCCACTGAGCCAAACCAGCCAGGGCTAAGCCACCTTTGAGTAACTCATCCCAGGTTTCATCACATGAATGGGGAGGGGGCTGGAGTCCTTCTCACATCTATTCCCACCCCCACCCTCCTGATACTCACTTCCTCTTCTCCACAATGTGAGGGTGGGCTAGATGAAAAGGGTCTTTGCAGTTCTGATCTCCACCACTCTAAATATGGAAAAGGATATGACCTCCAGTCACCAAAATCTAAAAAGCATGTATGAGCCACAGTTAAACACATTCAATAGCTGTGGCTTCTTCTGCCCCACATACGCAAGCCTTCTACGCTGATGGCCCAGGCAGTCACATTCAACAAAGACTCACTTTATGGCTCTAAAGAACAAATGTACATTGATTTGCCACCAAGTCAACCCAGGGGGAGTCCCAACACGTAAAGTAAAGCTGCCTGCCAAGGACAGAGCGGCGTTATTCCAACATAATTTTAGAATCCCTTCACACAAGCAGCATTACACACATATTCTCTCTCTCTCACTCTCTCTCTCATGGAGTTGGTGGTCAGGGCTGGAGAGCACATGAGGACGTGTCAGCTTATCACCGCCACTACCTCCCCCGTTCCCTTCAGGGTGTCCTGCATCCTACCCACAGTGCCTAACGAGTGACAGAGATGGCCACAGATACGACAGCGTGTCTGATGAAGCTGCGGGGAACTGGGCTGTCGATTCGGGCACCTTCATCTCATCTTCACTCCCTGAGCTCTTGGTGCAGCTCCACCGCCGCCAGCTACTAAGCTACATCAAACCCTTCCCGAGGATTCCTTCTCTCGGTCAGAAGCACTTGCCCAGTGGGATACTTCTTCCTTGAGCTGCAAATTTTCCAACTTAAGACACACACTTTAAGCCAGATGAGACAGAAAGGTTCTCCGGCAAAAGCAGAAGGGAAACTATAGAATGGATCGGGAGGCTGTCCTTTGTTCAGGCAAGAAAATGGGGGCATTCACAAGGGCAGGCGACAGGAGAAATGCTGACCCCTGAGAGCTGGCGGTCAGGAGGCCACCTCCGAGGTCTGCTGAAGCAGGTTCCCAAGATTCACAAAGGGCATATTAACAACTGCATGAGTCAGAGTGGCCTCGGGTCAACCACTTCAGCTCTTTCAACCCCTCCACTTTGAGGCAGTCCTTCCAGCGCAGGACTTCCTGTCACACAAAGGGCCTCTGTGGGCAGTTCCCGCTGCCTCTTTTCCTGCAGAGCGAGACACTTCGGAGGTTCTTCCCTCCCTCAGACTCTTTCTGAGCGCACCTCCCTGCTGAACCCTTGAGAAAGGACTGCAGGCCGGCGTCCCCCACCTGAAAGCTAGAGGCAGCAAGAGAGTAATACCAAAGAACACAGCGCTCCTGGGTAAATCCAGGTCTCTGAAATGTGCACCTGCGATTCTTTAACAAGACATGCTGGTGTGCCTGCTGAGTGGCCCAGGCACCTCACGCAAACTACTTAAGAGTCTGTGATTGATACTGCTTATCTGCAAAATGGATCCAATCTGCCTTCGAGGTTCTGAGGATCCAATGGCATCTGTCTGAGACCTGGCACAGGGCCAGTGTGGGGCCTTCAACAACCGGTCACAGTGCCAGGCTGATGATGGTGACTACGGGCCAGACTCCGTCAAACAGGCCAGGCACAAACACTGAGCATTCCCCTTCCCATGGGGTTGACAGACACGGACACAACCTCCTCTAACACAGAGAATGCAAGTATTCAAAGAGAATTCTGCACAAAATGCTATAGGAACAGACAGGGGGGTCCAGAAAGGGTGCACGGACTGACATTTCCATGGAACTCATGAGCTGGAGGGACAGGCACCTCAGGTAGAGGACCCTGCATGACAAAGAGAAGGGGGTACACACCAGTTCAGTGCAGGGTCACACAGGGCCTTGAGGCAGGTCCTAGGAAGTGGCTCTGGCTTCTAAGCAAAGGGGAGAGAGAATTTACAAAGGGCAGGGTGCCCATGGGCACATCGCTAGGTGCCAGCCTGAGTCACTCATTACACTGCAAGAAGAGAGACCTCTGCTCCGTCTAGCTACCAGCACGTGCCGCCCTGCCACCCACCACAAGGCTAGGAACTCACGCCCATCAGAGCTCTGTCAGGAAGTGAACGGCTCAAATACTTCTCAAGCAGTGCTATGAATATGTGCCTTTGAAGTTAAAAAAAGTCACACAAACCACAAAAGGATTTGGTTTTTAAGTAGGTGTCTATGCACTCAACTATGGTGCTACTTCCTCAAGAAACTATTCCGTTTCATTCAAATGTACAAGCTGGAGCCAACGTCTTCTGTTTTAGAGAAGGACATAGGGCCAGTTTGGACCTGGTGTGACAAACTGACGACTAGTTCTAACCTGACAGTGATTTTATTTTTAAAAAGTTCATATAACATGAAGGCCTATCCAATAATTTGAAAAAATAAACAGGGCATCTACTTATCAAGCAACGATCTAAAACTGATGAGCTAAAACCAAGCATAATATAGCAAAAGTTTCCCTTAAACAAGGAGAACAGAGAGAGCCCATGGTTTGAACTAGCTGTGACAGCTACCAGTTTTAACTTGTAAGCCTCATTCTTCCCGTTGATAAAATGGGGTAACCATGGCTGACTGACTGCTCAGGGAAGTTATAAGTCATCTAAATGGCACATTATATGTAAACGCCTAAACACACGAGGCACTCGGCAAATGTCCACCTACACCTGCTTGGCCCCATTACACTCCTCTCAGTCTCTCTGGCCATGACTCATCCCATAGGGCTCATGTCACTTCAGCAAACAAGACTTACATGCTCATTTCTCAGTTGTGCACTGAAAACTCCAGGAATACAAAACAAACGCCTGCAATATTAAGCTTCCTATATTTTTTTTCATGATGCTACCTGCCTAATATACATTTCCAGTTACCAGGTTACAAAGAAGAAAAATTTATGCTATTTCTATTTATGATACAACTAGGGGCCCAGTGCACGAATTCATGCACCTTGAAAAGACACTGTGGGCCGCAAGACTGTGGAGGGCACAGGGATGGGTCTCGGCCCATCCTCCGTGGCCCCGCCCGACCCCTCCTGCCGTGGCCCCCAGTTCCCTGTCTGCTGGCAGCCCCGCTCCCCCGCCACTGCTCCCACGCACTGACAGCACTGGCCCCACTCACACCCGCTGATGGGAAAGGAATTCAAGAGTGCTGTGAGTCGCAGCTGCTGCCCTGATTGCCCTTCAGGAGCAGGGGGAGGTGAGAAGCCCTCAGGGGCGATCAGGACCAGCAGCTGCCGCTTGCACCCACTGACAGCGAAGAGCAATCGGGACCGGCACCAGGCGCCGGAAGCAGGTACGAGCAGCAGCTCTGGCGCTGGCTGTGGGTGTGAGCAAAGCCGTCACCGGCAGCAGGTGCGAGAGGCGGCTGCCAGCTTCGATTGCCCCTCAGGAGCAGGGGGAGATGGAGAAGCCCTGAGGGGCAATCAGGGCCTACAACCACAGCTTGCACCCACTGACAGCAACAAGCAATCAGGGCCGGCACCAGGTGCCAGTAGCGGGTGCGAGTGGTGGCTCTGGCACCAGCAGCGGGTGCAAATGGGGCTGGCACCAGCAGCAGACGCAAACATCAGACAGGACTGTGGTGCATGGGAGCAAAGAATTTTCAGTAACCACCAAAGGCTGGCCCCAATGACAGCGACCGGCACCCCGCCTTGGTCTGGTGTCCCCGCTCACCTGCTCTACCATCCCCCTATGGCCGATGCCTGCCATGTTTCGCATGCACCCCTTGGTGGTCAGTGCATGTCATAGCAACCAGTTGTTCAGTTGTTCTGCCATTAGGTCTATTTGCATATTAGGGTTTTATATATATAGATGCCCAACTAGCATAAATATTATCTAAGAAACCCTGAAAATGGCTTGGTTACTATCTTAACTTCAATTATAATACCAAACACAGACATAAACATACATATCACATACAAGTACATGCACAGACACCCCCCATGCCTCCCACACTCTCTCTCTCTCTCCTTCTTTCCTCATACACCCTTTTTTTCTTGCTCTCTCTCTCTCTCTCTCACACACACACACAGCCTTTCCTTAATAAAACAGTTGTCAATTTGGCTGTCTTAATTAAGAAATAGCCTATGTCCCAAAATTTTAAACATTTCCAATAAAATATATAATTTATTCTGAAAAACTGGGTAAAATGCTAAGTCAAAACAATGTTTATTATTTTATGCATATTTTCCCCAATATTCTAAAAACATTTACTTTCCGAGTTCCAGAAACCTTGCTAAGAGCTGGGGGAAGGGAGTGAAATAAATCCATCATAACACAGGGCTCTGCAGTCCATGAGCGCACAGTATAGCAGCAGGAAAGATAAGTCAAGGTCACATCTGACTAGGCTGGGAGGGAGGGAGGGAGCGAGGGAGGGAGCAAGGGAGGGAGGAGGAAGGAGAAGCCTGCTGCCTGCAGCCCAGTGAGTGTGAGTTTGAGGTGCCCCAGCTGGAAAGACAGACTGAGTGCACAGATACTCTGTAGTAGCTAAAACACCAAACACTTTAGCTTAATTAAAAAAGCATGCTTAAGAGTGGTGTCTGCCCAGAAAAGAAGTCTGGAAGGCATAGCCAAAGTGTGTGAATTCTTACACTCAACAAAATGTAATGAAGGCGTGTGATGTGCCAGGCAGAAGGGGTACAGGGGTGAAGGAGAGTGGGAAAGGCCCTGCTGACGGTCAGGCCCAGAAGACCTGAAGACAGACCAGTAAGGAATGTAGTGGCAGGTGGGGTGAGGGTTGGGGCACACAGTGGTCAGGAAGATTTTCCTGAGGAGGGGACATCTGAGCAAATACTTGAACAAATGTTAACTTTTCCCCCTTCTCTGGATGGTGGAATATGTGAGTTTTGGGTTTTTCTTTTTGCGTACCTGTATTTCTTAATTTTTCTACCCTAAGAATATACTAGTGAAGTTTTTTAAAAAGATATTTTTATTGATTTCAGAGAGGAAGGGAGAGGGAGAAAGGCAAAGAAACATCAATGATGAGAGAGAATCATCGATCGGCTGCCTCCTGCATGCCCCACACTGGATATCGAGCCCGAAACCCAGGCATGTGCCCTGACTGGTAATTGAACTGTGACCTCCTGGTTCATAGGTCGATGCTCAACCACTGAGCCACGCCAGCCGGGCCTAGTTACTTTTGAAAATCTAAAAGGAAAATAAGGCACCACTAGGCACCTTCCACAATTTCCAAAGCATGAAATTCAAGCTTTTCCGGTAAAGGAATTCAAGTTCCTTATCTTCAGGTTACAGATAACTGGCTTGGGTATCACTTACATTCACTCAATCCCAGTGCCCACATGCCTTTCAGTCTGTCCTACAAAGTCCCCAGGCAACACCTTCATGGCTGTGCGAGAACTAGTAGGGCCCATGGCTCCGAGATATGCACACCCATTTCCTAGGCGACCTGCTTCTTCCCTGACTTTACTTCTCCAGTACAGACCTCTCCCTGGAGCTCCAACTCCCACATAACCCAGCCACTGGCTCAGGACCCACTCCTGGGCATTTGAGAGACGTCTCAGACGCACTGCCCAACACTTACTTTCTGCTCCCCCAACCACGCACTCATGGGCTTCTACCCTAATCTTTCTCCTTCAGTAAACAGCTCCATCATCTATGCAGCTGCCCAGGACTCTGCCCGGGCGTGATCCCTGACTCCTCTCCTTCCCTCACACCCGACATGCCATCAGCTCCACCTTGAAACAGGGCCAGACTGTGGCCACCTCACACTACCTCTGTTCAGCCACCTGGTTCAAGCCACCAAACTCAAAACTTGCCAAGAGCTCTCTATCATACTTTCCTACCCTTCCCTCTCTGACCTACAAGACCCCATGCTATCTGGCCCCAGCTTCCAACTTCAGTCTCAGCTCCTTCCAATCCTGGCTCCCGACTCCTCCAGCCACCGTGACCTTCCTGTGGGTCACCAAGTGCACCAGGCTTAGCACCAACTTTGCATTGGCTACCCCTGTGCCAGGAATACCCTTCCTCCAACATCTGCAGGCTGTGCTGCCTACCTTACATCACCAGACATCTGCTTACACATCACCTTCTTCTGAGGAAAGCCTCCCCTAATCCATCCCCATTCCTCTGACACTCTGCCCTAACACTTACCCCACAGGCCAACTTACATACTGTCTCTTTCCACTCACCAGAATGCAAGCTCCTGAAACACCAAGTCCTTGTTCAACTTGTATCCTTAGCATTGATGTATAACAGGCATACAATAAACATGTCTGGAATGAATGAGTCAAGGAATGTGCTAGGCTCTGGAGCAAACACACAGTGTGACAGAACAGACTTCTGTTTTCAGCAGCAAGAAAAAGCAGGTATCTTAATGAGTCTCCTGTTGCAAAATTTAAAAAGCTGAACAAAATATATTTACATCACTGAGTTGGCATAAAATAAAGAGAGATAGAGACACTAAAAACACAAATTTAAAGAAGTGGCCACAGAATAAAAGTAGATAAATCAGGTTTCTTTCTGAAATAACAAAGGGAGAAAAGAAAAATTAATAGACGTGGAGAAAAAGTGAAATCTAACTTACATCTAATGAAGTTCCAGAAGAAGATGATGAACATCAAGAATGGGGAAGAAGCACTATCTAAAGATAATTTTTCAGACTAAACCACAAATCAAGGAAGCCCAATGAACTCAAGCAAGATTTTAAGAGAGATCCATACCAAAATTAAAGCAAAACTATAAAACCTCAAAGTTATGGAACAGATCATAAAAGCAGTCAGCAGAAAGGTCACAAAGAATGGCACCTGAACTAAGAGCAAAAGTCAAAGTCAGAAGACAATGGAATCATATATATTATATGCTGAGTAACAATGACTGCCAACTAAGAATTCCATACGCAGCAAAACCAGTTTTTAAGAACAAAGAATTCGGCATTTTAAGACAGATAACATATATACCACACCAAAAAATCTTCACAGAAAAGGAAATTTTAAAGAATATACTTTAGGCAAAATGAAATAATCTGAGGTGAAAAGCTTGAAGCACAAGAAAGATGGTAAGTGAATATACTGGTAAATATATGGATAAATCTAAACAGCATTGACTGCATGAAACACAACATCTAATTTTCAGAATTAAACAATTCAGGAAAGAAATACTGGACAAGTTGGAAGGAAGTGTGGAGTTAAAAGGATTTAAATCCTTTCATTAGTCAAGGGAAAAGTAAAGACATTACTTTAAATTTTGTTAAATGTGTTAAAATATCTAGGATAGCTACTAAAGAACTAGACAGAATTTAATTTCTAACTTAAGAAAAAACAAATGCAATGAAGGGGGTGAGGGATAACAATAGGATTCAAAACAAAAGAAGGCAAAAAACACTTCTTAAGTTACATAAATATCTAACCACTATGTTGTACACCTGAATCTAATATAATATTGTATGTCAACTGTAATAAAAAATAAATAAAAAGAATCTAAAAGAATTTTTTTTAACTCACCAGAAAAACTATAGCAACTAGAAGGCACCAGAACAAGAAAAGGCTGCATCTCTGCACTACCATGCCTGTTTACACTGCACTAGCGGTATTAGCCGCTGCAATAAAGAAAACAGTAAAAAGTGTAAGAATTAGAAAAGAAAGAAAACATCCTTATTTGTAGCTGATAGGGTTTTAGCAAGCCTGATGGACAGCTGGGATTTCAGAGCTACAGTGCTGGGGGCTCTGTGCAGTGGGTCTCATTTACGAGGGAAATACCATTGTAATCCTCACTTGACAGATAAAGACACTGAGACTCAGACAGGTGGAATATCTTGCCCAAAGCCCTCTGGCAAGTAAATGACTACTTTTGAAATTAAATCTCTCTGTCCCCAACGCTTAACCACTACGCCTGCCACAGAGTGAGAGAGAAGTGATGAGGACACCACCTACACTCTCCCAGACGCAAGGATGACTGTGACTACAAGTGCAGTGGAGCACAAGGAGATACTGACCTGAAGGAAGCCAGGGAAGAGAGCCTGAGGCAAGATCTGAAGCTCGCAGGGAATGAGTTTCTTCAGCATTTTGACTTTTCTAACAAAGACATCATGGACCGGATAAATAGGCTGGCAAAGCTTTTCCATGTCTTTCCCAATGCCAGCTGGAATCCATTTGTTGACCACTGCTTTCAAATCACTTGTCTGCACCTCTCGGCTCATGATGTCCATCATCTTCTGGATTTGGTGGACCTGCTGATGCTGAGCAAAGAAGTCTTCCGAATCTGATTGTAGCTTTTTTCAGTATAACCCACACGGAGCAGATGAAGGAACTAACCACCAGTAGTCTTGACATCAATATGAGCTTCGTTTGCCATTTTTTGACCATGGAGCACATTCTGTCACGAATAACATCCATGCGATGAAAATTAGGTAGTGTTTGCCCTGAACAGCCTCAGTAATTGACTTGACTTTTCTAAATGCAACTTCATAGTTCTGAAGATCAGCTAGACTCACTTCAAAAACACGACTCTTGTCCAGCTGGGGTGGCTCAGTGATTGAGCATTGAACCAGGAGGTCACAGTTCAATTCCGGGAGGGAGCATATGGCTGGGTTGCAACTCAATCCCCAGTTGGGGCATGTAGGAGGCAGCCAATCAATGATTCTCTCTCATCATTGATATTCTTCTCTCTCTCTCTTCCTCTCTGAAATCAATAAACATATATTTTAAAACACACACACAACATGACTCTTGAGCCAGGCAAGTGTAGCGCAATGGTTAACTATGGACCCATGAACCAAGAGGTCACTGGTTTGATTCCTGGTCAGGGCCTATGCCCAGGTTGTGGGCTCAATCCCCAGTACGAAGCATACAGGAGGTGTTTTCATGTCATGTCATGTCACACCAATCTTCCTTGGAAAATGAATGGACTACTTCCTTATTGGCTCCCCTTTTGCTGCCTTCTGTAAGGCACTTGTTCTTCTTGGGGGGGGGGGGGGGAGGAATACTCTTTAATTTTGGAAACAAATAAAAAGGGGGGTTAGGAAAGGAAGCACCTTAAGCAATGCTCTCTTGAGACTTCTTTTCAAGACCCCAGAGTCTTCACAGGCATAACTTGGGCTCAAAAACATTTCCTTTCTCAGAGCCAAGAATGGCCAGCAAATAGTAGGGATTAGAGCAGCCGTGGGCAAACTACGGCCCGCGGGCCGGCGTTTGAAATGAATAAAACTATTGAAAAAAAAGACCGTACCCTTTATGTAATGATGTTTACTTTGAATTTATATTAGTTCACACAAACACTCCATCCATGCTTTTGTTCCGGCCCTCCGATCCAGTTTAAGAACCCATTGTGGCCCTTGAGTCAAAAAGTTTGCCCACCCCTGGATTAGAGGACGGGGAGGGTGGGGAGATTAGTGCTGAGAGTAAGGCACTGCCCTGCTGGTGTGGCTCAAGCGGCTGAGCATCGACCCATGAACCAAGAGAATGAGGCACTGGTTCTTGCAGACCGCCATGCTGCTGCTCAGAGAGCCAACAGGCTCAAATATGCCATGTTCTTCCTGACCTCCCTGCCTCTGCATATATTGTTTCCTCCATCTCTCGTGTGACTGAAAACCCCTGTCTCCCAAACACACCTGTGACGTTTTCCCAGCTTCCCCCATTCTTCACGGCTGAATGAGGTCCCTATAACTCTAGATGACTCATCACCCCCATCTACTCCACTGGACTGTGAGCTTCTCCGAAGCAAGAACTCGACAACCATGGATCTCAGGGCCGCGCACAGTGCCTGACACAGACTGACAAAACAGAGCTTCTTCTTCTTCTTTTTTTTTTTAGAAAGTAAGTATCCATCTGTATAAATAAATGTATACTGTATTTAAGAGGCAGTAAGACTCTTTCCATTCTCATTTCTTCTTTCTTTCATTATGTGGAGCAGCAGGTAGAAAGATCTCTCCAAGGTTGCCTCAAAGCCCAGAGGAGCAAATGTTCTGGTAGACCTGGGGCTCTGCTGATGGGGGCCGGGCCACATGGGAGCAATGCTGGCACCAGGCCCGGTCACCTCTGTACCACTCATTCATGGTCTGGTTGGTGATGGCCAGGTATAGCGCAAAGCACAGGAAACCACCCAGGAGGAAGCTTGGTACAACAAAACCCAGAATGAAGACTATCCTTGGGAAGGTCAGGAAAGGTACTGGCAAAGACGGTGTCGGTAACTTGGAAGTATCCAACATCATCAACATTAAGTCTCCAGGTACAAGTCTGACACCACCAACAACTAGACTAGAAACACAGCACACACAACGACGGTGGTGGCAGCTGAGGCATCCACCGTCAAGAGGTAGATGAGGAAGTACCTGGCATTCCAGGCCCGGATGCACAGTGATGGGAAGGACAGTGCACACACTTGGCCACACACTGCAGGGCCTGGATTGCAACTGGCACACAGGTGACACCCAAAGCTGCAGCAGTCCTCACTGCTCCAGGAGGCTGAGTCTGGCTCCAGGAGCGACCAGCTGCACCATGCTGGTGCCTCCACGGCATTCTCTAGAACTCTTTATTTTTAAGAAAAATCTCTCTCCAAAGCCCTTCGTGCTTGAGGTAGCTCATTATACACCTACGCCAAATGGTACTCACTTAGTTTAGAAATTAAATGAAAAGAATGAATGCACCCATGCAGAAAGGAACAATGGATCCAGCCAGCCGGCATCCAGGCGGACTGCCCCTCCAGGCTGTGACCTAATGGAAACGAGCCCGGAGCTCGCTCAGGTGCCTGCGTGTCCCTGCATGTCCATCGGTGAGAGCAGTCAGGTGGCGGGATGATGACAGCTCATAGAAACCTCACATGATGATTTTTCATCAAGATGACAACTTCTACCATCCCAAATCAAACTCTTCAACGTCAGCAGTTTACTGGATGCACCAAAGAATAAATGAAATGCCTTACAGTTCAACATTAAATACACAAAGATTTCTCCTCCCAAAGTGATCCTGCTGCTTGCCTGCATGGCCTCATGGTCTCATACATAACATTGTCAGAGGTAAATTAACAAAGTCAATAGGTATTTCGTCATTAGTTCACTGTGCCCTGTGCTATTTTTTTCTTTATATGTCTTTTATTTATGGAAAAGAACCATAACGAGAGCAATTCATTGTTCCTAAATTGCCCTGTGCTTCATTTATTTTGCTAAACTAGCAGTAGCAATATGTGTCAGAAACTTGAGAATCAAAGACAGAATTCCAAACTGGGAAGTGCAACATTTAGCTTGTCAACTACATCAACAACATCATGTCAAGTAAGCATTTTTCAGCAAAATCATTCTCCCCTGATCTCCCTCAAGGACTCTGCTGCAGAACAAATCCGATGGGAAGCAAGACTGAATATGAAATTTAGTCTTCACGTTAACAAAAAGAAATTTTAAATCCTGTACTATTGTGATGGCCATTGACAAACATTTCAAATTCAGAATACGTCCTGTTAGATTCTTTAAGTCATCCAGAAATAGAACAATATGCTTTGTGAGACCACATCAAGATTCATGTCTTATAATTCACGAATGACAGAGTCTAATGAGAAAAAAATTTAGGCCAGATTCCCAGGACTGAAGGAAACGTTAAATAGACAGCTACTCTGTCATTTGGTATCAAGGCAGAACTGTGAGATGCAAATGCATTTAGACCAGCCTGGGGACACATGACTGTAGTGCCTTCAAAAGCAATCTCTACAGAAGAGACCACTGCAACTCACTCGCTCATTCACTCAGACCTCTTTACCCCGCTCTAGGGCCTGGATCTACCTGGGATACTGGGAGGCGTTTCTTCAACCTAGAGGAGGTTCTAAGGGCACCCTACAGGCCTGGAGAGAAGGCCTGAGCAGAGTGGATGTGAGGAAGACCCCGATGACACCACCAGCACAAACTCTGGTCCAATAGCAACCTGTCCTGCAGCCAAGTCAGCACCACATCCCCCCTCAGATCTTTAAATTTCACAGGCATACCAGAATACACACTAATGTGGGCAGAAGCAAGGGGCAAGGAGGAATATCAAATATTACTTACTGACTGGGACAATTATATATTAATGACATATTTATATATACATATTTATGCATATATGTTAAGAAGGCCAATTATATATTAAGTAAAGGAAGTCAGTTAAAATATTCTATACTTAACATGTACTGAAAATATAGGGTGCCCCCCCCAAAAAAGGTATACACACTTTAACAGCTGTTAATTCATTTAATTTTCACTCCTTTTCAGGTTTAACTGATTTGAAATAATGGGTGAAGCCAGACTAAAGCTTTGAAGAAGTAAAATTTATCCTAAAGTGCCACTAGACTTTTTTTTTTTTAATGGGGATACATAAAAGATAAAGTTTAAGGTACAAACCCAGCAACAATCAACAAACTGAGGGCACACAAATACCGAACGAAATGATTCTTGATGTTTGCGATTCCGTTGTTTCATGTTATCAGCAATGGCTGGACCAAAACGGTCATAAGTTTGAAAACAGGCATTGACAAAAAAAATTATTCACTTCTGTAGCTTCTTTTAAGCTTTGAAAAAGAACTGTATGTTAATAACCACTGACTTTATAATCATTTAAAGTGTGTATATTTTTTGGGACACCCTGTATATAAGAATGATTGGGGAACAAAGGTTACTGGATTATGGGAGCAGTGAACTTTCTCCATCCCTGAAGCGGGCTCCTCACCTTCCTTAGCCGGATGGGTCCTCTGGTTCACCAAATGCAAGTGGCTTCTCCGAGGATACTGACAGCACAGACGACCAGAACACCAGGAGGGAAGACACAGCTCCAACCTATTACATAAAAACAGTGCTCATGTTTCCTCCTTCAGTCTCAGGTTTTATACATTCGAATAGGTATAAAGTTATTGACCACAACTTTAAGTATAATTAAAATATTTAAGAAAATGCCTGTTTTCCTACAGTACATTTGTTTCAGAAATTCTTCAAGGCATGTATACTCTATACACTTCAGAAAATACGAATAAGTGCTTTCCATGAACCTCCCCCCAAGGCATTTTAAGGTGACTGGACAGAAGGAGCCACACTGAGGTCTAAGAACAGTCACCCACTGTTCTCAGTACGCCTCTATTTGCATCTAATTCCCATACTTGACTTTCAGAAAGATTCAAATTTGATTTTTAGGAGAGACTATTTGTAACTGATTCTGGAAAATGGTGGGTAAGTTCCGTTTTTTTATAAATTTAAATCATTTCCTCCTTTCTTTGTATCATAATGTATTGTTTTATAGTCTGAAAACCTGGGTCGGTGCAGACTTAGTAAGGTTAGCAAAACTTAGAGTGGTCAGTATTCCCTAACCGGGGCTGAAATGCTCCCAGAGTTCAGGCTTTTCCTTTCACATCCTGAGAAATCTATTTCAAAGAAAAATCGAATTCCTTTGTCTGTTTCTTTTATTAGTTGTGATTTTATTAAGTTTGGATTTCTCATCTAGCAGTTAGTCATATAGCGAGGTTCATTTATAACAGTAACAGTTAAGACCTACTTTACTAGGGGAGAAGAAAAACTCTATTTCATAATCTCTCTCAGAGGAAGAAATTTCAATGCTCTTTGTGGCTTGAGGTAATTCAAGTACACCTATGTCACTTAAGAAAATCTATAATAATAAAAGCATAATATACTAATTAGACCAGACGACCTTCTGGATGAAGCCGGGCTGCGAGGGAAGCCCGTGTCCCAGGTGCCAGAGGGAAACCAGTGCCGGCAGCCGGGGAACGAAGGTCTACTCTTGTACAAATTTCGTGCATCGGGCTTCTAGTTATTAAATAAAAGCTGAGTATTTGAAAATGAAACAAATAAAAATGGACTCCTCAGAAGAAAAGAGCCATTTTTAACCTAGTACTATTAATCTTGAGATCATGTGGATAATGAAGATAAAGGAAAGGCCAATGACTCACGCGTCAGGAGCCTTGGGTTCTAGACTATCTCAGCTACCAAGCTGTGTGACCTTGGACAAGTCAACAAGGCATTTTGACTCTTGGTCTTAATTCTTTTGTTTAAAAATAAATAAAGGACTGAATATATCGACTCCAAGAGCATCACAACTTTAAATACCATGTCCCCACCTTTTTAATTATGCCACCAAATAAATAATAGAAGTATGTGGCTGGGAAAACAAAACACTACCGATGTATAAAAAGAAAGGGGGGAGGCTAACATTTACTACTGGCTTAAATCTCGGACCTGCAAGACACGCTTTGGTTGGAAGTTCTACTACTTCTTTATTATTTTCATAAATGAAGCAGTTAAAGTTCATCTAGAATTCAGTAAGATATCGAATTAAATAAGAAAGAATTGAAGGAAATGTTCAGAATTACAAGAGCAAGGGCAAAACTGATGGACATGATTAAGGTCTGAGAGAAATATTATACATTTGGGGGAGTTCTAGAAAACAGAAAGTATGCCGCTCTAACAGTATTAGACATATACAAATCACGCCAGGGAATGACCTCACAAGAAAATATGCTTCTTGTGGGGCACAGACTGTAC
Source organism: Myotis nattereri (assembly GCF_964212035.1). Lineage (NCBI taxonomy): Eukaryota > Metazoa > Chordata > Mammalia > Chiroptera > Vespertilionidae > Myotis > Myotis nattereri. Next base: position 212,643,084 of record NC_138076.1, read on the forward strand.
CACATGGCACTTTCTGGAGAACAGAAAGAGGAGGCTGCCTCTCCAATGTTCACAGCACTAGGTGATCCAATAACACATTCACTCAGCAACGGTCACTCCCGTTTATCAGGATTAGAGATACCCCCTTCCTCCCCACCCCCCTGCAATGACAGTGCTGCATAAATACAGGGGAGGGGGAGGGGGAGGGAGCCATCATTTTTCAATTCTAGAATAAGACTTCCAAGATAAGAAACAGATATGTATATAAAGCTGCTCAGTTACTAAAGCAATAAAACTTTTACATGTTGCTATCTAATAAAAATAAAAGCAAAGTGTCTAGTGACAGCTGTCGGATGGGACAAGGGCACAGGGTCCCGCTGAGAAAGCGCTGGCTGAGGAGGAAGGCGGAGGGGACTGCAGCAGCGCACGCTAATTCTGGCTGGGAGTCCAGTCGGGAGTAGACTGGCATAAAACAGCAATTACAGACACCGGGAAAAGCTAATTTACCCGTTTTCTCTCACAAGTTCCACTTACATGCTGTAGATTAGATGAGGCTGTTAAGAGAGAAAATGGCAGCATGTAATGACCATAATGCTGAAAGTAGAGGGGTAACAGTTACCTCAAGTAACTCATTTAGCTACCCAGTAAGAAAAAAACACAGCTAGAAACATGGAACTAGCCTAAAAAACATGCCAATGTTTCCAATTTATCCCCCCTATATTGAAATGAAGCATGCACATATGTTCGAAAACCAGAGTAAAAATTATAAAGCACAATCCTTCATTTGTTTAGGCCAAAATCTATACACCAAGAAAATCAAACACTGACGTTTTCTGAAAGCATTCTGCAGAAAACATTCCACACTGCGTAGTTAATATTTAACGTCCTAAACATTTCTTTAGAAGCTGTAAAACTAGGTGAGCTAAAAAGGTAAGATTTCTGTGAAAACAATCACTCAGGAAAAAAAAAATAATGAAAGAAAATTTACTTTCAAAAAGGTCTACCTTAAAGGAAATGTCCACCTTAAATAGCACACTCACGTTTCTCTGTCAAATGCTGGCTTCCACTGCCTAACTCTGCAGCTCAGCTTCGGTACCTGCCTCCTTGCAACCCTGCTGGTATGTCTGACCTCGGCTCCCAGCGGAATCCCAGCCCATTTCATCATTTCCTGTTGGCTGCCGACTCCTTGCAGCTGAGATAAGGCCAGTCCCTGCACTGCTGCATTCATCCTACAGCACAGGCTTCTCAGACTGCAGCCCAGGGCCTTCTGGAACCATCACAAAAGAGCTTTCTTTTCAGAAAGTGACCAAATAGAAATATTGGTCTTCTTGGACAATCAGAGCGACACGAGGTCTGAGAACAAAAGTCCTAATACCCCCCCCCCAAAATCAAGTTGGAGTGTATACATTAACTTATACCATATGTGATAGTCTCAGAACTCTTCTTCTGAGGAGAAAAAGACTTGCTCTGTATCTAAGGAGCCAGGCGGCACAGGAGTTAACGTGACAAGGACTTACTTGCATGAGATTATCTTACACTGTCCCTACTTCTCTCTGACTCCACACACCAAAGCAAAGCAGCTTGTTAGTGGGAAATGCAGGCTTACTGCTGCAGACAGGCAGGGGACCGAACCCGTCTTCCCGGAGCACGCACAACTGACTCCCAAGAACCGGGGCCCTCAAATACACAAATGTAAACACCAAACACAAAAACTCCTTACCTCCTAGAGTTTTACAAAGAATTGAAAGTAGAGGGGGAAAAATAAAATAATAATAATATAATTTTAGGGGAGGAAGAAGAGATCCTATATCTCCTCATTTTCAAATGGATGTGCCCAGAAGACTACTGTATACTTACTTCCCTCTAGCAAAAGTAAAGAGGAGGCACAATCTATGCTGCTTGAAGCCAGGATCGGACAAAGTGGGGGAGCATAGGGTAGGAAGAGGTCAGAGGGGGCACTTTTAGAGCAGTGTCCTATCTCTTCAGCTATTATAGGTGTGCTGTGTTTGTAAAAATGTATTGGTATTCATAATATGTGCACTTTTATGGATATATATTATGCAACGATATAAAAAAATATAAACACTACTGAAAAGAGCAAATATTGGAACTCATCTGCAAAAACAGACAAGAAACAAATATTCCAAGGGCTCAATTTCTCCAAAGTGCGCTCCTAGAAGATACATGTTCACCCCCACCCCGTGGCACCCTGGGATGGTGGCGGCCAGAGCAGGATCAGACCATTCCATCCTTGAAACATGGGCCTAAGGAGAAGTCTGTGACCGAGGGAAAATATGTAATTGGCAAAAGAATATATTGCAAGAGGAAAGGGGAAATTATGCTAAGTAGATATACTTGCTACCCAAATTTATTCAAAAATTTAAAAAACAGCCATCTAGTCTGACCTTATAACACTAAACAGAACAGTTAAAAATCTTTCTATAATCTGTGTTTAGAAAATTTTTAATGGAAAAACACCAAAAAGCAAAGACCATATCAATACAAGGCTTAATTACCTGACATATGAGAATATAATAGTTCACCTTCCCTCTCCCCAAAAAAACAACGAAGAATTTGACCCAAGGCAGATTCCACTGTAGCTAAGTCAATGACTCCCTTACAGAGGGCGCACCTAGGAGCAGGCAGCCAGCCATACTCCAGCAGCATCCTCTGGTCTGCAGAGGCCAGCACATCTTCCCAGGGTCGGCTGTGGGACAGACAGGATGAGGAGCTGGGGGTCTCATTGCCCTAACAGTCATTTTGTCCAGTGACAGACACTAAGGCTGGAAAAGGCTGAGCTTCAGATCAAACAATGTTTCTAGAGACTACTTCAGTGTACCTTAGCACAGCACATGGGCAGTCTTTCTAAAACGAATGATCTAGTGGTTATATTTCACAATACTTTAACTAAATTTAAGCAGCACCAAAAAAAAAAAATGATATTTTCTTCCACTAAGAAAAACAAGCATGTGAGTTCTGGCAAAGCAAACTGGTTGTCCACCTTTCCTTTCATCAGCCAGCAAGGCAGAAAACTCTTCTTTGCCCCGAGTCTCACTTAGGGTTCTTGGTTATGGGGAGGGGACAATCATAGCAACCATGCAAGGTAGATGTATTCATTCTGTTTGTCTAACACCCTCATTCTCATTTTTTAATCCAACAAACACAGGCTGCTTAATAAACATATACAATGCTGCCTTTATTTAGGGTTAATCACGACCTCCTCCATTTCCCAGGCGAGATAACGGAAGTACGGAGAGGTTATGTTACCTGCCCAGTAACCCAGAGCTAGTATGGCGAGGAGCCAGGATTTGAGCCCAAGCAGTCAGCCTCCAGAGTCCGGTGCTAACCACCACAGCACACTGTCTCTCCATCGTGGCTTCCCTGAAGGATCACAACTCGGTCTCAGTAACATGTCTATTTGAACTAAATTGAGAATGCAGGTAGCAGTGGGGCCATGAGTGATGAGACCAGCTCTCCAGAGTGGCTGGTATCTGTAGCCACACCTCACAGCGGCAGAGGCTCGGCAGCTCTCCCTCCTCAGGTGGTGCTGGGACAGAAAGACTGCTCTAGGGAAACCCATGTGCTAACCTCTAGGGTGCAGGGACTAAACTGGTATTTCCAGTTCCGATCTGGTTTCTGTCACCAGACTTGGAACCGCTGGGCATTCATTCAACAAACATTAGTGCCAAGCACAGTGCTTAGGGCCTCAGGGTGCCTACCCTGGGCTGCTCACAGTGCATGGCAGGCACAGGAGTAAGTAAGTAAAACTGGCATGAGCTGATCAATGCTGGAGCCAGGTGCGGAGGGAACGCTGTGAAGGAGCAGTGACCCCGTGTGGGAAGCAGGGTCAGGGAAGGCTTCACGCAGGAGGGGACCCAGTTGGTTCTCTGACAACTTGTCACTGACACACTCAAAGCATGTGGATTAGGCCAAAAACATTTCGGAAAGAGTCCAGCAAGTTAGTTGAAGACTACCAGCTCCATCCATTACCTCGGCCACAGCACACAGCAGCAGGGGGTTCAAATGAAGTCTTTCCCTGGCATAGCTCACAAACATCAGGACAGCATCTGGCCAGGCAGCCTCTTGCTTTCTGATACCTCTGTTACACGACTGTCACACGCTAAAAACGGCTGCCTTTACTGAGCTCTTTTTTTTTTTTTTTAATATGTTTTTACTAGAGGCCCGATGCACAAAATTCGTGCAAGGGGCTCGGCCCCTGCCTCTGTCTCAGCTGCCTCTGCCTTGGCCCCCCCATCGGCTTTGTCTGGAAGGATGCCCAGTCTAATTAGCATATTATGCTTTTATTATTATAGATTGATTTCAGAGAGAGGAAGGGAGAGGGAGAGACAGAAACATTAATGATAAGAAAGAATCATCGATCAGCTGCCTCCTGCACACCCCCTACCACGGATCAAGCCCATAACCCAAGCATGTGCCCTGACCTGAAATCAAACTGTGACCTCCTGGTTCATGGGTCGATGCTCAACCACTTAGCCACACTGGCCGAGCTATTGAACTCTTTTTAAAAACTCCATAAAGCCCTAGCTGGTTTGTCTCAGTGGATAGATCAGCCATGGGCAAACTACGGCCCGCGGGCCGGATCCGGCCCATTTGAAATCAATAAAACTAAAAAAAAAAAAAAAAAAAAGACCGTACCCTTTTATGTAATGATGTTTACTTTGAATTTATATTAGTTCACACAAACACTCCATCCATGCTTTTGTTCCAGCCCTCTGGTCCAGTTTAAGAACCCATTGTGGCCCTCGAGTCAAAAAGTTTGCCCACCCCTGGGATAGATCGTCGGCCTGAGGACTGAAAGGTCCCAGGTTCGATTCTGGTCAAGGGCATGTACCTTAGTTGCAGGCACATCCCCAGTAGGAGGTGTGCAGGAGGCAGCTGATCGATATTTCTCTCTCATCAATGTTACTAACTCTCTATCTCTCTCCCTTCCTCTCTGTAAAAAAATCAATAAAATATATTTTAAAAAAATAAAAATAAAAACTCCATAAAATAAGTACTATCAGCCCTGTTTTATAGAAGGGAAACCACCACAGAGAAGTTAAGAACCTGCCCACAGTCACCCAGCATAGCGGAATGGGATTCTAACTTAGGTCCACCTGATGCTTATGCCTCCCATGGAACTACACCTGTGAGAAAAATTAGTCTATCTGGCAACAGGTCAAGTCATATGGGGAAAAATAAAATTTCTATGATGTGATTTTTCCCCCATTCCTCTACTGGTCTGTCCTTGCTTTACTGACATATAACTCACATACCATACAACTCAGCCATTTAATGTGTACAATGCAATGGTTTTTAGTATATTCACAGATATGTGCAACCATTACCCCAGTCGATTTTAGGACATTTTCACTACCTAGAAAGAAACCCGTACTGCCGGAACCGGTTTGGCTCAGTGGATAGAGCGTCGGCCTGCGGACTGAAGGGTCCCGGGTTCGATTCGGTCAAGGGCATGTACCTGGGTTGCGGGCACATCCCCAGTAGGAGATGTGCAGGAGGCAGCTGATCGATGTTTCTCTCTCATCGATGATTCTAACTCTCTATCTCTCTTCCTTCCTCTCTGTAAAAAATCAATAAAATATATTTAAAAAAAAAAAAAAAAGAAACCCGTACTCTAGCTATCACTGCTCTCTCCTCCCATCCCTTCCCCCTGACCTGAGTAACCACTGCCTCTAACAGGGTGATTCTTACAGAGGGTATGGGCACACCGTAATTGACCAGGATGTAAATAAAACAGTACAAATTGCAGCTGTGGGCCACAGTCCTCCCTGCTGAGCTAAAGCTAACAGCTGAGCTGGGCCAAGGCGAGGGAAAAGCAGGCAACTCAGGGGCAGGTGCTGGGGTGAGAGGTGGGGGTACCTGGCAGCACCCCCATGCTAGATGGGCTCAATGGTCCAAATGTCCCTGATCTTCACAAGCCCTAAATAGAGAGCCAGGTGGTTTACCATCGGAGGGAGGGCAGAAGTCATGTGACTCCCAAGGAGCGCGCCTCTGGTCACAAAGCCTTCCGCCGTTTGGAATGGTCACCTGGCCTGCCCGTCACCGGAAAGACAGAGACCAAGGCGGTATGGGGCGACCAGAAGGACTTTCCTGAGACGCCGAACTATTCACGGGCCAGCAGGACTCGGGGCGTTGAGGAAAAGGTTGTTTATGTGCCCTCTCAGCCCTCAGAAGCTGGGGAAGGGAGAACTACAAACAGACCATGCACACACTCCTGCAGAGCCCCGATTTCCCTACCACATTTCTCTATGCAGGACATCAAAAGCCGCCTGCGCACGGCTTCCCACACGTGGAAACTACTCAGCACCGATAGAAGCCACCGGGTGAATCACAGAAACATCATGATGAGCAACAGCACGCACTGCATACCTGTTTATTCGAAATTCTAAGCCAGGCAACACTCATCTATAGGACAGAGCCGTGTTTGCCTGGGGCCAGGAACTGGGTGAGGTGGGGGACTGACCACACAGGGACACAAGGAACTTCTCAAGTGATGGAAATGGCCTGTACCTTGATTGGGACAGGTCTACTCCGGCCTGTCCGTTTGTCAATGCCCCTAAATGGGTGCACTCAGTTGTATGTAAGTTATATCTCAATAAAGAGAAAAGGGAGAGTAGGGGAGGGAAGAGACAGGGAGAAGAGGGGAAGAAAACAGGAGAAAAGAAAGAAAAAGAGGAGGAAAGGGGAAAAACCCTCTTTAAAAAGGGTTTTAGTCTATTTTCAAACACTAAAATAAGTTTTGTGTAATGTTAGCACTGAGTGCATTTCATTGGGTCTCAATTCTTGGAATACCTGATCCTCCAACATACACAAATGATTCTGAGAAACCAGAATGGTCTAGGTCAGTGGTCAGCAAACCGCAGCTCGCGAGCCACATGCGGCTCTTTGGCCCCTTGAGTGTGGCTCTTCCACAAAATACCATGTGTGGGCGCGCACGTACAGTGCGACTGAAACTTCGTGGCCCATGCGCAGAAGTTGGTTTTCGGCCTGGGCGAGTCTATTTTGAAAAAGTGGCGTTAGAGATACGCAGCGCGGGGAGGCGTGCGCGATTCATGCACGAGTTGAGTGAGCCTGTCAGTCAGCAGTCTCATTGTGCAGTGGTTAGTGCTAGTCGCGTTCACAAATCGCGCACGGGTGACAAAAGTATCTACTCAAAGCATAAAGTTACCTGTATTTTTCCAACCAGCTGCAAATCCTAAGGTATTTTTGTCATCAATTTAAGAATTGTAATTATTTTGTGATGGTGGCTTTATTATTATAAAATGAAACATTTTTTTAGGTATGTTGAGATGGTTTGGACATACAGAGAGGATGAACGAAAGAGATAGACGAAACAAGTATACAAGACAAGTGTGGCCGGGAGAGTTGGAAGGGGTCGACCTCAGCGAACGTACCTCAATCAGATTGAGGATATTTTTAGCAAAGGCCAGCTTAGGAGTACCCTAATTAAGTTAATAACAATGTACCTACCTATATAGTTTACGTTTAAAAAATTTGGCTCTCAAAAGAAATTTCAATTGTTGTCCTATTGATATTTGGCTCTGTTGACTAATGAGTTTGCCGACCACTGGTATAGGTGCTAACCAGGTTAACTCAGTTCTCTCCACTATTAAGTAAAAAAGTGTGATAATACCTGTCAGCAACTAAGAAATGGCAGCTTTCAGTGATAAGTTTCAACAGCTGACAGTTTATAAACATGTAAAATCTAATATGATAATTATAAATATTAGCTTTTCTTTATCTTAAGTAAATCTTACATTCTAGAAACCTACCATATTCATAAACAGGTTATATAAAAACATTCTGATATGATAGGTCAAGCTTTCTTTTGGAGGGAAGGTGAGTGGCTATGTTTAAATCCTATTTGTTACCTTTCATATTTTTCATAAACCAAGACAAAAATAGAGCCATCTGCTTTGACTCTTCCCACATATATACATAAAAAGGAATAAACGAAGCCAAATTTCTAACATTCTCTATCAAAGAAGGTGCCAGGACAAGCTGAGCTAAGTACCAGTTCTATCTTTGGCAAAGTAAAAAAAAATAAAGCCCTTTATATAAGCTGCTTTGCTTCTCTGGCACTTGCCCAAAGCTGAAAACAAAAAAAGAGGAAGAAGCCAGACTAATTAAAGCAGAAAGACCAATTGGGGAAAACTTCAAAGCACCAACGTGATAGAAAACATGTTAATTTTTCTTATGCATTTTATAAAAACCCATCATGAGAAGTAACACCTGAACTTCTGACACAATACCTTGGTGGTGAAGACGTCACATAGCCCCCACAGTCCTGGGAACACCTGAGCTTTCTTTGGGCAACACCCTGAAGATGAAAAGTGATTCCAGAAGGAAGGTCTGAATTCAAAACGGAGTGTTAGCCCAGCTGGCGTGGCTCGGTGGCTGAGCATCAACCTATGAACGAGGAGGTCATGGTTCCATTCCCAGTTGGGGCACGTGCCTGGGTTGCGGGTTCAGAGTGGGAGGTGTGCGGGAGATGGCCGATCAATGATTCTCTGTTATCATTGATGTTTCTATCTCTCTCTGATATCAATTTTTTTTAATGTTTTTAAAAAGGAGTATTCAACAATGTTTGTGGTGAGGGTAGAGATATGTACGCTATGCTAACGTTTTATTGGAGGTTACTTAGAGTAAGCTTTTCCCTCATTGATTTATATGTACCGTGCTAGCTCTGGAAGTTACAAGCTAAATAATTCACCACGCTTGTCCTTAAGTAGCTTAGAGTCTAGTAGGGTAGACTACTACAGGACCACAGTGTGACAAGAGCCACATAATAGAACTAAGTAGGGAGCACTGAAGGGGGCGGAGAAGGGGGGTCTTAGCAGAGATGTGGGAAAACTCCCAGGAAAGCTAGGCTCGCAGCTCAACCAGGCAGGGAAGGTGATGTCACTCTGTACCTCTGGCTGTCACCTCCCTTCTCTGGCTATGGCTTCCTCCTCCTGAAGGGCAGGCAGGGTACCAGAGCAAGCTCCCGACTTTCCTGGCCAGTGTCTTTATTAAGGGCAGGAGGAACACCCAACACAAGGCCACCAACTTTATTTTGCTCACGAAGGACATTAAAAAAAAACCACAAAAAACTACCACCTCCCATTATTTCATTTCGAAGGCATTTTAACAACAGAAAACAAGTCATACAACCTGAGAATAAATGAAAAGTCTCAAACTAGTATCTTTAGCTTTATAAAAGAGTAACTACTGTTGATAGTATGGCTGTATGACAGTAAAAATACCATCATGAACTGGTGTTTAGAAACCCTGTAAATAGATAATAAAATTAGATACTATTTTATACACATGTGCCAGGGCCTTTACATACAACGAAAGCCCTGCGAGGTGAGAGCATGCCCACATTTTTCGATGACAAGACTATCGCTCGGGGGAAGCGGCTTGCCCATGTCACCCAGCGCTTCGCTCAGACAGAAGACACACCGTGATGCCATGGGAGGGCTCGGGTGATCTCTGAGGGCCTCATCAGAAGTAAGCATGCACTTTATTGGTGTTGCTTTGGGGATGGCAAAGGAAAAACTCAGTTCTGCCACCACTGGCTTTTCTTTGTAGTCCCAAGCAACCAACTTCAATCCCCTGTGGAACCAGGAGAAGTATAACTTTGGAAATAAATCAAATGGCGATCCCAAGCATTCCAGAATGCCCCCATTATCTTCCCCTTTCTCCTCTATTTTGGGCCAGTGCCAGAAAAATGAGATGGGAAGATGAATAAGAATCAAGTACGCTTTATGTGTCAAGAAATAAAAAACATTTGAACCCTTATTCAGAAGTTTCAATATCATACTCAATGTGCCATGTAATAAGAATGCATTAGGTGTTTAATAAATGAATGAATCTAAATCCTGTAACACTGTTGTGTGTTATATAAATTCAATTTAGAAGACATGGTCTCTAACCATTCTAGGTCCAACATATGGAGTTGATTAAAAACAGGATACCAGCTACAAACTATATATCTCATTTTACAAATGTTTTGCTTTTTTTCTACCTTTACCATTTAAATGAAAGGCTACTTTACTTGAGCAATATTTTAACACAATGATCCCAGTCATACTTCAGCGTGGGGTGAGAGCCTGCTGTGTGAGGACATGAGCCAGGTAACGGCTACAGCCTGGTCCCCTACCAGACCTTCCACAGGCATCTGCCTGGAAAAGCAGAGCTGAGTGGGGCGGGGCGGAGCAGGACAGCAGTGAGCAGATGCAGGCCCGTAGCAAATTCCTAAGCATCAGTTCCTCTACATCAGCGGTTCTCAACCTGTGGATCGCGACCCCTTTGGCGATCAAACGACCCTTTCACAGGGGGCGCCTAAGACCATCCTGCATATCAGATATTTACATGACGATTCATAACAGTAGCAACATTACAGTTATGAAGTAGCAACGAAAATAATTTTATGGTTGGGTCACCACATGAGGAACTGTATTTAAAGGGCCAGAAGGTTGAGAACCACTGCTCTACATAAAGACAGCCTCAGTAGCCGCCTCAGGACTTGTGGAGATTAAGCGAAATAACACATACACACAGTGCGTTTTTAATGGTAGCCATTGTGACCATCTGATGACAGAAGTGGAATCTCCCAATGACGTTGATCACAACTCAAGCCACAGAAGGGCCCACGGGGCCTCTCTAAGGGCAGGTGTGAAACACAGGAGGACACATATTTAGGTGGCAGCAGCATCAGGTTAACCCCAGGAAACTCAGACAGCAGGCAATCAATGAACATTGGAAAATCAGTGACCCAATGCCACAGCAATCCAAACGGAAGTGACTGTCAGAACTCACAATGATCACACGAGTGAAGTATGGGTAAGGACGCGCTGGCTCAGAAGGCCTTGTGAAGGGAAAGTGTGAGGGGACCTTTCCCAGAGGCCGACTGGGCGGAGCACCAGAGAGTGCCAAGTCCAGAACGACTCTCGGGCTCCTGCTTGGAGGTCAGGGTGCTGTGGTGGACATGCCGTGAGCAACCTGGCAGGAGTCACTGGGAGAAAGCAAGGCGCTCAGCCCGGCAGTGGTCACTGCATTTGTAACAGGACAGGTGACTGGGCTTAGGGTGCTGTACAGACGAAGGGTATGTACCTCTCACATGTGAAACCAGCTAGAGATGGACAGGGTACAAAGCAGTCTAAACGGTATGATCCCATTTGTTTTTAAAAATCACGTTTGTGTGTGTGTCAATACAACACTCTGAAAAACTGCACATCAAGGTGTGGACAGTGATTTTCTCCTTTAGAGTATTTGTATTTTACAAAGTGCATGAGTTAATTTTATCCTGAAGGAATAAACGGGATTCCTTAATGAGTCCTGGAACCTGGGCGGACACACCGAGGCAGTGGGGAAGGGCTGCCAAGAGCCCACAGCTCAACAGAGGGGGGCCCACAACACTCGCAAGTCCTCTGTAAACCACAGACACAAGGAGGTCACGGGCACAAACCCGCCTGCAGAGCTTTGGTAAAAACCCCATTCTGGACAAACCCCAGAACAAGTGGCTATCAACCAAGATCTGCCTTTCCAATGCCTCCTCCTCCTCCCGCCCTGCCGCTGGCTTTACCAATTATACAACATTCGCATGGGAAAGAGAAGGGACGTGATTCCTGGGTGCTCCACACAACTCATTCCCTAAAGGCTGAGCTTTTATGCACCATTTCTGTAAAGAAACAAACCCCAGGAAGAGTCAAGACCTCCAGCTGCATCCCAAAGCGGCAGGTGCTGGCCGGCCTTAGACCAGCAACCTCCTCCAGTGAGCAGGCTCCTTAAACTTCCACCGCACAGGAGCTAGTCCTAGCAGAGGCACGTTTGAGGGAGATATTCGGGTGAGTACACAAGTCCTAGTTCTCTGGATGAGCAGAACCAAATGAGGGGCACCAACCCCAGCGCCATCCACACCCAGGCAGGCAGGAGACTCCTCAGGCTCACAACCAGGCCCCTTCTAGTGACCACCCTGAGCAAGGGAATCAGCAGCCAGACAGCCCCATCCCAGAGAGGACACAAAGATCCCAGGACCCACAGAACTCGGTGACCACCAAACCCATAAATTAATATGCACCCACAAAGCTGTTACAAAGGCCTGCGACAGGGAAGAGGAGGCAGATCTGCACACATGGAGTAGGGCTGAGGACATTTATAAACCACTGAGAGTTATCTGACCTCCAGGGACAAGATCTTCTTAAAATGTGACACCACCCAGTGCACTCATTATATTTCATGACAGGGCACACACTTGCAGCTCATAACGCCGCGACAGTGTGCCTGCAGGTTAATGGGGGAACACGAAGACAAGCGAGTGGACCGGCCCCTTGGTCCCTCTGTGCCCATTCCCCCTATACACTCAATTACAGGCAGTTTACACTCCCCACCTCTCAGAACGTGTCTTGGGCTTAGGAGGGTAGACTAGGATCTTTACGTGATAGCAGTATTTCTCTGCTACATTTGCTGAAAGACCAGAATCACAGTTTGTAATGTCAAAATACAGATTAGAGATAGGCCATGTCACACTCATTAGATTCAGATGTTCTTTACAACAAATTAGGGTGACAATAAGTGGTAAAGATTTTCTTCCTATTCTATAAATGTATCCCAATTAATTTGTAACCTAATTTTAGCTGAAATTCTTTATTGATGGCACATCAACAATTTTTTCCATGAAAGATGTTAAGGGCCCTGGCTGAATGGCTCACTTGGTTAGAGCAAATCCGTACACCAAAAGGTTATGGGTTTGATTCCTGGTCAGGGCACATACCTACGTTGCAGGTTTGATCCCCAGTTGGAGAGCATACAGGAGCAACTGATCAATGTTTCTCTCACATCAATGTTTCTCTCTTTCTCCCTCTCCCTTCCTCTCTCCAAAATCAATAAACATATCCTCAGGTGAGAATTTTTTTAAAAAAGATATTAAGGAATATTATTGTTCCACAGTTACTAGCAATACCACTTAACATTGGTTTAGAAGTAAGTTTTCTTTCCCCAAGGAGGCCTTGAGGGGAAAAAAACAAATTCAGCCTAAACAACCCTGGCAACAACCAACATCGTAACACCTTCACAATCAAAACAATCTGGGATTCAGTATATCTGTATATTGGAAATGTTTTTTTCTCTTTATTTTTTATGGGAAATGTCAAACATATAAAAAGTAGAGAGACTAGAATAATCTCAAGTTTCCACAATTAGCAGCACATGGCCAATCTTATTCCATCTGTGACTGTGAAAACTTAAATGCTCACAGAAATCACCTAACCAAAATGTCTTTCCATGACCTGGTGGGTCCACCTTGACCCTGACATCCACAGCACAAGTCCTCATGGTGGGAACAGGCACAAAGCAGGCAGAACAGGGGTCATGTCTTGAAGGGACGAGCTGATTTATGGGGGACCAGAGCCACTTAAACATGTAAAAAGCCAAAGAATGGAAACACTGCAAGGTTAAAGCAGCCAGGATAAGTCATGCTGACGCCACTGTCCTCCCTGATGTGATGTGATGTGATAATGAGGGCACTTCAGTTCTGCAGTATTCTTCCCCAAAACTCATAAGCCCAGTCTAATAATATGGGGGGGAGGTCAGGCAAACACAAATCGAGGGCCATTCTACAAATTATCCAACTAATAAGCATGCTTCAAAACTGTCAAGGTCATGAAAAATAAGGACAGAAACAATCACAGACTGAGGAGACTGAGGAGACGTGAGACCAAACGCAATGTGACCTCCTGGACTGGACCCGAGAACAGTGGCACAACTGACATCCGAGTCAAGTCTGTAGTTTAGTTAATAACAATGTACCAATGTTCATTTCTTAATTCTGACAAATGGGCTGTGGTTATGCAAGGTGTTAACGTTAGAGGAATCTGGGTGAAAGGCGTATGGAAACTCCTTGCAACTTTTCTATATATCTGCATATCTAAAATTTTCCCAAAAGAAAACTTTATTACAGAAATAATAATATAAAAATTTTAACTGGCTACTGAGCATTCATTACATCCTTCACAAGAAGGAGTCAGTGACAATGTGGTTTTCATTTAAAAATTAAGCCAGGAAAGATAAAGACTAAGGAAATAATTTGATTTTTAAAATCTCAAAGAAAGTAAGCACCTGAAATGAAGGTGGGCCTGTCTGTAAGGTAAGGACACCCCACACAGGCAGTGGACAGCAGTCTACCACTGGACACAGAGCATCTGACTGTGGGAATGAACTGTGCTGACAGCGAGAACCGACTTCCAAACCACGAGGCCGTCCCTGCCTGGTCTCCGCACGCACCACAGTGCTGCAGGCGCCAGCTGCTCTCCCGCTGCCCACCCGCTGCCCACCCTCCCTGCGGCCCGTCTCTGCAGCCCTCTCCTCCAGTCCACCCTTGCGGCCACTCGGCAGGGAGGGAGGGGCTGGAAGGAGCAGAAACAGAATTCTACCTTCAGTCTTTCTGATCTGGGGACCATGCTCGGAGCTGCAGAGCCTACTGCCTCACAGTGACTAAGTCACTCATGCTTTTAAATGGCTTTGTAGGTGCTTCTCTATGGCTGTACCCGCCTGCACTTTAAATAGAACACAGTTCTAGAAATAAAAGTACACACCTGGATTTTCAAATTATGAACAGCATGTGGGATTGCATTCATTCTGAACCACCTCCAAGAAGTCCTCTGTGGCTGAGGTTAACGCATAAGCAAGCAGCTTCATGGAGCAGCCAGACCTCTGCCTACGCACGCAGCTAACACATCTTACACTTAAATGTCAGTCACAGGGGACTTTGTGTAAAATATTCCCCAAAATGCCCTGCAACAAATTACTGAAATACAAACAGAGAAACACAGCAGTGATGTTTTTTAAAATAATCTCTTTTTTAAAAGACAAGAGACATTCTGTTTTTTTTCTTATCCTCACCCGAGGATGTTTTTCCATTGATTTTTAGAGAGAGTGGAAGACAGAGGGAAAGACATAGAGAAACATCAATGCGAGAGAAACACATCAACTGTTGCCTCCCGCACAGCCCTGACCAGGGTCTGGACCAAAGAGGAGCCTGCAACTTAGGTACGGCTCCTTGACCAGAATCGAACCCGGGACCCTCTGGTCTGCAGGCCGACACTATCCACTGAGTACACCGTCTAGGGCAGCCGTGGGCAAACTATGGCCCGCAGGCCGGATCCGGCCCGTTTGAAATGAATAAAACTAAAAAAAAAAAAAAAAGACCGTACCCTTTTATGTAATGATGTTTACTTTGAATTTATATTAGTTCACACAAACACTCCATCCATGCTTTTGTTCCGGCCCTCCGGTCCAGTTTAAGAACCCATTGTGGCCCTCGAGTCAAAAAGTTTGCCCACCCCTGGTCTAGGGCCAGAAGACATTCTAAAAAAGATCACACTTTTCTCCAGAATAACAATCTGAAAATGACAGAATCTGCCGTGCTTGCTTCTCATCAGAGGCAATCCCCCGTGAGCAGCTTCTTCCTTTCTTCTTAGCCAGTCACTGGAGAGTGTCCTGCAAAATGCAGCTCGAAACTCCCGCAGCGACCCGACCCCATCACTCGACTAGGAATCTATACGGTACTCACTGCCCAGCAGCCCTCCACTAAGGCTTCGTCCTTTCACTTCACATTGAGAACAGCTAAGTATGCTCTTTCCATTCATTTTTTAAATGTTTTATTACACTAGTCACGTTCCTTGGACTTGACACATCTGACAGTTGCGAAGTTCATGGGCAAGCTCTCGGGCCATGTGCCTGTGCTCCAGCAGGTTTGGCAAGCCCACAACGGTGCCAGGCACAGCCCCCTTCCCCAGTCACCCAGCGGAGTGGGCGGCTCCCCTCTCTGAGCTGCCACAGAAGCAGGCCTGTGCCTGGCCCCATTTGCTGCCCCATCATGCCTCACTGCACTTGTGTCCTTGGAAAGCACCATGACAGAGCTTAGCACCTAGGGGCCAAACATATGCTGAAAAAAGAAAGGAAAAAACCCATGAGAGAAATGGCAGCCTCACCCCTGGACACACAAGGCTCAGGTGTCAATGTCAAGTCTCAGGAATAAAAGTGTAGCTTCAACTCGCAGCCTACCAGCTGTGGAACCACAACTTGATTTCCCTCCAGCCTCGGTCTCCTGGACTATATAAAGAAGACCAGCACCTCCCACCTCTTTTCCTTCCTTCTCTACCCAAACCAGCCAGGCAGCCATCAAGAGCAAGAATATGTGCTCTGGAGACTCAGCCGAGGTTGTGCCAGAGCCAAAAGGTGCACGTCCACTTGTCCAGCGGCCTGTATGAGATACACTGCCCCCACCGTGCCTGTGTTTCTGTCATATGCTGACTCTCCGATCACTCACGCACAGGTCTGACCCGAGTTTAACTTGTTACCTCTCTCAAACCCAATGCCAATGCTCAACTGTTAACATGTATGAAGCTCCCACCATATACTCACACAAAGTGAAGTGCTTTTAAGAAACACAGAGATCCATTAAGACACAGTCCTCATTCTTGTGATTTACTCAGAAGGAAGATAAAACTAAAATACCGCTATTAAAAGGTAGAACGGAGGGAGGGAGGGAGGGTTGCCTCTGCTGGTGGTATGTGGACCATCTGCAACCCAGAGCCAGACCTTCAGGGCTGGAAGGAAGAGAAACAGGGAGTTGTTGCTCGCTGGGTACAGAGATGCAGTTGGGAAGATGAAAAAGCTCTGGAGATGGATGGTGGTGGCTGCACATAATGTCAATATATTTAATGCCACGAAATTATACACTTAAAAATAGTTAAAATGATAAATTTTATGGTCTGTATATTTTACATGCAATAAAAAATAAATTTTGATTTAGAAAAAAAGAAACAGACCACACCTATCATGGAATCCATGCACAGGAAGGGTACCTAGCGGCTGCTGGCTGCTGGCGGGGGCCTCCCTTCCCCTGGCCGCCTGCCACCTCCACCGGCCAGGGTGGAGCCAGTATGGGGTAGGGGCCGTGGGCGGTTGGCTATCTGGCCCCGCCCCCTGGTCAAACTCCCTGTCGAAATCCCAGTCTAGGGCACAATTTGCATATTAGGCTTTTATTGTATAGGATGACCTAAAGGTAGGGGAGGATTTCCTTTACAAAGCATTAAAACTACTTATCATAAGAGGAAAGATTAATATAGTCTACTATACTACACTGAAATTAAAGTGTTTAGCAAAAGACAACATAATGAAAATGAAAAGATATGCACAAACTTAGAGACAGTATCTGGACCTCATGCAACCAAGAAATTAACTGGTATACAGAATGTCTTTTTTTAAAAAAACAGTAATACAAACCAATAAGAAAAATACAGACAACCCAAGAGAAAAATGCAGAAAGACCTGATCAGGCATGTCACCAATGAGAGCCCATGAATTGCTAATACCCGTGTGAAACAATGCTCATCTCCTCTGTAACCAGGACGGATAAATTAAGGGCATCATGAGACATCTGACATCCAGTACATGGGTACAATTAAGAAATATAACAACAGCCAGTGTGGGAGGGGATGTAGGAACCTGCATACATGGCAGATGGAGCAAACTGGCACGGTCACTTGGGCGTGGCATCTGAGCAGGTGCCCACACAAGACCCCAGGAGCCAGCAGGTCTGCTCCTAGTGTAAACCTTAGAGGAACGAGTACACCAGGAGACGGGTATAAAGAAGGCTAAGAGTTGCAGTCCTCCCAATGGCCAACACACAGAAGCAAACCAGTACCTGCCCACAGGAGCACGATCAATCTTGCCTATGCAGAGGATGGTTAATTTTATGTGTCAACTTGACTGGGCCCCAAATGCTCAGATATTAAGTCAAACACTGTTCTGGGTGTTTCTGTGAGGGTGTTTTCAGATAAGATTAACTTTTTAATTAGTTAAGTAGATTGCCCTCCATAATGTGGGTGGGCCTGATCTAATCAGTGAACCCCTGAACAGCACAGCAATGAAAAAAATCCCAACCAGCACCATTAACTCTCCCACATCCATCAGCTGCCAGCCTTGGTTCTCCCGGGCTGCAGATTAGGGCTTACTGGTCTCCATGGTCACGTAAGCCAATTCCTTAAAATAAACTGCTTTCTATATACGCACATCCGTCCTCGTGGAGAACCCTGACTAATATAATACACACAGAGGAACATTATTCAGCAGTGAAAATGGAGGCAAACCCCGATTTGCAGATTTCCTGATTCTCTTTTTATAAAGTCCATAAACAACACCTGAATGTATTAGTTATAGATACACATAACTAAGTATTCTGTAAAAAACAAGGGAATAGGGAACAATAACATTTCCTGGAACCCCTCACCCCTGGCAGGAGTGCCCACCAGGAGTTTCCCTGTGGTGCACGATGGTGTCAAGCTAGGAGGCTGGCTTTGAGGTTTGTATAATTATGCTTCAAAACTTACATACCCATCACCCACTGATTACATGAATTTTAAGGTATCATCAAACATTTCTAAGCTAGAGGTAGGCAAGAAAAGTGCCGGAAGAAAGACACAAGGAGAGCAACGTGTGTTCACCAAATGCCAGGCCAAAAGCAGGCCAATGCCAAGGTCCCCCACCCCCCAAGAAAGGCTTTCCGGGCCAGTCCGAAGGTCTAAACTGACCGGAAGCCCTCTGGGTTTTAGCGTGCTCCGGCCTCCCCTCCCTCTCTCACCTTGAGAGCACTGGTACCTGTATTCTACATGTGGAAGAGGAAAGGGAGTTAGAAATTATGACTGCGCTAATTCTTCTCAGAGAATGTTCAGAGCCCCAGGCACCTGCCAGGCTAACCCACCTGTTGCTGACCCTCAGCACTCGATGTCACTCTTGGTTCCCAGGCCGCCTCCTACTCCCATGAAACTGCTCCCCTGGCCAGTCTGAGGTGGCTGTTACTTTCACAATCCTCTTCCCCACCCAACCCCAGGAATTCATTCCTGGTTTCTGCAGGGTGAGGCCAGGAGGCCGTTCACCCACGTAGTGAAAGGCCAATGGGAAGTGCAGGCCTCAGGAACAAAGTGGTGACATGCTCCCGACAGCAAAAGAGAAACACAGAGCCAGCTCAGGCTGGACAGACACTGTCACAGCTACTTCTCTGCCTCCTTTCCCACGAGCCTGTCCATTGGACCATCTGGGGATTCATAGATGTGGGGGGACAGTGCTCCGTGCAGGCGTCCCTGTCATGCCTGGAGCCTAATGGCCATTTCATGTGCTTCTTGCTGGGTTCTGGACAACACATCTATATTTATGTAAATTACTACTGTGGCCATTTTACTGAGAATTTTATTAGGATTAGCTGTAGAATTCTATTATATGCCTTTCAAACATCTATTAATACATATCAGCACAGGTTTTCTTTTAATGTTACGTAGTGAATGGCTTAGCATGTCACTAATTGAACACTTACTATGAGCCAAGTCCTGCTCTAACCACTAGTCCTTACGTGGACCCTTTACAATGATGCTATTCTTGCCCTGCTCGCTTTACAGATGAAGAGATTAAAGCTCAGGGACATTAAATAATTTGCCCAAAGTCAGAGAGTTAGCAGATGGCAGGACTGTGACACATCGTGCTGGAAGCCCTGAACCAGAAGCTCCTCCAGGCAACCCAACTCCTTACCTTAAGTAATCCTTGTGCTTCTGGAATAAACCTCACCTGGTCACTGAGAATTAATCTTTTAATACACTACTCCATTCAAATTATTACTTATCTAGAAATGTTGCAAATACACACACACACATACAGGATGAGGCAAAAGAAGGCTTATAGTTGTTCATATGGAAAATAATACAATACAATGATTAATAAATAATAACAAAGAATAAACTGTTTCATGTACTCGTATTATAAACCTACTTTTGCCACCGCTTATGTGTATTTATATAAACATATCTGCATATACACATGTACATAGGAAATTGGTGTATAGACTTCTCTAGATCATGGATGAAACGGAAACCTAAACAATATAAAGAAATGATAGACATCTTTGACTCCATAAAAATCTTTAAACTTAATAGAAAGACACCTAAGCAAAGCAAAAAACAAAGTATAGAAACAAAACTGGGGGTAGGGGCATATTTGCAATAGCCCAATATACAAAAAGATCCCAAAATGAAAAGAAAAACAACCCAATAGGACAATAAAAGGGGGGGGGAATGAATATGAATATAGAATTCAAAGAAAAAGAAATACAAATGGCCAGCAAACATGTGAAATGATGCTCAACCTCACAGGTACTCAGGAAATAAATTAAAATAACAATGAAATAGTATTTTACCTATCACATTAACAAAGAAACAACATCTGGTGTTGGTGGAAATGCCCAGAAAAGGGAGTACTCATACACTGCTGATCTAAGCATGACCTGCAAAAGGGCTGAAGCAATTCGATCTGGGGTAACTAACCAAAACTACAAGTCTGGAGAGCTATCTACAATACAGCATTCATTCATTTTTTTCATTCTTTTATTCATTCATTCATTCAACAGTAAACACCTACAACAGGCAGAGCACTGTTAAATCTTTATTCTCAGAGTGCTTCAAATCAGGAGATTGTAAGCCAAAGGGAAGTGAAAACAGCAAGTTGCTGAGTGATGCCTACAGGATGTTCTTCCCTCTGTTAAAATATGCGCTGGTGCCCTAACCGGTTTGGCTCAGTGGATAGAGCGTCAGTCAGCCTGTGGACTGAAGGGTCCCAGGTTCGGTTCTGGTCAAGGGCATGTACCTTGGTTGCGGGCACATCCCCAGTGGGGGGTGTGCAGGAGGCAGCTGATCGATGTTTCTCTCTCATCGATGTTTCTAACTCTCTATCCCTCTCCCTTTCTCTCTGTAAAAAATCAATAAAATATATTTTAAAAAAATATACATGCGCTGGTGTTTGTGAGAGCCGGGAAAAAGTCATGGAAGGCTCGCCTACACCAGCTCAGAGTGTTGGATGGGAGGTTTATTATCCCTTTTCTGTGTATACATCTTGTTTCACTTGGCATGAGCATATAGTAACAAATGCAATAACCTATCACTTTGAGAATCTAATAAAGAATATTATAAACAGTTTTGGTTTACATACAACAAAAAAAAGAACACAAGGTCCACATCAAATTGGTGACAGAGCCAAGAGTCTACCCTCTATGGGGCTGAATGACGGCAAAACTGGGCTCTTTGCTCTCAGATACCATTTCCCCTCACTTGAGTTCACACACCCACACAGGGCAGAACACAGGAAGGCTTCTATGCTCATATGGACAGTAAGTTTCAGGAGGCAGTTTGGCAACATTTCTTGAATTCCTATGAACCCTAGTTCTTCCTGATTTCCTACGGATGATGTGTTCTGAGTTTAGCTTCTAAAGTTCAGGTGGACTCATTGGAGAGAAAAAGTCTATTTGCTCCTGGATGCATCCTGGCTCCTGGTTAATGCATCACCCCATTTCATGGGGAGCTCTACGAACCATATCGGAAAGGGCTGCTCCTTGCCCAGTACCCATCTCTCCTCCCCCCCTCTTCCTCCTCCTCCTTGTAACAGAATTCCAACTGGGCTTTGGGGAATCCTCCCCACCCCACCCCTTAGCAATATTCGTCCCTCTCCTGTCTCCTATTCAGGTTCCCTCTGAGTCTGTGAAGCCACCCCACTCACTATCCCAAGGAAGTGCTTTTATGCCCAGGTTAGCTTAGGACAACAGAACCGTGACTGCCCCACTGTTTCCTGACTGAAAGGAACACCATCCCTTTTGACTAACCCCCTGCAACAGAGCACAAACAGGGATATTCCAAGCTTTGTCCGGAGAAACAGCATGTGCCTCTACAAAAGGCTGACACAGAAGCTTCAGACACATGCCAGATGTTCTTACCACTGCCCAAGGCTCTCAAGGTTATTTACATCTGTTTACAGCTCTACTTACAGAAACATATTCGCTAAACACAGAAAGAAATGAATGGCCCAGGTCAAATGCCTGCTCCTCCATGAATTCTCTGGTCCCTTCCTGCTGGGAGTCCATGCTCTCTCTGAAGGCATCTGCCACTTTTTAACTTGTGTTCTCGTTACTGAAACACAGACATTGCCCCACCAGGCTGGACGCTTCCTGAGAGCAGAATCACTATGTGACTTACTAGAGGACCCACCCCCTTGGCATAGTGAGCACGCATGGCAAGCAGACCTACACATCCCAGTGTGCTAAGTATTTGTCCCTAAACCTGCTTATGCCAATTGTACATATAAACATGTATGTACTTATAAATTATATATAGACTGTATGTAGACATATACATACACACATACACATACTTAACTATAAAAACCTGTGGAATAAGTGCACAGTTGTTTCTATAAAAACCACAACTTGCTAAAATTTTTAAATTTTTTAAAAGTCCTAACTAAATTATAGCTGTGGGTAAGACAAGTGTAAAGGACAAGGTGAAAATGTGTAAAAAGCTAGGATTTAGCAACTCGGGTTGCTTCATGCATCTAACTTCTCAATCCTCTTCAAGCAAAAACCAAATATCAGACACAATAAATGAATGATAGGTGTGGTTTATGCAAGAAAACTGACAATTCTGATAAGCAAATTTAAAGTTTAAAAAAAAAGGTCAACAAAAGATTGGCATATGAGATACATTGATTTTTTTAAGTTAAAAATAAAATGCCTAAACTATGTATTATTTTTTAATTATTCTTTCTCTATCCAACTTCTTTAGTTAATGGACTGCTGGCCAGTCCCAGTCCCATGAGACAAATGCTGAGTGACCACTGGTCAGGTGTCATGTCAAGTCCTGGGGACAGCACAGCTTCATGGGAAATAAACTAGGGTAAAACACAGCGGAGTGAGCTATGCACAGCTATGGGGCTCAGCACTTAGAGGGGCATTAGAACAGTCTTCCCTGCCATCAATGAAAACAGAACAGCTATATAATTTGCATAAAGACCAGGACAAATTAAGAAAAGTACTGCCCTGACCAGTTTGGCTCAGTGGATAGAGCGTCAGCCTGCAGAAGGAAGGGTCCCGGGTTCAATTCTAGTCAAGGGCACGTACTTTGGTTGCAGGCTCCTCCCTGGCCCTGGCCCTGATCAGGGCTCCTGCAGGAGGCAACCAATCGATGTGTTTCTCTCACATCGATATTTCTCTCTCTCTTTCCCTCTCTCTTCCACTCTCCCTAAAAATCAATGGAAAAATATCCTCAGGTGAGGATTAACAAAACAAAAATAGAATAGTATCTATGCTCGGCTGGTGTGGCTCAGTAGTTGAGTGTGGACCGAGGAACCAAGAGATCATTGGGCCCTAGCCGGTTTGGCTCAGTGGATAGAGTGTCAGCCTGCAGACTGAAGGGTCTCAGGTTTGATTCCAATCAAGGGCATATGCCTGGACTGAGGGCTTGATCCCATTGTGGGGTGTGTAGGAGGCAGCTGATCAATGATTCTGTCTCATCATTGATGTTTCTATCTGTCTCTCCCTCTCCCTTCCTATAAAAATATCAATAAAAATATTTTTAAATCAATGAAACTATATATATATATATATATATATATATATATATATATATATATATATGGCTAACATGCAAAGTGTCCCCTCAGGAGTTTGACCAAGAGACCAGGAGTTCGATCACTCACTATGATGTGCGATGACCACCAGGGAGCGGCACGGAACGAAGGAAGGCCCCCGCCAGCAACCCACTGCCCACAGCTGAGGAAGGAAGGCCCCGGCTGGCAGCCAGAAGGCCCCGATCGGCCCTGATCACCGGCCAGGCCTAGGGACCCTACCTGTGCACAAATTTCATGCACCAGGCCTCTAGTATTTAAAGAAGAAAAAAAAAGAGAAAGAAAGAAAAGTGCCCAATTCAGAATTCTTAATTTCTAATCTAAAAGCCCCAGGCATCCCTGAAAGTATGCTGATGTTGATATGTGAACCTAACACAACGCTGCTCCCATCTCCCCTCTCTCCAAACTGAATCTAGAGCTAAGGTGAAAACTCACCAGCTAGGGACAAAAGCATGGTAACTGTGGCCATCAGTGCCTGACCTAGGACAGCTGGTTAGCTACACCGGATGCAAAGACGGCTCCCAGTGGAAAAATCACTCCCTTTACCTGGTGCTTCCGAGCATCGGGGAAGGAGCAGAGTAAACCAGAGGAAATGGAAATTAAATTCCTCCGCACCTGTGCCAAAAGGCTGCAGAGCCTATCTGACTGTCACAGACTAACAACCCAGGGCTGGGCTGAGCACCGCCCCATGACAGTCACAGGTCTCTTCCTCTGGGCACAGCAACAATGCCATCAATTTAATAACGAACAGACTGTCAAGCCAAACAGTGGCGACTACTTCAAAAGAGGCAACTGCTTGCCCAAAGAAAGCAAGGGAGGGAGGTGGTTGAAAAACAAAAGTGGGGCTGATGCTTCATTATTATTCTAAATTAAACGTAGAGGTGAATATATCGGTTTGTTTGTTCTGTGTGGTGACCAAAGGTCGGCTGGCCCTCTCCTGTCAGCTGGACGGGGTGCTCACTCCCAGGTGCTGGCTAGCTGCCCGGCTGCTCCTGATGGGCTCCACACTCCCCGCTATAGGGCCAGCAGATGGGAGCGCTAGGAGGCCCCATGGTGGTTCCCAGCCTCCAGATACCCCTGGCTTCGCTTCCCTCCACATCCAGACCCAGTTCTAGGGCTCAGCAGGGTTACCTTTTACTAATCAGTACCCCCAACCCTCCACACCATCTACCAGCCATCAGCCAACCCCTCAGAAGGGCCTGCCTGGTAAAGAGAAAACCTTGTCACCCAGCTTCAGCTAGCTTCAACCTGTGTCTGCTTCTCTGCTTCTGCATCATATTCTAGAGGAAGAGGTCAAGTTTTAAAAAGACCCTGAAATGTGATAAGGGCCCCCTCATCCAGAAATCACTTAGCAAATGCACATCCTCACCCCAGACTCCACAGCTCTACTGCCATTTGAGGCAATTCGACCCACCCCCATCCTCACAGTGCTCTCCCTTCACTGACTACAGGACTGACGTCCATATGGGTCCATAGAGAGATCCTGGACACCTGTCTTCACCCCCCACACACACTACCAGTGCAAAGGACACATCAAGGTCATCTTGCCTGACCTCACGGTCTGGCCCAAAGCAAATGTCCAGAGTCAGGCAGCTCAAGTTTTAATTTCCACATTGACAACTCCCCTGCTCTGTAGTCTTGGTTAAGCAATTCCAAGTTGATTTCCCTTTTTCCAGAATTAATACAGAAAAAGCAAGCATTAAACAAGGGAGAGACATGAAAAGGAATACCAAGAGCTATACTGGGAGACTTGAAAGAAGGAAATGATAGCTAGCAAAAGAATTTTCCCATCAGAAAAGCAAAGGGGATCCAAACTAAGCAAAATTATGCCGCCTTCGTAAGCCACAGCCCAGCCAGAATGGTCAGCAAGTCTGGCAAACACCCCAGCTGTTTAGGAAAGAGCAGTGGCCACCCAACTGAAACTTCACAAGTATCCATCAAGGGCAGCATTCATCCGATTAAATGAAATTAAAAAGAATGGCCCTGGCAGTCTTCTCCCCTTTCGGGCTGTGCTACCACAAGACCAGCCCGATTCCTTAGCATCTTGGACCTTGAACCTCAGCTGTGCTTTCACACCACATGGGCATCAGGGCCTTGCAGGACCCAACACTGTTCTGAGAGGACAGGAGACAGACAGGCCCCTACTTACGTGATAGTGACAGTCTGAGGGATGGAGGTAACACAGAGATCCATGTGGAAGCTCGACGACCTCAGACATTCAACGGACACCAAGGGGCAGGGAGCAACATCAGACTGAGTGCTAGGGTTGGTGCTGTGACTCGAACGATAAGAAGTAGCCAGCCAGGCACAGGACAGTCCAGGAAATGGGAACCATATATGCAAAGACCCTAAGAAGGGCATTTGCTATTGCATCAAACATTTGCCTCTCTACAGACTAACCTCTATCCTTTCCTACCCATGCCAGAAAACCTATCTGAACCCCAGATCTGATCTCACTTTACTCTTCTACTTAAAACCTTTGTTAATTCCCAATGCCTATCTAATAAAGTCCCTGAGTACCAAACTTCTTGAATGTTATTGTAAGTAAATTCTATATACCCAGAGATACACACATCTCCACTTCCTCCATGAAGCCTTCCCAGACTACCAAACCCCAGCTGTACCCACAGCCCTCTCCCCTCACACCACTCTGACAGCTGTGGAGTCCACCTCCCCCTCGATACTTGGTTAATGAGAGAAGACATTTCTTGCAACATCTCCACCCCATACATAAACCAAGAGAGCTGTGCACATCACAGCACTCAGATGAACAGGACAGACATCACCACTGACACCTCAATGCAGAGCTGTGTGTGAGCAGAGGTCCAGGGCTGAGCATGGCACAGACCCAGTGGATACCGAGAAAAGGGTCTGTACCAAGGAGCTCAAGGGTGTGGTATAAGGGAAAGACCAAGAAAGACTCAACTTCAAATCCTGGCTCTGCCCTGACTCTGAAAAAATCCTCTCTGAGTCTGTTTTATGTGTGAAAAGGTGATGACAGTGCTAGCTCGCAGCACTACAGTGGGAGTTGGATAGCATGTATGTGAAGTACCTGCCACATGGTAGGTGCTGGAGCATGGATCACTACTGTTATCATATGGGCTGGTTAGGATCAGGTCACAAGTCTGGATTTTATTGTGATGGCAACAGGACCACTAAAGAATTTTTATCTGGTCAAATAGCCCAACTGCTCTCACTGTTGATAGAAAATGAAGACTCAGAAGAGAGCTGCCTAAACCACTCCTCCTATTTTGGTTCATAAAAGTTAATAAAAAATGTTAAACCAAACCCCTCCTCTAACATTCAGTAATAGAAAGCATGGCCCAAACAAAGGCTTCTTATATCTGGCCTTCTCTGTGCCTCAGTTTCCTCATTTGTGAAATGGGCTGCAGCCACCCTCTAGGGTTACTGGAGGCCTGAAGGGCTTATACAAGTGAAGGGCTTGGAGCAGAGAAATCGCCCCGTTGTTTTAGGTGCTAGTACCAGCAGCACATGAGTCAAGACCAACTGCCCACAGTCCACAAGCAGACGGAGACTTTACATCTGCTGTGAAGCTGCTGCACAGTGGTACAAAGGCAGAGCTGCTCCCACAACACCCATCCCCCAAACACAGAGCCACAAAGCTATGCTGAGAGGGCCAGGAGGCCAGAGTGGAGCCACCTTCCCTCAGTCCTAGGGCAGGTCACACGCTGCCAGCCCACACAGATGGGAATAGCCCCTCCCACCTTCCTTAGCTGCAGCCATGTCCCCAGTCTGGGCCACACCCCACCCACACAGGCACAGAAAGCTTACTGTCCCCTCACCTCTATGTACCTGGCAGGCCTCCTCAGTCACCTCTGGAAATGAGACACTGCCCAGAACCCACCCAGCAGAAAGGCCTTAATGGCCCAGAAAAGAGGGTAAGACCACATGAAATCCCAGCCCCTTTGCCATTAGCTGCCCAGGGCAGCACCTCTGCCATCAAGAGGCTTACTGAGAAAAGGGTGTGTGCCAAGGAGCTCAAGTAAGTAGCCCAGGGGTTACTGGGACACATCTATATATATAAAACCCTAAGCAACTGGTGGTCGACTGTCCAACCGGTCAACCGTTTGACCAGTCACTATGACATGCACTGACCACCAGGGGCAGATGCTCAGCGCAGGAGCTGCCCCCTGGTGGTCAGTGCGCTCCCACAGTGGGAGTGCCACTCAGCTGACTGAAGGGCGCCAGAAGCCAGGCTCACTGGCTGGTGAGCTCAGCTGCAGTGGCGGCCAGCAGCAGCAGGCACAACGGGGCCAGGATGAACGGGAGTGGCGCGGTGCCCAGCCCCGGCTCGGGCTCCTCCCTGGCCACCTGCTGCTTCACGCACTACTACATCCCTGGGGGATGTCGGTGTGGGAATTGGGCCGAAACCAGCAGTCAGACATCCCCCAAAGGGTCCCAGATTGCAAGAGGGCACAGGCCTGGCTGAGGGACCCCACCAGTGCACGAATCCATGCACCGGGCCTCTAGTGTGAAATAAAGAAAGGTCAGACTATGTTAAGCTGCTAAGAACAGTAAACAGTCATGAAGCAGAAGAGATGTGTGCCTAGAACCATGATTCCCAGATCTTTGGATTTCACTAACCAAAAATGTCTCCCAAAATTTGGGGAACTTTTCAACAAATAGTGCTGAAAAATTGTATATACCTGGGGGGTAAGAGGGCGGGGGGTTAAACTTCAATCAACAGCTTACACCATGCACAAAAAATAATTCAAAATGGATCACAGACCTCAATGTAAAACCTTAAACTGGATTATGCAAAGATTTTAGCTACGACACCAACCAAAAAAGCACACACCACAGAAGAACACATTGATCAGCAAATTTTTTACATTTCAAAGAGCAGTGTTAACAGAATGAAAAGACAAGCTACATCCTGCGAGAAAATATTTGCAAATCACATATTTGATAAAGGACTTACATCCAGAATATAGAAATCTCGAAACTAAGTACAGACAGTCCCCAACATACAATTTCTCAACTTTACAATGGTGTGAAGATGACAGACATTCAGTAGAAATCATACTTTGAATTTTGCATTTTTCTCTTTTCTGGGGCTAGTGATGCTCTCCAGCGAGGCTGGGCAGTGGCGCGGCTTCCAGCAGCCACGTTGCTGTATTAGAGGATCTGCCCAACTGGAAGCTAATGTGAGTGTCCTGAGCAGGTTAAGGTGGGCTGAGCTAAGCTGCAATGTTCAGTAGATTAGGTGTATTAAATGCATTTTTGACTTGGGATAATTTTGATTTATAATGGGTTTATTGGGACATAAACCCCATCATAAGTCAGGGAGCATCTATAATAAAATAAACAATGCATTTTTTTTTAAACAGGCAAATGACTTGAATAGATAGTTCATCAAGGAAGATATACAGACAACAAGTACATGAAAAAACATCCGACATCATTAGTCATTAGGGAAATGTAAATTAAAGCCATAATGAGACACCACTACAGTCTACCAGAATGACAAAAAAGAAAAAGACTGACACTATACCAAACATTGGTGAGGATCTGGAGGAACTGGAACTCTCACACCCTGCTGGTGGGGATGCAATAGGGTAAGGCACTTTAGTTCAACAAACAAAACCGAATCATCCAGCCCTTCCACTCTTGTATCTACCCATGAGATGTGAAAGCATATGTCTGTACAAAAACGTGCACACAAATGTTCATAACAGCTTTATCTGTAATAGCCCCAAACTACAAACAGCCCACTATCCAGCAACAGGCAAACGAGTGAACACACTGTGTGTGTGTGTGTGTGTGTGAGTGTGGTATATCCACACACTGGATTAAAAAGAATGAAACACTGCTATATGCTACAACATGGATGAATCTAAAAATATTGCTGAATGAAAAAGCCAGACTAAAAATAGCATATACTGTATGATTCAATTTATGTAAAACTCTAGAAAAGATAAATTAATCTACAAAAAGCAGAGTAGCTGCCTGGAGTGAGGAGGAGCAGGCAGAAGGAACTATTCAAGTCAATCGGTGAAACTTTTGGGCATAATGGGTATGTTCATTATCTTGATTGTGGTGATGGGTTAACGGGCGTATTCATATGACCAAGCTTATCAAATTGTACACTTTAAATACACGCAACTAACTGTTAATTATACTCAATAAAGTTTAAAATTTTGGTGGAAAACTATGACCACTAACTTTTTATTTTGTCAAGAAAGAAATACTCTTAAAAAACGACCAGCTCTTGCCCTGGCCGGGTGGATCCATTGATTGGAGCATGGTCCTAGGCACCTGGGAACTGGGGAAGGGGGCGGGTTCAATCCCCAGTCAGGGCATGGGGGGTTGAGGGGTAGGGGCAATGAACGTTACTCTCTCCCTCTCTCTCTGAAAAGTCGAAAGGGTGTGTCCTTAGGTGAGGATTAGGAGAAGAAAAAAACACAAACTACCAGACCAGCTCTTATCACCAATACTAAAAAATAAGGACACTTTAAAACTAAAAGATCACAGTTTTACACTAAAAAACAACTCTTCCCAAGAAAAGGCAGTTTCTAACCTTAACACATAAAAGATTGCACTGTCCTTATTTTTCCCACATTGGTGAGAATACCATTTCAGACCAGCTTTTGTGACCCTCTGGGCTGGGGACACCGCTGAAGGCTCCGCGGTCCTCAGTTGCCCTGCAGCCTCCATCTCCGACCTGGCAGTTCCCCCTGAGGGGTGGCACCCCAGCCCCAGCAGCACCCGGAAGCTCATGTGTACTGTGGGACCCTGTGACTGTGACAGTGACCAAAGACACACACCCTCCCCCCTGAAGGACAAGCAGTCACAAGAATGTGCCTGGAGCGCTGCTTTGCTGTTGAAGAAGTGACCTGACCAGTTTCTAGAAGAGCTGTTCACCTCAGAGCCAGGATACCTGTGCTTTGCTGCAAAGTTTCATGTGTCAACGTTAAAACTGTTTACTGGGAACCTTCCAGGCTAAAGTCCATGGAATAAAACGGAAATAAAATATGAGCTCTAAAAAAGCCCACAATGTAGACTGGAATCCTTCTGATATGGTGCCAGATGCTAACAAAATCCAAGACCTCAAGCAGCCAAGCCCTAGAGGAGACTCCGGGGAAAAGGCTCAATGCCAGTGGTCCTCCTCCCGAGCGGCTGGGTGGGTGGTGAGAACAGCTGAGCAGGGACAGGCCAGCTGTCAGCAGGGAGGGACACCGGGCGCAATCAGGGTACCATGAGCAGCAGGGAGGGCATGGGAGAAACACTCAATAGATAAGCACAGACTGCTATTTCAAGAAAGCAAATATACAATGACTCCAGAGCTGGACCCTGCACCCCACGTGCACTCATGGGGACACCCAGCCTGCACACCCAAGCTCCAGCTACACACACAGCCTGCACACAGCCACCATCTGGCCACCTCTCAGTCTGAGGCGTGTGCACAGGTGGCACAGTCCAACCCCAGGTGGACCACAGGGAAGAGGCTCACAGGTCTTGTAAGTGGCCCAGGGGTTACTGGGACAGGGAATGCCAGGGTCTCTGTCCCTGTGCAGGGTCTAGAGGTGGAGGCACAGGTTTCAGATAGGCACAACTCTTGGCCTTTCAGATCCTCACCCCACGGGGAGAGTCGCATTAGAAGAGGGCCCAGGGCAGGAGCCCCATGCGGCCCGTCCGGCCTTAGTGCCACAGGGAAAGGAGACACTAGAGCTCCCATTCATACACACACTCAGAAAACACACAGGTTCTCTCTCGTCAGCCACTCCATCCTCCCGTTTCCAATCTCCATCTTATTGGACTTCAAACCTGGACTTCCCCAACCCGGCCTCACCCCTTCAGACTGAAAACTGCGTTTAGAATACCTCCCTCGCCCTGTCTCAGGACCTGACCTCCAACAACCATCCCTTGGTGACATAATAAAAGCACTTCCCCTTCCCAGCCTTGGGGCTTCTCCGGAACCAAGGTCCCAGGAAGAATGGCACTGCGACGTCTTTATTAACCCTGAGCTGAACACAGTCCAACCATATGTCCATGATGCGAGCTGGCACTCAGTCATCTTTCAAAGTAACTCCAACAGTGCAGTTTGTGCTTCTCGGGAAGCTGTGGCCAGCCTCAGAATTCTGGAAGCAGAGCTATTAAG
Organism: Myotis nattereri; assembly: GCF_964212035.1. Classification (NCBI taxonomy): domain Eukaryota; kingdom Metazoa; phylum Chordata; class Mammalia; order Chiroptera; family Vespertilionidae; genus Myotis; species Myotis nattereri. Next base: position 212,674,687 of record NC_138076.1, read on the forward strand.
TTATTAAATGTAAATAAATATTGAAGGAACAAGCAGTGGATGCCAGAATGGCAGCTTGCAAACTTCCAGTCAGAATAACGATTCTGTTGTCAGAGACTGAGTCAAGATCACAAACGCTATTTCATCCCACCCTCTACAGAGGATACAAAAAAGTTTTCTAAAGCAACTTTTCAGGAAGTTACTCTGTCCACTGGGCAGTGCCTGAAAAATTAAAACAAGAAAACAACTGTCTGGTGTGGAAAAACCAGTGTGCATATAAATCCCCTCAGCCAAGTACTAAATAATGTGCATTTCAAATGTCATTCACAAGGCAATGAGTTGGGACTGAGGATGGGATTATGCAATTCTGCTCACGGTAAATACACATAGTATCTATATTGTCTGCCACACCCAGGCCTGAAAGCATGTCCCACTCGGGCTTCCATCCTTGGCAAGGCAATGTGGTGTGACTGTCACGTAAAGATTAAATCCCTGACTGCTAAAGGAACCAGTCTGAGGATGGAGATGGTCCAGGACAAAATGGTCAACTTAATTTTTGTTGGCATTTCTGATGACGCCTTCAGGCCTGGCTTGCTGAATTCAACACCAGGCGGCATGCTGACCCAAAGCGCACACCACCCTTCCTAGCTATGAGGCCTGTCACTGAACCTCTCTACGCCCAGCATTCCACCTGCAAAACAAAGTTGTCATAAGTGTAATCATGCAAGTAAAAGCAGGGCAGCTGCACAAAATAAGCCTCAGTAAATATTAAATTTTTTTAAATCATTATGATAATGATGAAGTCACAAACCACTTCAAGAAGGTAAAAGCTGGAAGGGAACTGGGAGGTTGGCAATGGGATAGGGGTTGGCTAACCATGCTCTGTCCACAAACTCCCTCTCCCACTAGGACTTGGTCCACTGTGCTCCTGCTACAATCCCACTGCCCAGAAACATGCTTGGCTTATAACATTCAAATCTTTGTTGAATAAATGATTGGGGATTTATGAACCTGTCAGAATTGCATGGAAAAAAAAAAATTGTGTCCAGTATGGAAGGAAGAGAATCTATTTTCATGAAATTTTGAAGGAGATCTGAGACCCAAATAGAAGAAGCATGACTGGGTTCCACCCATGTGTCTCAGAGCACCAATGACCAAGGTTAGGAGAATAAGCAAAAACATTACGGAACCAAATCTAACAAAGAGGAGAGCTTTCCCAGAAAAGAGGCTTCTTGGACTGGCCTCCATGGAATCACCAACTTCTCCATGGGCAGGCCCAGCCTTTAGGTCTGTGGTTTGGATTCAGGAATATACTCTGCAATTAGAGCGCCAGGTTAAGGGGGGAACTGGATTTGTTGAATTAAAACAAAACAAAATCACGCTGCACCATGAAGGGAAGACAGGTGAGCCAGAACCAATGCTTCCAGAGAACCAAGCACCCAGCAGAACTCCTTCCAGGCCCCTCGGGTGTAATCACCTTCTTTGCTCCCACGGGCACTTCAGACACTCCTGCTTCTTGAACTGGCATGGACTCTGAACTCCCAACCTGCTTCCAGTTCACAACTCAGCCCAGCCACACTGGGGACTCCATCTCCCCAACATGCCCTGATCCATGAGGCATGCAGATGTTGGACAGCAGGACATACACCAAAATACCAGACAAGGTTAAAAGGGCAGCAATAAACCTCCACATATAAATAAATGGCGTGCAATCCCCAAGTGTGGGGTACACAGTCACTTGACCAGTCCTCACAACAATCCTATCTTTATCCCCATTTTAATCCTCACCCAAGGATATTTTTCCATTGATTTTTAGGGAGAGTGGGAGAGAGATGGGAAGACAGAGAGAAATATTAATACGGAAGAAACACGATTGGTAGCCTCCCGGGCCATGGAGGAGCCTTAGACCAAGGTGTGTGCCTTTGACTCGGAATCAAACCCAGGACCCTTTGGTCCACAGGCCAATGCTCTATCCACTGAGCCAAACCAGCTACTTATCACCATTTTAGAGGCACAGAAACTGAGGTGCAGAGAAATGCAATAACTTGCCCAGAGCTGAATGGGATTCAAGCCCAGGCAATCTGCCTGCAAGCTCCATATATAATAACTAGGGGCCCAGTGCACGAAATTTGGGGGGCGGGGGGGGGGAGTCCCTCAGCCCGACCTGCACCCTCTCCAATCCGGGAGTTTCTGTCTGTCTTTGCAAATGGACTGAGGTTGCTTTCACCTTAGGAGGTGAGCAAATTGTCTGAGACCCCAACCCAGTTTGGCTTGGTGCTCACAAAATAATAGAGGTCTTTTTTTTTCTTTGCTCCATTGGTGGAGATTCCCTAGAAGTTGCAGGCTATGTTCCTTTTAATTTTTCCTCGACACTGTGACTTCACTTACGTCTCTCACCTTTGCTTTCCCTCCACCCCCCACCGGCAACAGTAACTTGCTCCAGGCTCACTTTGCTCTAGTGCCGTGGTTGGCAAACCACGACTCACAAGCCACATGTGGCTCTTTGGCTCCTTGAGTGTGGCTCTTCCACAAAATACCACATGCAGGCATGCATGTACAGTGCAATTGAAACTTCATGGCCCATGCGAAGAAGTCGATATTTTGTGGAAGAGCCACACTCAATGGGCCAAAGAGCCGCATGTGGCTCGCGAGCCGCGGTTTGCCGATCACTGCTCTAGTGTCTAGGACAGGGGTGGGCAAACTTTTTGACTCGAGGGCCACAATGGGTTCTTAAACTGGACCGGAGGGCCGGAACAAAAGCATGGATGAAGTGTTTGTGTGAACTAATATAAATTCAAAGTAAACATCATTACATAAAAGGGTACGGTCTTTTTTTTTTTTTTTTTTTTTTTTAGTTTTACTCATTTCAAACATGCCGGATCCAGCCCGCAGGCTGTAGTTTGCCCACGGCTGGTCTAGGAGATTGTGCAATGCATCTGCCACCAGAACTACAATTCCCAGCATTCCTGGTGCACCCCACACTCTTGGTTTCCACTTCCGGTCCAGGGGCTGCAGAAACCAAAAGGACTGGGAACTTCAGCCACCCCCAGGCTGGGCTGACAGGACCAGCCACTCCAGCGGCGTCCCCAGGACTCTGGCCACTCAGTGCCGGCGCACGTGCGCACTGCCCACAGGCCTGCCATCTTTGTTGGGTTAATTTGCATACTTACTCCTGATTGGCTGTGGGTGTCATGGAGGGACGGCCAAATTACATATTTGTCTATTATTAGTATAGCTGGCTGGCTGCATACACCTGCAGCGCAGGGTACAGGAATGCAGCAGATGCTTGTCCCTGTCCTTGTCCCATTGCTCCAAAAAGGGCCCTCAGCTCAGGGCCCCAAAAGCCAGTCCCTTGGACAAACCAAGGAACTAGGGAGCAGGCTTCACAGCCCTTGTGGATACAGGCAATTTGCCACCTCCTGCCCACCACGAGTCTAAGTGGGCAGAATCTTCTAAGAATGGGGCTCCACCTCTCCAGTCATGCTGTCAACATTACATTTTTGTAAGGCACAGATTTGAAGGGGTTTTTTTCCCTGTCTCTTTACTTATTAGCAAGAAAGCATGCTATTTTCAACTATTTCTAAATTTCATGAACCTGCAAGTTTCTGGTAGAATTTGTAGACCAAAAAGCACAGGTCCAAAATAGCAATTCTGAAGATAATCATCAACTTCAGACTCACACCTGCGAGAGCAAAAAGGAAAGAAAGCAAAAAGAAAATAAAAGCAGCATTAAAGATAAGCTAACAAAAGATAGCCTGGAATTTTCTCTATCAACTATTTCACTTAGTTTTCATGAAAGGAGACATAGTGTAGCACTCCAATGATCCAATCACTTCAAGTTTTTCCATGACGGAGTGGAAAGGGCAAAGGGAAGCTAAGAGCCTGTGCCTCTGGGGTTGGTAGTTACCACCCAGCCTGGTTGAGAAGCCCTGTGGATGACTTGGGGCCTCCGTCCAACCCGTGTCCAAGCTTCACCACACACACAACCAACAGCTCTACCAGTTGCCTAGGCAACAGCCAACCTAGACATGTTTAGGCATCTGTGGAAACCAGGGCAAAGTACACTTTCCATACTTGTGATAAAAACAGACTGCCAAGCACAGAGCATAGCATTACTCTAAAATTTGGATTTACTGACAGAATAAATACTGCTAGAGAGGAAAAGCAGGAAGCTAGGCAACACCCAGCCGAGCCAATGCAGTTAGGCTAGCCCTACGGCGCTGGCACCAAAAACCTACTTGTGCCTGGGAAACAAAACTCTTATTATGCTTCTGTGTTGTTCGTGATTATTTCCTCTTATTTCTACCTTCTATGTAAAACTGTCTTTTGTTTTGTTGTGAAGTCAGCCCTTCTTAGCTAGTTAGTATAAGAGGAACCAAAATGAGAGAGTTTTTGTGATGGTGAGGCCAGAGAACTAAAAGGGAAGTAGCCCCCAAGGAAAGCAAGGGATGGGGGGGCTTGATAGAGGAACAGAATCCAAGGGTGAGAGCTGAGGCCTGGGCACTGCTCCTGACCTGGAGCCCTTCCTTGTCCTGCTAAGCACATTTCCCGTTGCAGATCCTGGAAAATGAGCCTCCAGGAAAACAGGACTCCACTCAGTCTGAAGACGAATACCTAAGTGACGGTAGAAGGTGAATACGTAAGCCAACCTACAGTGAAAGAACAAGGTGAAGGACACAGTGACCTCAGAACAAAAAAACAAACAAAACAACACTATAAACCTCCCAATGTTCTTTGAGTTGTGTGAACCAAGCTAGGAATTTCCGTGAGAGCAGTATCTACAAGGTAGTCAGGCAAAATCAGAAGAATGCCAAGATTCCCCCTCGGCCATACCAACTGAGGCATGACACGGGAGAAACCAAACTGCACAGTCTTTCCTAATAAGCAGACTGGGAGTGAAGAAGAGATATTGAGGTTCACACTATATGGTGACTGAGCTGCTGGTAGCAAGCAGCCACAAACATTTACATCCTGGGAATGGAGAATCATACCTCAAGTGATTAAAAAATAAAGTAGGGCCCAGCTGGGTGTGGCTCAGTGGATGAGTGTCGTCCTATGAACCAAGAGGTCACAGTTCGATTCCCCATCAGGGCACATGCCCAGGTTGCAGACTTGATCCCCAGGAGCAGGGTGCAGGAAGCAGCCCAACAATGATTCGCTCATTACTGATGTTTCTCTCTCCCTCTCCCTTCACCTCTGAAATCAATAAAAATATAATAAATGAATAAATAAATAATAAAGTAGGAAGAATTTTCAAAAAACTTTCTTACTTAAAAAAAGCATCCAATTCAAGTAAGATGATATGCAGAAACTTAGGAAGAAAATGTGACTCATGTAAGAAACTCTCACAAAAGGTTCTTATCTCACAGATACTTGGAAGTTCTAAAGTCCAAGGTATTTTGAAGAGAAAGAATTCCTCAACCAGAAAAATAAACCCACAAACAACAGACGAGGTTTTTAAAACCCTCTAAGATGTGCAGATCCTTTAAACTAGCACTTCTGTTTCTGGGAATTTATCCCCAAAATTCCCAGGAACTCATTACACAGATAATAAAATGAAATTATAAAATGAAAATTCATCTATTATAGCAAAAAAAAAAAGTGGAAACACCCTAAATGTCCAGCATTTGGGGAATATATTAATCTCATGACATCAACAGGATTATGTAACCATTAAGTTTTTTTTTTATTTAACTTTATTGTTGAAAGTATTATAGATATCCCCCCGTTTTTCCCATTGACCCCCTCCACCCAGCCTTCCACCACACTACTATCTGTATCCATGGGTTATGCATATATATATATGCCTATAAATTCCCCCGTTAATCTCTCCCCACACTCCCACACCATAATAATGGTAAAAACATAGCCATAGCCCGAATGGAATGGCTCAGTGGTTGAGTGTCAACCTATGAACCAGGAGGACACGGTTCGATTCCTAGTCAGGACACATGCCGGGGTTTCAGGTTCAATCCTCAGTGTGGGGAGTACAGGAGGCAGCAAATCAATGATTCTCTCTCATCATTGATGTTTCTATTTCTCTCTCTTCCTTCCTCTCTGAAATCAATAAAAATGTGGGTTTTTTTAAAACATGAAATATATTTAAGCAAATCTGAGTAACACAACTGTAACAATATTGATCAGTGAAAAAGAGGAGCACATGGGGTCAGACCAGGCTTCAAAGCCTCTCTCCCGTTCGCAACCTGGATGACCTTGGACTCAGCATAGATTTCACGACCTGCAGCACCTGCATGTTCAAACTAGTAACCTTGGCGGTCACCAGAGCATTGCACTTGTCTTGCCTCTTCTGAAGCCTGGAACAAAGTAGACAGTATGGGCAGCTACTGCTTCCCTGTGTGCAAGATAAAATACAGACAGTTCCTCATTCAGAAAACTCTATTTTCTATGTTGTATCTTCAACATCTAAAGAGACCTAAAAGACAAGAAAGGAAGGGAATTCCTGTGACACAAAAATGAAGATTATCACAAGCACAAAACAAACATTTGCTCTAATTTACCTGCACAAATGATCTTAATTTGATATCACAATGTCAGCAAAATGTGAAGACCTTGCACAAGTTTACAAAGTGCAATGCAAAGTCAATGCTCTACAGAAACGTAATGTCTACTCTCTTGATTAATCTTACTAGCATGTGACACCTTTCCAAAGGCAGCTAGCAGAGGTGAGACAGCACTACTCCTGAGCCAGCTCTGAATCCCGGGCACTCTGCTTCCCCTCACCAGCCGGGAGGCGGACAGCACGGCGGGTGGACAGGGAAACAGGCGGACAAGCAGAGACTACCTGGGCTCACGCCCAGCAGCTAGGCTGTTTAGAAGCCTCTCCCTTTCTTCCCTTTATCTCCCAACTGTGTAAATTACTGCAAACTTTCAGATTATCTTAAGCAAGTTAGTTGCAGGCATAGATCCCATCTTAAACAAAACAAAAGACCACATAACTTGTCTTGTTTCTGTTTCTGAGAGGTGGGGAAAAGATTAACTTTTAAAGATTACTTTCATATTTGCAGGTGAGTCAGTCAGAATTCACTTATTCAAGGCAACAAGATAAGTGAAATGATAGTGATCCTGTGAAGGTCATGCCATCCCTCAGAGTTTCCGTTTACTCATAAGAACAGTGGAGAAATGCTACCTTAAGCAAGAATTAAATGACCAGAATGTAAAGCTTCTTGTATGGTCCCTCAGAAACCTCTGAATCCGGAGGTCTGTCTCAGATGGTGGCCCTCACCCATGATCTGCCCTACCCTCACCCAAACCCCTCACTGGCACCTGCCCAGACTACTTAGCCAATAAAACTTTCGCTGGTGCAGAGGTCACAATGGCTTCCTCAATTAAAACATTGTCATACCCATGCTAAAAGGCACCCAGGCAGCTCCCAAACCCACTAATAGCAGGCTTGCAAGTCGGAGAGGGGAGCAGAGCCTGCTCTGTGGTTTCTCTGACGACCACAACTCACAGACTTGGCGCCCTCGGCTGGCGACATTGTAATTGGGTACAATGGAACACAAATGTAGTTTAAAACATGAAAATGTTCACTAACAATGGTTTGGGCAGCACTTGATAATAATAAAATTTCATTCAATGGAACAGGGAACTTCAAACACTAGCCACAGTTTATTCTATATGTTGAAGACCACCTGCAGGCCCCAGCAAAGCCCCATAACCAGGCTCCCTGGGAGCTCTGGACTTGGGGTGAGGCCTGTGTGGGGTCTTGGCCCACTGGCCTCAGGCAAAACCACCAATCCTTCAGTCCTCCCTCTTTTTCTCCTCTGAACAATGAAGAGGGAGCAAAGCAACAGGGCTGCTCTCAAAACAAAATGAGGGCTATGGAAATTTCTTGGTAAACGGCAAATACCTACACAACCAAGCTGCTTATACATATTTTTTTTAATTATAAAGCCAAGTTGTTACTTAAATATTCATTCTAAAAGTAAAAGGGCAATGGTACAGTTTGGAAAATAAGAAACTTTCTAGACTTCTACAACCTTAACCTCATTGTTGTATATTATTTTACTATTTTACACATCTGATCAGTGTGCATATAACTTTACAATTTGCTTTTTCAACTCTATATTTTTCATCACCTAAGTATGAGTTATCATCACCATCACACACACTCCCTTCCAATTCTGAGAGTCACTAAGTCTAGTCACACAGCATCCCGCCATCACAGGGTCAGGCTTCCGATAACCTGTAACATTCAGCCCAGAGGGAGTACGGCCTTTATGTGGCCAGGCTGCCCTCAAAACCCAAAGAGAATAGGACCACCCTCAGGCCCTCATCCCAACCAAGAGGAAAGAAGCTTGAGGCGGTCAGAAGAGAGGAAGCAGGCCTTGTAAGTGCTGGGATGGGAGGATACTCCATGCAGGGCTACAGGCCTCGCCCACACCAACAACCCTGACGGCATCCCTGGGACCCTGAGTCACCAAGGAAAGGCCCAAATATACTAAATATGCCTTGGCTGCGGAAGAGAGGAACACATTTTAAAAGAACTTTCAGTAGAATAGGATAACGTAACATCAATGTTGGGGCTTTAAAAATGGTATACTGCCCAGAGAGTGTGGCTCACCTGATGAGCATCAACCTATGAAACCAGGAGATCACGGTCTGATTGCTGGTCAGGGCATGTTGCCCTGGTCGTGGGCTCGATCCCCAGTGGGGAGCGTGCAGGAAGGAGCCAATCAATGATTCTCTCTCATCATTGATATTTCTCTCTCTCTCCCTCTCCCTTCCTCTCTGAAATCAATAAAAAATATATTTTAAAAATAAATTTTTTAAAAACACAAAAGAAAGCACCTGTGGACTGGCAAAACCACCCCACAGTCACCTCCCTCCAAGTCCTTTCTCTGCGGTGTCGGAGGGCAGTCAGAACCGCCTTCTCCAGTCCCCTCCACTTTGGACTTACTGTTTGCCACTGTCCCAATGAATGTGGGTGCTTCTAGGCCCGCTTCCTGGCTGAGCGGCCTCTGCAGAGTGCAAAAGTCACCTTACTCTCAGAATCCCAGCCAATGCCCGGGGCACTGAACTCTCAGTGACCAGGACAGTCCCTTCGACCCGACACGCCTACTTCCCTACACCCACATACACTCCCTCCGAACACTCTCCGCTCAGAGAGGGACATTAAAATAAAAAGCGCTTACTTCAACAAAGCAACCTCGCTAAAGGCGTTCGGAGCTCACAACTAACAACCCTGCCACTCTATCAATATTTAAATCACAGCCGAAACCGGTTTGGCTCAGTGGACAGAGCGTCGGCCTGCGGACTGAAAGGTCCCAGGTTCGATTCCAGTCAAGGGCATGTACCTGGGTTGCGGGCATATCCCTCAGTGGGAGATGTGCAGGAAGCAGCTGATCGATGTTTTTCTCTCTCATCGATGTTTCTAACTCTCTATCTCTCTCCCTTCCTCTCTGTAAAAAATCAATAAAATAAAAAAAAATAAAGAAATATTTAAATCACAGACCAGAGACCACTGGAAGAGAAGGGCTGACCGACAGGATGCAAGTTTCCCGGTAAGAGTAAATGCTCATAACCACTAGCAGAGCAACCGAAGGAGGCGCTACAGCAGGTTAACTGGACACGATCCTGGCACAGCGGCAGCAGCCTGGAGCTTACGCTTCATCATGGGCCTTGCTCACCGACAGCCTCATTTCCTGATCAGGCTTCTACTTCTGGTGACTTTCTATGGCTTAATGTTCAGGATTCACTGACTGCCTTACACTCCACCAATCCCTCTCCCTAGTGAGCCAGTCGCTTAGGGAAGCTGACACATGACACCAAGCTTTATGCACAGTGTCAGTGAGGCTGTGTATGTCTGCCTCCTCCTCTCCGGTAGCCTAAGGACATGCACTAGAAATGAACAAAGACCCTTTTCCATGCCTGGTCAGTGAATGATGTCAGCCCATCTCCTTACAGGTAGCAGACATAACTGACAAGACAGGAGACACACACACAACATCTGAGTGATACCTACTGTATACATCCTATCACCTCGAGGTCTGAGTATTCAAAACCTCTTTATGATGGATAATTCTTTTCATTAATAATAAACCATCTAACATCTGTGAGGCTTTAAAGTTTAGTGTTCTTTTGTATACATGAGCTCTTTATGTAGCTGAGACTCTATACTGTCACTAAACCTTAAAAAAAAATCAGTCCTTAAAATATTCAGAATCGGCCAGAGGCCACAGAAACCACTACTGGACAAGAATGGCCACCGACACAGCCCACACCCAGCTCTCAGCCCAGGGAGGGGTCTCCAGGCTACAAGGAACATCTCTCTTCTGAGAGAAAATACTTGGATGAAACAAGTCAAATATTTGGAATTTTCACTTAACACTTATTTCACAAGTTTCCCAAGTGCTAAGCAATACTGAGAGGTAATCATTTAGATGTACTCTTTAATCAATAAACATTAAACAACAAAAACAAGCATTAAACAAGTCTGTTCAAAACACCCAAGTCCTACAAATGTGTCCCTATGGAAAATATGGCAAGAAAAAATAACAAAATAAGTAACCTCTTGAAGGTCAGGCAGAAAGGTGTTTAGTGAGCCAAAGTCAGACAAGAAAACAGGTCTTTCAGCAGATGAACAAATAGTTTCCTCTGCAAGTGACACATCCTGGGATACTTTCACTGCCAAACAAAACTCGTAAAGACAACTACCTGGGAACTAAACTAATGGAAAAAACCCAAGCTGGCAACCAGAAGGCGGGTTCTAACCCCCAAGACAGTCTTATGGCTGTGTGACCCTACCAAAGTGATGGCCAGGTCTGGTACCCTTTCTTCATCACGAAAAGAAATATCCCTCACTGCCCTCAGAAATGTTTAAGGACAAAAAAAATGAGAGGTGAAAAGGCTTTGGAATGTATCCTCCATAAACACAAGTCGTCGTTATTATTAGCTCAAAGATGACCGGGACAACAGGATTACAGAATAGCAGAGGTGAGTGGGAGCTTAGAGGTGATGATCCAGTTCTCACTCTGGGCCCAGGCCTCTGAAGCTGTCCCCCTGTGTTTTCTGGGAAAAAGTCCATAGTTGTTATCAGTTTCTCAAAAAGTTAAGAACCTCTAAGCCCCTGATTTTACAAATGAAAACTGAGACCCAAGAGAATGTGACTTTCCTGGGCCTCAGGATTAGCTGGGGAAAGGCTGGACCAGCCCAGGGCTTCCAGTCTCCATCCACGCCCCTCCCACTCTACCATTCCACAGGTCTAAGAAGGAAAACGGTCACATAAACCTCATATACCCATAAAGTGTTACACAAACCACTGAACAGGTGTTTTCTAAAGTTACTGTGAAGTTTCTTTCTTTGAAGTTCTACTAGATTTATTAAGAGTATACTACTCTTCCTTCCATTAAAAAATAATAATCTTATAACAGAAAATTTATAAAATACAGAAGTACCCAAGCCCATGTAGATTAACAAAATAATTACAATAATTTTATTCATCTTTCCACTGGTTTTCTTTCTAAGCATTACTTTTTCAATATATTTTTATTGATTTCAGAGAGGGAGAGGGAGATAGAAACATCAATCATGAGAGAAAATCATCAATTTGGCTGCCTCCTGCCCGCCCCCTACTGGGGATCAAGTCGCAACCCGGGCCTGTGCCCTGACCAGAAATCAAACCCTGACCTCCTGGTTCAGAGGCCGAAGCACAACCACTGATGGACACTGGCCTGGCTCTTTCTAAGCATCATAACAATAATACATATTATTATATAATGTTGAAACATGCTTTCTACCTAAAAATATAATAAAGTTTATTTTATTTTTCAATAACAGTTGACATTCAATATTATTTTATACTAGAGGCCCGGTGCACAAAATTAGTGCACCAGTGGGGTCCCTCTGCCTGGCCTGCGGAATCGGGCCAAACCTGGCTCCCCGACACTCCCTGAGGGTCCTGGATTGTGAGAGGGTGCAGGCCAGGCCAAGGGACCCCACCGGTGCACGATCGGGGCCAGGGAGGGGCACAGGAGGTTGGCCAGCCTGGGAGGGACCACGGAAGGGCTCCATGGTATGTCCAGTCCATCTCCAGTCCCAACTGGCCAGACCCCAGCAGCAAGCTAACCTACCGGTTAAAGCATCTACCCCCTGGTGCACGTCATAGCAACTGGCCGACCGGTCGACTATCTGCCCCCTGCTGGTCAGTGCATGTCATAGCAAGCAGTTGAGCAGCCTTAGCATATCATTAGCATATTACCCTTTGATTGGTTGAATGGATGACCGGACACTTAGCATATTAGGCTTTTATTATATAGGATTACCCTGGCTGGGTAGCTCAGTCGGTTAGAGCATCATCCCAATATGCTGGTCCCTGGTCAGGACACATACAAGAATAAGTGGAACTAAAAACTTATGTTTTTCTCCCCACCCCGATTCCCTTCCTTTCCTCTCTAAAATAAATAATTAATTAGTTAAAGTGAATATTTTATATTAGTTTCAGGTTGTAACAAAGTTTCTATCATTTTCCTTCTTAAGGATTCTTTCTGAGGTTTTTGCTAGTTGAGTCTGTACTTTATTCATTTCCATATTCTTATTCTGTCTAGTTCAGTGCCTGGAGACAGGAAACACTCAGATGAATTTTTAATATTGAAAATTTTAACACATTAAGTTTATACAATGTTACATGTCAAATACTTTTCAATTATTATATTTTTTTTTGTTAATCCTCACCCAAGGATATTTTTCCCATTGATTTTTAGAGAGAGTGGAAGGGAGGAGGAGAGAGAGAAACATCAATGTGAGAGATACATCAACTGCTTGCTTCCCACGAGCGCCCCAATCGGGGCCGAGTATCCAGCCCTCAAATGAGATACGTGCCCCTTAGACCAGAATCAAACCTGCGACCCTTCAGTCCTCAGGCCAATGCTCTATCCACTGGGCCAAACCAAGTGGAGCTCAATTTCTTAAAAAAATATATATGTTTTTACTGGTTTTAGAGAGAGAGGAAGGGAAAGGGAAAGATAGCAACATTGATGAAACATGAACATCAATCAGTTACCTCCTACATGCCCCCTTCTGGGGATCAAGACCACAGCCTGGGCATGAGCCCTGACCAGGAATCGAACTGGGACCTCCTAGAGTGCAACCACGGAGCCACACTGACTGGGCTACTTTTCAATTTTTAAAAATAAAGATTTTATTCTCGCCGAAACCGGTTTGGCTCAGTGGATAGAGCGTCGGCCTGCGGACTGAAAGGTCCCAGGTTCGATTCCGGTCGAGGGCATGTACCTGGGTTGCGGGCACATCCCCAGTAGGAGGTGTGCAGGAGGCAGCTGATCGATGTTTCTCTCTCATCGATGTTTCTAGCTCTCTATCTCTCTCCCTTCCTCTCTGTAAAAAATCAATAAAATATATTTTTAAAAAAATAATAAAATAAAGATTTTATTCTAGGAAACAAAATAAAAAGACTACATGGTGCTCTCTGTTTTATTAAGCAAACATAAATGTGCAATTATGGGAATAAATACAAGTCATTACATTTTGTTCTTAAGTGTTTTTTATCAAAATACCAAAAAACTTATGCTCCCAAATGGCAACTGCTCTTCAAATAGTTACCTTTGGAACTACACATATGCCAAGAATGCTGCACTGCACAGAATACTTTGAGACAACTTCTTTTTAGTCTGTCTCCAATCACCAGAGCCTCATTATCTGAAGGAATTCCTTAGTACCAGTAATAAATACTAAAGAAATTCCTACAAAGCCATCCCAGGGACCACCACGGGGCCACTCAGGAGACAGGTTTCGGGCACTGATAGTGCTTTCAGGCGTGCGAAGGATCACTGCCAGGGCCAGAAGGAAAGGTAGCTACCTGCGGAATGTAAACTGACGTCATAGCTAAGGCATTGCTGCCTTCAGGTATGCAGCTGCAGTTCCAAACAATCTAATTGGAAAAAAACTGAACCAGCACAATCACTAGTGTGAAGGTGGTCATTACCCCCATAATCGACAGGGCAGCCTCCACAAAGCCACCCTCACAATCTGATGGCAGATAAGGCAGGCCCCAGTGAGCTGGGAGTTCATGTGAGGGTGGCCAGGGAGCACTTGGTGAATGCTAGCAGGATCTCCAAACACCAAGTGCCATTACTATTATCATTAAGGAATCTATGCAATCTTGTTGATATTCCATAACATCCTGCAACAACAGATGACCCCATGAGAAGCAGGAAGCCTAAACATCTTGCTTCTTAACTCAGTCTGGACGGAATTGGAAGTGAATAGAAAAGAAACAAAGATTAAGGACAAAGGAACCTCAGGTCCCTCCCAAAAACTGGCAGGGGCATCAGAGATCTGGACTTGGCGTCCAGGACTAGGGAAAGCCAATTTTATTTCCCAGCAAGAGAATGTGTTCAAAAACCCAGATATTGTTTACAAATGCATACGTTTAGCTTATCTCAATATTATGACCTCTTATACATTTGAGACGAAAAGTAATGAAGTTCCAGTTCCCAACCAGCATGGGCGGAGAATGCCACTTCCATTCAAATGAGCGTTTATTCCTCTCGGAAAAAGTGAACAGAGTGCAGATCTAATCAACTGTCACTTCCCCGAGTAATAAATATCACCGGCCTAATGGCCAGTCTCTTAAAGCTTCCAGACCACTGCCCAGAGAAAAACACGCCACGGGAAAGTGCGTTTCTGCCGCGGCGGCCTCACAGCTCGGCAGGCACACCTCGCCAAGGAGCCTGCGGAACGCCAACCTTCCCGTGAACGGCACCCGGAGGAGCGTTTCCCGCGCGAGTCCGCAGAAACCTAAGTTGCCATGCCCGCCGCCACCCGCGTCGGTGCCTCTGCAGGGAGGCTGCAGGCAGGCAGGCGCGTGGTCCAGGGGAACAAGAGCGTTTGGGGCAAGAACGGGGGGGGGGGGGGGAGGAGGTGCTGCCCCCCGAGGGCGCCCGCCTTGCCCCAGGCCCAGCCCCTCCGCCCGAGGACTGGAGCGGCACGTCAGCAGGTCGCTGCCTGCAGAGGAGCCGGCGGAGCGGAGCGGAGCGGAGGAAGGTGCGAGCGGGCCCGGTGCGAACAGCACAGCCGGAGGGCCTGGGAACAGTGTAACGAGGAGCCCTGGAGACGCTCCGCAGCCCCCCTCGCCCCCTCTTTCCCCACAGAACGCAGGGCGGCTCGGGGAGAGGAGAGGAGCCAGGAGCGGCGCGCGCACCTGCAGGCCCCCTCCCTCCATCCGCCACGGCCGCGGCCCGGTGGGTGCCCCGGAGCCCGCGCCGCTCGCCGCCCGGACCAGCCGCGTCGTACAAGACCATCGGCGGCGCGGGAACCCCAGGAGCCGCTGGAAGGAAGCGGCAGAAACCCCAAATTCTCCCGCCCCGGGCCCTCCCGGGCCAGGCGGGCTCCGGAGCGCCGAGGAGGAGGGAGGGCGCTCGCGTGCCCGGGAGGCGGTGCCGGTCTGCGCGGACGGCAACCCGCCCCGGCTCTCCGGCCGCCCGCACAGCCCTCGGACCCGGAACCAGGCAGGGCTCGGCCCCCGCCGCACCGGGAGCAGGAGAGGGGCAGGGAGGGCGGGGTGAGAGGCAGGAAACGAGGACGGTCCTCCAGCGCCCGCATCCGCGCATCCGCGTATGTGGCCCGCCGGCCGTCTCCGCCCCGCCCGCCGGCCACCCTCGGACCAGCCGAGCCCCTGCCAGGCGTTTCCCGGCCACGCCCGCCGGCGGCGTCTCCCCCGGACCCGGCTTCCCTCACAGCGTGGCCCCTCCGCCCTCAGCCTCCCCGCCGCAGCGGGCTCGGCTCCCGCGCTCCTCTCCCGGCCGCCCCAGCCCGCGCCCCGCCGGCTCCCGCTCCCTCAGGCCCACCCACCCACCCACCCTCCTCGGGCCCCCGGACAGACGTCTTCTCCGCGCCCCGTCCGCGCCCGCCCGGCCCTGAACACACCGCTCCCTCCGCGACAGGAAGTTCCCGCGCGGACGGCGCGGGCCCGGGAGCTGCGGGCAGCGACCCCAGAGGCTGCCCTCGGCGCGCGGCGCGGGGCCTGACAGGGCGAGGGCCCGGCCGCCGACCAGCGCCCGCGTCCGCCCGCGCCTCCCCAACCGCCGGCGCGCGCCCCTCACCTCGGCCGCCGCTCGCCTCCCGACCGGCCGCGCACGCCACTCCGGCAGCGACGGCGTCTCCGGCTCCGGCTCCGGCTCCGGCTGCGGCTGCGACCAGGATCCCGCCCTCGCCCCCGCTGCGCTGCCCGGCCCAGCCCCGACCCGCCGCCGCCACTTCTGCCGCCAGCGCCGAGCGCACCGCCTACTCCGCGCCGCTGTGCTCGTCCCATTGGCTGCTGGGCGCCGGGCCCCGCCCCACAGCCCCTTAGGCGCATCTGATTGGTCCAGGGGCCAGCGGAGGAGGCACGCCCCGTCGCTCGCAAAAGGGACCTCCCCTGGGCGCCGTTGGCGGCTTCCCCTGTCAATCAAAGGAGCAGGCTACTTAAGCGGCTGAGAGGGTTGCCAGGGTCACTCTAGCCCAGGGACTCCGAGGAAGCGGTCCGCACAGCTCGCTGGGGGCGCCCGAGTGCTACGGATTTGGGGGGCCACCACGGGTGGGGGGCGAGGCAGGACAACACCGCGTCTGACTGGGAGTTCAGGGAAGTCTTTCTGAAAGTCAATGTCCTAGCAGGTTTAGCTCAGTGGATACAACGTCAGCCTGCGGACTGAAGGGTCCCAGGTTCGATTCTGGCCAAGGGCACATGTATGTATTTTTTTAAAAAAGAACCCCTTAGCCGAAACCGGTTTGGCTCAGTGGATAGAGCGTCGGGATAGAGCGTCGGCCTGCGGACTGAAAGGTCCCAGGTTCGATTCCGGTCAAGGGCATGTACCTGGGTTGCGGGAACATCCCCGGTGGGGGATGTGCGGGAGGCGGCTGGTCGATGTTTCTCTCTCATCGATGTTTCTATCTCTTTCTCTTCCTCTCTGTAAAAAATCAATAAAATATATTAAAAAAAAAAAGAACCCCTTAAAAAAAAATGAAAATCATTGTCACCAGGGCTCCCGCAGACTCCACTACTAGAGTATATCCCACTTCAACCGGCTTAGTAGAGGGGGGCGGGGGGGCTGGAGGGGAGAAGGTGGTATACAAAGCCCAAGGGAGGGTTTCGGATCCTGACACCAGGTAACTTTGTGGGGAGTGGCCCCAACTGAAGAGAGTAAATGACGGAGCCAGGATTAGAGCCCCAGGTCAGGTGACACCAGGCCTGCACTGGTTCCACATCACCACCTTAAAAATAATCACGAGGACAGTGTAGCAAAATATGGGAAAATGCTAAACAAAAACGTTAAAAGAAAAAGCCGGGTACAAAATACAGAATGGTGGGAACTCTAAAACTGCTACTCCTGTGCCTACGCACAGGGACTGGACGAGAGGCCACAAGAAACGGTGGTGGTTCCCTTTCCAAACTGTTCTGCTGCATTGTGCTTATGATAATAATTGAGAAAGAAAGTGTGTGTGTGGGGGGGGGGGGGTCCACCATGCTGTGCCAGGGCAAGCCAATGCCAAGAAGTCCATTCTCCAGGACTCAGCCCACAGGGACCAGCGGCCACCCAAAACACCTCCGGGCATGAGTGCCGAGCCCAGTCATCACTAGCGTCTCCCAGCCCCCGGGGATCTGGGCAAGGCCCGCGCGCCGCTACCCCACGCCTGGTGAAGATCCCAGTCCTGCCCGAGGTTTCTGAACAATGTCCGTCACCCCTGCCTCAGTTCTCCTGCTCTTCCCCGCACACTCACAGGTCCTCAGCATCGTCACCTTCTCCATGTGCCACACCTCACGCCCCCCCCACCCCCCCTGCCTGGAACTGCCAGGCTCCCAGCAGTCCCTGCAGAGCCGGGCACTGCCCTTAATCACAAGGCACCTCTGGAGCCCTTGACCTCCTGGCCCAAGAGGTCACTACCCAGTCAATGCACCTCTGTGTCCATCCGAACATCCAGACATAGCTGTACTGCTAGTAAAATACTGTATCCTTGGACAGTGGTACACGTGCTTCTCTCAAGAAAACAAAGATCTGTGCTAGCTGGTGTGGCTCAGTGGATATAGCGTCAGCCTGCGGACTGAAGGGTCCTGGGTTTGATTTCAGTCAAGGGCACAGGCTTGATCCCCAGTGGTGGGTGTGCAGGAGGCAGCTAATCAATTATTCTTTCTCATCACTAATGTTTCTCTCTATTCTTTCCTCTCCCTTCCTCTCTGAAATCAATAAAAATATATTTTAAGGAGAAAGCAAGGAGGGGAGGGAGGGAGGGAGGGGAGGAGGGAGGGAGGAAGGAAGGAAGGAAGGAAGGAAGGAAGGAAGGAAGGAAGGAAGGAAGGAAGACGAAGATCTAACTTTGTTCCAGATATCCACTCGATAAATTCCAATGTGCAAGGCAGGGGGCGGCGAGGGTTCAGGGAGGGATGAATCCGGGTCCTGCTGGTGCTCCTGGGAAGACCCTGCAGGGCAGAGTCTAGAAGAGACTTAAGAGGTAGGAGGGACCTCCCACCGAGGCAGGGCGGCCAGAGCGCTGCAGACTTGAGGGGCAGTTGGGGGAAACACGGTGGGGCAGGCAGCTGAGCAGCAAGCAGCTGTGCAATGCTGGCAAGTTGCTTCACCCTCAGGCCTCAATTCTCTCAACGGTAAAATGGGAATCATCGCAGAATCTAGTGCTTAGGGAAAGTATGCGGATTCTTGAGATCACAGGCCCAGCCAGTGGTTGTTGCATGTGTCCGAGGGCTCATACACATTTTGTAAATTTTTTAAAAATTGGGATTAAAAAAAGAACAAAGACCAAAGAACAAGTGCTGTGAACCATTGATATTTCACAGACACCAAAGTGTTAACCGTCGAGGCCAAAGGCACACATCTCTAGATACACCCGGAATGAACCTTTCCCCTGAATTCCTTGCAAATGTGTCATGGATTCGGAAGCAGTTACCCTGGCCTCTCTCGCTTTGTTCTGTTTCGTTCCATTCTGGCCTACGCAGGTCGCTCACAGAAAACCAGCCAGCACACGGCCCCACACTGTGCCACACCAGCCAGGCCTTATCCCACCCAGGGCCACTGGCCCGGACACATGTGCCTGGAGCCTGCTCCCACCTAACGTCAGGGGCATATGGTCACGTCGTTTCCCAAAGTGGGCTCCTCCAAGACACCCCACATGGGGAGCACCCCGTCTCCCACAAGTTCCTCCCTGGGCCCTCGCGCCTCGGGCATTCTGCAAGCACTGTTCCTGACAGATGCTCCGGCTCACTTTCACCAAGTGGGAAAGCTCGGTTAGTGTTACAGTGTTGCCATTGGTCCCAAAGTGGAACAAGTGTCAACAACGAAAGTGATACATTAAAGTGAGTGTTTGAAACTTTGAATGAAGACTACCAATGCCCAGCCTTTATGCGATACATTGTGAAGTACTTTCTACCCTGTGAAGGTAGAGACTTCCTTAGGAACTTTTTCCTTGTGCCCTGGAGTCAGGAGGAGGTCCTGGGAGCCACCACCAGCGACTCCATTCTGATGCTAAGTCTCATCTCACCCTTTGTCAGCTCCCAGCTCAGCTCCGATAAACTGAAGGTCATCCTGTGATCCTAAAACGAGATATGTGTTATCATATGCCACTAGTCCTGGGAATCCAGACTTCCTTTATACAAAATAATAGTAGATGCTGAAACTAACTTTATTTTTAAAAAATATATTTTATTGATTTTTTACAGAGAGAAAGGGAGAGGGCTAGAGAGTTAGGAACATCAATGAGAGAGAAACATTGATCAGCTGCCTCCTGCACACCCCCCACTGGGGATGTGCCCATAACCAAGGTACATGCCCTTGACCAGAATCGAACCTGGGACCCTTCAGTCTGTAGGCCAACGGCTCCATCCACTGAGCCAAACGGCCAGGCCTGAAACTAATTTTTTAAAAAACGCCTGTAACAGTCTCAAAATGTACATTCATCAAAAAAGTGACACTGCTCTTACTGGTTCAGTTTATAACAAAGTAATGTTAATAAGCTTGAACTTGTAAAAAAGAAGTTGTGCACCAATACTTACATTATGAAATGAA
The DNA here is from genome assembly GCF_964212035.1 of Myotis nattereri. Classification (NCBI taxonomy): domain Eukaryota; kingdom Metazoa; phylum Chordata; class Mammalia; order Chiroptera; family Vespertilionidae; genus Myotis; species Myotis nattereri. Next base: position 212,694,693 of record NC_138076.1, read on the forward strand.
CACACACCAGTAAAACGCTGCTATTGGTTGCGTGGAAGACGTCAGGGAAAGTGTCCCACAGCTGAAAAGATAAAGAGCTTTTGAAACCATGATTGAAGGCAGCGTGAAGCCATCAAGGGCTGCACTTGGACCCCAGACCAGCTGTTTCCCAAGGTCCTGCCGGCCAGGAGGGACCTTGTCCTTGTGAGTGTCTGTGACTGACTTAAGTCACCATCTGGGAAACCCTGGACAAGGGCTGCCTGGGTGGGGGAGGGCGTCCATGCCTCGCTGGGGGGTGGGGGGCTTCCAGGTGAGATGGCCTCGGGCCCTCTCCTCACCCAGAGCCCAGGGTTTTGTGTAGCCAGTGTCCCCATCACAGCAGGAGTGGAAGCAGCAGCGTGGAGGTCAGGCCCCTACGGACACCCCCCTCTGTGGCGAAATATCTAATTGGGTCCCGGTCACGTCCTGGTGTCAGGAGAAAGGAGGAGAGGCTGAGCAATACAGACCCAGTTTCACCTTTTGTTAAAAAGGGTGTTCTTTCCAACAATTAGGAAATTCAGGCCAGGAGTTCCCTGTATTATTATTATTATTATTTTGCTTTGTTTTTGGTTTTAACAGACTTTGTGGACTTGGACAAGTCACCTCATTTCTTGGCCTCAAGAGTCCTTGTCTGGACAGGGGAACAATGGCTCACCCCTATCTGGGGGAGGGGGATTCAATGCGGCCATGGACTAAAGCGCTCTGCACGGTGCCGGCACGCAGTAGGTGTTCGCTCCGCTGCTGCTGGTCCTGCCTTTGCCATCGTGCACATGTCCACCTGAGCCACCTCCTGGTCTGTGAAGGGGAGAGTGACAGGTGACAGGCTTGGCAGGCCCCGGTGGACACGCTAGCTCCCTCACCATCCGGTCCCACCCTCCACCTCCTCACATTGGCTCCCGCTATCCCCTCACTGCTGATGAGCCCGCCCAGACAGGCACTGCCCTCCTCCCCTGAGACCCTCCTCCCCTGAGACCCTCCTCCCTGAGACCCTCCTCGGTGGCTCCCTCTGACACGCGTGACACCGGGCACCTAGGCCTGAATGGAAAGTGCACAGACCCCACCTCTGAGCAGCCCATTGTGGATGCCCAGGAGGCAGCTGAGAGCAGGGCTGAGAGGGGCAGCAGCGCCTGGGGGGCCCTGGGGCTCCTGAGAAAAGCACATCCTCAAAGACAAGCAGCACAGCCCGGCCGGTGTGGCTCAGGGGTTGAGCGTCGACCTACGAACCAGGAGGTCAGGGTTCGATTTCTGGTCAGGTCACAGGCCCGGGTTGTGGGCTGGATCCCCAGTGAGGGGCGTGCAGGAGGCAGCCGATCCATGATTCTCTCTCATCATGGATGTCTCTCTCTCTCTCCCTCTCCCTGCACTCCCCGCCCCGAGAGGGGCAGAGCTCAGGGTGCTGTTCCCAGGATGAGTTTCAGGGGCGCTGCGCCTCAGCTCACTGGCATCATCACCCACGGGGGAATGTGGGCACCTTCTCTCCGCCTCACCGGCCGCCCCGCCCTGCAGCCTGCGTTCCCGCTCCCACGGCCTCTGCTCCTCCCCGCCATTCCGTGCCCGCCCTCCCTCCCTGTCCCCCTCCCTCTGCAGGAGCCTCCAACCAAGTCTGAGACCCATCAGACCCGCCCTCCAATCAAACAGCCCACAGCAACTTCAAGCAACTCCTGCCCTGGCTGGTGTGGCTCAGTGGACAGAGGGCCAGCCTGCGGACTGAAGGGTCCCAGGTTCGATTCCGGTCAAGGGCACATGCCTCAGTCCTGGCTCTGGTCAGGAAGTATGCAGGAGGCAACTAATTGATCTTTCTCTCTCTCTGTCTCACCACCTCCCTTCCACTATCTCTAGAAAAAATATCCTTGAGTGAGATTAACAAAAAATAAACAAAAAGATGTTCAAGCAACTCCTTTGCCCATGGACTGACTGCCCATGGCCACCCACTTTCTCTCCCCTCTGGGTCCGGTCAGCAGATATCGATCCAGCCAGAGCTGCCGGTCGGCAGGTTCACAGTTAACAAGCACAGGGCACATGCCCGGGTTGTGGGCTCGATCCCCATTGAGGGGCGTGCAGGGGGCAGCCTCAGTAATTCCTTCTCATCACCAATGTCTCCATCTCCCTCTCCCTTCCTCTCTGAAATCAATAAAAACATATTTTTTAAAAAAATAAAAAAAGAAGATAAGCAGGACTCGGAAGGTCACATTTGAGGGGTAGGTGATGGGGACCTGAGGTGGGGCACAGGCAGGTCCCCAAAGGCCGTGTGCAAACAACCCTCCTTGCAGGTGAAGTCCAAGGTCAGGGGAGCAGCCCAAGTCCCGGTACCCCCCCTCTAGGCCTCTGGGTCCGGCAGCTCCCGGGTGGCCTGGTGCTGGGCGCAGGGCCCGCCTCCTCCCTCTATCCCTCCTGAACCCGCCCTTCCTGTTGTGACAACTCGTTCTCTGTGCAGCTGGTTCCAGCTGTGGCTGGGGTTTCAGGTTGCGGCACGCGCCCCATGAGGCTGATGCGAGTATCATGTGGGCACCGAGAGCCGCCCGCCTGCGCGGCCCGGCGGGTTCATGACGGCCCACGGCAGCCGTGTGCGCCCGGAGCCGGCACCCAGAGCCAGGCCCTCCCGGGACAAGGCCTGGGCCCGGCCCCCACGTGCTCATTCATGCTGTCGCCGGGCCAGCCTTCCCGGAGCTCCTGCTGGGGCAGATCGCCCGCTGGGCTGGGGGTGGGGGGTGCGCCCCACAGGGTCGAACTGGCCCGGGCTCCGCCCAGCCCCCAGGAGGAACCATGGCTGCCGCCCAATGACCTCCGTCTGTGGCGACAGGCCCTGTGACGATGCTTAGACATAGCAGCTCCTGCTTCCTCACAACCCCCCTGTTCACTTGGGGAAACTGAGGCTCAGAGAGATGAAGTGACTTCTCCGGGGTCCTACAGCCTTCGGCGCCAAAGCCATGCCCTTCGCACTGCCCACACCCTGTAAGTCTCCCCGTGGGGAGGGCCGGGGGGCCGGGGGGCAGAGGTCCTGCCCTGGCCAGTGTCTCCAGCCTGGGCCGCGCTGAGCAGGGCCTTGGGACCTGCCTGGGTGTTGGAGGCTGTTGCCAGGCACCTGCTCTGTGATGCCCTCGCCCACCTAGCCCCGTGCTCTCTCCCGCCTCCTGGCATTGGCTCCCGCATCCTCCCTCCCCTGCTAGCTGCCCCTCAGCCCCCAGACATGAGCCCATCCCCTTCCTCTGAGACCCTCCTGGGTGCTTCTTTCAGGAAGGCCTCTCAGACCCCCCTCCCTCTCAGGAAGTGCAGGCCTGGCCGGGCCTCCCAGAGCCCGCACGGCCTCCCACCCCGCAGCTCAGGAACTGACCGAATCCTCCACGGGTAAGCTCCTCGGCCAGCTCATCCTGGCACCCGGCACCGGGCACACGGCACCGTGGGAAATTCCTCAGCAGGGGCCTCTGCAGCTCCTCCTGGGCTCCGGCCTCGGGGAAGAAAGGTCGTGATAAGAGAGGACAGAGGCACAGACTCCAAAGGAGGACGTCAGTGCTGACGAGAAGAAGAGGTGAATGGTTTTAGAGCAGTTTTAGGTTAACAAAAACATTGGCCAGGAAATACAGAGAGTCCCCACCTGCTTACACGTCTCTCCTCCCCACCATAGAGCCCCTGGTTTTTACATCCGTTTGCTACAACTGATGAACCTATATTAGCACAGCATTATTATTATTATTATTATTATTATTATTATTATTATCTACATATGAGAGGCCCGGTGCATGAAATTTGTGCACGAGGGGGGTGGTTTCTCTCAGCCCGGACTGCACCCTCTCCATTCCAGGACCCCTCGGGGGATAACCTGTCGTTGGACATCCCTCTCGCAATCCAGGACTGCTGGCTCCTAACCGCTTACCTGCCTGCCTGCCTAATTGCCCCTAACCACTCTGCCTGCCTGCCTGGTCACCCCTAACTGCCCTCCCCTGCCAGCCTGGTCACCCCTAACAGCCTCTGCCTTGGCCCCCGCCACCGTGGCTTTGTCTGGAAGGATGTCCGGAAGATGTCTGGTATAATTAGCATATTACCCTTTTATTAGTATAGATATAAAAGGCTAATATGCTAAGTGTCTGACCGTCCAACTGGTCGCTATGATGTGCAGTGACCACCAGGGGGCAGACGCCCGACACAGGAGCTGCCGGGACACGCACCGGCCATTTACAGAGAAACGGCACCTTGGACTTGGCGCCCCCAAAGCAATACTCGGCTTCTCCCAAGTGGAACACAGGCCCCGCCACCACCTTGGAGCGACACCCCACCAAATCGCAGCCTCAACTGCCGAGACCCCATGGCACGAAATGCAGCCCACTGTAGGTGCCTGTGGGTGCCAGGTAATGGCATCACGCAGCAACGCCCGGCTTCCTCTCCTAGCGACTAGCCTCCTTGCAGTTTCTTCGGCCCAGGAACACGACCTGCTTTACAGCCAGGTGGAAACACTTTACACTGTAACCAAACGTCTGTGAAGCATTTTCCCGTGCCTCATCTCATTGGATCCTCACAGAATTCCTGGAGTAGGCAGATAGGAGACTCAGTGGAATCCTATTTTCCTTTCATTAGCCAGGAAATGGAGATTTAGAAAGCTTAGAAACTTGACCCGACTAAAAAGAAGTAAGAATTGGTAGACCTTGAAAATGACTTCAGGTTTTCCCACTGAGCAGAATATAGTCCAGTGGTTCTCAACCTTCTGGCCCTTTAAATACAGTTCCCCATGTTGGGACCCAACCATAAAATTATTTTCGTTGCTACTTCATAACTGTAATGTTGCTACTGTTATGAATCGTAATGTAAATGTCTGATATGCAGGATGGTCTTAGGCGACCCCTGTGAAAGGGTCGTTCCACCGCCAAAGGGGTCGCGACCCACAGGTTGAGAATTGCTGATATAGTCAAACACTGCTACAGTTCAATATTTTACCCTTTGTTCTCCCTGTGTGATCGACAATAATAATCTGCTTCCTGTTGATATTTACTGCTGTATTGCTGACCATTACCTGAAAGAGAAGTTGGGGTGCTTCACTGGGCTGGGAAAAGTTTAGCTACATCAGAAAGCAGGTCTAATTAAGCAAGTTTATTCTGTATCTATAAAGGGCTAAGTTGACTCGAGCATGCGCGATACATATAAAGCTCTCGCTGGCGCCAATCACATGAGTGTGTTTTGATCTGTCATTGTCGATCATGAATTTGGTTGACACTTCTATTATAGAGATAAGGCAAATAGTGCTATTAAAACATTTCTTCTAATTAATTTCCTTTCAATGTGTACAGATCTGTGCACCGGGCCACTAGTTTTAATATATTTTTATTGACTTCAGAGAGGAAAGGAGAGGGAGAGATGGAAACATCAATGATGAGAATCATTGATTGGCTGCCTCCCGCACATCCCACGCTGGGGATCCAGCCTGCAACCCGGGCATGTGCCCTGATTGGGAATCGAACTGTGACCTCCTGGTTGATAGGTCAACACGCAACCACTGAGCCACGCCGGCCAGGCTTATTGTTAATCGGAGTCCATGGTTTGCCTTGGGCTCCATTCTTTGTGCTGTACATTCTGTGGATTTTGACCAGTGCATTATGGCACGTGTCCATCTTACTATGTCATACAGATGGTTTCACTGCCCTAAAAATCCTCCGTGCCCCACCTACTCATCCTTCGCCCCACCCTCAACCCGTGGCCCACACTGACCTCTTTCCTGTCTCCATCCCTCCGCCTTTTCCAGAATATCAGATCGTGGGAATCACACAGAACGCAGCCCCTTTTCAGAGCAGCTTCTTTCCCTTGGAGGCACGCGTTTAAGGCTGCTCCGGGTCTTTCCGTAACTTGATAGCTCATTTCTTTTGATCTCTGATAACACACCATGGCTGGACGTGCCCCAATTTAGTTATCTGTTCAGCTATCAGAGAACACCTCGGTGGCTTCCCAGTGCTGGCAGTTACACATACACCCCGTAAACATTCGTGCGCAGGTTGCTGTGTGCACGTAGGTCCTCAGCGCGCCTGGGTATACCCGGGAGCGATCCCAGCTCTCTCAGTGAGCAGTTATAGCCTCTCAGGGCATAGAAATGTGTGGAGCTGGAGGGAAATGCTTGGGCCCCCAGGCATCTTCGAGCTGGGGGAGGGGGGATTTAGTGAGAGGGCAGAGGGGAGAGGAAAGTTAGTGCTCTAGAGCACGGACTGACCTGCGGGTGCTCCTGGCAAGGCCTGCAACGTCAAGGGCAGGCAGAGGACAGTGGCAGGGGCTGTGTCAAAAGATGGTTTAGCCTGGCCAGTGTGGCTCAGTGATTGAACGTCGACCCATGAATCAGGAGATCACGATTCGATTCCCGGTCAGGGCACATGCCCGGGTTGTGGGCTTGATCCCCTGGGTGGGGTGTGCAGGAGGCAGCTGATCAATGATTCTCTCTCTTCATGGATGTTTCTATCTCTCTCTCTCCCTCTCCCTTCCTCTCTGAAATAAAAGAAAATATATTTTTTAAAGATGGTTTTAAAAATCCATGGTGTTTTATTTTTATTTATTTATTTATTTGTTTGTCTGTTTATTTGTTTGTTTTTTAAATTCTCACCCGAGGATATTTTTCCATTGATTTTTAGAGAATGGAAGAGAGAGGGAAAGACAGAGAGAAACGTCAATGTGAGAGAAACACATGGATTGGCTGCTTCCTGCATGAGCCCTGAGCAGGGCCTGGACCGGGGAGGAGCCTGCAACCAGGTACATGCCCTTGACCGGAATCGAACCTGGGACCCTTGGGTCCACAGGCCGACGCTCTATCCACTGAGCAGCACCAGCCAGGGCCAAACCATGGTGTTTTAACTGTGGGCCTCGGAACGGGCAGGATTTCAGCAGGTGGCCTCGGGCAGGGAGGAGCATGCCAGGATGACGGAACAGCATGAGCTGTGGTCTTTTTTAAATCCTCACCCAAAGATATGTTTATTGATTTGAGAGAGAGAGGAAGGGAGAGAGAGAGAGAGAAACACCCATGTGAGAGACCAACATTGATTGGTTGCCTCCCATACATGCCCTGACCGGGGATCAAACCCAAAACCTAGATACGTGCCCTGAGCGGGAATCGGGACTGGAACATGCAACCTTTCGGTGTACGGGACGACGCTCCTACCAACTGCACCACCCGGCCAGGCTGAGCTGTGGCCTAGCGGAGGGGGGGGTAGGCGGGGGGGGGGGGGGCTGTGGGGGAGGGGCGTGGATGGCTGTGAGCAGGGAGGCCTGGAGCTTCAGCTGTACCCGCCCCGGGCAGCGGCTCCAGGCCAAGTGGCAGGAGGGCCAGGTGCAGGCGGGAGCTTTGCTCCAGGTGCTTCCGCTGAAGGGATCCCTGGGCGGCGATGGGATGAACTTCTCCACTTGTCCTCCCATTTCCTGTCTTTCTCAAAGCCTCTCTGTTTGCCTTGAGGCGTGACACAGCACCCTGCCCACCGGAAGTGAGTGTCCTGTCACCATGACACCCACCCCCACCCTTGAGGCTGTGATGGATGTGACTCAGCCTCACCCAGCCCAGGCTCCGCCAGCCCCGAGCTCGCCCACCTTTGGCCCCGCCAACTGGCCTGCCCTTCCCTGTCGGCCGGCAGGCTGCTGCCCAGGGGACAGTGGGAATGGAGGAGGTGGGTCCAGCAACAAAGAGAGGTGAGCATTGCTGCTGAGAATAGGGGAGCAGCCAGGGCCGGTGGGGTCCCCTGTGTGCCAGCTCAGCCTCCGCTTTGCTCCCTGGCTGGGAGGGATGGCGGTCACCTCAGGTCACCGTGCACTTAGGAGGCAAGGGAACACCTCTGAGAGGTGAAGGAGCCAGCCGGGACCACACGGCCAGCGAGTGGGCAGGGCTCCCCCGGGACTCGGATCCCAGCGCGGGGCTTGGAAGCCACAGGTTTATTGAGCACCTACTATACCCTGGACCGGGTTCTGAGCACGGGGAACGCCGTGGTGGCTGAGACAAGTCCCTGCCCTCGGGGCGGACCTCCTAAGGGAGAGAGGGCTACTCAGGGTCTCGCAGGACCCGGAGCGGGACCCTGTCTCTCCCTGCGGCTGGCGCTCCCCATGCCCTGAAATGGCTCTGCTCTTCTCCACGGGAAATTCTAGGTCACCCCGGGAAGCTGGGACAACCTTCGATTCCTAGAAGCTCACATGCGGAAAGGCCCTGCAAGCCACTGGTTCCGCCCTTCTTATGATGTCCCCTCCACCCCTCCCCTGGGAGTGGCCCTCTCCCCGCGACAGGAGGCTCACTACCTCACACGATGAGCCACTGTGCCAGTAGAGAAGCTACAGAAGTCCTCCCTAAACCGCCACGGGCCTCGGGCCTCCGTCTCCGCTGCCACTGCTCCGGGTCCTGCCTGCTGAAACACCCCATTACACATCCCTGTCATCTAACGGCCCGTTGGTCCCCCTAAATCTTCTCGGGAATAAATGTCTTCTGTTTTTCCACCATCTGGCCTTGCCCTGCCCGGTCAGTGCCCTCCAATGGCTTCCACTCTGACACTGCCCAGGAATGCTTCGCCAAGTGACCATCGAGGGCCCTGGGTGAGCAGGACAGAAACCACCCTGACCTTGGAGGGCAAAGACCCAGGCCGGCAGCAGGACGGGGGGGGGGGGGGGGGGCGGGAGCGGGGGCTGTCACAGACCAGCAGGCACCACAGGCTCCTCCCATCAGCCACTCAGCGGTCCTCCATCGAGGGCCACTCATGCGGCCAGTGCCAGGCGCACACTGTGGTGGCTTGTGGGGTAGATGGTAAAAAAAGCAAGGGAACACCTAATGAAGGTAACTTCCGGCAGCGGCGCTGCTTTGAAGAAAACAGAAGTTTATAAAAAAACAACAATAACCCAGCCCCACAAAGATCGAGGGGAAGAGAATTCCAGGCAGAGGGCACCTCCCGTGCAAAGGCCCTGAGGCAGGGAGGCCCAGCACATGCAAAGGCCGCTGTGACTCCAGCAAAAGAAGGGGGGGGGGGAGGCGGGAGCTTGGGCTTATTCCACGCCCCAGGGCAAGTTCCCCTGGAGGGCATCAGACCTCAGCCTTGACCTGACTTTCATATTGAAGAGCAGGGAGGGGCCAGTGTGGACAAGCGCTACCCGGAAAGGCTTTGTGGGAGCCAGTGGAACCTTCTACCCCAGAATTACAGAAAAGTCACAACCGATAAGCAGTGGAAGATTTACCCCCTTTTTTAAAAAAAATTTTAATATTTTTTTTTTCAGTATCATCTTTTTTTTAAATATTTTATTTATTTTTTACAGAGAAGAAGGGAGAGGGATAGAGAGTTAGAAACATCGATGAGAGAGAAACATCGATCAGCTGCCTCCTGCACACCTCCCACTGGGGATGTGCCCGCAACCAAGGAACATGCCCTTGGCCGGAATCGAACCTGGGACCTTTCAGTCCACAGGCCGGCGCTCTATCCACTGAGCCAAACCAGTTAGGGCTTAAATATATTTTTATTGATTTCAGAGAGGAAGGGAGAGGGAGAGATAGTGTTAAGGTAAAAAACCATGAAACTTCTAAAGAATTGTTGTGAGTTTATTTGAGCCAAACTGTCGACATGTGCCGGGAAGTGGAACCTCCACGAATTGGAATTGAGATAATGCTCCGGAGATTGGGGAGTTCATACCTTGTTTTTATAAATTTACCATCGAAAGGAAAATGAGTGGGTTACATGAAATCCACTGGTGATAGACTAGGGAGGCGGGAGAAAGCAAAGCAGGGAAACCCCTGGGATTGGATAAAGTAAAATGATGGACACAGACTTAGGTGGGTGCAGGAACAATTAACATAACAATGAAGGAATTGGTGGGCTCTGTCCTGGAGCCCAGGCACATCAGGCTGTGCCCCAAGGGGTCCAGAAAAAGAAAGGGAAGTTACAAGTTACCCAGACATTTCAAGGGTATGTTATCATAGAGGCAAAAAGACAGACAGGCTCAGTTAAGGTCAAGGTTGACCTTGTCAGTGAAGATACCGGCCTAGGATAGAACTACTCACCATCACTGCTTTTAGTTTAAGTTTAATTTCAGACCATCCTTCGTGGTGACTTTAGGTCTCTGAGTTTGCAAGGCCGCCATGCAGGCCTCCCCTGAGCTTGTCAGTTAGCATGTGGCCCCTTTCGTCCACACCAGAAACATCAATGATGAGAGAGAATCATGGATCGGCTGCCTCCTGCACGCCTCACCCTGGGAATCAAGCCCGCAACCTGGGCACGTGTCCTGACCGGGAATGGAACCGTGACCTCCTGGTTCATAGGTCGACGCCCAACCACTGAGCCACGCCGGCCAGGCAAATGCACCCCTTTCAAACGGTTCCTCCAGGAAGAAGCAATAAGCCTGCTCACGCCCACAGCATGGCTGAATGAGAAGGCAGGTTTGCCCTGACCAGTTTGGCTCAGTGGGTAGAGCGTCGGCCTGCGGACTGAAGGGTCCCGGGTTCGATTCCAGTCAAGGGCATGTACCTTGGTGGCGGGCACATCCCCAGTAGGGGGTGTGCAGGAGGCAGCTGATCGATGTGTCTCTCTCATGGATGTTTCTAACTCTCTATCCCTCTCCCTTCCTCTCTGTAAAAAATCAATAAAATATATTTAAAAAAAGAAAAGAAAGAAAAAGATTAGTGGGATGCGGAGGACGTCCTGCCGCCAGCGAGAATGCGAGGGCGCAGCGGCTTTGGAAAAAGCTTGGCGGTGTCTTAAGCGTGAAGCGTATCTTTATCTCCCTGTGACCTGGCGATTCCACCCCTGGACATCTACCAGGAGGAGTGAAAACCTTCCCCACATGAACTCCTGGAGCCGATGCTCGTCGCAGCAGCACTCGCTGTTGGGACGCACTGCCCTGGCCTCTCCTGCTCGGACGTGTTTTCGGAAGCGCACATGGACAAGCTTTCCCAGGGCTGGGGCAGACGGCAAGATAAGAACTCGTCCCCCCTCGCCTCTGCTTGACCCGCTGGCGCACCCACATCCTGACCCTACGCGGCACACTCCCGCCCCGTGTAGCGAGCCTGGCCACCCCTCGGCTCACACCCACACGCTGGTCTCAGCCGCTGAGAGGATGGAACACGATTTCCTAAGCTCTCAGCACGGCTCTTGGCCTGGCTCCTGGCCGCGCGGACCTGACACCCACAGTGGCCGATACGTGGAAACCACTCACGTGTCGTCAGTGGTGATGGGTGCACGGCACGCGGTGTGTCTACCGAGATGCTGACACGCGACGTGCGTGCGCCTCAGAACCACGATGCTGAGTGGGGGAAGCGACAGCAGAGGAATCCCACACATCCTGCAGGGTCCCGTCCCTATGGAACGGCCAACAGCCAAACCCGCAGAAACAGAAGGTGGGCTGGTGGTGGCCAGGGGCTGAGAGGAGGGTGGGGAGTCATTGCCAACGGGCCCGTGGGGACCTTTCGAGGATGGAAACGTTCTAAAAGCAGACTGGCGACGGTTGGGCAACTCTGTCCATTTGCTGAAGCGTCACTGAATCACCCCCAGGGCTGCACGTTGCTTCCTTAATCTGAGCCTCAGTCTAGAGCAGGGGTGGGCAAACTTTTTGACTTGAGGGCCACAATGGGTTCTTAAGCTGGACCGGAGGGCCAGAACAAAAGCATGGATGGAGTGTTTGTGTGAACTAATATAAATTCAAAGTAAGCATCATTACATAAAAGGGTACGGTCTTTTTTTTTTTTTTTTTTAGTTTTATTCATTTCAAACGGGCCGGATCCGGCCCGCGGGCTGTAGTTTGCCTACCGCTGGTCTAGAGACACAACCCTGGGGGCGGCCACCCAGCTGGGCCAGCTCCCCCAGGCCTTTCCGGGCCCCTCCGGGCCACCTGGGGTGGGGGTGGGGGTGGGGACTGTCCCCGTCACAGCATGTCTTACCTCCCTCGGGGCTGTTCCTTTCGCTTCTCTGTCCTCTCTTCACTGGGTCCGGGAAGCGAGGACTTGCCTGTCTTGTTCCTCCCGGTGCCAGCTGCTCAAACAGCGGGCGCTCCTCCCATTCGGGAGGTTTCACGGAGAAGCAGGGGATCCCGCCTGTGGGGAGAGGGTCCCGCGGGCACACCTGCAGGACGAGGAGTGTGCCTGTAAGTCAGCTTTTCCAGATTTCCTTTAAATCTTACTGTGAAAGCTCCGGTTTCGTTTTAACTAGAACAAGATTCCGGAACGGGAGCAAGCCCGGGACTCTCTCACCATTTGGTCATCCCACCGGAGCAGCATGATGCCGTCACGGTGTGCCAACAGGATCTCGAACAGCTCCGGGAGGCGCTCTAGTTTAGGCAACTCTGCCACGTTGACTTCATTCTGCTCACGGGCTCGAACGCTTTCACAGCCCGCCCCCTGCTGGCGGCCGAGAATTGCTCTTGGCTCGGACAGCTCCCTCTTCAGGTGCGCGAAGCCACACCCCACCCCACCCACATATCCCCGGCCCCACCCGAGTTCACACGCGCACCCCTTCACTGCTCTGCTTCCCTCCAGCCTCTGCCCGCCTCGTTCATCCTCTGAACTACCCCCACCACGTCTCTAAGAACACCAGTCTTCCCACTCTCCTCCTCCAAAGCACTCGATGGCTCCCTAGTGCCTGTGGAACTGGCCACATTCTTTAGCCTGGCATCTGAGATCCTCATAATCTGGCCCGGAACCATCTTTCTGAAATGACCCCCGCCGTTCCCTGCCCCCCATGCAGTTTCCACTCGTTCTTTAAGACACAACTCGAGGAGGCGCCCCCGATCACCCCGCCAGCCCCGATGACGGCGAGCCCTGGCTGTCCATGCGCCCCCGGCACTGAGCTTTCGCTGCCTCTTTCTTTGCTGCTGTGTCTGGTCCTTACGGGGAACCGTTTCGAATCTCCTTGAGGACGGGCGCCAGGCCTTAAAGCAAACGTTACTGCGCCCGGCCGGCGTGGCTCAGGGGTGAGTGTGGACCTGTGAGCCAGGGGGTCTCGGTTTGATTCCCAGTCAGGGCACATGCCCGGGGTGTGGGCTCGATCCCCAGCGTGGAGCCTGCAGGAGGCCACTGATAGATGATTCTCTCTCATCATCGATGTTTCTCTCCCTCTCCCTTCCGCTCTGAATTAAAAAACATATATATTAAAATAAAAGAAATTTTTATTGCAAAAATTGTAATCCTGGTTTGGCACTTCTGCAGTTATCTTTCCCTCCTCATAGCGGCCGTGTGGGGTAGGCAGCCCACAGGTTATAATCCCCACCTGGCAGAGGTGAAGCCAGACGCAGAGGCCAAGTACGTAGCTCGCAGTCGCACAGCACGCAGCAGGGCCGGGAGCGGGCGGGGCTGCTGACGCCCGAGTCTGTCCTTGTTCCTTTGCACCCTGCGGCCACCCTGTGCACTTCCCATTTCCCAGGCCTCAGCTACGGCGAGTCACAGCCACTATTTATCAATTGTATAATCTGTCATTTCAATCTCTGGACAAAGTGCGGTTGCCATAGCGACCTGGTGTTTCCCTGCAGATACAGCCTCCTCTGCCCGTTCCATAGGCGGCCACACCCTGCGCTGGACAGACTGGGCGGGAAGTCCCACGCACCAGGTCACCAGATCCCCGTGCAGCTTCTGCCCTTTAATCCCTGCGTGACCTTGGGGAGCCCCCCCACCCCCCAAGGACTGGGCAGCAGGCCAGGGCTCTCGCATTAGGTGCTGGGAGCTGTCTGTTTTTTAAATTAGTGAGGCCCTAAGGCGCTGTGGGAAATGTAATTTGCCAAGTTTAATAACGACACCATTGCCCCCAGCCTTCCTAGGCCTGCTGGTTCTCCCCGACCTGGCCGTAAGAAAGGCGGGTGTCCCTGCTGCCCGATGCCCAGGCCCAGCTTCCGCGCTCTCCCCCCACCCCCACCACCACCGTGGGCATGCCTGCAGCACCGACTGAAGAGGAAAACGTGTTTACCTGTGATCCACTATTAGGCAGGGCTTCTGGTTGGGTTGGCTCAGTGGATAGAGCGTCAGCCCTCGGATAAAGGGTCCGGGTTCGATTCCGATCAAGGGCATGTACCTGGCCCTGGTCAGGGTGCATGCAGGAGGCAACCAGCCGATGTGTCTCTCACATCCATGTTTGCCTCTGTCTCTCCCCCTCCCTTCTACTCTCTCTAAAAAGCAGTGGAAAAATAGCCTTAGCCCTGGCTGGCTTGGCTCAGTGGATAGAGCGTCAGCCTGCGGACTGAAGGGTCCCAGGTTCGATTCCGGCCAAGGGCACATGCCTGGGTTGGGGGCTCGTTCCCCAGTGGGGGGTGTGCAGGAGGCAGCCAATCAATGCTTCTCTCTCATCATTGATGTTTCTATCTCTCTCTCCTTCTCCATTCCTCTCTGAAATCAATAAAGAAATATATTTTTTAAAAAAATAGCCTTGGGTGAGGATTAACAAATAAACAAACAGACAAACAGGGCCTCTGCTGACCTTGGGCCATGCTCACTCCGCCAGCTCAGAACCAGTGAAATTTCCCAGGTTCCATCCCTCAAGGTTCTCATAGCCTCGGGCTCCCCGCAGCGACCACCAGGAGCTCCGAGGGTGACCAGGTGGGTGGATCTCTCGGTGGGAGGGGGAGAGCGCCCCCTGGGAGCCCTGGGTGGCACTCCCAGAGGGTGCTAGAGGGCCTTGTGATGGGGTGCTGGCGGTGCTGGGGGTGTGGGGTGAGGAGGTGGCCTCCTCTGGCTTGGATGCTCTCAGGAAGGGAGTGCCTCCCTGGCCAGGTGTCTGCGTATCCCTGGCCTGCAGGAAGGGAGCCTGGGCAGGCCCCGCTGTGGCTGGAGAGGCGCAGGCCCTCTCTAGGGTCTGGGGAGTGGGGTCATTTGGGGGCCTGGAAGATGCTCATGCTTTGTCCGTGTCCACAGGAGGACGCCCCGCTGAGGGCAGGCCGGAGGGGAGAGTCCACCACTCCGCCTCTGCAGCTGGCGCAGCCCCTGGCGCCTCTATGGACCCTTTGAAGATGCCTTTTCCTCATCCCTCCCCACCTGGCGGCTGTCTGTGGGCACCCCGGTCGGCGGGGCCTCAGGCTCAGAGACCCAAGATGAAGGGTGGCCAGTCCCCTGCTCGGTGGGTGGGTGGGTGGGCGCACACCTGGGCTCCGGCCAGTGCACTGTTCCACCCGGAACGGGACTCAGACTCCTCAGCCACAGCAGGAGAGACCCCAGCAGGAGACAGCCCGCCAGCCTCCTCCTCCAGGAAGCCCTCCGGCAGCAGCGCCGGGCCCTGACCTTGACCTGCCAGGTATGCTCTTCAGAAAGGCAGCTCTTAGGGCAGAGGAGGCTGGGGGCCGTGGGGGGTGGGAGGTGGGGGAATGAGGGTCCGGGTGACAGGGGAGGCCCAGTTCAGGAGACAGAAACCAAGAAGCCTCAGTTCCCGACTGGAATTAAACGGCCAGGGAGAGAAGGGTCCTGAATCGGACCCCAGAGGCACACAAGCTCCCGGGGCACGTGGACTTGACCCGCGGCAGAGGTCACGCCACTGCCATGACGGGTGAGAACTTACGAATGAAAAGCCTTTCAAAGCAAGAGGCAGCCGGCATTTATTTGAGATCCGTCAGAACAGCTGTTCAGGAAGCGCTGATTCAGGCACAAACCCAAATAGTCCCCCAATCTGGAGGCAAAGGGAAGGGGACAGTGACACCCATAGAAGGAAGGCCTTTCGACGGATGCAGAGAAGCTGACAGAGTGATGCTAATTCTAAACAATTTTTAAAGTTTTCAGCCCACCGGGTAGGTGGGGGGAGGGGGGATTTCCAGGCCAGTAGGCATCAGTCTGCTTGCTAGTCAGAGTATCTGCTTTCCTATTATCTTTGCAAACAGTTCTTTGGGATACAATGCTGCTTTAGGGAGAACCCAAGGTTATTCTGCCTGTTTGTAACATTCCCGAGGTCTGAGGCCTAAGACAGCACAGCTCCGACTCTATCCTAGTTGATGTTATTTTGACTGTCCTTTGGGCAAGAGAGTCATTCACAGCCTACATCAGCAATTATATGTATGCACGGCCATCACATTACTGAAAAACACCAAAACGCTGGCTCCCTCAAAGCATCTGATTTAGTCACTGAGGTGAGAGGGTAACTAGAGGCCGGTACACAGCTGGGCCCGGCAGCCCGGTGGGCAGAAGTGGGGGCCCAGCCCTCGCCAGGTAGCTCGGTTGGTTAGAGGGTTGTCCAAATAGGCCAAGGTTGGGGTTTGGTCCTGGGTCAGGGCACACACAAGAATCAACCAATGACCCCCAGCCGGTGTTGCTCAGTGGTTGAGTGTCAACCTATGAACCAGAAGGTCGATTCCCGGTCAGGGTACAGGCCTGGGTTGCGGGCTCGATCCTCAGTGTGGGGCATGCAGGAGGTAGCTGATCAATGATTCTCTCTCATCATTGATGTTTCTATTTATCTCTCCTTCTCCCTTCTTCTCTGAAATTAAAAAAAAAAAATCAACCAATTAATATGTGAATAGATGGAACATCAGGTCGATGATTTTCTCTCTAAAAAAGTCAACAAATAAAAAAAAAATTTTTTTTAAAGAGAAGTGGGAGCCTGGGATATAAGAAAGAAGACACAGCCGGGCTGGTGTGGCTCAGTGGTTGAGCCTGGACCTATGAACCAGGAGGTCACAGTTCAATTCCCGGTCAGGGCACACGCCCAGGTTGTGGGGCGTGCAGGAGGCAGCTGATCGATGAGTTTCTCTCATCATTGAAGTTTCTATCTCCCTTTCCTTTCCTCTCTCTGAAATCAATAAAAAATTATATTTTTAAAAAGGCACAAACGTAACTCTTCTCCAAGACCACCCCACAGACCAGGCTGCACGTGGGGCTTTCTCTGAGGCTGCGCAGAGCCGGGCCTGGGGCTGTGGAGGCGAACGGAGGACAGGTGAGTCCGCTGCCCCAGTGTGCGGGCACCGGCTGCAGGTGAGCCCCTGGGCTCCCGCTTCTCCTCACCCGCCGTTGCTCTCCCAGGGCCGCTGTGCGAGTGCTGGAGGCCACAGACACATCATCGCGTCCTCAGGCTGCCTCCCGTCCAACCTCGGTGCCACCGGCCTGCGGCTTGGCCCCCCGGGCAGCGTCTCCCGCTCGGCCTGTCGCACCTGCCTTCTCCAGTGATCGTCCTCCGGTGTCCTTGCCACTTCCGGTCAGTCATTCGATGCCGGGCTCCTGTGCAAACCCCGAGTGTGTGCTCCTCCGCGTTTGCAAAGCCAGTGCCTGCCCTGCGCGCTGGTTAGGAGGCAGCCACTTCCGAGACGCCGTCGGGCACCAGTGCCGCCAGTCCCGGGACCAGAGTGAAAGCCAGGCCACGTCCCCCGGGGCTCCTGTCCTCAGGCTGTGGCGGATTTCTGTGACCGACCCCTGGGTGACTTGTGTGCTTCCTCGGCCTGTGCTTTAAATGCCCGCTCTCGTGTTTTAAATTCACCAATAAACAGGGAGCCTGTGAAGGCCCAGGCCCCCACCCGCCACCCCAGGGACAGCGGAACCCCAGGCCAGGTGCTCCCCATCCTTGGGACTCGGCGGCGTGGCCCCAGGGATTTCCAGGCCTTGTAAGTAGAGTTTGCTCAGAGTTCCCTGATGTTATGGCCGAAGGGCGTCCTGGGCTCCTGCAGCTACAGTGAGAAGCGCACGGGCTGGTCCGGCCACAGCGCCGGCTGTTGACAGGCAGAGGCCCCACAGCACGGGCGCCCGAGGTCCACAGGAGCGCGTCTGGAGGCCACTGTTGACGCCTGCAAAGACTGGCTTCCCACACGGCCACATTCTCAGCTTCTGGACAGAACTGAATTGGGGGGGGAGGGTACTCAACCCACCACACCCGCCAAGAAGCCTGAGGTCCCTGATGGCCTCGGGCTGGGGTTCTGGGGGTGAGGCCCCTGCAGAGACAGACCCGCGGCAGGCGCTGGGGGCTGCGCAGTGGGGCCAAGTGCTCCCCGGAAGTGGCTGCCAGCCCCGCTGGGCCAGCATCCGGCTCAGCTCGCCACATGTCGGTGTGGAGGTCCGGCCAGCCCCCCTGACCCCGCGGCTGTGGCTCTGAGGGGTGCTCCTGCCCCCCCTGTGCCAAGGCTGCTGCTGCTGGCGGACAGGGAGGCCGGTTGCACACGGGCTGGGGCTGCCCGCCTCCTCCCGTGCCCCATCCCAGCCACAGCTCCCCAGCCCTGACCCCGGGAAAGACACTCTGCTCAGGACTCCGCTCTCCTGTCAAGACCCACCTGCGGAACCAGGAAGAGAGCCCAGACTCTGGTTGGGGCTACGGGGCAGCATTAAAAAAAATTTTTTTTTTTAAATTGATTTCAGAAAGGAAGGAAGGGGGAGAGAGAGAGAAAGAGAGAGAGAGAGAGAGAGAGAGAGAGAGAGAGAGAGAGAAACATAAATGAGAGAATCATTGATCAGCTGCCTCCTGCACACCCCCTACTGGGATCAAGCCCGCAACCCAGGCATGTGCCTGACCAGGAATCAAACTGTGACCTCTTGGTTCATAGGTCGACGCTCAACCACTGAGCAACACCAGCTGGGCGCTGCAGCATTTTTGTATAAGAAAAATCAAGGGAGTTAAACTTGAAAAGACAAAACCCTTGGCCAGTGGCGGGCAGGGGGCTCTGCGGCCCCAGGCTTGTCCCTGCGAACATAAAGTGTGAGATGGAGAGCTGGCATCCCAGGCCCCGGAGGAGGAAATGCTATTTTTAACTTCAAAGCAGATGAGAGACAGTATGGCTGGGGCTGGGGCAACCCGAAAAGACCTAAAATACCTCGTCTTCCTAAATGAGAAACCAGAAACCACTGGAGCGGGCTCCTCTCCCCAGGGAGGGTCCCGGAACGCCCGAGGCATCCCACGTGGGCACCGCTCGTGTTAAAGGGCACGGGGGACACCCCACGGGCACCTGGTCACTGAGCAGCAGGCGCTGGCCCCGGCCCCTGCGCCAGGGCATGGCTTGCCCTCGACCATGGGGGGCGGGGGTGCCTGATGCAGGGGACCCAGGGCTGGCAGCTCAGGGGCAGCGCTGCCGGGAGAGAAGCAGAGCTGGTGGGACCTGGAGGGAGGCTGGGGATGCCTGTCTCCTGGGGAAGGAAGACGTGGGCAGAGCGCTCAGGTCAGCCTGAGGCTGCTGGGCAACGAGCTCGGATGGCCCCCCGGGCGGAATGGCCCCCAGTCAGAAAAGTCCTGCTGGCCCAAGGGTGCAGCCTGGCTGGATGCCACAGGGCTGCAGCCTGAGACAGGTGGGCCCAGGCGGAGACCAGGTGAGAGCCTGGCACTCGGCATGGGGCCTGCTGGGCTGGGCCGGGAGGGAGGGCAGTTAGGAAGATCCCTCTTTCCTGGCTGGAGCACCCACCAAGGAATCCAGGAGGCGGCCCATCTGGAAAACAGGCAAATATTCAGGGAAACGTCAAAGAAATCAAACCAGAGTCGCTGTGACGATGACCACCTGGTGCAACCCTCCTCAAAAACAAGTGCCCGGCATGTGGCTCGGGGGTTGAGCGCTGCACCGTGTACCAAGGCGTCGCTGGTTCGATTCCTGGTCAGGGCACGTGCGCGGGTTGCGGCTCGATCCCCAGTAGGGGATGGGCAGAAGGCAGCCGATCCATGTTTCTCTATCATCAGTGTTTCTATCTTCTCTCCCTCTTCCTTCCTCTCTCTCTAAAAAATCAATAAGAACATACTGAAAGAAGGAAAGAAAAAGGAGAGCGAGTCAGGAGAGAAGCCCTCACCCTGGGAGGCCGAGCCGCGGCCACGCGGGCGGGATGCGTGTTTACAGCCCCGCGTCCCCAGCCTGCTCTGCCTCCCGCGCTTCCTCCCGGGTGTGCTGTGGGCGTGCCGGGAGGAAGCATCTGCCCCGAACACGACATCACTAATGTGACAGTCAACACATGACACAAATCTATTTAGCAGACACTTGTTCGCACCTAGCAACCTGGTCCTCCGCAAACAGAGACCTTCCCTGCCCTCCAGCTCAGACCACGGCCAGCGCTCCCCAGCGCGCCACCCTTCCCGGGGACATCCAAGAGGCAAAAATACAACAGCCCGGCCAGGAGCGTGGGCTGTCAGGACTGGCGAGTGGCCAAGCTGCGTGCGGAAGCCGGGGTGGAGGCCTCAGCCGCGGGGACGACGCCCCCTCCTGGTGCGAAGACACAGAGCTGTGACTGGAGCCGGGCGGGGCGGGCAGTGGCCCTGTGACTTCCAGGCAACCATAACACTCTTTCTATCCCCTTAGGAAGCAAAGGTCCGCAGAGCCACTGACAGCCTTGGGACTAATGAGTCAATGGCAGGGCCAGGCCCACGCCCAGGCCTGACTCAGGCTCAGAGCCACACCCACATCCTCATTGGCCCTAAACATCAAGGAACGCAAAGAAGGCACATACAAATCAGATCAATACGTTGGAACAATTTGAGGCTTAAAGTGAATAAAGCAGACAAATTCCTCCCAAATTTCGACTTATTTGGATTTGGTGTGGCTCAGTGGTTGAGCGTTGTCCCATGCACCAGGAGTCGCTGGTTTAATTCCCGGTCAGGGCACGTGCGGGGTTGTGGGCTCGATCTCCGGTAAGGGGCGTGTGGGAGGCAGCGACCGATGTTTCTCTCTCTCTCTCTCTCCTTTCCCCTCTCTCTAAAAATTATAAAAAAAAGGACCTTTTCTGGCAGTGGACCATCATTAAACATATGTGAGTACATATGCACACATGATATGACATGTACATGTGACATGTGTTCACACACGCATAGGGGAAAGACCTCTCTCTTAAGTATGGTCTCAGCCTAATGATGTGAGAATAAAATCCCATTACTAACATCATCACACAAAACCAGGCAGGCTTAAAAGAAAAAAAAGGTGAAAAAACAGGCGGGCAGCCTGGCCAGGGTAGCTCCATGGTTGAGCGTCGACCTATGAACCAGGAGGTCACGGTTGGATTCCTAGCCAGGGCACAGGCCCAGGTTGCGGGCTCGACCCCCAGCTGGGGGCGTGCAGGAGGCAGCCGACCAATGATTCTTTCTCATCATTGATGTTTTTTTCTCTGTCCCTCTCTGAAATTAATAAAAATGTATTTTAAAAAATCAGCAGGAAGTTTAACTTCTAGACCAGGGGTGGGCAAACTTTTTGACTCGAGGGCCACAATGGGTTCTTAAACTGGACCGGAGGGCCGGAACAAAAGCATGGATGGAGTGTTTGTGTGAACTAATATAAATTCAAAGTAAACATCATTACATAAAAGGGTACGGTCTTTTTTTTTTAGTTTTATTCATTTCAAACGGGCCGGATTCGGCCCGCGGGCCGTAGTTTGCCCACGGCTGGTCTAGACAGTGAATGAGCTCAGTGAACGGGTCAGTGTGGACCAGGGAAGGCGCTCGCTAAGGCTCACGCTGTCTCGGGTTAGTCGGGTGCACGGGCCACTCTGCCCGACCCCCTGGGGCTCCTCCCGTGTGAGGCCCCGTGTCAGGGGGCTTCGTGTAGACACACCAAGAGCTTGTCGCCGCGGATGGCTGTCCACAGCGCTCACCTCCTCACCTCCTCCGCGGCAAACCCAGGCGCTGCGTCACATAAGCCACACGCGGAGCAGTCTGGCTCCGGTGACAGTGGCGCCCGCAGAGCCGAGGTGACGGGACCGCTGTCTCCCGCGAGCACCCGGACAGGCCTCTGCAAAGACAAATTCCTGCGGGGTGTCCCAGCTGCCAATTTCCCTCAAAACCAAAGGCAAAAGGAGCGAAACCAAAACAGCCTTCAGGTTAAAAATCTCGCTTTCTCGAAGCAGCATGATTGGGAGATACGTAGGTTCCAGTTTTGTTTTTAATTTAGCGCAAAAATTTTAAAACGTGAATACTTTGCAATAAGCTAAATCACACATCAAAGCCATTACTGTCTGCAGAGAGAGCTCGTTTTGTACATTTGAGTCACTTTCATCCCTGGTGAATTGCACAGCTACTGGGACTTAAAGGAAGAAACACACATATCTGCTCGTCACCCCCATCTGGGCACATGCCCCTGAGACCTGTCATTTCCTCCCTCCAAGCTCCGGAGCCATCGTGTTGCTGCTTTTGCTCCTGGTTCCTGAAATAGCTCCCGCACACGGAGGCGGGAGGGGTGTCTGTCATCCAGGACAAGCTCCTTTCAGCTGCAAGGTCTGTGCTAATCAATGACTAGTGGGGGCTCAGAATAGCCTCACACTGGGGGGAGAGGGGGCTAGTTGCCAGGGAAACCAACCATGTGATCACGGGGTTGGCACCTTCAGGCCTGCCCCTCCATCTCCAGGAGGGGGGGCTAGAGTCAGAATCAATCACCAGCGGCCAGTGATGTACCAACCACAGTTACGTAATGAGGCTCCGTAAGCATCCCGAACCAGGGCACTGGGCAACGGGCCTCGGAGATCCTGGGCGCTGACACTGGGAGGGCCTGGAGCACGGCGCCCGGGAGGCACGGACGCCGGGCCCCTCCATCCCTCCCCCTGCGCCTCTCTGCCACCTGCTGTTCCTGCGTTGCTTCCTTTGTAACAACCAGTCATCTAGTCAGTCATCTTTTCCCGAGCTCCGGGAGCTCTGACGAATTAACCCAGCCCTCGGAGGGGGCGGGAGCCTATGATGTACCGTCCGTCGGTCAGAAGCACAGACAGCCTGCACGTGTGACCGGCATCTGAAGTCCAGGGAGTGGGGCGGTCTTGTGGGGCGGAGGCCTCAGCTGTGACCTGGCGCCACCTGCAGGCAGGCAGGGTCAGAACAGAAGGAAACCGCGGGACCCAGAACCCCTGGAGAACAGACTTGCTTAGAAGTTCGTGTGAGAGCAATGGAGAAATTGAGTTTTTCCTAGGAATAGACTCCTTAACCTTCCAAAGAAACGTCTTTATTTATTTACAGGGCTTAGGAAAGGAAAAAGCTCTAGAAAAAGGAAATTTCAAAATAGGCCTTTGGTGAGGGCTGGGCGCAGGGGGCACCGGTCCAGGCTGGAGTCTCACCCTTACCGTGGTCACTTCCAGGTCGTGAGGAAGGATCTCCCGGAGTCTCTCGACCGGATCCCTCTGGGCCCCAGCGACTGGCCCGAGCGACTTCTCAGCTCGCGCTCGGCCCCGTCCCCCTGCGCCAGCTCCTCATCGTACCTGCGCGCAGGGAAGGAGAAACGAAGGCTCCAGGACTCGTCCCCCGTCGCCCAGGGAAGCAGCCCGCCCCTCCCCGGGTCTTGGCAGCCCAGAGCCCACGGGGCATAGGAGTGCAGCCTGAGCTGCACAGTGACAGGCCAGCCTGCAGCTGCCACCCGATGGAACTTCCCAAAGGAAACAGGAATGAGGCGTCAGGGGAGTGAAGGAGAGAGAGGTCTGGAAATGCTTCACACACCACATCCGGGGGCGGGCATGACTGATGCACTTCAGACAGGGACGGGGTGCCCAGTGCCAGGCGTGTGGCAAGAGCTTCGCTAGGATTTATTACACGAAGGCCACACAAAGACCGGGTCTTTTCTGCTACAAAATGCTCTATCCCACAGCATCACTGATGAACGACATACTCTGCCCACAGGCGGCAAGTCCACACAGGGCAGGGAATCCCAGCTGGCCTCGGCGCCCCCCGGTCTGAGACACCCAAGGACGAGGCACCGTCGCCCCCAAACTCACAGAACTTCGTAATTGCCAAGAACCTCCTTCGGGGGGGACTTGTTCCATTTGCAGTCTGGGATTTCGCCGTTGGGGACCGCGATGTTGAGGGTGTCGTTAATCAGGTTATACTTAAGGATCCGGTCGTTGGCGGTGCTGGAGGTGAGAGACGGAGACGCGTTAACCTAGAGAGGAAAGAAGCCATGTCCTTCACTCGAGTCACTTCCTCCCTCGGGAGAAGGGCACAGTGCAGCAGCAAACGCTGCCGCCACGCATTTAGGTCAAGCGGGGCCTCAGACTGTTAACGTCTCCTATCTCCAGGGCACCGTTAGAGGAAGTATTTCGAGATCTACTTTTGTTATTGCTGTGTTGATACACACCCAAGGGCATTTTCCCCATTGCTTTCCAGAGACAGAGTGGAAAGGGAGAGGGATGGGGGGGGAGAGAGAGAGAGAGAGAGAGAGATCAATGTGAGAGACACATCATGCTACTGCCTCCCTCCCGCATGCGTGCCCTTGACGGGGAATCAAACCCATGACCCTCTGGTGTGCAGGCTGACACTCTAACCACTGAGCACACCAGCCAGGGCTGTTCTCTGCTTTGATTAGCTGTTAGATGAAACATAAGTAATATTTAAAGGCAGGGTTAGGACTGTGATCTACAAATCAGTCATCACACAAACAAAACTTTTAAGTCAACAGATATCACGAACACCTCAGTGTCGACCTGTGTGCTGAGCTCTGTCCTAAGTGCCATGAGCCCAGAGCTTTGCTGGGTCCGTGAACCAAATGACCTTGGACAAGTCGCAGTGTGAGGTTAGAGTCAATGGTAACGGCCCTGTTTGGCTAAGAGAGTAATACCTCATAAAGCAACATTCCGACCCAAATGAGGAGCCCATCCGACAAGTGGGAGTTAGTCCCATAGGCCTCTGAGGAGCTAGAATGTCACAAAGTCCATGGAGACCCACAGGCCCTCAGGCGCCTCCTCACTCTTATGTCAGGCACAGTCGTCATGACCTTGGAGAGCAGAGGCAGCAGACATGCAAGCTGTTCAGGTGCCTCCCAACCAAAATGACCGTGGGTGTGTGTTCACACAACAACAAGTAGATCCCAAATACTTGTTCAGGGTATCAAATGCGCCGTGAAAAGGAGGGTGGGCCTCCGGTGCCTCTGAAACTGCTACTGTCGCACAGCTCTTACTAGGAATGTGCTAGAATTAACATGCTGCTGCGTTAGAAGAGATATTCTCAGTTAGGGTCCCAGCTCATCCAGGAAAGCGTGACTTCCATTCCAGTTACTCTGTTTAAGACGGGAAGCAAGCCCCGCTGGTGTGGCTGTCGGTGAGCGTTGTCCTGTACACCCAACGGCTGTGGGTTCAATGCCTGGTCAGGGCACACACCCAGGGTGCAGGTTTGATCCCCAGTCGGGATGCGTATGGGAGGCCACGATCGATGTCTCTCTCTCTCTCTCTCTCCATTCCTCTCTCTCTAAAATCATAACAAACACATCCTCAGTGAGATTCCTCATCTCTGAATGGGATGCCACCGCTTCCCAAGAGCTCCTTTCCAGAGTGGGAGCGGCGTCCCCCAGGACAGGGCGGGGCCTCCGAGCGTGGACTCGTCCGGAAGCATCCTGGAGCGCAGGGCCTCCGGAGGTGACAGACCCGGACGGGGCTCACTTCCCACCATCAGCAATTAGACACACCTGGACATCCTGCCCTGTTACACTTACAGCCTCATCAGATGCCCTAGTCCTGCCGCCCAGCCTGGGCCGTCAGGCTAGATCAGCGGAGCCTGAGGCTAGATCAGCAGAGCCTGAGGCTGGGTCAGCGGAGCCTGAGGCTGGGTCAGCGGAGCCTGAGGCTGGGTCAGCGGAGCTTGAGGCTGGTCAGCGGAGCCTGAGGCTGGGTCAGTGGAGCCTGAGGCTGGGTCAGCGAAGCCGGAGGCGGGCAGCGGCCGGGCGGGTGGAGGTGGGGAGCAGGGTCCCTCCCACCCGCAGTTACCTCGATCAGCCAGGGCTTTAGCTTGTCGTCGATGATGATGTCGTAGCCGTAGCACTCGAAGCAGTGCTTGTCGTTGTTCATCACCGGCTGCAGAGAGAGACCAGGGTTGAGCGTTGACCTATGAACCAGGAGGTCAGGGTTCGCTTCCCGGTCAGGGCACAGGCCTGGGTTGCGGGCTCCATCCCTACTATGGGGCGTGTAGGAGGCAGCTGATCAATGATTCTCTTGTCATTGATGTTTCTATCTCTACCTCCCTCTCCCTTCCTCTCTGAAAAAAAAACAACAAAAAACGGCAGGCTCCCTTCAGCCCTAAATATCTATGAAATAGCAAAGCAAAAACCCTGAAAGCAAGGAGGTTGCTGAAAATCCCCTCCCAAACCTCAGCTTCTGCCACAACATCCCTTATGGACTCAATGGGCCCAGGGGAGCTGGTGACACCAGGGGACTCGCCAGGCCCGCGGCCACGGCAGGGGAGGCTCCAGGCGCATGTGGGCAGCACCGGCGGGAAGTGTCCCCTTCCCGAACCTGCCTCAGCCTCGAGCAGGTAAGTGGGAGGTGAGACCCTAAAAACAGGTGTTTTTAGCAAAACACAAGCGTCACCAGCTCCCAAGCACCTGCAGGGCGGGGTCCTCCCCTCCCTCCCGGCCCTACTCACCGCCACGGCCTTCAGCGACTGCACGATGATCCAGTGGATCTCGTCGAACAGCTTGCCGGTCACCTCCTTGCCTCGGGTGCTCTCCAGGTACAGCCGCAGGTTGCTCACCGTCCACTTGCCCCCGTGGATGTGGTTGTAGTCCTCCTGGCAGGGGAAAGGGGCGGAGCCTCGGGCACTGCTCCCGGAGGAACCCAGGGCCCTCCCTCCCTCCTCCAGGCAGACCTGCCCCCGGGACCTGGGCCTCCTACATGTGCACACTTTTTAAATACTCAACTCTGGAACATTCTTACAAGCAATCATTTACACCTTGTAGTGCATGCTGAGGAAGCCACCCAGACCCCCCACCCCCTTAAGATCAAGGCACCTCTCATTCCACCACCAGCCACACCGACCTCCTTTCAGCTCCTACAATGCTCCTTCCTGCCACAGGGCCTTGGAACATGCCTGCCCGCTGCTACAAGGTAGGGATTGCCCAGCACTGAGCCTGGGACCAGCCCAGATGGTGCACAGTGTGTATTTGTTGAACAAATGAATGGCTGAGCGTGAGTGCTCTCACGTGATCCTCCCAACCCTCTAAGGCAGTGGTTCTCAACCTTCTGGCCCTTTAATTACAGTTCCTCATGTTGTGACCCAACCATAACATTACTTTCGTTGCTACTTCATAACTGTCATGTTGCTACTGTTATGAATCGTAATGTAAATATCTGATATGCAGGATGGTCTTAGGCGACCCCTGTGAAAGGGTCGTTCGACTGCCAAAGGGGTCGCGACCCACAGGTTGAGAACCGCTGCTCTAAGGCTGGCGTGTAAAACTCGCTGCTGGTGGCCACATGCGGCCCACAACCAATATTTCTGCAGCGCAGCCAATATAACAGTGTGTAAGAAAACATGAATCTTATCATTGCTCTTGTTCTATTTTATACTATACTTTCCGAAATAAACCTACGTTTCTATGAAAATTGAAGCTTGTGTTTGCGGCCCACATAAGCTTAAACCTTGTTTATTTGGCCCGTGTTAGCCTTTGAGTTTGACATGCTTGTGCTAAGGCAGTGGTTCTCAACCTGTGGGTCGCGACCCCTTTGGCAGTCGAACGACCCTTTCACAGGGGTCGCCTAAGATCATCCTGCATATCAGATATTTACATGACGATTCATAACGGCAGCAACATGACAGTTATGAAGTAGCAGCTAATGTTGGAAAATAATGTTATGGTTGGGTCACAGCAGGAGGAACTGTGTTCAAAGGGCCAGGAGGCTGAGAAGCGCTGCCCTAAGGTGATGTCATCACCTTCACAACTGGAGAAACTGAGGCTGAGAGTCCAACTCACCGCCTGAGGCCGCAGAACCAGAGAGGCAAGGCTCGCACTGGCTTCCTGTGTCCCCTTGCCCCTCCCCGCCCCAGGCTGATGGCAGCACAGCCACACCAGGAACTAAGGGCATCTTGCTATGGCCCCCATACCCACCCCACCCGCTCCTGCAGAAACAGGGAAAGAAACCCACAGCCCTGGCTGGTTTGGCCCAGTGGATAGAGCGTCAGCCTACGGACTCAAGGGTCTTGGGCTCGATTCCGGTCCAGGGCACATGCTGGGATTGCAGGCCCGATCCCTAGTGGGGGGCGTGCGGGAAGCGGCCGATCAATAATTCTCTCTCATCATTGATGTTTCTATCTCTCTCTACCTCTCCCTTCCTCTCTGAAATTAATAAAAATATATTAAAAAAAAAAACCCCACAGAATCACCCCGCTTCCTGCGTCCTTAGGCTGGAGGGAAAGCCACTCACCCCGTGCTTCTGGATGGCGACGTTGGTGAGGTGCACAAACATGTTGTCCAGCTCGCTGGTGCTGGGCGTGTACTTCACGGTGCAGAAGCGGCAGAAGCCGAGCTTGTACCTGAGGGGCTCCGCTCAGTCAATACCCGGAGGAGAAGCACAGAAACCCGCACTGCGCTCTCTACACGGAGCTGTGGGGCTTGTTGTTTTAACGTCTAAAAGCACCGCGTGTTTTTAATGCTTCGTTTTTTAATAACAGCTTTATCGACATGTAACTCGTATGTACACGTACCTCACTCGCCTAAAGAATTCGATTCCAGGGGTTTGGGCAAACTCAGAGTGTGCGACCATCACCGCAATCCATTCTACAAAATCCGCATCGCCCCAAAAGGAAACCCCAGGACCACTGGCGGTCACTCCCCATCCCCAGCGCTGGGCCAACACCCGTCTACGTTCTGTCTAAAGATGTGCCCGCTCTGGGCATTTCACGTAAACAGAATGATTCAACGCGTGGCCTTCTGCGCCTGGCTTCTCGCCCCGAGCGCGTCTGTGAGGTTAAAAGAGCTGCTTTTTATCTGTGAGCCTCGCATGTGATCCCTGCACTCAACGCTCAGCCCGCACAGGGCACTGGGCACCGGTGCGCCTCACCAACCCCACCATGGCGCCAGGGAGCGCGCACTCACGGCACCGCCTGGAGAATGGAAATGGGCCTGGCGCTTACATGTAGCAGCGCAGCGGGCGGTAGGTAGACACCAGGACGTACAGGCGCAGGTCGAACTTCCTCCCGCCGATCAGGAGCGGGTTGCTGATGTACAGGGAGATCACGTAGGCTTCCTTCGTGGACTGAGACACAAACCTAAACGGGGCAGAGGAAGCCGGAATTAGACGGCAAAGGCCAAAGGCCATTCGGTCGGCGGTAACCAGCTCCCGCCTCTCCTTCAGTGAGAAAACAGGGGAGACGCTTTCCATGAGGAGCCCTGGGCCCGGGCCCAGGCCCCGGGGCGGCGGCAGCTGCTGGGAACCCCAGGGCTCCTGGGGCTGAGCCTCGCGTGGCTAACGACGTGTCACCAGATCTAAGCGCCCGTCCTGGGATCTCCCGCGGGACAGGCTCACAGCGACAGCAGCTGAGGGCCTCCCGGAGGCAGAGAGCCCGGGACGAAATGCCCTGGAATCAGTCCCAAGGAGACCCCCTCCCAGGGAGGAGGCTGGGCCTGACCTAATGCGACCCGTCCCACAACAGCGCTCAGGTGCAGATCAGCCGGGTCCCTGCCCACCTGCCCCGCGAGGCGAGGCCATGGGTGCCCAGTTCACCCGGGCGAGGAGTCTCAGGGTCTACACAACAAAATGTGCTCGACAGCACGTGTCAGTGAGTCAGTCCTGGGTCTTCAGCAGATGCTTTGCTGTCTCAGAAACACTGTGACTGGCCTGGCCAGTGTGGCTCAGTGGTTGAGCATCAACCTATGAACCAGGAGGTCAGGGTTCAATTCCCAGTCAGGGCACATGCCTGGGTTGCGGGCTCGATCTCCAGTGTGGTGCATGCAGGAGGCAGCCCATCAATGATTCTCTCTCATCGTGGATGTTTCTATCCCTCTCTCTCCCTCTCCCTTCTTCTCTGAAATCAATAAAAATATATTAAAAAAAAAACATACAAAAACTGTGACTGGACGGGTCTCCCACCAACTTCAGGAACACAGGCTCCTGCTCTGTGACTCCCGCTGGTGTCACACCGTTTCGCTCTGCACCTCCCCTCGGGGGGAGTCCCCGGGACAGATGCTGCACTCCTGCAGAAGCCAGCCCATGGCCGACAGACAGACGCGGGACGCTGCGGGTCCCCCACTCACGAGGACGTCTTGCTGTCCCGGGACCACTTTTTGATCTGCGAGAGCTTGTTGATGAGGAAGATGCCCTTGCCCTGGGCTTTGCCGCACGGCTTCATGATCCACGTGCTGGACGGGCTCTTCCGGAACTCCTCCACGAACAGGTTGTAGTCGGCGGGCAGCATGTAGGTGACTGGGACAAAGTCTGAAAGGAAAGGAGAGGGGACCCGTGAGCCAGCCCGCAGTGGTCACGAACAGAAAATACTGCCACTGCCTTTCCAGGGGCTGTGTCCCACCCCCGCCCCCGCCCCCCCCAGCGTCTGGCAGAGCGAGGACTCCTGCGTCCAGGGCTGCACAATGATAACTCACCGTTACTACCCGTGTGCTAAGCATGTTACAAGCCTGTACCATCGACTCCCCACAGCACTGTGAGCTAGGGGCCCGCAGCGGCCCCATTGATCAGATGAGGAAACTCAGGCCCGGAGAGCTCACTCACATGGTTGTGCCCAGGCGTGTGAAGGGATTCTGAAACTATCCGACAGCCCAGCCTTTTTTTTTTTTTTTAATATATTTTATTGATTTTTTACAGAGAGGAAGGGAGAGGGATAGAGAGTTAGAAACATCGATGAGAGAGAAACATCGATCAGCTGCCTCCTGCACACCCCCCACTGGGGATGTGCCCACAACCAAGGTACATGCCCTTGACCGGAATCGAACCTGGGACTCTTCAGTCCGCAGGCCGACGCTCTGTCCACTGAGCCACACCGGTTAGGGCAGCGACAGTCCAGCTTTAACCCCACACAGGACAGGTGTGTGCGCTCCCTGGGTGTCGCTAGACGCAGCATTTGCAGCTCAGGAAGTGGTGACGCGTGCTGAGCACCGCAGACATTCTCCCCCTCACAGGAAGCACACGCCCCAGGCCTCAGAGTCCGAAACTGCGCCCCACCCCCATCTCTAGAGACACCGGATCCAAAGAGGCGCCCAGCGCAACCTGCACCCACACATTCACCCGTCGAAGCCAGCAGCTGTCACCTCGATGCCTTGTGCAGCTGATGTTAAAAAACTCAACTATTTACATGTGAAACCTGAGGCAGTGAGAAGGCACACACCCAGGTAGAGGTATTTCCCGTTCTCGTCCTTCTCCGCCAGGGGACTCCCCTCCTTCTCCAGCTCTTTCCGATACCGTTTAATGTTCTTCACCATCAGGTCCTTCCGGGTCAGCTCGTAGTGGTTGGGGAAGTGGTTGACTATCTGATCGTCTGAGAGCCGATAGCCAGTTTCCACACTGAAGACGTTTCGGATGGTTTGCACGCTCATCCTAAAAGGGAAGCACAGAAGGCACGCGCAGGACAGAAGCTCATGTTTGTCCACGCGGAGGGGGTCCCATTAAGGCCGGGAACTCCCCGAGCCCTCACCCACCCCCACCCAGCACCACAATGGCACAGGAAACGTGTCCAGTGACCGGCTATGGCATGAACTGTTTGAGGCAGCAGCTGTTTTGACTATACCCTGAACAGTTTCATTCTCTGGCACACAGCAGGTGCTCAATAAATGTTTATCAACTGCCGAAACTGGTTTGGGTCGATGGATAGAGCGTCGGCCTGCGGACTGAAAGGTCCCAGGTTTGATTCCGGTCAAGGGCATGTACCTGGGTTGTGGGCACATCCCCAGTAGGAGGTGTGCAGGAGGCAGCTGATCGATGTTTCTCTCTCATCGATGTTTCTAACTATCTCTCTCCCTTCCTCTCTGTAAAAAAAATCAATAAAATATATTTTTTAAAAATGTTTATCAATTAATGATAACGCTGATTATCGACAACAACCTAATGACAAACAGACTCTCCCAGACTCTGTAGTCAGGAAAGTCATTTACACAATATTTGCACCCAAAGTCGGGAAGGACAGGGAGCTCTTAAACCCAAACCCCAGGGGTTACTCAAGGCCAGCACTCACCCGGGCTGCCCCCCGTGAAGTGAGGAGGAGGAGAGAGAGGAGGAAGGAGAGAAGGAGGTCAGTGTCCTGCCACCCCGCTGTGCCCTCACCAGCCCCAGGCAGGGAAAGGGCAGGAAGGACGGGAGGGCTGGCACCCACAAGGGAACCAGAGTCACAGAAAGGCAGCTGGTGGCCTCTTGCTGTGGGGTCCCTGCCCTGCCCCCACCCCAGGGCACTAACCTAAGAGGGGTCTGGAGCACCCAAGATCATTAGAATAAGGAGATTTTTTTTACTTTGTATTATGGTAGAAGTCAACCGAACATGAAAGTAGAAACATGTTCTAAACTCAATAAAAACATTTCAATAAGCAAATAAAAAAAAAAAAAAAAAAAGAAAGTAGAAACATGTAACAGATTCCCACGACCCAGCCCACAGCTGTCACCACCCAGCCAGCCTTGTTTCGTCTGCGCCCCGCCCACTCCCCACACACGCGCCTGTTTTGTTTTCTTAATTTATTTTCTAATTATAGTTGACAGCACTGGCTTGTTCTGCAGCAATTCTCAGACATCATATCATTTCATCCAAAATGCTCCTGTAGGAACCTCTAGCAGCTAAGGACTCCTTTTTCTGATACACGACATCCTATGTTATACTGTTATCACAACTGAAAAAAGCAGCAGTAATTCCTGAATATCATCAAATATCATCATACCAGTGTCCCAACTTCCCTAATTGTCTGATATATTTTTACAGCTCATGCAAATAAGGGCCGGGCCTTCTGATTGGTTGTTCTCCCTCTCACGTCTCTCTCTCTCTAATTGATTTTAGAGAGAGGGGGAGAGGGGGAGAGAGAGAGAGAGAGAGAGAAACATTGATGTGAGGAACACTGATTGGCTGCCTCCTACAAGGCCCTCACGGGGATCGAGCCCACAACCTGGGTATGTGCCCTGACCGGGAACTGAACTGGCAACCCTTCAGTGTGTGGGGCGATGCTCAACCACCTGAGCCACACCTGAGAGGGGGCAGAGAGCAGAGCACGTGCACAGGTGTAGAAGCAAGAATGACAGGGGGAAACGTGCCGCCCACCGCATGGGGTGGAGGAACGAGGAGAAGGGAAGTGGCTGAACAGAGGCTGTAACATCTCTCAAGGCAGCGGCAGGGAGAGTGAGTCTGGAGGAGAGGGATGTGCGGGGTGAAGAAGCCCCGAGACCCTGATGAGCCCGCCCGCCTCAGAGACTCACGGGGAGCTGGGCCCAGGTCTGCAGAGGGTCGATGACAGAGGCCACAGCCGACTCCATGTAACCCCGCCAGAGGGGGGCTGTCCCGAGCAGGGAGCTGTCACCACTGAGGGCGGGAGCAGACCCGGACCGAGGGGGGCCGGGACCTCAGCCCGAGGAAGGCGGTGGAGGAGGAGCGTCCAGGACAAGGCCCAGGCTCCTGGTTGGGCGGAGCACCGTCCAGGAGGCGATGCCAAATCCCGAAACTAACTCACCTTCGGGGGTGGGGCTGGGATTGTAATCTAGGCCAAATAGCGCCCTCTCGCCATCCGCCATCCGAGAGGGAAGCAACTAGAAGCACGGAACCGCTTCCACGGGGCCCTCCTGTGACCCCCACCCCCACCCCTGGGTGCTGGGCAGTAAGGCACTCACTGCCTGGGCGCTGGGCAGTAAGGCGCCGACTCCCTGGGCGCTGGGCAGTAAGGCGCCGACTCCCTGGGCGCTGGGCAGTAAGGCGTTAACTCCCTGGGCCCTGGGCAGTAAGGCACTAACTCCCTGGGCGCTGGGCAGTAAGGCGCCAACTCCCTGGGCGCTGGGCAGTAAGGCGCCAACTCCCTGGGCGCTGGGCAGTAAGGCGCCAACTCCCTGGGCGCTGGGCAGTAAGGCGCCGACTCCCTGGGCGCTGGGCAGTAAGGCGCCGACTCCCTGGGCGCTGGGCAGTAAGGCGCCAACTCCCTGGGCGCTGGGCAGTAAGGCGCCAACTCCCTGGGCGCTGGGCAGTAAGGCACCGACTCCCTGGGCGCTGGGCAGTAAGGCGCCGACTCCCTGGGCGCTGGGCAGTAAGGCGTTAACTCCCTGGGCCCTGGGCAGTAAGGCACTAACTCCCTGGGCACTGGGCAGTAAGGCGCCAACTCCCTGGGCGCTGGGCAGTAAGGCGCCAACTCCCTGGGCGCTGGGCAGTAAGGCGCCGACTCCCTGGGCGCTGGGCAGTAAGGCGCCGACTCCCTGGGCGCTGGGCAGTAAGGCGCCGACTCCCTGGGCGCTGGGCAGTAAGGCGCCGACTCCCTGGGCGCTGGGCAGTAAGGCGCCAACTCCCTGGGCGCTGGGCAGTAAGGCACTGACTCCCTGGGCGCTGGGCAGTAAGGCGCTGACTGTGAGAAACTACCCAGAGGGGGGAGGGCTCTGGTTTTTCACCCAAATCCCCCGGGGGGACCACACTCCGCTGCCTGGGATAGAGGACTGCGGGCCCTGAGGCGCCGCGGAAAGAAGCGTGAGGAGGCACAGGACGGCACAGACAGCTGCGCCGGGACCGTCCCCTCCGGCTGCGATCTGGACCCGAATCCGTAACTGACCAATGGGCTCGGACACCCAGCGGCCCCGCCTCATACTCACCAGTAAAAATTCCAGTCCTCGCTCTCCGTCACCTGGACCCATCCTCTCTTTTCAAAATTATTGATCAGCACTGACTTCTCGATGTCAGTGACCCACTTCACTTTTCCTGCCATCATCCTGCAAGAGAGCAACGGCTCAGGCTGGGACACGTCCACAAGCTCCCGTCGCCCGGGGAACCCGAACATCCCCGGACCTTGGACGCCCCCAAGTTCAGTCCCCCCAGCTGTGGTCTCAGCCAGGGGCCTGCAGTGTCCGGGGGCACCGGGCATGTCTGGAGGCATTTTGTTTGTCACAACTGGGGGTGGGAATGCTCTGGCATCTAGTGAGAGAGGCCGGGGACGCTGCCCGACACCCCACAACGTACAGGACGGCCCCTCTCAGCCAACTACCCAGCTCAAATGTCAACTGTTGCCAAAGCCGAGAAATCCCGGTGGAGTAGGAAATAAAGGCAGCAATTAGCCATCAATAAATGCTCAACTGCAATTGCAACAGGGTCTCAGGTGAGAATCGCCCCCTCCCCCCCCACCAGGCAGCACCCACACCACAACCACCCTGCCGGCCACACAACTCGTTCTCCTACTTCAAACCAATCTCCCTGGCGGCCTCGCTGCAGCCACTGCCGCCCACCAGGGGACAACGCAGAACGGAGGGCAGCAACGGAAACCACCAAGGCGCGTGTTGTGCTTCCCGGGCGGGAAATGGGCCCTCCGAGAAGGGGGGGATTTCTTCCCGGGCCCCTGCTCCCGCCCCTGCTCCCTCGATCGTGACAAACAGTGACTCGAGGAGAACGCCTGAGGCTGGACTTACCATCGGAACTATGGAGCCAACACGGACGTCCAATTTCTCGCCACTTCACTGACTCTCCCTGGGGGTTCTGGCCTAAAATACAATGAATACACAGGTGAGATTACACAGCACAAGACCCAGGGGCACCCTGACTGTTGTGAACGTAGAGAACTGGCTAAGCCAAGGGCCCAGTGGAAAGTCTTGTGTTAACAAGTGCACATCGGGCTAGCCGCAGCACTCCTATTGCCCGGCTGTTTAATCCGGGGCCAACTCAAAGCACAGCTCAGCGACCTGCAGCAGGGGCAGCGCTGGTTAGAAATGCAAATTCTTGACGCCCCACCACCCCATGATGCACTGGGTCAGACTTTTGGGAACGGGACCCAGCATGTGTCTGAAGCTCTCGGGAGATTCTTACGCATGCTGAGTCCCTTGTTTGAAAGGAACAGGTCTAGCTAGCCCTAGCCGGTTTGGCTCAGTGGATAGAGCACTGGCCTGCGGACTAAAGGGTCCCGGGTTCGATTGTGGTCAAGGGCATATGCCCAAGTTGCAAGCTCAATCTCCAGTACAATCCCTAGTAGAGGGTGTGTAGGAGGCAGCCGATCAAGGATTCTCTCTCATCATTGATGTTTCTATCTCTCTCTCTCTCTCCCTCTCCCTTCCTCTCTGAAATCAATAAAAATATATATTTTTAAAAAAGGAACAGGTCTAGTTCATGTATTTGGTTCCTGTCTTCAACAGGAATGTGGTCCCACTTTTATCTCTTGCTGAATCTCCAGCCCCCCAGAGAAGTGTCTAGTAAAAGCACACAATCAATATTCAATGAGTTAACAAAAATAAAGATGTGAATTCCCGGCACACACCATCAGGTAAGAGCTGCCTGTGCCAAGCGGTGAATTAGGCACGGCCTGGCCCTGCAGGGAAGAGAAACTTGCACACGATCACCCAGGACGTGCCACAGCTTTGCCAGCACATGAAGTCGGGGCCGAGAGGTTAGCTGATCTCCGCTGAGGGGATCATCCACGCCTACAGCCCCAGGAGGACAGAATTCTGCCAAGAGGCCTAACATCCTGGAGTTATGACGACTCTCAGGCAAAAGCCAGGACAGCCTTTCAGGAGAGACAGCAAGCAGGGCAGCCCGTCTCACTCTTCTGGTCCAGCCTTCTAAAACCAGAGCCCGGCCCTCACCCCACTACCCCAGACTATCACTGACTTCCCGTCAAGTCCCAGCTGGGCCCGGACTCCAGGGCATCTGGATTTGTTTCCAGCTGGCCTTCTTTGACAAGGAAAAAGCACCATCTTTACTTACTATTTTAAAAATGTTTTTATTGACTTTAGAGAAAGAGGAAGGGGGAAAGAGAGAGACACATACATGGATTGGTTGCCTCCTGTAGGAACCCTGACCCAGGATCAACACCCCCCTCCACCCCACCCCCAAACTGGACATGTGCCCTGACCAGGAATCTAATTAGCGACCTTTGGGTGCACAGGAGGACACTCTAACCCACTGAGCCACACCAGCAAGGGCCAAAAGCGCCGTCTTTAAAGGAGATAATAAACAATAACGTAATGACTTCACATCAGTGCATCCGATGGCAGCTGTATTGCCACCGGGAGGCAGTGCCATGCTCCACGGAACTGTTGGCTGTGCCTGTGATCCTTTGAGTGCAGAGCAGGCTGAGGGTTTGCGCTACCACAGCCTCACACTGAAATGTGCTCTTTCCCGAACAAAGAACCGCTTTGCAAACTGTAAATGGCTTACAACGACACGATACTTTTACGTCTAGGATGGATCCCCTGTAATGACCCAGCTTCTCCATGAGGTGGATGGCTCGCTCTGCCCACACCCACTCTAAGTGGTAGGGGAACCGGAGGGGAGGTGCCTAGGTCCAGACCCCAGACAGAGGGGGGCAGAGCGGGGAACCCCAGGCTCCCGCCTCCGGCGCAGAGCCCTCGCCACAGGTGCCCGGCGCGCAGCAAGACGCCAACTGAAACAATACAGACTGCAGCAGCAAGAGCCGAGGCACAACGAAATGCTGCGAAAACAATCTTAAGAGCAATGCAATTACAAGGGTCCGGCGGCACCGGGTAAGGAGGAGGAAGGGGCACAGCAGCCAGAGCATTCTCCCAGGAGGGCGCGGCCCGCCCAGCACCGGCTGAGCATCACCCTAACTGGGAGAGGACTCGGGCGCCCACACTCGCCCGCGCATGCGCACTCACCCACTCACGCACAGCCCCACCCTCGGTCCTGGGAGGCGGCAGCCCGCGCGGGGCCTCACCTGTGGGCGCAGAGCGCGGGGCAGCACCGAGGAGCGCCGAGCAGGGGGGCCCCGCACCGCGCCCAGGCCCCGCGTCCAGCCCGCCTCCTGCGCTGGCAAGAGGACGCCGCCTGCCGCCCCGCGGATCGAGCCGCCGCCCACTACTTCCGGGGCGGCGCCCTGGCAACCGAAGACGCTACCACCGGCGCTACAACGGCTTCCGGGGTCAGACTTTCCCCGCGGGTCTCGGAGCCTCGGGCTGAGAGCTTAGGAAAAGCCAGCCGTTTAGCCTCCACCCCCACCCCCGAGCCTTTTAACCTTCAGGGCCCAGAAATGAGGCTGAGAAGGGTGTGGGCGCGGGACCGAGCCTGACAGCGCGAGGCAGAGCGGCGTTCTGGTTGCGGCACTGAGGCCAGTCCGCTCTTACCCCTCCGCTGCTCAGCTCCTGTGTCCGCAACATTGGGACAGCGTGGCGCCTACCTGGTAGACTTCGTTATAAGGACACGATGACAAGGTGAATGCTGCACATAGTAATCCATAAATGGCATACTCAGCCATGACCGGGCAGCTCAATTGGTTAGAGCGTCCTCCCCATTCGTCAAGGTTGCCGGTTCGATCCCGGTCAAGGCACATATGAGAAGCAACCAATGAATGCAGCAATAAGTGCAACAACACATTGATGTTTCTCTCGCTTTTTCTCTCTCTAAAATCAATACATTTAAAAAATATATTTCGTTATTGATTTCAGAGAGGAAGGGAGAGGGAGAGAGAAAGAAACATCAATGATGAGAGAGAATCATTGATCGGCTGCCTCCTGCACGCCCCCTACTGGGGATCGAGCCCGCAACACGGTCATGTGCTGTTGGTCGGAACTGAACCTGGGACCCTTCAGTCCGCAGGCCAACGCACTATCCACTGAGCCAAACTGGCTAGGGCTAAAATCAATAAATTTTTTAAAAATTAAATAACTGGCCTACTCAAAGTTCAGCTCATTTGTGAAGTGTTCCCTTGAGTGTGGGATAGGTCTAGTTCTTTAAACTATATATTTTAAAACTCTCTCTGTAAGGAAGAAGCACCCTGGTTTAGTGAGAAGCAAAACTGAAGCCAGACCTGGGTTGAATCCTTATTGGGGCATTTAAGCTGAAGCCATGTGTCTTAGTCTGTTCCGGCTGCTATAACAACAAACACTAGAGGTGGGGTACCTTCTAAACACCACAAATTAATTTTTCACAATTCTGGCACCGGCAGATTGGTCTCTGGTGAGGGCCTGCTTCCTGGTCATAATGATTGGTTACCTTACTTTGTCCCCCCACGGCAGAAGGAGTGAGGGTGCTCCTTTGAGGTCTCTTTTATTCGGGCACTAATGCCATTTATGAGAGCTCCACCCTCATGACCTATTCACTTTTCAAAGGCCCCACCTCCTGATACCACCACATTGGGGATTAGAATTCCAGCACATGACTTGGAGGGGACATAAACATACCACTCATTGTGCTATGAGAGTAGTTCATGAAAGAGAGAGTTGACACTCAATCAAAAATATTGAAGACCCACAACATTCACGAAAGGCACAAAAATCAGCCAAGATGAACTGGACACCAAGGAAACTTCTAGATCAGCAGTGAGA
Source organism: Myotis nattereri (assembly GCF_964212035.1). NCBI lineage: Eukaryota > Metazoa > Chordata > Mammalia > Chiroptera > Vespertilionidae > Myotis > Myotis nattereri. Next base: position 212,733,646 of record NC_138076.1, read on the forward strand.
AAACCACTGGCCACATCCAGCCTTCTACCTGGTTTTTATCTTTTTTTCTTATTGTTCCACTTGGTTTTTATAGCTCAATGGTATACCCATGACCCCAATGAAGTGAAATTTAATTTATCTCACCACCTCTTAAAAAAACAGTCCACTTGCTCATTAGTAGACCTGTATTACTAAAAAGTTATACTCCATTATTATTATATTCGTATGTCATCAATGAAAAAGTTGTACAATGTTATGGAACTTTTGTAAGTGGCAGAGCCTGGATTTGAACCCAGAACACCTGACCACTCCCACTCCTGCTTCCTTGGTAAACAGAGAGAAGCCTCTGGAAAGGTGGTGTGTGTTTCTAGGTGAAGTTCTGAGCGTTGCTTCCAGGGATTCCGGAAACCTCCTCCGAGCCTCTCCAGGGCTATTTCATTCATCACCACTTACCGTTAGCACCATCTAGTGGAGCCAGCACTCATCTGGAGCCTGACGGGCCAAGTTCACACCCACTGCACAGCGGCCATTGTTGCTCCATGGCCCTCAGCCTCAGCGTTCTCCCCGTCAAAGACTATCTGTCCGACTGTCTGTCTGTCTCCCTTCCTCTTTCTAAAATCAATCAATCAATAAATGTATTTTAAAAAGAATTTTAACTTAGCTGCAGCAGCACTGAAGCCATTGCGGGGCAGGTCTGAGCAGGAGGCTGTGCAGCTGGCCAGGTTGCCGCCCTCTGCAGCCCGCCCTGCTGCGTGCAGGACAGTAAGGGCCCTAAATATCCGGCCCGAGCTCTGCCCACTCACCCTTCACAAGAACCCTGCCCAGTGAGTGGTGTTATCCCACTTTTTAAAAATAGATTATTAATGTTTTTATTGATTTTAGAGACAGGATGGGAGAGAGATAGGAAGATGAAAGCATCAGTGAAAGAGAATCATCGATTGGCTGCCTCCTGTACACACCCTCCTTGGGATCGAGCCCACAACCCGGGCATGTGCCCTGTCTGGGAATCGAACTGGGGATCTCTTTGGTTCATGGATCGACACTCAACCACTGAGCAACACTGGCCTCGCTTTTATTGATTTTTAGAGAGAGAGAAACATAGATTTGTTGTTCCACTTATTTATGCATTTATTGGTTGATTTTTTTTCTTTTTCTTTTTCAATTATGTATATATAATTGATTTCAGAGAGGAAGAGAGATAGAAACAGCAATGACAAGAAACATTGATTGGCTGCCTCCTGCACGCCCCCTACTGGGGGAGGGGGCATGGAGCCTGCAACCCAGGCATGTGCCCCTGGCCGGAATCCAGGAATCCAACTTGGGACCCTTTAGTCCGAAGGCGGACCCTCTATCTACTGAGCCAAACCGGCCAGACCAGGGCCTGTGTTTTGTTTTGTTTTGTTTGGGTTTGACAGCAGCCATCCTAATGGGGTTGCTATCTCCACTTCTTAAATAAGCAAATGAGTCGCCTGAGGCCATGCAGCATTAATGTTATCAGTTCAGCTGTGACCTCCTGAGTGCCCTGCCCAGCTCAGCCCACCAAGGACTTTGATGGAGCCCCAGCCCATTGCTCCCTGAGGCTGTCAATCACCCCAGGGGTGCCCCGTGCTGGACAGAACCCAGCGCCCAGCCCACCCCGCCCACTCTGTGGCCAGGCCTCAGGCCCTGCCCTGCGCTGTGCGCTGTGCCTGTGCGCTGTGCGGGGACTCTGTGCTCCACCCAGGCACTGCCCCGTCTCAGGGCCTGCAGCAGCCTCAGGGCCACCCTCAGGCCCTCGTTACCACGGTCTCTAGCACCCCCAAACCCCCATCCCCCAATCTGTCTCATACACCACCCCTCACAGCACAGAGGGAGGGAACCAGGACTGCGACAGCATCCACTGAGGGTCAGGGAGGCGCCGGACACGGGGGCCCAGCTCTGCCCGGGGGGCGGGAAGGGGGGTGAGGCCTGAGACCCAGAGGACAGGCTGCCTGGTCTGGGGCCACAGGAGTGGAGATAGACCCTATGGCTCAAAAAAAGGTGACAACAGAGGCTGGGGAGAAAATCCAAAGCTGGGTCCTGGGGGGCAGGGGGGCCCCTCAGAAAGCCTGTTCCTCAAGACCACGCGGCCCGCCCGAGAGTACACCAGCCCGAGGGTGGGCTGCGAGTTTCTACAGGGCAGCGACCAGCATCACACGCAAACGTCGATCCAGTCAACAGAGAATTACCGCGCCCACCCCATGCTGGGGCACACACATTCCTGAGCACGTATGTACTAACTGTGTCCTGTGGAACAGAACACGCAGGCCCCGTGGGACCGCCGTGCCGACCTCCCAGGCCTGCTACTGGCCGCCTCCATTTCACCCCTTTTTTCCTACAAGCCTCTCCTGTCACGTCCTCTTCCCTTCCTTCCTTTCCTTCGACATGGGTCGCGTCTTCCCCTGTGGACCTGTCCTTTGCCCAGGGTCCTCCTCCGCCATGCGGCTCCCCGGGATTTCTCCAGCCCCTCTCCCACAGGCCGAGCCCTCCTCCCCGCAATAGGGACAAGCAGGAAAGAGCACTGGATTGGGAGTCCCGCCCTCGGGCCTGGGTTCGGATCTCAGGCCTGCTGCTGGCTGTGTGACCCGGGGCAGAAAATGCAACCCGAGTACCTTGGTTTCCCATCTCATGCCCCACGTCCCAGGCCTGGAGGGGCCTGGAGGGGCCTGAAATGCCACGTGTCCTGGCCAGGAGCCTGGGCTGCCGGGAGCTGGGCCCGGCCTCCCCCTAGGCCCCAAGTCGGGGCTGCCACGCGGTTGGTGGCTGAATGAGGCATACACGCACAAGCAGGGGTCTGGGGACACCTGGGTCACCTTGCCATTCCAGACGTGTCCCAGCTACGTGCCCCAGCAGAGCGTGGAGATAATCCAACTTCTGAGGGAGTGGGCGGAAAGGGTCTTCCAGGCCCAGAGCTGCTGGGAGGCGAGGGGGCTCCCCACCTGTTGTTCCTCGAAGTCCATGGGCGCCCGGCTTTCAATCCTGTCCCCTCTGCCTGCCTTCTCCCCATGTGTGTGCCCACAGGGACCCCCCTGCCCTGCTGCCGGGCCCCTCCCTGCCCCTCCTGCCATCCCCCGCCCTGGGGGGTCCCAGCTGCTCAGACCCTCCACCAGTAAAGCTGAGTCAGCCGCGGAGGAAGGACTGTGAGGAGAGAATGATTCTGTCCGAGAGCCGCCAGGAGCTGCGGCTCTGAATACTCCTCCTCTTGCAAATGGGGTTCAGAACAGAACCAGCTCCGAGGGGTGGCTGGTGGCGAGGTTCAGTGAGGCCCCAGGGGGCAGCTCAGCAGGGAGCAGGCCCCGAGGGAGGGAGGTTTCTATCAATAGGATATTGTTGTTATCATGATACATTATTAACAAACTGAAGCACTCACATGAGAGCCACAGTTGTATGCGTGTGTATGTGTGTGTGCGCGTGTGTATGTGTGTGTGAGTCAGGGAGTGCGTGTGTATGTGTGTGTGTATGTGTGTGTGTATGTGTGTGTATGTGTGTGTGTATGTGTGTGTGTGAGTCAGGGAGTGTGTGTGTATGTGTGTGTGAGTCAGGGAGTGTGTGTATGTGTGTGTATGTATGTGTGTGTGAGTCAGGGAGTGTGTGTGTGTGTGTGTGTGAGTCAGGGAGTGTGTGTGTGTGTGTGTGTGTGTGTGCGCACGCGTGTGTGTTGGGGCAAAGGCTGGGAAGGGACTCGAGTCCAGACTTTCTCTATCAGCTGGATCTCAGGTTCCCGGGAAATCTGCCCTCCCTCCCTCCCCCTGCTAAGGCCCAGCCCAGACCCTGAAGACCGCAGGAGGGAGGGGGCTGATCTTCCCAGAGCAGGGGTTTGGGGACACCCAGAGCCAGGGTCCTGCACGCGTCCCCAGTGCCCAGAGGGGCTCAGGAATGGAGCCTTGAGCCCACTGCAGCCTCTGTGCCACCTCCTGGACGTTCCCCGCTGCAGGGCCAAGGAGGCGGCAGGCGGGCGAGCTTCTCTGTGGACGCCCACACTTGGCCTTCCCCGCAGCACAGCTGCCAGAATGTCCGGGAGTGAAATGTCGGGTCGGAGAGCACCCTCACCAGGCTGCCTCCTAGCAGGCTGCGCCTAGGGCCCTGGTCGGCAAACTGCAGCTCGCGAGCCACATGCGGCTCTTTGGCCCCTTGAGTGTGGCTCTTCCACCAAATACCGTGTGCGGGTGCACGTACAGTGCGATTGACACTTCGTGGCCCAGGCGCAGAGGTCGGATTTCGGCCTGGGCGAGTCTGTGTTGAAGAAGTGCTGTTGATACCTGGCTCTGTGGACGGATGAGTTTGCCGACCGCTGGCCTAGGGCGTCCCCGGCGGCGCCAGAGGACGGGCTCCCACCCTGCGCCAGGCCGGTGTGTTCGCACAGGCCCCGCTGCTGGCAGTGTCACTGTGGCTCTTATTTGCATTGATGTTCGTTATCAGTGGGGACAGAGTCGCACGGACAGGTCCCCAGAGAAAGGACAGGTCTGCAGGGCTTGAAATGAAAAGAAATGAGAGGCCCTGCGAGCTCAGGTGGCTCCAGTGTGTCGCCCCCACGCAGGGAGGTTGCAGGTTCGAGCCCCGGCCAGGCACATGCAAGATCAACCAATGAGCACGTAAGTAAGTGGGACAACAAATCTCTCTCTCTCTCTCTGTCTCCCCCCATCTCTAAAATCAACTTTAAAATGTTGTTTTGTTTTATTTAAAATTATTTCCTTTGAGAGAAAAAAATCCCCAAATTCTGTGGTCCCGGGCCCTCCTCATCCTCCGGGGCAGGAGAGTGAGTTTGGGGGCTGCTGTGAGACGGGGAAGCCCCCGCACCCCCTCACCCGCCTGGCCCCGGCTTCCCCCTCTGTGAAGTGGGAACCGCAGGACCTGTCCCAGGAGGCGGCTGTGAGGACGGAAGGGAGGGTGACGGGGACAGCCACCGTCTGTGAAGCAGTGTCTATTGTTGGGTGCAAGGGAGTGAAGTTGCACAGGGGACCCTGCCCTCGTGGGGCTTACGGACCAGGCCCTCCGAGGGCGCCCACCCCAGAGCAGCGGAGCGGGCACCAGTGGCCGCGACACCGCGTTGGCTGCGTGAGCTGCCAGGACGGCTGTCATTGTTCAGAACAAATCTGTCATCGCGCCGATAAACGCGCTGTCGGAGGGATGTTATTTCTGGATGGCAGGAGGCTCTGCAGGACCGGGCTCCTTCCTGCCGGCACCCACAGGGGCCCGCTCCCTCCCACGATAACCCGGGGCCCGAGCCCGCCGCCCGCAGGAAGTCCAGGCCCGCGCCGACCCGATTCCTGGCATTGTCTGCGGAGCAGAGGCCTGCTCCCCGTCTCCCTGACAGGCTGCATGAGATTCCGTTATTTCGGTCACGCGGGCCTCTTGGTTTTTGTCCCGAGCGCGTGTCTATGGCATCGTCGTGGCCCTGAGCGCGCCAGGCCGGCCGAGCCTCCGTAATCTGCCCTGAGACGCGCTGGTCCTGTTTCCAATCGTCATCCTACCCTTGTCACCAGCAACGCGGCCTCTCCGGTCCCCCCAGGGGCTCCTGATGCCAAGCACCCCGGCAGCAGCCGTAAGCCCGGGTCTGCACGGAAACCCTCTGCTGGGCTGTTTCAGGTCTGACTCACGGTGCCCGCTTACCTTTATTTTGCAGTATCGAGTTGAGTTTTAATTCGCCAAAAGTGCACAAATCTTAAGCATTCAGTGCAATGCATGTTTACATATGTACAGGCGCCATCGTATCACCCCAGGGAGCTCCCTCCTGCCCCTCCCAGCCGACACCCACCCCACCTCGAGAGGTAGCCACTATCTCACCTCTGTCGACAGAGATTAGCTTTGCTGGTCTTGAACTTCATATAAGTGGAACCACGCAGTCTGTTCTCTCTGGCTCTGGCTTCTTTCACGGAACAGAACATCTGTAAAACAGTTATTGTTTATGGCCGGAAACATAACACATGTTCATTGCAAAAACTGCAAATAATTTACAAGAGAAAGAAAAGACCGTTTAAACCCGGCCGCAGTGATTGGTCTGTGGTTGAGCGTCAACCTATGAACCAGGGGGTCACAGTTCGATTCCCGGTCAGGGTTGCAGGCTCGATCCCCAGTGTGGGGCGTGCAGGAGGCAGCCGATCCATGATTCTCTTTCATTATTGATGTTTCTCTCCTCTTCCTCTTCCTTCTTCTCTGAAATCAATAAAAAAAATTAAAAAAAAAGAAACTGGCAAACTATCTTCAAGAAAGACTCATTTATTCATGTGTTCATTCCACTAATTCCGTGGTCAGCAAACCGCGGCTCGCGAGCCACATGCGGCTCTTTGGCCCCTTCAGTGTGGCTCTTCCACAAAATACCACATGCGGGCGCGCATATACAGTGCGATTGAAACTTCGTGGGCCCATGCGCAGAAGTCGGTATTTTGTGGAAGAGCCGGTATTTTGTGGAAGAGCCACACTGAAGGGGCCAAAGAGCCGCATGTGGCTCGCGAGCTGCGGTGTGCCCAGCCGCAGTTTGCCGACCACTGCACTAATCTATTCTGCACATGTCCCTGCAGGTGAGTATCACTTGATTCATTTCTCAGCCATGTGTATCTCATTACTTTCTTCAACACACGTGTCTGTGAATGCCCACTGTATGCCAGGCAGCAGTGAAGGGGGAACACAGGCAAAGCTGCCCTTGTGGCGCTATATGCCAGGTGGGGGAGACAGACAAAAACAAAATCAAGAAGTCAACTATTGCCCGGCCGGCGTGGCTCACTGGTTGAGTGTCTACCTATGAACCTGGAGGTCACGGTTCAATTCAATTCCCGGTCGGGGCACATGCCCGGGTTGCAGGCTCGATCCCCAGTGTGGGGTGTGCAGGAGGCAGCCAATCGATGATTCTCTCTCATCACTGATGTTTCTCTCTCTCTCCCTCTCCCTTCCTCTCTGAAATCAATACAAATATATTTTTTTTAAAAGAAAAGAAGTAAACTATTGTGTGTGTGAGAGGTAATACACCAGGGGAGGGCAGTACAGAGCTCAGGGGGCCAAGGGCGGCAGGGTTACATGGGATTGCCAGGGAAGGCCTCCCTGGAAAAGTGACATCTGGGCCAAGACTTAACCCTACCAGACCGCTGTACCGATTTTTTGGTAATTTCCACACAAAGGTGGAATATTGGCGCTAGATGAAGGGTAGATGAAAGGTAGACCTATTTTCTACAATGTCTCCAAGTTCCATCTTATCCTAACCACTTGTTTGCATGTAACTAACATTTTTCTATAGCATGTTGGTTTTTTCTCTTTAATGCTCAGGAGCCCAGGAATAGGGGACAGTTAGGTTCAGGGCCTCAGGTCTGGTAGGATTAAGAAGATAAGACAGCAGGTACCAGTATCCAATGGAAGAGCCATCAGGGGAGAAAACAGCAGGTGCAGAGGCCCGAGGCAGCCATGGGGCTGTATCTGAGCAGCAGCATGGAGGTCAGTCTGCCGGGATGGAGTGAGCAATAGCAGTGACAGAAAGCGGGGCCAGAACGGTAACATGAGGCTAGGCTAGGTAGGGCCTCGGCTTTTATGCTGTGTAACCCTGGCAGGATGCGAGCAATGGAGGAACCAATCAGAATTTTATTTTATTTTTGTTAATCCTCGCCTGAGGATATTTTTTTGTTATTAATCCTCACCTAGGGATATTTTTGTCCATTACTTTTCAGAGAGTGGGAGGGAGGGAGGGGGGAGGGGGAGCGAGAGGGGGAGAGGGGGAGAGAGAGAAACATCAATGTGAGAGAGATACATGGACTAGTTGCCTCCCGAATGAACATGCCCAGACCAGAAGCGGAGAGCAAACCCGAAACCCAGGCATGTGTCCTTGACCGGGAACTGAACCCACAGGCTGACATTCTAACCACGGAGCCACACCGGCCAGAGTTTTATTTTAACCATCACTCGGGCTGTTGTGCTGAGTCTATCTAGACTGTAGAGGGGCAGGAGTAGAAGCAGGTAGACCGGTGAGGAGACTATTACAAGGACCCAGGTGAGAAAGGACGCGGAAGTGGTCGGATTCCATACGTAGTTGACAGATAATGCCAACAGGACTTGCTGAATAATCAGGAATGGGGTGTATTGTTTCTATCACAAACCACAGCAAAGCCCGGTGCCTCTAAGCAACAGTGAACATTTGTTATCCTCGCGGTTGAAGGGAGTCAGGAGCTGAGGAGCAGTGTGGCTGGTGCTTGGCCCAGGGCCTCCGTGAGGCTGGTGCTGGGCATTGGTGGGGTTGGGCTCATCTGAAGGCCTGACTGGGGCCGGAGGACCCACTTCCGGGACGGAGCCCTCACGTGGTGCTGGCCATTCCTCCCCCGGGGGTCTCTCCGTGGGCCACCCGCTGTCCCCCGGGTGAGTGAGTCAAACCAGAGCCAGGCCAGGGCACCCGGCTTGGGAAACGCCAGCGCCTCCCTCTGCCACGTCATATTCATGAGAAGTGAGCGCCTGCAGCTGGGCCCCCTGCCACACAGCTCTGCCCCGGCCCGTGGAGGGGTAGTCGGCCCACGCCTGACTCGCAACAATTCCCGGCAGAGCTCGCCTCGTCTGGGTCTCAGAACCCAGCGCCCACGCGGCACAAAGGTCCACCTCCCTCCGTCTGGACTCACCGGGGGGTCAGACGATAGACGGATAAAGAGGTCAGCAGGTGCCTCAGGGTGAAGGAGAAGGGACCAGAGGCTCCCCACTCCTCAGTGACCTCGGACAGGAATGACGATCGCCAGGCGCTGTCTGCCACCTTCACAAACATTTGGGTGTTGCTCTCCCGTTTCCCAGAACGGGAGAGACACGGAGGCCCCGAGGCACGAGGCCCTGCTGGGAAGGAGAGCCCCAGCCCTCACCCCAGCATCCGGGCTCTCCGCCTGCAGACCAGCTGGCCGCTTCCAGCCTCGGCCTCCTGGCCTGTCAAATGGGGATAGGGAGGCTCCCCTCGTCCACAGAGGCCCCGCGCAGTGCAGGACGGGCCGGATGTGCCAAATGCCAAGGGAAGAAGGTACTGCTGGCCCTGGCCAGGGGAGGGGCAGCCTGGGCGCTTCTGCCCGTTGCGTGAGGCCGGGATGCCCTGTTCAGGAGCCCTGGGCACTCTGAGACTCCGGGCGTCATCTCTCCAATGCCCTTCCACGTGGCTGCCCACTCCAGCTCCTGAGGCTCTAGCTCCTGTCCCGCTGACAGCCCTGCCAGGGCCCCCTGCTACCCACAGGCTGGGGGCAGCCCCTCGCCAAGGCGCCCTCGTACCCCCTCCTGCAGGGATCTGGCTCTGTCCCCCTCTCCTGGAGCCCCCCCCCCTTCTGTCACTCGGAGGAGGCATTTGCCACCGTCTCTGGCTCTGCTCTACCTGGACGAGACCAAACATGATTTTCTTCCTCTTCTTCTTTTTGTGTGTTAATCCTTACCCGAGGATATTTTTTTATTGATTTTTAAAGAGAGTGGAAGGGAGGGAGGAGGGGGGGGGGAGAGACAGAGAGAGAGAAAGAGGGAGAGACATCTATGTGAGAGAGACATATCAATTGGTTGCCTCCCGCACACGCCCCAACCAGGGCTGGGGATCAGGCCTGCAACCCAGGTCACACCCTTATTGGGAATTGAACCCGAACCCCTTCCAGACACAGGCTGACACTCTAACCACTAGCACCGGGCCAGGCTGGGTTAGGCTGTCACTAACCACCAGGCTGAGCTGGCCAGGGCTCTTCCTCTTTAAAAAGAAATCGATGTTTTCCTGATTACCAAGTTAATACGCATCTCTGCAGAAAATTTGAAAGGAAAACACAGAAAAACAAAAGGAGAAAAACTAACGCCTGGGTCCCCCTACCCCTTGCGGCTCAGAGATGACCACCATTCCCCGCTTGCATTTCCTTCCAGACCACTGTGCCCGCAAACCTGGTCTCCCATCGCCAATGATTCAGTCCTCCACCAACTTGTTCACAGACGCAATGTCTCAGCCAAAACTCCAGGTTTCAACCCCACAAGTCTTCCACGCTGGCACCTCAGCCTGACAGAAGGGGTCTCGGGCAACAAGCCAAGGAGAGGGTGCGCGATTAGCACAAGTTGAAAACATCAGGAGGCCAGGTTCGGCTGGCCTGACTCTTATTCAAATTATGTTTTCCGCCCTAGCTGGTTTGGCTCAGTGGATAGAGCGTCGGCCTGCAGACTGAAAGGTCCCAGATTCGATTCTGGTCAGGGGCATGTACCTGGGTTGCGGGCACATCCCCAGTAGGAGATGTGCAGGAGGCAGCTGATCGATGTTTCTCTCTCATCGATGTTTCTAACTCTCTATCCCTCTCCCTTCCTCTCTGTAAAAAACCAATAAAATATATTTTTTTTAAAAAAGAAAAAAGATGTTTTCCTCTCCTGTCCCTCGCTCAGCAGATTATCTTGGACCTGCTGGGACCCCTTCCTGAGCGTCCCACCCTGTGGGGGGCCAGCAGGGCCCGTGGAGTCACCCAGCGACACCAGGCACTAGAGGCCCATCCAGGGCAGGAACCCCCCCCCCCTCCACCGTGTCCACCAGGCAGTGGAGGGGAAACGCCTGGAGAGGAGCCGGCCCTCGGGCTGCAGCTCAGAGAGAACAGCAAGCCCTGGGAAGGGCCCTTCCTCTCTGCCAGGCCCCTGGGAGCCCGAGGGTTTTCCCAACAGCAGTGGTTCCACCCTCTTGTGGCCACGCCCACCCGAGCATCTCTACATCCGGATGCCCCCTCCCTGTGACACAGAATTCTTATTCTTCAAACAGTGACTCCTGTGCACACGGAGGAAGCCTGAAAGGCCATTAGCTTGGTCTAAACAGGCTTCCAAAGAACAGGGCATCATGAAAGAGAAAAATAAAAGAACCAAAGGACAGTTGAAGTGCTGAGGAAGAAACCACTAAGAAATTGTTAAAAATAATAGTTATAATATGAAGTGATACGAAAAAATAGCAAATAAAGTTTCAAAACATAATAGAGAACTGAAATGCATAAGTATGTCACAATATATATTTATATGCTGTATAGGAGGCTGCTAGAACCATAAGAAATGCACAAAATCCACTGTTAACTCATTCTCGAATCGCCCGCCTTAAGAATCAAACTGCCCCCTGTGGCGTGTGCCCACGCTGGGAGCCATGGAGATAAGGTGTCCCAAGGCTGAGGGCAAAGGTCTGGGGTGACAAGTGGAAAAACAGGGCCACTGAACACCTGCGTGGATGCTGGGCCAGCACTGGGCACCCACGCAGGCCAGCCCTCCCATGGGCCGCTCCCCTCCGCCCCCGCCCCGCATTCCAGAAAGCCGTGTCCTCGCTTCTCTCCAGGCTTTGCACTGAGGTCAGACCCTACATGACTCCCCTGAGCACTGGCTAAGGGCCCCCACCCCCCACCCCCCCAATTCTCATGCCCTCCCCGGCTTCGCTCTCCCTATGAGTGTGGCCTGTGCCACGCTGCCCAGCGCCCTGTATCCACTGTCTCCCCCACTTGGGTATGGGCCCCCCCACTAGACTAGATCCCCATCATCTACCGCCCTGCCTGGCGTAGTGTCGGTGCCATTCAGTACCTGTTATGGGAATGATAAAAAAAAAAAAAAAAGTCCTATCAAGGACAGAACTCTACCCAATGTTGGTGCCACAAGGCCTGCTGGGCAGCGGTCATGGCCTCAGCAGGAGGGGCTCTGGGGAAGGGGCCCCCAGGGAAGAAAGGGCCGCCCCACTGGGCCATGGCCTCCTCTTAGAGAGCAGGATCCACACACAGTCCCACGGCGCTGGGAAGGCCAGCAGCTCCCCGGGGAGAAAGGGAAGCTCAGGCCCAGGATGGTGGGGTCAGCCGTGGAGGGGTGGGGAGGGCAGGAGGGGTGGGGAGGGCAGGAGGGGTGGGGAGGGCAGGAGGGGTGGGGAGGGCAGGAGGGGTGGGGTCAGCCGTGGAGGGGTGGGGAGGGCAGGAGGGGTGGGGAGGGCAGGAGGGGTGGGGAGGGCAGGAGGGGTGGGGAGGGCAGGAGGGGTGGGGAGACCTGGGCTTGAACGACCCTGCTGCCCCCAGGCTGGATGGGCTCTGGTACGTGGCCCCCTTTTTCAGAGCCTCAGTCTTCTCATCTGTAAAATGGGGTTACAAGTTCTCTCTTGCCTGTGCACTGACCCCTGGAGGTGCTCTGGTGTCTGTAGGGGGGGGGGGCAGCTCCAGGCAGCAGTTGTAAGGATTCCAGATCGGAAAAGGTGCTTAGTCCTGAGATTGGGGGACCTGAACAGGCGGTGGGATGGCGGTGGCCATTATTGCTGTTACTGCTATTGTCATTCACCTTCTACCCCAAGGCCTCCTTTGGCCTGGGAAGAAGCCAGGGTTTCCTGCAGGCCCAATTCTTATTCAAAAGTTGTTTTCCTCCTCCTGTCCGTGGATCAGCATATTGTCTCCAGGCCTTGCAAGGATATTCTCACCTACCCCTCCCCAGGGCCTTCCTATCTCCCATCTGTCCCCAACCTGTCCTCCTCCCTCCACCAGTTTTGTTAACGTTCACAGGGCACCTAGGATGTGCCTGGCACTGTGCCTTCACATTCTCACACACCTGGGCCCCTGGGACCCAGGGTCGTCCCTCCCCGGAGTCTGTTTTTTTCAAATGCAGGGTGAACTTGGGGAGAGGCCCTGTGGTTGTTAGGGAGGGTCGGTGCGTCCAGACTTTGTGGGGCTGGGAGACAATGGTATTTTGGGGGGCTGGAGCAGGGTGGGGGTGGGGGGAGATCAAAGAAAGGATCACACAGCCATGCGAGGCCAGAAGGGCTCCCAGGGAGGGAGAGGCAGAGTTTGGAAACATTTTAGGATTATCTCCTCTGACTCTCCCCGCCCAGCCTGGGGATCTAGGGGTGGGGGGAGGAGGTGTGCTTGGGGGTTGGGGGTGGGAGGGGGTGTGGGGTGCTGTCCTCCCATTTCTCAGATGAGCACACAGAGGGAAAAGTAGGTGACACTGGTCTGTACAGAGGCGGGAAGGGGCGAGGGGGGGCCAACAGGTAGCAAGTGAAAGAACCAGGAGCGGGGAGCCCCCTGGACCCCCGCTGCTCCGGGCCCTCGAGGCTGCAGGACCGACGTAAACAGCCTTGTTGTTGTGTTCCTGGGACAATGGCTACTTTGTAATTCCAGCCCCTCCACCTCCAACAGAGACCCTCCCCCCAGGCTCCACCCCTCCCCAACCTGCCCGCTGGGCCCACCCCCAGGAGCCTTTCTGATTTCTCTTCCCTCTCAGGGCCTTTGGGGGCGGTCTCTGCCCCCCATTTCCCCCTGGGGCCAGGAACCCTTGAGTGGGGCTTGCAGACCCCCCTGTTGGGAGGCAGGAAAATGGGGGTGCTGTGAGCGGTGCAGCGGGAAGGATGGGGCGGGAGGGGGTGCGGGTGGAGGAAGCCAGGCAGCGGGTTGTTTCGTGGGTACAGGGGTCTTACACTCGATGGAAAGTTACGGAGCTGGGAGGCGGCGACGGCTGCACGTTTTGAATTATTTCACGCCACCGGGCGGAACACTTTAAAATGGTTAAGGTGGTACATTTTATGCGTACTTTACCACAATAAGAAAATTTAAAACCAAAACAGGACCTAACTCCCGGGGCTTCCAGCACCAAGAGCGTGAATATTGGGGCGCTGAATTCCCGGTTTTTATTGAGCAAGTCATTTCGTCCTCCCTGCGCCTGCGTCCGGCTGAAACGGCACGAAGTGCGCCGCGCCCTGAGCACCGCTTGCGGGACGAAGCATGCTGGGCGCGGCCACAGGTGTCCCCGGGCGCGCGGCGTGCACCCCGCACGCACACGAGCGGGGACGCGGAGCGCAGGCGGGGGGACATGTCAACAAGTGGCCGCGACACTGTAGCGATTCGGCCGTTCGCGATCCCGGATTCGGCGCGCGGCGGCGGCGGCGGCGGCGGAGGCGGCCCGGGGCGGGGCGGGCGGGCGGGGCCGGCGGTTTATACGGCAGCGCGCGGGCCGCCGGCGCACACCAGACGCCTCCTGGCTGGAGCGCCGCGGGCACCGCCACCCTGGGCACCGCCACCACCGACGCCAGGTGAGTCCGAGCCCGGCCTTCCCTGCCCGGACCTTCACCCCGCCGTCGCCCGCCCCTGGGCCCCGCCCGAGCCCGGAGCCCGAGCCTCGGGCGCTGCCCTGGGTGGCGAGCGGCCGGGAGGTCGGAGACCGTGTCTGGCGCGTCTGCCCCCAGCAGCTGTCGCGTGTGGCGCTTGCGGGACCCTGGCTCCGAGACACCCCCTCTCTGGCGGGGACCTGGGGTCCCCGCGGGCCTCGTCTCCGCATCCGAGCGAAGGGGCGGCCCCTAAGCGCCCCGCCGGGAGGACCGGATGACTCGTCGTCCCGCTCCGCCCTCCGGCGCGGCCTCCGGGGCGCCGGGCACCCGTCTCCTCCGTGCGCACCGGGCCAGGACGCGGGGGCGCCAGCCGGGCGTCCACGAAAAAGGGAAGATGGCGTCGGGCACCGTCCCCGCGGGACCGGAGGTGCAGCCAGTCGCCGCGCACCTGCCAGGAGTTAGAGCCGCGCCTGAGGACGGGGCGCGGGGAAGGACGGGGCGCGGGGAAGTCCGCAGCGGGAACTGGCGCGGCCGGGGCGCGGCCGCCACTCACCTGCCGGCGACCTGCGCAGGGGCGCCCGCGGGGGCGGCGTGCGAAGCGGGAGTCAGCGCCGGTCGGTCCGCGTCCCCTCCGGTGACCCGCGGGAGTCCTGCCGCGGCCCCGCGCTCGGGCGGGAGCTCCTGGGTGCGAATCGTTGTGTAAACCGGTTTACTGTTACTGTAATTCTGCTGCACGAGCCCCCGGGGCCGGGGTGGGCGGGCCGGGGCTGTCCTGTTGTGTCGCTGCTGCTGTGACACTGTGCCCGCGCACCTGCTGTCTGGGCGCCGGAAAGTGTTTCTCCGTCGGTCGGCGGGGCTCGGGCTCCCGGCTCCGGCAAGGAGGGGCTCAGCCTGGTCCTGCCCTCCTTAGGAAGACCGCCTGTGGCTCCCCCCGCGGCTCGGGGGCGGCTCCCATGTTACAGCTGGAGAGACGGCGAGGCTCCAGGAGGGGGCTTCGTGCCGCCTGGCTAAAGGCTCAGAGCCACGTTCGGGAAGCCAAGCAGAAACCCTCTGCGCAGTCGCTTCCCACCTGTGTCGCCTCAGATGGGCTGTTCTACCGCGGGGCCTCAGTTGGCTCATTCTGTAAAATGGGTCCATGAGGTTTCCGACCAGGTGCGGAGAGCACCTACCCCGGTCCTCACTGCTGTTGGCGTCCTGGAGTTAACACTCTAACCATATTCTGCTTCTTTGGGGCATGCCTGCGGAAGAAGTGTTTAGGAGTGGCACGTTCTTGAATTATTGGTACCGTTTTGCACTTGTTCCCTGACTGGTCCGTCTGAGGCCGAGGCGGGGCCTAGATCCCGGCGCTGGCTGCTGAGTGCTGCTTGCTCTTCCTGCTGTTTCACCTCTCCTCCAGGCTTCCCCTCCCTCCTCACGGCAGGACTTGGGGATTTCCCACCATCTTCTGAACTTCAAGGTCACAGGCATTTAGCCGTGGCTTCTCCCATCTTACCAACCAACCTTAGACTGTACAGGTTTAGTGTTGCTAGTTTTTTTGGTTTTGTTTGGTTTTGTTTTAGTTTTTGTTTTAATATGTCTTAAGTATCTAGGAAGACTAGCTTCCAAGCTGCAGGCTTTTATTAGCCAGTGCCTCAGAATGTCTTCCTGGGCAGGGGGATATATATTATATTTTCAGTGATTTCAGAGAGAAGAGAGAGAGAGAAACCTCAGTGATGAGAGAGAACCATTGATTGGCTGCCTCCTGCACGCCCCCCTATTGGGGATTGAACCTGCAACCCCAGGACATGTGCCCTGACAGGGAATCGAAGCGTGACCTCCTGGTTCATAGGTTGTCGTTCAACCACTGAGCCACGCCAGCTGGGTAGACACATGTAATAAACCTTCTGAGTTGGCCGCCAGCTGATCTTGGTTTTGGTGGGACCTGTCTCAGCAGGGATATTTCTCCAAGCACCAGGGATCCCGTGAGGCCTTCCACGGGATGGTGTGAGGCTGAAAACAAGTGGAGGGACATGCTCCGCCTGCCCCCTGTGGGTGTCACCCTCATCATCCTTTGCCATCTGGGCTCAATGGCCGCCTCCTCTGAGAAGTCTTCTCTGACTGCCTGGGGCAGTGACGGCGAACCTATGACACGCGTGTCAGAGGTGACACCCGAACTCATTTTTTTGGTTGATTTTTCTTTGTGAAATGGCATTTAAATATATAAAATAAATATCAAAAATATACGTCTTTGTTTCACTATGGTTGCAAATACCAACAAATTTCTATATGTGACACGGCACCAGAGTTAAGTTAGGGTTTTTCAAAATGCTGACACGCCGAGCTCACAAGGTTCGCCATCACTGGCCTGGGGTAAGGGTGCTGTCCTCCCTCTCCTCCCACCACCTCCTCTGTCCTCGGACCTTATTTCGTTGCCTTCAGCACCCGACAGACGGTGTGAAATGGCCCGCGTGGGCTCACTTGGCATGAGCGGGTCCAGGAGAGCAGGAGTACCAGACACAGCCTGGGCCGGGAGGAGCTGGGCAGGGGGCCGACGCCGTGGGTGGCGGTCAGTTGCAGGCGGGCGGTGGGTGGAAAGCTGGGTTCCCTGAGCCGCAGCCGTGTGCGCGCTGGTGATCGTCTCTCCAGTAAACGGAAGGGGGGCGGGAAGGGGTCCGCCCAGCTGTGTCCTGACGCTGACCCGGAGGCACTCCCGCTGCTGGAAAGCGTCCTGTTGGTAGTGACCCCACTAAGTTTGGGGACGAGGAGTGGCTCCTTGCTCCCCCGGCCTCGGACAGTGCCTTTCCCGCTGCTCAGGACAATTTTGAGGAAGTCCCGGCGCTCGGGCTTGTTGTTGGCGGCCACCAGGAAGCCGGCCGCGCCCGCAGTGGACACGTGCAGCCGCCCCTCGGCCCTTTGTGCTGCCAGCGTTGGCTGGGGCTGGGCTCCCTGGGAGGAACACGGGGAAGTACGCCGATCCGGCCAGCACGGGGCCCCACGGCCAGCGGCTGCCGCTGCCCGTCGCCTTTGTTGGCCCCGAAGCAGGAGTGAGGCCAGGTCCGGGGCCGCCCCGGGCGGCTCAGGGAGGGCAGCTGATTTTCCTAGAGTCAACATTAGGATGTGACAACACAAAACACCGCGGGCCTGGCGGCACCGCTCGGTAAACCTGTTTTTCTGGCGGCAGGAGAAGACACCAGGTCACCAGGCTCAGAGGACGTGCACGTTCCTGGGCGAAGAAAAGCCGCCCTGGCCGGTCTGGCCCAGTGGATAGAGCATTGGCCTGCGGACCAAATTGTCCCGGGTTCGATTCTGGTCAAGGGCTTGTACCTTGGCTGCAGGCTCCTCCCTGGCCTGTGGCCCTGGTCGGGGCTCGTGCAGGAGGCAAACAATTGTTCTCTCACATCGATATTTCTCTGTCTTTCCCTCTCTCTCCCCCTCTCCATAAATAATCAATGGAAAAATACCCTCAGATGAGGGTTAACATCAACCAAAAAAGAAAAAAAGCAAAGAAAATCCCACCTGGCTATTGGGGAGGCTCACTGTGATCTGGAGGTTTAAGATTTGAGGTGACCTGTGTGTCTGGTTTGGAGCTCAGAAGGGGGCCCCCCAGGCAGGGCAGAGCGAGCTGCAGACTCCATGGACCAACCCAGGTCTGACCCTGGGTGCCCAGCGTGGGCGGAGCTCCAGGCTCCCGGGCCGCCAGCTTCCCATGGGTGAGCAGTGCTCACAGCTACCTCCCCGCTAAGGTCCCACGCCTGCCCTTTTGCAGAAGGTGAGGGTGTGTCCAGTCTAGGGTCCCCCAGCCGGGCCTGCCCGGCACCTTGAGCCCAGCTCCCACACTCTGTGACCGAGCTGCCTGGCTTCCCAAGCTGCCCGTGTTCACTGGGGCCTGCGCTGAGCTGGGGCGGACACACGAGGAAACATTTAATGAGACTTTAATGGGCTAAGTGCCCAGCCAGGCCTGTTTACCCAAGGGCTGGGACCAGGAAGATGAGGAGCAATTGATTGGTGGGGAGCAGCTGGGTTCTGAGGCCTGCCTGGAGGACGGAGCCGCCCCCCTCCCCATGCCAGCCTGCAGGGGGTGTAAAGATGGGGTTGAGGCTGCAAAAGGGCTGGGGTGAGTCCGGGTGGAGGGGTGGACCCTAGGGGTGTCAGAATCTGGTGAGTGAGTGAGGCCGTCGGAAGGCATTGCGGGAGACCCCAGCCTGGGAGGAGGAGACCCCGAGGCTGCCTGCCTCAGGGCTCCGCAGGGAGAGCCCCCCCGGCCGCTGTGAACACATGCTCGTTACACTTACCCAGGGACCAGGCGGCTCCGGCACCGGCACCGACCCCTGGCTGTCCAGCGGCGATGGGAAAGCACGGGGTCCGCTTGCCGGTGTCCCCGAGGACCTGGGATCCCCTGTGACTGGGAGAAGGTGACCCCTGGGTTTCTCTTACCCTGCCCTCCCCCGCCCCCCACCTGTTTTCTCTTCATCTCATTGAACTGTTTGTCATAACAGACTGGGTGGCTCATGAGCAACACGATTTATTTCCCGCACTTCTGGCCGCCACCGACTTCCACCTCCGCCCAGGAGGACGGGCAGGGCCCCTTTCAGAAAAGGACTCATCCTGCTGGCGGCTCCTCCCAAGGGCCCGGCTCCTCCCAAGGGCCCGGCTCCTCCCAAGGGCCCGGCTCCTCCCAAGGGCCCGGCTCCTAAGGCCCGGGGCCTGGTAGGTTTTCAACATAGGAACTGGGGCGGGGGTGGGGGACACAAACACTCAGACCAACCACAGCAAACTGACCTAAAATCACTTTCAAGCCCTAGGCTGTTGGGCTCAGTGGACTGAAGGGTCCTGGGTTCGATTCCAGTCAAGGGCACATGCCCAGGTTGTGGGCTCCATCCCCAGTAGGGGGCGTGCAGGAGGCAGCCGATTGATGATTCTCTCTCATCGTTGGTGTTTCTATCTCTCCCTCTCTGAAATCAATAAAAATATATTTAAAAAAAAAATTACTCTCAAAACCTGCTGTCAAGAGGATTATTAATGTTACCCTGCTGCTACAGTTCGGAGTATTTTTATAGATAATCAAGAGGAAAAGACAGAAAAGGATCTCCCCCGTGCTTGTTTCACAGACGAGGACTCAGTCCAGAGCGCAGAGGGCTAAGGAATGGGTCCCGTGTCCCCTGGCCGAGCTGGCCGAGCACCCAGGCCCCCAGCCCAGTGCCCTCGGCCCAGCCAGTGTCCGCTCCGCACTGCCTGCCCAGGCCCCACCAGCCTGGGGCCGAGTGGCCTTCTCCGCAGGGAGACCCGCTCAGGGGACCACGGGCCGTTTTTCCTCCCCTAAACCCCACAAACAGCGGAAACAGCTTTGTCTCCGGGCAGGTGTGAAGGCGGCACGCACACACCTGTGTCTTTTCAAGTTCCTAAGGGTTACTACGCAACCTGAAACCACTCGCAGGTAGAATTGGAAACAGGAACCGATTCGCTCTGCCTTGCTCAAGGTTTCAGGGTCACCTGAGGGTATTTTCCCATTGATTTCTAGAGAGAGTGGAAGGGCGAGGGAGACGCATCCATTGGTTGCCTCCTGCATGCACCCCGACCAGGGCCAGGGAGTGTGCAACCAAGGTCCGTGCCCTTGACCGGAATCGAACCTGGGACCATTCAGTTTGCAGACGGGAGCTCTACCCACTGAGCCACACCGGCAATGGCAGTGGTTGGAGTCTTCAGTCCTGTCCCCAGGCTGAGGGTGGGTCCGCCTCCCTGTGCCTTTGAGGAAACAATGATCAGAGAGGTGGTCACATGTCCAGGGTCACACAGGACAAAGTCCACACATGAACTGCTGGGTTTGGGGTGAGGGATGATAGGGTGATTGTAGAAGTGATTATACACTCATCAGAGATAACACTGAAGTCTTCCTCCATCCCTTGCCAACTATTCCATGAGCCCCTCCAGAGGTAGCCAGTACGAGACTTCCTTCCAGACCTGTGTTTCCATTTGTGCATAATGTATGTAGCCAGCCTGGCCGGTGTGGCTCAGTGGTCGACCTATGAACCAGGAGGTCAGGGCACACGCCCACATTGCGGGCTCGATCCCCAGTCGGGGGCGTGCAGGAGGCAGCCCATCAATGATTCTCTCTCATTGATGTTTCTATCTCCCTCTCCCTTCCTATAAATAAATTTTAAAAATACTTTTAAAAATGTACCTAACCAGTGATAGGTACACATTTGCATAAATGGAGTCACAGCTGGCTCCTCACTTGTGCCGTTCACCACGCCTTCTTTCCATCTCCTGTGGAGACCCACCCAGACCCACCTCCCCGGTTTCCCCAGGGGCCCCCTGCCACCGCGTGCGGACTTGGGGAGGAAGGGGGTGCTGGCTTTCTCCAAGCCGAGGTTCCTGAGCTTACGTAGCCGGGTCCCCAGGGTAACCCCAGGGCCTGGCAGTGACTCGGGCCTGAACAGCTCCTGCCAAATTCTGACCTGAACTGTGGCTATAAAGGAAGTGCCTGGAGTCGGAGGCCTCCGATGGGTGGCAAGCCCGTCATCTGTGAACAGGGGGGAGCCCTCCTGCAGGGTTCAAACTGTCTGTGCACGTGTCCGTCCGGCCTCGTTCCCACGCGCCTGGGCAAGGGCCGGACGCGAACGGGTGGGGTGACGTGTTTTCCGAGCATGGCGACCAGGTTGCTGCGTCAGAGTGTGTGTGGGGCCCGGATGTGAGTGCTGTGCTTCTGTGGCTCTCGAAGAGGCTCTGGATTTCCGTCCTCAACCCTCTCGGGCCGGGCCGTCTGTGAAAGGGGGCGAACAGTGCCCCCAGCTGAGGGAGGGGGGACTCAGTAGACGCAAATACAAAGGCGGTGAGGTCTCCCAGAGCGGGAAGGCACAGGCCCGGGAGCGCCGCCCTTCGGGGACGCCACCGCAGCCAGAAGCCAAGCTGGGACTGGCCTTCCTGCCCTGGTCCACCCAGCCCAGGGGGAGGCTCAGCCGGCATCGGGGCGCGGGGTGCGTCGGCCAGCACCTGCACTGTGTTCCCGGGGGCAGGTGGAGGCCGGGACCCAGGGGCCAGGGCCTCAAGAGTCCCTTTCAAGCCACAATGTTCCAAGTTTGTGAACAACACCCACCCACCCCCAAAGGTCAATTTCCAAAACTTTCTTTTTGCTTGAAATACCTTTCTCCTTATCTCTCCCTCCCTTTCCCCCATGATTGCTCCATCACTCCGGGAAGGGAACCCGCCCACCGAAACAGGCTGTTTGGGCTTCCGCTCCAGGTGGGGAAGGAGTGGGAGGAGGGGGATGGAGGGCGGGGGTGGTAGGTGGGGTGTACTTGATACCTGAAATAGACCTTTAAGACAAACAGCTCTACCTCCTCCAGATACCCAGTCAGGGCACATACAAGCATCAACCAATACGTGCATTAGCTAAGTGGAACAGCACATCGATGTTTCTCTCTCCCTGAAATCAATAAAATTAAATAAAAATTATAAAAGACAAACAGCTGCATTTCAGACCAAGTCAAGCTATCAACTTGAAATAGGGTTTTTTTAAATGAATTTTTTTTTTTTATTGATTTCAGAGAGGAAGGAAGAGGAAGGAGAAATAGAAACATCAATGCTGAGAGAGAATCATTGACCAGCTGCCCTTGCATGCCCCCCACTGGGAATTGAGCCCACAACTCAGGCATATGCCCCGACTGGAATTGAACCCGGGACCCTTCAGTCTGCAGGCGATGCTCTATCCACTGAGCCAAACTGGCTAGGGCTTGAAACAGTTATATTTGCTTTAGTTTTTTTTTTAAAAAATATTATTATTGATTTCAGAGAGGAAGGGAGAGGGAGAGAGAGAAACATCAATGATGAGAATCATCGATCGACTGCCTCCTGTATGCTCCCTACTGGGGATGGAGCCTGAAGCCTGGGCATGTGCCCTGACCTGGAATCAAACTGTGACCTTCTTGTTGATATATCAATGCTCAATCACGGAGCCACGCCCGCTGGGTTTTGCTTTAGTTTTGAGTCAGTGATGGCTGCACACACATGAAAGTGAAAGTTCCAGAGCACAGAAGCATCCTGTATAATAAAGAGGTGATATGCAAATTGACCCCCACTCCATCATGCCGTCAGGAGATGGCTGCGCCCACAGCAGACATGAGGTTCCCGTAACACAAGATGGCTGCGCCCACAGCAGACACGGGGTTCCCGTAACACAAGATGGCTGCGCCCACAGCAGACACGGGGTTTCTTTAACGAGTGATCAGCAGGGACCTGAGGCTGTGTGGCACTGGGCCAGGGCGGGGGACCTGAGGCTGTGCCCCTGCTCAGTGGGGCTTGATGGGGAACTTCAGGCCGCGCCCCCTGCCCCAGCACCAGGCCGGGGTACCTGAGGCTGCACCCTCTGCCCAGCAGGGCTTGACAGGGGTGGGGCCGGCTGGGTCTGGATCTTGCCCAATGGGGGTGGGGCTGGCCGGGTGATTTTGAGGTGCACACAGGTGGGCGGGGACTTGACTCTGGGTCCCGGGGCATGCTCCAGACTCCAGTGACAGGAGGAAGATTTTCGTATACATTTTACTAATTCTCTTTCATCTCTGACACTTCTATTATAGAGAAAGGGCAAGTAGCACTATTAAAATATTTCCTCCAATTAATTCCCTTTTAATGTGCAGGAATTTCGTGCACCGGGCCACTAGTATGTAAAAAAAATCAAGTCTCCCGCCCGCCCGTCCCAGAGACACGGGCTCCTGGACTGATCTGTGCAGACAGAAGTTTCTGTTTAGTCTGCATTTTACTCAGGGCAGCAGCACAGTTACAGACTATCTGTTCCCTCCCGCTGTGTCCTGTAGCCACGCGCCTTCAAGATCTTGGCTCAAGGGCACCTCCAGACCCGCGAGTGTCCTTCCAGGGCCGCCGGGATGCGTAGGGGTTTCTGTGGGACGCGTCTCTGGAAGTCAGAGATTACGTACATTGGCGACTTTGGTGGATGCTGCCTGAGGGGACCCCGCAGCCGTCTTGCCCCTCATGACTGCTCCCTTCTGATCTGTGGATTCCTTAGCGGCGGCGTTTGGCCCCCTGCCAGGCACACTGAAGGCCACAGTTGAATCCGTTCTTCATCCGCAGACCTGGGGTGCTGTTTGCCTGCAGAGGGCCCTGTCCCGGCGCCTCAGGTTAGTCCTGGTCGCACTGCAGTGGCAGAGCTGGGACGGAACCCAGGCCTTCCTGCTGAGGTCAAGGCCGTTCTGCTCGAGCGTGTGCCCGATGCTGTGGGCACTGGGTGCTCCATCCACAGGGGCATCACCCCACTCACGGGTGGGGGCAGGGCTGGTGACTGGGACAGGTGGGGTGGAAGCCCTCCTGGAAAAGACAGGACCAGGGTTCCCCAGCCAGGCCCACCAGCAGCCACTGGCCTGGCCCCAGGACCCAGTGACCAGGTGGCATTGCCGGGGCCATGACCTACCTGTTCCTGGTTTGCTGACACGTGGCGAGGCTGGGCTTGAGGAGGCAGAGGGTCCACACTCCAAGGAGGGGCCAGCTGTTAGTGCCCCAGTGTGTGCGTGTGTGCGTGTGTGTGTGTGTGTGCATGTGTGTGTGCACGTGCGTGCGCGGGGCAGGGCACAGCCTGTGAACCTGGAGCCTGTTGGGAGGAGCATCTCCCCCCTTGACCTCCCTGTGGCCCATCTGGTCCCTTCCGCCCTCTGTACCTGGGGCTGCCGTTTTTGAAATTGTCAGAGTCCTGCCTGGGTCTGTGGGTCCCCCACCAGGAGGTGGACACCCCTCCCCCACTTCTGCAACCCTGGCCTTTCTGTCTTGTGCAGAACACCTACTGTGTGCTGCGCAGGAACTCTCCTCGCTCAGCTTTCATGCAGCCTGGAAGGGAGATGGCATCTCCCCATTTCCCAGGTGTGGAAGCCGAGGCCAGGCCGGGAGCTGGCGGCTGGCGCAGGGCTGTTTACCGGAAGCGGGCCAGCTGTGTCCTCCGAGGCCCGCAGGTGTCCTCACGGCGTGGGGGCGGCTGTCGGCACAGGGGCGAGATTTGCATCCTGGTCTCTGTGGGCAAAACAGGGCTCCTGGCCGTGTTTTCCACTGAGTGTGTAGGCGGGTAAGGAGTGGGCTGTCTGGGTGGGTGCGGCTAGGTGTGCCTTCCTTTCACCAAGGAAGGGTTTTAAACCACATATTTGCAAATCTGTTGGAAAAAATAGATGCTTAAAACCAGGCCCGGCTCCTGGATGCGCAGCTGCCGAGGCCTTTGCTTAGTCACTCGACAAGCACTGCTCCGCTCTGCGCTGCGAGTCGGGGATGACGGAGACCGCTCCTGTGCTGCCGGCTGACGCGGGCCTGGCTCCTCAGCACGGATTCTGCCCCTCTGTCCCCTAGCAGCCCGGAGAGGCAGGCGCTGCTAGTGTCAGTGAGAAGGGAGGACACCCGCAGCCTGGCCCCGAGTCCCTGCTCGAAGTCACAGATGCGGGACCCGCAACGCCCATGTGGTTGGCTGGAGACGGAGGGAGCAGAGACGGCTGTGGGAGCCCTGGTGCCCCCACCTGACTCTAGGATCTGGGACGGGGACGCTAGAGCCGAGCTCTTTAGGATGCAGATCTCGCCTCTGTGCCGAGTTCGAAAGCTGAGTGAGGAGAGAGGAGTGAGCCAAGCAGAGGACATAGGATGGTGGCCAGCGGGCATGGCCCATGACACATCAGGCACAATTCCAGCCGTCTGTAGTGTGGCAGGGACAGGGTCCAAGCTTAGGGGGGCAGGCTGAGCTGGCCAGGCGGCCTTGGTGAGGAGAGGGCCCTGGTAGCGGGTGGCCTGGCTTCCGTGGGGACTAGGAGCCGAGTGGACCCGTGACAGGGGCAGATCGCAGACTGCGTCTAGGAATCGGGTCAGAGACAAGCGAGGCCGGGCAGCGGGGCCAGGCGGAGGTGCCCAGACCGCACGGGCCTGGGCCAGGGGCTGTGACGGGGTGGGGGGGGGGTAGGGCTGGAGGCTGCTGCAGGGACCCAGCCACACTCTGTTCCGCCCAGATCTAGAGCCCAGGGCCAGCCCGGCCTGGCTGGGGAGCATGTAAGGGGCCCATACCCAGGGCTGAGGACAGTGGCAGGGGCTCGGACACCTGCCAGGATTATAACGGCGCCGCTGGCTCTTGCCTGGAAAAGGAGCCGGTTTGGGGGACCATTTTCCCTATTTTACAGATAAGGGCACGGTGCCTCCACCAAGCTCACACTGCAGGTGACCCAGGTGACCGGCTGGGTGAGGATGTTAACCAGGAACCCCGCCCCGGAGTGTCCGCAGTGGGACTCGGCCGGGAGGAAGGCTGGGGCCCACATGAAGGTGTAGACGCAGGCTCTGCCCCGAAACAGTTCAGTCCATGGGGGGAGGCCTCACCCACCCTGGCACTGCTCACCCACCCTGGCACTGCTCACCCACCCTGGCACTGCTCAGATCACTCAGGCCCCAGCCCCAGCCTGGCCAAGCTGCCCGCGGTCACTGTCCCTGGCCAGGCACCTGCCCTGTAGGACTGGTGGGGTGGTGCGCCCCATTTGTTGCCAAAGGTTTCCGGGATTGTCTGCGGGGTGGGGGTGGGGGAGGGATGTGGGGACAGTGGGTCAAGGTGAGGCTCCGAGACCCCAGGCCCAGTGAGGTCCCCTCGAGGCCCCAGCAGGGAGGGGTTTCCAGGGGAGCACCCAGCAGCCTCAGCCTGCGGAGGGGGGTGGGGTGGAGGGAGGGGGAACCCGGAGGCGGATGCAAATGAGGGCTGGAGCTGCTTTCCCAGGGAAATGGCCATTTTCATAGACACCCGCCCCCTGGGGCCTGGGCGCAGGCGCAATTCCTCAGCAATCTGCTTAACGCCAGCTCAAGTGCGTGTGCCTGCTCCCTCACCCAGGAGAGCTGTCTCCATTCATCTGGGTCTTTTCTGTCTTTAATGGAGTGTTACGTTTTCTCTTTTTATTTTTTTTTATTTTTATTTTTTTAAATATATTTTATTGATTTTTTACAGAGAGGAAGGGAGAGAGATAGAGAGTTAGAAACATCGATGAGAGAGAAACATCGATCAGCTGCCTCCTGCACATCTCCTACTGGGGATGTGCCCGCAACCCAGGTACATGCCCTTGACCGGAATCGAACCTGGGACCCTTCAGTCCGCAGGCCGACGCTCTATCCACTGAGCCAAACCGGTTTCGGCACGTTTTCTCTTTTTAAAATAGGTTTTTGTGGATTGCAGAGAAAGGAAGGGAAAGAGAGAAGGAAACATCAATGGAGAGAGTCATCGGTCGGCTGCCTCCTGCACGCCCCGCCCTGGGGATCGAGCCGTGACCTCCTGGTCATAGGCCGCACTGGCCGGGCTGGAGTGTCCATTTTTCTCCAGAGCGTTTAAGCGTGTTTTATGAGATTCGTGCCTGATCGAAGCCTGTGAAGATGTGTTTCTTTTCTCCTGATACCTCCTGGTTGCCGTTAGGGATGCCGTGGGTTTTTGTATGTTGGTCTTGGATCTGGAACCTTGTAACTGAGTGGTTCTCAACCTTCCTAATGCCACGACCCTTTAATACAGTTCCTCATGTTGTGGTGACCCCCAATTTCATTGTTATAAATTGGACATAATGAAAACATAGTGATTAATCACAAAAACAATATGTGATGATATATGTGTTTTCCGATGGTCTGAGGCGACCGCTGTGAAAGGGTTGTTTGACCCCCAAAGGGGGAGGGTGCACTCGACCCACAGGTTGAGAACCGCTGTTGTAACTCCTGGCACTTCCAAGAGCTGCTTCTCTTCGTGAACGTTCGGATCTGCCCAGAGCTTCCTTCCCGGCCTTTTACGAAAAGGACCCCCTCTCCTCCCGCCGGATTGGAGGGCGCACCCTGGTCCTCTCCGCGGCTTCCTCTCACCCGCTCCGCTCACGTTCAGTCACGGTGGTCTCTGTTGAAGTCTCGCTCGATCCTCTTTCCTTTGGTACCAGTGCCCCTCCCCCCACCCACTCCCCCCGAGTTCTCCTCTCTGTTCAGACGGGCAAAGTTGCCGGAAAGTGGTGAAATGAGTGTCAGGGCTGGGGCCCAGCGCCCCTGGCTGCCTGGGGTCAGGGCTGGTCGCGTTCAGCAGCCAACGCCCCCCACCCCGCCCCCCAATAATAAGGCTAAGAAGTCAGCTCTGGCCACAGCAGTGGCTTCAGACCGTACTGGTGACGTGTCATGAACAACTGCAGGGGGCCTCACTTTCACTGCCCTCAGCACCCCCTGGCGCTGATGGGGGATCTACACACCCAGCGCTGGGTGTTGAAATTGCTGACAGCATTTAGGCCCTTAGCACTGTCCCCGTGCCCTTCCCTGTACAGCTGTGCGGCCGATGCTTTGGGGGCGTCCCTGCGTCTTGGCCCTACAGGCTTTTAACACTTGGCCTGCAGGTCCCTCCGCCGGCAGCAGCGCCCCTCCCCCCTGGGACATGGGTGCTGGGCCTGGCCTGCCAGCTCCCCCGGGCAGGGGCTGCCCTGACAGGTGCGCCGGCAGATGCCAGGCCGGGGCTCTGCGGGCCATTGTGGCTGTGTTTACGTGTCTGCCTTCCCCGCCCGCGCCCGCTCTGCTCCGCTGCCTTTCCGCGGGCTTCCATCGGGAACAGACGTAAAACGGTGCTTCCCGCTCGGGAAACTCAGACGGCCGTGCCTCTTTGAGAAACACTCGGAGCAGCTCTTCCCTAGGGCAGTGCTGTCCTCAGGCGGTCCTTCCCCTCTCAGGCCAGGCCCTCAGCCTGTCTGCGCCCTTGCTGACGTCACGGCCCGTCCATCTCCTCGCCTGCCTTCTGGGTGCATTGTGGAGACTCACCTGTCTGGACTCGCCCGGACACCTGGGGACCCTCTGTGACCCCGGGAGCCCTGGCCCCCCTTCGCCTCGGCGCCCTCCCCCTTTCATGCTGGAGCAAGTGGTGAGCGCAGGCCTGTCCAGCCTCAGTCCCCGGAGGGTGGGTGCCCGTGCAGCCTGCAGACATCACTCTGGGAGCCGGGAGGTTGGGGCTCTGCTGCTTCTTGGGTCAGGGCAGGCCAGTGTGCGGAGTCAGACCTGTTAAAAACCCCGGACGCTACTGTAAGAAGATAATAAGGAAATGCAAAGGCCCTAATGGTCAGCGCCTGCTCCCTCAGTGCTCCAGGCTCTGCTCAAGGCTCCTGCAGGGGACCCCTCCCCTCCAACCCCCGCGTGAGGGGCTGCAGGTGCCGTGCAGATGAGAGAATGGGGCGCCATGGCAGAGCGGGACTGGAACTTGGACTCTTTGGTTCCATCCCTCCTCCTCTGGCCCCATGGCCGTCTGGTACAGCAGGGGGGGGGGGGGTGTAAATGATGTTCAGCCAGGGCAGAGGCCCACCCAGCGGCCACGTGGTGACGTGAACAGGGACTGATATGGGAGTTCATGGTTGTAACAGGCAGACCTTTGGCTGCAAGGAATGGGCAAGGCGGTGAATGGTGATTTGAGCAAATTGGGTTTTTGTTTTTCTTACACACAGGCGTCAGCGGCTTGTATTTTCCTGTTCCTCCAATAGTGCCAGCCTTTGCTCTGTGTCCTTGGCACGGTGGTTTTCTTGTACTCAATACCTCGGTGTCCTAAAAGGGCTGCTGCAGCTCCAGCCTTCGCGTCCGGGTTGCAGGCAGCGGGAGGGGGAAGAGCTGCCCAGGCCGTGTCTGCTCCCTCTCAACTCCCGCATCAGACGCCTGAGCCGTCATTGACCAGGATGGGTTACCTGCCCATCACTAGCTGCAGGGCATGCCGGGAAAGTGAGAACAGGAGTGTCGTGATGGGCTTAGATGCACAAGGACTCGGGGCCACCTGAGGGAAGCTGGTTGTGAGCAGGGGGTGGGGAGAGGTAAGAGCCTGCCGAGATGGTGGAGGAAGGAGGCCGGAACGCTCTGTGAGGGGGTCCCATGTTTGAAATCGTGTGAATGTGCTTACAAACAGAGCCGGAGAGCCGCAGGTCCCCGTGGAGTCGGGGCTGCCCACGACGATCCCTCACAGCTATCTGCTTTCCCGCTCAAGGGAAACGGCGGTGCCCAGGAGCCGTGCTCCAGGTGGCCCCAGCCTCCGTCACTATTGTGACAGGAGACGCCTGGTGGTGTAGTTTGCCAGCCGCTCTTGGGGGCCAGTATGAGAGCCTTTCTTATTTCTATGCTGATTCCTTTTTTCTTTCACAAAGAGAAAAGACAAGCGCCCTTATGAGTCATTGTCAGATCCCTGACTTTGGAAGCGTGTGGTGGCGAACAGAGAGGTGCAGTGACTTGCCCAGAGACACACAGCGGCGTGTGGCGGGCCTCGTCCTGGGGCAGCCGGGGGAGAGGCCGATGATGCTTTAGCAGAGGGGGCGGGGGCGGGGACGAGGGCGGGGGCGAGGGCGGGGGCGGGGGCGGGGGCGAGGGCGTCAGTCACTGTGTGTGTCTTTCTTCCCCAGAGAAGACATGTCTCAAGCAGGACACCTCTCCAGGAGCCTCATCGTGTGCACCTTCCTGCAGGAGCACGGGCTGCAAGCGGCGGAGGATCCCGGCGTGACCAGCCTCCTCCAGAACTCGCCGGAGCCCCTGGGGTAGGTCCCACCAGCTGTCTGCGGGCCCCGCCCTCCCCATTCCTGGTCCCGGACCTGGGGGTGGTGAGGAGAGCGGGCCTGCTGGGCTCCGGGCAGGGCTCCAGGTGGAAACTCCCGGGTGTGGCCGTGGAGGCCAGCGCCGGGCAGGACAGCTTCGTTCTGATCCCATTGCACGGAGGGCGCCTCAGAGCATCCCGGGACCTTAGGCGCCAGCATCCAGTGCCTCCAGCCTGTGGATTAGGACGGAGTGCCTCCCGGCCCCTGACCCCCCCCCCCCCCCGTGACCCCCATGACCGCGACCACTGCACCAAGGCCTCTTTAGAGCCGGGCCGGGTGTGACTCAGCGGTTGGGCGTCGACCTTGAACCAGGAGGTCACGGTTCAATTCCTGGTCAGGGCGCAGACCTGGGTTGTGGGCTCGCTCCCCAATGTGGGGAGTGCAGGAGTCAGCTGATCAAGGATTCTCTCTCATGGATGTTTTCTCTCTCCCTCTCCCTTCCTCTCTGAAATCAATAAAAAAATATTTTTTAAAAAAAGGCCTCTCGAGAGAGGGATCGAGGCAGCCTGAGGCCGCTTCAGGCTCGGCTGCAGCTCCTGGCCCTGGGTGGTAGGGCGGCAAAGAGGGCACATGCCCAGATCCGTTCAGGGCCCGGATGCTCGCCGCTGCTCTTGGCCTCAGGACTCTTAGTCATTAGATCCTGGACTTAGGGGTGGGGCTGGTTGGGATGTTAGGGCCGGGGGGACCCACAATGTGCCTTTTTCCTCCACCCCGCCCGTTTGTAGATGACAGCAGGGGACGTCATCGGGCATCGGCATGCAGGTGGGACCTCAGCCCACTCCCTGGTGCCAGCCAGCCCCCCCCCACCCTCCCGCCCCCATTGCTCCTGGAGCAGAGAGAGCATGGCCCCGAGACTGGGCAGGTGGCCGGGGCTGTGCTGGGCTGGGAGGCCTCTGGTCCGGGAATTCCCAGGCAGCTGCCTGCTCACTGGGATGGAATGTGTGGGCAAACCCCTGAGAGCAGGGCTGCGACCCGCCCAGGCACACAAGGGGGAGGGGAGGACGTCAGACTGGGCAGCTGGGGGGAGTGGAGCCTCCACGACCATGAAGGAGTCCATTCAGTGAGGGTGGGCTGGTCAGTCCCTCCTTTCTCAGGGGTGATGACATAGAGGAGGTTTCAGCATTGGGGACCAGGGACCAGGTCCCTGAGCACCTCCCCACCAGGAGGAAGGTAAGGTGAGGCCCGTGTGGGAAGCCAGCCTGTGATCCGGGCGGGGGGCTCAGCCCCCCACCTGCCCAGCTCCAAGGCCCAAAATGCCTCCACATCCTACCCCAGCTGAGGGCTCAGACCGACCAAAGCCCCTGCCCCCGCTTCTGGAGCCCCCGGTGGGCAGACCTCGATGGCTGTCTGCAGCGAGGTGGGAGCCAAGGAGAGGCCTGAAGGTTCCCTGCCCTGTGCCCCACTCTGCGCCCCGTGAACCTGTGGCCCGGCTGGCTGGGTGGGCCTAGGTGTGCGTCACCGGCACAACCCACCCTCCTTCCCTGCACCCCTTGCAGAGCCCTCCCTCACGAGGTGGCCATGCGGCTGGCCTTCATTGGGGACGAGTTGGAAGTGAGATGGACGCTGCCCCGCTTTGCCCACGTGCCCTGGATGGCCATGTACAGGTACCAGTCCAGCGTCGCGCTTTCTCCTTCCTGCCCCGGCTGCCGGGACATGCTGAGTGGGCTCCGATGGTGGTACCCGAGGCCCCGGCAGAGACGCTCACGATTGGCCGGCCTCCCTGAGGGTGCTCAGACCTCATGGGGTTGCTCGGGGGGGCAGAGGGCCCTTCCTGGAGCCCAGGCCCCACGCGGGTGCGGTCCCTTGGTCTCAGGGAGGCTGCCTTCTCTTGGGGAGCCCAGGCCTGTGTCCAAACAGCTTCTCTGGAGGGAGGACCTGCTCCCGGGACCCGCCTCTTCGGGCTGCGGGCAGTGGAGGGTTTTCCACGTGGCCAGGTGCGCTGGCCGGTGTGTGGGGGACATGGACGGGGACAGAGAGTTAGTCAGGTGACCTGAGGACCAGAAACAGCCCATGGAGCATGGAGAGAGGCCCTCATTGCGGAGCCGCCCAGGGAGGAGGGCGAGGGTGGGAGTGGGGGGCCAGGGAGAGGGGGCCCTCTGCCCTGTCCGTGCGGTAATGGCCGCTCCCGCTCCCATTTGTCTCACAGCTTCGCGCACACCTACAACCAGACCGGCCTGAGGGTGGTCCTCACCAGCGTTATGGGTGGCCTCCCTTACCTCAGGGGGAACAGAAGGTTCTGGAGCTTCCTGATCCTCAGGGCCTGGGTAAGCCTGGGCAGCGGAGCTGCTCCGTAAAGCGTTCCTCTCGGGGCCCCAGTCCCCCCACTCCCTGTGCTCGTCTCGCCTGCCCCACCCACTTCTGCCTGGTCCCAGAGGCCTCTGGTTGAGACTGGGATTGCTGACGGGACACGGACCCTGGGGTGCCTTGCCTGCTCCGCACCTTCCTCCGGTTCCTCACTCACCTGCCAGGGCAGGGGACGCTCGTCCTGAGCAGCGTTCCCGACCCCACGGTGGATTGCCCCCTACCCCTCGGCCTGTCCTCAGGGGCACTTGCCTCCTACCTCCTGCCCCCCTCTCTGGACCAGGTCCCTGAGCCCTGTTCCTATGGGAGATGCCCTTGTTCAGCCCCCTTTACCGACTTCTCCTCACACCCCGCTCGCCCACTGGGCTGACCACCAGCCCCCCAGGTGGTCCTCACTCTCCCCTTCCTCTCACAGGTGTCCCCCCGCCAGGGACGGGGGCGCAAGCTGTCCGGGCTGCTGCTGCTGGCGCTGCTGCTAGACTGGGGCCTGCACCTCCTCCAGTGACGCTGCTGGCAGCGCGGGGCGGGCTGGCCCCTCCCCCACCACCACCCTGGAGGTGGCCTTGTTGGTTTTTCTTAACTGTTTTCTTATGATCCCTTTTTTATATTTAAATCCTGAGTGCTGGGACACTCCTGAGGTTTCATACGTGTTTTTTTGGTTTTGTTTTTTGTAAGAGAAATGAATTATACCTCTGGGATCTTCATGGCTAACTGTTCTCCTGGCCCCAGGAGCCATCCTCTCCTGTGGGCCACGCAGCAGGCGCTGGGGGAGTGCTGGTCACACCCGTGTCTGCGGTGCCTGCAGCAGAGAATCTGCTGGAGTAGATTTTGAGGGGTGAGGAGAGTCAATAAAATGTTGGTTTCCATTCATCTCTGGTCCTCTCTGGGTTTGCAGCGTGGGCTCCATCTTGCCCCTTGGAGGGAGATGATGGGGAGCGGTGGGGGGAGGGTGGGGAGCATGGCCCAGCCACTTGCCTGCGTCACAGCCTCGAGCTCCCCCCACACCCGAGTGCTGCGTGGGCCCCAGAGCACCGGTTCACTGCCCCTCATGTCTTGGTGCTGAAATCGACCATAGGGATTCTTTCCTTGGGCTGCCTGCCCTCCCCCGCGTGCTCACCCAGCCCCCCTGCGGGCGTGGTGCAGCCTCTGAGCGCGCACAGGAGGGGGGGCTGGGCAGGGGCACCAGGATTCCCACAGGTCAGAAAGGTGCCCCTTTCCTCGTTAAAACCAGCTTTAATCTGAGTCCATGGCGGTCTCAAAAATCACTCCTCAAACCCCAAAAGGACCAGTGGCCTGTTCCTCCCAGGCAGGGCTCGGGATTCCTAAGGAAACTGCACCGTGCTCCCACCACCCCCACAGCAGCTCTCCAGCAGGCCGGGCTCACCCAGGGTGGACACGACCCCACCCCCCAGGGACCTGAGGCAGAGGCTGCCAGGGGCAGTGAAGCTCCTCCCAGAGCCAGGTGCCAGGCTGTGGGGCCAAGAGGGGCCCTGTCATCTTCCATTTGGGGGGCCTTTGAACATGAACACGGCCCCTGGTCTGGTCAGGATTCCTGGAGATGAGGCGAGGTGGAGGCTCAGAGGGGTGCCCGGGGCACCCTGCTCCTGCCAGGGCAGGAGGGCAGCGCCCAATCCAGGCAGACCAGGGAGCCAGGGCTCAACCAATGACAGGGCCCCCAAAGATGGAGGGACCCCCTGCACGGAGGGTGTTGGTGTCGCCAGGGAGGAGGACAGGCCGCCAGCCCTTCAAGGGGAGTATGTGGGCCCCCGAGACGGCTCCTCCACAACTCCCTCCCTGTCTCCTCCGGATTCAGTGGGCAGGGGCAGGGGGAGGGGGAGGGCCCACCCACCCCAACCCAGGGCTCCTGGTGGAGGTTCTCGCCACACCCTCGGGGTCCCTCCCGTGTTGCTGCCTCTCGCTGGCTGTCCCGGCTGCTCCTGTGGCTTGAAGCATGCGCAGACCCAGGGCACCCTGCTGGAGGAGGAGCTGTCCCCCACGCACCCCGCTCCCTCACCCGGGACTTCGGGGGCTGAGGGCCCTCGGACACCTCCCTGCCGGCGGCGCAGCCCGCCCAGGAGCTGGTCTGACCGAGGTGCTCAGCACTCTGCAAAGGGGGTTCCAGCAGAACTGGCGACCACTTACAAAGTTCTCTGTGAACATTTGAGAATTTCTGCACATTTTACGAAACGGTTCTTGCCCGGCTGGCGGGGCTCAGTGGTTGAACGTCAGGCTATGAACCAGGAGGTCACGGTTCGATTCCCGGTCAGGACACATGCCCGGGTTGCGGGCTTGATCCCCAGTGTGGGCCGTGCAGGAGGCAGCTGATCCATGATTCTCTCTCATCATTGATGTTTCTATTTCCCTCTCCCTTCCTCTCTGAAATCAATAAAAATGTATTTTAAAAAAACAAAAAACAGTTCTTCAAGGAGTGCCTGGACAGTGGGCATATCCGCGGTGGCTCTCGGCCAGGGCTGTGGAGATGGCGTGTTTGGGGGTCAGTGGCCAGGAGCCGGCACAGCTGCCTGCAGCAGGGGTTCCCGCAGGGGGCGCTGCTGAGAAACGGGAGTTAACACCGGAAGCCCCACCCAGGGTTTGAAGAGTCAGCACATCAGCAGCATCTGAACACAGACGCACGTTTCGCTCCCAGGAAGGCCTGCCCGCTGTCTGATCAGTGAAAACCTCCCAAGGAGAGAACCGAGGGGGCAGCGTAGGTAACGCCGGTACGGTACCCGCCTCCCACACCGATCAGCATTACAACTAGAACCACCACCATCGCCTGAAAGCCGGCTGAATGGAAGTCCGACAAGAAAGCACACTGGTCGGAGGGGCAGAGGCGAACAGGCTGGACCGGCACCCACGTGTGCCACTGCTTTAATCAGGAGGGAGGTGGTCTCTGTGGAGGCCCCCCGTGAGGGCAAGCGGTCCCAGCCCCACCGCCCAGGCTCCCAGAGGGAAGATAAGTCCCCGTAATATACAGGCTGTGAAAACCAGCAGGGGTTGGGGCTCAGAGACAGGCTGCTGGAGACCCAGGTGTTCTTCTTAAAGGGCCAGTGCATGCACTGAACCTACAAGGTCCTGCTTCCTCTGAGCTCCAGCGCTGGGGGTAAGGTGCTGGGGGACCCAGACGTACAGGGAGGAACTGGATTGTCTGGCATCAGGGCAGAAGCTAGAACCAGTGTAGGGAGCTGATATAGGGTTAAGCCTCGGACTGCCCTGTGGGCAAAGTCACAAACAATTCCCAGCTTAGAGGGCACAGTCCTCTTAGTATAATTAGGCTTGACCTTATGAGGCTCCCTAGATCTTATCTGGGAAGCTAATGGGCTGAGGAAGTGCCGGAAGTATAACCATGGTGTAAACAAGTGAAACTCACAAGAACAAAAACAAGTGAAACTCACAAGAACAGTGTAACTTTGGAAACCACTACCTTGTTTACCTCTCACTATAAAATAAAGGCTCAGCTTGCCGTGGGATCTTTCTCTCTGGCCTCAGCCAGGCACAGGGAAGATCCACGGAGACTAAGGAAAGCTAGAGAGTTTTGAACGCTGTCTCCGTGTAAAACATTCTTCGCCGACTCCATCCACACCTTTGGGAACCCCTGGACCCGCTGGGGCTGGCCCCCAGCAAACCAGTAGACAGCTTCAGATCATACCAGATTACAACTTTACACGAGCAACACACTCAGAGCAGACACAGTGAGCACCAAAGCCCCACTGAGCATAGGGGTGTCCTGCTCCATAGGGGTGTCTCCTACACAGCAGCTCTCCCACTGTAGGGCAGCTGGTCCTCACAGCCAATTGGCCTGGAGATCAGTTCCTCCCAGGGGCACCAACAGCAGTCAAGGCTCAACTACAACAAGACTCAGCAGCCTTCACATACCCAGCACAGCTGCCCTTCCCCAGCATCCAAACGTGCCTAGAGGAGAAATGGACTGTGCTGCATAAATACTCACTTTATGTGCTTTACACGGCGTCACACAGTCTCTCCCCATCACTGGCGGCGGAGGCTGGACAGGAAGCAGCGGGAACAGCCTCCTCTGGGCAGGCCGGGCTGGCTCAGCCCCCGCCGCCCCCACCGCACCTCACCCCACCCCGTGGTCATCGGAGACCCTACAGGTCCTCATCCGCGGCCTCGTCGGCCTCAAGCACTTCCACGTGGCTGTAGGACTTCCAGGCCTGCAGGTTGCAGCTCCTCAGGATGGCACCCAGCTGCTTCCCGGGCCCCACCTCGAAGGTCCTGGGGAAGTCGGAGCCCTTCTTCCTCTCGTACAAGGCGTGCATCGTCTGCTCCCACTTCACCGGGGAGACCACCTGCTTCACCAGCAGCTGCTGGATGTGCTTAGGGTGCATGTACCTGCTCCCGCTGACGTTGGCATGCACCGAGACCAGGGGCGTCTTCACATCGATGGCCTTGAGGACCTGCGCCAGGGGCTCCATGGCGGGCTCCATGAGGCGGGTGTGGAAGGCCCCGCTGACCGGCAGCATCTTGGTGCGTCTGAAGTGGTACTTGGAGGAATTCTTCTGGAGAAATTGCAGAGCCTGCAAGGAAAAGGGTGGAGGGTTAAGCCAAGCAAAGCTCGGGAAGACACAGCAGCCAGCACGGCTCCGTCACAGCCCTGTGTCCAGAACATGCTCATCCGCACCTCCTCCCACACCTCCTCCTGCAACCACAGGCGGTGACGGGCTCTATTCACCTCATTCGTTAGAGCGGCTCCTGAGTCACTGCCCCAGGAGGCCTCCTCCAGGACCCGACCATTCACCGGTCGCCCAGGCAGCCGACCACAGTGTGGCTGAGAGATGTGGGTCCCATCTCAGCACTGTCATTCACTACCTTGGTGGCCCCAGGCAAACCACTCGGCCTCTGAACTTCTCACTCCATCCCCAAAAAGCACAATTTCATCTACTTTAAAAGGCTGCTGGGAAGTGATCAGATCGGAGGGGTGTGACAGAGTCTGATAACAAAAAAGCGCTATCTAGCCCTGGCCGGAGTGGCCGTTGGTTGAGCACAGCCCTGTGCGCTGAAAGGTTGCCAGTTCGATTCCCGGTCAGGGCCCAGGCCCAGGCCGTGGGCTCGATCCCCAGTGGGGGACGTGCAGGAGGCAGCCGATCAATGACTCTCTCTCATCACTGATGTTTCTGTCTCTTTCTCCTTCTCCCTCCCTCTCTGAAATCAATGAAAATATTTGAAAATAAAAATCCGGTCCACGAGGCAGCAGAGCGGCAGACGCAGAGATGCAGATCTTTGTGAAGACCCTGACTGGCAAGACCATCACCCTTGAGGTTGAGCCCAGTGACACCATTGAGCTAAATGTCAAAGCTAAAATCCAAGACAAGGAGGGCATCCCGCCTGACCAGCAGCGTCTGATTTTTGCGGGCAAACAGCCAGAGGATGGTCGCACGCTCTCAGACTACAATATTCAGAAAGCGTCCACCCTGCACTTGGCGCTGCGTCTCAGGGGTGGCATCATCGAACCCTCCCTCCGCCAGCTCGCGCAAAAGTACAGCTGCGACAAGATGGTCTGCCGCAAGTGTTACGCCCGCCTGCACCCCCGTGCTGTCAACCGCCGCAAGAAGAAGTGGGGCCACACCAACAACCTGCGCCCCAAGAAGAAGGTTAAATAAGGCCCCTCCACCAACTCCTTGGGTCCACAGGGCAGCCTTCTACCTGAACCCTGTGACGCTGGGGCCTCAATAAAGTTTCTGTTTTGTTAACTGGAGCAGTAAAAAAATAAATAAATAAATAAAAAAAATCAACATAAAATATTTAAAAGAAAACATTTTTTAAAAAAATATATTTTATTGAGTTTTTACAGAGAGGAAAGGAGAGAGATAGAGAGTTAGAAACATCGATGAGAGAGAAACATCAACCAGCTGCCTCCTGCACACTCCCCACTGGGGATGTGCCCGCAACCCAGGTACATGCCCTTGACCGGAATCGAACCTGGGACCTTTCAGTCCGCAGGCCGACGCTCTATCCACTGAGCCAAACCGGTTTCGGCTAAAAGAAAACGTTTTAAAAAGCACTGTTTCATGCAGCGGTCGCCAACCTTTC
Organism: Myotis nattereri; assembly: GCF_964212035.1. Classification (NCBI taxonomy): domain Eukaryota; kingdom Metazoa; phylum Chordata; class Mammalia; order Chiroptera; family Vespertilionidae; genus Myotis; species Myotis nattereri. The sequence goes on from NC_138076.1 coordinate 212,771,530, forward strand.
AGACCTCACGGACCACCAGTTGGCGACCGCTGCTCCAGAGCTTTCCTTAAACCAGCGGTCGCCAACCTTTCGGACCTCACGGACCACCAGTGGTCTGCAGATCGCTGGTTGGCAACCGCTGGTCTAATGTGTTCATTTTCAATCGAATTCCGCTACCCCTCGTCATGTTTACTCGGGCCTGTTCTCACGTTACTCAGGAACCTCCAACATGAAAACCCAGGAGGCTCCCAGCTCATTTCCCAGCGCACGGTCCTCCCCGGGCCCCTCCTCGGGGCTTCCCTGCGGAAGAAGAGAGCTCTCCTCCGGAAGCCCATCCCGATCCGGGGCGATCCGGGGCCAACAGGCCTAAACCAGGAGCTGCTTGCTAACAACATAACTTGCAAGTGTCGCCAACAACAGATATTCTTAAGAGACGCTTTCCTCTCAGGTGCCCACGGCCACCCTCCATTGGGACCTGTGCCCTAAACAGCCATTCCCCCGAAAGCCAACACCATCCACAACTTGCTCCTCCCAACCCAACACCAACCACAGCCTGCTCCCAACAACCCGACTTCATCAGGGCCTGCCCCCCGCCGCCCAACACCATCCACAGCCTGCTCCCCACAACCTGACACCATCCACAGCCTGCTCCCCCCAACCCGACTCCATCAGGGCCTGCCCCACCCCCCCGCCCAACACCATCCACAGCCTGCTCCCCACAACCTGACACCATCCACAGCCTGCTTCCCCCAACCCGACTCCATCAACCCCCCCCCCCCCCCCCCCCCGCCCAACCCGTCACCATCAGGGCCTGCTCAGAGCCTGGGCCAGCTGCTCCCTGGAAGACTGAGTTAAGCCTCAAAAAGGTCATGGCAGTTGCATGATCTTGGGCGGTTTTACTTTACCTCTTGTGCCTGTTTTCTCCTCTATAAAATGAGGTAATGGCAGTAGTTATAGGGCTGTAAGGAGAACTACGCTTGGCAAACAAGTGCTATTTAAGGGTTAGCAGTCATTCTCTGGAATACCAAGCCCATCCATGCCCACCGGGGAACTTTTTAACAGGGACCGAGTCTGTGTCCCCACAGGAGGTGGGTTAGTTTTGGGTAGCACGGCACCTCTGGGGGTCTCTCCCTGCAGGGGTGTATCCTGGCCGCCCAGGCGTGGCCAGGGCAGCCCTCGGCCCTCCTGTCACTCTCCTGTGCTGTTTGTCAATGTCCCACACAGAGGCTGCCCCAAGCAGCTTGAACCCCGGGGCAGGTGCCAAGTAGAGCCCAGCCCAGCACTGCCCAGCACACCTTACCCAGGCGGGGACCACATCTGCGGGGAGCGCTGAGGGGTTCGGGCTGTCACTGCAGCAGAACCCTGCCTGCCCTGGGGCCTCACGTCCGTCACCCAACTCCCGGAGGGCCGTGCCCCAGCAGCCTCTGCACAGAGGCCTGTTGGCTCCATTGCTGGGCCTCCCACCACGCAGGACTGGGACACAGCACCCTGCGCGGACCCTGCATCATTGCAGTGGGCCCCCTAGTGCTTGCCATGGAGTCTCCCACTCCTCCAACTCGAGTCCCTGGTGGGTCCCAGCGCGGGGCCCAGCAGGCTCCCCTGTGGCTGGTGCTCAGTCAGCAGGCCCAGCAGAGGCGCCGAGTGTTTTACATCCTGGGGGGAAGACCTCGGCACCTGGCACAGAACCGAAAGGCCACACCGGGGACCCTGGGGGCCACCGGACGATGCCCACCTGCCCGGGAGCCTGCGAGGGAGAGCCTGCCGGCGGGGGCCCGCCTGGCCCACTCTGCGCTTCGTCCCAAGGCTGGAAACAAGCAGCTTCATGCCGACGTGGGGGCCACTGCAGCTGGTCTCCTCGCCATCTTGTCACAGAGGCGCCTGCTGGCTCTCGCTGACTCGAGAGGGACAAGGATACCCGGCTGCTGGCAAGGCCTTAGAGCAGCGGTTCTCAACCTGTGGGCCATGACCACTTTGGGGGTCGAACAACCCTTTCACAGGGGTCGCCTAAGACCATCAGAAAACACATATCTCATTACATATTGTTTTTGTGATGAATCACTATGCTTTATGTTCAATTTGTCGCAATGAAATTGGGGGTCACAACATGAGGAGCTGTATTACAGCGTCGCGGCGTTAGGAAGGTTGAGAACCACTGGCTTAGAGGGGGCACTGAGCAGCCAAGTGCAGGAAAGCAGTCGAGTGAGACCGGCCTCAGCCCTGGTGCTGCCTCCCTCGCCTCCAAGCACTTGCCCTCTGCTCCACTTCCTCGTGTGTGAGCGGAGCCCAGACTCCCTGCCGCAGGGCAAGGACTGGCTGGAGGACCAGACAAGGCATGTGAACCGCGCCCTGCGCCCGCAGCCCTCCCTCGGGTTCCCACCTGAGGCGGCGGGCGGGCAGGCGGGCACCTCTCCTGGCATCCATCTCTTCCAGGCACCGCCGTCTGGTGTCACCTCCGCAGGCCCACTAGTGGACAGCCTGGCCCTTACTGTGCCCTGAAACTGGGCTCATCCGCTCCCGGCGGCCTTCCTTCGATGGCAGGAACCCTGGCTTATCAGCCATGGGGCCCTCAGCGCCTGTCACAGAGGAGCTGCTGGGAAGTGCCGTGGGGGAAGCGGCGAATGGAGGGCCGTGCAGGATTAACTTGGTGCAGAAGCAGACATCTGGGAGCAAGCGGGGCGGGCAGAGCAGCCCAACAGGAGACGGCTCTCCCCTCTCTAAGGAAGCAGCACAGCAAGGCTGTGAGAAGCCCAGAATGTGCTATAGGGAGGCCCTGGAGACCATCTGGCCAGCCCTTTACGACTCAGGTGGGCTGGCGGTCCCTGCCTGTCCGTGTGAGGCGGGGATGGCTCCCAGCCTCCGGCCTCCTCTGCATCGCTCACTGCGCACGCTCCCGGCCCTCACCTACTTCCCAAGCCCACGGCTGGGGCTCACGGGGCGGAAGAGCCCCGCCTCTGCCCGGGACCAGGTCTGGGAGGCCTCCCGTCAACACCAACCTCCAGATGTCCCGAGATCACCCTGCAGTCCGGGAAGAGGTAGCTGGCCACCTCGCACACGGGGTCCTCTATGCCCAGGGTCTTGCAGTGCTCCCGGGCTTCCAGACAGGCGAACGTGAACTTGGTCTGGGGCCGGCCGAGGACGGACAGCATCCCGCTGGGGACGGCGTCCGAGGCTTCCTGCATCGCCTCCGCCCGGACCTTCACCGCATACAGACCTGGCCGGAGAGAAGCGTTGGGAAGTCAGTGTGTGGAAGGAGGGAAGCTCAGGCTGTGGGCACGGCACAGCTCCGCACGGCGTGCTGAGGCACTGACGTCGGCATGTCCCCGGCCACACGGCCGTCGTGTCTGCGTCTACCACTCAGAGATGTGCCACTGCCACCAGGAAGCAGTGCTGTCCTCGGCTGGCACAGATGGACCCACGGAGCTCCCGCCTGGAGGCTGGCTTGGTGTCGGGTCTGACCAGGGGTGATCTTGTCCCCAGGGCAGTGTCTGGAGGCATTTTTTTCATTGTCACATGGGGGGAGAGGGGTGCTGTTGGCAACTGGTGGGCAGAGGCCAGGGATGCTACTCAACATGCAAAGCACCCCCAAAGCAAAGAATGATCTGTCCAAAGTGCCAACAGAGCTGCTGCCGAGGCCCTGAGACCCTGAGACCCTGGAGTGCGGTCAAGGCAGGTGCTCGGGCCACATTGCTTGGGCAAGTCGTGGTCCCCTTCCAGGTCAAATTTTTAGTCAGTACATGAGGATAATAGCATGTATCTGCCTGGACTGCTGTGAAAAGTCAGGAGTGTTATTAACACATTGTTTGCGGGTAGTTTTTATCACGCGCTAACAGGTGGCGCGGGCCATTTTTGCTAATTTTTTGCGCAAATGGCAACGTTCAGTAAAATTATGATAACTTTAGTTTACGTATTTATACATTACCCGCATTCTACCGCTAGTCTATACAAAACGTATTAATATGTGTCCTGCGCTCTACTACACTGGTAGAACGTATAAATACGTAAAACGTGTAAACACGTTTCCCGCATACAATGTGTTAATTACTTTATTATTTAAGAGAAATCTTGTTGAAGAGGAAAACAGGAGCCAGCAGATATTTGGAAAAATGTACAAACTACAGACAATTACACGAGTTTCAATAACGTAATTATTATAAATCAGGCACCACCGCCCTCACTCAGAGCAGCACGATCGAGAGCACGGGTCCTGGTTCTGTGGCTCAAGAGAGGGGAGAGGACAGGGCTGGACCCAGGTAGGCAGTGCCAACGGTCGTGACCCAGGAACGACAGGTGCCTACTGTCCCTGACCAGACCAAGGGCCAGTCCTGGGTTCGATGGGACAGCAGAGAAGTCTGAGGAGCGAGTCCTGCACTGTCTCTCCAACATCCTCATCCACTTGGTACCGACATATGTTTGCACTGAGCTCTTAGCCCCCGTACTGGCAGTGAATGCATAAGAGCAGGGGTCCTCAAACTGCGGCCCGCCGAAAACATTATCCGGCCCACCGGGTGTTTTTGCCGCCGCTGCCCGTCCTGCTTAGCAGCCGACTCGTCCCAGGACTCGTCCCAGGCCCGCAGTGCGCATGTGTGGAATGTCTGAGGGACAGTGAACTGGCCCCGTTTAAACAGTTTGAGGACCTCTGCATAAGAGCCTGTAGTGGGACATAGCAGAGGACACACACGAGAGAGAACATGGGGCACCCTCCCACGCAGGCATTCAGGGAGTAGCTGTGCAAAACGTCACGTGAGCAAACTGAACACAGAATGCACACCTGCTATAATTCTGAAAATTACTCACACATAAAACTATGTACGTACAAGAGAGTTTTATTAGCAGGTAGGAAATATGAAACCTTCTCATTTCCTTTAGGGTGCTATATATTTTTAAAACACTGAGGTGAGCCCTAGCCAGTTTGGCTCAGTGGATAGAGCGCTGGCCTGCGAACTGAAAGGTCCCAGGTTTGATTCCGGTCAAGGGCACATGCCTGAGTTGTGGGCTCGATCTCCATTGGGGGACTTGCAGGAGGCAGCCGATCCACCATGACTCTCTCTCATCCCGGATGTTTCTCTCTCTCTCCCTCTCCCTTCCTCTCTGAAATCAATAAAAATATATTTTAAAAATAATTAAAATAATAAATAAAACACTGAGGTGAAATTCACAAAAAATATAAGCAGTTTCAAGTGTATAAGGCAGTGGTCCTTGTATTCAGGCTGTGCAACGTTCAAAACAGTCCGCATCCCATAAAGCTGACACTATCCCACCTGCTGAGGGCAATCTCTCCGTTTCTCCTTCCCGCCACCCCCAGCAACCACGCATCTGTTGTCTCTGGACACGTCATTCGCCAGCACCACCCAGGACGCGCCCGCTGGGCTCCTCACTGAGCACCTGCTTGAGGTTCATCCATGTTGCAGGCTGTGCCGGTGCTGCACCCCTCTGCTCTCCTGACTAATATTCCACACGGACACATAATCGCTTTTCCGCTCATCTGACGATGGACATTCGTACTGCTTCCGCCTCTGGCTATTGCACACATCTGTGTACACGTTTTCCTGGGTGGACATGTTTTCATCCTAGTACAGACCTCCGGGAACACACCTGGCTCACCGGTGATTCTATGCTTCGCTTTCTGAGGAAGCACCACGCTTCTCCACAATGGCTGCACATTTTACACTGCCACCAGCACCGTGGAAGGTTCCTATTTTCTACACCCTTGCCAACACTTACTATTTTCCTTTTTGTTACTGATGTTTTAAATTAAAGCCATCCTAGTGGAGCCCTAGCCGGTTTGGCCCAGTGGATAGGGTGTCAGCCTGCAGACTGAAGACTCCCAGGTTTGATTTTGGTCAAGGTCACATGCCCAGGTTGTAGGCTCAATCCCCAGTCGGGGGCGTGCAGGAGGTAGCTGTTCAATGATTCTCTCTCATCATTGATGTTTCTATCTCTCTCTCCTTTCCTTTCTGAAATCAATAAAAATATATTAAAATAAAATAAAATAAATGAAAAATAAATTTTTAAAAAGCCATCCTGGTGGATGTGAAGTAGTATCTCATGCGGTTTGTTGTTTTGTTAAAATATGCTTTTATTGATTTCAGAGAGGAAGAGAGAGGGAGAGATAGAGATATCAATGATGAGAGAGAATCACGGATTGGCTGCCTCCTGCACGCCCCCTAATAGGGATCGAGCCCGAAAACCAAGCATGTGCCCTGACTCGGAATCAATCTGTGAACTCCTGGTTCATGGGTCGATGCTCAACCGCCGAGCACACCAGCCGGGCTCATTGTGGTTTCGATGTGCATTTCCCTAATGATTAGCAGTGTGGCACATGTTCTCATGTGCTAATTGGCCATTGTGTATCTTTGGAAAAATGTCTATTCAAGTCCTTGGCCAGGGCTCCTCACTCAGATTGCTGTCTGCACTGAGCATGCCCCAAGCCAGGTACCCAGGCCAGAGGGGCCAACTGCAAACACTCTTACGCAGTGCACTCTATGCAAACTCTTAACTCTATGCAAAACTCTTACGAAGTGAAACTCAAGATCAAACATCCACTTCCGCCTTCCCATTCAGTGAGCTGCACCGAGTGTCTGAGGGTGACGGGCGCTGGAGGCGGGTGGTGGACCGAGAACGTACAGGACAGCGGGGAAGACGGTCAAGCACGCAGACCCCGTGAGATCACAGAAGAAAGGAAACCCGATGAGCTCTCCCGGCCTGAGAGAATCAGGTGCCATATGGGCCTCGTTCCATGGCACCCCTATCTAGATGCCCCTCCAGCTCCCTCGTGGGTGCGGACTTGTTGGCAATGTCCGTTCTCTCTAGTGACACCCCTGCGCCACACAAAGCCCTCTCTGGTACCTTCAGAGAATTCCATGGCTCCGGCAAACACTAGGGCTGCGAATTCTCCCACGCTGAAGCCAGCGGCGGCGACACAGCTCTCAATAACCTGCGGTGACAGATGCAGAACGTGAGGCCTGTTCCCGGGACACAGTCGAGCTCTGCTCTGGAGAGCGGGCGGGGGCTCCGGGAGCCAGGCTGGGCGGGCCTGGGGCTCCAGCTCTCAGAGGACAATCGCTGACCCAGGCCCGTTCCTGGTGAGAACTTCCTCGGCAAGTGAAGGCCCCTGGCTGACTCCGAGGCCCCGGAGCCGCCTCCCAGGCCAGAGGGAGCCGGAGGCAGCTAAGCACAGAAGTGAGAAGTACGACTTTCCGTGTCACCCAGCGTGGGACTGGATTCTCAGCTTGGGACAGTCCCCTAACCTCCCTGAGCCAGTTCTCTCATCCGTGAGATGAGGAAGGAGCAGGACCTGGTCCCAGGGCGGCTGAGAGAATTAGTGAAGGTGATGGGTCAGCCCTCCGTGGATGTTGTTATCACAGCTCAAGAGGACCACGCAGCTGCGCCCTTTCCTTTCTGAGTCTCCTTTCCTCATCCACAAGCTACAGTCTCTTCCCCCTCGAGGTTGTGAGGATGGAACGGAGTGAAGATTTAAAGTACTAGCTTCACATTTACTGTCTTGTTGGGCTGTTTTTTGTTTGTTTGTTTGTTTTTATGTATTTTATTGATTTTTTACAGAGAGGAAGGAGAGGGGTAGAGAGTTAGAAACATCGATCAGCTGCCTCCTGCACACCCCCCATTGGGAATATGCCCGCACCCAAGGCACATGCCCTTGACCGGAATCGAACCTGGCACCCTTCAGTCTGTAGGCCAAAGCTCTATCCACTGAGCCAAACCAGTTAGGGCTGTTGGGCTGTTTTTGTTTTGTTTTGTTAATCCTCATCCAAGGATACTTTTCCATTGGTTTTTAGAGGGAGTGAGAGAGAGAGAGAAAGCGAGAAAGATCAATGTGAGAGAGACCCATCGATTGGTTGCCTCCCGAACACACCCCGACCGAGCTCCGTGCCCTTGACTAGACTTGAACCCGTGACCCTTCAGTCTGCAGGCCAAGGCTCTATCCAAGGAGCCAAACCAGTCAGGGGCACACTTCCTGTCTTGATCGTGTTAAATCATAACAGCAATCAATTCACACCTGCAGGTGAAGTGACATCCTCTCAATGACCGTTAGGGATGACGTTCCAGCCTCTCAAATTCACTTAGGACTTAAATCAAGGATCATTTAAAACAGCGACCCGGCCCTTGACTCCCGAGCCCTGCGCTAGTTTCCTTCGTGCAACACTTGTCTTTAACCCACTATGCCATGTGCCCAGCGCATTTACTCCCGATCACGTCTCCCTCCCCTCCATGCAAGCTCTCAGGGCAGGGTCCTTGGTTTCTGTCCACGGCCGAACCTCCGGCGCCCAGAGCAGCGCCTGGCACGGAGCGGGCGCTCGGACCCCGCCCAGCGTGTCCCCGTGGGAGCCCGGCCTCACCGCGGGCTGCAGGTGCTGCAGTTTCTCCACGGCGGCCAGCGAGGCCACGAAGACGGCGGGCTGGCAGTGCGCGGTGCGGTCCAGGGCCTCCTGCGGCCCGCGCAGGCTCAGCTCCAGCAGGTCGTAGCCCAGCACGCGGCGCGCGGCGGCGTAGAGCTCGCGGACGCGCGGGTAGCGCAGCAGCCCGCGGCCCATGCCCACCACCTGGCTGCCCTGGCCCGGGAAGAGCAGCACCGAGCACTGGCCGGGCAGCCGCCGCGCCGCCGGCTCCCGGGGCTCCTCGTCCTCCGTGGTCGCATCTCGCAGCAGCTCGGCCACGTCCACGGCGCCCGGCGGGGGCGGCCGGAAGTTCGAGGCGCCGCGGCAGCCGCCCGCGCCCCAGCCCCAGGCCCCCAGGGCCCGCGCCACGCGGACGCTCATGCTGAGGACCCGGCCCCACGCGCGTTACCCGGGCGACCGACGTACGACTGCGGCGGCGCGGCGCGGCGCGGTCCCTGACGCATTTCCTCCCGGTCGGACCGGGCACCCGGGGCGGGAAGAAAGGTTCCGCAGTTCCTGGTTCCGGCCCCGCTCGCGACTCCACTGCTGCGTGCAGGCGTCTAGGGTGACCGGTGCGGAACTTCAACCCCCACGGAAGAGACTAAAACGCGAGCCTGCACCACCATGAGCCCTAAAATTATTTATTGACTAAACAGCACTGCGCAAAGCAATGGTCACGCTTTCTACTGGCACCCGAAGGTGCTTGAAACGCCTCCATTCTTTGAGTACTTCCTGGATTCTCCCAGCAACACTGGGCGATAAGCAAGAGGACAGCTCTCTTGTTTAATGTTTCCTGCAAACCAGACACGATGCATAGCCCCTAATAAACACCCAATAAATGTTTGTTCCACCAAACAAAGCCCTGGATATTTTTCAGACATTCGCTGATTTAATGTCTCACAGCTACACTCTGATGAATAGGCACTGTTGTCCTCCATTTATGGGTGAGCAGACAAAGGCTCTAAGAGTGGGTGGCAGAAGAGGAATGGAAATTGGGGTCCCCTGGCTCCTGAGTGTTGGTGTGAGGCTGGGTCAAAGAGAGTCTATCTCCTGACCTCACCCTAATCCAGCGGTTCTCAACCTGTGGGTCGCGACCCCTTTGGGGGTTGAATGACCCTTTCACAGGGGTCGCCTAAGACCATTGGAAAACACATATATAATTACATATTGTTTTTGTGATTAATCACTATGCTTTAATTATGTTAAATTTGTAACAATTTGTTGGGGGCCACCACAACATGAGGATCTGTATTAAAGGGTCGTGGCGTTAGGAAGGTTGAGAACCACTGCCCTAATCACATACATACACCTCGCCTTTGCTTCTCTCTCATTCCCTGCCAGGACACACATGCACACACGCACTCACTACACACTCACTACAGAAGATCGAGGCAGAATGATGTCAGCAAATCTTCAGTGAGTGTGTCCTGAGAATTAAAGCCGTAACTCTTGGGACATCGTGACAGCCTTGCTTTTGACAAAGAAAAAGTGAGAATAAGCTGTGTGCCCAACAGAGGAGATTAGTGAAGTGAGTGATGGTGAATCTAATACAAGGCTGTGATCATAACAGACATGGAGGAGAGTTTCAGGCTGAGACAGGAATGGAGCCTCCAGAAGCCCATAAATCCCCAGCAAAGGGATCTTTTAAAGACATCAACCCACAGAGGCAGGGAGAACAGGAAGGGGGGCCCCGCAACAGCATGTCTAAAGCCAGAAAGCGGGCAGACCAGTGTGACCTGACTTAGCGGCCCCCAGGCAGCCAATCCCTCCGGCAGTGGAGCTGAGGACCAACCCTTAATCACACAACAGCAAAGTTTAGGAGCCGGTAGCACTGGCTGCCTCTAGATCTGAGGTGAAAGGCTAAAGTAAAGAGAACCATTTGGAGGTGTCCTTGAGGAACAGTTAGATCTTTGGATCCCCTCCTCCTCTCTAGCCACTGAGTGGTGCCCCTCCCCCATTCTAGCAACTATCCAGAGATGAGCTCTGGAAAGGGCTGGGCATGCCAGGGACAGCGGTGGGTGTGGGCACTCCGCCGAAACAGGTGGGCACTGGATGCTGAATGCAGAGACGGCCTCCAGGGTTCTCCCCCCGGAGCTCCCAGAAGCCGGAGCCAGACCCCTCCCCTCCAGCAAGGGCCTGGAGGACCTTGGGGAATCTGACCAGTCCAAGATGAAAATCCTGAAGAGACTGACAGTCCAGGAAGTTCCCAAATGGCCCACCAAGTTCAACTTAAAGTGAAGCTGAACCAACAAGTACCATCCACTGACTTATTCTCCTCCTTTTTTCTTTTCTAACCATGAGCAGCCTTCAAAGATTCCCAGGCATCGGAGGAAATTCCGAACAGAAAACAAAAACCGCACAGGATTCAGAGACGAAAGAAAACTGCCGTTGAAGGAAGAGAGACACTGCATCCATGAAAAAGGAACAGGAAGTTACAGTAAAAAATTGCATTAGAAAACAAAAAGTAATCCCTGGAAAGAAAAAACAGAAGGGTGAACTTGAAGAACGCAAGCGAAGGCCCGGAAGAGAACGCTGAGGGAAGCGCACAGAAGGCAAAGCAGAAAGAGCCGGACAGGAGAAGCAGGAGAGAAAAGGAAGCGAGAAGACAGCCAGGAGGCCCAGGGCACTGAGTCACTGGGCTTCCAGAAAGAGACGTGAGAAACGGAGGGAAGGAAACCAGTGTTTTAATTTCTTTCTGGAAAATAAAGGGCATGAGCTTCCTGTGTGAACGGGCGCCTGTGTGCGGGCATGACGGATGGACTTAGACGCATGGAGAGGAACATCAGTGCGAAATGTCAGGACTTTGGAGGCAAAAATCTTAAAATCTCCCGGGAAGAACGAAATGGGTTGCTTCCTGGGTGACACGGGAGAGCAGTCAGACTTGGACACGTGGAGACACCCGGGGGGAGGGGTGGGGGAAAGGTGCTCAGGCAGGGGAACAGCATGTGCAAAGGCAGAGAGGCGGGGAGGGTGGGTAGCCAGCTTGACGCCAGCTTGGCAGGGCCTTGAGTGCCGGGCACAAGGCTTGGGCTGGCTGCCGAGGCAGTGGGAGCCTCGGGGGGTTCTGGTGGAGGAAGGGCGTGGACGGGAGCGAGGGGCAGCTAGAGCTGTGGCTGCTGCCCAGGTGCAGGCAGACGGGCTGGTTGGGGGCGGAGGTCACGGAGGCACACAGGCAGAACAATGGACAGGCGCAGCCGTACCCAGACCTCCGCGAGTCCTCGGAGCTGCAGGCTCCCACCTGAGAAAGGCTGTTAACTCCATGAGGGCAGGGCCTCGGGGGTTTGTGCCCAGCCCTCCCTCTGGCCTGTGTGCAGCAAGTAGTAGGGACAGCAGTCTCTGCCTCCCGGGGTGCCCCGTGGGCCTGCAGCCTGCACGCAGCAGGGGCAAGGCTGGAGGGAAGCCACACGCTTTCTCCCACGGGTCTTCCAGGAGAGGAAAGTGTGTCACTGGGCCAAGCCACGGGCACCTCTGCACAGGAGGGGGCGAGGCTGGCAGCTCCAGGAGGCTGGCCAGGCCGCCTTCACTGGGAGCTTCACAGGGAGCAGAGGCACAGTGCCTGGGGCAAATACCTTCATTCCTTTTAAAACCTGAAGGAAAAGGTGGGTGGAGTCTAGCCTGGATTTTACTGGTCATCATGGCAGTGCAGTCAAAGGTGGAAGGGCCACGGGGACAAAAAAGCCAGGGCCCCGGAAAGTCGGACCTGGGCCCAGGAGGCCCCCGCTGAGCCCTGAGCTCGGGGAGAGGCGGTGTGGCCCACCTTCCCCCAGGACAGTGTGGGCGCTGTGATCCCGCAGGCTCAGGGCTCTGCCAACCAGGTCAGCCCACGCGGACAGGCCTGGCTGCGGCGAGAAAGCGTGTGAGATGGGAAGGGGTGCCCACGGCCCAGGCTGGGTGACCCTGGCAAACTGGAGGCCCCTCTGGGCTGTGATGCCTGCAGCCTCCATTCGCCGAGCACCACGGGCCTGCAAGGCCTGCATCACTAGGCGCATCATTAGTCCCCCGCCTGTGCCCACCGTACAGACAAGGACATGGAGGCCGAGGAACCAGCCAGGGGGCTGTGCCAGGGGAGGGTGAGGCTGCCTCCTGCCCTGGGCAACAGCTAGAGGAGAGGGCTCCTCCGCAGACGGTGGGCCAGGCTGCTGTGTAGGTGGGAGTTCAGGTTTTGCCATCAAGCGACGCAGTTCCCCTCTCTGAGCCCATCTCTGCTGACCCATTTTACAGACGGGAAAGGTGAGGCTCAAGAGAAGCGATGGGCCTGTGGGGAGGGGGAGCCCAGAGACCTGCTGGTGGCGGGTGAGGCAGAGCGCCTCTCGCCGGCACCGCCACTGGGGGGAGGGAGCTCCCCGCCCGGTCCCGCCCCGTCCCGCCCCGCCCCGCCCCGCCCCGCCCCGTCCCGCCCCGCCCCGCCCCGTCCCGCCCCGCCCCGCCCGGTCCCGTCCCGCGGGCGAGCCAGAGGGCGCGGCCGGGCTCCCCGCCAAGCCGGGCGGGGCCGGGCGGAGCCTCACTGCCCCGGGCGGGGCGGGCCCGGACCTCGGCGGCCACTTCCCGCTGCGCAGCACCCTTCCCGGAGCAAGTCCTCCTCGTCGCCGGTGAGTGGGGACGGGGCGCCCCGGGAACCCGAGCCAGGGGGCCCCGCGAGGGCGCGATCCCCGCCGGCGCCCACCCGCCGGCGTTTGGCCCGAGGGGGAAACTGAGGCCGGGGCGGAACCCGGAGGGGCGGCCGCGGGGCTGCACTAGGGGCTGGGGCGGCGGCGGCTGGGAGATGGGGAGACAGATGTGCCTGTGTGTGTGTGAGTGTGAGTGTGTGAGTGTGAGTGTGTGTGAGTGAGTGTGTGTGTGTGTGTGCCTGTGAGTGTGTGTGTGAGTGTGTGTGTGAGTGTGAGTGTGTGAGTGTGCGCGCGCGTGTGTGAGTGTGAGTGTGAGTGTGTGTGAGTGAGTGTGTGTGTGCCTGTGAGTGTGTGTGTGAGTGTGTGAGTGTGAGTGTGTGTGTGTGCCTGTGAGTGTGTGTGAGTGTGTGTGAGTGTGCGCGCGCGTGTGTGAGTGTGAGTGTGTGTGAGTGTGTGAGTGTGTGCGCGCGTGTGTGAGTGTGAGTGTGTGTGTGTGAGTGTGTGTGAGTGTGTGAGTGTGCCTGTGAGTGTGTGAGTGTGTGAGTGTGAGTGTGTGTGTGTGTGAGTGTGTGTGTGTGCGCGCGCGTGTGTGAGTGTGTGTGTGTGAGTGTGTGTGTGTGTGTGTGTGTCTCGCCCCGCCCCGTCCCCTTTCGCATGTCCCGTGGGAGGCAGAGCCGCATGTCCCATGGGAGGCAGAGCCGCGGGGGGGGGGGGCGGGGGCGGGGGCGGGAGGGGCGGATACCCCCTCTTCCGCCCACTCCTGCGATGAGCCAGCCGGGCAGGGGACGGTGCCCCCATCCACTTGAACCCCGTTTCTAGGGCAGGAAACCCAGGCCAGACCGGGAGGTTTTGCCCAAAGCCAGGTAAGACCCCAAGCGGCTTAGAACCCGGTCCCGAGCCCCACGCCAGTGCTCAGGTGCGCAGCCGCCTGGACATGGGCCTGTGACCCGCCTGCCCCCTAGGCACACCTGCCCGAGAGGGAAGCTGAGGCCCGCGGGGAACACTGCTGGTTGCTGGGGTGGCCTGGCAGGTGCCCTGGGCTGCTCTGGGCGGCCAGCCGCTCCCGCCGGCCTGGGCCTGCCGAGGCATGAGGGTGCCTGAGGGTGCCGGGGGCAGCTGCCTGGCGCCAGCCACGTGCCAAGGGTGGGCTGCAGGAGGCGGGTCCGAGGGCCACGGGCAGGGAGGGGGTGGCAGAGGCGGCTGCGAGCCAGAGGCAGCCGCCAGGATGTGGGCTGAGGGCCCCGTGTCTCTGTGGGGCCGAGTGGGGCCCGCAGGGCAGGAGACAGGCGTCAGCTCCTCCCTGGGCGTCTCCGAGGGAGTGGAGCTTGTCCATGGTGTGCAGGAGCGGGAGCCGGGGGCGGGGGCGGGGAGGCAGGGAGGCGGCGGCCTCTCCCCCGCCTCAGATGGCTGCCCCACCCCCAGAGGGAGCCTGCGGGGAGCCCTGGGCCCCGAGGGGGACTGAGGATGAGCGGGGAACTGGCCCAGGGGAAGCGATGGCCGGGAGCTGGGCTTCCAACCAGGGGGGGGGTGGCCCAGGGCGGGGGAGGCTCACAGGGAGGGAGCCTGCTTGTTGCTGTGGACACTTCCGCCTTTCCACCATTTTAGTTTTGAATCTTGGTTTTTAAAGTTTGTATTTTCTTTAACATCTTCTTGATTGTGCCAGCAATGCCTGGACGCGCTGTGTTTAAACAGTAGTCATGCTCCATAAAGCAAGTTTCTTCTTGTCACCCAGCCTGACCCAGCACAACCCAGCCCGACCCCAGCACAACCCCAGTCCTACCCCAGTCCTACCCCAGCCCGACCCCAGTCCTACCCCAGCCTGACCCCAGTCCTACCCCAGTCCTACCCCAGCCTTACCCCAGTCCTACCCCGGCCCAGTCCTCCCGCTTTCCAGTGGCTGTGGGTCCTCCCAGACCTGTTGTCTGGTACGTCGGACACTTTCATGTTGGAAAAGCTTTACAGAGGTTATAATGAGGATTAGCTGTGAGTCCTTCACACACACACACACACACACACACACCAAGTCCCTGGGACCATGGTGGCTTCCAGGGAGAGAGGCCGGAGGCTGGGTAAGCTGGGAGGGAGGGGTCAGAGAAAGGGCAAAACCCTTTGTGCTGCTTGGGGCAGCTTTGCCACCGTCTGTAGGGAGCGTCACCTCTAGAGGGTCCACGGGGACGGAGGAGCCCCAGGGACCCACTGGCTCAGCCCACTTAGCAGATGGGGACTCAGAGGCCGGGAGGTGAGGCCCCAGGGCCGGGAGTGAGGTCCCAGGCTAGGAGGGCCTGGGTCCCCGTCTGGGGACAGGGCGGGTTCAGATCCTGTAACTGCTGCCCCTACGAGAGGCCGGGACAGGGGCCTTAGGGCGGCGGGAGGGAGGCCCTTGGCCTGGTCAGTGGGCGGAGGAGTCGAGGAGGGAGGCGGGTGACACAGGCCGATGTGCCAGGTCAGGATGGGAAGGAGGCTGAGAGGGAGGCGACACGGCGTTGTGAGTGGACGTGTGGCCCAGAGCTCAGGCCAGCAGTCCCAGCTCAGGGGGTGGGGGTGGAGTTGTTGGCCTCAGAGTTACACAGACCCGGACAGTCCTGAGATGCCCTGTGCCTCAGTTCCCTCTTCTGGACCGTGGGAGTAGTCATGAGTCCACATGGAGGCCAAGAGGGCCGTGTGGCTCAGGGTTCGAGAAGAATAAGCCAGGGGATGACTCCAGCCTGACCCACAGTGCCCCTCCACCAGCCCCACCCCTCCACCAGCCCCACCCCCTCCAGTAGCCCCCCCCCACCAGCCCCACCCCTTCCCCCACCCCACCCCCCCAGCCCCCCAGCCCCACCCCTCCAGTAGCCCCACCCCTCCAGTAGCCCCACCCCTCCAATAGCCCCACCCCCACCAGCCCCATCCCTCCACCAGCCCCACCCCCTCCAGTAGCCACACCCCCTCCAGTAACCCTACCCCCTCCACAGCCCACCCCCTCCACCAGCCCCACCCCCCACCAGCCTTACCCTCCAGTAGCTCCACCCCTCCAGTAGCCCCACCCCTCCACCAGCCCCACCCCTCCAGTAGCCCCACCCCTCCAGTAGCCCCACCCCTCCACCAGCACCTCACCTGCTGGTCATTCCCAGAGGCCCAGACCCTTCTTGGACCCAGGCCCTGAGCCCTGCTTTGCCCCATTCGTGGCCTGGTTGGGAGGAGGGCGGGGCCTCAGTGCAGCATTTCCACCTGAGTGGCCGGTGGCCGGCCAGTTGTTTTCTCAGCCTGGGGTCGGCTCCAGGGAGGAAATGGGCGAGTGGCCCCAACACCCACACCCACAGCCCCTCACTGGTCTGGTCCTCACTTGAGCTTGAGCCTCTCCATGGCCCCATGCAGCAGCCAGGGCAGCTTATACCACTTGCCAGAGGGGAACCTGAGGCCCAGACAGGAGCTGTGGCCTGGGGTCACCAAGCCAATTGGAGGCAAAGCCAAGGTTTTGGGTTCTTAGTCACTTTCTGCGAGAGGTAGAAATGGGGGTGGCTTTGCCCCTCTGCCCGAGTCCGAGCCTTCCCCCCTTCCCCCCTTCCTGGCCACGGGCGCTTCCTGGCGCCCCCTGGCGCCCCTCCCAGAGCGGATCTCTCAGGTCTCTCAGGCCCGCCTGGCCAGCATGACTCAGCCTGTGGGCCCCCAGGGGGTGACTCAGGAGCCAGGCAGCCTCCAACGCCCTGCCTGGCCTCTCCATGCGGGACATCTGGGCTCCCTGTTTGCTACCCTCTGAGCCTCTGACCCCCTCGGCCCAAGGAGCACAAACACAGCCCGGCCCTCAAAGGGGTGGCCCAGGGGCGGGGGTGGAGGTGGGGGTGGCGCAGGAGCACAGGCTCTCTCCCTGCTCTAGGGGCTCTCACCCTGCTCTACGGGCTCTCACCCTGCTCTATGGGCTCTCACCCTGCTCTAGGGGCTCTCTCCCTGCTCTAGGGGCTCACTCCCTGCTCTAGGGGCTCTCTCCCTGCTCTAGGGGCTCTCTCCCTGCTCTACGGGCTCTCACCATGCTCTAGGGGCTCTCTCCCTGCTCTAGGGGCTCTCTCCCTGCTCTATGGGCTCTCTCCCTGCTCTTGGGGCTCTCACCTGCTCTAGGGGCTCTCTCCCTGCTCTAGGGGCTCTCTCCCTTCTCTACGGGCTCTCACCCTGCTCTAGAGGCTCTCTCCCTGCTCTACGGGCTCTCACCCTGCTCTACGGGCTCTCACCCTGCTCTTGGGGCTCTCTCCCTGCTCTAGGGGCTCTCTCCCTGATCTAGGGGCTCTCACCCTGCTCTAGGGGCTCTCTCCCTGCTCTACGGGCTCTCACCCTGCTCTGGGGGCTCTCTCCCTGCTCTACGGGCTCTCTCCCTGCTCTAGGGGCTCTCACCCTGCTCTACGGGCTCTCACCCAGCTCTAGGGGCTCTCTCCCTGCTCTAGGGGCTCTCTCCCTGCTCTACGGGCTCTCTCCCTGCTCTAGGGGCTCTCTCCCTGCTCTAGGGGCTCTCTCCCTGCTCTACGGGCTCACTCCCTGCTCTAGGGGCTCACTCCCTGCTCTAGGGGCTCTCTCCCTGCTCTAGGGGCTCACTCCCTGCTCTAGGGGCTCACTCCCTGCTCTAGGGGCTCTCTCCCTGCTCTAGGGGCTCTGTCCCTGCTCTACGGGCTCTCACCCTGCTCTAGGGGCTCTCTCCCTGCTCTAGGGGCTCTCTCCCTGCTCTATGGGCTCACTCCCTGCTCTAGGGGCTCTCTCCCTGCTCTACGGGCTCTCACCCTGCTCTACGGGCTCTCTCCCTGCTCTACGGGCTCTCACCCTGCTCTGGGGGCTCTCACCCTGCTCTAGGGGCTCTCACCCTGCTCTACGGGCTCTCACCCTGCTCTACGGGCTCTCTCCCTGCTCTACGGGCTCCCACCCTGCTCTACGGGCTCTCACCCTGCTCTATGGGCTCTCACCCTGCTCTAGGGGCTCACTCCCTGCTCTAGGGGCTCACTCCCTGCTCTAGGGGCTCTCTCCCTGCTCTATGGGCTCTCACCCTGCTCTAGGGGCTCTCTCCCTGCTCTAGGGGCTCTCACCCTGCTCTACGGGCTCACTCCCTGCTCTAGGGGCTCTCTCCCTGCTCTACGGGCTCTCTCCCTGCTCTACGGGCTCTCACCCTGCTCTACAGGCTCTCTCCCTGCTCTAGGGGCTCTCTCCCTGCTCTAGGGGCTCTCTCCCTGCTCTACGGGCTCTCACCCTGCTCTAGGGGCTCTCACCCTGCTCTAGGGGCTCTCTCCCTGCTCTAGGGGCTCTCACCCTGCTCTACGGGCTCTCTTTGCTCTACGGGCTCTCACCCTGCTCTACGGGCTCTCTCCCTGCTCTACGGGCTCTCACCCTGCTCTACGGGCTCTCTCCCTGCTCTAGGGGCTCTCACCCTGCTCTACGGGCTCTCACCCTGCTCTATGGGCTCTCACCCTGCTCTAGGGGCTCTCTCCCTGCTCTAGGGGCTCTCACCCTGCTCTACGGGCTCTCTCCCTGCTCTAGGGGCTCTCTCCCTGCTCTACGGGCTCTCACCCTGCTCTTGGGGCTCTCTCCCTGCTCTAGGGGCTCTCTCCCTGCTCTAGGGGCTCTCACCCTGCTCTACGGGCTCTCTCCCTGCTCTAGGGGCTCTCTCCCTGCTCTACGGGCTCTCACCCTCTCTAGGGGCTCTCTCCCTGCTCTAGGGGCTCTCTCCCTGCTCTACTGGCTCTCTCCCTGCTCTACGGGCTCCCACCCTGCTCTACGGGCTCTCACCCTGCTCTATGGCTTCGGCCGCAGGGAAGCCACCCCTGGTGGGGGGCTTGGGAGGTGGGCTCTGGGCCCAGGCCGGTGGGCACCGTGCGGGTCTGTGTGGGATTGCTTAGGCACGTGCTGGGTGCCGTGTCAGGGTGAATACCCCCCCCCCCAGAAGTGTGGACACAGGCTGCATTGTGGGAGCCTGACCACGTGCTGATGAGGGAAGCCAGTCCCCCAAGGCCAGGTGTGCAGGCCCAGTGAGGAGCCATCTTGAAAAATGCAAAAACGCTCCCGTGGAGTGGGGGCGGCCTGAGGCTCCTCGGGACCCAGGGTCGTGCCCCGCTGGCCGTGCCGCAGGCCCAGCCCGGGGAACCCGTCCCCACTCGACAGGCGAGCAAACCGAGGGAGTGAGGGCGGAGTCCGGTCACTCAGGGCAGAGCTGGGCCCTGCTGTGAACCGAACACTCTCTGTGCCTTCAGGAAAATGAATATTCTTGAGCGCGCTCTTGTTCTCTCTCAATCCCTCTCTCATGCCCGCCTCGCCTCCCCTGAGCTCCGAGGGCCCCCTTGGCTTCTACCGCGGTTCCTGAGCCGGCGCAGCCCAGCGGGCTCACCCCTACCCCTCCGTGACTGTCTAAGTAAACTTTCTCTGATAATTTGAAAAAAAGAGAATGCTCATCACAGACATTTTGGAAAGCGACGGCGATGTCAGGAACCGCCCGTGCGGGCCTCCTGGGCCTGGCGCCTCCGCAGGGACGGACCGGGCCAGGCTGCGGACCGGGCCAGGCCCCCAGGCCCAGGCTCTGCCGGCCGGCCACACCGCCGTTCCCAGGAAAACCGTGGTGTTAGGGTGACGACAGCATCGTTGTGCGTCTGTTCCACGTTTTACGATGCCTGCTTCTATGACCTATTTCCTGTTAAAATTGGGATGGTCTGTATGATCCAATTTTATATTTATTTGGGCCTCCGGGTTGCGCAGGGCCTCCCCCTGCACCTGCTCCCCTCCCACCACACACAGAGGTATGCGTCCTTCTCTGCGCCCGCCCCCCAGTCCCCCTCCTGTGTCCCGTGGAGAGAGTGCTTGCTGCCTTCCAGCACCTTCTTCCCCAGACCCCGGGTCAGGGTGCCCTTTCTGAGGCTGTGCCCCGCCCCCCATCCCATCAGGCTGGGATGTAAGTTTACTGAACTGAATCCAGCGTGTGGCTTCTTATCTCATGCAAACAGACGCCCCCAGATTCTCCACCTGGGGTCGCGGTGTGTCAGGGGGCTCAGCACCTCCTTTGGTGATGGGGAAGCGGACGCGGAGCCAGGGGTGCTGAGGGGCTGAGGGTGCCCGCAGCAGGTCCCGGCAGAGCTGGCCCCAGAGGCCCAGCCTGGGTCCCGGCCCCGTAGTGTCTCTCTGGACTCAGCCCCAGGGAGCAGCTCAGCCTGCCAGGAGCATGGCACGCTGCGGGGCACCCAGTGGGTCCTTGGCGCAGACCCTGGTGCTGCTGGGCAAGGGGCGTGGCCACCAGCATAACGGAGAAGCGATGCCTGGGTCCCCGGCTCTGGGGTGGCAGCTTCCCGGCCCCAGGCAGAGCGTCCTCACCCTGAGCCCTGCCCTCCTGCCCAGCCCTGACTCTTGCTAACTCCCCCCCTTCCCACTCACCACTGGCAGGAGCGGGTTTTGACCGCGGCCAGGCGTGGCCCCGGAGTGCTGGGTGACCCCAGGCAGGCTGCTCCCCTCTCTGGCACCGGAAGGGAGGGTGACTGTAGGGTGTGTACAGCCCCACACCGGGCTGGGCCCAGGTAGGCCAGGTTGACGTCCCATTTTACAGAGGGAAACACTGGGGCAGCCCAGACAGTTTAAGGGATTTGCCCGAGGTCACAGGGAGTCCGTGGGAAGCCAGGAATGAGCCAGCCCTGTCGGCTACCAGCTGCCCAAGGAGTGGAGGAGAAGTGCTAGAACCTAAAGCACAGGGCGTGGGCTGGCGCGGGCCTCCCAGCGCCCCGGCTGGCACCCCGCCTGGGGAGGAAAGGCTGGGAAGCCTGCTTGGTGGCGGGGCCCAAACCAGCCTGACAGAGGTGGCAGAGCGAAGGGCTCACCTGTCTGGGGACCCAAGGCCAAGGCTGAGGTGAGAGCACAGGCCGCTGGCAGCTGGGGCAGGAGCTGAGGGGGCGGCAGTGGGACGGGCACCTGGGAGGCTCCCACAGTCGGGGCAGCTTCTGGGTGCGGGAGGAGTTTGGGTAGAAATGTGTTCCCTGGTGCGGGGGCTGGGAGGGCAGGGCTGCAGGTGCGAACCTCCCCCTCCCGCCCCCCCCACACCCACTTCGCTCATCTTCGCCTCCCCTCCCATCTTTTCTTCAATCGAGTGACTGAGTGATGAGGGGCTGGTACCAGATGCACCCCAGGACTTTTGGTGACCCCGGGTCTGCGCACAGTAGGTTCTTGGGAAATGCTCAGGGAGGCCCAGCCTCTCACCGGCCCTGGTTTCTCTTTCAGAGCTTCCAGAACAGCAGCCGGAGCAGCGATGGCCCCGCCCTGGGTGCCCGCCGTGGGCTTCACGCTGGCGCCCAGCCTGGGGGGCTTCCTGAGCTCCTACCACGTCCGCGGAGAGGGCCTCCGCTGGTATGCCAGCCTGCAGAAGCCCTCGTGGCACCCGCCCCGCTGGACGCTGGGCCCCATCTGGGGCACGCTCTACTCGGCCATGGGGTGAGGGGGCCAGTCCCCAGGGGCGGGCGGGCGGGCAGGGCCTCTTCCCGTGCCAGGGGCCCAGGCCTCGGGCGGGGCTGTAACTGTCGGCGCCGTTTCTGGCCTCCTCTGCCAAGGGAGGGTGGAGAAAGCGGCGACCCGTGGATTGCACCACCGAACCTTCCCTGCGGGGCCTCTGGGGAGGGGCGGGCCGATGGCTCAACCCCACACTGGCATCCTGGCTGTTTTCACAACGCCAGGGTGAGACTGGCCCAGTGGGCAAAGTTCAGACGTGGGCAGCGTGGAGGCTTCCGAGATCAGTGGCAGCAATAACAACAGCAGTAACAGTAGCTGCCGTTTGTTGAGCATCCGTTCGGTGCTAGAGCGCGCGGGAGGGGGAGGGGGGTGGGTGGGGGGAGGGGGACCTGCGGGAGCCCCTGGCCTAGACCCTGGGAATTGCTGTGGTGAAAGGAAGTGCTATGTGGGGCGCCCCCTGGTGGCCACAGCGGGAACTGCATGCAGAAGGTGCCGTCAGCTTCCTGCCCATCTTCTGGAATGTTTCCTGCATGCGGGTTCTGTGCCAGCCCCGGCAGGGTGGGGCTGTAGACCCTAGCTACCCTTGGGGCAGGTAGCAGAGGCTGGGCTGGGTGCCCCAGAGTTGTGGTGGGAGTAAGAGTCCCTGAAACCTGGCTGTCACTGGCCCCCACCCCCCAGCCCAGGCAGGCTCCCAGCGCTCCCTGCGTCCCGCTCCCTTCTCTCCAGTCCTGGCCCAGGTGCCTGGCTTCTGCGTCAGCTTGCTCTAGCCTCTAGGCCTCCGAGTCCTCCTTGGCCTTCCTCCACCATCCAGATCCTGACACGGCACAAACATGGCCCCGTCTCTTTCCTGGAACCCCGCCCCGTGAGGCTCCTGTAGGCACTGACAAGGGCAAACTCCTGCTCATCCTGTAAGGCCCAGCCCAGATGTCCCTGTATTCTGTGCAGTGCCCTGGCGGGGCTGGGAGCCTCACGATAACGATAATAATGGTAAATACTTACTGAGTGCCCCACGTGCCAGGCACTGCCCTAAGCACTGCCGGTGTGTTAACCTGTGAGAAATGAAGACCCAGAGAGGTCAGGCAACTTCCCTGAGGCCACACAGCAGTCAGTGGCAGGGCAGGCCTGAGCCATCACCTGCCCTCCCGGAGGTCAGTGCGCTCCTGGCCTCTTCCCCGGCGTTGCCCTGACAGGTGGCCTCTGTTTCAGGTACGGCTCCTACCTGGTCTGGAGAGAGCTGGGGGGCTTCTCGGAGGAGGCTGTGGTGCCCCTGGGCCTCTATGCGGGGCAGCTGACCCTGACCTGGGCATGGCCTCCCATCTTCTTTGGCTCCCGACAGATGGGTGTGGTAAGTGCCTCCCTGGCCCCTGGAGATGGGCGTGGAGGGGCGGGCCTCCTTCGGGGACACGGGCATCACACCCAGACGGGGCCAGGGCCCAAAGGCAGGAGCAGTGTGGTGCGCAGCTCACGGCAGCGTCCCGTCAGCAGCTCAGGGGCCGGCGCCCTCTTGTGGAGCCGCCACGGCTGCTTTTACTCCAGCGAAGGAGCCGGACGGGCTGCTGGCTCCGGTTTAGGGGCCAACGTGTAGGACAACCCACAGTGCACCTGGCACCGTGCACCTGGCACCGTGCACCCCCCACGCGGTGTGGGTCAGGCAGTTGTTGCCATTTTATTACGGGGAAACTGAGGCAGAGAGCTGGGGAGGGGCTTGGCCGGGTCATGCAGGGTGGAATGGAGTGAGTGCTCAGTGGGTGGGCAGCTGGGACAGGCACCCTCGTGGGTACCTTGAGCCTCAGGCCCCCGTCCTCCGTGTCTCCACAGGCCCTGGTGGACCTCCTGCTGACGGGGGGGCTGGCGGCAGCCACCACCGTGGCCTGGCACCGGGTGAGCCCTCCGGCCGCTCGGCTGCTCTACCCGTACCTGGCCTGGCTGGCCTTCGCGACGGCGCTCAACTACTGCGTCTGGCGGGACAACCAAGGCCCGCGCGGCGGCCGGAGGCTGGCGGAATGAGGTGCCGGCCCCGAGGACTGTGGCTGCTGCCCGTGGGGGGTGGTGGCCTCTCACCTTCGTGGCCACCACACCTGCGAGTCTGTCAGGGGCTCAGCCCAGGGTCACCACTGGCTTCGGAGCGGCTCCCGGCTGAGCCCACACCCAGGGTCTCATCCTGCACTTTCTGCGCTGCTCGGGGCACCGACTGGGGCACGGAGTGTCACAGCCAAATAAAGTCTCTAACCCGCACTGGCCTTCTTGGTGGGAAGCGCATCCCCTGCAGGGTGTCTGAGCCGCGTCTCCGAGGGCTGCTCAGGGCTCCTGCCCGCTCTGGGGGCATCTCCGAGGGCTGCTCAGGGCTCCTGCACGCTCTGGGGGCCACCCAGGACCCTGTAAGAGGCACGGTGGCCCAGGGCAAGCAGCCCAGGTGTGACCAGAGCCCACACTGGCTGTGCTGCTGCCTGGCTGGTAGGGACCAGGCCTGGGCCTTGGGCTTCAGCTGACAGGCCGGCCTGCCCCCTCCAGGCCTCCAGGAGCCCGGGCTCAGCCTCTGGAAGGGTGTGGCCCACAGTCTGACTGGGCCAAGGCAGGGCCCTCTGTCAGCCTCGGTCAGAATGAGGCTGTGGACGCCAGCTGACCCGCCCCTGGGTGCCAGACTCCTGCCAGCCCCACCCCACCCAGGGCAGCCCCTCAAACACCTAACTGGGGGGACATCAGAGGCAGAAAAGGCCGGTCCCCAGCCCAGCAGACAGCAGCCCCTCGCTGGCCCAGGCCTGCCCAGGTGTGGAGGTGTCACCCCTGGCTCCCCAAGGGAGGCCCACGACCTCCCAGGCAGCTGTTTGGAGTAAGGGAGGCGGCAGAGGCCTCGCACCCGGGGCTCCTGCTGGAATGTCCGAGTCCTGGGCCGAGCTCGGCAGCGCGGCCTCCTGGGACCGTGGTCGGCTGCTGGCTTTGCCGCCTGGGTTGCTGTGGTTGTCAGATAAGTTAATTAGAATCGGTGACACTTCCCTGGGTAGAGCTCTTGGCGGCTCAGCAGCCTGAGTTTCGCTGCCTCTGCTGTCTCCCTCCTCCTCCTGGCTGCACAGTCAGACGTGACCCCGAATTACGAGGAGCTCGGGGAGCTGAGCAGACAGCCGCCGCCCGCCCGCCCCGCAGCCGCCCTGCGCACTCGCTGCGATTCGATGTCCAACAAGCTCGGCTCCGCAGGCACCCGGCGGCCGTGAGCGCGTGGCGGGCCCTGGGCGGCTCCGCAGGCACCCGGCGGCCCTGAGCGCGTGGGGGGCCCTGGGCGGCTCCGCCGTGTTTCCGAGGCTCCGCAGAGCAGCGGGGGCCGGGGGACTGCACACCCACCGTGTCACTTGGTTCCGAGTTCTCCACGGGCACAGGGCACACGTGTCCGCAGACGCTGCGCGGCACTGCAGCCCCCGCGGCAGCTGGGTGTCCGTTCCCTACGCCTGGGGGTCTGTTCCTGTCCGGCAGCACCCCACCTGCTCAGCCACAGGAACGCCGGGAGGACGGGGAGGCGGCGGCACTTGCTGTGCCCCCTGCCTGCTGGCTGTCCGCGAGGCTTTCCCGGGTCCTCGCAGATCCTCTCCCTTTCTGGCTGTTACAGCCGTGAGGGCCCCGCGGTGCCATTTCCACGCTGGCTCAACAGGAAAGCCCACACCTCGCAGATTCATCGGGTCCTCGGGGCTGCACCCTTTTCAGGGGTCGCTTCTGCGGGCGAGGTCTCGGCTCCCCTCCTGGCCACTGACCACGGAGGACACGGGACCAGTCCGCTCAGGCTGCCCAGAGGCGCAGCAGTAGGTCGTCACCTCTGCCCCAGCTCCCGGACCCTCTGGCGTCCCTTCAGCGGCGAGGGCCCCTGATGTCCCTGATCCCAGGACAGGAAACCGGGGAGTCCCGGCCAAGGCCCTGATGCAAGTGCTCAGAGCTCACAGAGTCCACAGCAGCCCGGGCTCCCCACACCTGCCCCCTCTTCCTGCTCCGAAAGGCACAGGCACTGGGTTAGGAAACTGCGGTCTGACGGTGCCACAAATTCATGTGTTGACATCCTAACCCCCACGCGGGGTGATGAGGTCACGGGGTGGAGCCCTGCGGAGTGGGATCAGTGCGCTAATAGAGACCCCGCAGACCCCTCGCCCCTTCTGCACGTGAGGACACAGCACGATGATGTCTATGAACCGGAAGTGGACCTCAGACACCAATCTGCTGGTCCCTTGATCTCGGGACCCCCCCACCCCAGCCTCCAGGACTGTGAGAAGTTTCTGTTCTTTAAGCCGCCAGTTTACGGCATTTTGTTGTGGCAGCGAACGGTCTAAGATGAAACTTGGGCCCTGAGCACCCCTGGCTTCTCCTCCCGGGTCTCACATCTGGATGGTCTGGTTGAACCAGGAGGAAAGCCGCTGGCAGAGCCGGCCCGGCCTGTGGCCCCTGGACCCACAGACACAGGGAGGCCAATCTGTCGTGGTACAAACCCAGCCGAGGGGGACGCCAGCAGCTCTCCCGGGGAGGAAACCGGCGCTGTCCGCCCGCGATGCCTCCACTCGGCTCAGGGAAGGGCCGAGGCCCTGGTCAGCGGAGGATGGACAGGCAGACCCAGAGGTGGGAGGCACGGTCCGGTGCAGTTTCAAGGACTTATCTTGGCTACACAGACACAGACAGACAGACAGACAGACAGACACACACACACACACACCAAAGCAGGCCCATCACTGTCCCGTTAGCTGGGGAAGGTGCATTGCGGCTACAGCTGGCATCTGACTCCAAGTTTCAGAAATGATATTAAGAACAAAATTTTGTATTTTCTTCCCATAAACGAAAGAGTAACAATAATCCGACGTTTTGACCCTGGACTCTGGTGGAGGATGTATTTGACGCGAAGTTCTCGGTGGAATCGTCCCTTGAAGCCGCCCACTGCCGGCTGCGCTGCTGCCCTTGCTGCTCCCCTCGCCCAAGCGCCACCCACCCTCAGAGAGGGCGCCCACTGCAGTGCCAGGGAGGCCAGGACCACTGGGAGCAGGGTGGCTGCCCCTGCTAGATGGAGAGGCATCAGCAGCTGCCCTGGGGCCACAGGTTTGCTGGTGACAGTTCTGGGGAGTGGGGGCGCAAGAGGGCTGGGTCTGGCAAGCAGGGTCCCCAAGGTGTTCTGGGGACGCCTGCCACACGGGGCCTGGGGGAGGGGTGGGGGAGCCTGAGCCCGCTCTGGGGAGCCACGACACTTGGACAGACTGGACAAGAGCCGCCTGGCCCTGATGTTTGGGTTCCCACAGGCGTTCCGGGGGGACCTTGTTTCTGGGGACGCCTCGCCACACTCCCCAGAACCCCTCTTTCGCTAACGCCCGGAAACATGGCCACCAGGAACCGAACTCAGCGATGAAGCTGGGGCTGAGCTGAGCAACACCGCACAGGCGGTGGGGGGTGTCCACGGCGCCTGGCACTCGGCCCGGGGCAGTGTGACGGGCCGGCTCCCGGCCTCAGGGAGGACCTGCGCCAGGGTGGGGAGCGGGTCCTGGCGGCCTGCGCCCAGCGGGGGGAGGGGGCTCTGCCGCAGCCGCTCAGAGCCGAGGCCGGGCGCCTACACCAGGCGGGTGACGTGGCAGCCGCTGGGCTCGTCCAGGAACAAGGTGCTGAAGACGTCGTTGAAGAAGGTGGGGTGGTACCGGCAGGCGCGCTCGCAGTCCGGGTTGAAGTTCACCTCCAGGATCTGGGGCTGCATCACTCGCTGCCCTGAGGGCACAAAGCGCTTTGTACCCAGATCTCCTGGCAAAGGACCACCCAGCAGCCTGGCCAGCGACGCCCCCTCTGGCCATCGGCTTGGGGTGCGTGAGGGGTTGGGCGACGGGGACCCTCACCATCCGGACGGCTGTCCCACTTCAGCATGAGGTCGATGGCGTACACGGCCCGGGATGAGGGGTAGTCGCAGAGGCCCTGGGGTGGCGGCTTAGCGCACGCCGCCTGGAACAGCTCCGTGAAGGCCTGGAAGATCTCGGCCTGGGGACCGGGAGGCTGGGTCAGGGCTGCCCGGAGCGGCCCCTCCACGTGGGGTTTGCTGCCCCTTCCCAAGCCCCAGCCCCCGAAAGGCCCGAGTCACCTCCTCCTCCACCCTGTTTCTCCAGGCCTGGCCGTAGCCGCCTCTGCCCACACCTGCCCCTCCGTCCTGGCATCACCTGCCTGTCTCCTGCCTCAAGCCCCTGGCTCCCCTCTGTACCATGGTGTGCAGGGTGCAGGGCACCTGCCACGCTCACCCGGGACGTGGAGGGCAGCCTGCACTTCCAGTGGAGTCCCTGCTGCCCCCTTAGGTTTGTGATTCCTGGGACAGGCAGGGCTGTGGCCGCCTGGCTGTCCCCAGGGTGCCCTGAGGCCCCTCCAGGTCGCACCCCACACCTCACCGTCCCTTCCCTGACCTCGGTGGGAGGACAGGACATCCGAGGAGGCAGACCCTCACGTGGCCCACCACAGAGGCCCTGGCCCCTTCAGCTTCGCTCAGGACTCACCTGGACACTCCTCCAGGGGAATTCTGGGTACTGCTTCTCAAACTCAGGGATGAACTCATCGTAGTGCACCTGTGACAAACACAGGACCTGTCACCCTCTGACCTGCTTCCATGTGGGCCTCCGACACTCGCTGGGGTCACAGGTCAGCGCCAGCAGCTTACCCCCCTCCCCTTGGGGCACAAAGGGGAGGCAGGAGCCGGGGTCTGAGCTCTGGACCCGCAGATTTACTTCTCGCAGCCTCAGTGTCTGCATCTGTGAAATGGGACGATGCTCCCTGCCCAGCAAGCGCATCTGCAGGGCTGCTGTGGGCCTCACAGGAGACAGTGCATGCGGAGGGTTCCGCAGGTCAGGACAGACGCGCCACCACCCGTGTCCGTGCGCTGGGGACAGGCCTGGGACCCGTGTCTGCAGGGCCTGGCCTGGCTCATGCTCACCAGTTCGCAGGGCCCAGGGGCAGCAGCTTCTCAGGCTGAGACTTTTCCCCAAACAGACCTGGCAAGTCAGCTCAGGTTTCTCCCAGAAACGACCAATGGGCTGCCCACGGGAGCCTGGCGCTCACGCCCTCCTGGACACGTGTCCCCACTCACGGGGGCTCCAGAAGAAACGGGCCCCCAAGATGACACGTTCTCCATGCAGAGGGAAGAGAGTTCCCCCAGCGACAATGTCCAACAGCGTCCTCAGACCCGGTGAGGGCTCAGGCTGCCAGGGACCAGAGGGCGGAGCCCCGGACAGGAAGAGGGACAAGAAGCAACAGCCCTGCTGGGGTGCGTGCGGCACCTGCCCTGGGGGACCTCAGGCCTGGCCCGGGGCAGCAGGCTCCGCAGCAGGGAAAACCCAGGAATGAGCTCCAGTTTGTTGGCCAGTGAGAGACAGGAATGCCCGCAGCCGCACGGACAATAATGAGGAACAAACCCTAAAACAGCGGTTCTCAACCTTCCTAACGCCGCGACCCTTTAATACAGTTCCTCACGTTGTGGTGACCCCCAATTTCATTGTTACAAATCGAACATAATCAAAGCATAGTGATTAATCACAAAAACAATATGTAATTATATATAGCGCAGGGGTTTGTTCACTGGGGTGCTGTTTACACAAAACCCACGTGTGCAACACAGGTGTGTGCCTTGTTCAGGGATGAACTCATGCTGAACAGAATTGAGACGTGCCTCGCAGCCCGACCAGCGTGGCTCAGGGGCTGAACGTCGACCTATGAACCATGAGGTCATGGTTCGATCCCTGGTCAGGGCACATGCCCAAATTGCAGGCTTGATCCCCAGCAGGGGCCATGCAGGAGGCAGCTGAGCAATGATTCTCTCTCATCATTGATGTTTCTGTCTCCCTCTCCCTTTCCCTTCTCTGAAATCAATAAAAATACATTAAAAGAAAAGAAAAGATGTGCCTCCACATTTCGGCGTGGCCCCCTGGCGGAGGGAGGAGGCCACTACAGGCCTGTGTGGGGGCAGGCGCTCCTGTTGCCTGAAACAGCACTAACCACCGCAGGCGAGAGGGCTGTGGGCTGATGCACGGAGGCTGAACGGCTCCTTTCCTCCTTCCTCCGCCCAGAGCCGCCAGCTCCCGCCAGGCTGTGCCTACCTGCCCTGGTGCCACCTGCTTCCCATGGCCGCCAGCTCCCGCCAGGCTGTGCCTACCTGCCCCGGTGCCACCCTGTCTCCCAGAGACGCCTGCTCCCGCCAGGCTGTGCCTACCTGCCCCGGTGTCACCCTGCTTCCCATGGCCGCCAGCTCCCGCCAGGCTGTGCCTACCTGCCCCAGTGCCACCCTGCCTCCCAGAGCCGCCTGCTCCCGCCAGGCTGTGCCTACCTGCCCCAGGTGCGTGCTGGCCACAGCACTAACCGTGGAAGGAGCTTTGCCCTGATGCCCCTTTGCTCCAGGGGCCCGGGGAGTGCGGGGCGCTCAGAGGAACCAGGCAGGGTCACAGGCCAGCAGCCCCCCCCTCCCCCCGTCCCGCGTGGGACCCTGTGCCTTGCACCTGTCTGCTCCCCTCCCCCACCCGTCCCAGTGCTCAGAGGGTCTGAATGGAAGCAGGTGGTGCTTCTGGGGGCCCGGGGCAGCCTCGGTCTCCCCATCATCTCAGAGCCGCAGGGGGGGCTGCTGAGATAACACGGGGCCAGAGGCACCTCCTGTCTGCACAGCCCGCCTGCTCCCCAGGCCGCCCGGCCCCTACCTGCTTCAGCACCACCTCCGGGTCGTAGTTCATAACAGTGAAATGCTTCTCGTAGTCGTCCAGGTCGTTGAGGGCGAAGGGCCTGCAAGACCAGCAGGCAGACCCTGAGTGGGTCCCGCCGGCAGGGCACCCGTCCCCGTGGCCCCTCACGGCCCCACGGGGACTCCCCGGAGCCCGTACACGACATCGCCACCCACAGGTGTGGGTGCCTCTTTCACAAGGAAGCCGACGTCCCTACGGTGGCCACGCGGCTCGCGGTGCAGGACTTCCCGCCCCTACAGAGAAGAGGCCCCCCCACTGCCGCCCCGCCCCCGTTACCGGTTGGAGAAGCGCAGCCAGAACACGTCGTACACGAACAGCCTCAGGGGCTTCACCGAGCGCAGCAGCACGATGTAGCGGACGTCGAACTTGACCCTCCCCACGTCTTCTCGAAGGAACAAGACAGGACTCTCAATGTACTTGCACACCACCTGCAGGGACAGACGCAGGCTCACGGGGGCCCGCCTCACCCGGCAGAGCACCGGGCCCGTGGGCCAGCCCCACGCCGTCCCCACACCTGGGGGGGCCGCACCCGTGCCCGCCCTCCTCGGCCCTGGCAGACCCTCGTCCGGCCGGGGACAGCTTCCTTCTCTCTCCTTTGCTTTGCTTGAA
Source organism: Myotis nattereri (assembly GCF_964212035.1). Classification (NCBI taxonomy): domain Eukaryota; kingdom Metazoa; phylum Chordata; class Mammalia; order Chiroptera; family Vespertilionidae; genus Myotis; species Myotis nattereri. Next base: position 212,802,256 of record NC_138076.1, read on the forward strand.
GGACAAGGTCCCACCAGTTCAGGTTTGGGGAACTGAACACACATCCCCAGCCTGAAACCCACCGGCCCCCGTTCCAGGGGGGACCTGCGTGACGGTCCCGGGGCCGCTCCCTCGCCTCTGCCCGGGGCAAGCCCTGCGCCCTCCAGCGCCCGACACTGCCGCTGGGTGCCCAGTCACTCCGGCGCCTCCGTCCAGGGCCCCAGGGCTCCTCGGCCCGGCTACCTCCGTCTGGCTGTGCGGTCACGCGTGGGGAGCCTGAGGTCAGATACACCCAGGACGGCTCTGACCCGGGCGCCCTCCTCTCACCGGACTGCCACAGCGCCCCCTGCTGGCAGGGCAGGGGAAGGAGTGGGGTGTGTGCTAGACCCAGCCCCCCGCCCAGGGCCGCCCCGGCCTGTGCACCCAGGGCCCTCGCCCACCGGGACCCACCTTGGGGCTGCTCTCGCGGTGCCGGATGACGCTGTGCAGGCTCCTGGTGATGTGCGTGTCCAGGCTGCGCGCCAGGTTCCAGGGTTTGCAGATCCAGTGGTTGTCCTCGCCCCTGGGAGCAGAAGGGAGGCTGGGCTGCGCCGGGGCCCCTCCCAGGCAACGGCCCTGGGACCTGGGAGAGAGGGACCCCCCTTCTCCCCTGGGCTGAGGAAGGCATCACCGCAGAGGTCAGAGGCAGGGCCTAAGGCAGGGGTCCTCAAACTTTTTAAACAGGGGGCCAGTTCGCTGTCCCTCAGACCGTTGGAGGGCCGGACTATAGTTTAAAAAAAACTATGAAGAAATTCCTATGCACACTGCACATATCTTATTTTGAAGTAAAAAAACAAAACGGGAACAAATACAATATTTGTATTTGCATGTGACCCGCGGGCCAGAGTTTGAGGACCCCTGGCCTAGGGGATAAGGAGGTGAGGCCTGGACCCTGCAAGCTGCGGGTCTCGGCCAGGGCCCCCGGGAAGGCGGGGTGGGGGCGCTCACCGCCTCTCCCGCTGTTGGAAGCAGCTGACAAACTGGGGCAGCTCGGTGCGCAGGTTGAAGGTGCGGGGCAGCCAGGCCGGGCCCTCGGGGCCCCCCGCCCGGCGGGCGATGGAGGCCAGGCAGTCCTTCACCGTCAGCAGGCCCTCACAGGGGAACTGGTTCAGCAGCACGTGGGGCCTCTCCTGGCTGAGCCGCCTGCGCAGAGGAGGGGCCAGTTCAGTGGCTGTGGGGGGCTATGGAGGGCGCGGCGGCCTGGGGTGCAGGGGCTGTGGGGGGCGCGGTGGCCTGGGGCGCAGGGGCTGTGGGGGGCGTGGCGGCTGTGGGGGGCACGGGGGCTGTGGGGGGCAGGGCGGCCCAGGGGTTCAGGGGCTGTGGGGGGTTGTGGGGGGCGGGCCCGGGGGTTCAGGGGCTGTGGGGGGCGGGCCCGGGGGCTCAGGGGCTGTGGGGGGTTGTGGGGGGCGGGCCCGGGGGCTCAGGGGCTGTGGGGGGTTGTGGGGGGCGGCCCGGGGGTTCAGGGGCTGTGGGGGGTTGTGGGGGGCGGGCCTGGGGGTTCAGGGGCTGTGGGGGGCGGGCCGGGGGCTCAGGGGCTGTGGGGGGTTGTGGGGGGCGGGCCTGGGGGTTCAGGGGCTGTGGGGGGTTGTGGGGGGCGGGCCTGGGGGTTCAGGGGCTGTGGGGGGCGGGCCGGGGGTTCAGGGGCTGTGGGGGGCGGGCCGGGGGTTCAGGGGCTGTGGGGGGTTGTCGGGGCGGGGCGGCCCGGGCCCGGGGGAGGGCCGCACCTGTAGTCCTTGAAGTGGGAGAAGTTGTAGAGGATGTCGGCGTCCGCCTCGCTCTGCGTGAAGGTGAAGCGGGGGTGCGTGAGGTGGCTGAGCACCTGCTGCACGTCCGTGTGCACCCTGCGGGGAGGGGGCTGGTCAGGCGGGGGGACCCTTACAGTCCGCCCCCCACCTGGAAGGGCCGCCTGGTTGGGGCGAAGCAGGGGAACCCGAGTGGTGCACCAAGGCGGCCTCCCTCTGTGGGCACACGCCACTGCCCCCAGACACCAGGAGCCTGACCCTTAGAGGAGCCGCTGCCCGGGTGCCCAGGGGAGCGTGCTGCTCAGGCACGTGCCCAACAAGGCCTCCTTCCACACCGGTGCTCGCTGTGCCCGCCTTGCCCGGCCTGCGCGGGCCCTGGCAGAGGTGTGGTCAGGGCCTGGGAGCCTGTCTGCTGGGGTTGAGGTGGAGGCAGGAGGGCCAGCCTGGGAGGGGCTCCGGGAGGAGCAGGGGAGCGGGGCTGAGCTGCTGGCAGGGCTGGGGTGGGGAGCAGCTCGGGAAGGTGGAGGGGTGCTGGGCAGCGGGCCTTGGGAGAGGGGACGAGGGCCGGGCAGCGGGAGGAACCCCCAGGACTGGCGGACGGGGTGAGGGGAGGTGCTGCTCCTTCTGGCCAGACCAGGTCTGGGCAGCTGGAGGGGCTCCTACTGGAGGGCGAGGCCAGTCATCGCCGAGCGGGACCCACCTAGAGCCTGTCCACCAGGTGGACGGGGCTCTGCACCCCGACTTGCACACTCACAGCCGAGTTCTGTCCTTCAGGGCGAGTTTTAAACTCTTCCTCCTGGCCCGCTCACCCCTCACTGCCTGTAGCATTCTGTGCCCCTAAGAACCCCACTTTTGGCATCTCAGTCACCGCGGTGCCCCCAGGACAGAGCGGGCCTAGGAGCCTCGCTGAGCGGGGCTGTTGTGGGAGCCGTGGAACCAGAGGGGGGGGGGCCCAGGAAGTCTGGCTGGGAGCTGAGGGCACGCACCTGAAGATGTGGTCGCTGGGACGCACCACCGGGTTGATGGCCAGTGGCAGCTTCTCCTTGTTTTCCTCCAAAATGGCCTGGAAGCAAAGACATGGGAGGTGGAGTCGGGCCCTCGAGAAAGGAAGCCGCGAGCACCGCCTCCCCAATCCGGCACAGCAGGGCTTGGGATCTGGGGGCACACCCAGCCCTCACGTGGAGCTCCTGACCACCACCCCCCCCCTCGCCGGGGGTCTGGGCTCGAGGCCCCGCAGGTGCTGGACGGCCCGTTCCTCAATCCACCGCCAAACCACAGCCTGCCCGGGAGGGGCTGCTCCCAGCTTGGGCAGCTGGTGGCTGAGAACCCGCCCAACTCCCTGACCTCCCTTAAAGGGCTTCATTCACCTCCCGTGTGTGGGCTGAACGAGTTGCTTCTAACCAACAGGAAGTGGAAGAACATTGTGCAAGTTCATCCAAGGCCTGGGGCTTCCTCCCCCTTCTCCAGGGTCACCTGCTCTGCGAGCAGTGAGCCGCCACCCGGGGAGGACGCCAGCAGCCGCACCTTGCCGTGTGGAGGCAGGTCCCAGCCCCCCAGGCCTCCGGGGCGGCTCTGGCTGACTGCCTCCAGCACAGCGGTGTGGGCTGGTACACGTCTGCTGTTGGAAGCTGGAGCACGTGCTCCCGGGCGATAACTAGCTAAGCAGGCGACCAGGCCCAGAGCCCAGGCCTCAGTCAGGGGGGCGATGCGGTCGAACCACCAGGGCGGTTCAGGGTTGGGCCTCTTAGCCCTCGTCCTGGCCAGTAGAGGGCGACCCAAGGAAGAAAGACATTTCAATTCATGTCCCTCTAACAAGCAGCGTTAACATCGGGAAGTCTTGCCCGGCCCGCGTGGCTCAGGGGTTGAGTGTGGACCTGTGACCCAGGAGGTCACGGTTCGATTCCTGGTCAGGGCACAGGCCCGGGTTGTGGGCTCGATCCTCAGTGGGGGGCGTGCAGGAGGCAGCTGATCCATGATTCTCTCTCATCATTGATGTTTCTCTCTCTCTCTCCTCTCCCTTCTTCTCTGAAATCAACTAAAAAAAAAAAAAAAGAAAGGTCCGGAAGCCTTTGTCCCTCAGCCACCCTGAAGCCTCACTCCTTTGCCTTCACTCACTTTTCAAACGTTTACTAAGCACCTACTAGGCGCATGCACTCTACGAGCCTCCGGAACATTCTGAACAAGAAGGTGGCCACGGAGTGTTGGGCATGGCTAGTCCCAACACCACGTGATGACCCGGAATTCGCGGGAAAGTGCTGGCAGGACCCCCGTGGCACCCGCCTCCAATCAGCAGCACTCGGAACGCCAGCACCACACGGCACCTCCCACAGTGACTCCGGGTGTCACACCCGCCCACAGCCCCGAGGCATTCCGTGAGCGGCTGCCGTGCTGGGGGATGAGGCGGCTTCGAGACGGGTGGGTGGGAAGTGAGGCAGAGGTGTGTGGCCTCTGCTCGGAAGCTATCAGGTCCCCTTGGTTTTGGACTCCGGTTCTCCCACCAGCTGTGTGGCCTTTGGCAAGTTACTTAACCTCTCTGTGCCTCAGTTTCCTCATCCTCAGTACAACAAAGGTAAAAACAGGCCTGTTGATCCCACTGTTATAAGGACTAAGCACAGGCTCCCTCGCTGCCCGGTTTCCAGTGGGGACCAGCCAACCAGCGGGCAGGGGAGGGAAAGGGGCCGGGCGCTAACCTCTGCCCACCCCTGGCAGTGGCTGTGTTCCTACAGGCCCCACGCCCCCACTCCCCGCAGGCCTCACTAACCCCGGCTCCCTGAGCTGCCCCACCACGTCCTGGGCCCAGCACTTGTGAGGGGCCGGTGTGTCCTGGGGGGCCGCTGACTGAGAGGCTGTCCACAGACTACAAGCACCTTTGCTGCCCTCACGGTGCAGCTACTTATCGGGGCTCCTGCTCCTGGGAGCTGTGCTGCAGGGGTTGGAATACAGTGTCCCTGTCCCCGGGGAGGCGGTGCCAGGACATGTGGGCATGAAGACGGGGAAGAGCAGCCCTGACCGCCAGCACCCAGCTCCGCGGAGAGGGGGCTCCCAGCAGCAGCGCCGGGCAGGGCTCGGGCCGACGCCCAAGCGGTGCAGCCACAGGCCCGAGCCCCGAGCCCCTGGTCTCTATGGCTCCCCATCCCCGCCCCCCCCCCCCCCCCCAGGAGCTGGTGTCATTCAGCAACACCTGGCGATGAGTGGAGGGTGCTCACGAGCGGAGGGAGGCGGGGAGGCCGCACCTGGTAGTGGTCGGCGGGCGGCTCGGGCGTGTGGGAGCTGACGTCCAGCAGGTCGGTGGGCGCCCAGGGCAGCAGCATGCACCTCCGGACCAGGGGGTCCGCCTCTCCATAGGCAAAGTCCCGGGTCACCTCCTCTGCACCGAGACACGCGGGCCCATCAGGGGTGGCAGGCGATGGCTGGCCACCTCCGAGGGGGGGGCGTCTGACTCACCGCCCGTGTCCAGGTCCCTCAGGGGCCACAGCAGCGTGTAGGCCGCCTGCTGGGGCAGGTAGAAGAAGGGCGCCGTGGCGAAGCTGGGCACGTCCGCGTGCTGGATGCGCGAGCCGAACTCGTCCATGATGTACCACACCGGCACCTTCTCCTCGGCCGTCTGTGGGCAGAGACACCGCCCTCGTCCACGGCCCAGCCACCGTCCCTGCCGCCCATCCCTGCACCATCCCTGCACCCGGCACCAGCCACCCAGCGCTCTGAGCGCGGAGCGGCTGTCACGCAGACCCCAGCCCTCGGACCGGGGCCTCCGCCCGGCAGACCAGGACCCAGGCCAGACGGGTGATCGCCGTGTGCTGAAGGCGCGTGGAGACGAGGCAGGGTGTGTGAGGCCTTGTGTGTGTGACCAGGCCGGGGGAGGGGCAGGCGGGAGACTTGTTCAGGGGAGGTGACATCGAAGCTGAGATCCCGAGAACAACTTGTTTTTCCCTAAAAGTGGTGAGGGGCTGGAGCCAAGGGTGAGCGGGGGCCGAGGGCGGGTGACGAAAGCCCCAGGACACGTGCCGACAGGACTCGACTCTTCTCCGAAGGCGCCAGGAAAGAGGCAGCCCAGGTGCAGGGGTCTGAGAGGGGGCGTGTCCTGTGAGCTTAAATCCAGACACCGGTCCTGGCACTGGCTGGTCCAGGGCAGGTAACGGGCCCACGATGGAGCCAGGGGAGAAGGGGAGCTTGCTCACTGTGAGTGGAGGCCGGCTGGGTCCGGGCTCCTGGCCGCCCACCAGCCCTGATCACATGGGCAGTGAAGGCCCATGTCTGCGTCCGCCCTCTGCCCCCCCCGCCCCCACCCCGGCAGCGCACTCACCCCGTGGGACAGCTGGTAGGTCTGGTTGAACTTCCACATCTCCTCCAGCACCTGGTCCACGGCCTCGGCGCTGGGCAGCTCCCCGTGGAACTCGACGCCCATCAGGTTGGCCATGCGGTGCAGCAGCCCCGGGATCTGCTGCAGCTGCTGGCGGGCATGCTCCACGCGGCACGTCCAGGCGTGGTCGATGAGGAAGATGCTGCAGGCACAGGCCACGTGGTGAGGCTGCCACGCGGGCACAGAGAAGGGCAGCAGCAGGGGACGAGAGGAGGGAGGGGCCGGGCTGTGGCCTGGGCACGTGCCTCTACCCGTTTCTAAAACAGGACGACAGCGGCCTGCGTCCGACCACCAGCCGATGGCGCACCGGGAGACGGACACACAACATGCTGACTGTGCGCTGTGATTGTTACAGCGACCACCGTGACAGGGAGGGGCTGCCCCACGCCGCACACCTGCACCTGCAGCCCGGCCACAGCAGGAGCCAAAGGAGCCGCCACGCTCGCCGGGCCCTCAGGGCAACTGGAAGCACCACGGCCTTTTCCGGGAGAGGCCTCAGGTCCCCACACGTATGGACACTGGCAGCCCGCACCCCGGTTTCCCGGGAGGAGCCTGGGGGGAGGAGCTGCAGAGCGTCCATGCAACACGCAGGGGCTGAGAGGGAGGACCAGGCCATGCCTGCCCTCCTGCCCCCAGGACAGGGCTGCCAGACACCGACCCCACACAAACAGGTGAACGGGCCTGGCCTGCTCCCTGGCTAAGATGCCGGGACGGCTGGTGTGCCAGGTCAGCTGGCCGGCAGGCTCGGCAGGCTCTACTCTGCGCTCACACAGCCGGTCCTCCGCGGCCTCGGCTCCAGCAACCTCAGGCTGAAACATCTGCCGCCCGTGCGGGTCCGGCGTGCGGTGTGGTCAGGCCTACGAGGGTGGCATCTGTACGGATCATGTGCAGACGCTTTCTGGCCCCTGTTCCCTAAACAGCAGCTCACACACGCTCACGTTGCATTAGGTATTATCAGTAACCCAGAGGTGATTAAACACACCCAGGGTGGGGGTAGGTTACAGGCAAATGCAGGTGGGACACAAGTATGGTTACAGCTGCTCGCAGGGAAAGCAATACAATAACTGGTCAATAACACAATATGCCCTGACCGGTGTGGCTCAGTGGATAGAGCGTCGGCCTGCGGACTGAAGGGTCCCAGGTTCGATTCCGGTCAAGGGCATGTGCCTTGATTGCGGGCACATCCCCAGTGGGGGGTGTGCAGGAGGCAGCTGATCAATGATTCTCTCTCATCGATGTTTCTAACTCTCTATCCCTCTCCCTTCTTCTCTGTAAAAAAATCAATAAAATATATTAAAAAAAAAAAAAGAATAAACTGCTTCACGTACTCACAACTGCAGACCTCCTCCTGCCCACCCTGTGCTACGCCATTTCTCCAGAGGAGCTGAGCACCTGCGGGTTTGGCCCTGGGACCTTCCACATGGGCATGAAGACACTGTTACTTTGTATCCCCTAAAGCAAGTGAAGGTGCCCCTGCCTCCTGCTTGGAGTTCATGACCACGTGGCGCAGTGCAGAGCTCCCGGGGGTACCACGCGCCCGCTTTGCCTGGGCCTGGGCCTGGGCCCCGGGCGCCCACAGGTGGGAAAGGAGCAGGCGCATGTGGAGGCTGGCAGCGCTGAGCTCCGTGGGAAAGAAGGGCCTGGGAGTGTCTGGATCAGAGAGCAGGTGGCGGAGGTGCTGGGGTTGCCGTGACCTGGGTGGCCACTCCCGCCACCTCGGGCTGGTGAATGCAGCCAGCCCCTTCCCTGAAGAGCCACGGACACGGGGCCTGACGACTCCCAGAGGCCAAGAGGGTTCTCCCTCCAGGTGCCAGCAGAGTCTGGCAGAGGGACCTGCAGGCCTGTCCTGGCTGGCGACCCCGGACAGCAGGGATCGGGGTCCAGTCTTAGCTCTGCTCTGTCCACCCTGTGGCCCCAGACAAGCCCAGCCCTGCTCTGCTCTGGGCTCGGTGCCCTCACCTGGGACGCAACCAGACCACACTCCTCAGTCCTGGGAACAAAGCCCAGAGAACATGTTGGGTCCCAGGCGCCACCCGGAGATGCAGATTCCGGAGACGGGGAGAGGCCAGGCGTCCTCGCAAGAGCGGGGTTCCCCAGTAAGACTGCGATGGGTTGACACCCACACTCGACAGCTAGGGGTGCTGGTGAAGTCCTTCCCGCCTCCTCATCAGCAAAACCCGAACAATCACCTGCTGTGCGACCAGTGGCAGGTGTGGCATGGGGGGCCGCTCTCAGGACAGACCCACAGGGGGCGCCACCAGTACCAGGACCGCCGCAGCCCTGAGCCCCAGGGAAGCCTGCGGCCACAGGGCTCGTCACACAGGAGCACGCGAGCTCCTGCAATGGCTGCTGCTCCCCAAAGCCCACGGTCTCGGGGGGGCCTCTGAAAGGAAGCCTGGCCCCGACAGTCACGACGACGTCCCACCCAGGCCCTACCTGTTGGGGTCGGCCGCCTGGAGCCCGTTCTCGTTGGTCACGATGACCTTGTAGCAGAGCTCGCTGCCCGGGTTGGGCTTCTTCCTGTGCGCTTCCCGTGCGGCCTCGTCCTCACTCTCCTCCTCCACTTCCTCCACTTGCATGATCCCAAACATCTCCCCGGCGTCGAACACCTGGGGACCACAGTGTGGGTGTCAGAGGGATGCCCAGCCCCGAACCCTCACCACAGCCGGACTTCCGCTCCCGGCCTCCAGGTCAAACTACACCCCGCAGGAGAAGCTGGGCCTGTCGAGCGCCATCTACCCATTTCACAGGTGGGAAAGCTGAGGCCCCTAAAGAGAGCGCGGTCAGAACTGGGACCCAGCCTCCCGCAGGACCACGCTTAGAAGCGGGCCTGCGTGCGTGTGTCCGAATCATGTCCCCCCTGGGCGCTGCTGCACGGGGAAAGCGAATCCCGAGGCAGAGTGAGCGTGAGTGTGTGTGTGTGGCTCTGGTCACACTGGAAGCAAATGAAGGTCAGGATCTCGGTGGCCAGGGATCTCACCCCAAGGCTGCTCTCGCCAGAGGAACCCATCGAACACCAGGGCAGCTGGGAAAACCCAGAGGGAAACAGGTGTCCGGGCCTCCTGTGGCCACCGCGCCCCCGGCCGAGCAGCAGCCAGGCCCGCGGGAAGCGTGACCTGAGGTCCGGGCCAGGAAGATAAAGGCCCTGGTCCCTGCGTTTCCCTGGCAAAGGACAACGGCCGGCCACGTGCAGCGGGTGGAGTCAGCTCCTGTGTGCTCTGGAGCTGGCCTACGTGACCTCGAACGAGACAATGAGCCACACGGTGCCTCAGTTTCCCCATCCATACAGTTGGCATAGTAGGACCTACCTCAGAGGGTTGTTGGGAGGATTCACGATGAACACAGAAAGAGCTAGAACCTGAGCCCAGCAAATGCTCCAAAAAGCACCTGCTCCCAGCATTCCACTTCTGAGGCCTGGCCCGGGGGGGGGGGGGCGGGGGTACCATCGCCTTCCAGGATAGCTTTGCCGGCTAAGCCAACGCAACGGTGCACAGGAGTCCCTGGCACACAGCAGGGACTGAACCAAGGCCAGCTCTCCCGAAAACCTATTTCTCGCAATTATTAAAAAAAGATGCAAAATTCACCCCAGCAGTTGGAAACCTGCTAGCTCCCCGGGCACAGGCACCTTGGGGTGTGAGGAGGAAGCTCTCAGGATCTTGCCCAGGGAGCTACGGCCGAGTGGCAGAGCGCAGTCGGGCTGGGCCGTCTGGGAGGACCGGTGCGTGGTGCTGGGCCTGGAGGGCCCCCGGAAGATTACGGAGGAGACAGTCAGAGGCAGGAGGGGGGGCGGGTTGGGACGGACACAACCTAAGGCCTGGGGGTGGAGGGCGTCCTCAGGACTGGCTTCTGCCAGGCTGTGGGTGGGTGTGACCACAATCCCTCCACCACGGTGGAAGTGCTGAAACTTATTTTTTATTTTAAGTATGTTCCCAGCCTTTCCAAGGGACCTTTCCTTCAAGGCAAGGCGCCAGGATCATCGCCTTGCGGATGGAACTGGGGGACCCCATCCCTGCGGGCAGGTGCCTGTGCCCTCCCCACATCTGGGTTCACAGCAGCAGCAGGTCCCCTGCAACCGTGACTGCAGGGTGGGTCAGGTAGAGCCGTGACTCACCGCTCTGCCCATAACCTGGAGCGGCAGCGAGGCCCTGGAAAAACACTGGGTCAGAGCAGGCGCGGGCAGGGCAGAGGGGGCGCTGGTCCGGGGACTGCCCACTGTGTGCTGGGCACGGGTGGCACCTTATCTCATGCCTTCCTAGCCCTCCCTGCCAAGACTCCCGATTTCTAAGGTGTGTGTGTTGTTTTTTTTTTAAAGGATGTTTTATTGATTTGAGAGAGGAAGGGGGAGAGAGACAGACAGACATCGATATGAGAAACATTGATGGGTTGCCTCCCATACTCGTCCAGACTGGGGGTCAGATCCATAACCTCGGTATGTGCCCTGACTGGGAATGGAACCCACCCCTCTTGTGGTGTACGGGATGACGCTCCCACCAACCGAGCCTCCGGGCCAGGGCAAGACCCCGGTTTCTAGATGGAGGCTCCATGGGGCGAGTGACCTGCCCAAGTCAGAGCTCACTGCCCATGGAGGCTGGGGGGGCTGTAGCGAGTGAGGACCTTTTATCCTAACAAACTGCTGGGTCCCCTCCCACCCCAGGGCAAGTGCTCAGGAAATGCAGGCGGAATTGAGGGCAAGTCACTGGGGAGGGGGGAGGGGGGAGGGCATTCACTGTTACAACAGATAGGTATGGACTATCTGCGGTGGACACTGTATCTTTTTTACAGCAACTGCCTGTGTTTTGAGCAGGAAGGTACTTGGTCCAACCCCAACTTTGCAGATACAGAAACTGGCTGAGAGGGGGGCTGTCCAGGCTCGGGGACACCCTGTCTGGCTCCGGAGTTCTGCCTCGGGCCCAGGAGGCAGCCCCCTGAAAAGGGGCCTGATTTCAGCTAAGAAGGACCCACTAGCTGTCCTGTTAAAGTGCTCTGTCTTCAGCATTGGGACAACCACCCCAAACCAGGGGCCACCCCGTAGCCAGGACCCCGTCCCCCCACTCTCCCAGGGTCCAGGCTAGAGCAGCTGGTGAGCGGAATGGAGCTGTCCCCATGAAAAGGGAGAACCTACACACATCTAGGACTTTTTCGTTTTTCTTTAGATGTGCTCTCCATCTCCCAGACTGTTTTCTTTAATCTGCAAAATGAGGGTGAGTCAGGCTCAAGTCCATTGAGGAACATGAAAAACTTTTATGACCGAGAATTAAAGCCACACAAATTCACGGGGCTCCTGTTCTCCCAGGGGAAGGCGGTGGCTGAAAGCTTCCAGTTCGGACAAACTTCCCGAGCCTCAGCTTTCTCAGCTGTGTAATGGGGGCGATGGCGCTTACTCCTCCCAGGGCAGCTCAGGGCTGGCACACAGCAGGCGCCAGGCTTCATTTTAGTTCCCGGTTCCGCGCGGCCCTGGCCAGGCCCAGGTGCAGGCAGGACCGGGCCACAGGTACAGGCCCCGGCAGCCACTCTCAGGCCCCCCGCTTTCGGGGACGAAAAGTCTAAGTCGGTCATCACGGCATTCGTGGCTCTTCTCTGCCAGCTTCTCCGGCCTCGTCCATCCACACCGCCCCCAACTCCGAGACCTGCCCAGCGGGGCACACCACGACCTCCCACCCCCCTCCTCCGCACGTGTCCAGCCTTTCCCAGGCGGACCCAGCCCGCACCCCCCCGCACCCCGGCCCCCAGACCCCAGCGGCTCCCCGCCAAGGGCCAGCCCGCAGACCACACCCTTCCCGGTGGCAGGGCCCGGGGCGGTGCACCCCCGGCGTGCCCAGGGCCCGCTCCGGCCCCCGGCGCGTCGACCTCCCCGCGCGCCCCGGCCCGCACCTCGTGCTCCAGCTTGTGCAGGAGGCGGCCCCAGTACCGCTCGGGGACCCCCGACGCGCGCAGCGCCGGGCCGTGCAGCGCCGCGAACTCGGCCCGCGCGACTTCCTCGGGGTCCGGACCCTGCTCTGAGCTCGGCGCCGGCTCCGGCATCGGCACCGGCCCCGCGTCCGCCTCCATGGCGCCTCCGCCAGCGCCAAACCCAGAGCCGCCGCAGCCCGCGAGCCCAGCCCTCCCACCTCGGCCCGCCCGCCAGCGCCGCCCCGCCCACCGCCGGGGCTCCCGCCTCCCCCGCGCCGGGGCTCCCCCACCCAGCCGTCCGCGGCCCCGCCCCCTCCAGGCCCCGCCCCCAGCCGCCCTAGGCCCCGCCCACCCTCGGGAGCGCACGCTGCGGGCAGCCGGGGCGCCAGGCGCAAGGGGCGGGACCCGGGAGCCGAAAGCCCGGCCGCCCGAGGGGCGCGTGCGCGAGTGCGCGTGCGTGTGGCGTGGGCCCGCGTGAGCGGGGGGCGTGCCGGTGGCTGGGCGTGCCGGGCTGTGCGCACGCGTGCCTGGGGGCGGTGCTTTCTCTCCCACGCGGCTGCCCCGCGGGATGCCGGGAGCGGTGGGAACCGGAAGAGACTCCGACTGTCCCGAAGGGGAAGCTGCGGCCGGAGACGCGCGTGGCCAGGCTGGTGTCGGGCAGGCCGCCGGCCTCGGAGGGCGGGGCTCGCGTCCCCAGAGCTTCGCCGCCTTCAGGTTGCGAAGTGGGGCCTCTCCGCGCCCTTCCGTTTACACGGGGGCCAAGTGCGTGCAGTTAAAGGGGGGGGGCGGGGGGGGGGCCTTACAAGTTGAGGTACTGCCCAAGCATTTCAGGGTGTAATTACAGAACTTGAAAGTCATTCTGAGGACATTTCAGTTTTCCAAGTTCTGTTGCTTCTGTGGGGTTCAGATGGGGCCACCCCAAGATGAGCCCAGGGCCATGCGGGGTATTAGCTCGAGGCGACCGAGTCCTGTGCCCCGAAGAGAAACTTCTGTGTGTCTCCCCCCGCGCGCCCCCTCTCCCCATGATTTATCATTGGTTCTCAACCTGGGGGTCGAACGACCCTTTCACCGGGGTCGCCTAAGACCATCGGAAAACACATATAATTACATGTTGTTTTTGTGATGAATCACTATGCTTTAATTATGTTGAATTTGTCACAATGAAATTGGGGGTCACCACAACATGAGGAGCTGTATTAAAGGGTCGCGGCGTTAGGAAGGTTGAGAACCGCTGATCTAGGGCCTTAGAATCAGGCCCTGCCCCTAAGAGATCATGGCAGAGCCTCCCTAACGCTCTCTACAGGCAGGGAAGCCGCCAACTGCTGGGCCGCGGCTCCTAGGGACCTGCGGGACCTGAAGCGCCCCAGGCAGCTTCTCTCGCCCCTGCAGAATGCGGATGCACCCCCCTTCCCTTCCTGCCTCGGGGTCTGACTCTCATGCACTCGGGGTTCCCATGCGAATGCATGGACTTTGGTTACTTTCTCTTGCTCATCTGTCTCACGTCTGTGATGATTAGACCAGCGAGAACCTCAGGGCAGAGGCAAGCTGCTTCCTCCCCTCACTGCCATCGCCATGCTTCCCCTTGCAACTTGGCAATAATTGCATTTTGCCAAAAGGCTCAAAGGCCGAAGTTTGTGGGTGTTTTGGTGCTCGGTTGGTGAATAACAGTACTTTGATTAAGCATTTTAAACCGCATTTAAACAAAATGTGCCAGTTCAGAGGACCTGTTCATTGTGGCTACGACACTTGAGTTGGTTTGTAAAGGCTCAAACTTCCAAACTCCAGCGGGTGCGGGGCACAGAGGAAAACATGTTACTGCCCTCGGGAGTTGTTGTTTTTAAATCTAACATCAGCTTTGTCACAAAAATGTGGTTCAATTACTCTATGAAAAACATACTCGTAGCCCTGGTCAGCGTGGCTCGGTGGAGAGTTGTCCAGTGCACGAGGGTCGAGGGTTTGCCTCCTGATCAAGGCACATACTCAGGTTTCAGATTTGATTCTGGGTTGGGGCACGTAATGGAGGCAACCGATTGATGTTGCTCTCTCTCTCTCATTCCCTCTTCCTTCCTCTCTAAAAAACAAACAAACAAACAAACCAAAAAAACACAGTAAGAATGTATCCTCAGGTGAGGATTGAAAAAAGTTGTAAAATTTTGACAACTACGATTTTTAATTCCATTGGTATAATTTTACAGCTTGTTTGGATGAAATTATGAACCACATCCAGTTCCAAGTGCCTTTCTGCTCCACGGGATTAGGACTTTAACAAGAATGTTAGTCTGTGCTGGGCCACATCCAATTTTATTTGAGTACGATCGGCCTGGTGCACGGATTTGTGCACATTGAAAGGAAAGTAATTAGAAGAAGTATTTGAATATCGCTATTCACCCTTTCTCTATAATAGAAGTGCCACCCAAATTCACGATCGACAATGACAGATCGAAACACACGCCTGCAGTTGGCGGCAGCGAGAGCTTTATATGTATCGCACATGCACAAGCCAACGTTTACTTTTGAATTGCCAGTGGGCGTCGTATGTACCGGCCAGTCGGTCTTACAGTTGGCCACTTAGCCTTTTATATATATAGATATCATTGCAGAAAAAGGCCTTTACTGTTCAGCGTTTTAACTGAACTTAGCTGCGTAGCATTCACAATGATGCTAGTTTTTCACTTGGAGCAGAATGAACTTCAGATAGCTTAATTTTAGTCTCACAAATTGGATGAAAAAGTTGGAACTATGTAATGACTGATACAAGTTGGCTTCAACTATGGAATAATTCCTAGGCCAGTGGAGCCAACACATTAATGGGGATGGTTTGGCTTTTCAGATGAACACAAGAAAAATATCTTCGAGGTTGCTTTCAATTCTTTTGGGTATATTCCCTGAAGTTTCCATAGACTTATATGCTTATTTTAAAAATATATTTTATTGATTTCAGAGAGGAAGGGAGAGGGAGAAAGAGATAGAAACATCAATGATGAGAGAGAATCATTGATTGGCTGCCTCCTGCATGCCCCCTACTGGGGACTGAGCCTGCAACCCGGGCATGTGTCCTTGACCGGAATCGAACCTGGGACCCTTCAGTCCGCAGGCCAATGCTCTATCCACTGAGCCAAACCAGCTAGGGCTATTTTTATTTTTAAGATATGTTTTTATTGATTTTGAGAGAGAGAGGGAGGAGAGAGAGAAACATTGATGTAAGAAACACTGATCCTTCCGTACTCACCCAACCAGGGATTGAGCCCTGCAACCCGGGCACGTGCCCTGACAGGGAATTGAACCGGTGACCTTTGAGTGAATGGGATGACGCCCAACCAACTGAGCCACACCGACCAGGGCTTTCCTTCGACTTTTTTTTTAAATTAATATATATATTTTTATTGTTTTTTTACAGCGAGGAAGGGAGAGGGACAGAAAGTTAGAAACATCGATCAGCTGCCTCCTGCACACTCTCCACTGGGGATGTGCCCGCAACCAAGGCACATGCCCTTGACCGGAATCGAACCTGGGACCCTTGGGTCCGCAGGCCGACGCTCTATCCACTGAGCCAAACCAGTAGGGCAAGACTTTTAAAAAATATATATATTTTATTGATTTTTACAGAGAGGGAGAGGGGTAGAGAGTTAGAAACACTGATGAGAGAGAAACATTGATCAGCTGCCTCCGGCACACTACCTACTGGGGATGTGCCCGCAACCAAGGCACATGCCCTTGACAGGAATCGAACCTGGGACCCTTGGGTCTGCAGGCCGACGCTCTATCCACTGAGCCACACTAGCCAGGGCTCCTTAGACTTATAAATCACTGTGTTCCAGTATCTCATCTGGAATACTAATATCCTTTATAAAATTGTTTTTCCTTCTGTCGAGCGCATGATGCCAGGGGTTCTCCACATTACTGAGGAGAATAGTGGTTATTAGCCTTTTAGGGTTGAGAACCTGATGAAAGCCATGGCCACACACACACACACACACACACACACACACACCCCATTGGTCATGCACCTGGTTCCCAGGGTCCCATGTCCCCTGAGGCTTGCTGACCGTGGCTCCCAGGTGAGAGTCCGTTGGGGGAACATCGGCCCATGGCCAGTCCTGGAGAAATGGGACTCGAGCCCCGCGTTCACTGTGTGCTTTCGGCAGCTCGTTGGGAGCGCCTCTCCCTCGTGTGGGGAGCCCTCCCCCTGCAGGTCGTGCACTCACTGCGCTGCCTCCCAGAGCCCACGGGGCCTCAGCCCAGCCAGCGTTTTTTTCTTTCCTGATTTCAGTGACCGTGGTCCTCCCCACCCCACCGTGACCTCTGATGAGGAGAGGAAGGGAGCAGTATTCCAGTTCACCTTCTGTTTACTGTGAGTGATTTTCACACGTGTTCCATGACCTGCATGTGTGTGAACATCATGGAGAAAACAGTATTCACGGCAATGCAGTTACGCTGGCCTTTGTCACTCCAGGCAGTGGTGCCGGGCTCAGACCACACAGCGGCCCTCGCGGAAGGAAGCCCCGGGGAGGCGGCGGGCACAGGCCCAGCTCCCGGGCCCCCACCCACGCGTGTAGACCCGGGGGAGCAGGCTGGCTGCGTCGCTCCGGCTGTGGAAGGTTCTGCATACGTGGTCCCGGGACCTGTGTGGCCTCTGCCGCGAGGGCCCGCTCTCTATGAGCGTGTGCTGGGCCTGGAAGAGGGGAGCTAGGGAGGGGGCACTGGGCGTCTCCCCAGGCTGCGCGGGGCCTGGGCTGGAAGCAGCAGGAACCTCGGGTGGGCGCCGTGCTGCGGCCTCGCTCGCCCCGCCGGTCCAGTTCCAATGGACTAAACGGCTGTCCCACCAGGGAGCAGGCAGAGGCCATCCTCCTCTGAATGAGCTGGTTCTGGAGGGAGGGATTGTCACTGGTCCCCACCCCCAGCCCTCCTTGCTCTCTCCTCGCTCTGCCCTTCAGATCCCCACCCCGGACAATCCACTGCCAGGGCTGCCCGACCCAAAATCAGCTTCAGGATCAGATGGGCTTGGTTTGGCTTCTGCTAGAGTTACTACCCGCCTTAGGCAGGTCACCTGGCCTCCCCGAGTCTCCAGCTCCAGACTGAAAAACAGTGTGGCTGCACCCACCCCCAGGGACAGAGCTTTGTGTGAGCCAGTGGTGAGGCTGAGCCCAGAGCCAGCCGGGCAAGGTGGGGGGACCTCGGCCCTTCCTGCTGAGACTGGGGGCCTAGAGGATGTCAGAGTTTGCTCAGGCTCTGGGGCCTCAGGGAAGCACAGGGGCCTGCTCCTTGGGGCCACCTGCAGGGTGTGGCCATGGCCATGTCGTCTGGTCCTGGGTGGGGCTGACTCGCCCCTGCTGGTGGCTGGCACACAGTAGGTGCTTAGACTTGGGACTTCTTAGGACTTCCTCCTGGAGGGGCTGGCGGTTTGGGGGTACCGCTGACATGGTCGTGGGAGCAACGTCAAGTCCTCCTGCCTTTGGCCTGATGGGGGCTCCGTGCTGCCGCCCTGGTCAGAGGGCTGGCTGCCACCATGTACAACTCGGTGAGGAGGGGAGCCTGGCTGTAAGGTGCAGTTTTCCAGGTCGGCTGACTTCCAGGCATGGGGCAGGGAGGTAAGAAAGGCTGGGGTTCCTGGTGACAAGGGAGGAAGTTCCCTTCCGGAGCACTGGCTGTGGAGGCACAGGCAGCGGGCACTGTGTGGGGCAGAGACGCGTCCTGCCCCCCCCCCCCCCCGGCTTTGTCTCTTCATCCAGGGGGCTTTCCAGGGGATCCGTCAGCCCCGGCCGTGGGCTCTCTCCCTTTCTAGGAGCCTAGCACACAGTAGGCGCTCAGCAAACATTTACTAAATGACCCAGCTTAGCTCAGCATCTTCTCTTTCTGCTCGGCAGTGGAGGTGCTGGAAGAATTATTCACCCCCCAATGTCACCTCATGCCCGCCACAGCTCCGCAGGTCGGGCCTCTTGTCTGGGAACATGGGTGGCCTTGGCCGTGCCTGGGAGGGAAACAGGGTTGTAAGAGGCGGGGGAGATTTAGGCTTTGGAAGCTGGCCTCTCTGAGCCACTGCAGCCTGGACTTCTAGGCCTGCACCTCAGTTCTACTGCATCCGGTGTCCCCGACCAGCGCACGGCAGGAGGGAAAGCTGCCCGAGACACCACCTGGACCCTCGGCCTCCTCCAGCCGGTCACCACACGCTGGGCAGGAGCTGCTGGGGCCATTCTGGGACGCCTGTCTACTGTCCAGGGATGACCAAGGGCTTGACAGGGAGACAGGCCTCTTTCTGGAAGCCAGGGCTGGCTTTCCAGGACGGGGACCAGGGAAGGGCGGTGTGGCCCTGGGGTTCCTCCGCTGACCCTGACCTACCCGAGTGCTGACCCCAATGGGAGTTGGATTTGGCAGAGAAGGTGCTGGTGGCACTCAGGGGACTCGCCATACTGAGATGGGTCATGGCAGCAGAACTCTGGGGTCCCGAGCCCTCACCTGGATTGTAAAATCCACCCTGATCCGGCTTGTCCCCAGCCCCCAGTCTCCGGGCCCTCGCTGGCCTGCCTCGATCCTGACCTGCTCAGGGTGCCGTGCCCTTCTCACCCTGAGCTCTTTGCGGGCTGGTCATTGTGGCTGGGGAGGGGAGGGAGGGAGGGGGAAGGGGGCACAGAGGCAACAGTCTGGGGGCGTTCATTTAAGATTCTCCCATGTTCCTTGGGATTCTGAATACCTTTAACCCTAAAAATACAGCCACCTCCTGCGCATGCCCTGCGCCTGGTGCCCGCGGCTCCAGCAGGCAGCCTCAGCAGGCGCCCGCGTCCTGACTGAGTCGGACTCAAGGCCACCGGGTCTGGTCCCAGACTCTCCTTTTAAAGAGCGACTCTGAGAGGGAGACGGAGAGGGAGGCAGCCAGCACAGAAGAAAAAGGGCTTCTCTGGGGCTGGGCCTCTGGCCCCAACCTCGACCCAGGGGGGCCAGGGGGGGGGTGGCACCTGCCTCCCTGGGCCTGTCTCCTTCGAGAGTAAAAGCAAGGAGTGGGCGCTGCTCCCTGAGGCCCCTGTGAGCACACGGCCAGTGCCCTCTGGGAAAGGCTTGCTCCGGTGGCATGAGGGCACAGCACGGACCCCGAGGTCATGCCTCAGGGTCAGACATGGCCCCTCCTGAAGGGGAGGGTAGGTCCCTGCACCCCCAGGCGGGCTGGAGGGGAACGTGCCTCCACTGAGGGCAGCACTCCAGAAAGCCTCGGCGCCCAGCTCCCATGGACTCTTCCAAAGCGCCTCAGCCCGCGGCTCCTGCCTCCATGAACCGGGTGCCAGGGCCTGGGACGCAGCCTGATCAGCGAGGGAAGCGGGACAGCTGGGCGCGCGCTGCTGGTGGAGACGAGGGGTCACAGAGTTTACAGAGTCTTCCCTGAAGCACCCACAAGTAGAAGTCTCTATATATCTGTATTTATATTTATACATATATAATACTCAGACGCTCTACTGAGGAAAAGCACACATCTACAGGTTCCTCCCGGGCAGTCCTTCTGTCCCGCCAGAATCCGTAGAGCTAACCACAGGGAGCCGGTCCTGGGCCTGTGGCCGAGGGGCCTACGGTGTGGACACCCTGCGGGCATCTTCCACCCTGCGGGCATCTTCCGGCTCATCCAAGGCCTGCAGCCGCCCTCACGCCCTGCTCTCCAGGGCCTGGCTCAGTTCTCCCGTTACCCCTCCCAGAGCCTCCTGGAGACTGGGTGTCACTCGAGGGGCACCTGCAGTCTCCCCATCGTGCTCGCCAGGGCCGCCTGCGTGTCCTGGGCATGGGCAGAGGGCCTGGCCCAGGAGCGGGCGTGTCCTGGAAACAGCAGGCGGAGGGAGGGAGCGAAGGAGAAAGGCTGCTGTAAGCAATGCTTCCCGGGGGCAGCGCTGGGAGCTCTGCCTGGGCGTGGTCTCGCCCTCCACGGGCTGGTCAGCGCTTCCTGAAGGGCAGCCCCACGGCCACGCGGGAGCCCTGGCGCCTCTTAGCTTCTGCTGGGGAAGGGCCCTCCCTCACCCCCTGGGGACGCTGCCGGCAGGCGCGGCGGGTGCACGGGCGTTATTTGTAGGGCCGCAGGAACCGGGACACCTTGGAGCGCAGCAGTTTGATGAAGGAGCGTGGGAACATCTCTTTGGACTCCTGGGCCGTGTATTTGAAGTAGTTCTGGGGGTGCGCCAGCACGTCGAAGAGCGCCTTGATCAGCTTCTTGTCCTGCAAGACATGGCCGGCCGGGTGAGCCAGGCTGGGCCGGAGGGCCCTGGCCGCCACCCTCTGCAACGCCCGGGGGGCCTGGGGGGCTGAGGGCTGTCGGCACAGGTGTGGGGCGGGGGCAGATGTTGGGCTGCTGGTGAGTTTCAGGAGCCCACACTCTCTGCCATAAATGGCTTTTACTTTTAAGTGTCAAATTTTTTAAAAAAATATTTTTATTGGGGAGAACCAAGATGGCGGCATAGGTTAACGCCGGAGTTTGCTGCTTTGAACAACTACTTCAAAAGTGAAACCAGAAAACGGAAGGGACATCACCCAGAACCACAGGAACGCTGGCTGAGTGGAGGTCCTACAACTAGGAGGAAAGAGAAACGCATACGGACACTCAGAGGAGGCACAGTGCTGAAGTCAAATTCTGAGGTGCAGAGTGCGCGGAGCGGGCTGGCGGCGGAGGGCGCGGTTGGCGTTTTCAATCGGGAGGGAGTCGCAGACTCTGAGCTCCAGATCCGGGCGAGTCTTTAGGGACCCAGACTCAAACGGGAGAAGCGGGACTGTCTGGCTTCGGTCAGAGCGAGTGCAGCTTTCTCTCCGAGGTTTGCAGCCATTGCTGGGACTCAGAGAGGCAGAGCCCCTGGGGACAGGACTGAGAGTCGCCATAACTGCTCTCTCTGGCCCACCCTGTTGATCCTGTGCGACCCGCCCCGCCCAAGCCCTGCACAGAGGCATTTGCCGGATAGCCTCAGGCAAACGCCAGATTAGCACCTCCCTAGAGGACAGAAGTTCTCTCACTGCTGACACAGCTGATTCTCATAGCCACTTGGCCTGGAGGTCAAACCCTCCCTGGAATTAGCTACAACAATCAAGGTTTATAAGACTGCGAACAAAGACCACTAGGGGGTGCACCAAGAAAGCATAACAAAATGCGGAGACAAAGAAACAGGACAAAATTGTCAATGGAAGATATAGAGTTCAGAACCACACTTTTAAGGTCTCTCAAGAACTGTTTAGAAGCCGCCGATAAACTTAATGAGATCTACAAGAAAACTAATGAGACTCTCGATCTTATATTGGGGAACCACCTAGAAATTAAGCATACACGGACTGAAATAACGAATATTATACAGACTCCTGACAGCAGACCAGAGGAGCGCAAGAATCAAGTCAATGATTTGAAATGCGAGGAAGCAAAAAACACCCAACCGGAAAAACAAAATGAAAAAAGAATCCAAAAATGCGAGGATAGTGTAAGGAGCCTCTGGGACAG
This sequence comes from Myotis nattereri, assembly GCF_964212035.1. Classification (NCBI taxonomy): domain Eukaryota; kingdom Metazoa; phylum Chordata; class Mammalia; order Chiroptera; family Vespertilionidae; genus Myotis; species Myotis nattereri. The sequence goes on from NC_138076.1 coordinate 212,823,713, forward strand.
CTTCAAGCGTACCAACATCAGAATTATAGGGGTGCCAGAAGATGAGAGAGAGCAAGATATTGAAAACCTATTTGAAGAAATAATGACAGAAAACTTCCCCCACCTGGTGAAAGAAATGGACTTACAGGTCCAAGAAGCGCGGAGAACCCCAAACAAAAGGAATCCAAAGAGGACCACACCAAGACACATCATAATTAAAATGCCAAGAGCAAAAGACAAAGAGAGAATCTTAAAAACAGCAAGAGAAAGAATCTCAGTTACCTACAAGGGAATACCCATACGACTGTCAGCTGATTTCTCAACAGAAACTTTGCAGGCCAGAAGGGAGTGGCAAGAAATATTCAAAGTGATGAATACCAAGAACCTACAACCAAGATTACTTTATCCAGCAAAGCTATCATTCAGAATTGAAGGTCAGATAAAGTGCTTCACAGATAAGGAAAAGCTAAAAGAGTTCATCACCACCAAACCAGGATTATATGAAATGCTGAAAGGTATCCTTTAAGAAGAGGAAGAGGAAGAAAAAGGTAAAGATACAAATTATGAACAGCAAATATGCATCTATCAACAAGTGAATCTAAGAGTCAAGTGAATAAATAATCTGATGAACAGAATGAACTGGTGATTATAATAGAATCAGGGACATAGAAAGGGGATGGACTGACTATTCTTGGGGGGGAAAGGGGTGTGGGAGATGCGGGAAGAGACTGGACAAAAATCGTGCACCTATGGATGAGGACAGTGGGTGGGGAGTGAGGGCGGAGGGTGGGGCGGGAACTGGGAGGAGGGGAGTTATGGGGGGGAAAAAAGAGGAACAAATGTAATAATCTGAACAATGAAGATTTAATTAAAAGAAGAAAAAAAAATTAAAAAAAAAAATATTTTTATTGATGTCAGAGAGGAAAGGAGAGGGAGAGAGATAAAGAAACATCAGTGATGAGAGAGAATCATTGATCGGCTGCCTCCTGCACGCCCCCTGCTGGGGATCGAGCCCGCAACCCAGGCATGTGCCCTGACCTGGAATTGAACCGTGACCTCCTGGTTCATGGGTCCACGCTCAACCACTGCGCTGCGCTGGCTGGGCTCGAATTAGTTTTTAATAGTCTATTGGGGGAGCATGTGAGATCTTGCTCCCGGCATATGTCAGTTTGGCTCAAATAAACTCTTAAAAAAACAGTCTACTGGTTTCAACCTTTGGAGCTCCAGTGCTCCTTCATTAATGAGGGTTCCCCTGCAGAAAACAAGGCGCAGCAAAACGATGTTGGAAACCGGGCCACAGAGCAGAGAACACGGGCTTCGGGGGCCAAAGCCCTGGGTTTGAAACTAGTTCCAGAACCTGCTCCCTCACCTGGGAACGGCCCGCCCTCTGAAGGTAACTCCTCTGTGTGAGGAGTGGGGGTCCCTCCTCTCAGGGCTGAGCGGGGGGCGGAGGCAGCAATGACCAGGGAGCCTGGCGCACAGGCCTACGTCCCGCCAGCACGGCACTCCGCCTCGGGCGGCCTCACCACGGCCTCTGCACGGGCAGACGTGGTCTGCACTCTGGTGCTGTCGCTTCGTAGCCGGACCCCGTCTCTGAGCCCAGGGGGGTCATGTCCAAAGGGGGCGATGCGACCCGGAGGAGACCCTTAGCAGTGTGAGCCTGGCTGTGGTGTCCCAAGGGCTCCAGCAGGCCCCCCACACGTGGCCCATGGAAGGGGCTCAGCGAAGGCAGCCACCATGCCATGATCTCATCGTCACACTGTGACACGACCCAGCACGCGCTCGTCATCTCCCTTACACACGTGCACGCAGCATCATGCCCTTGAGAAACACTCGTGGGCCCCTCTGTGTGCCCAGTGCGCTGCCAGGTGCTGGGGGCAGAATGCTGAGCATGGGCCCCTGCAGCCCGCCATGAGGAGGACGGGCGCCAAATACTGACACCACAGGACAAACCGAAACTGCAGGGCTGACGGGCAGGCCATGGGACCCTGAGTACGACCTGGCCAGGGCGGTCCGGGCGGCTGCCCAGAGGACGGGCGCCTGAGCTGAGAGCAGAGGCTGGGTGGACGGTCACTGAGGAAAGAGGCCGTGGTGAGTGGAGTTGGGGTGCGGAGGCCCAGGCCCTGCAGAGCCGGTGAGGCCATGCTGGGCGGGCCCTGCTGGCCCAGGTGTCCATCCTAGCTGAGCGCTTCTCTTCTGAAGAGCTGCTCCCAGCGGTGGGGGGCAGAGGGCCAGGCAGCAGAGGACAGGTGAGGGGGAGAGAGGTGGGCACTGTCTCCAGGACAGACTGACAGGCCTGGAGGACCCTGTTCCCACTCACCAGCCGGGCGCCAAGGAGGAGAGGTGGAGCTCCGAGCCCCGAAGTCTCCAGGCTTGTAACCTCTCCACTTACAACTGCCTGCCTGCTGTGGCCGAGCACAGGCGGGGACGCAGGGCTGTGAGCTGTTTCTCAGCCCTGGAGGCGGGGCTCAGAGGGCTTGCGGGGGGGGGGGGGGGGGGCACCAGCTGGGAGTGACAGCCTGTGACTGCCCCAGCCCCACCCCTGCCCTGCAGGATCAGGCCCTGTCAGCAGGGGCTGAGCCTGGAGCCTGGAGCCCGGGGCGCGCTGAGGCCAGGGGCTGAGCCTGGAGCCCGGGGCGCTGAGGGCAGGGGCAGAGCCTGGAGCCCGGGGCGCTGTCTGCAGGGGCTGAGCCTGGAGCCTGGGGCGCTGAGGGCAGGGGCTGAGCCTGGAGCCTGGGGCGCTGAGGGCAGGGGCTGAGCCCGGAGCCCGGGGCGCCGTCGGCAGGGGCTGGCCCCTGGGGTGGCCTCTCCTGGGAGGACCCAGGGTCTTGACCTGGAGTGTCAGCTGCTGACACCACGGCCCCTCCGTGACAAGGTGGCTGTGTCTCTGGGCCATAGATGGGATGAGGAGGGAGTCCATCCCAAAGGCAGCATCGGATTCCATTGATTTTTTTTTTTTGTATTTAATTGATTTAAAGATACCACTCTGTCAACTACCTCACTTCACAGATGAGGAGAGGGGCTCAGAGCTGGTAAGGGATCTGCCCCAGGACAGGCCACCAGGTCGGGGGCTAGACCCCACAGAGAGCTGGTTTTGGAGCTCCTGGTCTGCAAGGACAGAGGTGCCAGCCTCAGCCCCACCCCCAGGGCCCTCTGACCCCCCACCTTCCCTCACTAGGGGGGCTGGGCAGGGAGGTTGCTGGAGCCCACAGCCTGTCCTGGGGTTGCACAAATCCCTTCCCATAGAGAAGCTCACGCACCTTCAAAATCTCCTGGTGATTCTCCGAGGCGTAGAGCCGTCCGTCTCGAACGATGTCTTCTATCAACTGCTGGTAGTCCTCTGCGAGCCGCCGGGAGGGAGGGAGGGAGGGAGGTGAGGGCTCCAGACCCCTCGGCCCTCTCCCCCACAACCTCTGCCCCCCTGTGCCAGCCACAGGCAGCTCTGCCTCTGCGCCTGTGTGCCCTGTACCCACATTGTTCTCCTTGAGGTTTAATCCTCAAAACGCTGCTCGGGCAGCACCAGTTGCTCCCTCCTCCCATTATGGGCCTGTTCCCCTCCCCCAGGCTGCAGCCCCTGAGGCTGATGGGCTGGCCTGGACCCATTATGGGCCTGTTCCCCACCCCAGGCTGCAGCCCCTGAGGCTGATGGGCTGGCCTGGACCCATTATGGGCCTGTTCCCCTCCCCCGGGCTGCAGCCCCTGAGGCTGATGGGCTGGCCTCTGTGGCCTGGGTGGCCCACCTACCGTCGTAGGTGACATAGGGCACCTGGAAGCCTTTGCCGCTGTTGCCTTCGTTGGATCTGAACTGGATCCAGAGCTTCCGGGAGCGGGAGGTGAAGGCGATGGGCCGCTCGTAGGTCTGGCAGGTCTCGTAGGTGGTGATAGATGTGGGCGAGGCTGGGGGTGAGGACACACCATTGCTCCTCTCCTCCCCCTCCCAGGAGCCAGCGCCCACCACGCCCACTGCTCCAAAGACCCTCTCTCTAGTCTCCGCACTGTTCCCTCTGCCTCAGATGCCCTTCCCCACCTCCATCCCTAGTTCCTAATTGTCCTTCTTTTTTAAAAAATATATTTTATTGATTTTTTACAGAGAGGAAGGGAGAGAGAGAGAGAGTTAGAAACATCGATGAGAGAGAAAAACATCGATCAGCTGCCTCCTGCACATCTCCTACTGGGGATATGCCCGCAACCCAGGTACATGCCCTTGACTGGAATCGAACCTGGGACCTTTCAGTCCGCAGGCCGACGCTCTATCCACTGAGCCAAACCGGTTTCGGCCCTAATTGTCCTTCTGAGTCCGTTTCCATGCCCCCTCCTCCAGGAAGCCTCCCTGACTGTTCAACCTCCCTGCAAGTTGCCGCTCTGCTCTGGCAAACCCTTTATTACAGCCTCTCTATAGGTGTCACTGTCCTCCCACCTGCTCCTCAAGGCCAGGGCTCATGCCTGCACCCAGCGCAGAGCCAGGGCTGAGGTGGAGGCTCAGGTGTGGGAGTGACCCCGCCCTGTGAGGGCCTGGGTGCCCTCTTCTCACCGCCCCTGGGAGCCTTCCTGACTTGCCTTTGAGGTGGGAGCGGCTGGCTCCCCTGGAGCTCAGCCCTGTGTGTGCACAGTGGAGGGAGGGGGGTAGCTGGGGGCTGGTGACAAGCATGGGCAGGGGACAGGGTTCCAGGCTGGGCTCTGAATTTCCATGGGAGCCTGGGCAGCTCTGCCCTCTGTGGCCTCGGTCCTATTGGAAGGTGGGGTTTTCCAGCTCATCAGCTGCACTGAGGGGAAGACGGTGATGAGACCCAGTGCAAAGGGCTCAGCCTGCCTGGGCTCCGCTGGTCTCTGCGTCAGGGGCAGCCGAGGCCCCGGTGGCAGGTGCGTTTGTGCGGCTGCCTGTGTCCTCCCCCGACCTCTGACTGGGAGCTTGCCCCAATGGGCACCACTGCCCCACAGCAGCGCCCACTGGGAGGAATTCAGCTGGTCCTGGGGGCACTCCAGGGTAGCTCTGCCTTGCTGGCTGCCATGGCCATCTGGGCTCACACCTGTCCGGTGGTGGAGGGGCCACCTGAAGACTCACCACAGGCCTCTGACGGGGGTGACAAGCCAGGAGGCCGGGGCTCATGGAGGGGAAGGGGCGGGCTGTCGACCTGGGCATCCTGTGTGCGGGCACACACTGGCTGTTTGCCACATGCCACCCACACTTCAGAGGAAGGAGGCCTGTGGAGGAGGGGTCACTCCGGGCCTCACCCTGGCCTGTGTGGCAGGACTGGTGTATGGTCAGTGTAGAGACCAGCCTAGACCAGGTCCTGATTCCCATGCCCAGGGCACCCCGGAGCTTTCCAGACCTTTCCACAGAATGCTGCAGAGCCCATGGCTTAGGGTCAGACAGAAGTGGATTTACACCCAGAGTGCCCTTGCCGGTGTGGCTCAGTGGATAGAGCGTTGGCCTGCAGACTAAAGGGCTGCAGGTTCGGTTCTGGCCAAGGGCACATGCCCGGGTTGCGGGCTCAATCCCCGGGGGGGGGGGGGGGCGTGCAGGAGGCAGCCGATCAATGATTCTCTCTCATCATTGATGTTTCTGTTTCTCCTTCCTCTCCCTTCCTCTCTGAAATCAATAAAAAATATATATTTAAAGAAAAATAAATAAATAAACCTGGGGTGAAGGTTCGGCGTGTGGCCGAGCCTGCCTCCGCGGCACCTACCGCTCTTGCGCATGACCAGGACGTCGCCGCACTCGTCCTCAATGGGCAGGAAGATCTCGGGGACCACGATGAGGATCCTGCGCTTGGGGGGCGGGGAGATGTACCACACGCACTCTGCGTTGGCCGGGTAGTCGCCGGGGTAGTTGGGGGACTCGATGTAGCCCATGTAGTCGCCGAGCTCCCCGCCGCAGTGCTGGTCTGTGGGCGCGGGGCCCGCGGGCCTGGTCAGGCCCAGCTGGTGGGTGCCCTGGCCAGGTGGGCCCTCAGCAGCCTTGAGGTTGGCAGTTGCTCTGTCCCCACCTTGCCCACCTCCACTCGCCCCCCCCGCCCCCCAGTCAGCCAGGCCTGGAGCTGCCTTCTCCTGGGGACCCTCTCACAGCCTCCCTGGCCTGGCCTGGCTTCTCTTCCATAGACCCAGCCCCCGAGCAGGGCCTGGCCCAGCCCCGAGGTGCAGGCCGCCCGGGTGAGCAATGGAACAGAGAACGCCGGGTGCGATGACGGCGCTCTGCAGGGCGAGCCAAGCCGGGCACAGCCTCCACACTGTGGGGCTCCCTGCCCGGGCCCCTCCCAGCACCCCAGCCCCTCCCAGCACCCCAGCACCTACTTTTGCAGTGCGTGACGTTGGTGGAGCCATCGAAGTCAGTGCTGGTGTTGCCCGGGCAGGTGATGCAGTGGTTCTGGCCAAACTCGGGCTGGTAGGTGCCGATGGGGCAGCGGATGCAGCGGTGGGAGGTGGTGTTGTAGTGGTGGCCGGGGGAGCAGTGCACTGGGGGGCAGGGGTGCATTGGGGGGCATTCTCCCCAAGGCCTCCCTGCACCTGAGGTCTCAGCAGAGTCAAGGCCCTTCCCCACTGCCTGGTGCCCTCCCACCCGTGTCTAGTCCCTCTCTCCCCACCCTGTCCGCAGCGTGCAGAGTGCTCTGGGCCTCCGCGGTCTGAGCGGGGTGGGGGTGGGGGGGTGGGGGTAGAGGGGGTGGGGGTAGGGTAGGGTGGGGGGGGTTGGAGGGGAGGAGGGGGGAAGCAGACCGAGTCCGCCTCGAGGCCAGCATCCCACTAATGAGCATGCGGCATGTGGCGGGGGCTGTGGGGAAGGAAATGTGGGTTAGGGTGGAGTTCCCCAAGGGCCACTGAGAAGGGACTTGGGCTCCAGCACACAGGGACCCTGGAGGCCGCTCTGCCGGGAGCAATTCTCGGGGAGCAGTGGGGGTGACTGGCTGGCTGGCTGGTGGGGTTCAGGAGAGAATGAGGGAGAGGGAGTGGAGTCCAGACACTCGTTCTATGAGGCTGAGTCACGGGAAGGAAAGGAGGCAGGAGTGGAGTGGGGGCGCTGGAGCAGGGGCTGCCTCCCTCAGAACAAGGGCTCAGAGAACCCGTGTTCCTAGCACATGGGGGTGTCAGAGGGGCTCCCCAAAGGCGTGTCTGAGAGGGAGCGTGCCTGTGCCCCAGGTGGGGGGAGTGGTGGGGCTGCAGTCTGGTGGCCCTGGAGGAACGGGGTGTCCAGTGGGGTGACTCTGACCTGGCCCCACCATCCCTGCTGCCTCCTGCACTCACCTTCCTGCCCCACCGTCCCTCTACATGAAGCACCCAGAGGAGCGGGGGCTCCCCTCTCCACCCCGGGGGCTCAGAGCCCTTGCCCGCAGCTCAGGCTGTGGGGGCCCCGCTGTCCTGCCCAGTGGGTGGCACAGCCGGTCGCCAGTGTCCAGCGCCTGATGGCTCCAGGCTCCGCCTCTGACCTGGAGGTGTGTGGGTGGGAAATGGTCCCCGAGCAGCTCAGCCAGCCTGGGGGTGAGTGGGGCGCCCTCACCTTTGGCCTCGCAGTCTTGGAAGGAGGCCATGCCCTCGTGCTTGGTGAGCAGTCCTCCGCCGCAGGGGAAGCAGCTGGTGCGCCCGGGCTCCGGCTGGTACGTGCCCACGGGGCAGGCCTGGCAGGGCCTGAAGCCGTCGGCGGAGAAGGAGCCAGGAGAGCACTGGCCTGGAAGACGAGGCCACGGCTCGCTCAGGCCGGCAGGAGGGGCCCGTCCAGCCCTGCCCTCAGCCCTCAGCCCTCATCTGCCCCCGGGAAGGGCACCAAGCACCAAGGTTGGGGTGGCTAGGGGGAGGACCCTGGGGGAGGGAGCCTGGGGGAGGGAGCCTGGGGTGCCTGAGCCTGCCACCCACCCGTCTGTGGCGGTCAGAGGCTCACGACCGTGTGGCTTGGCCAGGCCTGGCTCTCCTTCTCCCACCAGCAAGAGGAGAAGAGGCCTTGTGCCGAGCCGGGTGTGTGTGTGGGCCCACAGTGGAGATGGGGAATGGGGAGGTGACTTCTTTCAGAGGGACTGTCCCCGAGGGCAGGCCACACCAGGGCTCACAGCAGGACCGGGGGCTCTCAGCTCAGGGCTGGCACTGCCTTGGCCTGTGCGGGGGGAGGGCCGAGGTCCCCCGGGGACAGCGCCTAGCGAGGCAGGACGGAGTGTCCCTGGCGTGGCTACTGCCCTTTCGGCCCAGACTCTGGGTTCTCTGCTCCCCGCACTGGCCACTCCGAGCTCCCCGCCCTCTCCTTCCCGGCTGGGCCCACACTTGCCTCCACATTCAGATACGTTGCGGGCACCAGCCAGGCCGAGCCCGTCGCTGCTGGGGCACGGAGTGCAGCTGAGCTGGCCTTCCCCATCCTGGTAGGTGCCCGGCGCGCATGGCACACACTGGCCGGGATCCCCGCTGAAGTAGGAGCCGGGCTCACAGGCCACTGCAGGGGCAGAGCGGGGAGTCTCCTGGTGGCCGGGCTCCTGGTGCCTCAGGGCCCCCTGTGTGGACCCTGGCGGCCAGACCTGGTCCCGGGCCCCTCCTGGCTGCTCCTGCTGACCCCTCCCCGCCATCTTCTGTGCAGGCTGCGGTCCAGGCTCCAGCGGGACCTTCGTCCTCTCTCAGCCCACATCCTGCCTGCAGCTCTGAGCCCTTGGCCTGCGTACCATCTGCCTCCTGGATGAGACACGGTCATTTCGTCCAAACCCAGCTCCCCTGCCCCCTCCCTTCCCCCTGTGGAGGGAGGTGACGCCTGAGGACGGGGGACAGCAGAGAGCGGGGGAGCGATGGAGGCTCCGGCAGGAAGGCAGGGGCAGAGACGGTGGGATGCAGCCAGAGCCAGTGTGGTTGGCTGCACTGAGCAAATAAGCAAACGGAGGAGCAACAGAGGAAGCTGATGGGGAAGGTGAGGGCGCTGAGGCTTTCCCAGGAGGGGGGGGGGGCGTGTGGCTGGAGGGGATGCTAGCAGGCGCTGGGGCACGTGGGGCCGAGGCTGCCAGTGTCCACAGGGGGACCTGGGTGAAGAAATACGGAAGTTGTGTTCTGTCTGGCAATGTTTCTTAAAGTTTGAAATGATTTTAAAATATATTATTAAAAATAAAAGAATGAAGAAAAGTGGGGAAAAAATAGAAGAATGGCAGAGAAAGGCAGCACTGCCCACTCCACTGCCTGAGCCAGGACCCCGCCCTCCCCTCCCTTCGCATCTCCTGCCCGCCGCCCCTGTACCGCAAACCCCTTCTCCAGCTGCCCCCGTTATCCTCTGGCCAGGCCCGTGCTCTGGATTTGGGGCTCCAGCGCCTCGTTAAGGTCTTCACAGGGTGACCCCCGAGTGGCTCGTGCTAACAAGCACAGGGCAGCTCCGCATCTAGGTCCCTCCCCGAGGCCCCAGAGCAGGTGAGGCCACTCCGCCCAGGAAGCCCGAGCCGCCCTGTGGCCGGTGGTCCCGAAGCCCCTGCAGGTCCTCTGAGGGCACCGCCTTCTCTCCACCGCCCCTGCCCCCTCCTGAGTCTCCCCTCTGCCTGGCCTCCCCCCACCGCCCGCCCTCCGCTCAGCGTCCCCACAGCGGACGGTGGGCCGGGTGCTCCCAGGCACCCAGAGCAGCCCGCCCGCCAGGTCCGCTGCTGCATGCTGCCCGGGTGTGCCGGCATGCTCACCACCGCTCCTCTCCCCAAGTGAACCACACCCCACGCTCAGCACCCGGGGCTGCTGCAGCCCCGTCCTCCCAGCAGGCCCCCCTGGGGGTCATGTCACCAGCCTCGTTCACTTGGACCTGCTGGCCGTGCCGCACCCCTGGGGGCCCTCGGCCTCACGTACTTCTGCTCTCGGCCCCTGCTCTGCCCTCAGCCCCCCGCCGCCCCCGGCCCTGCCTCCACTGTCTCGCTGGCCTGTGCGCTCCGTCCCACGGGCAGGACTGCGGTGCAGGTCACGTGTACAAACACGCACCGAGTGGGAGCCTCGCCCAGGGCCCGGCGCCAGGGCCAGGGAGTGTCTTCCGGGACAGCCGCTGTGACAGTGCCACCTGCTCCCCTCTGGCGGCCTTGCGCTTCTCTGTCCCCGCCCTCGTGTGCCCCTTCCCTGGGCCGCGTGGAAGGAAGGGGGGAGAAAGTGGCTGTGCCGGGACTCACCGCATGTGCTGTCCTGCAGCGTCTGGCCTGTGCTGCATGTGCCCTGGCCCTCCGGGGCCTTGGCTGGCTGTTGGGCCACCTCGTACTCGGTGCCCGCGACCTGGATGGAGAAGAGCTGCCGGCTGACGGCCTTCCGCAGGGTCCTGATGGCAGCCTGCACGCTCTGCTCTGCCCGCCTCCGCACGCAGTCCGCCTCGCAGGTGTCTACAGGCCGGAGAGAACGTCACACACCTCCCCCCTTCCCGCCCCCCCACCCCAGCTACCTCTTCCCCAGGCTTCCCCTCTGCCCTCTGCTGGCACCAGCACCGCACTGGGCCAGGCCACTGCTGGGAGCACCTTCTTGCAGCAGCCCTGGGGCGAGGCACCACTGCTGCGTCCATCTGACAGAGGAGGAGACTGAGGCTCCCAGAGCTATCGCCTGCCCAAAGCCAGGCCTCTGCCACCGCCACACATCCCTCCCCAGGGCACACCCTCTGACGGTGCTCCTGCTGCCACTCAAACATCCTGCCACCGTCCCCAGGAAAAGGCCCAGCTCCCTGGTCTCGCACCCAGGGCCCCTCCTGGCGTGGTCCCCCGCGCGAACTCTGCTTTAGACGCCCTGACTTTAGACGCCGCACGGCTTTCTGGATACATCTTGCTCTCTGACCTGTGCCTTGGCCTGTTCTGCTTGTTCTGCCTGGATGCCAGTCCCGGCCCCTCTCCATTGGGTGAACTTTCATTTCAAGCCCTGAATCCAACGGCACCTCTGGGAGGACTTCCTGGGCCCGCCCGGGGGTAGACTTCAGGTGCCCGTTGGTTCTCACGCCCCTCCACCTCGCGTCTCCCCAGCACGGGGTGGTCTGTGTGCACCTCTGCCTCCCCGAGGCTGGAAGTGCCACCAGTGGGGGGGGCCCTGGTCTGGTCCCCGCATTCCAGTGTCCAGGGGCTGGGCACACACAGCCACATGTGCTGACAGATCTCAACTCCTCTCACTGCTCACCACTCACAGCCAAGAGGAAGGTGTTGGTACGAAACATGAGCCAGAATTACCAACCCCGGGGAGCCCAGGAAGACAGGCCTTTGGCTGGTCTGGGAAGGCTGCGGGTTAGCCCTCCAGGCCTGTGGCTGTCCCTGGGCCCTGGGCCTCCTCTGCCATCCTGGCTCCGGGCAGTTCTCTGCCAGTCCTCGCCTGCCAGGCTGGCCTCGACCTCCAGCAGCCGTGGCTGGGCTGGGAGCCAGCACCATGCCCACAGATCTTGCCACCCCCCAGTGTGTGGGCCTCCCCGACGCCCTCCACAGCCCCCGGGGGACCCCTCACCCACCTGAGGCCTCTTCCTTTGTCTCCACCTCGAGCTCTGCTGTGATGTGGGTCACCTCCTTGGATGGGGACTTCCGGCCACGGCGCCTCTTCTTGGAGGAGTCACACTTGAGGGTCACAAAGGTCACGTGGCTGTTTTCTGGACAAGGCAGGGGCCGCTGTGGCCAAGTGGCACAGGCAGGGAGCAGGTCCTCCCCCGCCGTGCACACAATGGCCTCATGGTCCCGGGTGCACACGGGGAGCTGAGGCTCTAGGTGCCAGAGGGCTGGTGGCTGAGCCGGCTCTGCTGGGAGCCCATCCCGGAGGCGCCTCCTGCACATCCCTGTGCAGCTGCACCAGAGGCTCCGCTCAGGGCGGGGAGCAAGCCTGAGGGGCTCGGCGACCTTCATGGAGGCAGAGCGGAGCTGCCTCCCTCCTGGTCCCTCTCACCAGGCTTCCCCTGCTAGTCCCCGCCGGACCTCCTCCTGGGCCGCCCTCACCGAGGAACGCATTGCTGAGCGAGCCCCCTGATTCCTGCCACTGGACAGCCAGGCAGAAAGCCCTTGCTCTGGGGGCTCACTGACCCCCGGGGAGGCAGCGACGACGGTCCCACTTCCTGCTGGCCACCTTCCCAGGGACCCCCATGGTGGTCTACAGTGCACAGGTGTGGCCGCTGGGCCGAGGGGCCAAGGGGTAGCTTTCAGCAGCCCCCGCCCTGCTGGGCCCTGGCTCCCAGGCACGGGAACCCCGCCCTGTGTGGGCTGGTACCGGGTGGCCCACTCACCCAGCAGCAGCTGCCTTGGGGCCTCCTTGACTGGCTCCCGGCTGCGGGGCCGGAGGTGGCACTTGGCATCTCGGATCTTGAAGCGCGCCTTCTGCCTGATGGGGGTGGCGGGGGCACCTGGGGAAACCAAAGTCCCCCAGGTGGTGGCCTCTCCTGTGGGCAGGAGGTGGTGGGGCCGGGGCTGCAGAGGGAGTGCCTGGGTGTGAGGGGCTGCCAGGGCGGAGGGGGCCCTCCGCTGCCTCCCTGCTCTCTCTGTGAGGCCTGAGAAAGGTGAAGTGTGGGTGGTGGGGGCAGGCTGGAGCCAGGGCCTTCCAGCCAGAATCTTGTGTGGAGGAAGGAAGGCCCGCACCCTAACCCCAACCCCAGAGCCAGCTCACGTGGCCTGGGTGCTCAGGGAAGCGGGAGAGGAGAGAGGGCAGCCGGGAGGGAGGGTGGAAGTCTCAGATGCCCGACCACTGCTTCCTTGGAGGAGCAGACCAGAGCCCCTGGACTAAGGCAGCAGCAGTCACAGGTGCTGAGAGTCACGTCGTGGGTTAGACACACGCAAAGGCCATGCCACTGAGTCCGCATCCTGGACGGTTCAGGCGTGGGACACGGCCTCTCCTGCCGGGTGGCTGCCTGGGCCACGCTGGCACTTGGGGGCAGGGTCTTCCCTGGCAGCGCTGACTCAGGGGCTTTAGAACTTAATGGCCCCAGCGGGTGGGACTCGCGCCCTGAAACCCACACCTCAGGGTCGATGAGCCGCTCTGTGCTGGGTCCAGGAGCCTCGGGGTCAGAGGAGTCCTTCCGTGGTCCCAGCCTGCGGCCTGCTGGCTGCCAACACCCAGGAAGCTCCCCTCTGGGCCGTGCCCACCCCTCACCCCCTACCATGGAGCACCCAGGGGGGGGGGAGGGCTGGGGTGCACGGCCAGGCCAGGGCTACCTGCGCAGCTGGGCCCGGTGCTGGAGCTGGTGCCGTTGCGCTTCTGCGGCGTCCTGCCCTGGAGGCTGGGGACCCCGCAGCTCAGACTGTAGCTGTTTTCTGAGTCTGCGGAGAGGTGGGTGGTGAGGCGCACCCGGTACCCTCTTCCAGCGCCCCAGGTCCCCCGGGCCTCCGAGGGGCAAGGGAACGAGATGAAGGTCAGGGCCTAGCCTGTGTCAATTCCTTCCTGCGACGAGACTACAGGGTACGCGGAGCGGAGGGACACCGTGGCCCGTGGAGACCCAGGCAGCTGCCCAGGGCCACTCCGTGAGCAGGACGGGGCCTCACCCCCCTCAGGCTCCTTCCTGGGGAGCAGCAGGAGCGGGGGCTGGACCCGGGGAAGGAGCCCCCACCCAGCCCATCCCGGGACAGCCTGGGTTACCTGGCACAAAGTGCGTGTGGGCCGGGCAGGCGAGGGAGCAGCTCTCCACCCCGCCTGTCTTGCTGCACCACAGCTGGGCCTGGGGGAAGGCCTTGGCCGGAGAAAGGCACCTGCCTGTGTCTGAGAAAGAAGACAAGAGAGGCGTGAGGGGCCACGGAGGGGGCTTTCTGAGGGGGACTCCCCCTCACTGTCGCAGGGCCAGACCGTCTCGGTGGGAAGGGGCTGGGAGACGGCAGAGTCCACAGGCCCAGGATTCAGGCTCGAGCCCTAGTGGGCGTGCAGGAGGCAGCCGATCAATGATTCTCTCCCATCATGGATGCTTCTCTTTCTCTCTCCCTCTCCCTTCCTCTCTCTGAAATCAATAAAAATATATTTAAAAAAATAGTCTGGCAGGTCCTCAAAGCTAAACACAGTGACCATGTGGCCAGCAGTTCCATCCCCAGGTATTACCCAAGAAAATGGAAACATGTTCCCACAGACCCTGCAGCGAAGGCCAGAACGCCCCGACGGGACAGGGCACCGCACGGCTGACGAGGATACACAGTGCGGCTGTCCGCTGGGACCGCGTTCGGCAGCGCAGGGAGTGAGGGCCTTGGCCGCACGGCTCAGTCAGCGCATCAGCCTGAGGACTGGAGGCTCTCAGGCTTGTTCCCTGCCAAGGGCGTGTGTTTGGGTGGCAGGTTCAATCCCTGTTCCTGGTTGGGTCCCAAGTGGACGACCGATGGATGGTCTCTTCCACATTGATGTTTTCCTCTGTCTCTTCCCCTCCCCGCTCCCTTCCTCTCTGAAAAATATCAATGGAAAAAATATCCTCACTCCTTGAGGGAGGATTCAAAAAAAAAAGGGACCGAGGCCCTGGCAGTGCTCCGACGGCCGCCTGGGCCTGGGCCGGAGGGAGATGGGGAGTGACAGCTACGGGCTGGGTTTCTTTCTGGAATGAAAACGCTCTAGAACTGACAGGGGTTGCACAGCTGTGACTGTACTGAAAACCATCGACTCACACACTTTATTATTTTTTAAAGCATTTAACTTGTTTATTTATGATTTATTTTGTTAATACTCGCCCAAGGATATTTTTCCATTGATTTTTTTCGGGAGAGTGGAAGAGAGAGGGAAAGACAGAGAAACATCGACGTGAGAGAAACACAGCCCCGACCAGGAATCCCCAGGCTGGGGAGGAGCCTGCAAACAAGGTACGTGCCCTTGACTGGAATTGAATCCAGGACCCTTTGGTCCACAGGCCGACACTCTATCCACTGAGCCAAACCAGCTAGGGCACTCTTTATTTTTATTTATATTTAAGTATATTTTTATTGATTTCAGAGAGAAAAGGAGAAGGAGAGCGAGAGAAACAGCAACGATGAGAGAGAATCATTGACTGGCTGCCTCCTGCACGACCCCTACTGGGGATTGAGCCCACAATCAAGGCATGTGCCCTTGACCGGAATTGAACCCTGGACCCTTCAGTCTGAGTGTGGGGGACTGTCCAGACCCCGAGCACCAGCAGAGGGCGGAGGATCCCTCGCTCTAGGAGGCCTGCCTCACACTGAGGGGCTGGCAGCCTGGGCAGGGGTGGGTCTGAAGAGACCCAGATGCTCCCCTGTGCTCCCCATCCAGGCTCTGCTGCTGCTGCACCCGGAACCCCCACCCCCACCAGCTTCCTTGGTAGGACAAGGGGGAGCCAAGGCCTGCACTCCCTCCCTCTGAGCCTCCAGCTCCTCCTGAGCCCACTGCACATGCTGTGCTGTACATGCTGAGCCCAGGCCTCCCTCCCCCCGCGTCTGTCTGTGCTCCGTTGACCCCTAGGCGCCCCGCCACCATGCCCCCTCACTTCTGTAGGACTCATTCTCGCCAGCTAGGGGCCAGCAGCAGAGGCACCTGCCCAGCACCCGCCTAGATCACCCGCCTGCAGAAGCCACTGCCCCTCCCTGCCCACCAGGCACGGAACAGAGGGGTGGGTCCCAGCGATGCCCACCCCAGGGCACCTGCCCCGGGGCACTCACCCACGCAGTCCTTCCGGTTCCAGTGGAGTCGCCTCCCTGGGGGGCAGACGCACTCGAAGCTGCCCTTGGTGTTGACGCAGCCCTGGTCGCAGCTCCCGTTGCTCATGCTGCACTCGTCCACGTCTGCAGCACAGGCGGGGGGAGGGCAGGAGGGTAAGGGCAGGAGGGGCAGGACTGGCCAGCCCAGGCCACGCCCTCGGGGCAGGAGGGCTGGGAATCCCCTGACCCTAGCCTGACACTGTCACTGTGCAGACGCGGGGCTGCACACACCACACATCCAAGCATGCACACACACGTGAACACACACACGTGAGCACACACAAGACTCCCCCACACACCGACACACCCCTCTTGCCCAGGCGGGGGCCGGGCAGAAGAGTGGCAGAAGAGTTCCCATCAGGTCTGTGGGGCAGGAGGAGCACTGGCCCAGGGACCTTGCGGCCTCTTCTCACTGTGGGATTTGGGACAGGCCCTTCCCAGCCCCGCCTCCTGTCCCACGGGCACCGGCGGAAAGAAGTCACCTCTGAGCCTTTCCTCCTCGGACCACCAAGGCCAAAAGCTCCCGTCATGGGGGAGGGCTAGACTGCATTCACACTGGGGTGCACCCCGGCCACCTGCATTTGGGGAACGGCCGGCCCAGGGAAGCTGGTGCCCAGGTTTTGGGGAGTCCCTGCAGTCTACCCCAGGTGCCACTCCCAGCACAGCTGTGCCCGATCACTTCCCTGCCCCACCCAGCGGGCCCTCACGGCTGCCCCAGGCACAGGGAGGGAAGAGACACCCAGGACCACAGGGGACCCGTGTGCATACACCTGCCAGTCCCAAGTCTGTGCCTCCTCTGCGCCCCTCTCGCACTGCCTGAGCTCCGGCAGCTCTGGCTCCCATGTCTGGAGCCGTCTCTACACTGGTGCCCGGGTTCCGCTCTCCTAAATACATGGCAGCCAGAGCAGTCTTGGTACATGAACTTGGCCATGTCCCAGGCCTGAGTAAAGCTTCCAGGGGTTTCTCTTCTCACAGGGAATAGAGCCCAAGTCCCCTCCGGGCACATGAAGCCCCGTATCCCACCTGCACCTCCCGCCAGGCTCACGGGGCTCTGGCCTCCCTGGCTGCCTCTGGGTCACTCTGCCTCAGGGCCTTTGCACATGCTGACCCCTCTGACAGGCTCCCCCTCATCTTGACCCAACCGCTCCTCCTTCAGGATCCCTCACCGCCTCCCTGCTCTGCCCTTCTCTGTTGCCACTTCTCCCACTGAATGAACTGCCTACTGGATTCTCTGTGGCGACCACCCTCTTCCAGACCGGAGTTCCCTGTAGCTGTTTCCAGGTCTATGCCCACAACCTGGCCAAGGCTTAGCACCCAGTGGGTACTCGCTGCCCCTCCTTTGGCTGAGCCCCTCTGCCCACCAGTCCCCAGCCTCCCTTAGCCCCCCAGGCTCGTCAGGGTGAGGGTGAGGGCGTGGGGTGCGGTGCAGGGGGCCGTGCGGCCGGCGCGTGCCTCGGGGGGAGGTGGCCTTGGAGGGCGGGCTGCAGACCTCCGCAGTGGGTTGTCCCGTAGAGCGTGTAGCCGCGGTGGCACACACACTGGAAGCTGCCTGGGGAGTTGACACAGATGTGGTCGCAGGTCCGCGCGAAGGAGCACTCGTCAACGTCTGCGTGGCCACAGGGGGAGAGTTTGGGGAGGCGTGTCAGGCGGGTGGAGGGGCACGCCTGCCCCTGGGCCCGGCTCAGTGCACAGCCCACCGGCTTCCTGTCGCTGCCTGGCTTTCCTTTGTCTCCACTGCCTGTGCTTCCAGGAGCCACCTCGTGTCTTCTCTGGAGGTGGGCAAGGGGGGAATATCTTGAATGGAAGGGTTATTATGAATTCCTGCCATTTTAATACCCCACAGTTAACTGTGATTAGGATTGGTTTTTAATTTTTTTAATATATTTTTTATTCACTTCAGAGAGGAAGGGAGAGAGAGAGAGAAATCTCAACGACGAGAGAGAATCATTGACCGGCTGCCTCCTGCACGCCCCCCGGTGGGGATGGAGCCCACAACCCGGGCATGTGCCTGACTGGGAATCGAACTGTGACCTCCTGGTTCATAGGGCACTGCTCAATCACTGAGCCACGCCGGCTGGATTGGTCTTTAACCCACCCCTGCAGGAAACTGACAGGGGTTAAGGAGGCAGCTGAACTGGGGCATGAAGCCAGGCCTCCTGGCTGCTGACCAAAGTATGTTTTCCCATCACCCCACATGCCTCTTCAGGAAATAAGGGAAACAGCAGACAGACAGGAGCAGGGGGGATATGCTGCCCATGAGGGGAGTAAGGTGGCCTGGACAGCATGTGAAACCTGACTCTGAGGTTCCTGGCAGCCAGGGTGAAAAGGAAGAGTGCTGCTGCTGGTGATGGAATAAGCCACATGCCCACAGGAGACAGGTCTGAGCTGCCGAGAACTCGGAGAATGGCTCCTGGGCACAGGTGATGGTGCCTGCTTCTCCATGGGCACTGCAGAGGGAGCTCATTCTCTGAGCACGTTAGCTCATGTGACCGCACGCATGTTCAGAATACGTGTGTGTTTGCAATAACGTGCTGTGGGCGCTCAAAGGAGGCTGTGATCCCTTCTGGGTGGGGGTCCGGGGAGAGCTGATGCTGTGGCCCTGAGCTAGTTTGCAATGAAGGAGTTAGGGTGGGGGAGGGAGATGCAGGCAAAGGCGGGAGGTGGCAGCACAGGGCGCCCAGGGATTGTGAGGAGCTCAGGGGGGCTGGGGAGGTGTCTGGGGTCCCCATCCCCGGGGCCCTGAGTGCCAAGCAAAGGTGCTTAGACTCCTCCCTGCTGGGGCTGGGGAGCCCTGGGTAGTGCGGCGGCAGGGGTGGGGCACGGCCAGAGCCCCAGGCTTAGAGATGAGTCTGGAAGAGGCTGGAGAAGACACGGCCAGAGACCAGAAGCAGACACGTGGCCGCCTCCTTTTCCACCTTGGCAGCTGCCCGCCTCTCTCACAGGGCAGCTGGGGATGCAAAGTCAGGGGCCCCCTTCAGCCCCCACAAGGCAGAGGGAGAAACAAAATCGAGTGCAGAGGGGCCGTGATTGGGGCCTGGACAGATGCTGAGCTCCCAGCACACCCTTGTGCCCTGAGAGGAAGCCTGGCCCTGGGTTGTGCTGAGCGCCTGGCTGGGCTGGCCCTGGGCCCTCCCTCACCCCTCAGGGCCTCGAGCTGCCCCGGAGCCAGGCTCTGAGCGGCAATCACAGGCAGAAGCTGCAAGCCCCACAGCCAGACTCGGCCATGCGTGGCTGCAGCTACTGGAACCCCGTGGACACGAAATGACCAGACCGTAACGGTAATTGCGACAGGCTTCCCTGGCCCGGCCCTCAGCAACCCCTCCCAAAGCTGGCCCGCAGGGCACCCTGTGTTCTCAGTGGCCTCACCCAGCCCCACAGAGCTCCCTCTGTGGTCCCCAAGCTCCCTCGGCCCAGCAGTGCCACGTCCTGGGCGGGTTTACCTCCCTGGCTCCCCCTGGAAAATGCCTTTTTCAAGCATGTCACCCGCGCCCCACCTCAGGAAGCCCTCCGACCGCTCTCCCCACTGCTCACGCCCTGGGCTCCTTCTGAATCGGGATGTCGGCTGGACGTATCCGGCGCCCAGATTTCTCCTCCCATTACCCTGCTCCTAACAGGTGCCCGGACCCTATAAAGGACATCGGAGAGCACCTGCAATGTGCTGTTGCTCCCACCAGGTGGCAGCACTCCACCGCTGAGGCCATGGGAGGAGGGGAGGGGACACAGCTGATGATCTCTGCTACCCACGGGCTGCGCCCCCTGGGACCCCTGCTGCTCTCTCCCTGGGCCCTGGAGTCATAAAGGACAGGGAGGCAGGGAGGGCAGACGCACATGCTAAGGACCCCAACACTCAGCCTGTTTCTCCCAGAGCCGGGACAGCCGGCAGGTGGACCACCCCACCCCACACTCACCTCCTCTCCCAGAGCCGGGACCGCGGGAGGGGAAGGGGCCGGGCAGACGGCATGTCCTGGCACCGAGAAGGCTCACCTTGGCATGTCCGCTCGTCGGTCAGCAGCTTGTAGCCCTTGCGGCAGCCGCACTCGAAGCTGCCCACAGTGTTGCGGCAGGAGTGGTCGCAGCCCCCGTTGTTGGCCAGGCACTCGTTGATGTCTGTGGAGCCAAGTGCGGGGCGAGGAGAATGGGCTGCAAGGGGGGGTGACGGCCCAGCACCGCCCTTCCCGGACCTGTTGTGCCCACTGCCCAGGGCTGGCCTCAGTTTCTCCACTGAACGTAAGGATGGGGGTCCCAGCTCAGCAGTGGGTCAGGAGGATGGTTACACCACTTCCCCTGGGACGTGGCATCGGGTGCTGTCGGGCAAGACAACGGGAGGCCGAGGGCCCTGTGTCCTCTCACCACCTGAGAGGGCGGCTGCAGGGCAGTGAGGCCTGGGGGAGGCGGCTGCCTTCCCATGGCTGTGACCTTGACTCTCAGTCTGTGAGACCAGGATCAGAAGCACCTCGAGGGTAAGAGAGTGACAAGGGTGAGCGCCCAGTGGACTCGCAGTGCCCGCTGGTGGAGGCGCTGCAGGCAGCAGCGCAGCCTGTGGTCCTGGGCCTACGCTCAGTCTGCCTCTTCCTGCTTGCCCACCCCGACGCCGGCCTGTTGGTCTGAGCCGTTCTTCACTCAGCACTTGACGAGCGTGGCTGCACCCTGAAGGTCCCTGCCCGCCCCCGCCCCTACGCCTCACCGCCCAGCCCGTCCCGAGCAGCCCGCTGGCACCTGCGGTGACGGCAGCCGTCTCCCTCCCACGCGGCCTGAGCTCCCTGCCCCGTCCGCTTTGCTAGGCTCTGGCCAGCTGCCAGGCGGTCAGGAGACCCTGCCCCTGCGGTGCTCCCTGTGGGCCGGCCCTCAGCCCCCAGGCGGTCACCCCTCCGACAGGCCCCGGCAGGTAGTTAGAGAAGGAAGAGCTGACCGCCAGGACGGGCACACAGGAAGCAGCACGGAAAGGACGCTCCGCCGGGGCCGCTGGCCCCTCTCAGCAGGGCTGCCACTCAGGTTGCAGCGCCCCCTGGGCCTGACCGGAGCCGAGGCCGCACGCCCCCCTCCCGTGCCACAGGCACCTCCCTGGGAGCAAGGGCCCTCTGCGCCAGGTGCCCGAGTCCCCGGCAGGAGACTGGTCCCATCCTGCCCCGCGCCGTGCTGCCCTCGCTTTCCCCGCACCCTCGAGAACAGACGAGAAGTCGCGAGGCCGGCCCAGGCAGAGGCCCCGGCATCGCCACTGTGGCCTCCCCTGGGGACTATGGGCAGATGGGGATCTCTAACTGGAAGCTTCTCGCGGAGCGAAGGCCCGCCTCAGCCCTGCCCCAGCCGGCTGTGTGACCCGGGCAGGGAAAGGCACCTCCCCGGGCCTCGGCGCCCCAGTGCCGCTGGTGAGACGGGCCCTGCACGTGGGACTGGGACTGCCTCTTCAGGGGCGCCTCAGGCCTCTGCAGCCGCGGTGCCATCCCTCCCCATCTGGACCTGTCGGCTAAGGGCTGTCATAGCAACCAGACAGGCGGCAGGAGGCATGTTTGCTCAGGCCAGGCTGGTGCAGCAGGCTGCTGGGGTCACCACCTGGGAAGCAACCCCCAGCTGCAGCTGTGACACGTGGTGGGAGCCCTGGGCACAGATGGCTCCTCTACCTTCATTCTGACGCGGTGCATGGGGGGGCGGGGGGGGGGGCGGAGGGCAGCTCCTCTTCTCACTTCCTGCCCCTCTAGACTCCTCTCCTTCTCCACTGTGCTCCCCCCAGCCCTTGCCAGGTGGCCAGAGTCCCCTTTCTGTCCACGGGTCTTCTGTGGCCGCCCGCTGTCCCAGAGGGAAGGCCAGTCCATTGCAGGCCAGGCCCGGCCCCCTTGCCTGCTCTCTCTGCCCCCTGGCTCCTGTCTGGGCAGCCCCCACCCAGCCTGCCCCTGGGAACACTGCCCCCGGAAGCCTTCTCTGACCTTCTCTCAGCTGCTCCCTTGTCACTGGGCCTGCCCTCAGGGCTATGGAAGGGCCTCAAGCACAGGCCGGGGGGTGGGTATCAGGCCCATCGGGAGCCCAGGGCCTGGCACAGGGACGCCCAGGGGTGCTCACTGGATGGATGAGGGAGTTAGGGGGCTGAGAGGAAGGCGGGGTCTTGAGCCACCTGCTGGGACATTCAAATGGTCAGTGTTCGAGAGTCAGCACTCTGTGTGTGGGGGGGACGCAGCCTGGCCACCCAGAGGTGCGGGTGAGGGCTTTCGGGTGGGAGCAGAGGGAGGAGCTGGGGGAGTGGGCTGGGTGGAGGGGCAGAGGCAGGAGAGGGAGGAGAGGAACAGGCGGTGGGTGGGGTTCTCTGTTCTGGAAGGTGCTGGGACGGGTGGCTGGTGCCTGCGGAAACCCGGGCTCCAGCTCAAGAAGTGGAGGCCCCGGACGCCCTCCTCTCAGAAGGACCCGCTAGCAGGACATTCTTCCCAAGGTCAAGTGGGTGCAGCCTTGAGACCGGACCTGGCCACTGCCTACTCTCTTGAAACAAAGCGAGGGCTTGGGGCAAAGCCTTTAGAACCCCCTTTTCCACCCGGCCTCCACCTGCCCTTGCGATCCCTCTGGATTTCCTGAGGCCTCTGCTACCTGACCTCCAGCCGTTTGCTTGACAACGACCTTTCTGGTTCCGGAAGACACGGCCCCTTTGAGGCCAGTCCTCTGACATGCCCTCCGGGCCCGGCCAAGACCAGGATGTACACGCTGCCTGAGGAGCGGAGCCCCGGAACTCGTCTGTGAGCCGAGGCTCTACAGCACCAAACCCTGGGGTCTGGGGTCAGCGTTTGGTGTCCAGGGTCCCTGCCATGAAGACGGTAGGGTGTCCTCATCCCGCATTCCAGGCTGGTCCACAACCCCCAAGTTCTCATCCCGCACTCTAGGCTGGTCCATGACCCCCAAGTTCTCATCCCGCACTCTAGGCTGGTCCATGACCCCCAAGTCCTCATCCCGCATTCCAGGCTGGTCCATGACCCCCAAGTCCTCATCCCGCATTCCAGGCTGGTCCATGACCCCCAAGTCCTCATCCCGCATTCCAGGCTGGTCCATGACCCCCAAGTCCTGATGCATCAGGCAGCGTCCAGACCACTCTCCACCTTCACGCCCTGGGCCCGAGCCAGTGTCCCTGGAGCCTGGGTGACGGCGGCAGCTGCCCAGAGACCAGCAACGGCCCGGGACCCTCCCCCAGGGAAAACCTGGCCTCGGCTGCCCCTGCCCTGTAGCTTTGGGGGCCTCACCAAGGGTCAAAGGATGAAGGGCCAACCCCTTCTCTGACCCACAGGCCCTGCACCATCTGGCCTCCGGCCCCCCCCGCCCCCCCCCCCCCCCCCAGACCTGGGCACTGCCTGCCTCTGGGGCCTGGAAGCCCAGGCCCCGCGGCAGCCCCATGCCCTTGAAGGTGCTGCCCCGACCGCGCCTCTCCCTGGCCCTCCGCCTGCTCACACCCAGGTCCGGCCCCTTCGCCTGGCCTCCAGCTTCCGCCAAGCTGGACTTGTCGGTCCAGCCCCGAGCAGGCTGGTTCACACTGATCCCCGTGATTGTGAAACATGAACATCTGTCTTCTGCACTCGACAGAAGACCTCAGGAACAGACTGCTTCATTCCCTGTCCCCCAGCTCCTGCCCGCAGGAGGGGCCCAGAAAACCCGTCTGGGACTGAGGGAGCCAGCACTTCCTGCCTCCGGGCGGTGGGGCTGAGCAGGGGCCGCGTGCCTCCAAGCTCAGGGTCCTCAGACCCCTGGCTCCTCCTGCTCCAGCCACAGACAGGTCCTTTGCACCCTCAGCTGAGACCCCCCCCTCCACCCCCCCCCCGGCCCAACTTCACTCCTCCAGTGACAAGGACACAGAGTCCTTACTTTTTAACAGGGACTAGCAGACAGTCCCATCCCGGGACGAGCAGACCCTGCTTCCCGCATCGCCCTGCGCCACGCGGTCACAGCTGTGGGGGCGAGGAAACGCGCCAGCCCGGCCCCTTGGGGAAAAACCACACGAATCACGAGGCCAGGAAAGCACCTGTCACCCAACGTGCAGCCCAGTTCTGCTAGGAGAACCCTGTTTTTGTGCCCCGGAACCTGGAGGTGCGTGGTGGAACCAGCATTCCCTGGGACGCCGTGGGGACGCGGGTGCTGAGCCTCCCTCTGCGCAGCCCCTCCCCAGACATGCAGACGACAGCTCAGCCTCCTGGCCCATGCCCACCCCACCGGCTGGCATCGCAGGCCCTGCTCCGCCTGCCCTGCAGTGGCCAAGGAGCGGAGGTGGGCACTGCTCACGGCTCCGGGCTGACCTTTGCACGTTTTCCCGTCGGGCTGCAGGGTGAATCCCACGGGGCAGCTGCACCGCACGCCTGTGGCCGTGTCCTTGCACGTCCGGTCGCAGCCTCCATTGTTGACGGCACATGTCTCTGCGGAGGGAAAGAGACAGAGCTGTTTCGTCTCCTCGGACAGAAGCCACCTCCTCTCCCCACCCAGGGGGGTCTCCTGAGACAGGAGACCTGAGTTCCAGTCCGGCTCTGAGACCCTCCAGCTGTGGGGCGTCACTGAGCCTCACATTACCCATCTGTAAAATGGGAGAATGGCATCCTTTCCGGGGGTTGCTGGTGAACACTCATCACGATGATGGTGGACGGGGCGATGTTTGCAAACTGCAGGGAGTGGACTTGGGTAAAGGTATTGCCAACAGGGTCCCCCTACTCCTGAGGGCCAGTGCCGATGGGCCTGGCTGATAGTTAACACCCGGCCAGGTTCCTAAAGCCTGGCCCTGCCCGGCTCCGGCGCCGAGCCCCGGCTGCCGCTCGCTGGGGCTCCCACACGCACCCAGCACGCTGGCTTGTGGCCCTGAGCCCGGGGGAGGTTTGCAGAGCGCGCACCATCCATCACCGCAATGAGGCCGGGCCCAACATCTGTTCTCACTGAACGAGACGCCACAGGCATCTGGTTTTTGTCCACTTGAAGCTTGTCTAGGGCTTTTTCCCTCTTTTGCAAATTCAAAGGAACTGGAGTGGCTGTGGCACAACTGAGGCCACAGGACCTGTCGTGCGGTGAGAGTGATCCTCCCCAGGCCCGCAGGAGGGGCCGGTGGAGCCAGGTCGCCGGGGCGCAGGTGGCCCGCACACGGGGAGCCTGGCTCCCGGGCCTCGGAGCCTTCCCATCTGGGTTTCTTCCGAGCATCTGGCAGCTTTGATCTTGTGGGAGCGGTGCCCGCCCGGGCTTCCCTCTCTTCTTGGCTGGTGGGAAGCGAAGGGCCATGGACTCCTCACTATTTTATGACCGCAATGCCCTGCCTGCCTGCCTCAGCTTCCCCTGGGCGCCTGGCCCGAGGCCTTTCCCGAGGCCCCCGGCTCATTCTGTCTGTCCATCTGTCTGTGGTACCTGACTCCTGCAGCTGCCTTTGGGCCTCTGCAAGGAGTCTGGGATGAGTGTGGGAGTGGTGACTAAGTGAATGTGTACCCCAGTTGCTTGGAGTCCTGACACTACTTAGACCAAGTTTCCGGCGCCTTCCCTTTGAACTTCAACTTGTGACGAGGGCTGTGCAGGGAGAGGAGGAAGCCGACTTTGCCTCCAGTGCGTGGGGGTGTGCGTCTGGGCTCTGCGGGGTGGCCTCTGCCTCCTGTGTGCGTGGGGTGTGTGTCTGGGCTCTGTGGGGTGGCCTTTGCCCTGTGTGCGTGGGGTGTGCGTCTGGGCTCTGCAGGGTGGCCTTTGCCTCCTGTGTGCATGGGGTGTGCGTCTGGGCTCTGCGGGGTGGCCTCTGCCTCCTGTGTGCGTGGGGTGTGTGTCTGGGCTCTGCAGGGTGGCCTTTGCCTCCTGTGTGCATGGGGTGTGCGTCTGGGCTCTGCGGGGTAACCGTGGGGGCTGCATGAGCAGAGGCCACCAAGCTGTCTTTTCAAGGCCCAAGTCCACCATGACGGGACGCGCTGTCCCTCCTGCAGAAGGCGAGCGTCCTGGCCCTGGCCTGCCTTTCAGTGTCTCCACAACCCTGAACCCTCAGCAGGGTATGGCCAGCTCGGGGAGCTCGCTGCTCTGTGCACTGGCCCAGGGTTTGGGAGGCCTCCTGCCTGCTGGGGTTTTAGGGTGCAGCTCAAAGACCAGACGGTTGCTGCCTTTCCCGGACTCACACAGGCTGGTCGCTGGTGAGCACAGGCCAAGTTCTGACTGGCACATGACCCACCCGTCCTGTCTCCCCACCAGACCACCTACTGGGGCGCTGCCCTGGCTCTGTCACTCACTGACTGGCCAGGGAGGTCATCCCTTGGGGCTGGACCTCAGCACCCACACCTGACGGATGAGGACAAACAAACCCCCAACTTAGCCCGCCCGGCCCAGATCCTGGCCCGTAGTAGTTGCTAGTTTCCTCGCCTGGGGTTACAACCAGAGGGCAACCTCACCTCCCATCCCCACCCCCAGATCACAGAGCCCTCGCTCACCCACTGCCCGTGCAGCCTTTCACATGGAGACCCTCTCTGGAGGGGTCAGAGCCCGTCCTGTCCAGGTGCAGGGGACTAAGGCTCAGGCCTGGAGGGTGGGGCATGCTGCGGGGGGAGGGGTGGGGGGGAGGGGGAGTTGCAGCAGGAGCTGGGAGCTGGGGCTGGGGCACAGCTGGTGGCCTTACCCAGTGATAGCAGGATGAGCACCAGGCCCCTCCATGGTGTTGGAGGGGGTGTGGCACGGGCATGGGGCGTGGACCATGTGATCCTGAGACAGGGACCTGGCAAGACAGGCTCCAAGGGCCTTGCAGGCCCTCCCTGTCTCTGGAGGTTCCAGCAGGACACGGAATCTTCGCCCTCCAGAGCGGAAGGGGCTTCCAGAACCTGCTGGCCTCCTGCCCACTGGATGGATCGAGGCCAAGAGGGAGTGAGGTCAAGTCTGAGTGGCCACCCACTCTCTGGACCCCCATGCAGGCCTCTCCCTTGCCCTGTGCACACCTTTAGTCTCCCGAGTTGCCCCATGGTTGGTGCCTAAACTTCAGGTTTTAAGCCAGGGGCTCGGGGCCTGTGGGCCATTCTTGGGTGCTGACCACCCCTTCCCACAGCTCCTCGTTATGCTGGGTCACTTACACCAGGCCCGTCTCAGCCCTCCAGGCCTTCGTCCCCCATGCTCAGGCAGCTCTGCGAGGGGCTGCTCGCCCTCTCCTCCCTGGAGGTCTCCCCCCTGACCACTGCTCTCTAGGCAGAGCACCCCCTGCCTTCCCGGCAGGGACGGTGCAGAGCACCAGGGCTGTGTGGCCAGGAAGTGGCAGGGCAGGTGGGACCTGCTGGACTAACTCCAGCCCACCTGACAGCCTCAGCCTCCACTGGCCCCAGCCCCAGAGCCCCGATCGCCCAAGAATGCACTGGCCTCCATCCTGCCGCAGGGCTCCCGGCGTCATCAAGGCCACCTCTGTCCCCAGGCCACATCCGAGAGGCCCCCTGCCACTTCCTCGACATTGGATCCCAGCACCTGCTCTTACTGCTCCCTCCTGGGCCCGGCCACCAGTGCCCTCCTCGGTGGCCTTCCCGGCCTCCCAGCGGTCCCTCCTCCTCCAGCCCCCTGCGCCCTGGCCAGTCCCTGCCTCTGGAGTCTGAGTCTCCTGAGGACGTGGAGATGGTAAGACAGGGTGGGCAAGTCGGCTCAGTGCGCGTGTGAAGGTTGACTCGTGTTGTTACTAATTACTGTGCTGTTTTCCACACGAACGACTGTGAGCCGACCTTTGCCCCCTGTATTCACCACAGGCTTCGTGCGAGGCCCGGACAGAAGGTGGCTGTGGCAGCACTGTGTGAGCTGTCAGCTGTGACTGCGCCCGCTGTGGTGCCATTTCCTAGAACCCGTGCCTGCGGAGTCTTAGCCACAGTTTCCGGGCCCCTGCTCGGGGCTGGGAGCCAGGCCTAACAGTCCCTGGGCTCACAAGGCCCCAGCCCCATGGGCAGCCGGTGGGTTCACTCCTCTGTCCAACCGACAGACTGGGAACGACTCACTGGTGCTGGGCAGAGAGGAGCTGGAGATGAGCCTGACACTGACCCGCCTTGGAGGTTAAGGCATTTCAGGGAGACAGAACAGGACTGGGACCCACTCCCCCTGGACCCTCCCACACACAGACCCATCCACCATGAGTTCCTCTCCCAGGCCCAGGCCCCGGCCCCCCGCCCCGGCCCCGCAGTGGTCTCCCCGCTGACCACCGCTCTCAGGCAGAGCCACACGGGGGACCCCGGCATCAGCCCGCAGGGGCTGACGTCTGCCGAGTGACAGGTGAAACAAGACTCCAGAGGCCTGCCGGGAGGAACAGGGGAGCAAGGTGACGGGCCTGCACTGTCAGGCGGGAGGCGGGTGCCTGAGACAACGCCCACGGCACAGGGGTCTGGGAGCCGGCCAGCCACAGCCAGAGTCATGGGCACTGCAAGGCCAGGAAGGTTGGGGGCTGGACAGAGGGCACACGGGCTTCCCTGGGCGCCAGCGCTGCATGCTCACCAGGAGGCACCCCTAGGGCAGGGTGTGGGGTGCACCTGCCCAGGAGCCTGTGTGTGGAGCTGGGTCTGAGGGACATGCTGGTGGCTGTTGCGATGGTGACCGTGGGGGGTGGGGGATGGGAGAAGGCAGGACTGCAGCCCTGATTGTGGAGGCCAGGACTGCAGCCCTGATGAGGGAGGGGGCTCCCAAGTCGGGGTCTGAGGGGAGTGGGAAGGGGCCCCAGGAGGTCCCCCCTGGTGCCCAGCACCGCTCTCTGAGGCAGCAGATCCTTGGCCCCACAATCTCCGGGGCCTGGCCGGCCTGGGTCCTCACTCTGCCTTTTTTTGGGGAGACAAGTGTGTTCTTTATTTTTGTATAAATAATTTATCATTCAATGTACTTCACAGTATTTTCCATTTCTTTTTCTTCCATAAGTTTCCTTTGAGATGACAAACATACTGCTAGGGGTAATACTTTGCATGCATCATCAGGCTGCCTTTTTAGCCAGGCAACTGCGAGGTGCCTCGGGCCCTTTGCTGGCTTGGCCCGCTGGGTGGGTAGCAGGCCTGTGGCCCTCCCAGGGCAGTGTGCTGTGGGGTTGGTTTCTGGCAGGGGAGCTGTGGGAGCCCCAGTGGGGTTACGATGTCAGGGGCAGTGACCTCTGGTGGGCCTACCTGGTGGGGGCGCGGTTGAGCAGAGGGCAGTGCCGGGGGCGGAAGGCGGCTGGCGGAGCCAGCGCAGCCCTCAGCGAGGTTTCTCCCTTTGGTCTGAGGGGTCTTGAACAGCCTACGCATCCCCCGCCCCGCCCCGGACAATTGAGGTTTGTAGTAAAGCAGGAACAGGACCAGCAGCAAGCCCTTTCCCTGACCCCTGACCCCTGCCTCCACTCTGCCCACTAAGTGCAGGGGTGCTGAGGGCAGACATGGGGTTCCCATGCTGACAGTCCTTGGGAGGGAGGGGCGGGGGCCCAGCTCGGGGGGCTCGTGAGGAGAGGTGACCAAGGAAGGCCGCTCTCTGAGCCTCGTGTCCACGTCAGCCACACGGACGGTGCCCTCGCAGTGCGGGAACACGGCCACGTGAGCACACGCCTACCTGTGCCGCGCACACGGCTGGCTGCCCAGCCAGGCCTCACCCAGGCTGCTGCCGAGCAGACGCTACAGACCCCTCTGCAAACAGAAGGCTGAGGCTCAGAGACGTGGTGACTGATGTCCCTGTCCCCACTTCTTCTCTCTGACACACTCTGCCCGGCACACTGCCTCCGCCCCTCTCTACCCAGCTGTCACCACAACCCAGCCCGTAGTGTGCGTGCGTGCGTGTGTGTGCGTGCATGTGTGTGCGTGCATGTGTGTGCGTGCGTGCATGTGTGTGTGACTAAACTAAGGGCAGGAACTCGGGCCTCAGCGGGGGCCTCAGCTGACTAGCGATCAGCAACAGGGGTGAAGTCTGACCATGGGCTGTTCCTGAACGAGAGCCCAGAGCCCGGAGCTCAGGCCTGTGGGCAGGGAGGCCGCAGCTGGAGGACAGGGTGCTGCCCAGGCCCCAGAGTCCACGCCCCTTCCCCTCTGACCAGGCCTCCTGCTGAGTGCCTGGCCCAGGCAGTTGTCCTGTGTCACCATCTCCCTAGCTGTGCTCTGCCTGACCCCTCCCACTGCCAGCCTATCCAGGCTCTGGGTCCCACCTCTCTCCCAGCCGGACACCTGCCTGTGTTAAAGGTCAGCAGTGAGGCCCTGCCCTCCCCCGCCACCTTCTCTAGGAAGCTTGTCAATGCCCCTCGGTGCTGTGCCCAGAGGGGACATCAGAGCTGGCACAGGCTTGGCCTCTGCCCCATGTCAGGGGAAGGGGTCGGGCTTGTGACAAACAGGGTGCTGGTGGAGGAGGGGCAAGCAGTGGGCTGGGCGAAGGTCCGTTTAGGTCAGGATGAGCCTTTGCTAGGCAGAATCGTCCAAGATGGCGCCTGGGTAGAGTGGGGGGTGGCATGACCCCCTGAGGCAGGAAGCCTGGGCAGGCTGGTGTGCAGGGCCTGAAGGACACCCTCCTGGAGGGTGGCTCCCAGGAGGTGACTGAACGTGTGTGGGGGAGGTCGCCTGGGACATGGTTGGTGAAATCAGGGGAGATCCAGGGATCCTGGAGACATGGCTGCAGGAAATGGTAACAGTGGGGGTGGAGGAGCCAGGAGCCGGGAGCAGCACGAGTGTGAATGTGTCAAGAGAAGTGGCCTCGCCTGGACCTCTGGGGGCTCCTCCCGCCCAAGGGGGAGCCACGTCCTGACCCCCCGTGCGCGCTGGCGAAAGGGCCTCAGGAGACTGACTTCAATGAGAACCTGGGGAGGGAGATCCCTGTGGATGCTCTGGGTGGGCCAGGAGGTCGCACGGTCCTTACGAGTGGGAGGGGGCTGGAGAAGGCGTGGGGTGGAAGCGGGTGGAACAGACGCCGCGCTGCGTGCTCGGAGGATGGGGGGGCTGCAGCCAAGGAAAGCTGCTGGTGACCCCGGCACACGTGCCCACTCTGGCAGAGCCTTGCACAGTGACCACATGGCACTGCTCACCTGAGCCCACAGGGGCGTCCCGGCCCTGCTTCTCGCCACAGCTGCCCACCTCTGTCCTCCCAGGAGGAGCTGGCCAGTGGCGGCCCGGGCCTGACCTTGCCATGAACTCCTATCTCACCTTCCTCATCTGCTCCTGGGCCTCAGAGCACGTTCTTCCCCATCCCCGCCCAGGATCCAAAACAGGGCTCCGGGGCCCACCAGTGGGAGCAGCCCCTGGGCCGCGGCGCTGATTCCCCCCGAGTCTCAGCTGCGCTCCCCACGCCGGGCGGGCTCTCAGCGTGTGCTCTGAGCAGCACTGGGCAGAACGGGGATGGTCACCTCCCTCATTCTCCATCCCTTGCCTCTATTCCTACAGCCTCGGGCAGCCCGGTCTCACTGGGGACCACTAGCGAAGGCTTCGAGTCCGAAGCTCCTAAGCCTGTGCCACACGGGCTCTCAGAGGAGACAGCCCGAACAACTAGGATTAGGAGCTCCTGGGAGGTCTCAGCGGCTCGAGGTGCCTCCGGGCCTCTAAGGGTCGCTACCTAAGGCTTGGGGCCGGGGCTGTCGGCCTCAGCCCTGGGGTCAGAGCTACAGGAAGACCAGAGGAGGGAGGGCTCCGCAGGAGGACAGGGGAGGCTCTAAGGGATGGGAGGGGTTCCATAGCAAAGAGGTGGGAATGTGGGGGGCCAGTCAGCACCCATTCCCTTCGCCCCCACTGACACCTGCTTCCCAAACCAGGGTGAGGGTGGCTGGCGGCGCCCTAGGTGCCCCCTTCCTCATCTCCAGGACGGCTCTGGGCCATGACCCACCAGCGCTAATCAGCAAGAGCACAGGCCTTCTCGCCACTGCCCGCCCGCCGCCCCCCGTGATGCTCACTTACTCCGCCCTCTGCTGCCACCCTCGCGCTGGTCCCTGCCCCAGTCTCTGGCCTCCACAGCTGTGCCTGCCTCTCTCCAGGAGGCTGAGGGGCCTGGGCCCTCTTGGACCTCAGAGCACTGGCAACTCTTAGGTTCACACCGATCCCGTCTTGACACCTTTCCAGAAAGCCCCCGGTGCTGACTCCCACCGTCCTGGAGGGCACTGGGCCCGACTGCTTAGGGGCCTCTTAGCCCTTCCAGGCCAGCCCAGGTGGCCCAGGTCGACAAGCCAGCCCCGTCCAGAGAGCTGCCGCCTGAGCTCAGCCACCTGCCTGTGTGACCGGAGGGGAATCCCCGGCCTTCCGGCATCAGTGATCCCGTCTGAGAAACAGGGCTTCCTGCCAGAGCCTCAGGGTCCGCAGAGCACCCATAGCCAGCCCATGCGCTCCTCTGCCCCTCAGAGCCCCGCTCCCAGGACACAGGCGCCTCCCTCCCGGGGCCCCACTCAGACCGCCCACCTCCTCAGGCACCTGGGCTCCTGGAGGTCCCCAGGAGGACGAGAGACTGGGTGACCTCCCCAGGCCCTGCAGGCCCTGACCCCCATGGTCCCGTGACAGTTAAGATGACCCACACTGCCAGCGCTCTGGGCTCAGCTCAGGGTAGTGTGACCTTGGGCGGCCAGGGCACCCAGTGAGCCTGTTTCCTCACCTGAGACATGGAAACGAACTGCCTGGCCCTGCCTGGCCCCACAGCTCCCAAGGCTGGGGTGACCTATCAGTGCCATAGGGAAGGCTGTGGCCGTCCTAGGACACCCTAGCTGTGCTCCCAGGGCCCAGGCAGCTGGCACCCCCCAGGCCAGAACTGCGGAACCACCTGAGCTTTCTGTGTGGGCGGGGCTCAGTGGGGGGGCAATCACCTTCTCCTCCTCCCTTCCCGCCCCCTCCCCACCCCCCTCCCGGACTGCCCTGAGGGGTGCCCAGTGTCCCAGTGTTGGGGCACCACCTGGAGTCTGGACCCGGCCCAGGGGCAGTGCTAGAGTGAAGCTGACATTGTGTGGACCCCCAAGGCAAGCAGGCGCCCAAGAGGTCCTGTGGAGGAGGGGCCAAGGCTGGCAGCCCAGCGGGTGGGGCTACTCACGGGGCTTGGGTCAGGCAGGGCTGAGTGAGGACTGTAGATGACCTCACCCAGTCCTCCCCTCTCCGGTAGCAAATTTCCCAACTACACAGCGAGCAGGGCGGACGGGATGCCCTGAACAGAGATGCGGCTCTTTTCCTAATGTGGCTTTTCTCCAAGGTAGGGGACGGGGAGGACCGCCGGGCCGCCCGCAGGCCTGTCCTACGCAAACGCCCCCTTTACGCCTGCGCCTGTGCGCCATGCTGGTCCCGGGACCCTGACTGCCAACCTGCATTTACTGCACGCGGAGGGGTTTACAGCACACGACTCCTCACACGCAGAGGCCACCTGACATGGGCTCTGGGGTCTCTGCTACAAACACACAAAGAGATACACGGGTTTGATGAAGGGCAAAAACTTTAAAAAGGAAAAAGTGAGTTCACATCTGGAGTGGAGCCCCCCACACTCACACATGGCTCGCGTGACCCCACACATGTGGGCACACCACACAGACGGACAGCCCCCACACACACACCCCATAGGCCTGCACACACACTCACAGCCCAACACGCCAGCACCACGCAGACCCCCGCACGCCAGCACATACCACACACGTGCACACGTGCAAAGGTGCAAGGACAACAAAGGAAGTGGAAGAAAAGTGTTACCCATGAGGAGCCGCCGTTTCACCCGCTTGTCCACATCAGCTACTGACGTGGCATTGAACTGAGAGCGCTCAATTGCAGCCTCATCCTTCTCTAAAACACAAGTAAGGGACAAACATGGAGCCACTGGTTAGTGACAGCCCACTTCCCGCGCCCAACAGTCAGCCTTCCGCGTGGCACACACAGCCAACACATGCGGGCCAGCACGGGTCCTCGCCAAGGGGCTAACCCAGGCACCTCCAGGGTGGGTGTTCAGGGCAGAGTGAAGAGGCAGCAGGGCAGGGCGAGGGTGTGTGTGACCACAAAGGGACGCAGGTGGGACACAGGGCCCACGTGCACACAGAGACAGCAGCTGAGGTCAGAGCACACAGGACGCATCTGCGGGGGCCACAGAAGCAGAGGGCACCCCCGCAGAGCCCACGCAGACAGCAGTTAGACAGCCTGGCTTGGGCTGGAGGGCAGGCGCAGGGCGAGCACAGGACAAGGGGACAGGGCGGCAAGGTCCGGTGATGGCTGTGCCTGGGCAGCAGATACCCTATCTCCAGGGCGTGAGAGAGTGCCAAACACTCATGCAAAACTAAGAACAAAACATACAGAAGCGCGCGCGCGCGCACACACACACACACACACACACACACAGCAATGGATCCAATCGAACACACAGAAACCAGGGATCGATCGGTTGGGGCAGCGCTGGTTGCCTGCTTGTCTATAGAGGACTAGAGTGACACGCTCAGGTGCTCAGCAAGGGGCTGTGAAGATGGGCAGTCATGTCAGGAGCGTGCAGAGCCCGGGAGGCGCTGGGCACGAGCTCTGCCAGGAGCGCCATGGAGAGGCACGAGGTGAGCTGGTCCCATTTCTCTGCTCAGTGGGAGGTGGGCAGACCCCTTCGCTTGCTCCTGGGGAACCTCAGGGGCAGGGAGCAGCAGGGAGCACGGCCAGGAGCAGGGTCTGGGCACGGGCTTCTAAGGGGAGGGGAGGGAGAGCGGGGCCGGGGAAGTGACGTCAGAAAGGGCCCAAGCAGGGGCTGTCGCATGCAGCAGACACTACAAGATAAAAATGAGGAAGGATGAGTCAGGCGGACAAAGACAAGATGTGTTAGATGAGGCTGGTGGGTGTCTGGCCAGCAGCGGCAAACACTGAGGGAGACCCCGGCAGACGAGACAGGGAGGGGCGGGGGACGGCAGAGACAGGGCGAGAGGAGGTCTAGATGGGATCAGGCTGCAATGGAGACACTGGTCTGAGACCGGGTTTTGCTTTGAATTTTGTTTGGTTTGGCTCTGAAAATAATTAATGAACGTCAGTTATCAGACAAGACAGGCAATCAGGGACCATCACCAGAAAAGCAGGAGGAATGAGATAAAATGAAACCAAAAACGGCTGTTGGAGAGGAGGGACCACACAGAGGAAGGGAGACCCGCACGGTAGCAGCACCTGGGACGACAGCCAGGGACTAGGATGGGACTCTGCCCCCCCCCCCCCCCCCCCCGCCCGACTCTCAGATACCAGGGATCAGAGTCACAGGGGACAGCAACCTCTGGGCGCATGGCTTTGCCTGCTTGTGCTTGCCACCCCCTATTTTTGTTACTTGAAAGTCCCTTAAGAAATACCTTCCCAGTCAGATAATACGAAATGGGGCGTTTTTAAAAAACAAAAATATAACCATGGTAACTGACTTGTGGGCTTCTGAAGCTCGCCGTCACTGAAGAGAAAGAGAACGAAGGTGGATGACATCAACCCTGACATTCCTTCTTCTCAGTTAAGAGTTCCTCTCGTTTTGGAGCGGGGCTGGAGCTCCTAGAGGTTAGGGACCAGGTGCTCCCAGGACTCCAGCTCCCTGGGAGCTAAGGGCCAGGAGGGGGTGACCCAGCCTCCCATGGAGGCTCCCTGCAGCCGGGAGGTGACGGGAGCGGCATCGCGGAGAAGGGCCTCTGCAGGTGGGCGAGGGAGCTGGGCCAGAGCTCCCGTGAGTTGGGGAAGGGGCAGCAGTGGAAACACCAGCGGCGCCCTGGCCAAGGGGAGCTCTGAATGAAGACGCAGCTCTGAGACGGGGCTGTGAGGAGGCTGCTGAGCCTGCGTGTCTCCACAGGAGGGAGGGAGGGAAGCCTGTGCTCAGACCGGAGCTGCCACCCTGGGCACACACCTTCCTTCCCGCAGACCACCTCCTGGGGCCGCTCCCCGAGGAGGAGGACCCGCAGAGCGCCCAGTGTGACCCCCAGCAGAGGCGCCTGGTCCTGGGGCTGAGCGCCCTGGGCGCCTCCGCAGGCGGCTTTTCCTCAGCTCCGTGGGGCACACTTTTCCTGGCTTCCCTTAAGCTTCCTTTCTTGGAAATGGGGACAAGGGGGTGCTGGCTGACATCAGGGCCGCATGGCGCCTTCCGTGGGGGGCAGGGGGTGCAGGGTTGCCAGCGCGGCAAAGGCGCCTACTTACCGATGCATGTCCGACCATCCGAGTGGAGGGCATACTTCTGGTGGCAGCCACACATGGGGCCTGTGTCTGTGTCCTCACAGCTGTGCTGGCAGCCTCCGTTTCCATAGTTACAGGTCACTAGTTAGGCCCAGAGTGTAGAGATGTATGTATAAACAGAACGACAAGAACGGTTAGTTTCTCGGTGTTGGTGGTTCCTTTTAGGGGTGGGGGGGAAGAGGGCATGAGACCTCTCCCGACCTCAGCCCTCGAGGTCGTGGGTGGAACTGCTCATTCCCAGAGGTCACTGGGTGGGACGTGGGTGACCGGGGCGTTGGGTAGAGGGGCACACCGCTGATGCACTCAGACAGTGTGAGGTAAAGAAGGGAGAAGCTAGACAACTTGATCCTGGGCCACCAGACACTCGAGCCTGACTCGATGGGGCACATGTCTGTAACCCAGGCACAGTCTGAAGTGTGTGTGTGGGGGTGCACACGGGGAGAGGGGACACTCATCCCTTGATTCCTGACAGCTTTCTTTCCTCGGCTTATGCTCTGGGTGTGGAGGGTGTCCCCTGGGTGCCTATTCTCTCCCAGTCCCAGCAGCATCTCAAATCCCACCCCCTCACAGCCCCAATGCCCCCAGGCCATGTCCAAATGGCCAGTTAGTGTCCCTCGGTGCATTCTGAAATGACCTTGACTTGAACATGTTACACAGTCTGCAATGCCCAGGGCCTGGAGGGGCTGGTATTTTCCAGCCAGAATCTTAGAATGTTCCAGCGACCTGGGGCGGCTGAAAAGGGGCCGAACAGAAAGGAGCCAGTCTGTGGGAAAGATGACAAACGCAGGTTTATTTACAGGGAACGTGCTGCTGTCCCTTTCCGGGCGGGAAGGGCTGCCACCCTGCTTTCCTCTGCAGCCAGGCCGCAGGTGCCTGTCGCCGCCACGCCAGGCCCCGAGGACAGCGCATCTTCTTGGATCCTTAGCCACTTGTCCAGAATTTTATCTACACTTTTAATGCCCTTGGCAAAACCCTAATGAAGATCAAATATGCCAAAGTTAATCTCAGACCAACCACGGTCAGAGGGGCTAAACATTCCGAACTGGCAGTCTGAATAAATGACCTCCCTTGGGTGACCCGTGAGCAGCGCTGGTTTAGGGGGGTCGTGAGGTGGCGAGGCCCCGGTGAAGGAGCCGCGTTCTGTAGCCCGGTTCCAGGCCGGCCCTTTCCCCGCGAGTGCACGGAGCCTCCGCAGGCACCCGTTCCATCCCGAGTGATGGCACCTGTCAGTGTCCCAGAGGCTGTTGTAGAGACCAGAGGTCCCAGCAGGCCAGGCACCTCTTCTGCAGGGAGCTGAGGTCCAGCTGAAGGAGGCACCCACTTCCCGGGTGACCCTTCGGACCCGCAGAGCTGCTTCGGCTCAGCTGGGGTTCGAGCACAGTCCGCAGGCCCCTTCTCCACAGGAGCCTGGCGGCGCGGAGTCGGCCTCTCCCATCCCTGAAACAGCTCATCTCCGGCCCAGGGTTCCAGCGGTGGTGGCTGAGCGTGGATCCCAGGGGAGGGAGAGCCTGGGGAGCCTGGCCTTGGGCGAGAACCTCATGCCTTTCAGACTGAAAAAGGCCCGTTGCAGAGTGGGCGGCGGAGCCGGGAGCGGGCACTCAGCCAGTGCGGCTCGTTCTTCCCCAGCTCTGGGTGCCAGGACGTGAGCTACGCCCTGGAAGTGAGGACACGGCCTGAGGCCACTCAAGGGAGGGCCACACTCAGGGCCCCTCGCTCCTTCCACAGGGGACCCCAGGCCGAGCTTGTGAGCACCTGGAGAGCCTACAGCTTACACGGAAGTCAGCACCCGCGCCTGGAGCTCTGGGAAGACCGAGAAGAACGGGGAACCCTCCCTTGGCCCCGGAGTGGGTCCTGCCTCTGGAGGAGTGCAGGGCCCCTGTGGTCCTGCTGGTCCGTGGAGGCTGGGCCAGGCCTCACCTCCCAACCCGATTCCAGAGCTAGAATTTCCTGGACCTCGAGTGACCTCAAGGTCATCGCTAACTTGACTCTAACCTGCCATCGGAGCCACACGGAAGAGTCCAGAGCTGCCTGGGTGGACAGCTGTCTGAGCAGGGAGCGAGGACTGATGTTTCTTCTCCTGCAAATGCTCTGGGAAAGGGCTCAGCTCTTCTCTGCTGGGCGAGGCCGAGAGTCCTAGCCACACCCAGGGCCCTGCTTTCCCTGACACTGACCAGGCCGGCCATCAGGAGCTGCTCTCTGAGTAAGGCGTCCCCTTGCAGCACTTGTCCAGATGGAATGTCAGAGCGAGGCGGCGCGGTCAGCCCGGCCATCTCCGCGGCTGGCAGCTCTCCCTCCGGCAGCTGGCTCAGGGCTTGGCCAGAGCGGGCGTCTCTCACGCAGGAAGGTGCTTCCCTCCGGCCCAGCCTGCCAGCAAGCTGCCGGCTCCACGTGTGCCGCCCGGGCCTCGGTCCTGCGGAAGCCGGGTCACCGGCAGGAGGACCGAACGGCTAGAGTTATTCAGCTTTGGGTCTGAGGTGGCCAGGCGGCAGCAGGTTGCTCTGCAGTTAAAGGAACGTCTCTGGTGTAGGGACAGGAGGCCTAGCCAGAGGCCTGGGCTGGAGCGGGCACATGGCCAAGTGCCTGCCCTTGGCGACCACAGTGTTTATCTCGGACCCCACAGGAGAGACCGGGGAAGAGGAGGCCCGTCCACTCCTCGGACCGCACCGTGGCAGAAGGAAGCGTCTTCACCTTGAGGAATGGCTGAACCACGAGTGGGGGCTGGAGGGCGAGCCCGTGGAGACAGGGACTGTGCCTAATGCACACGGCCCCCAGACCTTGGTCACTGCTGCAGGAGAGCATGAGCTGGGAGAGGTGTGGCTGGCACCCGAGGGAGAATGGATGACCCTGAGAGAATCAGTGACGGAGGATGGTGACAAGGGCCGCTGTCCTCTCCGCAGATGAAGGTGGAAAGCGAGGCCATTTCCTTATGAGCTGGTTGGCCTCAGGCCCCCACTGCCATGGCCAAGATGGGCCACTTCCCTATGGGGAGTTGGATTTGGGCTCCTCCATACCACGTCCTGCATCAGGAAGGGGCCTGGTGTGGAGCACCGGCCTGTGCCAGAACTGGGCATGCTCCACCAGCGCCCCCCCCCCCCCCCCCGCCCCCGCAGACCCGGGCAAACATTACAGCAGTCTGGGCATCAGCTGCCCAGTGAGCAGAGGCCTCCTCCCACCGCCCCACGCAGCTGATGGGGGCTGCGCTGGGACAGGCTTTGAGGACTAGCTGGGTGTGTTGGGCGCTGTCCTATTTCAGTGCTGGCTCCCACTCCTCCTGGGGAGCTGGGGGACCCCATTAAAGGTTGCATTTCACTCGAGCCCCGCAGGCTGACCTCCGAGCTGTACTGAAACGGCCTCTTTGCCAGAGGCCTCACTCACCAGGTCTCCCAGCGTGGCACCATTTACATGGGCCTTGCAGGGGGACTGTGAGCGCTGATCTTAGATCCCGGAATAAAGCTGCAGCCTGGGCTGGGACCCTGCAGAACCAAGCTCCTCTCCTGCTCTCTATCGTCCCGCCACTGAGGGCTGCCCGCCAGAACCCAGGCTTGTAGACCCCTGTGCCTTGCCTTCCATTCCCGCCGAAGAGTGAGAGCTCAGGGTGGTGGGTCTCTGGGGTCAAGGGGAGAGGAGGGGGGTATAGGAGACAATGACAGGGCCACCGTGCAGGGCCCTATGGAACACCCGGCCCAGCTCAGGCTGTGTGGGTGGTGTTATGCCAGGTGGGAAAACATGGCCCCATCCCTCATGCCCCCAGACCACTTCAGGGGCCCTGCCTTCTCCTCCCCCAGGGGCTGAGAGCCCTCCCTGGGCCAAGTCCAGTGGACTGGACAGACCCCCCCACAAAGCAACGACAGGAGACGAGTGGGGATGTCAGACCCAATTGCCTCCATCTACCTACGTGTGCAGTCCTTCTGGTTTTGGGCAAGGTCAAAGCCGGGCCTGCAGTCGCAGGCCACCCCACCTTTGGGTGTCTCCCGGCAGATGTGGGCACAGCCATGGTCTTTGTTCATGCAGTTCATACCCTCTGGGAAGAGACAGACAAGAGAGGGGTTGGGGATCAGGGGAGAAAGAAAATTTCAGGCTGAAAAGAGACAGCCCATGAAACATCATGATCACATGGAGCGTACGGAGCCATCCAGCGAGAGGGCCTCTGGGGACAAACCAAGGACACGGTGCCCAGGTCGGGAGTCAAGCCTCGCTCCGAGAGCCGCACCGTAACTGTGGTCTCTGAAACGGCTTTCAGGTCAGGGCTTTAGACATGTCCCCACTAAAGCGGGCGTAGGTGGCATTAAGCCAGTGTGTGCGGCACTTTTCAGTTGCACAGAAATGACATCTGCTCCTATGAGGCAGGCAGAGCCCAGCTCACCTGGCCTGGCCAGCCTCAGGTGCCCCCGGGCACTGCCAGTCCGCTCACCCACCTCTCACACTGAGTCTCTGCACAAGGCCACCCACCACGGGACCGCCCAGCCTCGTCCTCGCCAGCCTCACGGCCGTGCCCTGAACCACGCCAGCCCCATCAGTTGCCAGAGGGGCTCCACATGTACCTGGGTCAGGACCCCCAGAACCCTCACCCCCAAGTGCAAAGCCCTGCTCAACCAGGCGCTGGCCTCCAGCTCCATGTGCACCCTTTAAAGACAAGCACCGCCTTGAGAGACAGGGAACTGTGATAAGCTGCCCGCCCCAAAGGCCCACGGTATGCTAAAAGGCACCACGAGGCCCTGAACCCGGGCCTCGGACTCTGAAGCCCCCTCC
The DNA here is from genome assembly GCF_964212035.1 of Myotis nattereri. Lineage (NCBI taxonomy): Eukaryota > Metazoa > Chordata > Mammalia > Chiroptera > Vespertilionidae > Myotis > Myotis nattereri. Next base: position 212,863,992 of record NC_138076.1, read on the forward strand.
CCCTCCTGCCCAAGTGCCTCGCTGAGAATGCAGCTGGGCTGCCCGCAGGTTTCGGGGGCAGGGACCACCCGCTTCATGTCCCCGGAGGCCCGGCCTCTGCAACCTGCCCAGTCAGCGCTGAGGGCACTGGTATGATGGCGAGAACACGGTCCGTCCTCCTCAGTCACCCCAGTTCCTGGCCCCTCCCCCTCCAGACAACTTGATCCCCCTTCCTGACTGCCTGGAGTGGCTCGGACCCACTTCCGTTGACCCCAGGTGACGTTTATCTTCCTAGTGATTTGTGAGGAGTTCCCAGAATTTATTAGGGGACTTGCCATGGGCCTGAGTGTTTCCGCAGGCACCTGCTTCCCAAGGAGATGGTCATGTGAGCCGCCCTGGCCAGATACAATTTCAGAGTCCTTCCCAGAAATCTGGTCTTCAGGGCCCAGTGCCAGCCTGGCGGGCTGCCTGCCAGGTCACATCTAATTTGATCCAACCCATCCAAATCCAATTATGTCCTGCAAACTTGGACCGAGTGGCTCGCTGGTGCCCAGGATGGGGCAGGGAGCCAGGAGACAGACGCTCTGCCGCGACACGGCCAGGCCCCAATTCAGACTCCGCCAGCTGCTGCAGGGCCCGGGCAGTCAGTCACCACTGAGCTTTAACTTCCACCTGTGAACGTGGAGTCACAGGACCTGCCTCCAGGCGCTCACGCACGTGCACTCCTCCCTCTGGCCGGGGAGGCTGCTCAGGGTGCAGGTAGGGACTGGAGGGCCTCCTTGGCAGGGGGAGTGGGAGGAATTGTAAATCGGGCAGATCTCTAGATGCCATGGGGAAGCAGGGCACGACTGCAGGCCAGCAGCAGGTGGAGGCTGTGGGTATCACCTTGAGAGAGATGGAGGAGCCTGGAGGGGCTGGGGACCAGAGGAGGCTAGATTTAGGACACATTCCAGAGGCCCTTTCTGTGAGGTTTTCAGATGTGATACGGGGACTTGGGCTCTGACTATACCAGCCATGGGCAAACTACGGCCCGTGGGCCGGATCCGGCCCGTTTGAAATGAATAAAACTAAAAAAAAGACCGTACCCTTTTATGTAATGATGTTTACTTTGAATTTATATTAGTTCACACAAACACTCCATCCATGCTTTTGTTCCGGCCCTCCGGTCCAGTTTAAGAACCCATTGTGGCCCTCGAGTCAAAAAGTTTGCCCACCCCTGGGCTAGACTCAGGTTAACCTAACCCTCAGCATAAGCTGCGGAGCGGCTGCCGCCATGCCCCTGTCACAAACAAGCACATGGAGGTTGGATGAGGGTGGGAGAGATGTGCCAGGGCCACACGTGTGAGAGGCAGAGCCATGGCCCGGGCAGCGCCATCCTCTCCGAGTGC